>NC_136404.1:5631250-6857500 GCF_965140285.1 Lepidochelys kempii
TCTTCCAATCTGCCCTGGAGGAAAATTCCTTCCCGACCCCAAATATGGCGATCAGCTAAACCCTGAGCATATGGGCAAGATTCACCAGCCAGATACTACAGAAAATTCTTTCCTGGGTAACTCGGATCCCACCCCATCTAATATCCCACTTGATGACTGCCTGTTCTGTTCATTCCCTCTGGGGCACCTGGCACTGGCCACCGTCGGCAGACAGGACACTGGGCTAGATGGACCTTTGGTCTGACCCAGTCTGGCCGTTCTGATGTTCTTCTTGTGTAACCCCTTTTCTCTGCAGTGTTTGCTTGAACCCTGACTCTGGCGCCGAGGTTCCAGACAGGATCGCAGGCACGTGAGCGCTCACGTTCTGCGCCCCCAGGAAAGCAGCTAATGCCACTCACCAGCCCTGCTGCTGGAGCTAGAACAGTACACCGATGACCAAGGAAACATCTCCCTGCATCGTGGGACTGTCTCTGGCAGGGGCTTTGTGAGCTGTGGTGGTGCGTGAGCCCCGACCACTTCCCAGGTGACCCCGTGCTGTGAGTGCCCAGGCTGGGTACAGCTGGCTGCTCCGGGCGTTGCTCTTGGCAGGGCTCCCTGCATTCTGCTCGCTGGCTGAGTGTGTCTCACCGAGGGTGAAGGTCTTTGTGGTACTTTGCTTCTGTGCTAATAGCTCAGCAGGTGCAAATGCCCAGCCCCATGGAGCTAGGCCGTAGGCGAACACCTACCCCAGATAGGACCAGCTTTCCTGGGCGAGATGCACACCTGACACGCTGAGCTGCTTTGAGAGCCCGGCCCCGCTCAGGTGGGAACGTCCGGCAGGAATTGGGCGTGCTTTGTTCCAGGTGGGCCTTGAGTGGTTGATTGGAGGGAAGGATTTGAGCCAGGGCAACTGCTTCAAGCCAGCAGCCTTATAAAAAAGCAGCCAGTTGCAAACCGAGTGAGCTGCGGACAGAGGAGAAGCAAACAGGGAGTTTGCCTGCGGGGGGGGGGAGTTCCCACAGAGTTTTTGCCTTTCAGGCTTCTGGGAGCAGTAAATACAACATCTGAAGAGGCTCTTAGATGGAAGACAATATGGATAGTGAGCGATCAGCTGATGTGACCTGCGCAGGATGTGCCGTGTTTGTCTTTCTCCCAGAGGATAGAAGTGACTTCGTCTGTGTGAAGTGCAAGCTGGTCTCCATATTGGAAGAGAAGGTTAAAGGACTAGAGACCCAAGTATCAACCCTGCGTTGCATCAGAGAAAATGAAGACTTTCTGGACTGGATAGAAGTCAGCGTTCGGTTGTGCAGGCACAGCGTGCTGAAGATTCAGAGAGGGCAGTGCAGACTGGGGAAGAAAACTGGCAGCGTGTGACCTCCAGAAAAAGGAAGAGGAGAACCCATGTACCCCCAGTGCTGATAGAGATAAGAAACTGGTTTCTGGCTCTCTGCACAGGTACTATGGTGGAGATTGGTTTGGAAGAGTCACCTGAGGGAAGGGATCAGAAGGAGACCCCCTCAACCAGAAGGCATGGGATGCATTGTCCTAGGGACCACCACTCCCCAGAGGAGGAGACGGGTGGTGGTGTTCGGGGACTCCCTCCTAAGGGGGACGGATTCATCCATCTGCCGTCTAGACCGGGAAACTTGAGAAGTGTGCTGCTTGCCTGGAGCTAGAATTCAGGATGTGACAGTATCTGCCGAGACTGATCGAGCCCTTCGGACCGCTACCCCTTCCTACTTCTCCACATAGGCACCAACGATGCTACCAAGAATGACCTTGAGCGGGTCACTGCAGACTACGTGGCTCTGGGAAGAAGGATAAAGGAATTTGAGGCACAAATCGTGTTCTCGTCCATCCTCCCTGTTGAAGGAAAAGGCCCAGGTCGGGACCATCGAATTGTGGAGGTAAATACATGGTTACACAGGTGGTGTCAGAGAGAGGGCTTTGGATTCTTCCACCATGGGATGTTGTTCCAGGAAGAAGGATTGCTAGGAAGAGATGGAATCCACCTAACGAAGAGAGGGAAGAGCATCTTCACAAACAAGCTGGCTAACCTAGTGAGGAGGGCTTTAAACTAGGTTTGCCGGGGGATGGAGACCTAAGCCCTGAGGTAAGTGGGGAAGTGGGATACGTGAGGAAACACAAGGAGGAGGGTGCAAGAGGGGAGGCCTCCTGATTCACACTGAGAAAGTAGGGCCATCGGCTAGTTATCTTAGGTGCCTGTACACGGACGCAAGAAGCCTGGGACACAAACAGGAAGAATTGGAAGCCCTGGCACAGTCAAGGAAGGATGATGTGATTGGAATAACAGAGACTTGGTGGGGTAACTCACATGACTGGAGCACTGTCATGGATGGGTATAAACTGTCAGGAAGGACAGGCGGGGGAGAAAAGGGGGAGGAGTTGTGCTGTATGTAAGGGAGCAGTATGACTGCTCCGAGCTCCAGTATGAAACTGGAGAAAAGCCTGTTGAGAGTCTTTGGGTTAAGTTTAGAGGCGAGAGCAGCAAGGGTGATGTGGTGGTGGGCGTCTGCAATCGACCACCAGACCAGGAGGAGGAGGTAGGCGAGGCTTTCTTCGGACAGCCAACAGAAGTTTCCAGATCACAGGCCCTGGTTCTCATGGGGGACTTCAATCACTGGCTGACATCTGCTGGGAGAGCAATACAGCAGTGCACAGACAATCCAGGACGTTTTTGGAGAGTGCTGGGGACAACTTCCTGGTGCGAGTGCTGGAGGAACCAACTAGGGGCCGTGCTCTTCTTGACCTGCTGCTCACAAACAGGGAGGAATTGGTAGGGGAAGTAGAAGTGGGTGGCAACCTAGGCAGCAGTGACCATGAGATGGTCGAGTTCAGGACCCTGACAAAAGGAAGAAAGGAGAGCCGCAGAATACGGACCCTGGACTTCAGAAAAGCAGGCTTTGACTCCCTCTGGTAACTGATGGGCAGGATCCCCTGGGAGGCTAATATGAGGGGGAAAGGAGTCCAGGAGAGCTGGCTGTATTTTAAAGAAGCCTTATTGAAGGCGCAGGAACAAACCATCCTGATGTGCAGAAAGAATAGCAAATATCGCAGGCGACCACTTAACAGAGAAATCGTCAGTGAGCTTAAACACAATAAGGAAGCTTACAAGCAGTGGAAACTTGAACAGATGACTAGGAAGGAGTATAAAGATATTGCTCGAGCACGCAGGGGTGTAATCAGGAAGGCCAAGGCACAATTGGAGTTCAGCTAGCAAGGGATGTGAAGGGTAACAAGAAGGGTTTCTACAGGTATGTTAGCAACAAGAAGAAGGTCAGGGAAAGCGTGGGACCCTTACTGAATGGGGGCAGCAACATAGTGACAGATGATGTGGAAAAAGCTGAAGTACTCAATGCTTTCTTTGCTTCGGTCTTCACAGACAAGGTCAGCTCCCAGACTGCTGCACTGGGCAACACAGTATGGGCAGGAGGTGAGCAGCCCTCTGTGGTAGAACAGGTTAAGGACTATTTAGAAAAGCTGGACGTGCACAAGTCCATGGGGCTGGATGCAGTGCATCCAAGGGTGCTGAAGGAGTTGGCGGATGTGATTGCAGAGCCGTTGGCCATTATCTTTGAAAACTCATGGCGATCGGGGGAGGTTCTGGACAATTGGAAAAAAGCAAATATAGTGCCCATCTTTAAAAAAGGGAAGAACTACAGACCAGGGAACTACAGACCGGTCAGTCTCACCTCAGTCCCTGGAAAAATCATGGAACAAGTCCTCAAGGAATCCATTTTCAAGCACTTGGAGGAGGGGAAGGTGATCAGGAACAGTTAACATGGATTCACCAAGGGCAAGTCATGCCTGACCAACCTGATTGCCTTCTATGACAAGATAACTGGCTCTGTGGATATGGGCAAAGCAGTGGACGTGATATGCCCTGACTTTATCAAACCTTTTGATATGATCTCCCATAGTATTCTTGCCAGCAAGTTAAAGAAGTATGGATGGGATGAATGGACTATAAGGTGGATAGAAAGCTGGCTAGATTGTCGGGCTCAACGGGTAGTGGTCAATGGCTCAGTGTCGAGTTGGCAGCCAGAATCAAGCAGAGTGCTCCGGGGTCGGTCCTGGGGCCGGTTTTGTTCAACATCTTCATTAATGATCTGGATGATGGGATGGATTGCACCCTCAGCAAATTCGCAGATGACGCTAATCTGGGGGGAGAGCTAGATACGCTGGAGGGTAGGGATAGGGTCCACTGTGACCTAGACAAATTGGAGGATTGGGCCAAAAGAAATCTGATGAGGTTCAACAAGGACAAGTGCAGAGTCCTGCACTTAGGACGGAAGAATCCCCTGTACTGCTACATTCTGGGGACCAACTGGTTAAGCGGCAGTTCTGCAGTAAAGGACCTGGGGATTACAGTGGACGAGAAGCTGGATATGAGTCAGCTGTGTGCCCTTGTTGCCAAGAAGACCAACGGCATATTGTATTAGTCCAATGTCCATATTGGCCATATTGGCCATATTAGGCCAATGTCCATATTGTATTAGTAGGAGCATTGCCAGCAGATCAAGGGAAGTGATTATTCCCCTCTATTTAGCAGATATGAGGCCGCATCTGGAGTATTGTATCCAGTTTTGGTCCCCCCCTACAACAGAAGGGATGTGGACAAATTGGAGAGAGTCCAGCGGAGGGCAACAAAAATGATTAGGGGGCTGGGGCACATGACTTATAAGGCGAGGCTGAGTGAACTGGGCTTATTTAGTCTGCAGAAGATAAGAGTGAGGGGGGATTTGATAGCTGCTTTCAACTGCCTGAAGGTGGGTTCCAAAGAGGATGGAGCTCGGCTGTTCTCAGTGGTGGCAGATGAGAGAACAAGGAATAATGGTCTCAAGTTGCAGTGGGGGAGGTCTAAGTTGGATATTAGGAAAAACTGTTTCACTAGGAAGGTGGTGAAGCACTGGAATGGGTTATCGAGGGAGGTGGTGGAATCTCCTTCCTTTGAGGTTTTTAAGGTCAGGCTTGACAAAGCCCTGGCTGGGATGATTTAGTTGGGGATTGGTCCTGCTTTGAGCAGGGGGTTGGACTAGATGACCTCCTGAGGTCTGCCCCAGCCCTGATATTCTATGATTCTATGAATTCAGTGCTCACCGGCACGTCAGGAGTACCTAGAAATGCACAGTGTGAGCTTGATTTGCTCTGAGGCCCGTATGCTGGAGGCAGCGGGGCTGAGCTCCATGTGAAAACAACTTGAAAAGACTAGTGGGGACTGAACCCGGGGCCTCTGGAGCTTTTTTTTTTTTTTTTCTTCAAAAGCACTGCTTGGGTTAGTAGCACCAACCCATCAGCACAGCACCAGCTGCGGCCTCACAAGCCTGTAGAGTGGGGACCACGACTGAGGGGGACGAAGAACCCCCGGTGTCAGGCCAGGCCACGCCCCAGCTGACTGGAGCTGATCTCTGCAGCTCTGTCAAAATCAGGCTGATTTCACCAGAACTGTGTTTGGTTTGGTTTTGAAATGACTGTTGGTTTTAAAGTGTTGTATGACATGGTACGTTACGGGGCGATGCATCGTGATACATGGTACGTTACGGGGCGATGCATCGTGGTACGTTATGGGGCGATGCATCATGATACATGGTACGTTACGGGTGATGCATCGTGATACATGGTACGTTACGGGCGATGCATCGTGATACGTGGTACGTTACGGGGCGATGCATCGTGATACGTGGTACGTTACGGGGCGATGCATCGTGATACGTGGTACGTTACGGGGCGATGCATCGTGATACGTGGTACGTTACGGGCGATGCATCGTGATACGTGGTACGTTACAGGGCGATGCATCGTGATATATGGTACGTTACAGGGCGATGCATCGTGATATATGGTATGTTACAGGGCGATGCATCGTGATAGAATACAAAATTTAAAGAAATCAAAATTGAAACAAAATGTTCCAAAAGATCTGAAATGTTTTTTCCCTAACTTTTTCTTTGCAGAGGATTTGGAATGTTGGGGTTTGCTCCTGATCAGACTGAAGGCAAATTTCCAAACCCTGCAGAAAGCAGAGCATCCCTCCGGCACCCAGCTCTGTGTACAAGCACCTGGGCTGGTAGGAGCAGTGCCATGTCTAGGCAGGAGCAGGAGCGTTGCCAGTTTCTCTTTATGGGGAGCAGAGCAGGGCTGGTGTCTTTGTTTGTTTCTATCCTTAATCCAGCAGCAGCTAGAGGCCTCTATTGTGCGACAGCTCTCACATTCCCTACGATACTTGGTGGAAAACTGTCTTCCCATCCTTGCCATCCTGTCCCTGTACATGTATTTCCTGTGGGAGGATTTCCCCTCTGCCCTGATAATCTTGCTTCTGTTCCCTCCTTTCACCCCAGTTCCTGGCTGAACTAAAGATGCTCTCCTCTGTGCTCGCCTCTCTGCTTCCTTCGCCGAGCCCTTGGGTCCAGCTCTCCCTGGCCTTTCTCTTCCCCTTCCCCCACCTCCATCACACCTCTTCAGCACAATTGCTTCCAGGTGCTCTGCAGCTAGGCACACTCAGTTGCCTCCCCCATTCAGTAAGGATCCCACACTTTCCCTGACGTTTTTCTTGTTGCTCACATACCTGTAGAAACCCTTCTTCTTACCCTTCACATCCCTTGCTAGCTGCAACTCCAGTTGTGTTTTGGCCTTCCTGACGATTCCCCTGCATGCTCGAGCAATATTTTTACACAAGCTTCCACCAGGAACATAATCGTTTTGTGTGTGTGTGCAGGGGGGCAATAGGTGGGCTCTGTGTGTGTGCAGGGGGGCAATAGGTGGGCTCTGTGTGTGCAGGGGGGCAATAGGTGGGCTCTGTGTGTGCAGGGGGGCAATAGGTGGGCTCTGTGTGTGCAGGGGGGCAATGGGTGGGCTCTGTGTGTGCAGGGGGGCAATAGGTGGGCTCTGTGTGTGCAGGGGGGCAATAGGTGGGCTCTGTGTGTGCAGGGGGGCAATGGGTGGGCTCTGTGTGTGTGCAGGGGGGCAATGGGTGGGCTCTGTGTGTGTGCAGGGGGGCAATGGGTGGGCTCTGTGTGTGTGCAGGGGGGCAATGGGTGGGCTCTGTGTGTGTGGGTGTATGAGCATGTTGATGTGCAATGGGTGGGGTGTGTGGGGTGCAGGCAATGGGTGGGCTGTGTGTGTGCAGTGGGGTGATAGGTGGGCTCTGAGGGTCTGAGATGTGGCTCTCCAGTGGCTGGACCCAGAGCAAGGAGCAAGGACCCACTTGCAGTAAAACAGACGCCCTTTCCGGGAGCTCCAGAGAAGCATTCTAGCTTCAGCTCCCCAAGGGTGAGCAGTTCAGCCAGCAATTGAGTCTCTTCTCTCTGCTCTCCACAGAAGCTGGTCCCAAGTCTTCAGCACAGAGCAATAGACTGGGAGTCAGGACTCCTGGCTTCTTTCTCCAGCCCTGCCAATGACTCACTGGTTGGCCTTGGACAAGTCACTTCACCCTCTGTGCCCAGTTTTCTCCATCCGTAACACGGGACTAACAGCACATGGGTGGTGTGTTCAGTAATGTCCAGAAGCCCCAGAGATGTTCCCATGGAAGGGTTACCAGACACACAAGTCTCACGCAGTCACCCTCCCTGCCAGAGAGTGAGGCCAATGCCAGTCTCAGTGTTTGCTTCCTCATGTCTGTCTGGCCCCCTGCTCCTCCCAGCTCCAGCCGGTGCTTCAGGAAGCAGAGAGAAGAAAACTCCCTCTGACTTTTGTATTAGTTAAAAGTAAATGACTAGTCTTGACCTGCTAGCTGGGAAGGCCCCAGCTGCCACTTAAGAGCTACTTTACATGCTAATGAGGGCCCTTCAGCCTGGTGTTTCCATGATGCAGGCAGACGTTTCCTGATGCATGAGTTTGTGCTGCCAGATGTTCTCTCCCCAGCTGCCTGGCGAGCAGTCTTGTCTCCATTTTGGAGGTGAGTGGAATACAATCAGCCAGGAGCATCCTCTCTGCTCCTGAGCCCAGGCTGACGCTAGCCCGGCCCGCTGCAGGGAGCCCTGTGGTGCTAGCTGGGAGGAGCTGTGCATGCCCTGGCCTGCTTTTCCTGCACAAAGATAAAGACTCAGCCCTATGACTCCTGAGCTGGGCAGGTCACAGGTGGAACCAGGGGACCAGCGAGCCAAGGAACCCACAGCCCAGCGAGCTCTCTGCCTGCTAGCCAACAGGACGGTTTCAGGTGAGCGAACAAATCCTGAGCTGCCACGGCAAAGGTGCCGTCTGCATAGTGACCCTCAGCAGCCACTGCCAGCCAGCAACCGCCCTGCAAGGACTCATGGCGCTCAGCAGAGGTACAGGATCAGGACCCCACTCCAGGCTGCCCTGTCTGCTCTGCAGAGCAGGGACTCCTTGCACAAAGTGCCATGCAGAGCGACAGAGAGCAGTAACCTAGCCAGCCAAGAGGCTGGCCAGTACCACCAGCCCCATTTTACAGGGCAGACAATGAGACCCGGAGAGTTAAAGTGACGTTCCCAAGGCACCACAGGTTAGCAGCAGAGCTAGACCTAGAGCCACAGGGTCACCGCGCCTGGTCCTGTCCTCTGACGCACTCCTTGGAAACAGCCTCTCTCCTGGGTGCTACATCAGCAGTTGCCTGGGATCAACAGAGGCCCTCAAGCTAACAGCCCCCTGGCCCTGGCTTGGCATTCTCACCAAGGGTTCTTGGCTTTGGAATTCAAGTCCCCTCTTGGTTCCCCAGAGCCTGGATCTGGTGACCATCAGGGCATCTGTCCTTCCAGGTTTTCCAGGGAAGGGAGCATCTGGCTGGGCTGTGCGGTGCCCTGATTGTTGGATGGGAATTGTGGGAACTTCCACTCCATAAATGGGTGTCATGGCTCCAGTTCAACTGCAACTTACTGGGCTGGTCAGTATCACTGACCTGGGAGGGGAGAACTGGCCCCTGGGCTTGGGAATCCCTGGGCCTGTATTATGCAGGAAGGTCAGGATCAAAGGAGGATAATTATGGCCCCATCTGGCTTTAAAGTCTGTGAATCCCTGAAGTACATCTGTGTCTCACCATGGGTTTGACATGCGACCCATGGGGCAACAGTGAGGCACTGCCTGGTGCAAGCCCAAGGAGCACAGAAGAAAGGAGAGAAAGGGGCCATGAGAAAGACAGCGGGGGGGTAAGGACTGCCCAGGGAGGGAGCTGGCCTCAGACAGATGCGGACAAAGGGAACAGGACAGTGTGCTGCCTCTTGGGTGCCACAGGCTGGCATCACATGCGGTGTACGGGTTGTTCGAGGGCTTTCCCCTCCCCTCTCCCCTGGTTCTTGTCATGCAGACAGAACGTAGAAGACCAGAAGTCCGAAGTGCCGGCAATGTGATGTTTATTTGGGTTGGTTCCAAGCAAGTATATCCAGAGCTCTACACGCCGGCAGGGTCTGTTTCCCAGTGCTCCGTTCCCAGCTCTGGTGCTGCAGAGCCTTGCCTGTGTCCCCGTTCCCCTCCCACTTCCTCCTTCTTAGCAGGCCCTGAAATACACGCCCCGAGTCCCACCCCTTACAATTTTTGGCCATGTTCTGTTTTGGGGGGTTGTGAGTCTAGGGTCTTCGTCCCACCTCTTTTGTACCCCATGGGCAGAGTGAGGAGTGAGGTTGTGCTACGGTCGGGGATGGGCCTTTCTTTGGCCTTTTCGTGTTTTATACCTTCCTCCCGACCCCCCCTTTCCCCCTCCCGACTGGTTGCTTGACCTTGCCTTGAGATAGGGGTTGAGGCAATCTTAAAGTGTGCACGCCGGTTAACCCTTTAACCGCTCTTGTCTGTTCCCATGGTACTAGCAAACCCATCTGGCTAGGGAGAAGCACCATAGTATACGACAGGAGTATCAAAAGGTCAAACCCCAAATTCTAACTCAGGCTGACAAACGGGCTTATATGCGAACGCTGGAAATCCTGACGGGTGCCGTGGAATTGCCCGTGGTGACCCCGTCTCCGGTGTAGTAGAGCGAGAGAGCCTGGAGCACAGGGCCTGGGGCTCAGTCAGCAAAGCCAGGCCCTGCTAGGAGCCAAAGTCAGGCCCTGGCAGACGCTTGCTCACACGCGCTTGGCAGAGGGACGGCGAGCGCGAGTAAGACGCAGGTGCTCTGGAGACGTACCAGGCACTGGGCGTGCCCGAGCACAGGTCACCCCAGCCGAGCGAAGACACGACGGTTTGACAGAAGAAGGTTTTGTCCGAGACATCGGAGCCAGGTGCCAGGGGAGGTAACAAGAAGATGTCATGAAACACGTCAGGCAGGCTGGACATTGTGTCTCAGTCTGCTCGCCACAAGCCTTTGTGTGGCCAAGGGGCAGCGGAGACTCCTGCTGCTGACTGAGCTGCTCCCTGCCATGGGGCACTCCAGAGCTAGTGCACCTGCGGCTCCTGTGGGACGCGAGGACTGGGCCTTGAGGCAAGAAACCTGGCCGCGCACCTTTGCCACTGCAGCGGGCCGGCGTCTTTCTGTCCGAGCAGGATCGAGGGCTGCTGAACGAACGCGCTCCGCTGGGTGCTCACGCAGCACCACCGGTGCTCTGAGGGCAGGACCAACCCTGCAGCCGCAACAGTGCTCAGCCCTGCCCAACCCCTGGAACCGACCTCCGGGAGCGGGGAAGAGAAGCGAAGCTGGGAGCGAGGCCGGTCAGCGCCCACCTGTGAGAGGTAGGAGGTGGCTGAGCTGTCAGAGCCCAGGGAGGGCAGGGAGCCTTCTGGGAGAAAGCCCTCTTGGGCTGGGGAGCCTGCTTGTAAAACAAGCGAGCCCCAAAGGCACAGAGCTGGGGCTCGTGCCCTGCTCTGCTCCTGGGGCTGGACGCTGGACAGGTCCCCGCCCACCTCCCCCAGTTTTTTCTTGTTTGTTTTTCACACTGTAAATTCAGGATGGTCTAGCTGACAGACTCTGTTGGAGCGGGGGACCTGGGGAGCTGGGGACACGGGCGGCTGGGGAGCTGGGGACACGGGCAGCTGGGGAGCTGGGGACACGGGCAGCTGGGGAGCTGGGGACATCACAGCGGCCAGAGACAGAAAGTTGAGCAATTTGGAGAAGGGGTATTTAGTCCGGCTGTTCGATGGCAAAACTGACTGCGCCTGCAGCACCCTCCTTCCCCCGGCCATGCAGCGCCCACCTCCCCCGGCCATGTGGCTCCCCGCTCCCCCGGCCATGTGGCTCCCCGCTCCCCCGGCCATGTGGCTCCCCGCTCCCCCGGCCATGCAGCACCTGCCTCCCCCGGCCATGCGGCTCCCCGCTCCCCCGGCCATGCGGCTCCCCGCTCCCCCGGCCATGCGGCTCCCCGCTCCCCCAGCCATGCGGCTCCCCGCTCCCCCAGCCATGCGGCTCCCCGCTCCCCCAGCCATGCAGCGCCCCCCTCCCCCAGCCATGCGGCTCCCCGCTCCCCCAGCCATGCGGCTCCCCGCTCCCCCAGCCATGCGGCTCCCCGCTCCCCCAGCCATGCAGCGCCCGCCTCCCCCAGCCATGCAGCACCCCCCTACCCGGCCATGCAGCACCCCCCTACCCGGCCATGCAGCACCCGCCTCCCCCAGCCATGCAGCACAGGGAGGTGAGGGTCACTTGCCAGGTGCAGGAGGAGAAACCGAGGGAGGAAACTCTCTCCATCCCAGGGGTTATGCAGCACCTCTGGGTCACGCTGTGTCCATGTTCACGCCCCATAGTTAAGGCTGGCATTGCTAGCCCCCGGGCTGTGGGGGAAGGAGAGGGAAGCTTAGATCCAGAGTGCAGGTGCCTGGATATGTTTTGGGTACGCAGCCAGTGTAAATGTTGGAGACCCAGGAGAGCATTCATTGTGACACGACTCCTGGGCAAGTCCTCTCCTTGTCCAGCCCAATAAATATTGACAGGTTTCAGAGTAACAGCCATGATTGAGTGGGAGTAAAAGAAAGTGGGGGATGCTAGCAGGAGCCCTGGGCACTCCCCAGCGCAAGACACCACTTAAATTATTGCTCCTGTCAGTTCTCAGCTGATATCTCCCCAGACCTGTTAGCTTCCGCTGCACGTAGGCGTCTGTCTGGCCAATTTAATGAGACTCAGGCTCAATGCTCCACAAATCCTGACATAAATAAAATGTGTCAAAGTGCAGACTGGCCCCAATCACGATTCATTAGCAATTCCCGAACGCTCGGAGCGCACAGAATCGATTTTGGGAGCAATTCCTACCCTGGTGTGTAGCCCCACTGGCCCCGCTGGGGAATGGCCGGTCTCGGCTGGGGCACATAGGGTGACCAGACACAGTCCAGTGAGCTAGGAAATAACCACTGAGTGGGGCCCTGGCCAGAGACGGTGCTGCAAACCCTCCTCCATTGGGACCTGGAGTGGAGCCAGCCTGGCAAAGCTAGGGCCAACTGTGACTTTGTCCAGCTCTAGGTGAAAACTCTGTGACTGTGGCTTAACAGTGAAATCCTAGCGGATCTTAAACATAAAAAAAAAGCTTACAAGAAGTGGAAGGTTGGACATATGACCAGGGAAGAGTATAAAAATATTGCTTAGGCATGTAGGAATGAAATTAGGAGGGCCAAATCGCACCTGGAGCTGCAGCTAGCGAGAGACGTCAAGAGTAACAAGAAGGGTTTCTTCAGGTATGTTGGCAACAAGAAGAAAGCCAAGGAAAGTGTGGGCCCCTTAACGAATGAGGGAGGCAACCTAGTGACAGAGGATGTGGAAAAAGCTAATGTACTCAATGCTTTTTTTGCCTCTGTCTTCACGAACAAGGTCAGCTCCCAGACTG
This sequence comes from Lepidochelys kempii, assembly GCF_965140285.1. Taxonomy (NCBI): domain Eukaryota; kingdom Metazoa; phylum Chordata; order Testudines; family Cheloniidae; genus Lepidochelys; species Lepidochelys kempii. The sequence goes on from NC_136404.1 coordinate 5,643,940, forward strand.
CTGCGCTGGGCATCACAACATGGGGAATAGATGGCCAGCCCTCTGTGGAGATAGAGGTGGTGTCAAGGTTCCTCCCCCACTCTGAACTCTAGGGTACAGATGTGGGGACCTGCATGAAAAACCTCCTAAGCTTATCTTTACCAGCTTAGGTCAAAACTTCCCCAAGGTACAAAATATTCCACCCGTTGTCCTTGGACTGGCCGCTACCACCACCAACTAATACTGGTTACTGGAGAAGAGCTGTTTGGACGCGTCTTTCCCCCCAAAATACTTCCCAAAACCCTGCACCCCACTTCCTGGACAAGGTTTGGTAAAAAGCCTCACCAATTTGCCTAGGTGACTACAGACCCAGACCCTTGGATCTTAAGAACCATGAACAATCCTCCCAACACTTGCACCCCCCCTTTCCTGGGAAATGTTGGATAAAAAGCCTCACCAATTTGCATAGGTGACCACAGACCCAAACCCTTGGATCTGAGAACAATGAAAAAGCATTCAGTTTCTTACAAGAAGACTTTTAATAAAAATAGAAGTAAATAGAAATAAAGAAATCCCCCCTGTAAAATCAGGATGGTAGATATCTTACAGGGTAATTAGATTCAAAAACATAGAGAACCCCTCTAGGCAAAACCTTAAGTTACAAAAAAGATACACAGACAGAAATAGTTATTCTATTCAGCACAATTCTTTTCTCAGCCATTTAAAGAAATCATAATCTAACACATACCTAGCTAGACTACTTACTAAAAGTTCTAAGACTCCATTCCTGGTCTATCCCCGACAAAGATAGACTATAGACAGACCCACAGACCCTTTGTTTCTCTCCCTCCTCCTTTTGAAAGTATCTTGTCTCCTCATTGGTCATTTTGGTCAGGTGCCAGCGAGGTTACCTTTAGCTTCTTAACCCTTTACAGATGAGAAGAGCTTTCCCCTGGCCAGGAGGGATTTCAAAGGGGTTTACCCTTCCCTTTATATTTATGACAGGTGGTTAGGGAGTATTTAGAAAAGCTGGACGTGCACAAGTCCATGGGGCCGGATGAGTTGCATCCGAGAGTGCTAAAGGAATTGGCGGCTGTGATTGCAGAGCCATTGGCCATTATCTTTGAAAACTCGTGGCGAACGGGGGAAGTCCCGGATGACTGGAAAAAAGCTAATGTAGTGCCCATCTTTAAAAAAGGGAAGAAGCAGGATCCTGGGAACTACAGGCCAGTCAGCCTCACTTCAGTCCCCGGAAAAATCATGGAGCAGGTCCTCAAAGAATCAATTCTGAAGCACTTAGAGGAGAGGAAAGTGATCAGGAACAGTCAGCATGGATTCACCAAGGGAAGGTCATGCCTGACTAATCTAATCGCCTTTTATGATGAGATTACTGGTTCTGTGGATGAAGGGAAAGCAGTGGATGTATTGTTTCTTGATTTTAGCAAAGCTTTTAGCACAGTCTCCCACAGTATTCTTGTCAGCAAGTTAAAGAAGTATGGGCTGGATGAATGCACTATAAGGTGGGTAGAAAGTTGGCTAGATTGTCGGGCTCAACGGGTAGTGATCAACGGCTCCATGACTAGTTGGCAGCCGGTGTCAAGTGGAGTGCCCTAGGGGTCAGTCCTCGGGCCGGTTTTGTTCAATATCTTCATAAATGATCTGGAGGATGGTATGGATTGCACTCTCAGCAAATTTGCGGATGATACTAAACTGGGAGGAGTGGTAGATACGCTGGAGGGCAGGGATAGGATACAGAGGGACCTAGACAAATTGGAGGATTGGGCCAAAAGAAATCTGATGAGGTTCAATAAGGATAAGTGCAGGGTCCTGCACTTAGGACGGAAGAACCCAATCCACAGCTACAGACTAGGGACCGAATGGCTAGGCAGCAGTTCTGCGGAAAAGGACCTAGGGGTGACAGTGGACGAGAAGCTGGATATGAGTCAGCAGTGTGCCCTTGTTGCCAAGAAGGCCAATGGCATTTTGGGATGTATAAGTAGGGGCATAGCGAGCAGATCGAGGGACGTGATCATCCCCCTCTATTCGACATTGGTGACGCCTCTTCTGGAGTACTGTGTCCAGTTTTGGGCCCCACACTACAAGAAGGATGTGGATAAATTGGAGAGAGTCCAGCGTAGGGCAACAAAAATGATTAGGGGTCTGGAACACATGACTTATGAGGAGAGGCTGAGGGAACTGGGATTGTTTAGTCTGCAGAAGAGAAGAATGAGGGGGGATTTGATAGCTGCTTTCAACTACCTGAGAGGTGGTTCCAGAGAGGATGGTTCTAGACTATTCTCAGTGGTAGAAGAGGACAGGACAAGGAGTAATGATCTCAAGTTGCAGTGGGGAAGGTTTAGGTTGGATATTAGGAAAAACTTTTTCACTAGGAGGGTGGTGAAACACTGGAATGCGTTATCTAGGGAGGTGGTGGAATCTCCTTCCTTAGAAGTTTTTAAGGTGAGGCTTGACAAAGCCCTGGCTGGGATGATTTAATTGGGGATTGGTCCTGCTTTTGAGCAGGGGGTTGGACTAGATGACCTCCTGAGGTCCCTTCCAACCCTGATATTCTATGATTCTATGATCACTAGCCTGTCCCCAGGGCGGTGCTCTGAGGGGCCGTGGCAGAATGGCCTCAGGAGCTGGGCCTGCCGTATGGGCTTCACTCTGGCCAGGAACCAGCCAGAGCCCACGTCCACCCTTAGGAGCATGATGTGAGGCCCGGGCTGGCCCTAGCGCTGGGGCTGGGATTCCCCAGGGAACCTGTCCTGCTGGCAGTTTTGCCCCGTCTATAGGGACCCAGAGAAGATCTCCTCAGTGTCCAGGAGCTGTTGTGGGGCTGAGGGGCTCAGCTGCTGTGGCTATGGGGCTGGCATGGCTGGGGTCATGGTGAGACACTGACCTTTCCTTCCTGCTCCTTGCCAGTTTGCTCCCGTTCTCTGCTGTGCCCCAGAATCACCGGGATCATCGCACCTCCTGGATCTGCTGGCCCAGCTGCCGCTGGAAACAGGTGAGGGGGCTAGATGGGGCTCTGACATGCCTAAGGGCAGGGGCAGGCCACCCAGTCTCTCCCTCCCCCGAGTGGCATGTGGAGGAAGACGCACCAGGAGTCTCCAAGTGGGGACCAGAGGGGTGCGGGAAGACCAGCCAAACCCCCCTCCCTGCACAGCCCCAGGGGCTGGGGAGGGAGAGGATGGCATGAGCTGGGATAGACCTTTGGCATGATGGTGTAACAGGGGCACTGCCAGCTGTGTGGAGGGGGCCTGCCGTGAATTCTCGCTGGGCCCTTCCCCTGACCTGAACGGTGACCGCAGGTTTTCTGAGCCCATTGGCAGCTGCATACATGGCTTGTGCCTGTCAGGATGTGGCAGCCTGGCAGTGCCCTGGGAGGTGCCTTTCTGGAATGAATCCTGGCCCCAGTCTCTGGCAGAGGCTGGGTGCGCTGCTGCTGCCCATCCGCTGCCGCACTGGGGTGTTGGTGGCTTTCTGCTGAGTTCAGAGCGGCTTGGCCCATGGCGGCGTCTCTATAGATCGGGGCCATTCGTCACCCACCCCTTGCACGTGCCCTGCCGTCGGATGCTGAGAGCTTCCCCGCTTGGCCTGCTCTGCACAGCCAAATGCAAAGGGAACCTGTGACCGGGGAGTTTGCCCTGACCGTTGGCTAGGTCTGACTCATGGCAGAGAGCTGTCCTTGGCAGCCGGCTTGGAGCTCGCTGCTCCAGGAGCTGAGACACGTTCCCATGTCCCTCGCATACAGCAGCTCTTAATGCTCCTCATCCCTGTACTCCTTCCTGTCTGCCCTTGGGAAGGCTGGTTCGTACCAGCTTCAGCTCCGTGAACCAGACCCAGCTCCTTGGACGTCCCCGCCAAGCTGTTCTCGGCTGGTCCCTGCCCATCACGTCCAGACATGGCTGCGCTGGGACGAGGGCTGAGGTGGGGTGGGGGGTGCGATCCTGCTGCGTGCGCCACCCTGACCGTGGCAGGAGTCACTGTAACACAAGCTGGGCCAAACCCAGCCCTGAACAAGCGGGCCCATCCCACCAGAGTCAACAGAGCCGCGCCGTTGAGGGCCAGGGCTGAATACAGCTCTGAGCATGGCCCCCCGACCAGCTCCTGACTAGCAATTACCTGGAGACGTGCTCCAGAGGCCCAGAAAGGCCTGTGCCCTGTGCTGAGATTCTCAGCCTGGAACAGGACACCTCAGGCTCCAGAGCTGCCCCGCATGCAGCGCAGCTCTGGGACGCTGGTGGGGATGCTGCTGTCCCAGTGCTGCTGGGCTGGGTGCCAAGCGGGAGCAGCAGGAGACCGGTTACCTGAACTTTCCTCCCCCAGCCTGCTGCCCTGGGGGGGCGGTTCCCAATCACTTAGGCTATCCCAGTGGAGCAGAGCAAGGCTAGGCAGGGCACAGACCTTCAGTGCAAAGAGCTGCATCAAGCTGGTTGCAATTTCTGAGACTGCCTAGGGGGGTTGGGCGCCTCCTCTCCCTTTGGTGTAATGGGGGCTTGGAAGAGGGAAAAGGTCTTGATTCCAGTTTGCCCCTCTGATAGCAGCATGGATGCAAGCAGAGGTTTGTCCTGGCCAGCCAAGCCAGATGCCCGTTAGAATGAATGCAAAGCAAGAAAGATGAGAAAGAGAAGGAATAAAGTGAGGAAGGAAACTGACCCACTGGGGCAGGGGCTAAAGGAGGAGCCCCAGGGTCACATCTCGATGTTGCTCAGGATCTAGCCAAACCTGGTGGAGGCGGGATGGCACCTCATTGGGTCAGGACAGTAGTTGAGGCTAAGGAAACCAGTGTGGTGGCAACTATCCAGAGGCCAGCAGGGGGCACTATGATAGCCGCTGTGGAGACCTGCAGCAGCCAGCAGTGTGGGCTGCTGGGTGAGTCACTGGCCTGGCACTCAGGAGACCTGGGTTCTGTTCCCAGCTCTGGCCTGCTGGGAGACCTTGGCCAAGCCCCTTTGTGCCTCAGTGTCCCCATCTTCCAAATGAGGATAATGATGCTGACTCCTTTGTCCTGTGAGACCCACTGATGCGAGGCGCTGGGAATTACTCCTCTTATCATTACAGCTCACACGCGCTCCGGGTGCTCCCTGAACAGCAGCGTCCAGGAGGAGCTACGGCCCTATCCAACAATCCAACCCTTTCCAGGACCCAAGTATCGACTCTTCTTCCCACCGGGACACACCTGGGCCAGTAGGGAAAGCAAAGGTCTAATGCCCCAGAAGGCTGATTGGTTCTGTTAGAGCAGCCGCATCCGGGCCACAGCAGCCCGTCCAGCGCCAGTTCCAGGCAGCCTTTCAGAGGCCATCATTGTGTATTAGAAGGACTCTGTGCCACCTGCCACCCAGATCAGATGTGTAGGTGGGGCAGGGCAGGCAGAGAGGCGATTCTGGGAGGGGTCTGCAGGGATTGGTGCTCTGCCCTGCTCTGTTCAGTGTCATCATCAATGGTCTGGGAGTAAGGATAAAATCACTGCTGGTAACATTGGCAGATGACTCAAAGATTGTGGTAAATGGCCATTAGGACAGGGCACATCTACAGCGCGAGCTGGGCCCATTCAAACACAATGGATTGCAGTGCAGTCCAGGAGCAGGGAAAGCCAGCCATGCCTCCAGAGCGGGGGCTGTATCCTGGAAAGCAGGGACTCGTGAAAGGATTTAGGGTCATAGCAGACAAGCACCTCAACCTCAGCGGTCAGTGCAGCGCTGTGGCACCAAGGGCTAATGTGATCCTTGGATGGATAAACAGGGGAGGAGTGAAGAGATTTTATCTTGATGTACGGCACTGGTGAGACCGGTAGTAGAATACTGCGTAAGAACGGCCATACTGGGTGAGACTAAAGGTCCATCTACCCAGTATCTTCTGACAGTGGCCAGTGCCAGGTGCTTCAGAGGGAATGAACAGAACAGGGAATCACCAAGTGAACCATCCCCTGTCACCCATTCCCAGCTCCTGGCAGACAGAGGCTAGGGACACCATCCCAGTCCATCTTGCCTAATAGCCATTGATGGACCCATTCTCCATGAGCTTAATTCTTTTTTGATTTGAGTTCTCGTTTTGGCCTCCACAACATCCCCTGGCAATGAGTTCCACAGGTTGACTGTGTGTTGTGTGACAGGGTGTAAGAACCTTTCTGGGGAGGAAATCCCAGGTCCTAGCGCAGGCACAGGCAGAGCAAGCACCAGTGGAAGCTGATGCCAGACACATTCCAACTGGGACTTAGGCGCAAAATTGTCAAGTGAGGGTGAGCAACCTTTGGACTAAACTCCCAGGGAGGCTGTGGATTCTCCATCTCTTGACATCTTCAAGTCAAGGTTTGCTTTAGTCAACCCACAGTTGACACTAAACTGGGAGGAGAGGTAGATACGCTGGAGGGTAGGGATAGGATACAGAGGGACCTAGACAAATTGGAGGATTGGGCCAAAAGAAATCTGATGAGGTTCAACAAGGACAAGTGCAGAGTCCTGCACTTAGCATGGAAGAATCCCATGCACCGCTACAGACTAGGGACCGAATGGCTCGGCAGCAGTTCTGCAGAAAAGGACCTAGGGGTGACAGTGGATGAGAAGCTGGATATGAGTCAACAGTGTGCCCTTGTTGCCAAGAAGACCAGTGGCATTTTGGGCTGTTTAAGTAGGGGCATTGCCAGCAGATCGAGGGACGTGATCGTTGCCCTCTATTCGACATTGGTGAGCCTCATCTGGAATACTGTGTCCAGTTTTGGGCCCCACACTACAAGAAGGATGTGGAAAAATTGGAAAGGCAACAAAAATGATTAGGGGACAGGAACACATGAGTTATGAGGAGAGGCTGAGGGAACTGGGGATGTTTAGTCTTCAGAAGAGAAGAATGAGGGGGGATTTGATGGCTGCTTTCCACTACCTGAAAGGTGGTTCCAAAGAGGATGGCTCTAGACTGTTCTCAGTGGTAGCAGATGACAGAACAAGGAGTAATGGTCTCAAGTTGCAGTGGGGGAGATTTAGGTTGGATATTAGAAAAACTTTTTCACTAGGAGGGTGCTAAAACACTGGAATGCGTTACCTAGGGAGGTGGTGGAATCTCCTTCCCTAGAAGCTTTTAAGGTTAGGCTTGACAAAGCCCTGGCTGGGATGATTTAGTTGGGGTCGGTCCTGCTTTGAGCAGGGGGTTGGACTAGATGACCTCCTGAGGTCCCTTCCAACCCTGATATTCTATGATTCTATGATTCACAGTCACTGGGCTCAACACAGGGACAACTAGGGGGAATGTGATATACAGAGAGTTAGCTAGATGCTCTAATGGTCCCTTCTGGGCTTAACCTCTAGGAATCTATCAGTGGGTTTCTGCCCTGCAGGTGGAGGCTGGGGGCATATGGAATTAGAGTTATGCTCATTCATGGATCCTTATGTTCAATTTTCTTATATTCAGAAGTTCAGGTTTTTTACACTACAATGTTGTACCAGTTTTGGGGGGAAGGTGTTTGTTTTTTGGTATATTTACCAATGTAATGTTTTTGTGTGAACAAAATGTTGATGGATTATGATGAGGGCAATAGATTTTAAACATCTCATCAATAACTGCTGGATGTATATTTCTATCTCATAGCGTGGTACAATACATTAGTGATGCAGTCTCTGAGTTGGCAGCTCCAGTTGTCCTCCACAGACTCTCTGGTGCAGAATTATTTCTCTCCAGACTTCTTAGCATATCAAGAATTCTCTGCCAGACTGCTATTCCAGAGACTGTTCTCTGCCGACTGATCCACAGGCAATTTTGTTTACAAAGTCCAGTGGAGCTTGAAAGTTTCTGGAACCAGAACTATTTAGAGTACAAAGTCTGCCGGCTTTGCCAAGGTGTGTTCGTGGAGCCTGTTCATTCTCTAAAACATACCGAGATGTTTATATTTGCCAAGACCTCTCAGCCACCATAATTTAGTAGCAAATAACTCCAGAATTACCCACCAGCTTTACTAAAAACAGCCTCTTGTAAAGCTAATGGATAAAACAAACTCAAGTGTCTTGATTGAGCTGTCTGTAAGGTCCGACTTTACAGATAAACAAACAAAGAAACAAACAAAGCCTATTGACTTTTCCAAATGGGAAAATTCCTCCCTGTCCAAGTCCCATGTTAAAAAAAAAAAAGCCACAATTCATTAACTGCAAAAGTTGTCCAGAAATATTTCCCCATGTGTCTGGAAAGCAGTCAGAGCAACTATCAGGTAGAAAGGAGCTCTCTTAAACCAAATGTCAGTTGATGTATAGGAGGGCAGAGCCATTGCTTTATGCCTGGGGAGTGAATTTGTGGGGGGGGGGGTGGAGGGTGAGAAAACCTGGATTTGTGCTGGAAATGGCCCACCTGATGATCACTTTAGATAAGCTATTACCAGCAGGACAGTGGGGTGGGAGGAGGTATTGTTTCATATTCTCTGTGTATATATAAAGTCTGCTGCAGTTTCCACGGTATGCATCCGATGAAGTGAGCTGTAGCTCACGAAAGCTCATGCTCAAATAAATTGGTTAGTCTCTAAGGTGCCACAAGTCCTCCTTTTCTTTTTGCAAATACAGACTAACACGGCTGTTACTCTGAAACCTGTCATTTACACCTGTGCAAATCCTGCTAGCCTGGAATATTGTTTCCAGAGAGAAATGGGATTTTTAAATTATAGGTGTCTTTTGATCCCTTAAACTACGGAGTCACTACTGTGACTCCATAATGGGATCTGGCAGGACAGTTTTGTTCTCACCATTATTCTGAACAGTACGAGATTCAGGCCACAGAGCTTTGCTAAGAGAGTATCAAAATAAGGATTTTCAAATGTCTCTAGTGATTTTGGACATTCTGCTGATGATGCCACGAATAATCTGATCTCCAGAGTGTGGGTGCTCAGCACTTTCTGACAATCAGGCCCCTTGTAGGTGTCTCAAGTCAGGTACCCGAAAAAGGAGACATCCCAAAACTCTTATCTCATTTGAAGATCTTGGCCCAAGATGTCCCCACTGAACATTCAAAAGCTAGGATGTGCCTGCACGAGGGCCCAGCACTAGGCCTTCTGGGAATTATGCCTGGAGCTAGGGGACGTATTTTTAAAAACGTGACAATTTTTTTAAATTTGATATAATTTTTGTTTTGTTGCTTTTAAAAGTGATGGACTGGTTGGTTCTGAAGAGATTACCAATGTGTAAGTGTATCATAGTTTTGTCTTACATTGATCATTATTCATTTCTAAATGAAATTTCCCATTTTCATTTTGCGGCAGGGTTACTTTCAGTTGCTCAGCTGGGTCACATGGTGGGATTTAAAAATATTTTCAAACTTTAAAAAATTATTTTAGAACATTCCCCATTTTTAAAATGAAAATTAAACAAAAATGAAAAGTCAGCAGAACTTTGACAAACATTTTCACTTCAAATTAATGGAAAAAAAACAGAAAATTTTGAAAGGGAGAAAGTTTTTCACACAAAGTTTTGTTTTTGAAGAGGGATTTTTTCAGATTAAAAATTTTTCATTCAAAAGCTGTGACCAGCTCTAATTACAACACAATAGGATTACATGATCCCATCAGCCCAGTTCAACAAAGCACTGAAGCACACACACAAATGGAACATTAAGGATGTGCTGAGGGGTTTCCTGAGCTGGGACACTTTCCTGGGTTAGGGCTCCAGGATTAGCCCTGCAGTGCCCCCAACCCCCACTCAGCATGCAGGATGGAATAGGCTCTAGATGGTCAGCATTCCCCATGCTGCAAACATGGAGCAGCATCCAAAGCCTGTTCTGATGGAGGACAAGATCCTGCCGCTTTCATTGACACCATCATGTCATATTTCTCTAGTACCATTATACCCTATCTGACACTATTTCCTGTAACCATTGATACACCGGTAGCATCTTGCAGTACTTTGTTTTTATTCTTGTATCCTTACCCTGTTTTCATGGTCATAACACTCCAATAGCTTTTCATTTGGATTTCTTATCTGGCAGGTTCTTCTCTCTGGAAGGCCAAGATTGAATGACTTTGCACACCTAGACACTGTGCATTTTCTTCTCCCCCAGTGGCACAGCCTGTCTTAGGTGCAGCTCAGGCTAGGAGAGTGCAAGGCTCCTTAGCCATAAATGGAGGGGGACCAGTGTGTTCCAGGAAACGTTTGCTCTGACTTGATAGCTCCGCTGGATCCTTTGGGTGAAGCCACCAGGATGTGCCAGTTGGAGAGGGCTGGGCAGCCGGCCTCTAGCCCTGCCCAGGCGCTGTGAACGGGCAAGTGCTGCATCCCCTAGTGCAAGGGTCAAAACAGAGACGTTGGCTCCAGGAAGGGGCCTCTGGCCATGCTGGCTAATCAGCTACTCACTGGGGCGATCAAAGGGCTTTTGTGCCTTTGCTGTCGGCATTCTTGTCCTGGTTCCTTTGCCCACAGTTTTCCTGTGTTTCTACCCTGACTGCTCTGGAGCAGCGTCCGGAATTAGCATTGGGAACATCTTACCAAGGGCCGTGGTGGGTTCTCCATCACTGATACTGTTCACACCAAGCCTGGATTATTTCAGGGATGTTCTCAGGAGGGCAGTGGGCTGAGTGCTCCCCTCTGGCTGTGGAATCTCTGGCTGTTCTAATACAGTCCAGGGGCATGGTCTAGGCAGGCGGAGTCCAGGCGGGAACCCCCTCCTGATCCCAGATGTGGATCTCCTAGGAGCATGTGAATGTGCCATCCATTGCCCCCTAAGAGCGCCTCCCCTGAGCAAGGGAACACTCGATAGCTGGGGCCAGTGCTGGCCCAGACGACTCGCTCCCTGTGCTTTAGCACAGCCCTTGCCCTGGCACAGAAGAAGTTTTCCACCCACCAGAAGCCTTCCCCAGTGCTGGGGAGTCCAAGATGCCCCGTGGGTAAGGCTGAGTTGTGGCTGAGGAAACAGAGCTGCCAACTTGCTGACAGGGGCCAGGCTGAGGGGGGAGACACACTGAACCGCACTGTCAATGCCTTGGAAATGCAATGCCCACAGGCATTCATGCCAGGCACAGCTGAGGGCGTGAAGGCCCCATGTGAACTCCTGGTGCAGGGGGGGTGGAGGGGGGATGCCAGCTGTGCCAAGGCTACTGACAAATTCAAACTAGCTGCAGAAATTTGGCATCATTTGTTCAGTGCCAGGCCCTGGGTGCGGGGCACAGTCCTGTGAGAAGAGCGCTGAGAGGATCCAGCCGCTGGGCGAGGGAGCCAAAGCCAGGGGCTGGTCCTAGAGAGGGGTGGTCAGTCCACTGGCTTTGTGCAGTGCTGGCAGGCCCCTGCTTGCTCTCTCAGCCGTGGTCTCATCCCCGCACCCCTTGCAGAGCCTGGCAGAGGTCGCCAGCGCTGGGCACTGTGGAGCGATGGGGTTGGGGAATGGGCTGAAATGCACACCAGCATCTCCTGCCTGCGCTTCACGCCTCCCTCCATCACCAGGCAGTGCTAATTCGCTCGCACTCCTGGCCTCCACGCAGGGTTGTCCTGGTAACTTGCTTATTGCACCCCAGGGATTTACAGCTACCGTTCCTGCTCTTCGCTCTCTCCAGGGCCTTCCCCCCCCGGTGCCTGGATTTTCCGTAACCTAAGAGGGAGACACTGCACTGGACGCTATGCCCGCCCCACCCCCTTTCCAAGTCCAGATCCACCCTTGAGAGCAGGGCAGACAGGTGGCAGCCAGCCCCCATCTCTGAGCACCCCAGCCTGTGTGGCTGGGGGAGGAGCTGGGCTGGTTCTGGCAGCAGGGACCCAGCCCTCAGGAAGCAGATTCTTTTGTGGAGAGAAAATACCTCAGCCTGGTGGTAGAGAGTCTCTGCAACACCCCCACGAGGAGCCCTCAGAGCAGAGCCCCACCCCTGCCAGTGCTGCCCAGCCCCCACCCCATACTAGCCCCATTTCACAGACGGGAAGAGGCACAGGGAGGGGAAGGGCCTTGCCCAAGGGGTGGTGGTGGGGCTAGAAGCCCGGTGTTCCTGGCTGCCTGCCTCATGCTCCCTCCGTGTGTAGTGTGTCTGCAGGCCTGGCAGCCAAGGGGAGCGAGGAGGACACCCCCGCCATGGAGGCACACACCGATACCCAGGCAGACACACACACACACATACAAACATCCCCCCCCCCCCCAGACTGTTGCCTTTCATTGGCAGAGGGAGCATTCAGCATGGGCGTGTGTCTGGCCCAGCACAGCACAGAAGGAGGCTGGGGCCCTAACCTAGAAACCCATCTACATGCAGCTGCTAGGCAAACCCATGGGCCAGCAATAAGCAGACGACACAGCTCTACCTACCCTTCGCCACCCAGGCCCACACCACCGCTGCCACACACCAGTGCTTGGATGGGATCAGCTCATGGAGGAAGGCACAGGTGATGCTGGTGGACAGAGCACACTTGCAGTCACACAGCAGTTGCCTTTGGTTGAAAGTACATACCCACAGTTGGTCACTTCAGCCTGTAGCTTAGGAGCACACCTGGGTATAGTGGAAAGCGTCACTCGCAGATGTAGCTCTCTCCAGTTGGGTAGGAGACTCCACCCCACCGTGGCAAATCATGACCCGGCCTCCATTATTCACACCTGTTACTTCTCCCCTGGGCTACAGCAATGCAATATACCTGGGCACAAGGGCCAACTGTCAGCTTTCTCCTGGGGTGCTCCACCCACGCTCTGCCCTGAGGGCCTGCCCCCACTCCAACCCTTCGTGCAAGGCTCCATCCTTCATCCGCCTTTCCTGGCCCTGCTGCACCCCTCCCCTGAGGCTCTACCCCACCCTGCCTCTTCCTGCATCCACTCCTCCCCCTCTCCTCCAGCACCTCCTGCCTGCTGCAGAAGAGCTGATCAGCAGCAGGTGGGAGGCGCTGGGGAGGAGCTGATCAGCAGGGCCTGCTGAACAGCTGATCGGCGGGTGGCTGGCAGGTGGTAGAATATTCTCAGGGACCAGACCCAGACTGTGGACCAAACAACCCAGAAATTAAGGACATTCCCAAACCTGCTCACCTTCCACTGCAAGGGCCAGACACATTTCTTCAGCTGACCTCTGCTAACAAAAACATATGAACATAAGTGGTAGATACGCTGGAGGGTAGGGATAGGATACAGAGGGACCTAGACAAATTGGAGGATTGGGCCAAAAGAAATCTGATGAGGTTCAACAAGGACAAGTGCAGAGTCCTGCACTTAGGACGGAAGAATCCAATGCATCGTTACAGACTAGGGACTGAATGGCTAGGCAGCAGTTCTGCAGAGAAGGACCTAGGGGTGACAGTGGACGAGAAGCTGGATATGAGTCAACAGTGTGCCCTTGTTGCCAAGAAGGCCAATGGCATTTTGGGGGTGTATAAGTAGGGGCATTGCCAGCAGATCGAGGGACGTGATCATTCCCCTCTATTTGACATTGGTGAGGCCTCATCTGGAGTACTGTGTCCAGTTTTGGGCCCCACACTACAAGAAGGATGTGGATAAATTGGAGAGAGTCCAGCGAAGGGCAACAAAAATGATTAGGGGACTGGAACACATGAGTTATGAGGAGAGGCTGAGGGAATTGGGATTGTTTAGTCTACGGAAGAGAAGAATGAGGGGGGATTTGATAGCTGCTTTTAACTACCTGAAAGGTGGATCCAAAGAGGATGGATCTAGACTATTCTCAGTGATAGCAGATGACAGGACAAGGAGTAATGGTCTCAAGTTGCAGTGGGGGAGGTTTAGGTTGGATATTAGGAAAAACTTTTTCACGACAAGGGTGGTGAAACACTGGAATGCGTTACCTAGGGAGGTGGTGGAATCCTCTTCCTTAGAAGTTTTTAAGGTCAGGCTTGACAAAGCCCTGGCTGGGATGATTTAGTTGGGATTGGTCCTGCTCTGGGCAGGGGGTTGGACTAGATGGCCTCCAGAGGTCCCTTCCAACTCTGTTATTCTATGATTCTATGATAAGAACAGCCATAGTGGTCAGACGCATGGTCCATGGAGCCCAGTATCCTGTCTTCTGACAGTGCCCAGTGCCAGGGCAATTTATCGAGTGATCCATCCCCTGTCATCTACTTCCAGCTTCTGGCAAACAGAGGCTAGGGACACCAAGTGTATGGGGTTGCATCCCTTTCCATCCTGGCTAATAGCCATTGACTGACCTTTCCTCCAGGAACTTACCTAGTTCTTTTTGAACCCAGACAACATTCCCTGGCAATGAGTTGCCACAAGTTGAATGTGCATTGAGTGAAGAAATGCTTCCTTATGGAAACCTGCTGCCTTTTAATTTCACCTGGTGACCCCTGGTTCTTGTGTTATGTGGAGGCAGAGCTGTCCCAGCCATAGGACGGACTGGGGCAACTGCCCCGGGCCCTGCGTTTTGGGGAGGCCCACGCTTCGGGATGCGGGATCCAGGGCAACCTGAGAGGGTTGCAAGGGGCCTGGCACCAGCAGCAGCGAACGACCCGGCCCCAGCCCATCCCGCTGTCACTCAGGGGAGGGGAGGGAAGCTGGAAAAAGGTGGGGTGGGGGCTTGGGGGAAGGGGTGAAGTGGGGGCAGGGCCTGGGCCAGTGGAGGAGGGGAGGGGTTGTCCTGGGCCCCGCACCCCCCTAGGAATGGCTCTGTGTGGACGGGTAAATCATATTTCCTTATTCACTTTCTCCACACCAGTCATGATTTTATAGCTCTCTGTCATATCCCCCCTTAGTCGTCTCTTTTCCACACTGAAACAGTCCCGGTCTCTTTAATCGCTCCTCATGTGGAAGCCATTCCAGACCTGTTGCTGCCCTTCTCCGTACTTTCTCCAGTTCTAATATAACTTTTTTGAGATGAAGTGACCATAACTGCAGGCAGTATTCAAGGTGAGGACGTGCCATGGGTTTATACAGTGACATTATGACATTTTCTTATTATTTATCCCTTTCCTAATGGTTCCTAATATTCTCTTTGCTCTTTTGCTTGCTGATGCACATTGTGTGGATGTTTTCAGAGAACTCTCCACAATGTCTCCAAGATCTCTTTCTTGAGTGGTAACAGCTAATTTAGACCCCATCATTGCATATGTATAGCTGGGATGATGTTTTCCAATGGGCATTACTTTGCATTTATCAACACTGAATTTCATCTACCATTTTCTTGCCCAGTCACCCGGTTTTGTGAGATCCCTTTGTAACTCTTCACAATCTGCTTGAGACTTAACTATTTTGAGTAATTTTGTAACATCTACAAACTTTGTCACCTCACTTTTGAACCCTTTCCCCAGATCACTTATGAATATATTGAACAGAACTGGTCCCAGTACAGATCCTTGGGGGACCCCACTATTTACCTCTCTCTACTGTGCAAACTGGCCATTTATTCCTATCCTTTGTTTCCTATCTTTTAACCAGTTACTGATCCATGAGAGAACCTTCCCTCTTATCCCATGATTGCTTACTTTGTTTAAGAGCCTTTGGTGAGGGGCCTTGTCAAAGTCTTTCTGAAAGTCCAAGTACACTATATCCACTGGTCATGTTTGTTGACCCCCTCAATGAATTCTAGTAGATTGGTGAGGGATGATTTCCCTTTGCAAAAGCCATGTTGACTCTTTCTCAACATGTCATGTTCATCTATGTGTCTGATCATTAGGGCTGCGAGTCTTTCATGGAGGTCATGGAAGTCGCAGATTCTGTGACTTTCCAGGACCTCCGTGACTTCCGCAGCCGCACTGGCTGCTGCTCCAGAGGTCCCAGGTACCTGGTCCCAGGTGCTGCCCTGGAGCAGCAGCGGTGCGCCAGGCCGCCCCCTTCCCGGAGGAGTGGTGGCAGGGCCCTGGGCTGCTCCCTGGCCCAAAGGAGGGGCAGCAGAGGTCAGGCCCAGGCCGCCCCCCATCCAGAGGAGCAGTGGCAGTGGTGGGGCCAAAGGCTGCCACCACTCGGAGTGGCAGTGGCGGGGCCCCGAGCTACCCCCCACCCCCCGGAGCAGCAGTGACCACCGGAGCACCCCTTCCTCCCTCAGCATCTAAAATTTAGGCACAGGTATTTTTGGTAAAAGTCACGGACAGGTCACTGGCTGTGGCTTTTTGGTTATTGCCTATGACCTGTCCGTGACTTTTACTAAAAATACCCATGCCTAAATCATAGCCTTGCTGATAAATCTGTTCTTGACTATAGTTTCAACCAGTTTGCCTGGTACTGAAGTCAGGCTTCCTGGGCTGTAATTGCCAGGATCGCCTCTGGAGCCTTTTAAAAAAATCGAGGTCACATTAGCTATTAAGGGATAGGTTACATACGACAGTTAATTGTTCTACAATGTCATATTTGAGTTTCTTCAGAACTCTTGGGTGAGATCATCTGGCCCTATGACTTTTTACTGTTTAATTTGTCAATCTGTTCCAAAACTTCCTCTACTGACACCTCAATCTGGGACAATTCTTCAGATTTGTCATCTAAAAAGAATGGCTCAGGTGTGGGAATCTTCCTTCTGACCTCTGCAGTGAAGACTGATGCAAAGAATTTACTTAGTTTTCCGCAACAGCCTTGAGTGCTCTTTTAGCACCTCGACCATCCAGTGCCTCCTGCTTCTGATGTACTGCTAGATTTTTGTGTGTCCTTTGCTAGTTGCTCTTCAAATTCTTTTTTGAACTGCCTGGTTATACTTTTACACTGGTTACACACAGTTTATGATCCTTTCTATTTTCTTCAGTAGGATCTGACTTCCAATTTTTAAAGGACCTCTTTTTGTCTCTTTTACTCTGTTGTTTAACCATGATGGGCTCTTTTTTGTCCTCTTATTGGTTTTTGTAGTTAGGGTATACATTTTGTTTGAGCCTCTGTTATGGTGATTTTAAATATTTTCCATGCAGCTTGCAGGCATTTCACTCTTGTGACTGTCCTTTTTAATTGCCATTTAACTAGCTTCCTCATTTTTGTGTAGTTCCCCTTTCTGAAGTTCAATGCTGCTGTGTGTGGGGTGGGGGGGTGGGGTTTCTTTGTATTGCCCCCCTTCAAGGATATTTATTAGAGCAATAGAACAAGGTGAGCCTACACATTCAAAACCAACACAGGCCACAGACCACAGGCCTCCCCCTGGGGGGTGGAGGAGAGAACAAACCGGGCAGGACAGATGTGAGTCCCTCAGCCAGCACGGGAAGGGCCTGACTCCTGTGGTGATGAATGTGGTAGAAGAATCTGTATTATTAGACTAGAGCTGGTGCAGGACAGCTGGCCCAGGGACAGACAGCTAGGGGGGTGCAATGGGGGGTCCCTCTGCTCCACCTCCCCCCACTCCAGCAGGGCTTATGGCAGAGGGAGTCCCTGAGATTGGGGGAGTTTATGGGGACCTCTGCGGCTGAACCCTTCGGGAGGGCGCGAAGAAGGGGAGCCGCAAAGTGGCCCCCGCCATGGCCTGGCCTTGGGGGTAGGCTGGGGGGACTCCGGTGCGGCGGCAGCAGCTGCATGTGGCGGCGGGAGGGACCCTGGGATGCCAGTGGAAGTGATGGAGATTGCGCGCACTCAGAGCGCAAAGGGGGCGGCGTGGGGAGGGGTGACGCCCCGCTGCCAGCCCGGGGATCAGCCCGGCCCGGCCCCGTGGGGAAGGCGGAGGAGTTGCAGCAGCCCTGCCTGCTTGGCGAATAGTTGGAAATAAAGCGCGCTCCAGCTTGGGGCGGGTGCTCAGCACGCAATGCAGAGCTGCCATCGGCCAGCCCCAGCCCGGGCAGCCCTGGCCCACGCCAGGCAGGGACCCCAGCGGCACATCTGCCCCTGCCTAGGACTGGCGGCTCACAGCTGGCGGCAGGGGCTGCAGCTCCCCCCGCCCCAGCGCAGCGCCCCGGAACGCCCCCGCCCCCCTGCCCCCCGCAGCGCCCCCGCCCCGGAACGCCCCCGCCCCTCCTGCCCCCCTGCAGTGCCACCCTCCCCTGCCCCCCCGCAGCGCCCCCGCCCCGGAACGCCCCCGCCCCTCCTGCCCCCCTGCAGTGCCACCCTCCCCTGCCCCCCGCAGCGCCCCCGCCCCGGAACGCCCCCGCCCCTCCTGCCCCCCTGCAGTGCCACCCTCCCCTGCCCCCCCGCAGCGCCCCCGCCCCGGAACGCCCCCGCCCCTCCTGCCCCCCTGCAGTGCCACCCTCCCCTGCCCCCCGCAGCGCCCCCGCCCCGGAACGCCCCCGCCCCGGAACGCCCCCCTGCAGTGCCACCCTCCCCTGCCCCCCCGCAGCGCCCCCGCCCCGGAACGCCCCCGCCCCTCCTGCCCCCCTGCAGTGCCACCCTCCCCTGCCCCCCCGCAGCGCCCCCGCCCCGGAACGCCCCCGCCCCGGAACGCCCCCCTGCAGTGCCACCCTCCCCTGCCCCCCCGCAGCGCCCCCTCCCCTCCTGCCCCCCCGCAGCACCCCCGCCCCTCCTGCCCCCGCCCCCCCCGCACCGCCCCCGCCCCGGAACACCCCCGCCCCTCCTGCCCCCCTGCAGTGCCACCGCCCCCCCGCAGTGCCCCCCGCCCCCCCGCAGCGCCACCACACCCCCTTGGCTAGTCCCCGCGAGCCAATCAGCAGCGGCTGGTGGAATTTAAACCCCCGAGCCTGGCAGCCGAGCCGGGCCGGGCAGCTCCGCGCTGCAGCCGGGGCGTGTTGCGCCAGGAGCCGGAGACGGAGCCGCAGCCGCAGCGTTCGGGGCTCGCCTCCGTGTCTGCGCCGCCCGGTCCAGCCTCGCTGGGCGCTGAGCCGGAGGGACCCGCCGCCAGCCGCGCGAGGAGCCGAGCGGCCCCGGCCCCGGGCAGGTAAGGGCAGCTCCCGGCGGCGGGGCGCGGCACTGGCCCGGGCAGGGGGGCGGGCAGGGTCTGCCCGGGGCAGTGAGCTCCCAGCGGCGCTGGCCGGCTCCTGCCACAGCCGGCGGCTCGGTGCCGTGGGGGGAGGCGCCTGGTGCTGTCAGGTCAGCGGAGACTCGCCCCGGAATTGCAGGGTCAAGTTCGGTTCGGTTCGATTCCGTCCAGGCCGCTTTGGTGCGGAACCAACGTGCGATGCTCGGGCGCCAGGACTTAAAACCCGTTGTCAGGTGAAATCAGGATGCCACGAGCGGGGCTCGGTGCCTTTCATTAGTGATCCAGTTCAGTGCTGCACGGAGGGAACCTGCTTCCCTTTACAGCGGCGTAGAGCGCCCTCACTCCAGCTCCGAACCGCGGCTGGATTACTGTGTATTGATCGTTCACTATGGATTCATGTTCGCACCTGTATAATGTACCCATCTCGTGGTTGATGTGCAGCGTTAGAAAACATACCAACAAACTGAGCAGTCTCCGGGCAAGCAGCCGGATACTCTCCCGTTACTTAAGAAATTATGGCATAGTTCCTGCGGTTTTAAAAAATTCTTAATCATTATCTGAGACATTCCCCAAAAGTCCGGAGGCTAAAGCCACAGGAGTCCCCAGGAATGTTCAGCACGTGGCCAGCTGGAAAGAAGTCAAAGGATGCCGCAGTTTCGGATGGGTTCTTAGTCCGGACCTGGGAGGTGTGTCTCGGCCTGGGGCCAGTTCTGTGCCCTGCTGCTGATGTTCTTTGAAAAGCACCTGGTCCTTGGGCTCAGTAGGCCCCGTATGGAACTTGGGAAACTTTTTTATCCAGTAGTTTAATTTCACGAACCATAAAGATCACAAGTAAAAGAAATGCCCTAGTTCCTGGGGAGGCAGAGGGTCAAGAGGAGCGGTCTGTGCGAAGCAGTAACACGGAAGAGGATCTGGCAGAGTTTAAAAGGGGTAAAGGACCGCTCCAGCCGGAGGAGCCAAGCAAGTAGGAACAGTAAAGGCCCAGTGGCAATGCACAGGCCAGTGTGCACTAGCCCAGGGCTTTGCAAGGAGAGCCAGCTGAAATTTCAGTTGTTAACCCCAGGCATGGGAGGAGAGAGCCAGGCTAGCTGAGCTCCCCCCAGGCTCGCCAGAAACCACACCTGATGGGGGGGGGGGGGTTATTGGGAAAATGTGATTTTTTTAAAAACTTGCTGCAAGCTCTGAAGGGCTGGGCAGGCTAGTGCATGAGCAGGCCCCCACAGCCTCTGCCTCCCCCCGGCTGATCCCAAAATCTGCTCTCCAGCTGCAGGGGCAGTTCCGTGCTCTCCTCGGGGTCGAGCCGCCATAAATCTGCCCTAAAGCTTTTCTCTCCGTAGACTAATGGAGGTGCCCAGTCTCCAGTGCATGGTAAAGAACGGGTTTGTTTTGGGGTCTCCGCCCTCCTACACTGTCTGTCTCATCCGGACTCTTCCCCCCCCCCCCGGTGCCAGACCATCACCCTGGCTGCTCCCTGGAGGGGGGTGCACAGCCTTATTTGGATCACTTCTGTTTGTTTGGCAATTGTCAGTCTGGGACATAAGCAAAGCTGGCAGCTGGCCTGCAGGCCCTCGGGGGACATGCTCCTGCTCCCAGGAATGCCCAGGCAGGTTCTGCAAGAATTCCTCCTTACAGCGAAGGCTGGTGACACCACAAGTGCAGCGTGCAGGCGAGGCACCTGGCTGTTGATTTCAGCGGGGGCCAGGGCAGGCCCTGGTGGGACGATGTCGTTGCCCAGGGCAGTTGTTTTGCTGTGACAGGACATTTGCTCGCTTGCTAAGGGGGCATTCTGGTCGGCGTGAGGAAGAGGGGGCAGCTGCTGAATGCCAGTGGGAGTGGTGTGTGTATTGCGGGTCTGCAGCCCTAGGAGCTGGGGAGACGGGCCGATGTTCCCTTTGTACACGAGGTCCCCAGAGAAGCCTCTCTCCAGGCTGTGTTGAAAGCACGGCTGGCATCTCCAGTATCCCACAGTTAGCGTCTCTGTGAAGGGCTCAGCACAGTCCTGGCTCACAGCCACTCGCTCTCCATTGGCAGACAGTCGGAAGGTCTCCCACCTTTCCTCAAGATCCTGGGCAGGGCTGGGACCTTCCTCCCCACCCCAGTCCACTTGCCAGCCCTGGGTACCAGGCTCAGGTGCTGGAAGGTCTGTACCCCAGCTGGGAGAGAAAGGATCCCTCCTTTCCTGTCTGTGGTGGTCCATCACTCTGCATGGAGCTCAGCGAGGCAGCTGCACACAGATCCAGGGTGGTTTGGCCGGGCAGAGCCCTGCATCCACAGAGCCCCTGTGGATGCGCTCTGTGCCCCACTGTCCCACCACCTCCCTCTCAGCCTCCCTCCCCTAGCACTGGGGGGGACCTGCAGAGCTTGGCAATCGGTCCAGCTGGCCTCCTGAGCAAGGCTCTGCCCAGTTTTCCTGCAGAGGAAGCTAGCATCTTGCCCTTCCACAAGGAGGTACTAACAAGCCACTGCAGCCGGACCCCCCCCATGCCGGCATAGCGGCAAGGCGCGCAGCTCCAGCGTGCAGCTCCTGCAGCAGCTCGGCCCTGCTCACTTCCCAGCAAAGAAGGGTTCAGTTCTCCCCTCCACCATAGTACCTGCAGAGCCACCAGAGTCGCTCCCAGCAGAGAGCATGGAGCACACCTGTGGCCACAGGCCACTCGTTGCCAGATGGCCAGGACTGCCTGTGCCAGTGTGCGGGGCGCTGAAGCAAAGACTTCTGGGTGCAGTGACTGATCCCAGCTGTGGCCCTGCGGGGTTTAGGAGCTGGCTTGTTCCATGGCTCTGAAGCCCCATGTGATGAGGCTGACATGGGGAACACGAGCAGGCAGTGCCTTCTGAGGCATGGATGTGAATTACCCCAGGTTACCAGCTCAATAAATATGGAGTCAGGGTTTTCTGAGCAGCTCCTTGGAAGAAAACATTGTCAGGTGTCTGGGAGCAGCACTTGGGTTTCCTGCAAATATTCCTACACAGTAAATCTGACGGACCAGGGATCCTTAATCTAATATGTGGAAGGGGAACTTAACGGCCATGAGGATGCTTCCTTCCAGCCCTGGGCTGGAGCTGCTCCATTTAACTAGAGAGTTACAGGGCTGGGAGATAAGACAGGGCTGGGAGTGGCAGGATTGTGGCCAGCTCAGGGGCTGGATGCGGGACACAGGGCTGTTCTATGCTAGGGCACCGGGGCCAGGCCAGGTTCATGACGAGGAAGCACATTTCTGTGTGTGTGATGGGACAGTGTGAGTGCAGTCCCTGCTGGGCAGGGCACCCCAGCGTAGCTTGGCCTCTCACAACGTCATAGATCCCAAGGCCAGAACGGACCATATGAGCGTCTAGTCTGTACCGCACAGGCCAGAGACCTGCCCCAGAATCATTCCTAAGTAATCCTCTTGTTGACAGACAGGCCAAAAATTGCCTTGCCCAGGGGGACTGGACCCCTTGGTGGCCCCTCCTGGTCAGGGTTACAGCGGCAGTGCAAACTACCAGGCTGGGGAAAGTTGCCCAGTTATGGCCTGTGCTGCCCCCGGCCTAAGGGGATGGAGGCCCCAGGCTGCAGAGCTCCCACTGGGGGCCTCTCCCCAGCTGCATCTGGGAAATATTTGAACCAAGGAGTGTTCCCAATTTGCAGTGCCTTTGAATCGGGCCTGATTCCTGCTCTCCAGCCCAGGTGCTGTGGGCCTGCCCAGGAGTCAGCAGAGGCTGCACGGTCTCCCTGGTCTCCCTGATGCGAAGCTGGGTGAGCGAGGCTGAATCGGGCCCTCTGGGCTGAGCCCCATGTTCATGGCCCCCAGATGAATTGTTTTCTCCATTGTCTGTCCCTCACTCTTTGTGCTAACTCTGCCCAGAGAGGCTCTGGCACAAAGCAGGTATTGCAGTATCTGACTTTGCACTGTGCTGCCCAGGATCATAAGAACATAAAAACGGCCACACTGGGTCAGACCAAAGGTCCCTCCAGCCCAGTGTCCTGTCTGCCGACAGTGGCCAATGCCAAGTGCCCCAGAGGGAGTGAACCTAACAGGTAATGATCTAGTGATGTCTCTCCTACCATCCATCTCCACCCTCTGACAAAGAGAGGCTAGGGACACCATTCCTTACCCATCCTGGCTAATAGCCATTAATGGACTTAACCTCCATGAAAGGATCGTCCTGAAAGGATCGTCCTTTCAGTGACACAGCAGGTGTCTGGGAGGCGATGCCTGGGGGAGGGAGGGGGGCGGCTCTGGAAAGTGCTGAGCACCCAAAGCTGGGGACGGGAGGTGCTGCTCGGTGCAGCTGGGTTTCCTGGTCCAAACGCACAACACTCTGCAACCAGAGACCAAACCAGCAACCGCAGCCTCAACTGGAGCCACGGGATCTTGGGGTCACATGCACCCAACATCTGCACCATGAGCGCTTCACCAGTCCATGCCCCTCCCACGTGGGCAGCTCCTCCTTCACAGCTGGCTGAGCCCTGGGCTCCCCTCATCTGTTCCTCAGCTTCTTGACATTTAACCGGTGTTGTATGTCAGCACCCTGCTGCTCCTGGCTCCTCATGATCTGCTCTGATCAGCGCCCACCTGCCTGCCTGGCTGGTTATTGAGTGCGTGGCTGCTTCACCCCCTCCCTCCCCTCCTGTACCCAGACCTTGCTCCCCCTCTCCTCCGCTAGAACTTGCCGCTGCGAGCCTTTGGGTGACAAGCAGCTACAGGCTCTTTGCCTCCAGCCCTCCCCCCATCCCTGATACACCCCCTCCATGAAAGATCCAACTCACCTTTCAGAATCTGCCCTGTTCCCTCTCCCCCTCCATCCTGCCCCCTTTTCCTTCCCCCATCACCAGCCGGATGTTCCTTGTCTACTTGTATCAGAGGAGTAGCCCTGTTAGTCTGTATCCACAAAAACAACGAGGAGTCCGGTGGCACCTTAAAGACTAACAGATTTATTTGGGCATAAGCTTTCATGGGTAAAAACCCCACTTCTTCAGCTGCATGGAGTGAAAATTACAGATGCAGGCAGAAATATACTGACGCATAAAGAGAAGGGAGTTGCCTTACAAGTGGAGAACCAGTGTCAGTATATTTATGTCTGCATCTGTAATTTTCACTCCGTACATCTGAAGAAGAGGGTTTTTTACCTATGAAAGCTTATGCCCAAATAAATCTGTTAGTCTTTAAGGTGCCACCGGACTTCTTGTTTTTGTGGGTACAGACTAACATGGCTACCCCCGATACTTGACACAATGTAATCGTAAATATTCAGCAGAGGTCCCTAGGGGTCCCACCCTTGTCCTCACCTGCTTCTTCAACAGCTTTTCATCTTCACCCTCCCGGCTGCTGGCAGGGGATGGGATGGGAGAGATCTCCGCTGTTCTTGCCATTCCCCAGAAGCTGTTACAATTGGGATCCCTGAGCAACCCCAGTGGCTGCCTTTACTGTTGCGCAAAGCTTTCCCAAACTGTGCAGCCTGAAGCACAAAACTGACCCAATTCTTGAAAGTTTCCGTGCTGCCTACCGGACTCTGAGCACGGAACCAGCCTCAGAGTATCACTCCAGGCTGCTTGGCACAGCTATGAGTGACAGAGGAACTGGTGCCATTTGCCTGCAGACTCAGGAAGATGACAGTGCATCTGTTACCCTGCCAACTGCTACAAACTGGGGTCACGATTCTCCATTTCTCTGCACCTCGTCCAGTCGTTTACATCAGCCAGCACACGGTGAAGGTGAAACAGTCCTGGATGCGAAGGGTGGCGCTGCAAACAAGAATCCTTTTCTTGTTGGCTAGTCTGGTGGTCAGCATGAGACCACACTCTGCTCCCAGAGCTAGGGAAAGAACCAAGGAATGCCAATGCCCATCATTCTAGTGCTGTCTCATAAAAAGTTGTGTAACCTACTAGGATGTGTGTGTTGTCTCCTTGTGCCGGGCCCAGAGATAATAGCATGCTTGTCCCCACCAGTTACTCCTAAGGGGCCATGATTAGTGCTGTGGTTTAGAGAGATCTGGGTTCCCTCCTAGCTGATGCCCCATGGGGTGTGAGATAACGTAGGTTGAGATCTTAATTTAAAGATGATTGTTGGCATGTTTTTATATTGCAACAATGGTGTTTAGAAGAGCATTTGGATGTTGTGTTCATAATATTTGTAAATTGTATTTGTGATGTTTGTATTTTGGGTAATTGGAGCTGGGCCTTTAAGAATAGGAAAAGAGCTTTAGGAGAGCGGGAGTTAGAGGTGGAGAGCCGTGTGTGTTTGCACGTGTGTAGGTGTGTCTGTCCTGTGTGAGCTCCCAAAAGCTCTGAACTTGATTTAATCAACATAACTCTGCAGAAAGCACCGTCTTCTCGCAGGTGCCTCATCACCATCCTACACTAGCACACTGGCTGCCTCAGGACTCTGCAGAGCTCTAGAGCCTGTCACCTGTAGGTGGCCAGAAGGGGTCACTGTACTGCGCACTAGGCTGCGGGCTGGGACTGCCTTACCCCGTACAGCACCCAGCACAATGGGCCCAGACCTCGGGCAGCCCTCTAGTCGGTGCTCCTGGAGCAAGGGCTGACAAGTGTTGGGAGCTGGTGGCACTGTGTGACCGGACGCATGTGGTGGGAGAAGGGCAAGGTCACTCAGACCGGCAGACTACACAACGGGTCATCTTGTTAAAAAGGTCTCCCAATTTTTGGCCACTCTCATGATTTTATGGGGTCTGAGTGCTAGTGTTTGAACTTCCTGGCTAGCGTGCTGGGAATTTGGGCCTTGGGGGAGATCTGACAGGTCGAGGGTGGGAGCTGTCTACATCCTGCATTGTCACCTGCTCGTCTGACCAGGCCCATGGCCTGTCCAGGTGCTAAGTGTGAGCTGTTTGGAGTGCTCATCAGGGAGGGACTGCTGGGGAAAGTCCCTTCTCCTTTGGGCCGGACAAGCTTTATGGGGAACCCGGCCACATTCACACCTGAATTAACGCCACTTGCATTTCTCTATAGCCCAGTGAATCCTAAAACAGCAAGGGGAGAAAGTATGGGTTTTGGAGACCGGAGGCTCTGCCTGGAGGTGCAATGACCAGACGCTGCCCAGTGGTACCAAGGCAGCCGGGGCCTGTGGCTGGATCCTGACTCTCTATGATTCCGTGGGATGGACCCAGCCAGCTCCCAGGAAGTCCATGCTGCTGACCTGGGTGTGGTATGGGCATGTCCCTGACAGTGTGGGCACCAGGCACTTTGCTCTTGCTCCCCGCTGAGTCCCCCCACCCCTCTCTCCTGCCTTGTGTGGGCAAAACTGGAACAAACGTGAGGCCCAAACTCCATGTCCTGAGGAGCTGTACGGACCCTGCAGGCAAAGCATCCCAGTGGGCTTGGGTTCGGGAAGCCCGACGTAGGTGTCTCAGTCTGGGCACCCTACACAGAGCCCCTTCTGATGGCAGCCATCCGGACAGAGTATATGGGACGTTTGCTCGTCCCTGCAGGTGGATGGAGAGTTCCTTTAACACTACATCCTGGCACAATGTTTTTTCTAAACTGAAATGTAATGTTACTCAGGAGTATGCAAATTCTTCCCAGATATGCATATTAACTCATCCAGTGCTTTGCATTAAATAGTGATGCAGCAACAGGTGCCTCATTTGGTGGCAGGCTGAGTCATTGAGCTCCTTAGGCTGCGTTTAGCCGTCTCTGCTGAACACTGTACATAGTGCTGTACAGACGCCTTGCGGGTCTGGCAGCAGCTGGGAGCACTGGGGCTTGCCAAAGGCTGGATGGCAGGAGTTGTGGAGAATGTCCGGGACCAAGGCCCCCAGATCACTCAGAACCATCGAAGGCCTGGGGAGTCTGAGCGTGTCGATATTATTGTTGATAAATTGGATAGTCGAGTGCTTGGCCATACTTGGGTTTGTTATTTTCCTATGAAATATATTCAAGAGACGAAATAACCGGAGTCAGGCAGGTTGATGACCATGGTACAGGGGAAAGGTTCTGTACAATACCAGTCTCGGAAGAGCCGTCCTGTGCAGTGTCCTGTTACATTCACCTTACTCAGGTGTGCTCCCCAAAGCTACGCCCCTGGAGCCTTTCACACCCTGCTTGTTGGCAGGAAAGGGAACCGCCTACATCATTTAGCTAGGCAGCTTTTTGCCCTGTTTGTTTTGGTGCCGCAGTTCACCCCTTGAGGTCTGAGCTACGATGCACTTTATCTTTGTTTTGAGTGCAGCCGTTCCAGGTACTAAGGGGACGAAGGCACCTCCTAGGTTTGAATGGGCAGCTCCTTTCCTGTTGTGAGGAAGAAATAATCATCTGTCCTGGTACCAGCCGGTTTCCTATCTATCCAAGCCAAGGCTTACTCCAGCTAGTGCAAGGGATTCGGGCATACTTAGCACAAGTGTTCAGGATGATGCAAAAGGTACAGGCCAATTTGGGTGTATAACTGCTACACTAATACTTAATATGTACCCTTCAGGGGTTTAGCTGTGTGTATTGCGGGTCATTATCATCAGTATTCTGGTCTCGGGAACGGCTCACAAAGAGAAGTCCATTCTTATTCCGTTCAGTGCTGCAGAGAAATGCCCCCCTGGCACATGTGAAATCAACACAGCAAACAAGGCTCTTTACTACAGAGCACTCGCTGGGAGCAGGAAGAAAGAGAAAGTGGAATCATGCCCCTCCCTTGCCTGGGGAGAGCCCCCTCCCCAGCTCCAGGCATGTCCCCTGCTGCTCCCTAGCGCAGACCCAGGGCAGCGCCTCAGCTGCTCAAACCGAGAGCCCCCCATTGACCTCAGTGGGGCTGTGCTGACCTCACCAGCCGAGGAGCTGGCCCTAGCTGTGGGCTGGTCTCAGGCACTGCTTCCTCAGTGCTGGCTGGGAGGGACAGGCAGATCCTATGGGGAGCCCTCCCTTCAGGGCCCAGCCAAAGCCCCATGTGCTGGAGAAGGGGCAGCCTGTCGCCAATGGGAAGAGGGGGTGCAGGCTTTGTGCCAGACAGTCCATGTCCTAGGGCTGGGCTCTACCGCTCTGGGACCAGTCTGGGTGTGGACTTTCCTCTCCCCTCAGGGCCAGGGCAAGGCCAACCTTGGCAGCTCCCAGCCAAGGAGTCTGTGAGATCCAGGATAGCCCAGCACAGCAGCCGTATCCCATATTCATAGCCCAGCTCCTGGGAAGGCCTCCGGGGAAATAGGGGGTTTATAAACAACAGCCTAGTCCCAGGACTGGGGGAGTCAGTCTGGCAACCCCAAGGGTCAGAAATCAAGAGCCAGACATCCCCACCCCTAGGTCATGGGAATGATTTAAAAATCACGAGATTTTTAGCACTAGTAAATGTTGGGTCTTTTGCTTTGCCTTCTGGTGGCAACGCCTTTAGCTGGTCATGTTATCCAGCTTTTCTCCACATCTGCAAGCTAGAAACTCACCTTTCTGCTGTGATAAAACTCAGGTGAGCTGGCAAGAGCAGCATGCTGTGAGGGAAGCTGGGAGGGCAGCGGGCAGAGCGGGAAGCTCGGAGAGCAGTGGGCAGAGCAGGAAGCAGGAGGGGATGAGGGCTCCAGCTGGGGGTGCAGGATCTGGGGTGGGGCCAGAGATGAGGGGATTGGGATGCAGGAGGGGGTTCAGGGCTGGGGCAGAGGGTTGGGGTGCAGCATGGGGTGCGGGCTCTGGGCTGGGGAGGGGCGAGGAGTTCAGAGTGCGGGAGGGGGCTCCAGGCTGGGGCAGGGGGTTGAGGTGCAGAAGGGGGGTGGGGTGCAGGCTCTGGGAGGGAGTTTGGATGTGGGAGGGGGGTCAGGGCTGGGACAGGGGGTTGGAGTACAGGGGGGGGTGAGGGGTGCAGGCCCTGGGCAGCGCTTACCTCAGGTGGCCCTGGCTCCTAGGCCCAGGGGTGGCCAGGCAGCTCTGCATGCTGCCCCCACCTGCAGGTCACCCCCGCAGCTCCCATTGGCCGTGGTTCCTGGCCAATGGGAGCTGCGGAGTCGCGGTGGGGGCAGTGCCCAGAGACCTCCTGGCCACCATAGGCGCTGACTCCGTGGGTTGTCGGGGTGTTGGAGCTGCTGAAATAAACATGGCTCATTGTCACTTACTTACTTATTTATCTCACACTTCAGTATTACCAGTGATGCCAGAACAGCTTTGGAGTGGGGGTTTGTGAGGTTGGGCTTCCTCTCCTGGCCTCCACTTCTGCAGCAAACCTCTAGGTCCTACGCAAATCGTAGCTATGACAAGAACTCTGATTTTAGCAACAGCGTGGATAGTTATACATGTGTATTTTTGCATTCCAGATCCTATCTATCTATCTATCATCCATGCTTATCACCATGCTGTCTGAGCACCTTAATTACACATCATGCCAATAGCATACCCAGGAGCTAGTAATCTCTGCCTCACATCATCACTGCTGGCTGGGGAGGATGCCTGTAAAGGCCACTGGCATGGCAGCTGGCTCCTCTGCCATTTCCATCAGGAGCTGCCCCCTCCTCAAATATCTTGCAGGGGTGGGGGGCGAAGGAGAACTAGCAGACACTCCAATCTCTCAGGGCAGCAAGATGCGGCAAAAGGCAGCTCTGGTGTCTCTGCTCGGAGACGGCTTTGTTAAATGCAAATGCTTTGAGCATATAAATTCTTCAGTGCATCAAAATAAACAAATACATAAATCCAAGAGATAATAAAACAGAATGATGGGCCAACAACGACTAGATACATCCAACACCTTCAGGGAAAAACAGTTCCTTCCCTTGTGTGTCTTGTCACCCAACAGCTACACACAGAGATAGGCACAAACATGCCGGCACAAATGCCTTTGTGACCCTCCATGGGAGCGCCATCATCTCAGCCTTTCTCTGTGCCTTTTCCTTCCCCCGAGGCTCCCCGGGAAGCCCGTCCTCAAGCTGCCGGTGCTGCACAATTGTTAGCGCCTTCAGCATCTCAGCAGGGTAGGGGATCTGAGCCTGGCACAGCCGTAAGGGTTCATTAGCTAGCTGAAGGCGAGACCCATTAGCAATGACTTGCAAAGCGACACAAGAAGCCCAGGAAGGTTGGATTTTACTTTCTTTTTCATGTTTTTTTTTTCCTTTCTCCTGCTTGGTTTTTACATCAGCAGTTCAGGCCTTGTCCAGTCTCCTTGAAGTCTGAGCTCAGACATATTTTGGTGGCAGTGAAATTCTGCCCCTGAGAACAGCGCAGCCTTAACTCAGACCCTGTGCGTGTGCTTACCGTGCAGTCCCTGGTTACCTGGCTTCATGCCATTATTCCCGTGGACCCGCTCCCTGGTTCATTGCTCAGGGCTGGCCATGGGCGGGCTGTGCCCGGGCTAGAGAGGTGGGAGGGAACAGAGACCCAGCAGCTTGTCGGTGTTTTGTACAGAAGTGACTGGGCGAGTTCTCAGTGCGTTGGTGCTATTTGCTCATCCTCGCCCTGCAAAGACAGGTTGCCTTAGTTACCATGACTCACAATCACTAAATAGGTATCTCTGGGCTACAGAAACAAAGGGGGATGTGCCAAGCTCTCTGGGGAGGCCACAGGAGGGGAGCTGGTGTGGGGCCATAGGAAGGAGACAGTGAGACTGAAACAAAGGACAGGCAAAGCCAACTGGATCTGGGCTGTGACGAATACCTGGCCCCGAGCTGTGCGCGGACTCTACGGGGCTGCTGGATTCCCAGGGCCAAGTCCTGCACACTCAGAGCGGCCCCCACCAGGGCACTGCTGTGGTTGATTATTTGGGCTGCAGAAGTGCCAGGAGGTGCCAGCCAGGGATGGGGCTCCTAATGTGCAAGGGTAGAAATGACGCCCTGCCACAAGGGCCTGGCAGTCTACACCTGTAACAAGAGACAGGCCAGATCTACCCAGTGGGGGTGTGAGCAGGGCAGGGTAACTGTGAAACCGTCACTGCGGTCACTCTCAGTGCGGGCCCAGGCACGGAGCAGCCAGGTGCTGGACCCCAGCCCACCCACTCCCTCCTGCTGTGCCATATCTCCTGGCCCAGCACCACCTCCCAGTCCCTCCTGACCCCAAGAGCCCCTCCCCCTCCCCCCAGCCCGTCCCCAGCCCAAGCACTATGTGGGATCTCTGGCCACCGTCCCACGCTCCGGACTCCCCGCCTACGTGTCCCTTCCACCCCGCTCCTGTAGCATGGTCCCTGCTCCTTCGTTCACCCGTTACACCACTGCCCAGTTTCTGCCAGCTGCGCACCTCAGCCGCACCCCCACTGCGACTGCTGGCTGGGAGCAGCCCTGGTGTCTGTGGGGGCCCGAGCTGCACTCTGTTACTGGGAGACTCCAAAGCAGCCCTGGCTTGTGGGCCCATCACAGCCTGGATGTGGGAATTGTGAGACCTGCTTGACTGAACTCGTCCCTTGGAGCAGGGCACAGAGCCCATCACACGCTATCCGCAGACAATCCAGACCATAGCTAGGCAGGGAGCTCACACTCGCCCCCAAGGAGACACGGGACAGACTGACAGATCTCGCCTGCCTCTAATGGCTCCATCTCATCTGGGCTAGCCCATCACAGATGGGAGAGTGTGTGGGCGGGGGGTGGAGGGGGGAAGGGATGGTTCCAGAAGCACCTAAGGGAGTTAGGTACGGAATTTCCTTAGGCATTTGAAAATCTGACCCATAGATCCCTATTGACATTCCCCCCGCCCCCCACCTGCATCCCGGATAGAGCAGGGGGCTCAGTGTTGGGCTGCAGCCACCGGATGGACATAGGTAGCCAGGCCAGGAATATTCTGTCCCCCATATTGTGGGGCCCAGCATCTCTGTTCTGAATTGAGGCTCTGTTGTGCTAGGTGCTGTACAAACATAGAATGAGGCCCAGTAACTGTCCTTCCTCCCTTCCCCACTCCTCTTCACAGCTGGGTTTACTCAGGATGCTGGGGACCCACTTTCCAGGCTCAGAAGGGATGGCGGGTTGTCTGGCCTGTTCCTCTCTGTTTTAGGGAGCAGCCTGCTTTGTCTCTCTCTGTTTGGGGTTCTTGTCTAAGAAATAAAGTCATGTTACATTGCACCCTTCCAGCCAGAGTACTGTATGTTATCTACCTTCTCTGTATGGGTGCGTGAACATAACAGAAACATCCCTTTGCCCTCATCAAGGAGAGGCCTGGGGGTAGGGGCTGTATCAGGCATTTGACTTCATTGACGAATGGGGAGAGGTTTGGCAGGTCTGTATTAAATGCTGCTGGGAATAACAATCACTATTCTCTCCCCCCCCACCCCCAGATGAGTTGGGATAGCACTGGTCAGCTGGGACACTGGGATTCTGACATGGCAGAATAATTGTGATGTAACAAATGTCTCACTCACTTCGCTCTGCACTGGGCAATTGGGATGAACAGGGGCTGGCTATGGTAATAGCTGTGTTAACCCTTTGTGCATGCAAACTAGATGTTTTCAGGAGCCTGAGCAGGCTCAGCTGGAGCTGGGCGTGTGAGCGGTTGCTGAGCCCTCTCTCCTCTCAAGCTGCTCCCTGAGCGCCACTAGCCATTATTACCTCATGTCGATTCATAGAATCCAAGGCCAGAAAGGAGTCTGACCTCCTGCATCGCACAGGCCTTGGCATATCCCTGAATTCATCCCTCTTTGAACTGGAGCAGCTCATGTAGAACAGCATCCCCTCTAAGTTAAAGATTTCCAGAGACAGGCTGTGGGAAATTGTTCCAGTGAGTGTGAATTTGTCTAGGTTCAGCTTCCAACCACTAGATCATGTGATCTCTTTGTCTGCTAGATTGAAGAGCCCTCTAGGATCAAGTTTTTGTTCCTCATGCAGTTACTTATAGACGCTGATCAAGTCACCCCTTAACCTTCCCTTTGCTAAACTACACCGATCGCTTTCCTGGAGTCTCTCACTGTACGGCAGGTTTTCCAGTCCTTTGATCATTCCGGTGGCTCTTCTCTGAACCTTCAAGTGGTGCTGGAACTAGGGGTGCTGGGGTGGGGGGGAGGAGGCTGCCGCAGCCCCTGGCTCCAAGTAGTAATAGCAAACACCGAATACGTGGTTTCTATGGTATTGATCAGCAGCACCTCCCACTATAAAAATTGTTCCAGCACCCCTGGAACTTCTCAAATTTATCACCATCCTTCTTCAATTGTGGATATCCCCCTTGGCATGTGGGCTGGCTGCTCAAAGAACCCCAGGGCGATACTCTAGTGTCAGCTCATGAGGAAGGCCCTGGGCAGAGGGAAGTGGGCTGCTTGGTGGCAGTTTGTCTGCAGCTCCACAGGCCTGCTCTGCTAGGGGTTCATGCAGGACCCAGCTTGTGTGTGAGACAAACCAAACCGGACAGATTCTCCCCAGGACGTTCGCTGCGGGGAGCTGGGCTCCCCCCGGTTACCCATGTGTCAGGTTTTGGCGGATGGGAAACGGATGGAGCAGGATGCTGCTGCTTTGCAGTGGGTGGCCGAGAGGCCTGCCCCGCCTGCTGTCTGGCAGTGGGAGCTCGGCGTTCAGCGTTGGGCTCGCTCCTCATTCCTGAGCAATATGCCTGGGATCCACATGCTGTGGCAAAAGCAGGTGGTCAGGTGAGGAAGGTTCTTGCCGCTCTTGGGCAGCCTCAGCGCTAGTCCTGGGGCTGAGAGGCCAGCCTGTGTGGGGATGCCACCCCCGGCTGACCACAGGAGGGTGCAAATCCTGCTGAGCCTGCGGGCTTGATTTGCCTTTGCATTGCCTGGCAGCGGTGGAGTGTCCTGAGGCTGCGTGAACACAGCACTGCTGTCCACTAGCTGCGTGGGGGAAAGAACTGGTGCCCTCCTGTTCCATAACACCCATCTCCTGCCCCCATGCGTGTTGTGTCCCTAGCCCAGCCAGTCCAGGCAAGGGCTCCAGGGGCCTGCCAGGCTCTGTCCAGCAGAGGGCAGTGCTGCACAGACACGTACAGCACACGTATGGCATGGGCTGCTGTCATGGCTGTTTCCCAGCCAGTCTCCATACAGGTGTCAGGCAGTGGGGCCTTGGCCTTCCGCCTGGCACAGGGGCTTGTGCTGGTGACCACGTGTCCCCGGGTGCCTCACCGAGACGGCAGCTGTTACCGGCCTTTTCGGGCGCAGCCTCGCTGGAGAAGTTGGGGTCACCCCCTTTCCTGGCAGCCTGACACTGGGCTAGAGCCCCAGGGTGTAAATCAGCATTGACATCCAGGGTGCTATGCCAATTTAGGCCTGCTGAGGCTCTGGCCTCCAGTCTTCAATCAGTAGGTGGGGTGGAGAGAGAGGCTGGACCAGAGAGCAAGGGGAAAAGGTCCCACAAGGGGGCCCAGAGAACTGACCTGAAAGTCACCCTGGCTCAGGTCCATGCTGTGCTACAGGCGGCCTGTATGACCTGGGGCTACCCACTCTGGGCCTCAGGTCAGACCTTCCGGTGGGGACCAGCCCTGTGGGCCTCCCAGTGGGACCAAGAGAAGTGAACACACTGAAGATCATGAGATGTCACATCCCCAGTAGCGAGGCCAGATAAGTAACAGCTCAAAAATTTGACCTGAGCATACTGGAAATCTGCCTGAGTCTGCAGAGAGCCTGAAACAGTCGCTCAGAGAGGGGGGTGCCCCCTGTAGTGCAATGGGCTGTTACCTTCAAGACCCATTGGTGTGGGGGGCCCAGCAGGGACTCTATGTGAGTCAGGAGAAGAAAAGCACAGAGTCCCCACTGCTCCGCTCCAAGGCAATGTTCCTGCAGGGAGAGGGGTGCCAGCAGCCGCACAGAGGGGAGGGGGTTCCCCGCTTGCCAGAGGGGGGTGCTAGGGGGCAGGCTGTGGGGTGCCTGGGGCCAGGACTGCAGGAGCCAGGCCAGTGGCAGTGGCTGGCTGTGTGACAGCAGGAAGGGGTGGAGGCTTGGCTGGGTTCTGGGCGCAGGAAGGGAAGGGCCGTGGCCCTGCTGGAGCAGCACCCAAGGCAGGTCCCAGATGGTGAGCAGGGAGCTCTGGGATTGGGCTCTGGAGACACCTGAGGCAGCCGAATGGACACTGCAGCCGGGTAATGCCTGGAATCGCCTCCAGCCACACATTGCCTTTTCTCTGTTCCGTTCCGGATGTGCTCTGAGAGTGTTTGCAGACCCCGTGCGATGAACCCTCAGCTGCTCGGGGCAGCCCCCAGCTTCGGAGTGGATTCACGCAGGTGGCAGCCCAGGCCCGAGTCCTGCATTCCATCGGAGGGGGGCAGTTAGCCCCTACTCCTGAAAGGGAAGCAGTTCTGGAGTAGCTGATTTCTGGTGCGCAGGGCGGCACAAGGCGCTCGCTGCTAAGCTCTCTGTGTCCAGGGAACAGACCTGTGAGTACATGGAGCTGCACCAGACCCCGGGGAAGGAGCTTTAGTTCAGAGCTGTTGGGGTGTGGCTGATGCTTCTGTATCTGGGGCCCTGCTCCCTTTCCCCAAACGGGTCGGAGGCCTTCAGTGAGAGCTCCCATTCTGGTGCAGACGGGGGCTCTGTTATTCCCCACCATGCCCAGGATCCCCATGTTCCCTGCACTCCAGTGGAGTCCTCCAACTCCCACTAGCTGGCCTGTAGCTCGGTGGAACGCAGGAGTGCCAGGCCATTCGGTATTCAGCTGGTTGGCTGCCTTAAATTCTGAGCCTTCTAGTAGCTGATGGGTATTTTGGCTGGCAGGGCAGGTCCCCAGAATCCAGAGTGGCATGAAGCGTCCTCATCCTTCTGTTCCTGCCATGGCTACCCCGGAGTCACAGGGGTCCCTCTACACTGACCACCCAGGACCAGTGCAGCACTGGGTTTGGACTTGTGGGTACTTTAACGCGAGGGCTGGAGAGCCTGCGGCATGCTGGGATAGCTGAGCTGGCCGGTGCTTTGAAAAAACATCAGTTGCCCAGCAAAGCTCATGGCCCCTGTGGCCATTGAAGACCACGGTGAGCAGGAGGGGCCAGCCTCCTGCCCTGCACAGACCCCAGGTATTTTGCCGTGGGCCACCTCCAGTCCTACGATTTCCATATGATGTTCTTCACTGCCTGTCCCAAGCCAATAGGCAGCGGGATTGGCATTGAATAGCTGCCAGTCTGCCACATTAGAGGTGGCTGCATTTCGGGGCTCAGTGGCGCAATCCCTGTGCACGCAGCACTCGGGTCAATAAAGTCACCCTTTGGGCGTGCACCTGTCTGGCAGGCACAGGGGGCTGAACAGGACCCTGTGAATGCCAGGGCTGGGTGCTGTTCACTGAGTTCGAGGTTGGTGGTCCCTTGGGACACTCAGGGTAATCCCCATGAGCCGTGAGTGTGCAGCTAGCTGAGAGTTGAACCTGACCACACTAGCTGGCCGCACGCTAATGGGGATCCCACCGCTAACATCAATGGTTCCCTAGCACACTGGGATCTGCCCCTGTCTAGAGCTGGGCAGATCGATGGGCATGGCAGTGGAGCGCACATGGACAGCTCGTGCGCAGCAGGCTGGGGCTGGCGAGATTCCCACCCCACCATGCCACCAGGAGTTGGTGTAGCCCAGCCCTCAGACTAGCAGTGCCAATGGGTAGAACCTTACATCTGAGCCACGACCTGCAGGCCTGATCCGCAGACAGCCGCGGATTCACAGGGCTCTAGCATCTGGGACCTGGTCCTGTCACTGAAAAGCTCAGCTGGCGGGGAGAGAAGCTGAAGAATACCGGTGCTGCAGCTGCTCTGGCTCCATGCCTCTTGTAAGACATGTGGGGCCAGGCTCTCCACTGGCGTAAAATGGCAAGACTCCTCCAGTCAGTGGAACGCCTGATTGATACCAGCTGGAGATTGCGCCTGTTACTGATCTGAGTGGTTCACAGTGCTTGGGGGTGAGGGTGATATTGTGACATGAGCACAGAGCAGCCCATGTCCTGGGCCTGCTAAACAGGCGGGGCTAGATAGTCAGCATCCCTTGTGGATGGAGAACCTGCAAACTAGGAATAAACCCTCTGCAGTGACTTGGCCTTGGGCCCAGTACCTCTGTCCCTGCCTTAGCCCTGGTGTACCCCAAAAGCCCGGCACTCCCTCTCTTCTCCCCACAAGGCAACTCCACACCCTCCTCCCAACAGCCACTCATAGCATCTAGAGAGATACACACATAGATAAGATTAGTAGCATTGCAGATCCCCTCACTCTCTTGTGATTCAAACCCTTTCACACACCCACTTGGGGCACTTGTGTGTTGGTGGGCAGATAGCTGCTGTATTTTCAACAGTTTTGATCTGTTCTTGCTTAAACGGGAAGTGGGAAAACTGCAGCATCTTTAGCTGGACACGGAATCTTTTAACATTAGATATCACCGTGTACTATGCATCTCCCAGTGCACTATGATGCAAGTCTTTACACTCATGTAAATAAAACTCGGCAGATTAAATTATTTTTCTGGCAACCGGCAAATCCATAAAAAACCCAGACAGGCCGCTCAAATACCAGCCCAGGGGTAACCCTCAGCTGGTGCCTCTGGCCTGTCCTCAGCCCTGGTGCTGGCACCCTGTGGCCCTTCATTGTGGTGTTGCACTGTCGCACACAGTCCCGCAGAGACATATGATCAGGTTCAAAGAGACTGAGTTCAACAAAAGCAAACCAGAGACTGAGGTAGCCTGGGGCCCTGGGGCTCTGGCAGGGCCAGCTCCAGGCACCAGCTTTCCAAGCAGGTCCTTGGGGTAGCAATTATAAAGGGGAGGCCATCCGTGTCCCACGGTGGCTTTTGGGCGGCAGCAATTCGGCGGCGACTGCTTGGGGTGGCAAAATTGCTAGAGCCGCCCCTGGGCTCTGGTTAGCTCCATCCACAAAATGAGGCCAGGTCTGGTCTGTGCCTCAAGGGCCCGTGGGTTCCTTCTTCTGGGCCTGAAGTTCTGAGCTGCCAGTGACCCGCCTGCCCGGCCACAGCGCTGCGGGCGTGCTGCCTTGCAGGAGGTGCTGCGGTTTGGGTGGGGGATTGACACAACTGCCAGCTCAACACCCGTGAACTTTCCCCAAGAGGATGGGAGCTAATGCAGTGCAGGCTGCGTTCCAAGGCCGTTCATCTCATTCTGTTTCCCCTTCGGCTACGCCACTCCGCTGTTCTTCACTCCAGGTCTGACTGTCGGGTCTGAGTCCATGAAACGTCAGCAGGGGTGGAATAAATCACAAAACAACAAACTGCCCAGCCCCTGACCTTGGGAAGTGGCAGTCTGCTTCCTCTTGGCTCCGCTAAGGAGATTGTTAGCCATGCAGGGCTATGCCTCTGGCCACAACAGATTCCTTTAGGATTATTACTAGAGGCTGGTTAGCCCAGGGCAGATGGAGCCAGGAGAGGTTGGTTTGATCTTCTTTGGGTGTTTTCCCATCTGTTTGGATCCTTGTAACAGCCTTTGCATTCATCTGCTTAGCCTGTCCACTCCCACCCTCTCTGGGGCTGCCCCAGCTGGCCCCTTCTTCTGTTGCTCAGGCTTGGCTTCAGAATGAGCTGTTGGAAACAGGTGTTTGAGTAACAACGTCCTCCTCAAGGGCTTAAACATGGCCCCAGGCATGGTAACCTTGTGACGATGTGACTCAGCAGGGAGGGGGGAGTGTTGACCTGGGAATGTGCCCTGGGGATGGGAGACCTGAGAGCCTGTCACCTGAGCCAGGAGGAGGAGGGGGAGGTAACACCTCTGCCCAGGAATGTGAACAGAGGCTGCAGCAGGGAACCTGCTGGGTGGGTTTAGTTTTCAGTTTGGGGCTGGGTGGAGGAACACAGGGAACCCCAGGGCTGGGGTCTAAGCTCCCTGCTCCCCCAGAAGGACGTGATTGAGGGGTCCTGGTTGTACCCACAAGCTCTGTTGTGGACTGTGTTCCTGTTGTCCAATAAACCTTCTGTTTTACTGGCTGGCTGAGAGTCTCAGTGGATCCCAGGAAGAGGGGTGCAGGGCCTGGACTCCCCCACACTCCATGACAAACCTCCCCCCACGTCCCGCCACTCAGGGCAGTGTGCTGCCCCTCTGCGGCTGGCTGGTCCGCGGCACAGAGGTTGATGGGCCCGCTGCAGCCTCAGCTAAGGGAGGGTTGTGGTGTGAGACCCAGATGCTGTTTCCAAGCTCTGCCTCTTGGCACTTGCTGGAAGGATTGGGAAGAGGTGCTAGCTCTTTGCTGGCACCTGTCTACAGCTCAGTGATGGCTGTCTGGCCAGCTGGGCTTGAATAATTCAGGCCCTTGATCAGACTGTGTTCAGTAACTGAGAAACTTGAGCCTGTGAGAATAGGCTGATAGTGTCACATGAGGTGGGGGGGGGAGGAATGCAGTTAATTTATGGCTGTCTCTGTGTTTGTTTAATATTATCCATCTCCCTTCTAAGCCTCAGCTGCTGCTGGATACACTGTCTGGCAAGCAAATTGGATTAGATTGCACTGGAATACTGTATTCTGTGCAGGAGACTCATCTATAAATGATCCAATCCCAGCCCCCGAGAATGACTCTGTCAATCCAGTTCGTCCCTTTCAGAGTGACCTGAATACAAATCCTCCTTCCTGCTGAACCTCAGAGCACTCCCCAGTGCAGCCTGGCCATGGAGCCAGAGCCTCAGCCCTGTCTCTGGGCAGAACAAAGCCAGTTCTCCTTTGACCAGGGGAGGCAGATCCTCAACGCTGCTGATGAGCCTCTGCCCCCACTAGGCTCAGCAGGGGCAGCCTGGGCCTTGATGAGGGAAAAAACAGTAACAGGACCAAAAAACCACCATGGCTCAAAAAAAGAGTAAAAGAGGTGGTTAGAGACAAATAGACATCCTGTCATATGGGAAATCAAATCCTACTGAGGAAAATGGAAAGGAACATAAACTCTCTCAGGTCAAGTGTAGCAGTATAATCACACAGGCCAAAAAAACATTGGAAGAGCAACTAGGCAAAGACACAAAAACAAACAGTAATTTTTTTTAAGTACTCCGAAGCAGGAAGCCTGCCAAACAATGAGAAAGGCCACTTGCTGCACAATCGAGGTGCTAAAGGAGCACTATCAAGGAAAACCAGGCCGTTGCAGAGAAGCTAATTCAATTTTTTGCATCAGTCTCCACTGCAGAGAACATGAGGGAGATCTCCACACCTGAGCCGTTCTTTTTAGGTGACAAATATGAGGAACTGTCCCAGATTGAGGTGTCCTTAGAGGAGGTTTTGGAACAAATTAATACATTAAACAGTAATAAGTCATCAGGACCAGATGGTATTCACCCAAAAGTTCAGAAGGAACCTAAATGTGAAATTTCAGAACTACTAACTGTGGTATGTAACCTAACATTTAAATCAGCCTCTGTACCAGGGGATAGCTAACACGATGCTAATGTTTAAAAAAGCCTCCAGAGGCAATCCTGGGAATTGCAGGCCAATTAGCCTGACTTGAGTACGGGCAAATTGGTTGAAACCTATGTTCCCTGTAAGCTACGTGGCCGCGCTGCAGGCTCTCAAGGGCCATGCAGGCAGGCAGGGAGAGGCGCCCCCTCCCTTGGCCCAGCCCCGCTGGAGCTGCCCAGGTCCAGGCCCACCGGAGCTGCCGAGGAAAGGAGCCCCTCCCCCAGCCCAGTTCCAGGCCCGCCAGAATTGCCGGGGAGAGGAGCCCCTCCCTTGGCTCAACCCAGCATGTCTGATTACAGGGTAATCAGATTCAAAACACAGAGAATCCCTCTAGGCAAAACCTTAAGTTACAAAAAGACACAAAAACAGGAATATACATTCCTTTCAGCACAGCTTATTTTATCAGCCATTTAAACAAAACAGAATCTAACGCATATCTAACTAGATTACTTATTAGCCCTTTACTGGAGTTCTAACCTGCATTCCTGCTCTGGTCCCAGCAAAAGCAACACACAGACAGAGAGGACCCTTTGTTTCCCCCTCCTCCAGCTTTGAAAATATCTTGTCTCCTCATTGGTCATTTTGGTCAGGTGCCAGCGAGGTTATCCTAGCTTCTTAACCCTTTACAGGTGAAAGGGTTTTTCCTCTGGCCAGGAGGGATTTAAAGGTGTTTACCCTTCCCTTTATATTTATGACAGGCTGCCATAAAAAAGATGGAGAAATGTTGTTCTCTCTTGCCACACAGAGTGTAGGACAAGAGGCAGCGGGTTCAAACTTCAGCCTAGCAGATTTAGATTAAATCTCAGGAAAAACTTCCTAACTGTAAGGACAATGGAACAGACTGCCTAAGGAGGTTGTGGAAGATGCTTTGCTGGAGGTTTTCAAAAGGAGGCTGGAGCCATCTGTCTAGGATGGTTTAGACACAACAAATCCTGCATCTTGTCAGCGGGTTAGATTAGAGGGCTCTTGTGGTCTCTTCAAACCCCGTGGTTCTATGATTCTTACCTTGGCAGCACAGCTCCCTCAACGCAGCTAAAACTGGTGCTTGGCCCCCAAACCCACTCTGTCATACTCTGAGCATAAGATAGTTCACCCTTCTGACTGGCTAATAACTGACCAGGAAACTCGGGAGCAAACCTTGGCAGGCTCGGAACCTCATGATGATCCGAGGAGAGATGAATTTCTGACCCACGGGAAATGCTGACTTTTCAACATTGATCTTCCCCACAAAATGGAACAAAAACAGTAAAATGGTGAAAATTTTTGCAGAATGAAAAGTTTTGAAAGTTTTCAACTCAGAAATGTTAAAACGAAAAATTTAGACATTTGTGATGGAAACAAAACGTTTTGTTTTGAATTTTCCAGTTGAAAAATTGGAAAATTTTGTCACAATCAACATTTTCCCTTGGAAATGTTTGATTGTGATGAACCTCCTTATTGTGACAGTCCATTATAATTTCAGTGCACTGCAAGTGTGCGAGTGCTTTACAGAGCCAATAAAAGCCAGGCTCCCAGCCTCAGAGAGCTCATGGGTGCAGCTTTGGATGCAATTCACTGAGTGAGATTAACATTAGAGGAGCTGATTCTGCCTTGGGGAGCTGTAGCATTCAGAAGAATGTAGGCCTCATTTGCTGCAGTGCATGTAGGCCTGGCCTTTGCTGAAACACAGGAAGAGCTCCCAGTCTAAGAAAAGGGATCCAGCTGAATGAGTCTTCTTGATAAGAGAGACAAGGTGGGGGAGGGAATACCCAACTTCTGTCAGGGAGAGAGAAACTTTCCCAGACCTGAAGACGAGCTTGTGTAAGCTCGAAAGCTTGTTTCTTTCACCAGTAGAAGTTGGTTCACTAAAAGATATTCCCTCCCCCACCTTGTCTCTCTAATGTCCTGGGACCAACAAGGCTACAACAACTCTCCTTGATAAGAGTGAGCTGTGCAGCGTGTGTGAAGGCAGCGCGTGACCCTGGCGTGTAACACCAATAACCAGGCTGGAGTCACTGGATAGTTCTCCCTGCAGATTCAGTGTGTATGTTCATAGGGACCCTACTCACAGCACACATACACACCCACCCAGGTACACACACACACACACACCAGTGTCAAGCAGGGCAACACCCTAGCAAAATAAATGACAGAATCATTTGACAACAGCCATTTGATTCTTTGGAGCAGTCTGAGAGGGTACTCATTCTACAAACAATCCAGAGGAGTACTTAGTAATTAACTACCAAGGAACTGATTTACTCAGCAATTAAATCACTGACTATTTAAATACAAGAATTTACCAATTACTTTGACTGCTAATTAAAAACAGAACAATTACTTACTACATCTAAGATAAATTGCTCAGCGTTTTTATATGGCGTATTGCACATTGCTTATATGGCAGATACATTTTTGTGCTGTTCTTAAGCAATGACATTACACACTGTAATAAATGTATTTGTGCTGATGCCATATCCCCACGTAATTTAATGACGATGAAAACCCCACAGAAGGTGACAATGCAAAAAGAAGAATCCCATACACGGGCTGAACTGTGTAAGACACTGATAGCTGGGGGTAGTGGAGGTCTCTAGCTGTCATCCCCCAGTGTGGGGGCTATAGTGATCCCTGCACTGAGCTAACAGCCAATGGGGTCTGTAAGTAATGCAGAGTCTACATGGACACTGCGTCCCCTCACTACATCAACCTAAGTGCTCCGCCCCTCATGGGGGTGGAGTTATTTAAATCGATGTAGTGGGTGATTTACATCAGTGGGAGCACCACGGCAGTGTAGACACAGTGTAGGTGGAAGTAAGCTGCCTTACGTCGACTAACTGTAGCGTAGACCAGGCCTAAGTGTCTGGAAATCATCCTCACAGGTGGGAGGTCAGGAGGGCACAGAAGAGCCAGGGCAAGAGTGTCACAGCCACACTGACCCTGGGATCAGCAGGAAGGGAGGTCCCAGGTGGGCAGAGGCAGGAGGTGGATGCCCAGAGTTTCCAGAGTCCCCTTTGTTTGCACTGTAGAGGGAAAGCAGCATCCATCCATAAGGGAGTTGGTAGAACCAGTCAGGATCAGGCCATAGAGAGCTGTCAGTCTCCTGGTCAACCCCGAAAGTCATGAAACCATGTCCCGTGGTGCACGTCAGGGGGGCTTGCAATGCACCACAGCAATAGTGGGAGGCTGCAGAGAGGGAGTGCTTTGCTGTGTGTGCCCCTTGGTGAGCCCGGACGGGTCTGGGAGCCGGCACAGCCCTTTGCAAAGTACTGCTAGAATGCTGGGAGAATAAGAATATTTTTAGGAAAATATATCCCCTTTTCTGAGCAGCTCAGTGAGCAGTTGTATGTGTGCACACACTTTGGGGTGTGTGTGTGTGTGACAGTTTGTGCATGTGCACGTGTCCATGTGACAGTATCACGTCTTGGCATGAGGAATCCCCAAGAAACATTGATCGAGCCTCAGTCGTGCTCAGTAACCAGAAGGAAGCGAGATGTGCTCACGCCCTGTATTAGTGATTAGACGTGCCCACTGACTTGCCATTGACCCACAGTAAGGGAGCCTTACTTAGCATCGTTGATTACAGGGCTTCCCGGGGTTTCTTCTCACTTATTAGAAATGACTCAGGAATGTGAGGGGGCTGGCCAGTGACCCACGGAGCACAAGCAAAGGCTGCCGAAAGCAGGGTCCTGGGCCTAAGAAATGAATCACTCACTAGGTCCCTTTTTTGAGATTACAGATACATCCATGCACACACCCCACCTCTATCTGAGATTGCACACGCACATACATGCATGCACAGGCATGTACACACACCACTGCTTCTGACATTACACACACACACATACGCATGCAGGTTCAGATGGCGTTTGTTCCTCTCAAGCTGGTGAAATGTTACTGCCATGGTGAGCCCATACCACTCTGGCAGGTGTCATGGAGCCATGCATGAATGCTCAGCCTTTCCCCACTATCTGCCACGGGAGGAGGGAGGGATAGTTCAGTGGTTTAAGCATTGGCCTGCTAAACCGAGGGTTGTGAGTTCAATTCTTGAGGGGGCCATGTGGGGATCTAGAGCAAAAAAAATTGGGGATTAGTCCTGCTTTGAGCAGGGGGTTAGACTAGATGTCCTCCTGAGCTCCTTTCCAACCCTGATATTCTATGATTCTATGACTGTGTTGGGTGTGTCCCATGTGGGGTCGTTACATGTCTGGTGTTGTGCCATGGTGTCATTACACAGACACCCCTTTTGTACCAACATCCCAAACTGCTCTTTGCTGCACAGCACGTGAGCCCCAGGGGTGTGCAGCCTGAAGAGATTTCCCAAGCTTGCACTCAGAGGATTGCCTGGATGGACTCTAGGCTACTTGGGGGTACTGGCACCAACTGTGCATGTGGGGGGTCCTGGCAAATGGGGGACCCCTCCTGCGATTTCTTTTGTGGAGTGTGACAAAGCTCTGTCCTTGCCTCCATGGGTCCCGCGTTTCCTGGCAGATTTTGCTAGCCTCAGAGGCTCACTATGACCCTCTACGTAACCCTTCTCTCTCTAGAGACAAGGGTCACAGTCTACTGAGCCATTTTCATCATAAGCCAGCAAGGGAGGTGAGGAGAAGTTATCCTTCCTTGCACAGTCTCTGTTGTCTCCCAGTCTCAGTGATTAATCAGGGGGCAAAGGTGTGGGGAGGAGCCCGGGCCCACCCTCTATTCCGGGCTCCAGCCCAGGGACCCTAATAGTATCAGCTATGACCTTTTTGAAACATAACATGTACAATTCCCTGGGCTACTTCCCCCACAGCAGCCCTCACTTCACCCTTACCTCAGGGCCTCCTTCCTTGTGCCTGATATGGTGTGTACTACTCAGCCTCTCCAACAGCACAACTTCCTCCCACAGCTTCTGACATGCACACCCACCTGACTAGCTGGGAGGCTTTTAACTAGTTTCAGCCAGCCCCTGGTTGGCTTCAGGTGTCCCAATCAACCTAGCCTTCTCCCTGCCTTCTGGAAAGTTCTTAATTGGCCCCAGGTGTCTTAATTGACCTGGAGCAGCTGCCATTTCACTTCATAGAATCATAGAATATCAGGGTTGGAAGGGACCTCAGGAGGT
Source organism: Lepidochelys kempii (assembly GCF_965140285.1). Taxonomy (NCBI): domain Eukaryota; kingdom Metazoa; phylum Chordata; order Testudines; family Cheloniidae; genus Lepidochelys; species Lepidochelys kempii. Next base: position 5,688,855 of record NC_136404.1, read on the forward strand.
CATCTAGTCCAACCCCCTGCTCAAAGCAGGACTGATCCCCGACTAAATCATCCCAGCCAGGGCTTTCTCAAGCCTGACCTTAAAAACTTCTAGGGAAGGAGATTCCACCACCTCCCTAGGTAACGCATTCCAGTGTTTCACCACCCTCGTCGTGAAAAAGTTTTTCCTAATATCCAATCTAAATCTCCCCCACTGCAACTTGAGACCATTACTCCTTGTTCTGTCATCTGCTACCACTGAGAACAGTCTAGATCCATCCTCTTTGGAACCCCTTTCAGGTTGTTGAAAGCAGCTATCAAATCCCCCCTCATTCTTCTCTTCTGAAGACTAAATCCTGTGATACTTATCCTGGTACCAGGGATTTGTTTAGCCTGGAGCTAACATATCTATCTCCCACTACTTTTCCATAGCCGTCTGGCCTTGCCCCGTCATAGGAGGTAGAGGTTATGATTACCAAAGTGTCTAGAGACCCTCCGGAGATCAGGCCCCATTGCACCAGGCATACACAGACCCTGGGTAAGAGGCAGTCCCAGCCTCAGAGTTCCGTCTTAACAGGCAAACGGTGCGTGTGGGGCAAACAGTCAGAGGGTGTCCAGCAGGCGGAGCTGGGAATGACCCAGATCTCCTCTGTCCTAAAGCAGGGCCCTGCCTCCAGTTAGATGAACATTTCCTGACAAAGGTTTTCATCAGAAAATGTGCGTTTGTCAAAATTTTCTATGGAGAAATGTCCATTTGGGAAAAACTTTGGAATGTTGATGCAAATCGAAACAGTCTGGTACGTCAATGGTTAGTTTCAACATTTAATTTTGAACTGTTCAGATGTCAAGTTCTAATCGACTAAGGGGACGGTTTTGAACTGTTCAGGTGTCTCATTCTGGTTGACAAAGGGGACAGATTTCATTTCAGTGTTTCCAAATAAATTTTTTTTTGAACTTCTCATTCCATGAAATTTTTCAACGGAAATAACACCCCTGGGAGAGAAGCTGACATAGCAAGGTTACAGGTAGATCACAGCAAGGCTGATATGGTCGTCACCATCCCTGCCCCAACAGACAAGGAAGGGGCACACGGTTTTCTTGGAATAAGGAACTACATAGGGAAATTTGTGCCTAATTTAGCTGCCCGAAACAGCAGCTTGTGAGTGCTACAGTGCAGAGGCCCAGTGGACATAGGATGCAAATCTTAATAAAGAATTTGAAAAACTGAAGGAGTTAATAAAGAAGCCTCAGTCTGGAGATAGTAGGATACTAAGTTGTCCAAGGGGGGCATTGGCACAGTCCTCTTTACAACAGTTGGGTCTGAACTGGAGGCCTGGGTCACATGGATCATGGGCAGTCACCAAAACTGCGTATCAATACACTCAGATGGAGCAGGAGGCATTGGCCTTAGTCTATGGCCCTACAAGTTTAATCATTAATGTCTTTATTTAGGGGAGGCCTGTATTAGCTGAAGCTGACCACAAACCACTTGTTGCCATGGCCAAAAGAGCTTGGCAAACATGGCCCCGAGAATGCAGAGGTCATTTCTGCAGCTACAAATGCACGAGTTTCAAATCGAGTACAAACTGAGGACAGATTTGGTGGCTGCAGACACCCACTGTAAAGCCCTGTAGTGCAGTGGAGCAAAGGCCAGAGCTGGATTTTGTGCATCAGTCTGATAAAAGAGCCTGTCTCGGTCTTGGGTGAATTGTGGACTGTGTTTGCCAGAGCTACGGCGCAGGACGAAACCCTGCAGAAAGCGCTATGAGGGCTGGGGCAGTTGAAGAGGAATCACTCCGTATTACATGGAGATTCCGAAGGGGCTAGAGAAACAAGAGAATGCAGGAAGGTCACGTAGGGACTGCAATTTACGAGACGGGTCAGAGACATTTTATACTGACCTCCAATGAACAGTGACATTGAGGAAGCTGCCAAGGCTTGTGACATATACCAAAAATACTGGCCAAGCCCAGCAAGAGAGCCCATGCTGGTGGCAGAGGGAAACCTGCCCCTGTGGAGCAAAGTAGGCCTAGATTTATTTAGGTTGGCTGGATAAACAATGTACGTGTCCTAGACTTCATTCTCACTTCCCCGAGACAGCCTCACTAGAACATACTACCCCTAAGCAGGTGACCGGACAGACCCAATCTAGTGTTGCTAGCCCGGCTACACTTAGCATAGAGGCGTTTGACCATGGGCCATGCTTTAGGAAGCTGGTGAAGAGGAACCCGATGACAGCTCAGGCTTGGAGGTTTGCAGGACCTGGGTCAGTGTGGCCAATACAAAAATGCTCAAAAATCATAAGTCAGGTCGCCCCAAAATCATGAGATTTCAAAAATCATCAGTGGTGGGTGGGTTCTTTTGCCTTTTGGTCTCTGAGCCTTCAGGAGCCACATTCACAGCTTTGCTCTGCCAGGGCCAGCGCTGAGCTGGCTTCCAATGGGAGCCGAGATTCCCACGTATCCCCGACTTCAGGAGCTGGGGCTTTAAGTAAAACATGAGACTCGTGATAAAAGCGAGGTCCCTCACCGCTGAAGAAAAACTGGAAGCAGCATCGGCCCAAATTCGGTGCGGGTTTCAGAGGAGCACGTGGCCCCCTGGCTGCTTTGCCCGACTTGCTCTCAGCTGCTGGGAATCCCAGGGGAACAATCTTCCCATGCTGTGTTCCTGCACCAAGCCAGCCCCAGCCCTAGGCACAGCATCACTCACACCATTCCCTGCCTCCACCAGAAGTGCACGAGGCAGCGTGGAGATAAAAACCAATCCGGTGTTTCCCCAACTTCACCAGCCCTCCCCAAGCCCGGTCAGGCTCCGAGCAAACCTTAACTCTGCTCCTGTCTCCTCCAGTGCACTCACCCTTTAGCCTCAGCGAAGTCACTGCCATCTCCTACCCGGGGCCTTCCCACCGCGGCTAGCAGGGGAAGATGTGCCTCTCATGCTGACAGCAACAAGTGGGGACACTGGGCATCATACCGAGTGCAGCCCCTCCAGACAGATGAATCCCTTGCAACAAAATCGTCTGCTCCCCGTGTAATCTGCCATTGCCTCTCTGCTTTGCTGTCAGCAGGGCTGAGTGTGCTCCTGCCAGCCAAGCTGGAGCTCCTGGTTTTCGGTCTGGGGAACCGTGTCCTGGAGTAGCTGTTCCCATGGTATCTGAGCCCCTCCAGGCAGCACAGCAAGCTGAGTCCAGAAATCCCTCCAAACCCAGGACTGACCCAGGGGAATTGTGAGCCTGGGCCGCTCTCCAGCAGGGACATGGCACAGAACCCTGCCCAGCCAGTGCGCTAATTAAGACATTTTAATTATTGAGGTCCTTGTTCTAATTGTGCTCCTGGGTTTCCACTGTGCTTAGGTGGCATCTGCTTGTCACAGCCTGCATTTGCCAGAGGGATCAGAAGTGTGTCCTTGGCTGTCCTCCAAGCATCCCCAAAGGGGCTGAGGGGGGCCGGGAGATTCCCTTCTTCCCCCTGACACTAGCTGTCTAGGAGGAGAGCAGGACACTTCAAAGGCCTGGTGCCTCTGGGCTTCTCAGTGCCTGGCACTGGGCCATCAGCTTTCTGCCATGCTCACTTCTGAGCCTTAAACAGTGTGCTGGAGAGTCCTGGGGAAGCCCCGCTCAGCCAGGGGCGGCTCAGGGCGTGAGCATGCTGCGATGTCCAGTCTGCACAGGTCTCCGGGATAGGGTTGGCCAACTTTCTAATTCCACAAAACTGAACACCCTAGCCCTGCCCCTTTCCCAAGGCCCCACCCCCTGCTGCCCCACCCCTTTCCTGAGGTCCCTCCCTCAGTGGCTCATTCTCTCTCACCTTCACTCACTTTCAATGGGCTGGGGCAGGGGGTTGGGGTGCAGGAGGGGGTGAGGGCTCCGTCTGGGGGTGCGAGTTCTAGGGTGGGGGTGAGGATGAGGTGTTTGGGGTCCAGGAGTGGGCTCTGGGAAGCAGTGAGGAAGCTGGGAGGCAGTGGCCATGAGATGATCGAGTTCAGGAACCTGACACAAGGAAGAAAGGAGAACAGCAGAATACAGACCCTGGACTTCAGAAAAGCAGACTTTGACAACCTCAGGGAACTGATGGGCAGGATCCCCTGGGAGAATAACATGAGGGGGAAAGGAGTCCAGGAGAGCCGGCTGTATTTTAAAGAAGTATTGAGGTTACAGGGACAAACCATCCCGATGTGTAGAAAGAATAGAAAATATGGCAGATGACCAGCTTGGCTTCACAGTGAAATCCTTGCTGATCTTAAACACAAAAAAGAAGCCTACAAGAAGTGGAAGATTGGACAAATGACCAGGGAAGAGTATAAAAATATTGCTCAGGCATGCAGGAGTGAAATCAGGAAGGCCAAATCATACCTGGAGTTGCAGCTAGCAAGAGATGTTAAGAGTAACAAGAAGGGTTTCTTCAGGTATGTTAGCAACAAGAAGAAAATCAAGGAAAGTGTGAGCCCCTCGCTGAATGAGGGAGGCAACCTAGTGACAGAGGATGTGGAAAAAGCAAATGTATGCAATGCTTTTTTTTCCTCTGTCTTCACGAACAAGGTCAGCTCCCAGACTGCTGCACTGGGCAGCACAGCATGGGGAGGAGGTGACCAGCCCTCTGTGGAGAAAGAAGTGGTTTGGGACTATTTAGAAAAGCTGGACGAGCACAAGTCCATGGGGCCGGATGCACTGCATCCGAGAGTGCTAAAGGAGTTGGCGGATGTGATTGCAGAGCCATTGGCCATTATCTTTGAAAACTCATGGTGATCAGGGGAGGTCCCGGACGACTGGAAAAAGGCTAATGTAGTGTCCATCTTTAAAAAAGGGTAGAAGGAGGATCCGGGGAACTACAGGCCAGTCAGCCTCACCTCAGTCCCTGGAAAAATCATGGAGCAGGTCCTCAAGGAATCAATTGTGAAGCACTTAGAGGAGAGGAAAGTGATCAGGAACAGTCAGCATGGATTCACCAAGGGCAATTCACCAAGGGCAAGTAATTGCCTTCTATGATGAGATAACTGGCTCTGTGGATAAGGGGAAAGCAGTGGACGCGTTGTTTCTTGACTTTAGCAAAGCTTTTGACACCATCTCCCACAGTATTCTTGCCAGCAAGTTAAAGAAGTATGGGCTGGATGAATGGACTATAAGGTGGATAGAAAGTTGGCTAGATTGTCGGGCTCAATGGGTAGTGATCAATGGCTCCATGTCTAGTTGGCAGCTGGTATCAAGTGGAGTGCCCCAAGGGTCGGTCCAGGGGCTGGTTTTGTTCAATATCGTCATAAACGATCTGGAGGATGGTGTGGATTGCACCCTCAGCAAATTTGTAGATGACACTAAACTGGGAGGAGAGGTAGATACGCTGCAGGGTAGGGATAGGATACAGGGGGACCTAGACAAATGAGAGGATTGGGCCAAAAGAAATCTGATGAGATTCAACAAGGACAAATGCAGAGTCCTGCACTTAGGAGGGAAGAATCCCATGCACCGCTACAGATTAGGGACTGAATGGCTCGGCAGCAGTTCGGCAGAAAAGGACCTAGGGGTTACAGTGGACAAGAAGCTGGATATGAGTCAACAGTGTGCCCTTGTTGCCAAGAAGGCTAACAGCATTTTGGGCTGAATAAGTAGGGGCATTGCCAGCAGATCGAGGGACGTGATCGTTCCCCTCTATTCGACATTGGTGAGGCCTCATCTGGATTACTGTGTCCAGTTTTGGGCCCCACACTACAAGAAGGATGTAAAAAAATTGGAAAGAGTCCAGCGGAGGGCAACAAAAATGATTAGGGGACTGGAACACATGACTTATGAGGAGAGGCTGAGGGAACTGGGATTGTTTAGTCTGCGGAAGAGAAAAACGAGGGGGGATTTGATAGCTGCTTTCAACTAGATGACCTCCTGAGGTCCCTTCCAACCCTGATATTCTATGATTCTATACCTGAAAGGGGGTTCCAAAGAGGATGGATCTAGACTGTTCTGAGTGGTAGCAGATGACAGAACAGGGAGTAATTGTCTCAAGTTGTAGTGAGGGAGGTTTGGGTTGGATATTAGGAAAAATTTTTCACTAGGAGGGTGGTGAAGCACTGGAATGGGTTACCTAGGGAGGTGGTGGAATCTCCTTCCTTTGAGGTTTTTAAGGTCAGGCTTGACAAAACCCTGGCTGGGATGATTTAGTTGGGGATTGGTCCTGCTTTGAGCAGGGGGTTGGACTAGATGACCTTCTGAGGTCCCTTCCAACCCTGATATTCTATGATTCTATGATTCTGGGTTTGGGGGGGCTCAGGGCTGCTGCAGGGGTTTGGGGCTCCAGGTTGGGGCATGGGTTTAGTTCAGTCAGCTCCTGGTCAGCGATGCAGAGGGCCTAAGGCAGGCTCCCTGCCTATCCTGGCTCCGCGCTGAGCCCTGGAAGATGCCGGCAGGTCTGGCTCCTAGACAGGGGCAGGAAGGAGCCCGCAGGGTGCTCTCACCCGCAGGCACCACCCCTCCAGCTCCAATTGGCCAATGGGAGTGCAGAGCTAGTGCTCGGGGCAGGGGCAGTGCACGGAGTTCCATGGCCCCCCACCTAGGAGCCGGACCTGCTGTGCCCTTCCAGGGCACAGGGCAGAGCCAGGACAGGTAGGGACTAGCCTGCCTTAGCCCTGCAGCACCACCAACTGGACTTTTAACGGCCCGGTTGATGGTGCTGACGGGAGCCACCAGGGTCCCTCTTCTACCAGGTGTTTTGGTCGAAAACCGGACGCCAGGCAACCCTACTCTGGGGGAGGGGACGTGACCTTTCATACAGCCATAGGTTCAAAGGTCATAAGGGATCATTGTGGCCATCTCATCTGCCTCTTGTGTAACACTGCAGAGAATGCCCCCAAATCAGTCTTGGTGAACACAGCTTGTTCCTTTGGGCACTGGGGGACTTTGTGAGGACTCTCCGGCTTCCCTGCATCTCCCACTGGGAGCCAGCATGGATTCTAAGCTCCCCCCAACATTCACCTGGGTCAGGTCCCATCGCCTCTTAGCGTAGCAGGAGTCCAGGCTAGCTGGGATCCCGCAGCTGTTAGTAAAAGAGCTGGTGTGTGATTACTGCGATTGCCGTGATGCAAGAGTTCTGTCTAACCATCCTTTCTATGAGCCGCAGGTGTGGAAACGCCCTTGGCAATGTGAAATACCCTGGCCTCCAGGTGGCAGGTTTGGGGCTGCAGGGGGAATGGTGCCTCTTTCTAAGAAATGTCAATCTGAGTTACATAGAGTGCACCCCAGTGTCACATAGGCGAACCCCTTAAAATGTGTTAACAGGCTTTTCCCAGCCTAATATTCAACTTTTTCCTAAGGGGCTTGTGTGTGTTGTGTTTGTGTGTGTGTGTGTGTGCATATGGGGTGTGTGTGTGTTGTGTTTGTGTGTGTCTGTGTGTGTATATGTAGGGTATATACGCGTGGTGTTTGCATGTGCAGTGTGCCGTGCGTGCATATGTGGTGTGTACAGGTTCTGTGTGTGTCTGTGTGCACATTTAGGGTTTGTACGTGTGGTGTTTGTGTGTGCGGTGTGTCTGTGTGTGCATATGGGGTGTGTATGTGTTGTGTGTGTGTGTCTGCCTGTGTCTGTGGGTGCGTGTGGTGTGCGGGTGAGTGGGTGTCGGTCTCTGTGTGTCTGTCTGTACGTGTGTGTGTGGGGGGGTGCGTGTGGTGTGCGGGTGAGTGGGTGTCAGTCTCTGTGTGTCTGTCTGTACGTGTGTGTGTGTGTGTGTGGGTGCGTGTGGTGTGCGGGTGAGTGGGTGTCGGTCTCTGTGTGTCTGTACGTGTGTGTGTGGGGGGGTGCGTGTGGTGTGCGGGTGAGTGGGTGTCAGTCTCTGTGTGTCTGTACATGTGTGTGTGGGTGCGTGTGGTGTGCGGGTGAGTGGGTGTCGGTCTCTGTGTGTCTGTCTGTACATGTGTGTGTGTGTGTGTGGGTGCGTGTGGTGTGCGGGTGAGTGGGTGTCGGTCTCTGTGTGTCTGTACATGTGTGTGTGGGTGCGTGTGGTGTGCGGGTGAGTGGGTGTCGGTCTCTGTGTGTCTGTCTGTACATGTGTGTGTGTGTGTGTCTGTGGGTGCGTGTGGTGTGCGGGTGAGTGGGTGTCGGTCTCTGTGTGTCTGTCTGTACATGTGTGTGCCGGGGGAGCGTGCTGCTCAGGCGGGTGGCTGAGGACCACGTGCCAGAAGCTGCCTGGGACACAGTGCCCTATAGGCTCGGCAGTGGCCACACACCACGAGCTGCCTCGTCACTGATGTGCCCGTAGGGTAACCAGATGTCCCAATTTTATAAGGAGAGTCCCGAAATTCGGGCCTTATGCAGGCGTCTTTTACTCCCCAGCCCCGCCCCGATTTTTCACACTTGCTCTCTGGTTACCTACCGCGCTGCGACACGGGCTAACTTCCCTGCGCAAACTGGAAGAGTGAAGCTGGGGCCAGGCTCCCCCAAAGGGCAGGGGCCCAATGGGGGCCTGTTGCTCTAGTGTCTGTTTCCAATCCCTCAGCCTGCCGGGCTGCGTAAGGCTCCTGACAAATCCCCCTCGGCAGCAGGCCCCAGCAGCAGTTGGGCAGGGAGGTCTGTGGTGCGTGATCCGCTGGCCCCACCAGGCTGGGCTCAGGCTGTGCCCCTGAAGCATGTTGGAAACTCGGTGCTGCCAACTCTGGCTGTTTCTCTGCAGTGACGGGATGCGGCCGATCTGGGGCCCGACCACGGTGACACGAGAAACTGCCTGCCCCACTGCCCCGCCTGCTGGGTAAGGGCAGCTAACTGGGATAGAAGCGAAGGACACAGGCCTGGGGTATCACCGTGCTAAAGGCCAGAGAAACAGACAGACATATTGACACCGGAAACCTCAACCTCCCAAATCTGCCCCCTACCACCGCCTGCCTTTAGCGCTGGGCAGTGCAGATCTGGCAGATGCGCAGTGGACAGTGCTGCTGCAGCTCTGACTACTCCAGGTTTCCAGTGTCTTTCTGTCCATCTGCGTGTTTCTAAGGTGCTTAGCGCCATGATACCCAGCCTTGTCTCTCTCCCTTCTGGGTTGTCCTCCTTGTGTGCTTCGCTCTGCCCCTGCCGGCAGCTCTGTGTCCCGTAGCAGCTGAGTTTGAGGCTGGAGGAATTAGCTCTTGCCGGGTGGCCGGGGTTAGAGGGGCTTATCTCCCCATAACCCGGGCTGGCCCTGGGGAGGGGCCATGCGGCTGGCCACGCTGGATCCCTGCCAGATGGCTCGGTCACAGCCAAGCTCCAGGACCATTTTCCTTCTTTTTGTAGCTTTCCCGCCAAAGTCAGGACTCTTGGAGCCCCGGCTCCGCAGCCAGGGCTGGGCATCAGGAGCTCCCCGCTGGGGGCTCACGCCTGCCATGCACAATCGTGGGGTTTTAGCAGAGCCTGCCCAGCACCCGGAGCCAGCAGCATGTGCACCCAGGTGCTAGCAGAGCTGATTTCCGCCTGCACTCACTGCAGTCCAGCCGCGCCTGCTGCTCTGGACCTGGGGCAGTTTCTCCTTTGTTTCCGTTCAGGCTGCAGTACAAGCAGAGTATGAGCAGTATAAGCAGACTCTGCCCAGTATAAGCACCAGCTGGGCAGCGTCTCTGCAAAGGAAACTGGGCATGTTGGGCTCCCCACCCCGAGCCCCTCTGGGATGCAGCCAGGCCTGTGCTCAGGCGGGAGGTGATGGTGCAGAGCTCCTGCAGCACTGAGGTGAGGTGAGTCCAGAGCCCCCAGGGCCAGCTCTGACAGCCCAGGGTCAGGGCTCTGCCATCACCCACAGCAGAGAAGGGGCTGAGCCAAGGCCGGGTCATGAGGCTGCTGGGAAGTGGGGGGAAGTCGTAGGGCTGCCTGTGGGGTTGGGCCTCGAGGTGCTGATGTGATACAAATCTCCTGCAGAGGGAAGAGCCCCACTGTTAAAAGAAAAGCTGCTGGAGCCGGCTCTCTGCACCAGACAGCAGGGGCGGAGGGAAGGAGCCGGCTCTGGGTGTTTAAAGAGCAGTGTAATGACGAATGTGAGTGACCAGCAGCCAGCCAACCCCATGTGGTGGGCTCTGGGGAAAGGTCACCTGGAGCTGGGAGAGGTCATGCGTGCGACAGACAAGCTCACTGGGCTCCGAGCTGTTGGGACGGCTGTCAGCTCTGTCTGCCAGACAGAGCTTGGAGAACAGATGCCAAACGGCAGCAGAGGTTGCTGCTTCTCCTGGGGGAATTGCTAATGAGCTGGTGAAGGGCTTGGGTGCTACACAGCAATCACTCACTGGGATCCTCTTGCAGCAGAGAAATGCTAAAGCAGTTTTACAAACTGAATCTTACTTGGGATCCGGAAGGTTAAAGACCTGAAGGTTCCCCACAGCACTTTGCTGAGGGGTTGGGCCAAGGCAGGATTGATGTTGTGTTTGTTGCTTGTTGAACAGAAGCACCAGGCTTGGCTCATTGCGATTTGCAGGGGTCTTTCCTTCCTCGCTGGTGGCACCGCTGGGGCTGGAGGAAATGTCAAATCCCCGGATTGTTTGCTCCCACTTGTTCTGGGAAGGGCAGTGACGCCCTCACAACGCACAAATCTCCTTTCAGAAAGTCCGTCATCCTGTTAGGGAGCACAAATAACACCATGTGACTCCGGTGATCAATCCTGCAACACGACTAGCAAACAGCACTGAGCTGGAGCAAGAAGCAGGTTGCTGGCTGAGCCCTGCATGGCCAGAATACTACGTGACAAGAAATCAGCGTGGGTTTGAGTGACTCACTATCCCTGGAGGATCCTCAGCTTGTAATGAACAGGGATGTGCCATCAACATCCATGCCAGCTCCAGAACATGCACAGAACTTCCCCTTTCCTAACGCACTTACTTTTGGCCCTAAATCTCCAGCAGTGACAGAGGTCAGAGGTAGAGTTTTTGAGGAGTCATTGTTATACCGGGGGTCCAAAAGCCAGACGAATGCGTCGGGGTGCCACAGAGAGCCAGGAGACACAGGCCTGGGATTCCATATCTCTGGATAGCTTTGAGCCTCAGGTGCCTTCCCATGGTGGGACCAGGAAACATTGCACATGTACCACTATGAGCTGTGATTAGCGGGCCCCTTGTTCTCCGTGTGTGAGCAGAGCTGGGCAGGTGCGTGTCCTGTGGCTAACTGACCCCCCGGGATTTCCTGAGGGCAGCTGGAGGTTGTTATGATCCAATATAAGCCATTAGTTCAGCTCAGTACTGTGAGGTTCATAGAGGGGGACACTGTCGCTCTTCCCAGGAGTGCAAGCAAGACACAAAGAATAGAGTTCATAGACACAGCACCCAGCACAGAGTAATGGAGCCGAAACAGGCCAACATGGAGTGCGGGAGTAATGGATGGCCAGCATGGAGCAATGCTGCTGTCCTGGAGTGACCACCTCAAATGTCCATATAGCAGTGAAGAGTGGGAGGCTGTTCGGTGCATGAGACGAGGCAGGGGATGCTCAGTCTGGCACGTGAGACTGGGCCATTGGGAGATATTCTGGGGCAGGCAGGAGATGATCAGCTGCGGGGCTGTAGAGGGAGGTTTGTGACCTTGGCAGTGCCACATCTCCAGATTTACAGAGGGATTTAGGATCCTAAAGATGCAGAGAGGAGCCTAGGGGGATTTCAGAAGTGCCATAGTTGCCTCTATGCATCTTTAGGTGCTTAAAATCTGGCCCTTAGTGCTTTTTGGCTGCAGTTTCCAAACAGCCTAGGGGCGTTGAGCACCCGAAAGTCATTGGAATGAGATTTGGGAGCCAAACTCCCTTTGATAATCCCAGCCTGAACCCTCCCACATCAGTTAGTCCTTTCTGCTCTCGAGTCACTGTCCAGATTGAGCCACCCCCCACTCGGGAAGTCTGGGAATGGCTTTGCCTTTCTTCTAAGCTCCTTGGAGCGTCGTGACGTTTCCACAGGATGCAGCTAGTAACACCAGTGGCGGTTCCCGGGGCATGGCACGGGCACCAGGAGACGAGCAGGCACAAGCAGCACACGGCTATCGCCGGGGCTGGTGCACAGAGCTGGTATTTTGCTGCCTGTCCTCTCCGGAGCCAGACTGTGAGAATGAATCACATGCCAGGCAAAGACAAGCAGCCTGTCGGCCATTAGCTCAGGGAGAACAGCACGCGAAAGTTTGGCCAAATCCTGTTACTTTATGTGCAGTTTTAGGGCTGGCAGAGATCAATTTCCCCACAGTTTATCGACGCTAACAAATGCCCCTAGAAAGAGCCCGCGCTAGGATGGGTTCCCTCTATCACCAGTGTCTCGGCGTGAATGATCTGTTCCCAGATTAATGGGTCCCGGTGACGATGTCAACGCAGTGTGCGTCCCGGAGCCACCAGGTCACATCACGCAGCTGTGTTACTGCTTCAGTGCTTCTTCCTTCCCAAAGCCGTGGCTCCTGGGCTTGGGAGAGCCATTATCAGACGGCATCGAGTGCCCAGGTGGATCCCAGACAAAAGTAGCTCCAACCTCTCAGCGTGGGTCAAGAATTCAGCTTCTCTTGCAGGCTTGTTGTGGAGGTTGGCATGATGCCCAGGTGCCCAGATGCCATGCTGCTGGGACCCTATCCCAGGAGAGAGAGGGCTCTGAAAGGGTTTAAACAGCTGGGTGGTAACAACTCCACCCCCTGTCACCCCAACCATTTGAAAAGAGCTCTCCTGCCTTGTGTGAGCGAAGACCTGGCCCCCCAGCCCCACGACAAAGCCTCAGGCCCTCACTACCTGCTGGAGCGGCCAGAGGGGAGCCGGGGAGCTGCTCACACTGCTGCCATGCATGGGAGTAAGCACTCGGCTGCAAACACGTTCATAGACAGTGCTGCAGCCTGGCTCTCTGCAGCACGCTGCCTCTGCACAGCCCGGCACAAGGACGGGATGACAGGGCCCATGCCCCATTCCTCCCATCACTGCTCCCTTCCCTACTTCCTTCCACCACAAACAGAGAGCTGGCACCCTGTTCAGCTCTGGGGTAAAGCCCCTCCAGGAACAGCGCCTGGAACCTCCATACAAGTCCTGGCTGCAGCAGACATTTTGGGGTGAGCCACGGGAAGAGGAGGAAGGGGATGGTGCGGGGGCATGGGCAGGGTGGACCTGTGCCCCTCCAGTGACACAGCGCAGGGCAGCCCTCCAGGCTGCTCTGGCTGGTCAGGGCTGGGGTTGCTTGGGGGCTCTGATGGCTCCCACACTCCTGGTTGGTGAGTGAGCGAGGGGGGCTGGGACAGGGGGGCTGGAGAGGGCTCCCTGCACAGCCGTGGGGCTGGGACACCCAACCCCACAGGTGCAGGGAAGGCTGCTGCCCTGGCAGGCAGAGCAGAGACCCTGGCCAGGGCTGGAAGGAGGACAACAAGCCTCACCTCTGCAGCCCTGCTGTCACAGTCCCACGTCTGCAGCCCCTCGTCACAACCCCCACCCTACAACCTCGGTCGCAGCCCCACCCTGCTGACCCCCATCATAGCTCACCCAGCAACCCCACCAACTCTTACCAATCAATGCTTTTTCATCACTGTCAGTGTCAGCTGAAATTGATGTTTACCAACATAGATCAATGAAATGCCATGGTGCCAAGCCTAGAAATGCTGAAGGGGACAGGTCACTGACTCAGAGCTCGGTGAGCTGGGCGCAAGCAAACAATATCCCCTTTAATTTGGCTAAATGCAAATGTATCCATCTAGAGACAAAGAATGGAGGCCATACTTACAGGAAAGGGACTCTATCCCGGGGAGCAGGGACTCTGAAAAGGATTTGGGGGTCGTGGTGGATAATCAGGTGAATGTGAGCTCCCAGTGTGATTCTGTGGCCACAAGGGCTAATGTGATCCTCTCTTGCATAAACGGGGGAAACTCAAGTAGGAGTAGAGAGAATATTTTGCCTCTGTATTTGGCCCAGGTGCGACCACTAGAGGAATCCTGTGTTCAGTTTTGTTGCCCACAATTCAAGAAGGATGTTGATAAATTGGAGAGGTTCAGAGAAGAGCCCTGAGAATGAGTAGAGCAGTAGAAAACATGCCGTGGAATGGTAGACTCAAAGGGTATGTCTACATGGGGATAAAACCCTTCTCCTGGCCCGGGTCAGCTGATTCAGGCTCGTGAGGCTCGGGCTCTGGGGCTGAAGAATTACTGTGTAGATGTTTGGGCTGGGACTGGAGCCTGGAGCTCTGGGAGCCTGCGGGAGGGTCCCAGACCTTGGCTCCAGCCCCAGCCCAAACATCTACACAGCAATTCTTCGCCCCGCCCAAGCCCCTTGAGCCTGAATCAGCTGACCCATGCCAGCCATGGCTCTGTAATCGGGCTTTTATCCCTGTGTAAACATGCCCAAAGAGCTTAGTTTGTTTAGCTGAACACAGAGAAGGTTACTGGTGACTTAAATACAGTCCAAATATATCTACGTGGGGAACAACCATTTAACACGGGGCTCTGCACTCTAACAGGGAAAGGTCTAACTCATGAGCCAAGGGCTGGAAGTTGAAGCTAGAGAAATGCAGACTGGAAATAAGATGTAAACCTTTAACAGTGAGAGTCATTAACCCTTGGAACACCTGACCAAGGGCTGCGGTGGGTTCTCCACCTCTGACCATTAGCGACTCTAGGAATGATTGGGGGGCAGTTCCCTGGCCTGTGCTCTACAAGAGGTCAGACTGGAGGATCACAGGGTCTATGGGTGGGATCCCCTGGGAAATGGGTGCAGGGCACCCCCTGCCAAGGGCACTTTGCACAGGGGGATGTGTCAGGGTGGGAAGAACCAGGCATTCAGTCCTGCAGTGCCAAGTCTCCTGCTCCCTCACACAGGGCGGGGCCCTCAGCCTGCAGGCGAAAGGCACATTCCCTGAACTGCCTGGTAGATGTGGGGGAGTCTCCAGAAAAAGCTGCAGGGAGTGACCATTAACCATTATGCCTGGCCAGAGAGTGAGGGTTTGCTGCATGGCAGCACCAGCTGCTCCTGGCGAGCCAGGAATGGGATACTTGGGCCCTGGCGGGAACTCACCAGCCCTACAATGGCTTCGCTGGCAGGAGAGGAAGGAGTTAATTCCTTATTGCAAATGACTTTGAAGTAATTAATGGCTCTTCTTAGCCCCCATTTGTCCCCTGGCAGGGCTGCTTTGCCAGAGCCATTGCACTAACAATGGTGAAGTCAGGGAGAGGGATGTTTTACTTAAGGATTAGAGTTAATTAGAATGGAGCAGGCCCACTCCTGCCCAGCTTCTCCGGGCACAGCAGCAGCCTGGGCTTTCCAGTCAGGCCTGGCTCCCTGGGGCACCAGAACTTTGTTGGTGGAGGTATGGAGAGAAAAGGTGGCTTTTCCTGCCATTGTCCAAGGCATTTGGCTGCTCATCTCAGACTCAGCCAGGGAGCTCTTGGGGGCAGGGACTGTCCCTGTTAGCTACGTACAACACCCAGCACCCTGACTGGGGCCTCTAGAGACTGCCACCCCTAGCAAACAATAATGGCCATGCCCACATAGTGCCATGTGCTGGGGGGGTCAGGCATCCAAATCCACCACTGGGAGCAAAGGCCAGTTACCCCAGAACAGCAGCAAAGACAATGGGGCTGGGGAATGAACACCAGCCACCAACAGAGAAGCAGTGACAGCCCTGAGCCCGGCTCCCGCATGGCTCCTCCACAGGCCCTCGCTCCCCTCTGGGCCCATCCTGGGGGCAGGAAGTAGTCCCAGCTGCGTCTGCAAGACGGCATTCCTCTCTCCTGCAGCAGCCCCAGGTTCTGCCCCGGATTCCCCTATGCTGCACCATAGCAGTCAGCGAGGTCACGCAGATATACTGCGGTGGGGGCAGGGAAGGCCCCGGCATGGCTGTTGGATCCCAGCTGTGCCTGCCAGCCAGGCGGGGAGACGAACCCCACGCTTTGCTGGCAAGCTGAGCCAGGAGACGTGGAAGCCCTGGAGAGCCGATAAGCCAATGCCCTGGTGGCATTTTACAGTCATTCTTCGGAGTACAAATGGTCTGCACTGTTTGTTTATTTAACTAGGGCCTTGAGCTTGCCACAACTGTGCAAATTTCAATGACATTTTTAATGGAAAGTTAGAATTTCATCCCCTGAAAAACAGCTCAGGAGTAAATCTCATTGATTTCAATGCTACACAGGAGAGACCCGTGTTCTAGGCAGGAGATAAGGGCCCTAGGACTGTGGGCTCCTCTCATTCACCCTCGTGTAAATCAGCAGTGATTCCAGTGCAGCCAGTAGTCACACCAGTGTAAGACCAGTTCAAGGGAGAGGAAAATCTGATCTCTGCCAGTCTTGATTGCTGGTCTATGGCTTTTGTTATAGATAGCGCAGCACAGCACAATGTCTATAGCTAAGGATGTCCAACAATTATCATGATCAGGCCTTGTTTTCAGTTGCTTATAGCTCTGCCAAACTTCAACAGTTTGGGCTGAAATTTTCCATCCCAGGATTTTCCCCAGCCTGAATTTTTGAGAATGTTTCAGCTAAAATGGTCCAGTCATTTCCAAAAATGAGATTAGGAAAAAATATGTTGTTTTGTCCATGTTAAAAAATTCTTACAATAGAATCTTACAACTTTACACACAATGTTGCCACACACATTTTACCAGGACAATAATGGTCAGCAAATTATGAGTTTTCAAATGATACCTCACAAGGCATATTTTGTATGAAATTGATCATAGTCTTGTAAAAGGGGGTTGTCATAAATATAAAGGGAAGGGTAAACACCTTTAAAATCCCTCCTGGCCAGAGGAAAAACCCTTTCACCTGTAAAGGGTGAAGAAGCTAGGATAACCTCCAAAATGACCAATGAGGAGACAAGATACTTTCAGAAGCTGGGGGGAGGGAGAAACAAAGCCTCTCTCTCCGTCTGTGTGATGCTTTTGCCGGGGACAGAACAGGAAAGGAGTCTTAGAACTTAGTAAGTAATCTAGCTAGATATACGTTAGATTATGATTTCTTTAAATGGCTAAGAAAATAAGCTGTGCTGAATGGAAAGAATATTCCTGTTTTTGTGTTTTTTTGTAACTTAAGGTTTTGCCTAGAGGGATCTTCTATGTTTTGCATCTAATTACCCTGTAAGGTATTTACCATCCTGATTTTACAGAGGTGATTCTTTTTACTTTTTCTTCTATTAAAATTCTTCTTTCAAGAAACTGAATGCTTTTTCATTGTTCTTAAGATCCAAGGGTTTGGATCTGTGGTCACCTATGCAAATTGGTGAGGATTTTTCTCAAGCCTTCCACAGGAAAGGGGGTGTAAAGGTAAGGGAGGATTTTGCAGGGAAAGACATTTCCAAACGGGCTCTTTCCTAATAATAATAATACCAGTTAGATGTTTGGTGGTGGCAGTGAAAGTCCAAGGCAAAGGGTAAAATAGTTTGTACCTTGGGGAAGTTTTAACCTAAGCTGGTAAGAATAAGCTTAGGGGGGTTTTCATGCAGGTCCCCACATCTGTACCCTAGCGTTCAGAGTGGGGAAGGAACCTTGACAGGGGTGAACATATGGGTACAGACCGTAACACCTGCCTCTGCCTCTGCTTTCCAAGTGATGCTCCTGTATTTTCTTCTGCCATATCCATCTCTCTTCCTCTTTCCTGGTGCCCTCTATGTTTGGGGCACCCCCCGCCCTTCCCTGGATCTTCAAGCCCCAGCCCTTTCCTCACTCAACCCCCCCGGAAAAGCCACTTCCTCTGTATTTCCCACCAATAAAATTAAAATCAATATAAGTGCCGGAGGAGTCGCCTGCAGCCCCCTCTCCCCTTTCCTGCCCCCTGGCACTCGCTCTGCACTGAGCGCTCTTTGGCAAGGGCTTGAGTCTGCAAGTGGCTGCTGCGTAAATAACACCACCCTATATGCAGGATGCCATCTGCACATATGTGCTGGGGAGAAGGACCCGGGGTGGCAGAGGGGGGGAATCATTGGGGCTCTCTGGGTGAAGGTACTGACTGTGCTGGCTGTTACTTCTGCTCCAAGGAGTGCCTATAGCCACCACTGTATGAAGCAGCACATTGGTCAGGAAGAACAGCCTTTAGCATCAGAAAAGGGCCTTGGGAGAACTCAGGCACTGGGGCAGGAGCAGCCACTCCGGGACCTTTGCCTTGCAGTTGCCAACACACACTCCTTGCTGTTTGTGGCTCTAAGGAAACTTCTTTCAACCCCCTTTCTCCCTGCAGCACAGCCCCCTGCACCTTTGGTGACTGGCCCTCGCTATCGCTTAGTTATGAGATTTATTGCACAGCCCTCTCCTCTGGCCCAGAGGCCATGCAAGGAGAGCTCCACATTTGCAGATTTCAAAGAACAGATCAATTGTAAAGAGCTGCTTGTCGAATCCTTAATAGCTTTGCAAAGCTGGGCTGGGCTCAGAGGAGTGAGAAATGAGGTGTAATGCTCTGCTTGATCAGAGGATATTACAGAGGAGTCAGGTGGCCTCACATAATGCTCCCAAGTGACCTCTATTCTTTATGTCACCCATTGTGACAAACGTGGACTTCTGCTCAGCCAGGATCGGACCAGGTGGCTGTAAGTGCTTTCCAGGATAGGTGGGCCTGGAGCACACCAAGAGCTCAGCTGCTGTTTGTGGGGAGGTGATTTAGCTGTGAAATTTACACGCTAGAACTTGATTAACTCTTCTTGGCATTTCACTAACACAGCATCAGCTGGGCTCCAACAGCAGTTCAGCCTGCTGCCTTCAGATCAAGAAGCCCTTTGAGAGACTAGAAGCATTCCCAGCTCTGCTCTGCAGCACATGATGTAATCTAATCTCCCAATAAGTCAGAAGTTAATTTTCGGTAAGTTTATTGCCATTGGCAGATAAATTAAAATCTTTAATCAGTGAAAACTGCATGAAGAAAGAATTATTTTAACCCAGCCATGAGTGAGTGCTCCTGCTTTGAGCTAAAGCATCCAAATGTGCATTTCCAATAACTATCTTCAAAGGAGAAAATGTTCCCTGCCATGGGATTTTATCCAGTGCGATCACTGCAGTATTTTACAATATCCCTTTGTCAGCACTAAGAAAAAAGTGCTTAGATCCCATTTGCAGATTTATTGCATTTCATAGTGTGGACTAATATATGCTGGCTGGCATATCTATCTATCTATCCCCATCCACCCCATCTATCTATCTCATAATAATAATAGGTATTCCCTGCACCGTATATTCATTAGTACACATTAAGCACAAACAGCATAAGCACACACAGCATGGCAGCTATACAGCCTAATTTGGCCTCTACCTTTGCTGTAAACCTGTTCTCGCATGCTAAGGATCCCATAACACCTTGCATTAGCTGAAGTAAGCATTGGCTTAAGTAGATAGGAGAGTTATCAGGATCAGGACAGATGAGAGTTTTACCATAGCAACAGGTAGGGGACATGGGCAGCGGGCGAACCCTGGCTTTGGGGAGGCAAGGCTGCTGGCCACACCCCGCCCGTTGGCCTCAGCCACATTGGGCGGAGCCGCTGCCACCGGCCCCCCTGCCCCACTGGATACCAGGCCAAGCCACCGCCCCCCCCACCCCCCGCCAGAGTAGGGCCGAGCCGCCAGCCTCCCCCAGCGCCAGGCTGGGCTGCTGGCCCTAGTGCCAGCTCCTCCCACCCCTGATGGACCCACCCCCCACCGAGCCGCTGACCCCAGTGCCCGAGGAGGAGGGACATGGTGAGCAGTGAGGACGGGGGTGTGTGGAGTGGAGGAGGCGGTGGGAGTCTTAGGGAAGGGCCGGGACCACTGTGGCCTAGGTGTCCGGCGGCAGGTCAGTGGCAGCACCAGGGAAGGCTTTGCCTATTATACCTGCCACCCATGGGTAGGGAGTTATTCTCACAGGCATGTACTGGAGTGTCCCAAAGAAAGAGGACAAGACATCAGATAGTTCTGCCCACCTACAAACCTAGGAAGTGCCTTCACTGAAGGCACTGGAATGGGTTACCTAGGGAGGTGGTGGAATCTCCTTCCTTTGAGGTTTTTAAGGTCAGGCTTGACAAAGCCCTGGCTGGGATGATTTAGTTGGGGTTGGTCCTGCTTTGAGCAGGGGGTTGGACTAGATGACCTCCTGAGGTCTCTTCCAACCCTAATCTTCTATGATTCTATGATTCACACCCCTCGTTCCCTGGGACACAGGTGTTCAGAACAAAGAGAGAAGGAGGATGCTGTGGTACCAGCAAAGCAAAGCAGAAAGCGGATTGGTTAACTCTAGTTTTACCTGACACGCACTGTGCCTTGCACTGGTAAATAACTGGGTATAAAAATGGCTTTAGGGGTGTAACATTGGGAGCTTCTGGGAGATTCTGGGTAAGGCGGATGTAACACAGGGGCATTGGAACAATTTTTATAGTGGAGGTGCTAAGAGCCATTGAACCAAACTGTAAACCCTTTATATAATGGAAACACTTCAAGCCAGGGGGTGCAGTAGCCCCCGCAGCACCCCTCATTCCAGCATCAATGATGTAACATGCTGCAGGAGATGGCCTCCCAAGACTGGTACATGTTGGAACTTTTCCTGTCCTATGTCATTCTTACAAGACACCTGACTGACACTGGTTACTTGGTGTGTTGAGTACATTCCCTGATGAGCCCCAGGGTGGCAACAATGGACGACACAGTTACCAGCACGTAGGTACACAGATTTTTAATGAAGGAAACACTCCCCTTTTTCTGATACAAAGTGCTCTGGTGAGTGCTGAGCTAATACAAAGGCTGGCTGCTGAGAGCCTGATTTAATTGGCCAGCTCTTTACAGGTCAGGCAGAACAAAGGGCTTGCTGTCTCTCTGGTGCAATGACTGGAATCTAGAGCCTGGGCAGTATTAAATCAGCGCATCGCTGCTTGTGAACGCCAGAAAGTCTGCTTCACACCTCGTGGAAGTTGTGTCCTGAATCAGGCTGCTCCAGCTCGGGTTGCTGCACTGGGTGAAACCCACGGCAGGAAGGAATCTGTCCAGTTTGCAACCCCCTGAGAGGTTAGGGCAGCTAAGGTAAGGAGGCTGTTAAAGGAAAGCCAAGGAGGGGAATTTCAGTCTGGAAGAGTAAAACCAATTCCCTGGGAAGGCCCCCTGCAGCCGGAGCTCACCCTGAACCTCAGGGCAAAAGGAGAAGGTTCAGGTGAAAGAGGAAGGGTGAGACTCGAAACCGCCATTCACGCTGAGCTAATCTGTGAGGCAGGAGTGGTCTTTTAGTCCCTGTTTGTACAGCACCGAGCACCAAGGGGTGCTGGACCAGACCTCGGCTCCCAGCCCTACCACAATACAGGTAGGTAACAAGCCCACTGGGCACAGCTACTGACTGAATCCTCTCGGCAACACCCTAGCAACAGGGCCAGGAGATCCCAACTGCAACCCCAGGGCCACAATGCAGCACGACTCTGGATGGGCAATGTTGGTGTAAGGCCAGAGTAACACCCCGGTATAACAGAGAGCAGGATTTGGCCCAGTGTGAGGCACAGGACCATGGCCCACGGGTCAGTGGGTAGCTTGTGTGTATGAAGGGAAGTAGTGAATGTGGGGGTCAGGGCCATGCCAGGCCTCTGCCCACTGTGGATGTCGGAGCTGTGCCTTCTGGCTGCCACCCGCCCTTTCAATGCCAGTGCCTGGAAGCAGGCTAGACTGTTCTGTGACTCCTGCCTGTCTTCTGTGCCTGCCGTGCTTTGTCACTGAGAGAGGGGCAGGCAGGTGCCCAGGGCTGCACCTCAGACGTGTGCGACTCAACAGCGGGGACTGCTTGGTGCAACTCGAGGGCTGCTAGGTACACACTGCACTGAATGGTTTCAGAGTAACAGCCGTGTTAGTCTGTATTCACAAAAAGAAAAGGAGGACTTGTGGCACCTTAGAGACTAACCAATTTATTTGAGCATAAGCTTTCGTGAGCTACAGCTCACTTCATCGGATGCATACTGTGGAAAGTACAGATCTTTTTATACACACAAACCATGAAAAAATGGGTGTTTACCGCTACAAAAGGTTTTCTCTCCCCCCACCCCACTCTCCTGATGGTAATAGCTTATCTAAAGTGATCACTCTCCTTATAATGTGTATGATAATCAAGGTGGGCCATTTCCAGCACAAATCCAGGGTTTAACAAGAACGTCGGGGGGGAGGAAAAAACAAGGGGAAATAGGTTACCTTGCATAATGACTTAGCCACTCCCAGTCTCTATCCAAGCCTAAGTTAATTGTATCCAATTTGCAAATGAATTCCAATTCAACAGTCTCTCGCTGGAGTCTGGTTTTGAAGTTTTTCTATTGTAATATTGCAACTTTCATGTCTGTAATTGCGTGACCAGAGAGATTGAAGTGTTCTCTGACTGGTTTATGAATGTTATAATTCTTGACATCTGATTCGTGTCCATTTACTCTTTTACGTAGAGACTGCCCAGTTTGACCAATGTACATGGCAGAGGGGCATTGCTGGCACATGATGGCATATATCACATTGGTGGATGTGCAGGTGAACGAGCCTCTGATCGTGTGGCTGATGTTATTAGGCCCTGTGATGGTGTCCCCTGAATAGATATGTGGGCACAGTTGGCAATGGGCTTTGTTGCAAGGATAGGTTCCTGGGTTAGTGGTTCTGTTGTGTGGTGTGTGGTGGCTGGTGAGTATTTGCTTCAGGTTGGGGGGCTGTCTGTAAGCAAGGGCTGGCCTGTCTCCCAATATCTGTGAGAGTGTTGGGTCATCCTTCAGGATAGGTTGTAGATCCTTAATAATGCGTTGGAGGGGTTTTAGATGGGGGCTGAAGGTGATGGCTAGTGGCGTTCTGTTATTTTCTTTGTTAGATCTGTTCTGTAGTAGGTGACTTCTGGGAACTCTTCTGGCTCTATCAATCTGTTTCTTCACTTCTGCAGGTGGGTATTGTAGTTGTAAGAATGCTTGATAGAGAGCCCGAATGCTGCTCTCAATGGCACTGGGATGGCTCCTGGGCTGCCTTCCAGCTTTACCTGCCCTGGAGACACCTATTGCAAAGGAGGCAAACAGGTTCTGATGTACTGCCTGGGCTGGAGCACGCCAGCCTGGAGGGGGCAGGGCAGAGTCATGGACCAACCCCAAAGCGCGGCATATCCTCAGCTGTGCCGCCTGCCAGGCTCTGTAGAGTTTGCTTTCTAAGCAAGCGCAGGAAAGACAGTTTGGATGGGGGGTGGGAGCTGGGGATGCTCGACCTGCAGTGGGATTTCAGTCTAACCCCTCACGAGGCAGCTGCGGGTGAACAAGTTCCCGCTGCCATCTTAGCATGTGGATGAGTGAGGGAAGCATGCCCGGTGGTTCCGGATGGTGCTGCAAAAACCCCTGGCCCAAATCAACAGGCTGCTTGGTGCTAACAGCTGTAAGCCCCTCTGCCCCTTTCTGCCCCTCCTTGGCATGGTACTTCACAGGAAACCAGATGAAGTTGGATCCAACCCTGGTACCCCTGTGAGCCCTGCAAGCACCGGGTCTGGAGTCAGGTCCTCGGAACAAGGTCACTGCGCTTCAGTTTTGCAACAGGTTGTGGGTAGCTCTGCGTTCAGTGGAATGACCGGCTCCCTGGCTCGGGGATGGGATTGTAAAGCTGAGCTTTGCGTTGTCCCCTGTCGAGAGGGGGGGGGGGGGGTTTGGCTCTTTGCAGCATGTGCTGGCTTGGCATGTGCCGAACTCTGCGCAAATGTTGTGCTGCTTCCTGAAGTGCAGCCACATGCGCACATCCCTGGCCATTTCTGGCGCCCGGCGCTCGGCTGTCTCCCCGTCCGGGCGCCAGGCAGCCAGGTGTCACTCCCCAGGAGAGACGGATGCTATTCCCATGCTAAGCCTGAGAGCGCCCCTCTCTTTAACCCAGCCAAACTGCTCTCCCTGCCAGGTGCCAGGCAGGGCCCTAGCCCCAGCTGGAATCTCCCTGGCCAGTTTGGCTCAGATTAGACAAGGGGCTGGTGAGGGCTGACAGCCCTGTACCATGGCGGGCATCACTTCTGGGACACGTGCCAAAGGGCCTGAGTGTGGTCACGGCTCCAGGCGGCTTGGCCTAGACGTGTCTGGGTTTGACGCTGCTGTTGGGGCACAGGCCTGGCGCTCTGCTCTGGCTTGGGTGGCCGTGGAGGGTTATTTAAAGTTTGTCTCCACCTTGCCTTGCTGGGTGCTTTGGAGCAGGCTGGTGTCGGGGGCAGAGCTCCATCACGCCAAGCTCAACGGAGACATTGTGCCAGTGTAGCCCCTCGCCTGCTCTAACTACCCTGGGGCCCAGGTTGGTGTCAGCCATTTCCCCAGTGCCCTGCCCAGGCCCTGCATGCGCTGCGCGGAGCTCTGGGACCACAGGGTTACCGTCTCCACTTGCCTTCGTAGAATCATAGAAGATCAGGGTCGGAAGGGACCTCAGGAGGTCATCTAGTCCAACCCCCTGCTCAAAGCAGGACCAACCCCCAACTAAATCATCCCAGCCAGGGCTTTCTCAAGCCTGACCTTAAAAACTTCTAAGGAAGGAGATTCCACCACCTCCCTAGGTAACGCATTCCAGTGTTTCACCACCCTTCTAGTGAAAAAGTTTTTCCTAATATCCAACCTAAACCTCCCCCACTGCAACTTGAGACCATTGCTCCTCGTCCTGTCATCCGCTACCACTGAGAACAGTCTAGATCCATCATCTTTGGATCCCCCTTTCAGGTCGTTGAAAGCAGCTATCAAATCCCCCCTCCCCCACTCTTCTCTTCTATAGACTAAATAATTCCAGTTCCCTCAGCCTCTCCTCGTAAGTCATGTGCTCCAGCCCCCTAATCATTTTTCTTGCCCTCTGCTGGACTTTTTCCAATTCTTCCACATCCTTCTTGTAGAGTCAGGTTTCAGAGTAGCAGCCGTGTTAGTCTGTATTCGCAAAAAGAAAAGGAGGACTTGTGGCACCTTAGAGACTAACAAATTTATTTGAGCATAAGCTTTCATGAGCTACAGCTCACAGTGTGGGGCCTAAAACTGGACACAGTACTCCAGACTGCCTTCATTTCATAGAGCACCTCAGACCCTGCAGGGCTGTCCCCAGGCAAAATCCCAACAGCCTGGAGACTAGAGCGGGGCAAGACGTGAAAAGCCAGGGGTGTGAACAATGTCTGAATCCCAGAGGGGCTTTGTCCTGAAGCCCAACTCAGCCCCATTGGTGTGGAGGTCCCAAAGTGGCCCCATTGTTCATTTCCTCAGAAAGGTCCATGGATTTTTTAATGGCAAATGGGGTCTCTCTGTTGCACTTATGCCCTGGGCTCAGCTGGCAGTAGCCTGGGGAGAGGCCCCATGCACCCTCCCCGCCCCCCAGGGCTTGTGCACCTAGCAGAGCATTTCCATGAGAAAATCGAACCCAGGACGGGGCCCTGCCAAGAGGCAGCGAACCCCGCAGTGTTTGCATGGGGCTGTACTTCAGCATGACAAAGACCCTGCCTGCCAAATGTCAGGGGCAAAGGGGCAGGTGGGGGACACCTGGAGGTGCTGCAGCATCTGGATCTGAATGGCAAAAAGCACAGCAGGAATTTTCACACAAAAAACCCAGGGCCCCCCTTTTGCAGAGCCCTGTGGGGTAGGGGGCTGGCACTGCCCTCTCCATTGCATTGGGAGTGAATGATTGCCCAGAATAGTCCCACTCTTCAGGCACATTCCTGGGGGTGGGTAATTGTGGGGCAGAGGCTGTTTGGGGGGCAGGTCTGAGGGGGTTATCGTAACTTGATCCACTTCGGGCTGTTACATCAGGGTGGCTGGAGCAGGGGCTGGCGTTGGGTTATAATCCAGATCCAGAAATTCACCCTCACCCGCTCAGGCTGGGCCGGTGCCGCTCCTCACAGGAGGCTCAGAGCAGAAGGTGCAGCCTGCGGAGGTGGCTCTGGGCCAAGGTGGCTCTGTGCATCCGGGATTCTGCCTGCTGTGGGGGGCTGGCTCTTACTGCGGCCTCCCCAAAGCTGCCTGTGGGCTATTCTGCATCCCCGACTAGCTGCAGCACAAAATGGCACCCATTCAGAGCAGTGCCTAATCGCCCCCCTGTCTGAGATGGGGCGCGGTGCCCGAGCCCCTCCCGGTGACTCGCAGGCCCCCTCGGCGTGAAACCCGCTATCCCTGCACTCAGCCAAAGGGCGAAATGAGCTGCGGGTGGGACGAGAAATCCAGCCGAACCGAGGGCCAGGGCAGGGCTGCAGCAGAACCTCCCAGAGCCCCGGCTCAGTCACGAGGCTGGAACAGCAACTCCGGCCTGTGCTGCTGGGAGCACAAACCGAGTTCTGATGTCGTCGCTCCAGCGGGCGCTCATTCCAAGCCCAGCCAGGTCCCGGCCAAGGCCTGGACAAGCCTCCCACCCAAACCGGACCCCAACAGCTCCGCGCAGCTCCTTCTGCATCACAAGCACCCTCCGCCACCCCTGTGGGGACAGCGACCGTGCAAATGCAGAGAGAGGACCGCGTTCTCTGGGCCTGCCTTGGTCAGCCTGGCATGGGTGAGCAACTACCAAATCCTTAGAACTTCACCCACCTCCAGTGCGCGCTGCCCGGCTGGCACGGCGGAGGCAGCTGTAATTGCTGCTGTAGAAAATCATCACCTGGTTTTTGTGCTGCCCCAGGGGACGCAAGGGACAAATGGTTCCCACATCGTCACTCCTGGAGAATCCTCAGCACAAACAACCTCATCAACAGAGATCAGATGACATGACAAGCAGCGTTAAACTGGACTCATTGAAATGCAGCCATAATCCCCACGATGGAGCCGGGCTGCCGGACCCTGCCCGGGTCGGTGCAGGCGAAGTCGGGCTGCCGGACCCTGCCCAGGGGATAGGCTGGAGCAAGAAAGAGCTTCTTCCAGCCATCAGTCTGCATGCTGGGAAATGGATTGTTATTTTGCAGCCAATATCCTGGTGTCCAGGCCGGTGGAGTGGAGGGGAGATTAGTAATTCAGGGCATCAGGAAGCTGGAGTGGAGGCCACCTCAGTTCATGTATGACAAGGCTCTGTGATGCCAGCGATGGAGACATTGCCTGAGCCCCTGCTGCACCTGTGACGATGGCCAGCTACTGAGCCACGTGAGGGGAGCAGGTGGTGGCGAGCTTGCAGAGCCCTGGCTGTTGAGTGCATATGGACATCTCTGTGCCTCCACGTAATGCCATCTGCTCACAAACAGGGGCAAAGCCTGGCTGTAGGACTGACTCAGTCACCTCTACCCCTAACCAGGGGGAGGCAGCTGGGGGGCTTGGGAGACACAGCTGATTCATGTATAAAAATGCCAGATTAGGAGGGCAGCTCAGATGCAGATGGTTGATCTCTGTGCAGCCTGGGATAGGGGATGCTACCTTGCTGTACAGGGGTTATTTTAGCTAGGTAGGTGGCTACTCCTTCTCTGGGGCAGCTTTCTGTAAAGATACCATATCTAGGTATGGCTGAACTGGACTCTTGGGAAAGGGCTGCCACACTCTGCCTCAGAGAGGGCTCTTTTTTGGGGATGGGCAAGCGTCCCCTAAGGGCTTTGCAGAAACAAGCCCAGCCCGGCACACACCAGTGCCAGGGTCTTTACTCACAGGAGTTCTCCTATTGGCTGTGCAGGATCAGGACTCCTGGCATATATTTCCATATTGCAACCTCCAGATTCTAAGAGTGTAAGCAGAGGCATGTGTATTGCTCGGGCATGCAGGAGTGAAATCAGGAGGCCAAATCACATCTGGAGGTGCAGCTAGCAAGAGATGTTAAGAGTAACAAGAAGGGTTTCCTCAGGTATGTTAGCAACAAGAAGAAAGTGTGGGCCCCTTACTGAATGAGGGAGGCAACCTAGTGACAGAGGATGTGGAAAAAGCTAATGTACTCAATGCTTTTTTTGCCTCTGTCTTCACGAACAAGGTCAGCTCCCAGACTGCTGCACTGGGCAGCACAGCATGGGGAGGAGGTGACCAGCCCTCTGTGGAGAAAGAAGTGGTTCGGGACTATTTAGAAAAGCTGGACGAGCACAAGTCCATGGGGCCGGATGCGCTGCATCCGAGAGTGCTAAAGGAGTTGGCGGATGTGATTGCAGAGCCATTGGCCATTATCTTTGAAAACTCATGGTGATCAGGGGAAGTCCTGGACGACTGGAAAAAGGCTAATGTAGTGCCCATCTTTAAAAAAGGGAAGAAGGAGGATCCGGGGAACTACAGGCCAGTCAGCCTCACCTCAGTCCCTGGAAAAATCATGGAGCAGGTCCTCAAGGAATCAATTCTGAAGCACTTAGAGGAGAGGTTTCAGAGTAACAGCCGTGTTAGTCTGTATTCGCAAAAAGAAAAGGAGTACTTGTAGCACCTTAGAGATTAACCCATTTATTTGAGCATGAGCTTTCGTGAGCTACAGCTCACTTCATCGGATGCATACTGTGGAAACTGCAGAAGACATTAGACTTAGAGGAGAGGAAAGTGATCAGGAACAGTCAGCATGGATTCACCAAGGGCAAGTCATGGCTGACTAATCTAATTGCCTTCTATGATGAGATTACTGGCTCTGTGGATGAGGGGAAAGTGGTGGACGTGTTGTTCCTTGACTTTAGCAAAGCTTTTGTCACCATCTCCCACAGTATTCTTGCCAGCAAGTTAAAGAAGTATGGGTGGATGAATGGACTATAAGGTGGATAGAAAGTTGGCTAGGTTGTCGGGCTCAACGGGTAGTGATCAATGGCTCCATGTCTAGTTGGCAGCCGGTATCAAGTAGAGTGCCCCAAGGGTCGGTCGTGGGGCCGGTTTTGTTCAATATCTTCATAAATGATCTGGAGGATGGTGTGGATTGCATTGCACCCTCAGCAAGTTTGCAGATGACACTAAACTGGGAGGAGAGGTAGATACGCTGGAGGGTAGGGATAGGATACAGAGGGCCCTAGACAAATTAGAGGATTGGGCCAAAAGAAATCTGATGAGATTCAACAAGGACAAGTGCAGAGTCCTGCACTTAGGAGGGAAGAATCCCATGCACCGCTATAGACTAGGGACCGAATGGCTCGGCAGCAGTTCGGCAGAAAAGGACCTAGGGGTTACAGTAGATGAGAATATGGATATGAGTCAACAGTGTGCCCTTGTTGCCAAGAAGACCAATGGCATTTGGGGATGTATATGTAGGGGCATTGCCAGCAGATCGAGGGACGTGATCGTTCCACTCTATTCGACATTGGTGAGGCCTCATCTGGACTACTGTGTCCAGTTTTGGGCCCCACACTACAAGAAGGATGTAAAAAAATTGGAAAGAGTCCAGTGGAGGGCAACAAAAATGATTAGGGGACTGGAACACATGACTTATGAGGAGAGGCTGAGGGAACTGGGATTGTTTAGTCTGCAGAAGAGAAGAATGAGGGGGGATTTGATAGCTGCTTTCAACTACCTGAAAGGGGGTTCCAAAGAGGATGGATCTAGACTGTTCTCAATGGTAGCAGATGACAGAACAAGGAGTAATATTCTCAAGTTGCAGTGGGGGAGGTTTAGGTTGGATATTAGGAAAACTTTTTCACTAGGAGGGTGGTGAAACACTGGAATGCGTTACCTGGGGAGGTGGTGGAATCTCCTTCCTTAGATATTTTTAAGGTCAGGCTTGACAAAGCCCTGGCTGGGATGATTTCGTTGGGGATTGGTCCTGCTTTGAGGAGGGGGTTGGACTAGATGGCCTCCAGAGGTCCCTTCGAACCCTGAGATTCTATGATTCTATAGGCAAGGTCTGGCCATTCCTGCATTCCTGAAGCCATATCCAGCTGTTCATATCTCCCCAGGCAGATGATTATTAAGGTCTTGTTATTCATTTTGTAAGGAAGCCATTAGCACGCCTGGTGTGTCACCACAGACTGCACTAATGAACCCAAGTACATATTACATGGGTCCCTTTCAAGAACATCATTTCAATTAACAGATAAGATGGATCTTTCAAGAAATTTCCATATATTTATGATGAATCACCTTATTGTGGGATGGGCATCATGCTGAGGAGTATTGAACAGTGCAAGGACTTTAAATACTTTCGGTTGTAATTATGCTGCCCTGACGCTGTCCTTACCGCTTGGAACATTTGTAAAGTAGGCTGGTTTTATCTATATTATTAATTTTTTCAGGGTGAATATTTTATAATGGAATTTTCTAAAACTGAATAAAAATATTCGGCTTCTTCTTCCATACGGCAACTTAGAAAGCAACATGAAAAGTCGACATCCAAGGTTATTTGTCCTGAAAGGCCATTTCACTTGAGATCACTTGAGTTGCTGTTCAGATGGCGAGCTGTCACTCAGCACTCATCACCAGGTCGCAAGGACTGGTCATGCCAAAACACTGAATGGGCAGGGCCGCCCAAAGGGGGCCATCTTCCGCCCTATGAAAATAGTAACAAGAAGGAACCGTTATAAACTTTACACCAAGAGTGTCCTTTGTTCAGAGCATGTCAGAGTTTTCACAGCAGCACCAGCACAAAGCTAGACAGCTCAGATGTGCCCCTTAATAATCCACTTCACAAAAGTCCTGTGAGCACATGGAGACCTGAGGTCTTCCCCTCGGTGCCCTCATGTGGGTCAGGATGCCTAAAGCTGTCCAGGGCCCTGCACAGAGGTGCTGGAACTAGGGGTGCTGGGGGTGCAGCCACACCTCCTGGCTTGGAGTAGTTTCCATCACATACAAGGTTTCCAGTTCGGTTCAGTGGCTCTCAGCACCCCCACTCTACACATTGTGCCAGCACCCCTGGCCCTGCACATGCAAAATCCTGCTACTCAACAGAAGCAACAACAGAGGCAGGCCAGGCGGAATGCTAGGGCTGGGTGAAATGTGCACAAAGGCCATTCCAGTTCCTGTGACTGCTCGCCCGTCCTCAGGGACGCTGCCGGGTGTCTGCACCGCCCCAGCAAGTGCTAGCCTTCCTAGTGAGCACTGCAATGCACTGGGTGTATTCTGAGGCCGTGCATTGCTTGCTGCATCTCTTTCTGCTGGGGCTGGTGAACCTGCTTCTTTGTGCAATCTCTAGCTCCTGGTTTGGGGATTGGGTCGAGAACATGCAGGACACCCTCTGAACTGGGCAGGTGTGTGGCTGGCAGACTCAGGGGAGTAGGGCACAGAGCTTTTCCCCTCCAGGTCTGTAGAGATCAGTTCATCAGGCCAATCCCTGGTCAGGGCAGCCCAACCCTGTCAGTCTGTTTCTAGTGCTGTGCTCAGGCTAAATTTAAAATGCCCAGCTCCCATCACATCCCTCTAGAAATGCAGCCCCAGCCAAGCCGTCTCGCTGACAACCTGCCTCACTTGTCCCCCTGGCTCCCAGGCACAATCTCTTCTGTCCCCCAGAGTCACTCCCCTCCATCCCTGGGGTTTACACCCTTCAGATATACATTCTCCCATCCCCCTGTCCCTGGCTGCAGCTTAACCCAACCCTAGACCTCCGCCCTGAACTGTGCTCAGACATCAGCCCCAACCCCAGGACCGGCTCAGGGCCCTGGCTCTGAATCCCCCGGACTTTGGCCCAGATTCAGGGCAGTGTCGTGGGGTGCTCACACCAGCAGTGTAGGAAGCAGGGAGCCCCCAGCCGCCCACCCTGGGCATGCAGGAGAGCTGGTGTCACGTCCACTCAGATTGCCTTGCTTTCGGGTTTGGTGCCAGGCTCAAGGACCAAGCTCCTCGGGGGTTTGCTGAGGCCAGGCAGCTTTCCCAGGCCTTGTGTCTGCCTGCTGGACTCTCCCAGGAGTCTGTGAAACGAGGGGCACATGCAGCTATGCCGAGGTGGAGCCGGGCTGTGCCGGGGGTGCAGCAGAAGCAGAAGCTCACAGGGACCCCGGGGCCTGGGCTGGGAGGGGACGGGGGCAGGAGCACGTGGAGCCCTGAAGGTGGCAATGCTGCAGACACAGCCCAGTCAGCCTGGCCAGGTTGGCTGCTACACCCTGCTGCCCGCTCCAGCTGACTCTCCTCTCTCGCACTGGCTGAGGGCTGCCCAGTGGCCTGGGCGGGGGCCTGGTGTGGTTACCAGCAAAGTAGCACCCACAACACGGCGGACAGACAGACAAGTGGCTCCTCCGGGGCAGGATGGGGAGACGGAGCTCCCCCCGGGGGCGGGAGGGGGGGCGCAGTGTGCGTATGGGGCTTGGCATGTTGCTGCCTCTGTGCTGTACGAATGAGAGCCCTGAGCCCGACCCTTGGGGCACTGGGCTCCGTCCCCACCCAAGGAGCACGGGGTCAGCAAACAGGGGAGAGGAGAAGGCAGTGCCCATGTGGCCCACGAGCACGGCGCAGCCCTATGGCGAGTGGGAGGCACAGACAAAGAAGTGGCCCATTGGCAGGGTTTGTGAGCTGCCCCCCAAGTGGCGGGAGAGTGAGCCGAGCGGCCCCGCGGAGCAGGGCCAGGCCCAGGCTGGCCCCAGCAGCTCCGCACGCCCCTGCCGGGCTGGGTTACCCGGCTGCCAATGAGGAGTTGTCTTGGCTCTGACTGCCGCGCTCCACCTTTTACTGTAATTGATTCTGCATCGCCATAGGAACCTGCTCCAGAGCGAGCAACGAGCAGCTGCCTCCCTGAGCTCTGCCTCTCCAGGAGAGACTCGGCTCCTTCCCCCGAGATGGCAGGCGGTGCAGCCGGGAGTCGCTGGGCCTGAGGGGCTGGCCCCCCCAGTGCCAGGCAGGTACCTGTGTTTGCAGGGGAGGGCGGGACGGCGTTTCAGGGCAGGGTGCAGCATGGGAAGTTCCTTGCGAGGGGTCCCTGCCTTGCGATGTCAGGCCTGGGGGCGTCGGGCGGGCTCGGGGGTTCTCTTGTGAGGATGCCCATAGAGCTGCAGCCTGCAGGGCAGAACGGGGCAGAGCTCTGCGTCTAGGGCTGGGGCCGAGGAGCTGCTGCCTGCATGTCCCTGGCACTAGCCGTGTGCATGGGGACGACAGGATGGTGCCAGCACCCGGGGCCATGTGGGCTGACTTCTGAGCGTGGGCTGCTGCCTGGCCGGTGCGAGCTGGGGTCTCACAGACCAGGGGATTTTCCCTCCTCTCTTGGGTAGAAGCCTCACCTGGTCCTGAGTGAGACGGGGCACGGCACCATCATCCAGGAAACCAGCAGGGAGGGCCAGCTGTCAAGGGACTGCAGGCCTCTCTGGGCCAGTCCCGCCTGGAGCTCAGAGAGGCAGCCAGTGACGCAAGAGACCGCGTATGATGGCAGCACAGCAGAGCGCTCCCGCCCCCGCCCTGCCTCCTGCCCCCTCCTGCCGTGGGTTAGACATGCCCTTGTGTGCCGCAGGCAAAAGGGAAACTCGGAGGAGACACTGTGTCAGAGAGGCCAGAAGGGCTGCGGGCAGATGGGGCTGGAGGCAGCAGAGGGGACTGGGGACCCAGGGAGAGGGGCAGTCTGTGGGCCAGGGACCCACAAAGTGACCTTTGATCTCTGGGGTCCGAGGAGGCCCAGGCAGGATCACTAGAGGCTGGCGCTGGCAGCAGGGTGGAGAAGGCCACGGAGCACAGTGTCCAGGGGCAGAGGTGGGAGCAGGAGTGTTCAGAGCAGGGGGCTGGGGGCAGGGTCCAATTCTCCCCTGGCCAGCACCATGGGCTGGTGTTTGAACTAGTGCAAAGTGAGTGTGAAATGCCGTGGGTCTGAGTGGCAGCGTCCTGCCCCAGGCAGCTCTGGTTTGGCTCTGGTGTAAATGAGGATGCCTGATGCAGGCCAGGGTGGCACCAGCCGGTGAGCAGTGAAGCTTTCCCGACTGGTCAGGTGCTCTGAGAAGGGGTAGTCAGTTCTGCTTTGGCCAAATGGCCGTCTGCCCAAGGATTGGGCCCCTCCACGCAGCACAGGGCCTCCCAGAGCTGATTGGCACCCACTACCAGGTACCAGAGACACGTGCACTGTGGCTGCACCCACAGCACAGACATGAAGGCAAAAATGTGGGGGCATACTTTGCAAAGTGGACTTCCACTAGGGATGCCATTTACCTCACCCACCACTGAACTGCCAGCACCTCTGGGTGAACCCTGGCAACTGTGCCCTGGTGCAGAGTAAGACTAGACAGCGTTCAGACAGCGAGTGAAGCAGAGGGTCATCTCCAGCTGGAACCACACGCAGTTGTTACTAAAGGCAGCAACTAAACCTCCTCCAAAAGGTGGCATCTCCAGCCCCTCCCCCCTAGGTGGGACTGTGCATGAGAGGGAGGGTTACACCTGCAAACTGTGATTGCCACCTCCCCTCCGCTGGGGCAGGGCTGGCCTGGGGTGTAGGACTATCTTGTGGCAGTGAGCCCTCACTGCAAAAGTGAAATGAACGAAATGCCCATTGGGGTGCAATAGAGCTTTCTATGTAGTTCAATAACTATTTGTCTCTCAGCTATGGCGTATACTGTGTGTTTTCCATTACTCTCTCCGTTTCATAGAATCATAGAATATCAGGGTTGGAAGGGACCTCAGGAGGTATTTAAAAGCAGGACCAATCCCCAACTAAATCATCCCAGCCAGGGCTTTGTCAAGCCTGACCTTAAAAACTTCTAAGGAAGGAGATTCCACCACCTCCCTAGGTAACGCATTCCAGTGTTTCACCACCCTCGTCGTGAAAAAGTTTTTCCTAATATCCAATCTAAACCTCCCCCACTGCAACTTGAGACCATTACTCCTCGTTCTGTCATCTGCCACCACTGAGAACAGTCTAGATCCATCCTCTTTGGAACCCCCTTTCAGGTAGTTGAAAGCAGCTATCAAATCCCCCATCACTCTTCTCTTCCACAGACTAAACAATCCCAGTTCCCTCAGCCTCTCCCCATAAGTCATGTGTTCCAGTCCCCTAATCATTTTTGTTGCCCTCCGCTGGACTCTTTCCAATTTTTCCACATCCTTCTTGTAGTGTGGGGCCCAAAACTGGACACAGTACTCCAGATGAGGCCTCACCAATGTCGAATAGAGGGGAACGATCACGTCCCTCGATCTGCTGGCAATGCCCCTACTTTGATGCCCCTAATTTGCTGTGATGCTGGCGTGGCAGGGGCTTATTTACACTGGCAGTCACCCACTAACCCACTGGGATTCATTCGTTTGTTCCCAGAAACGCACAAGCCAGCTGCAGCTTTGGGCAGGAGAACCTTGCACAGGCAGAGAGGCGGAGCAAGTGGATTCAGTTTTGGGGGTGTGCATGGGAGAGGGCTTGCCTGCTGCGGCTTGAAGCAAACCTTTCCACCTTTCTATTTAGCATTTTCTGCCCCAAGAACTCGCCTGCTAGACATGAGCCTGTGTTTCCCTGCGTTCTGAGCAGGGGTTTGTTTCCTATGACGGTGACATTTGCAACCACACCGAGGCTCTCAGTAGAGAGACACAATACAACAAGAGACCAGATGTTAACAACCATGGGCACGCAGGGCCTGAACCTGCGAGAATTGAGTGCCCTTAAATTCCAGCTGACGCAGAGGAGGTGCCGGCAGGGTCATGCCCTGACTCTGAACACCAACACCTTGACAATGCCTAGCATTAAATCGCTTCGCTGGATGGCTATTCTTGGGGACAGAACAGTCATTTTTAACCAGTCAGTTGGACACAGGATGATCCCAGCTATCAGAGACACAGGATGATTCAGAAAGATCTCCCCAAGGAGCAATAACCTCACAACACTCCATGGCCAGGATACAAGAGACTCGTTCAGCTGAGATCTCCTGTGGGTTACAGCGTCTCTCTAGCTGGCCTCCAGGACCCCATTCAGCATGTGGCTGGAACTGTTGTCTAAGACAACCAGCTAAGGAAAGCACAAACCATGTCATATCATCTTGCTGCATTTGACAGTTGATGTAAAGCATTTTGGATGTATATTCTTCAGGGTGACGATTCCCCTGTAAATCATGAGGTTCGAAACACCGAGACATTTGTTTCCAGCAACTTGTCAAATGAGGATTGTTAATGTGAGGGTAGGAGTAACGCACGTTGCTCTGGCTAGTGACTGTTATTAGAGCTGCTTTTCCATATTCAGACATATTCCACTTTGGACATTATTGATGCATGCCCATGTAAATGTACTGGCTCCTGGTCCCAATGGCTGGTGAATTGCAAAGATTTATCAGTAAAGCTATGAGGGTGAAAGGAATTTGAAGCTAGACCTAAACCCAGCCGCTGGGGACTCTTAGTGTGTGGGCTGGGAGATTCTGCTCTATAGACCTCCACGTAGCCAAAGCCCCTGCAGGATCAGGCCCTGAGTGTGGAGCTCACTGAATGTGGGGCTAGAGACTGGGCCAAAAGCTGCTCCCAGAGATCTCCTGGGCTGTTTGTCCCTGTCGCCCCAGGGCCAAACCTCCAGTCAGCTCTGGCTGAGGGGGTGGCAGGACTGGGAAACCTGCTCTTTTGCCAAAATGCCCCCCCCCACGTGATCCCCCAGTGAGCTGTGTGGTCCAGGAATGAGGAAAAGCGCCCCACAAACCTGCAGGCATTCCCCTGCATGCACAGCCCCTATCACCCTTATCTGTGCCCAGGGGGTGGCTTGGTGGACAGGTGTCTGGGCAGCCCATGAGAGTTGTGTGTTGGGGGCACCGGGCATGGCCTCAGGCCATCGTCAGGTGGGGAGGGCTCAGGTGTGCTGCCCTGTGGCTCTATTTGGCCCCTGACCCCAGGACTGTCCTGTGTGGGCACCGCTGGGCCCAAATCTCTGCTGTGAGCAGGAAGGCGGGTTTAGCCTGAGCCATCAGCCTTCCTTCCTCAGACCTCACGGAAACCCTGTCTGCGAGAGAAGGTCTGGTGGTGGTTGGGAGGGGGGGAGCTGGGGAGGTCCTGCCAGTGCACTGGGCCGCTCCTCAAGTGCCCCAGTTCTGGGCTTGTTCCCAGCTCAGCTGGATTGCCCTACAGATCTTGTGACCCTCTCCACGGCACGGGGAGATGCGGTGACAGGGCAGAGAGCTGTAGGAGGGCTGCAGAGAACTCGGAGTGAACATTGCAGTTCATGTTTGTCTGTCCATCCATGGCTTGCCACATTGAGCGTACCTTGGTATAGCCAATTTGGTAGTTTTTTTCAATAACTCTCCATTCTCCAACTGAACATTTAATTCATGTTTCTACTCCTCCAAAATATCCCTTCAGTGTCGCAGAATGTTGACAACAATCGGTTTCCTTTGTAACTGAATTCTGTCCCTATTAAGCAATTGACTTACCTCACAGAGAGATATTTTTTTAGTTACTAAGGGAACATGAATCTTAACAAAAGTCAATCAAATATTCCTTAAATAACAGCCGCATTCATTAACTGCTTTATTGAGCTGAATCTGTTCAAAATTCCCTGCAAATTAAGAGCTGATTCTCTACACTGTACGAGAAAAGCAGCGTGTCCCCAGTGATGCCGAGAATGTGGGGGAGATTATTGCTGAGTAGAGATGCCTGTGTGTAGTCACAGTGATCTGAGGAGGGAGACTACCGTTAGCTCCGCTTTGCAGGGTTGGGTCTCTGTTCATCAGAGTTATGTTCAGTGTTAGGTGAATAATGGGAACCAGGTCCTATGTACTGCCGATGGCCTGGCTCTCTGTTTCCATCCTGCCCTTGTACAGCATCGCTGCCCAAAGAAGTCCTGCAGTAAGGGTTCCCCAGCAGCTGGATTCCCCGGGGGGGAACTCCCTTGCAGCCCTGTAGAGGGGTGCAGCTGGGGAAGGGGGCATGGCTAGAGAAACTGGGTTCCCTGTTTGCCCAGCCCCCATGCCAACTGGTTCCCATTCATCTGGCCTTTCAGCTCCTCCTGGCACAGGAGGTTGTGGGCATGGAGGGCTCTTCTCAGGCCACGCTCGGGGAGCTCTGCTCACACAGGGCATGTCTATGCTGCGGCTCTTCGCAAACCGTGCAGGGACTGGGCGGAGGAGCCATTCCGCACTGCCCGGGGCCCAGCCTGCGCTGGGACTTTGCAGGAATGCCTCTGCAGTCGGGCAGTCAGCGGCTCTAGCATCTCATCCCAAGCTCTGAGAGCGCCCTCTTCATCAGAGCGCCACACAGAGAGGTGAGTGTCATTAGCCCCATGTTACCGATGGGAAAACGGAGGCACAGCAAGGGCAGGGACTTGCCAAAAGTCACCCAGCAGAGCAGTGGCCGAGCAGGGCATGAAGCCCCATTCTCCTGAGTCCCCGTCTGGTGCTCTACTCACCAGGCCATACTGCCTCCCTCGGAGGCTCTGGCCTGTACTGGGGCAATGCAGCGCCTCACTGCCCACGGGGGCGCTCCGGGAGGCACCATACCTCAGGGAGAACAATCTCACCAGCCTTACTGGGCAAGTGCCCGCTGCTACCTCCAGCCACTCCCTACGCTCCTTGGCAGGGGCCAGTCTCCTCGGCAGGGGCTACGCTCTGGTTAGTTTTGCTTCCTGTAACTCACTGAGCAGCTTTCCCTGAAGCAAGGCCAGCAGTGCTCACAGGGGCACGCACTGCTCCTCCCGGGTGACATGAGGCTGCATGGGTCACTCCCAGAGAAGTCAGTGAGGAAGGTCTTCAAAGGGAGAGACCCTGAGTACGACTGCCACTTCATCACCAGCACTGGGGGAAGCATGGGCAATTCTATCTGCATCCAAGCCTGGGCTGACAAAGCCACGCTGGATGGACCTCAGAATGTTGGAACAAGCAGATGGCGGAGACCCAGGAGGGAGCCCTGGATTAATAGCAGAACAGGGGATCAATACTGCACTGATCATATTGTTTTCTACCATAAATAATAGAAAATACAACACACACAAAGGAGAGAGCAACTGGAGAGACAGCCTGTGTGTGGGCTGAGAAAGCATTTCTATGTGTTTGCTCTTGGAACAGCTACACACTAGCAATGGGCCTGAGCTAAACAGCTCAGCATGGCCAACACTTGCAATTTTATTGCAAACCTCACAGTATTTAGAATCATAGAATATCAGAGTTGGAAGGGACCTCTGGAGGTCATCTAGTCCAACTCCCTGCCCAGAGCAGGACCAATCCCCAACTAAATCACTGAGGTTTCATTTAAAGCCCAAGCTCCTGGAGTCAGGGGATTCCAGAAGACTCTCGACTTTCATAAAACAAAGGAACTCACTAGCCCACATGGCTGGAAACACCTGACCCCCTAAGGGCTTTGAAAGTCGAAAGCAAAGAAACAGAACCTCCCAAGTTGTTATATTTAAAAATATCTCCTAATTTTGCCTGGTTAATGGGCATGGCACCCGGGTCCCAGCCACACAACCCTTTGTGACATTGGGCCGGACACGTTGCTCTCTTCCCTGTTTCTAGGTGCAAATAAAGGACTAAAGTCTGTTCAGGATGCCCCAGGGGTAGCGCATACAGCTCTCTGTTTTCCAGGCCTGGCATCCCTGAGCCCCCAAAAAGGGGCAGTGACTACTAATGAGCTTTCAGAGCAATGGAGTGGAAGAGGCCCCCATCAACTCGCCTGGAGGAGGGTTACCCGAGTTCCTGTCTCATGGATGTCCCCCACGGGTCAGGCACTACTGAGATCTTGCATTGTTCATGGCCCAGCAGAGCTAGCATGTCTGTCTGCATGCATGGGGACGCCCGCTCCCAGCTGCATGGCAGACATTGCACATGATGTCAGCGATCCCCCTTTCCTTCACGCCAGGATCTGCATCACTGAAGATGTGCAGGGTCCTCCCCCTGCCCTTCGTCATACCAGGGGCAGGGGCTAACCGCCGGTTTGCTCCGCAGGGCTTGGCCAGCTGGTTCCATGCCAGGGAGGCAGGAGTTAATTGAGCCGCGATTTCATCTTTCCTCTGCAGTGAAACTTGTAGCTCATGAGACGCTGGGAGGCTGAATACAATTGGGGGCTGTCTGTGCAGAGCACACAGAGCACTCCAGCATCAGCAGCTCCCACACTCCCTGCTGGAAATGGGTTGCTAAGGAACATGACTCCTTCGGTGGCCACGCCGGTCTCTCCTACACCCCTTGTGAGCCCCCCGGCCTGAGGCGCTGGCTTCACATACACAGCACCCCTGGGCGGGGTGAGGCTGCAGACAAAGGCACTTGGACCCAAGGGGGTGTGGAGCAGTCCCCTCCAGACTGGATCTGGTGATGGCAGAACGTCATCCAGTGCTGACATGAGGAGAGGAGTGGGGAGGGCAGGAATGCAGGAGAGCTTGCACGGCGGGGGGTCCCCACGCTAAAGGCCAGCCTCCCCTCCCCTGCCCTCCCAATCCCATCCTCCAAGGTGTGGGGACCGGACGCCTAAGAGCCCACCGCATGCTGCATAAACACAGCGACCTGCTGCAGCCAGGGCCCCAGGGACACACAGTCACCCTGAGCCTAGATGGGAAGCCCACGCGAGGCCGAATTGAACCATACCAAACCTGAGCCCAGGAGAAAGGCGAGAGTACAGGACTGAGATTGTCACTTACATGGAGGCAGGAGGCACTCAGAGAGCATTTGCTGGCTGCCCTGTATGGACCTGGCGGGAGACCCTGCTGCAGGGGCTGGGGGGCCAGGTGAGAAGATGTCAGGGAACCAGACCCAGAACCCTGAGAGGCCCCAACATCCCTCTAGCCAGGAGCTCATGATGGAGCGGGGCAAGGGCGGAAATGGAGGGATGTGACAAAGAAAGGCCGAGCGGGGGCACCAGGGCCTGTGTGGCTCTGAGAAGGGAAGTGCTGCGCAGAAACCCACAGGGAGAACAGAACATCAGAACGGCCATACTGGGTCAGACCAAAGGTCCATCTAGCCCAGTATCCTGTCTTCCAACAGTGGCCAGTGCCAGGTGCCCCAGAGGGAATGAACAGAACAGGTAATCATTAAGTGATCTATCCCCTGTCGCCCATTCCCAGCTTCTGGCAAACAAGAGGCTAGGGACACCATCCTTGCCCATCCTGGCTAAAAGCCATTGATGGACCTATCCTCCATGAACTTATCTAGTAGTTTTTTGAACCCTGTTATAGTCTTGGCCTTCACAACATCCTCTGGCAAGGAGTTCCATGGGTTGACTGAACTGTGTGAAAAAATACTTCCTTTTGTTTGTTTTAAACCTGCTGCCTATTAATTTCATTGGGTGACCCCTACTTATTGTGTTATGAGAAGGAGTAAATAACACTTCCTTATTTACTTTATCCACACCAGTCATGATTTTATAGACCTCTATCATATCCCCCCTTAGTCATCTCTTTTCCAAGATGAAAAGTCCCAGTCATATTAATCTCTCCTCAGATGGCAGCCGTTCCATACCCCTAATCATTTTTGTTGCCCTTTTCTGAACCTTTTCCAATTCCAATATATCTTTTTTGAGATGGGGGCAACCCGATCTGCACGCAGTATTCAAGATGTGGGCGTACCATGGATTTATATAGAGGCAGTATGATATTTTCTCTCTTATTATCTATCCCTTTCCTAATGATTCCCAACGTTCTGTTCTCTTTTATGACTGCTGCTGCACATTGAGTGGATGTTTTTAGAGAACTCTCCACAAGGACTCCCAGATCTCTTTCTTGAGTGGTAACAGCTAATTTAGACCCCATCGTTGTATATGTATAGTTGGGATTATGTTTTCCAATGGGCATTACTTTGCATTTATCAACATTGAATTTCATCTGCCATTTTCTTGCCCAATCACACAGTTTTGAGAGATCCTTTTGTAGCTCTTCGCAGTCTGCCTGGGACTTAGCTATCTTGAGTAGTTTTGTATCATCTGCATATTTTGCCACTCACTGTTTACTCCTTTTTCCAGATCATTTATGAATATGTTGAATAGGATTGGTCCCACTACAGACCCCTGGGGAAACCACTATTTACCTTTCTCCATTCTGAAAACTGACCATTTATTTCTACCCTTTGTTTCCTATCTTTTAACCAGTTACCAATCCATAAGGGGACCTTCCCTGGTAGCCTTGCTTAAGAGCCTTTGGTGAGGGACCTTGTCAAAGGCTTTCTGAAAATCTAAGTACACTATATCCACTGGATTCTCTATGTCCACATACTTGTTGACCCCCTCAAAGAATTCTGGTAGATTGGTGAGGCTTGATTTCCATTTACAAAAACCATGTTGACTCTTCTCCAACAAATTATGTTCATGTATGTGTCTGACAATTTTGTTCTTTATTATAGTTTCAACCAGTTTGCCCAGTACTGAAGTCAGGCTTGTAATTGCTGGGATCACCTCTGGACCCCTTTTTAAAAATTGGCATCACATTAACTATCTTCCAGTCATTTGGTACAGAATGAGCTGAATGAGCTGGGGCAGCAAGCTGCAGGGGCCTGGGTAAGTGGGACAAGGCCCTAGGAGTGTGAGCTGCTTCCCCAGCCTGGCCAAGCACAGCGTCTGGCTGGAGGGTTTGCACATTCTCCTCAGGGGGCCTGGAGCCACCGCATGTTGCTTGTCCCTTTCATTGTGGCTCTGGGGACGTCTTGTGCTGAAAGGTAAAATCGGTTTGATTTGGGAAACCTGTGTGGGGAGCAGCATGGTCCTGTGGCAATCAGGAACACTTGAGTTCCACCTCGTTGTGATACCAACTCCTTTGGGGCCAGGAGCAAGGCTGGCTGGGCCTCAGCTTCCCAGTCTGTACACCGTGGCTAAGAACTGAGTGCACAGGGTGGTGGGCTGTTCTGCACAGATCCCTGGGAGCAGGGGGGCTTGGAGCACACCCGGGGGAACTCAGCATGCTGCAGCATCAGACACTGCAGTCTCCCAGGCTGTTGAGGGTCACTCGCAAGCCAGTGTCTGAGATCAGTGCCTGGCTTTGCAGGAGCAGTTCAGTTGCGGCTCATCATAGAATCATAGACTATCAGGGTTGGAAGGGACCTCAGGAGGCCATCTAGTCCCACCCCCTGCGCATCCCTGTTGGCTGCACAGGACTGTCCCAGGAGCAACGATTACAGGAGTGTGTTACTTAGAGGGGGAGCCCCGAGCTGCCTGCAGTCCGGAGCCAGGCTGGGAGCGGAGGTGGAGTCCTGCACAGACAGGCGCTGGTGCTGCTGGGTTTGGTTCAGGGCAGGCTCTGTGCGGGGGGATCAGTCATGAGGCTGAGCTGGGTTTGGCTCAGGGCAGGCTCTGTGCGGGGGGATCAGTCATGAGGCTGAGCTGGGTTTGGCTCAGGGCAGGCTCTGTGCGGGGGGATCAGTCATGAGGCTGAGCTGGGTTTGGCTCAGGGCAGGCTCTGTGCGGGGGGATCAGTCATGAGGCTGAGCTGGGTTTGGCTCAGGGCAGGCTCTGTGCGGGGGGATCAGTCATGAGGCTGAGCTGGGTTTGGTTCAGGGCAGGCTCTGTGCGGGGGGATCAGTCATGAGGCTGAGCTGGGTTTGGTTCAGGGCAGGCTCTGTGCGGGGGGATCAGTCATGAGGCTGAGCTGGGTTTGGCTCAGGGCAGGCTCTGCGGGGGGATCAGTCATGAGGCTGAGCTGGGTTTGGTTCAGGGCAGGCTCTGTGCGGGGGGATCAGTCATGAGGCTGAGCTGGGTTTGGCTCAGGGCAGGCTCTGCGGGGGGATCAGTCATGAGGCTGAGCTGGGTTTGGTTCAGGGCAGGCTCTGTGCGGGGGGATCAGTCATGAGGCTGAGCTGGGTTTGGTTCAGGGCAGGCTCTGTGCGGGGGGATCAGTCATGAGGCTGAGCTGGGTTTGGTTCAGGGCAGGCTCTGTGCGGGGGGATCAGTCATGAGGCTGAGCTGGGTTTGGTTCAGGGCAGGCTCTGTGCGGGGGGATCAGTCATGAGGCTGAGCTGGGTTTGGTTCAGGGCAGGCTCTGTGCGGGGGGATCAGTCATGAGGCTGAGCTGGGTTTGGTTCAGGGCAGGCTCTGTGCGGGGGGATCAGTCATGAGGCTGAGCTGGGTTTGGTTCAGGGCAGGCTCTGTGCGGGGGGATCAGTCATGAGGCTGAGCTGGGTTTGGTTCAGGGCAGGCTCTGTGCGGGGGGATCAGTCATGAGGCTGAGCTGGGTTTGGTTCAGGGCAGGCTCTGTGCGGGGGGATCAGTCATGAGGCTGAGCTGGGTTTGGTTCAGGGCAGGCTCTGTGCGGGGGGATCAGTCATGAGGCTGAGCTGGGTTTGGTTCAGGGCAGGCTCTGTGCGGGGGAATCAGTCATGAGGCTGACACACACGTTGTCAGGGAGACATTCCCCTCACATCCTCCGCTTGCTCGGAGCTCTGCAAATCTGGGCTTGTGTTTTGGAAAGCGTGAGGTGCCTTCTCGGCTCCTCGTGGGCTCTGAGTAACTCTGCCCCCCAACCCCGCCGTCAGCTCTGCAGGACTCGGCCCCCCGGGCCCTTCCCCTGAGGGATGGGATCCAGGCTGCCAGCAGTGGAAGCTGCAGGTGTCTGT
Source organism: Lepidochelys kempii (assembly GCF_965140285.1). Taxonomy (NCBI): domain Eukaryota; kingdom Metazoa; phylum Chordata; order Testudines; family Cheloniidae; genus Lepidochelys; species Lepidochelys kempii. The sequence goes on from NC_136404.1 coordinate 5,732,830, forward strand.
GTGGTGTGTTTTGGGGGGGGCAGTGCGTACACTGCGGTGAGCAGCTGAGCTCCTCCATGAGAGGCGTGGGGAAGAGCGTGCGGCTGTCCCCGTGCTGTGCCCATGCTCAGGATCTCTCTGGAAGGGGCACGGGTCAGTGTCCCAGGTAGGCCTGGAGCCCGGCAGAGAGAACTGAGCCCTCCCCACCCTGCACAGGCCTTCAGCCCTTCTGTCTGGGGGGCAAAGGGGGCAGAGAGTGAACAGGAAGGCAGGCGTGAGAGTACAGATGGGCCAGAGCAGAGCTGAACTGAGAGTCAGGAGACCATCCGGCTCACCTCTTGAGAGCCCCCATGGGGCGCTGCTTCCCAGGGCCCGTTCTGCCAGGGTAGAGAAGCCAAGTCTCAGGGTCTGATAGCAGGAGGGAAAGGAGGGGAGAAAGGGGAAATACTGTGGGGGGCATTAGCCTCCCCCAAAGCTTCTGTGGAGAGAAAACAGGTCCCCCACCCCCCTCCTGGACTGGGTAGGTAAGAACCAGGCCCCTGCCCCTCGACTGGGGCCTTGAGAAGTTTCAGCCCCTGCCCTGGGTCTGCGTGTGTTGGGGACCCCTGGACCCTGACTCCCCTGGATCCAGGCCCTCTTGCAGTGAGCACCCCTTGGTGCTCACAAGGAGTAAGGTAGATGCTTTGCCTGCCCTGCATGCCCTACATTAGGAGGTAATTAGGTTGCTTCTTTGCTGGGCGACTCCCTCCCCCTTTGGGGTCCATTGTGTTGCCTCCAGGGTGCTGAAGAAGCAGGGGACTGAACCCTGTGGTGGAGGCTGCCGAGGGCAGAGTAACGCCTCGAACTCAGAGCCAGGTTCAGCCTGCTTCTGGCCAGCTAACGCTGGCTCTGTCTTCTCACCTGGCTTCAGTCCTGCACTGCCTGAGTGCCACACATGGGCCGGGCAGCAACTGACTGCGGGGAGCTTCAGTGATTACAGCCCCTTGTGTGAACACGCCCGGCCCATGTGAATTCCAGCGGCAGCTGCTCCCTTCAGCAGAGACACCATGGTGCAGGACCCCCTGGGATGGACCCCCAAGGGTGACTCCCAGCCCGGGGCTGCCAGCAGGCCGGCATGTCCTTCCCACGCAGTGCGGCTGGGTATCTGCCAGGGCTTCTCGCTGGGGCATCCAGGTGCCTTCTGCATAAATCCAGAGCCATAATTTCTGTCGCTAAGGGGCCTAAGCCCCAGTGCAAGCCTGGGGGCTGCCTTCCAGCAGTAACTCCAACCCGGCGTCTCCCATCACTAGATCTGGCAGTGGGAGCAGGGTCCCTGGCCAAGGGCTCTCCTGTGAGGCTGCTCGGCTCTTTGCGACGGCCCCCTCCCCGCCAGCCATGGTGGTGTGCATTGGAGGCCAGTGTCTTAGCCTTTTGCCAACTAACGGATTCCAGGCTTGGGTCCAAGTTTTGGAAGTGGAGCTGGGAATGGGGAAGCGGCCATGCATGGCACAGTACCCACGGGGCATGCGCCTGTCAGTGCCTGGCTTAGCCGCTCTGGGCTGAACCTGGCTGATCTCGGCAGCAGATGGGACTGGAAGCTCCCCTGGTGATTCAAAGGACTGTGCACCTCAGCCCCTGCAGCACTAACCCTGGGCTAAGATGCGACACTCTAATCCCTAGACTTGCTCAGACCTGGTTCCGGGGCTGCCAAGTGCCCCATGACCGGTGGGCCGGCAGGGGAGGCAGCCCAGGCAGGAGACTGGCCGGCAGTCTGGCTGCAGCACAGAGCGTGGAGTGATTCTGCTCCATGGCCTCTGGCAGAGCCTGTCCAGTAGTGCAGGGCGGCTGAGCACAGATAGGCGCCTACCTCCCATTGGCTTCAAAGACTGCCAAGGCCCTAACCTGCTTGGGTGCTTATGACAGTCCCACTAGGTGCCTCTCTGTGCCTGGAAGCACCTCAACCCCTGTGTCAGGCGGCCCAGGCCCTATGGGGACAGTTACACAGTAAATCTGGTACTTTGAGGGGCATGGGGCAAGGGTGTCTTGAGGAGAAAACCTTCCCTTCTGCTGACGGAGCAAAGGGTCTGATCCAAACCCTGGCAGCCCCCTGCCCCAGGGGTGAGCGGCTCCTCCCAGCGCCTTCCGGAGCCCTGCAGCCCGGCCTGGCTTGCTGTGCTTCCCTCAGTGCTGTGTGCTGCCCTGCTCCACGCCGGAGGTGGGATGACAGCTGGGGGGTTCTCCAGCAAGCCACCTTCTCCCCCTCCCCCTCGATGCTGCTGCTTTCTGTGGATTTGTTATTAGACATTTCCTGACCCAGGGTAGCCAAGGGACCTTGCCCCCGAAGCTCCGCAGCTGGGGAGGGGGTGGCTGTTGCTGGGGCCTCCCCAGTTCACTGGACCAGAGTGACCCCCAGCTTCTCTAGCATTTTGCACAGAGCAGCCAGAGGGAGCTGGGTTCTGCAGCTTGTTTAGAGCCACACTGGGACGGAGCACAAATGCCCAGACCCAGACGATCGGAGCGTGGCCTTCAGCCACCAGCCTTGAGCGGAGGGGGTGGGGGGGAGGGTGTTGTGGGGAGGGGCAGGTTGAACTGGCCTAGCCCTAGTGCCTCCCTGTGCAGTGGGGTTGCACAACTTACCCCAGCTGTTGGGTGGCACAGGGTCCACGCCGCTCTCCTGGCACCAGCCCCAGGCCATAGGCTGGTGTGGAGGGGATGCAGCCATGGCCCCTCCTCCTCCTCTGAACCCAGCAGGAGGGCACAGCTCCCCAGACCGTGTGGGGACCAGGGGGCTGCTGTGAGCAGCCCCTGCACAGCCACATGGGGGCGAGCTTCTCCATCACCTGTGGCCATGCAATGCCTGGCTCGGCCAGAGGGAGACCCAGAGAGACAGAGGCACAGGGAGACCAAGAGATGCGACGACCCGCCCCCCCCAGCCCAATAAGCACATACCTAGGGAATTATACGCACACACCCCCACGTGCTGCCCGTGGCCCTGCCCCACTGGGAAGCACAGGTGCGTGCGAGAGGCCTGGCTCTGCAGGGTTTCTCTAGCGTGAGCTGGCCTGTGCAGTTAGTCTCTCCTTGGTTTGGCTGGGAGCAGGGGCACGTTGCCCGGCTGCTGCACATGCACCTCTCTGTCTCCGGGCTCCAGCAGGCAGGGTGCGCTCCACAGGAGTGCTTGGGAGCTCCCTCCCGGTGCCGTGGGGTTTGGCAGGGCTGGTGCCTTGGTGCACTGCCGCGCGCAGAGGCTGATTGCAAAGGCAGCTGTTCCAGAAGTTAGCGCTGTAGAGAGCAGGGCTGCTGCCCTAGGGTCCTGTGGGGAGCATGCAAGGAGCATGCAGTTCGTAGGAGAAGTGCAGCTTCTGCTTTTGGGGCAGAAGAGCTTTCCACTGTAATCCCAGCAGTGCCAGGCTGGGCAGTGGCCTCTCGGAGCTCAGTTAAGATCCACCTGCAGGCAAAATGGCCCAAGAGCCCGGCAGGAGGGGCTGAGTGTTTTGCTTCTTCAGCTACAAATCTCACTGCTAAGGAGTCTTGAGCATCGACCTGTGCCCTTAGGTAGATCTCAGAGCAATCCCAAGTGTGGGGGATGGAGGAGGGGAAATTTCCTTACAGGTTTCGGTAAAACCCACCCCAGAGAGGCCTCTGCTCTTGTCAGTCATCGTGGGTCGTGTTCGAGTGATCAGCTCTGTGCCGCCACCCACGGAAATAAGCTGCCAAAGCCCCATCAGATGGCCTGTGCTGGGGGGACTTTGCTCGGTTTCTGGAAATGAAGGGAGGGAAGGCAGCGCTGGACTGAGAGCCCTAAAGTGGCCTCTGCACAGGGCGGGCACAACATGGGGCAGTGCTAATGTAACCCTCCCGATGCTGCCCATCCATGCCATGGGCTGGCAGCCCTGTGGACACGGTGGAAGGCATGCTTCATGGCAGCTGTTCCAGGTTTACAGCATCTCCCAGCATGGCCTGAGCCTGCAGCGAGGTGGGCACGCAGACACCTGGTGTCAGGAGCTGCATGCGGCCTGCCACGCTCAGCACCGTCCCCTCCAAGGGGTCAGCAGGCAGGAGGCAGGCTCCCACCGCCATGGAAATCAGGAGCTACAAGGATGCATGGCGGGGGCTCTATGCCGTTCGCTTTTTCAGCCTTTAAGTCACGCTGAGGGACCATATTTTCAAGCTTCCCTTGGCAAGCATGAGGGTTGGAAATGCACTTTCAAGGAGCGGCAGCTGAGATTCACCCCTGATCTCAGGGCTCCAGGAGCTGGGACTTGAAGTGAAACACCCAGTATATCAAGACTCACACCATCATGACAGAAACTATCCCCACTGTGATTCACCCCTGAGCTCCTGCATTGACTCATTGCAGGGACTTAGACCCCTGTGTCTCTGAGCAGTCTGCCCCGCCCCATCCAGCTGGCTGGAGTGGCTGGCACCATGGGTCATTGTCTCTACCAGTGGGGGGGCAGTTGGGGCAGTGTGGTGGCCTTGGGCTGATGTTGTCCTTTCTGATCTCTGCTGCTCAGCAACGGGGAACGTTCACAGCAGCAAGCTGCGGGTCAGACTCTGCTCTGAGTTACACCAGTGTAAATCCAGAGTCAAGGCATCCAATGAAGTGAGCTGTAGCTCACGAAAGCTTATGCTCAAATAAATTTGTTAGTCTCTAAGGTACCACAAGTCCTCCTTTTCTGTTTGTGAATAACACGGCTGCTACTCTGAAACCTGTCAGTTACACCAGTGTAAATCCGGAGTCAATCTGTGAAGGGTTCATGTTTAGCTTTTCCACCTGGAAGCAGGCAGGGCACACCCTAACTGTTTTGTAGAAGCAATGCACACATTGCTCTATCCAAGGACAAGGGCTAGATATGAACCATGAGAACTTGATTGTTGGGACAGCGACTGTGGGAAGCTTTCTTAGCCTGGGCTCAAGGCCTGAGAACCAGGATTGTAGTAGATAAAGGATGGTAAATAAGTATATTAATCAATGTCATACATTCCTTTGTGTGTATCTTTTTGCGGTAGCAGTGTGTAATGCTTAGGGGGGAGAAATATAATAAAAGGAGAAGGTGGAAGGCGGGGGGCAGAACAGCCCATCTCAGCTGACCAGCCTGCTTGCTTGCATAAAGCTGTGTTCTGTCTCATCATTGAACTGCCACAACTGGCGCCCAACGTGGGGCCCTCAGCACTCACCTCGCCCAGCAAGGGTTTCAGACGCGTCACTCATCCGCTTCGTGGATCCCGGTGAGTATTTTTCATTGTGGTAAGTATGGGAAGCTCCCTCTCTGCTTTGCAAGTGCAACACCGCAATGAGCTGCAGTATTTGCTGCGTAAGGCTCAGCATGACTGTCCCGCTCGAGCACTTACTCTCCTGCTACAGGAGGTGCGTGCCCAGTGCCCGTGGTACCCTGAAGCCGGAAGCCTTAAGCTAGCGGACTGGGAGCAATTGGGCCAGACATTGCACAAAGAGCCTCGGGCACCCGTGCAGGCTTTACATGCCTGGCACCTCTGTCGCGACGCGATACTGCGTGTCACCTCGGATAGGCCCTCTTTCACGAGGCTGGTGATCTCGCCACGCCCGTCGGCTCCTGTAGCCATCCCCGTTGCAGCTCTCCCCCCTTCTACCGATGCAACCCAGCGTGTCGCTTCGGAAAGACCCTCTCCCGTACCCACAGCCCCCCCTCTCCCTGCTTTGCCCCCAGTGTCTTCATTACCACCGCCTCCCTTGCCTTCCCCACCGGAGCCAGTGTGTGATCACCCTCTGTCCGTGGGGCCCCATGCTCTGGGGCCCCCCGGAGGGTCATCTGTATCTGCTCAGAAGCTTTCGCTGGTGCAACAAATGGTTCACGCAGCGAAAGCTCGATCAGATCTTACAGCAGAGGAGCTGGCTGATCTGGTCTCAGTTTGCCCGGTGACCTGGCAGAATGATGACCAGGGCAACCCCGGTGGGCACCTGGACCACTTTGCCATACTCGGTGGACCACTTTGCCATACTCGGTGGTGGTAAAGAAAGCAATTCGTGAGTTTGGCCTGACTAGCACCTTTGTGCGTGGTCTCATTGAAGGGATAGGTACTGGGTACTCCCTAATCCCTGAGGATTGGAAAACGCTGCTGCGCATGATGTTATCACCCAGTCAGTATGTTATTTGGATTAGTGAGTATCGGCAGATGGCAGAACGCCAAGCTCAGGTACATAGAGAGCACGGTATCATTTATGAGCATTTGGCAGGGGAGGACCCGTTTGCTACTATTGAGATGCAGTCTCAACTCCCTCAGACCGTCTTCCCCATTATTTCCACCTGTGCCCAGCATGCTTTCAAGAAGGTCCCGGATTCAGGCAAGCCTACCAAAAGCTTTGTCAGTATCCGTCAGGGTGCCTCAGAGTCCTTTTTGGATTTTACCAACAGATTGCATGAGGCTATCCTCCAACAGGTGGATAACACTGAGGCAGCTCACGAGCTCCTGTTAAAATTGGCAGTTGAAAATGCAAACGAGGATTGCCGCCGTGCTCTCCAGGCAGCGCAAGCCTCTGGTATTTTAGAGCTCTCAGACATGCTGCGGGCGTGCCAGAACATTGGCACACAAGCCCACAAGGCTGGAGTTCTGGCTGCCGCCCTGAGAAAAACCGGGAAGGAGGGGAAGCATTGTTACCGCTGTGGTAAGGAGGGTCATTTTCAGCGGGAGTGCCGCTCATCTAAGGCACCAGCCCAATCCTCAAAGAAGTGCCCCAAGTGTGGGAAAGGTTATCACTGGGCTAATCAGTGTCGTAACGGGTCGGGAAACCGCGCGACGGGTCCCCCCGAACCCAGGGCCAAACGGGGGTGTTTCCCACTCAGACAACCGCTCCTCTGCCTTAAAATCCGTAGACTCTATGAGGGCGGCGACTGCTGGAAGTGCAGGGCTTGATTTGATCATGCAGGAGGACACTGACTTTCGGCTGCCAGGGGAGGTCTGTGCCATACCTACACAGGTGACGGGACCTCTCCCTGCCGGCTTTGTGGGTCTTGTTCTCCCTCGCTCACATGCTGGGAAACAGGGCTTTTTTGTCATTCCAGGGGTCATTGATGCTGATTACACTGGCATTATTAAGGTTCAGGTGTGGACTCATCTTCCACAGTCGCTCCCGCGTGGACGGTCAATTGCACAATTGATTTTAGTCCCCTATCAGGTGCCAGCCGCAGAGGATCAAACTCGGGGCGGAGGCGGCTTTGGATCGACGTTGTCTCACTCGCCGTCTCACAGCGCGTCTTCTCCACTTGTTGCTCTGACAATGTCAGTCCGCCCCTCGAAACCTCAGTTAACACTTCTCTTAAATGATGTTCCTTTTACTGGGCTGGTGGACACTGGAGCTGACGTTACGGTGATTCGTGATCTGGAGTGGCCAGTTAGTTGACCTACGGTTCCTTCTAAAGAATTGTGGAGGATCGGGGGTAGTAAACCCGGGCGCCACAGTTTGTCTTGGGTCACAGTCTCTAAACCGGGAGGCCGTACCCTTGCTACTATCCGCCCTTTTGTGCTCCCTGTCCACCTCAATATTTGGGGCCATGATTTACTTACAAAGTTAGACACCACCCTCGATATTAACATCTGATGGCCCAAAACCCTCCCTCCCCCACCGTGCCCTCCGCATTACCCTTGGTATGGCAATCCTTAGAGCCCGTATGGATTGACCAGTGGCCCCTCCCTCTAGAAAAGCTAAAAGCGCTTCATTCGCTTGTGCGGCAGCATTTGCAAGCACAGCGATTGGAGAGCTCCACCAGTCCCTGGAACACCCCGGTGTTCGTTATTAAGAAAAAATCGGGTGCTTGGCGGCTGTTACATGATTTAAGGGAAATAAATAAACGCATCCAACCTATGGGCCCCTTGCAATTTGGCTTACCAAATCCAAATTTAATTCCTCAAACCGATCAACTTTGTGTGTTAGATTTAAAAGATTGTTTTTTCACCATCCCCCTTTGCCCACAAGATTGCGAAAAATTTGCATTTACGGTGCCACAATATAATAATCAGCAACCCTCTCAAAGGTATCAGTGGAAGGTCTTGCCCCAGGGAATGCAAAATAGTCCAACCTTGTGTCAGCTTTTTGTGGATCGGGCCCTTGCCCCTTTCCGTGCCCGGTACCCTTCGCTAAAGGTCTACCATTACATGGATGACATTTTGCTTAGTGGTCCCTGGGTCACGGCACAACAGCTTGAATCTTTATCTCAGATTCTCGGCCAAAATGGCCTGTTAGTGGCACCAGAAAAAATCCAACGCTCTTATCCCTACCACTACCTCGGATATAAGGTTTTACAAACCTATGCTGCTCCGGTTCGTCCGGAATTAATTCTACCTCAACCCCTAACCCTTGTTAAATTACAACAGATTTTGGGCCATTTAAATTGGATTCGGCCCTACTTTCGTCTCCCCACTTCAATGCTGCAGCCGTTGTTTGAGCCCCTGCGTGGAGCCCGGGCACCGGGTGCGGTTATTGCCATCACTGAGGAGCATACTGCCTGCATTCGACAAATCAATGCAGCATTGAGTCAGCAGTTTGTGGACAGACTCCCAGAGGTCCGTCCCTTACGATTGGTTCTTCTTGCCACCCCTCATACGCCAACTGCGGCTCTGTTTGTACCCCGTACAGACACAGCCGTCTCTATTATAGAATGGCTATACCTTTCATCCACCCCTCCTCGAAATATTTATCCATATTTAGATGCCCTATCTGATCTTGTTCGTAAAGCCCGCCACCGTGCAGTGCAACTCACTGGCACTGATTTAGTTGCCATTGTGCTCCCCTTGTCCCGTACTGAATTTGACTCTTTGTGCCACACCTCCTTGGCCTGGCAGGTTGCTCTTTGTGATTATGTGGGAGAGATTTCTTACAATCCTCCAAAAGATCCTCGGTTGGTCATTACCCAAAAGGTGCCCCTAGTTGTTCATCGTCTTAGCCGCTCTCAACCCATTGTTTCCGCTGTCACTCTTTTTACTGATGGCTCTCCCCACCGAGGTGTAGTCACTTATCAGTTGGGTGACCCCCCTCGTTGGCATTCTCGTTTTACACTGCCTCAGCGTTCTGCACAGCGTTCAGAATTGGCTGCTGTTATTTTGGCCTTTCAACTTTTTGCTGATTGTCCCTTTAATTTAATTGTGGATACCCATTATGTTTATCAGGTAATTGATCATTTACCCCTTGCCCTCATTACCCCTCAGGTTGATGCAGACCTCCTTCGCCTGTTTTTGTCTTTGCAGCATCTTATTGCCACTCGTCATTTCCCTTACTTTGTTGCTCATATTCGCAGTCATACCCCTCTGCCTGGGCCACTCACTGAGGGCAATGCACGCGCCGATCGCGCGTTGCGTGGTCAGGTAAATTCCCTTTTTTCTGACCCCATTGAAAGCCATGCCTTTTTTCATCAGTCTGCCTCTGTTTTGGCCCGGCAGTTTCACATTCCTGCTGATCATGCACGTTCCATTGTTCGTTCCTGCCCCCACTGTGCTGCTGCTGCTCCTACCTTTTCTTATGCCGTTAACCCCCGAGGTACCGCAGCAAATCAGCTGTGGCAAATGGATGTTACTCATGTGCCACAATTCCGCCCCTATTCGTTTTTACATGTTTCCGTTGATACTTATTCGGGCTTCCTTTGGGCAACCCCACAATGTGGGGAAGCCACTAACAAAGTTATTTACCATTTGCTGGCCTGCTTTTCTGTTATGGGTCGCCCCTGCCAAATTAAAACAGATAATGCCCCAGCCTACTGCTCTGCAGCCCTCTCCACCTTTTGTGCCCGCTGGGACGTCCGTCTTAAACACGGAATCCCTTATAATTCCACGGCCAAGCCATTGTTGAACGTGCAAATCGCACGCTCAAAACCTTGCTAGATAAACAATTAAAACAAGGGGAGCTGCGTCTCCGAACCTTAGGAGACATTCTACAACAAATGCATATCCTCTTGTTTACTTTAAATAATTTAACACTGAATGCAGATCAGCAGACCCCTGCGGATCGGCATTTTCACAAATCTGAGGTACTGGAAAGACCGCGTGTCTTTTACCGTCAGCTGCCCGATCCACGGTGGCTGGGCCCAGTACCTCTAATCACTTGGGGTCGGGGATATGCTGCTGTGTCTCTCCCTGCAGGACCGTTGTGGGTTCCAGCCCGGTGTGTGCGACCGGCACTTAAACAACATGGCATGGCACCAGGGGCTGTCGAATCCCATGCCAGAGTTTCAGCTGACTTTGGAGGAGACCGCGTTGCCCCCCGGGTCGACAACGACGGGACGGAAACGGAGGAGGCGTAGTGTCACAAACCGGCCCGTGACATGGGGAGCAGTAAAAGCATTGGTCGCCGCGGCCCAACGAAGACTGGCAGCAGATCAACAGCCAGAGACTCCTGAGACTTTGTTTGTGGCGATTCTCGCCCAAATCACTGCTAATTCTGTGATGATTGTGTGCCTTTTGTGCCTGCTATTTCCTGTAGGGGTTGGCTCGGAAGCGCTTCCCCCGTTACGAGCCCGAATGACATATAACATATGGGAAAGATTGGCTTCAATAGCAAATGTTACCCACTTTTGTCTATCTAATTCTGTAGCAGCCGGAGATTTGTTAGGTACATGCCTTATTCCAGTATGTCATCACCCTGAGGAGATGGAGAATAAGACACTGTTCTCTGCTTATGCGAATCTTTCCTCCCAGTACTCTAGCATGGCTAATTGGGGCCCGGCCAACTATACTCTGCCTCGCACGGCTATATCCCTCCACACACCGTACCCGGCCGGGGCTGACAATGTCACCTGTGCGCGTGTAGTTAACTGCACTAGTACAAAGGTGCCCTTGGGCTGTCGAAAAATTTCTCAACCCCTTTTAAATTGTTCCCATGCTGTTAATGTTTCATACAATTATGGCCATATCATCCTACCATCAGGATGGTTTTTTACTTGCGGTTCACGCACCTTTAATTATATTCCTGCAAATTTAAGTGATGGCACCCTTTGCTGTCTTAGTAGAATGACACTTATATTGCCTTTTGCTGGTCAAAAACGTAGTAAAAGAAGTGTACCCCTTTCAGATGTTGCAGATGTTGAGCTTTTTAGTCGTGCTGAGTATACTGCCTTAGCGGCCTCTATTGTTGGGGTCCCCGCGCTTGCTATGTATTCCGCCAGAACTTTAAATAACCTGGCATGCTTTGCAGCAAAAGCAATTAATACAACATCCCAGGCTATTGCCTTACTTAACACAGAACAACACGAATTAAGGGATGCAATTTTGGATAACAGAGCAGCCATTGATTTTCTGCTCCTGAAACACCATCTAGGCTGCTCCACGTTTCAGCACATGTGTTGCTTTAATTTAACTGATAATAGTCGCTCCATAGAAACTAGACTGGCTTAATTGGCCAGTCTTACAACACACATACGCCAAGATCTGGGGTTTGAGGGTTTTTGGAATTGGCTTACAGGTTGGCTGCCCTCTCTAGAATGGCTGCGACAGCTTTTTGGTTATGCTGTGTTTGTAATCATTGGGCTTATTTTTTGCTGCTGCTGTGTACAATGTATTCCTTCCTTGTTAAGACTTTGTAAAATTTCGCCCTGGAAAGCTCCCCAAGTTATGTCCTTGTCTGTCTGGGAGTTAAATAGCATGACAAAACAAATTGACGGCTACCATGAGATGGCCAAATGTCATTAAATAAAAAACGGGGGGATGAAGGGTTCATGTTTAGCTATTCCACCTGGAAGCAGGCAGGGCACACCCTGACTGTTTTGTAGAAGCAATGCACACATTGCTCTATCCAAGGACAAGGGCTAGATATGAACCATGAGAACTTGATTGTTGGGACAGCGACTGTGGGAAGCTTTCTTAGCCTGGGCTCAAGGCCTGAGAACCAGGATTGTAGTAGATAAAGGATGGTAAATAAGTATATTAATCAACGTCATACATTCCTTTGTGTGTATCTTTTTGCGGTAGCAGTGTGTAATGCTTAGGGGGGAGAAATATAATAAAAGGAGAAGGTGGAAGGCGGGGGGCAGAACAGCCCATCTCAGCTGACCAGCCTGCTTGCTTGCATAAAGCTGTGTTCTGTCTCATCATTGAACTGCCACAAATCTGGTTCCCCTGGTATGATGGAAGTCAGACTCTACCCCTCTGCATGGCCTCTGAAGCCACCGTCTCTGTGCGAATGGCAGCGGGGTGGAGGGGTTCAGACAGTTACACCAGTGTAAATCCGGAGTCAATCCGGTTCCCCTGGTGTGATGGACATCAGACTCTACCCCTCTGCATGGCCTCTGAAGCCACGGTCTCTGCGCGAATGGCAGTGGGGTGGAGAGGTTCAGACAGTGTTGGGAAACAAAGTAGTTCGCTCACAGCCCAAGTCTCTTGTTTTCAGCAGAATCCCGATTCCAGCCAAACCCTCCCCGCGATGCTCGTCAGCCAGCTCTGCTATTTATCACGCCCCACTCCCTGGAGAAGGATGGGTCCCCCGTTAGGCTGAGACCCAACTCCATGTGCCCGAGGGGAGCACACAGGGTCTGCAACCCCATTGCTGGGGCAGGCGGGGCAGGGCCCAGTCCCTGCATGGGCTCCCAAGGGACGCAGCGCCGCCCGCACTGCAGAGGCATGTTACTCACAAAATAACGCAAGCAGCTCAGTCTGCGGGACCGTTCCCCAGGGGTGGGGCAGCAGCTGGGGCGGAGGGTCAGGAGCAGCGGGGCAGGGACAGCCTTGGGCTTTAGCAGAACCTGTTGAGTGTGTCAGTATGCGGGCTCCCTACAAACAGCCTCATGCCCTTCTCTTTCCCTTTCAGGAACGCTCGGCTGGAGTCGTGCGGCCCCATTTAGCAGCTGGGCCCCCAGCCACGGACTAGCCCCGGGCAGGTGATTGCCCTCTGACCGCTGGCACAGCTGCAATCCAGAGCTGGTTCCATCCCCAGGTGGCTGCCGTGGTGCTTGGGGCCAGGAGGATGGCTGCCGTGTGACCAGCCCGCGCCCTGGCCCAGCTCCCCGCCTGGCGGGCGTGCTACGGCACTGCAATGAATGATGCGTCAACGCTGGATTATGAACTGCTGTCCCCCTCCCTGGTGGAGCCCCCCGCCACCGGCCTGGGCATGGACGCCGAGCAGAAGACGGTCTTTGCCTTCGTCATCTTCCTCCTGGTCTTCTTGGTGATGCTTATGGTGCGCTGCTTCCGCATCCTGCTGGACCCCTACAGCCGCATGCCCGCCTCTTCCTGGACTGACCACAAGGAGGGGCTGGAGCGGGGCCAGTTCGACTACGCGCTGGTGTAGTGGGGCCAGGAGCTCAGTGCGCCGCCCCCCTCCCTGCCTTTCTCTGCCCCCACAGGGACACTGCCAGCTGGAAGAGGCCTGGCTGGGTTTGTCTCTTTTCTAGGCACTTCTCCTTTTTCTCCTCAGGCTGCAGCACCGTGCGCAGCTTGGATATTTGGGGGGATCTGGTGAGGGGGTGTCTGGGGTGGGATGAGCCTGGCGAGCTCTTGATTCAAAACAGGCCCCCCAGACGGCACTCTACCGTGCTTCTCAGTGTTGTGTGCTATGGGGGTGGGCAGGGGCAGGGCCTATTGGGATGGGGTGGGGCTGGGGGTGGGGGGGCGCATGCTGCGGGTCAGGTTTCTCAGGGTTTCTGAGCTGGGTGGCTGTGTACCAGACACGGCCTGAGCATGGTGTCTGCTGCCTGCTGCCGTCTCCCAGGACAGGGCTGTGCGGTTCTTCCTCCGGGTGTCCTCATGGCTGAGCCCTGTCTGTCGGGGCGGGGGGTTGTTATAGGCATCTCAAGTGCTGGCTTCTGTGACTTTCCCATTGGTTTCATAGAATCACAGAGTATCAGGGTAGGAAGGGACCTCAAGAGGTCACCTAGTCCAGCTCCCTGCTTAAAGCAGGACCCATCCCCAATTTTTGCCCCAGATCCCTAAATGGCCCCCTCAAGGATTGAACTCACAACCCTGGGTTTAGAAGGCCAATGCTCAAACCACTGAGCCATCCCTCCCCCCGAGGGTACCCCGCTCCATGTGAGTTGGACGCTGCCCGTGCCTGCCCCATGCAGCCATGGCCCCACGCACGAGGCACCCCTGCCGCCTGAGTGCCATGAGTGCCCAGCTCCCTCCTTGGCGGAGTGCCCCCTATTGGCGTTACACTGTAGCAAACACCCCCCCCCCCAGCTGGAGAAAACGCCTCTGACCAAAAGTGAAGCCCTGCAGCCGAGGACAGGGCTCCTGCTCCAGCTGCAGGGCACCAGGCAGCCTGGCCCGCTCGCCCTGGGGATGCTGCAGTGATGGGAAGGAACTAACGCACCCCAGTGAGCCATGAGCCTGCTCCCAGCGCCTTTCCCAGGCCTGCCAGCGGCTCGGCACCAGAGGTGCTGGCTCCGGTGGGATGGAGGACGCTCTCCCCGCCCAAGCGCTCGATCAGGCGCGGCTGACACCTCCCAGCTGCCCAGGGAGCAGAGCTGACGTGCTGGAGCTTTGTCTGGGACAAGGCCTCACTTCCTGTCTCCTGCCCAGGGCCATGCTAGCCTTCCAGGGCGAGAAAGACTAGCCAGGCTCCCCGTCGGGCTATAGCAGGAGGGTTTGGGGTGAGGGTGTACAGCTGAGGGGTGCACCCAGGGGAGAGCAGACCCTCCTCTTCCACAGAACTAAAGCTGCACTTCTGCTAACCCTGCCCAGCTCAGCCTCCTCTCTCGGCTGCTTGTCATGGATACACCATCTCCCTAGAACTAGAACATCTGGCCCCATGTGCTGCCACGTCCCCCCACGTGAGCCAAAGCTGGCCATAGGCCCCACCACATCCCCCATGAGCCAGAGCCAGCCCCATAACTGCCACGGTCCCTGTGTGAGCCCAGTGGGGTCCCGCAGGGATCGGCTGTTGGCCCTCCACTATTTAACATTTTTATCAATGACCTGTAAGAAAACATAAAACCATCCCTGGTAAAGTTTGCAGATGACACAGTCGTTGGAGGAGTGGTGATTAGGACAGGCCACTGGTAGGGCGCGATTTGGCTCTCTTGGTAAGCTGATGTAAGAAGTGTAGGTGTCATATGCCTTGAAAATACATTGTTCACAGCTCTTGTCCTCGCCCTGCCCTTCTAAGTAACGGCAGCCAATCATCCTGGTGTATCTTCCAAACCCGTAGCTTCCTCTTTGAGCTAAAGGCAATGAGGGTCAATAGGGCCTGTCCCAGTAGGTGGGGCATCTTGTCTGGGGAGCACAAATTAAGCTAAAATTAAACTATACAATTCCCAGGAAAGGAAAACTCTGATGCTTGATAAGGGTCCTCCCAGCTGTTGCTAGTTATTCACACCAAAGAGTCCCTTATTCACTAGTGGTTAAGACTTCCAACTCTCTTCATCTAGCTAAAGAGACCCCGTACCGGGCAACAGACAAGAATAATTGCCCCCTGTCCTGTGCCCTATTGTCTCATGTCTTTGGGCTGCCCTCCCACCCGGGAACACCCAGGTGCGCCTGCCTCTGTTTCCCCTTTCAGAGTGCTCAGGAATTCCTCTAGAAGCTCTTGCCGCAGTCAGACCCCTTCTTGGACTGGTTATTACAAAATTACTGTGCCAACAGTCCAAAAGGCAAGCGGAACACATAGTCCATTTATCACCCCAGTGCAGGTAGTCCTTAAAATCCAAACTTCATCCACGGCACAATACATCCTGCACTCTGGTGCCTTCTGCCATGCCCTACCAGCTGGAGTTCAACACTCCTGTTCCCAGCAGGACCCCCACAGCCTCTCTGCATCCCTCATTCCCCTGGCCCTGTCACTGTTCCCTGGGCTCCAGCTCTCTGGCATGGAGATGGCAGTAGGTTAACCCCTCTGCTGCCCTCCGGCCTCCAGCCCTTGGCTCCAGCACTCTGGCTTAGAGCCAGCAGGTACCTCTCTCTGCTATTCTCTGGCCCTGGACCTCTGGCTTGGGGATGTCAGCCAGCAAACCCCTCTTGCTGCTCTCTTGGCATTAGCCTTCCCCCAGGCACCTCCTCCAGTCCTCTGGCCTCTGGCAGCTCTTCCCTGCAGCTCTCTGGACTCTCACTCCCAGGCAGCTCTCACCTCCCCTTTCCTGACTCACCAAGTTGCTCTTCCCTTGAGGCTTCAGGTGCCTTCTTGTAATCCCAACTGGAGTGAGCTGATGAATCACAGGTGCACTGGCTCTGCGCCCTCTTGAGAAGCTAGTGTCAGCCTGTGACATTTCTTTGGTATGAACCAAGGACCGGGAGTGAGTATGGAAGGAGTTAAACCGACGAGAAATAACTTGTGAAACCTGACGATCAAATGGGGCACACTTCTCGTTCCCCCAAGAAATCCAAACTGCTTACCCCCTCCCCAAACTTGACAGTTGTTTGCCTTATTAATCAGATCTTCATCTTTCTATGTGAATAATCTGTCTTGTTCCTCCAATGTAATGTCTCGTGTCCTATGATAAGCCCTGAAAGATGTGCAGAGTGTTGATATAATCCAAGAATATATGGACTGTGTCCTCTAGATTTAGAAAACTAGAAGGGATTTTGTTTGTTTTCTTTGTTAATGATTGTTGCACTAGAGAACTAAATGCATTGTATGGCATGAGAAGAGATAACAATACTACATAGGACTAGATGGGGCCATTTGGATCATCGAGTATTGCATGGTACAGGCACTGAACCAAGGTATAACTTTGGAATATTAAGAGAAATTGCTTAAAGGAGGGATCCCAATTCAAGTCAGGGTTAATACTGAAATATAATCCATGAAATTAATCAAACCTAAAAAAAAGCCCATGACTAAAAGGGGCATTGAAGAAATTTGTTATATGCCATCACCATCTAGTGGACACTGATGGAAGTAACAAAGAAAGAGCATTGGAAGTTGAGAGTCATTTAGAAAGCATCCAATAGAAACAAGAGGGCAGACACCTTCCAGCTAGCCCTGAAATCAGGGTACATAAACCTGAAGTCATTTGGGACCTCAGAGCTTGCTGAACCCAGTAACCAGCCTCTCCCCTTATCCAGGCTCATGGGACCAAGAAGAATTCGCAGTGTTTGCTGAACCTCCATGTGTGGATGATTCTCCTCATTCAGGGTCACAGGCCTAAGTGGGAGTGACTGAACCCACAAATAAGGTACAGAACCCAGGAGTGTAACTGACATGTGAACCAGCTGTATGTCAAGGATCCCCCATCCCAGGGTTAACAAGATAAGAAGAAGTGATGAGCGTCCGTTTCAAAGATTATATTTCCCTCTCTGTTCTTTAACTGAAGGTTTGCGTTAGCTCACAGAGTCTACACCCTTTAGTGAGACTTCAAGTCACCAAACTTTGGTTTTTAACTAACTAACACCATATGTATACTCTCCTTATAAGTCCAAGCAGACTGGAATAAGAGTGATTTAAACTGTAACTTTAAGCAATTGCTTTTGATATTTTAAACTTGCCCCTTTCATACCAAACCATTCAAATAGCAGGGACCACATTCTTCAAGGTGCCTTTAAAACAAGTGCATCCTTACTCCTTGGAGAGGTACTAGTAGTGTATTAAACATATTAGAAGTACTAAAGAATTGATGGTTAATGATCTTAAGAATGGAATAAGAAATCTTGGTGATTTGCATTGTTCCTTGGTATAACTGCGGAGCCTCAACCCTAGTCTATGACAATTGCTTGCAAGATTGTATTTATGTGTTCAGTAAATGCCTAAGAACATTGGTTGTGTCTATACTTGGTTGACGAACTGTTGATTGTATACTTTTGTGTTTCTGGATGAATTAAATAAACTGTTGATTGGTTAAGAACATCAAGTGATCTTTTGTCACCCTGATTTAAGAAATACTGTCCTAGGTGTAAGTTGACCTGAAAAGAACCTTGCATTTAAATTAGTAAGATAATGTTCCTTGGAATTAATAAAAAGGGTTTATCCTAATTAAATTCCATTTCCGTATTGGCTACAACACATAGAAGTTTAGCAACTCTACTTTGATTTATAGATTACAAGGCAGAAGGGCCTATGGTGACCATCTAATCTGACCTCCTGCACAGGCCAGAGATTTCCTAGAGCAGAGCTGTTAGAGAAACAGCCAATCTTGATTTAAAAATGGCCAGTGATGGAGAGCTCACACGACCCTTGGAAATGGTTCAAATGGTTAATTTCTCTCACCATTACAAATGTGCAGAAGGTCAGACTAAATGTTCACAGTGATCCCTTCTGGCCTTACAATAACATATGAATCTCTGAGGGATCAGCCACCTCCACAAAACAAGCCCATCGTAGGCTGTGTCTCGCCTAAAGAGGAAAGAAGCTGCCATCAAAGAAATCACTACAACCAGGTGAGTGAAATGAGTCCCCCACAACAAAACCACACAATTCATATTATAATTCACACAGGACAGTACGTGTGTAATAGACAATCTGTGGCAAGCGAAATCACTGCCCATACAAGCTTGCAAGCTAAGCAAGGAGAATTGAACACCATACTGTAAAGAGGCTTTTGGAGTGAAGCGAGGCCTAGCACTCAACTCAGCTGCATTTCTCTGTCTGTGTGTCTGTAATATGATAACTTCTGCAGCCCATGTCCATTCAAATCCTAAATTTCAAGTAGGGTGGTGAAGCACTGGAATGGGTTACCTAGGTAGGTGGTGGAATCTCCTTCCTTAGAGACCATTACTCCTCGTTCTGTCATCAGCTACCACTGAGAACAGTCTAGATCCACCCTCTTTGGAAACCCCTTTCAGGTAGTTGAAAGCAGCTATCAAATCCCCCCTCATTCTTCTCTTCCGCAGACTAAACAATCCCAGTTCCCTCAGCCTCCCCTCATAAGTCATGTGTTCCAGTCCCCTAATCATTTTTGTTGCCCTCCGCTGGACTCTTTCCAATTTTTTTACATCCTTCTTGTAGTGTGGGGTCCAAAACTGGACACAGTACTCCAGATGAGGCATCACCAATGTCGAATAGAGGGGAATGATCACGTCCCTCGATCTGCTGGCAATGCCCCTACTTATTCAGCCCAAAATGCCACTGGCCTTCTTGGCAACAAGGGCACACTGTTGACTCATATCCAGCTTCTTGTCCACTGTCACCCCTAAGTCCTTTTCTGCAGAACTGCTGGCGAGCCATTCGGTCCCTAGTCTGTAGCGGTGCATGGGATTCTTCCGTCCTCAGTGCAGGATTCTGCATTTGTCCTTGTTGATCAGATTTCTTTTGGCCCAATCCTCTCATTTGTCTAGGTCCCTCTGTATCCTATCCCTACCCTCCAGCATATCTACCTCTCCTCCCAGTTTAGTGTCATCTGCAAACTTGCTGAGGGTACAATCCACACCATCCTCCACATCATTAATGAAGATATTGAACAAAACCGGCCCGAGGACCAGCCCTTGCGGCACTCCGCTTGATACCAGCTGCCAACTAGACATGGAGCCATTGATCACTACCCGTTGAGCCCAACAATCTAGCCAACTTTCTATCCACCTTATCGTCCATTCATCCAGCCCATACTTCCTTAACTTACTGGCAAGAATACTGTGGGAGACGGTGTCAAAAGCTTTGCTAAAGTCAAGGAACAACACATCCACTGCTTTCCCCTCATCCACAGAGCCGGTTATCTCGTCATAGAAGGCAATTAGATTAGTCAGGCGTGACTTGCCCTTGGTGAATCCATGCTGACTGTTCCTGATCACTTTCCTCTCCTCTAAGTGCTTCACAATTGATTCCTTGAGGACCTGCTCCATGATTTTTCCAGGGACTGAGGTGAGGCTGACTGGCCTGTAGTTCCCAGGATCCTCCTTCTTCCCTTTTTTAAAGATGGGCACTACATTAGCCTTTTTCCAGTCATCCGGGACCTCCCCCTGATCACCATGAGTTTTCAAAGATAATGGCCAGTGGCTCTGCAATCACATCCACCAACTCCTTTAGCACTCTCGGATGCAGCGCATCCAGCCCCATGGACTTGTGCCCGTCCAGCTTTTCTAAATAGTCCCGAACCACTTCTTTCTCCACAGAGGGCTGGTCACCTCCTCCCCATGCTGTGCTGCCCAGTGCAGCAGTCTGGGAGCTGACCTTGTTCGTGAAGACAGATGCAAAAAAAGCATTGAGTACATTAGCTTTTCCACATCCTCTGTCACTAGGTTGCCTCCCCCATCCAGTAAGGGTCCCACACTTTCCCTGACCTTCTTCTTGTTGCTAACATACCTGTAGAAACCCTTCTTGTTACTCTTAACATCTCTTGCTAGCTGCAACTCCAGGTGTGATTTGGCCTTCCTGATTTCACTCCTGCATGCCCGAGCAATATTTTTATACATTGCATTCCCTGCTCAGCAATCCTATCTCCAGGCCCAGCCCCCGCTGCCTGCTATGCCTCCCTCATGTGTCCCTGCTCTGGCATCTCCCCGGAAGATGGGGTGGGATCTGAGTTACTACAGGGAATTCTTTCCTGGGTATCTGGCTGGTGACTCTTGCCCACATGCTCAGGGTTCAGCTGATCACCATATTTGGGGTCGGTGTTAGGATATAGATATTCAGGCCTGTCTATAAAGGCCTATACTCTAAGAATTTAGGTGTATTCTTATCATTTGGCAAGTTCTAGAGGTATAAAAGAAAGAATCAAAATCACTGTCTGCTGGTGTAAGGTCCTTCTCTTACTGTGACAGTCTGAGGCCCTGTTCTTAGGCTAAGGCCTTTGGCTAAGCAGCAGGGGCAGCCATAAGCTGGGAAGCGACCGGTCACATCCTCACATTCCAAACTAGTCACATTGAAATAAGGTGCTACTGGGCTGTTAGGGTACAATCCTGTCCTGATAATGCCTATGGCCTCCAGAGAAAGGGAAGTGCCTAGAAAATGTAAAAGGAAACTTAGTTTGACAGCATCCTGTCTGGCAAGAACTCACTTATCAATAGCTGGGATGTGAAATCCTCACTTCTGTATTGTTTTGTCATTATAGTTCCCACTTTGCTATGGTTTATCTGTATAATCTCTGTCTGGTTCTGTGATTGTTCCTGTCTGCTGTATAATTAATTTTGCTGGGTGTAAACTAATGAAGGTGGTGGGATATAATTGGTTACATAATCATGTTACAATATGTTAGGATTGGTTAGTTAAATTTCAGGAAAATGATTGGTTAAGGTATATCTAAGCAGAACTCAAGTTTTGGTATATGGTATATATAATGGTGGTATAGCTAAGCAGAACTCAAGTTTTACTTTATAGTCCGCAGTCAATCAGGAAGTGGTGTGTGTGTGTGTGTGGGGGGGAATGGGAACAGGGAATGGGGGTGGGAATTTGAATCATGTTTAGCTAAAGGGGGAAATGGGACACAGGTAAGCCTCTGTAGTATCAGAGCTGGGAAGGGGGACACTAAGGAAGGAAACTGGAATCATGCTTGCTGGAAGTTCACTCCAATACACATCGAATTGTTTGCACCTTTGGACTTCGGGTATTGTTGCTCTCTGTTCATGCGAAAAGGACCAAGGAAGTAAGTGGGTGAAGGAATAAACCCCCTAACAGTCAGGAAGGAATTATCCTCCAGGGCAGATTGGAAGAGGCCCTGGGGGTTTTTCGCCTTCCTCTGCAGTGTGGGGCGCAGGTCACTTGCTGGAGGATTCTCTGCACCTTGAAGTCTTTAAACCATGATTTGAGGACTTCAATAGCTCAGACATAGGTGAGAGGTTTATCGCGGAGTGGGTGGGTGAGATTCTGTGGCCTCTGTTGTGCAGGAGGTCAGACTAGATGATCATAATGGTCCCTTCTGACCTTAATGTCTATGAGTCTATGAGGATGCCTCTGATCTGCAACAGCCCCATTGTGCCTCCTCCCTCTGCTGCCTGGAGTCCCCTAGAATTACCCTGTCCCCACTCCTGTGGCGAGCGAATCAAGGGGTGGGGGCAGCTCGTGGTGGGTCAATGGTGGAGATTCGTCCTCTGTCTCATGGGAAGATCAGACTGGCCTGAAGGACGCACTGCAATGTGTAGCGTAGGGAACAATTTGTCCTTGACTGGGGTCGCTCTGTCTAAGGCTCTCATGGCCTGTAGGGTTTCTCTGTGCAGGAGGTGGGTGCTGGCCCCAGTTGCACAATGAGTGGAGACAGCACCGTTTGCCTTTACCCATGTCACCCCCTGCGGCCCCTCACGAGGGGCCCGATTCCAAGCCCCTGGCAGCTGCCCTTTCGGAGCAAGCTGTGCCACCCGTGGAGCATTCTCCTCCAGCTGCTGCAGGGCCCATTTCCCGTCTGACGTGGGGCTCACGGTCTCCAGCCACAGATGAGAGACGGAGCCATTTAACCCAAAATAATTTTATTGTTGCTGTTGCTCCTGATACAAAAGGGGCTCCACAAAGAGGGGCTCGTTCTGCGGGGCGAGGTGGCAGCTGCTGCACTGGGTGTGCCCAGCGCATCCGAAAACCAACTCGCGAGAAATGTCAATGAACACAAACTCACCACACTAGACTGGAATGAATGAAAACCTTTTGCTGTCTCATTTGACACATTTGGCTCAACACACACACACAAAACCCCACCTCTGCTCATTTATAATTATTATTCATTTTTTTTTAAAAGCACCCTTTGGTAAAAACAAAACAAAACAAAACAAAAACAGGCCACCTGTCATGTCATGAGGTCTGGTACTCTTGCAAAATCCAGCTTGTGTTGTTTGCAGCTGCATTATGCAAAAGAGTTTTCAAGTTTGATATTAGCCAAAGTCCAGTATACACACACTTCCCCTCCATGCCATGTGGTGGCAGCGTCCCAGAAATGAAACAACCCCCCACCCCAAGGTACCAAAAAAGCTACAGGACTATGCACTCCTCACAACCAGGAGCAGTCGTAACATTGGTGGTTATACATAAATATGAAAGGGTGGATGCAGTGCAGTAACCCTGACGATTCAGTACCAGCACCAGCTTCCGCGAGCTGAAAGCACCATTGATCTGGGGATCTATCAGGTAGTCTTGTGTGTTACCATGAGTGAATTAGCACCTTTGTTTCCTTTTGCTGATGCACAGTGTTGATGTAGAACCAAAAAAAAAAAAACACAACAACCCAAACCCGACACACACAAAAAACGAAGGGAAAAAAGAGTTTCATGCAAAACTAGAAAATGGCCTTGTAGAAAACAGCTGTATGAAAAATTACCCTCTTGGCAGGAAGCAAGAGCTGTCAGTACCAGCCTGTCCGCTCAGGCCATTGGCGGCGGCAAGGAGACAGACTCTTTGCAATCCGATTTCGCAGATTGTTTTTAGTGCATTTAGTTTGTCTGCATTGACCAGAGGATTAGTATTTCTGACATCACACTGGAGTGACCAGAGTGGAATCCCATATTTGCAAGTGCCCTCTGACTGTGGGTGTCAGGCCAAAGGCCCTGAGGTGACTCAAACCAGACACCTCCAAACTGGCACCCAAAATCAGAGACCCTGTTGAAAATATGGGCCTAAATGCCCATGAGCCATGTCCCTCTCCCCTGTGGTGCCTGCAGTGTGACTTCTCAGCACGCTTCTCCTGCTCGGGGGGACCTCCGAGGGACCTTGCAAATGCTCCCAGAAATGGGTCCAGGATCCCCACGCTGGGCCAAATAACTCCCAATTCCTACCTACTAGCTGTGCTGTGCTGTGCTAAGCCTCACTACGTCTCTTGCGGCAATTCAGTTTGTTCAACCACAATCAGAGCAAAGAACTGTGCACCCCCCCAAAGCCACTCACCACCTGCTGGTGACATAAGGACACGCGTTAACCTCTGCAGCGGCTGGAGCTGCGGGAACAACCCTTCCAAACGCCGCGCTGTGGAGACGGGGCCAGCGGTACCCGCTAGTATTGCACATCCTCAGAGCGCCGCAGTATTGAAGCCCTAAACTGGACCAGAAGCCTGCAGTCCTTCAGACTGGCTAGCTTGCAATGTGAGGTTACATGGCATAATCCAAACTGGCCCTTCACTCCAAGTGGGGCCAAATTAACCCTTTTTTTGGCCGTGCAAAGGGACCAAACGAAGGACCCGATGGAACACAGTGTAGAAAGAGAGCGGAGCAGACAGCGTCAGCTGAGGAGGCCTTTCCAGAGCACCACTGCGGCAATGCAGAAGCAAAGGGAAAAACCAGAGACACTGGGAAATGGCACCAAAACAGCAGCTTCTCTAGAGGTCACGTCTGAGCCCTGCCCTCAGCCATCGCCCCCTCCTAGCTTGTGGATGGTGAGCGGCCCTGGGCCAGGGAAGACAGGGCGGTTTCAGTGGGAAAACCCTTGTCAGCTCAGACTAACAGTGTCATGTTTAAGGGAAGAGGGCAGGGCCGCCCATCTCAGGGGATGAGAGCACAGAGGGAGACACAGCCCCGGACAACAGGGTTTTGAACCATGGACAAATATTTCACAAGCTCTTTTCGGGGGTTGCTTGGTGCATAACACAGGTGCTCTGTGTAGCAGAGAGGCCCTTAGCTGCCCAGGGCCCAGTGCTGAGTCCAGGGGCACATTTCCCAGCAGTCGGACAATGCGGCTGGCGAGGTGCTGGCACAGGGGTGCGGCGAGAGCAAAGGGGTTTGTTTCCAGGTGCGGGTGGCGCTGCTAAGAACTGTGCTGTGGCTGTGGCTGGGTGGCTGGTTGGTTCTCATGGTGGCTAGTAAAGCTGGAGCTGAAGCCTCATCCTGAGTGCTTGGCCAAGCTCCCCTGCCAAGTAGTTGAGGTCGTTCTTGGCCTCCAGTTTCTGCAGTTCCTTCTTGCGGTACAGGGGCACGCTCACGATCTCCAGCAGGTAGGTGCCAGGCATGATCTTCTTGCGGCCAAGATGCAGGTAGCTGAGTCCTTCTTTCTGGTGGATGCGGAAGTAGCCGTCCTCGTTCCCATGAGAGACCACGTAGCGCACGTGGTTCTCCAGGGGCTCTACAGCCGGCAGCAGCTCCAGGATGTGCTCCTTGTGGTCCAGGGCTGAGAGGTTCAGGCGCATGGACAGGGGAGCATCGATGTCCACGCTGGCCAGACTCACTTCAGGCTCCTAGGGAGAAGAAGGCAGGGGATCTTAGTGAACTGGCAGAAAGGATAGTTTGTGGCCAGGCCCAGAAAGGCCTGGGTCTGAGAAGGGAGCCTGCCCAGCCCACCCAAAGCAGCTCGGAGAAGTGGCTCCAGTGTAGGGTTGCCAGGTGTCCGGTATTCGACCAGAACGCCCAGTCGAAAAGGGACCCTCGCCCTTTAAAAGTCCCGTCAGTGGCGCAGTGGGGCTAAGGCAGGCTCCCTGCCTGCCCTGGCTCTGAGCTGCTCCTGGAAGCAATGGCATGTCCCCGCTCCGGCTTCTATGCGTAGGAGCACCAGGGGGATTTGCGCTCTTCCCCCGTCCCAAGTACCAGCTCTGCAGCTCCCATTGGCCGGGAACTGTGGAGCTGGAGGGGGGACATGCCGCTACTTCCGAGAGTTGCTTGAGGTAAGTGCTGCCCAGAGCCAGCACCTCTGACCTCCTCCCGCACCCCAATCCCCAGCCCTGATCCCCCTCTCACCCTCTGAACTCCTTGGTCCCAGCCCAGAGCACCCTTCTGCACCCCAAACCCCTCATTCCCAGCCCCACCCCAGACTCTGCACCCCCAGCCAAAACCCTCACCCCCCTGCCTCAGCCCAGAGTCCCCTCCCATACTCTGAACTCCTCAGCCCCAGCCCAGAGCCCCCTCTGCACCTCAACCCCCTCATCCCAAGCCTCACACCAGAGCCTGCACACCCAGCTGGAGCCCTCTTCCCCTCCCACACCCTAACCCCCTGCCTCAGCCCAGAGCCCCCTCCCATACTGCAAGCTCCTCATTTTTGGCCCCACCCCAGAGCCCCACCCCCAGCCAGAGCCCTCACCCTCTCCCGCACCCCAACTCACTGAGCCAGCCCGGGGAAAACGAGCGAGTGAGTGAGGGTGGGGAGAGTGAGTGACAGAGGAAGGCGGGATGGAGGAGTGGGGGCGGGGCCTTGGAGAAGGGGCGGGGTGGGGGTGGGACCTCGGAGGAGGGGCGGGGCAAGGGTGTTGGGTTTTGTGTGAGTAGAAAGTTGGCAACCCTACTCCAGTGCTGGGGATCCCACGTGCTCCCAGGGCAGCTGCTTCTCTTGCCAAAACGTTCCTCAGACTTAGTTTTTCTTCCTGCTTAGCCTGACTCCCCTAGGTGGCCGACCCAGGCCAGTAACTCCTGGCTCTGCCCTGCTGGCCAGTGAAGGTTCTGACTGTGGCCGCTTGGCACTGTCCTGTGGCTTGGGGTTCACGCAACCCACGTGATAAAGTGAACAAATGTCCTTGTCATGCTGAAACCCCAATCGGCAAGGCAGGTGTTCATGGCTAGAAGGAACCGTTAGACCATCTCCTCTTACCCCCTGCATATCGCACAGGACAAAGACCCTGCCCTGGGATTGCTGCATCCAGCCCCCCAGCGCTTTCAGAGAGACGGCTTGCCTGGGGACGGAGAATCCACTTGGACTCTGGCAGGCTGCCCTAGTGTTGTTTATTATTGAAGAGGGTTACAAATTCAAATGCTCCTTGATCTGAATTAAGTGTATGGATGTGTGCCCGTGCACTGGTTCAGGGCTGTCTCTGACAGTGACTGGGAGTGTCACCAAGGCCTGCACTCAGGGTTTGACTCCAATAGCCCTGGTCTGACTGGGTGAGGAGCCAGTCCTCTGGGCTCTGGGGCAGAAGGGGTGCACAAGTGTTTGTGCAGCACTGAGGACACAGGGTCTGTGATAGTGGCCGGGTCCCTGTCTCCCCTGTGAATATGTTAAGGGGGTGCATGGTGTGGCCCCAGATAATACCCCACACTGAGGGGACTGAGCAACCCCCTGGCCAGTGGGGACAGCCCTTCCGCTCTCCTGGGGTTCTGAATTCACTGAGGCACCAGACACAGGGAAGGCTGATGTGGGGGTGGGTCTCTCTGGGCAGAGGTCCATCCTGTGACTCAGTGCTGCTTGGCTGGGGATGCGACACAGCTCACTCCCAGACAGGGAGTCGGCCTGGCTCGCAGCTTCCTCGAGCTGTCCGGTGGGCCGTGCATTACCTGGTGCCCCTCAGTCCCGTTGATGCTGCGGCGCAGCCGGCCCCGCTTGGGGTAGCCATTGATCTTGCACTCATAGCAGGTCTCAGGGGAGAGCAGGTTCTCCTCATCCTCCTCCGGGGGGGCAGGCAGGTAGGAGCCTTTGCCGAAACCAAGTCCAGAAAGACAGTGCCTGGGGCCAGAGGAGAAAACAATGGGACAGGATTCAGCCAGAACCACCAGAACACACGGTGCTCCCCGGTGCCAAGGCCCATGTGGGTCTGCCAGGCGCTGGGTGGGGCGTGCGGTGCCCAGCACAGTGCATTCATACACTGCAACCAGCAGTCTGGGTTTCAGTGAGGAGAGGGTTAACGGGATAAGCTCCCCTCTACCGGGGCACTCAGACAGGGTACAGACACAGAATGCCACCCTGGGCAGCGCTTGAAGGACCCAGGCAAGCGTCCAGGTAGGTGTGTGTGTGCACACGTGTGTGCAACTGTGCATGACTGAGCATGACATGGGCGTGTCCCTGCATGAGCCTGCACCTGGGAGTGTGAGCGCACGGGCGGGTGTGTCTGTGGACTGTACAGACACTCCCAGGGTATGTCTGAGCTCAGACTGCCGCGGGGGAGAGTGCCCCAGCCCAGAGCTAGCATGAGCCTGGGGCCCAGGGCCTGCCAAGGTAACGGAGCAGCCCCATCTGCTCACCCTTGCCCAGCTCGGAAGTATCCCCCAGGGCAGCCACACAGGTAGCCCCCCTCAGTGTTGGAGCAGCCGTAGCTGCAGGGGCTGCCGCTGGCCGAGCACTCGTCTACATCCTGGCACCCGCCGAAGGCCTGGTCGAAGTCGAAGCCGGACGGACAGAGGCACTTGAAGCTGCCCAGAGTGTTGTAGCAGGAAGCGGAGCCGCAGGCAGAGGGGCTGGAGCACTCGTTTTCATCTGGAACCAGGACAAAGCACAGTGCTCAGGCTCCTGGAGCCCAGCAGACGGGGATGGCTGTGGGTGGGAGACCCTGCTAATGGGTCATTGCTCCAGCTCCCCGCTGCCTCCAGCCTATGCCGGTGAGATTAACGAGCCCCCAGCTGAGCCCCTTGGCTAAACGCCAGCAGCTGGGCTCCCTGCACCAGCTCTTCAGTCACCAGGAAAAGGAGGAAGTGAAAGACAACATCTTCCTACAGGGGGCCTAGCCCCTCCCTTAGATGCCTAAGAGCTGATCTGATGTCAGGAATGTGGAGCAGCCAGACCCTCTGCTGGCATCTGTGGTGGGAGCGGCAGGAACTCAGCCCCTCCGCTAGGCGGCTGCAGAGATGGAGTTCAGCCCCTGGCTTTAGGTGGCTGGGCTGGCAGACTCTGGCCTACTGTGGGCCTGTGTACCAAACCCAGAGCACTTATCTCTCCTCTCCCCGAGGGCAGCCCAACGCCCAGCACAGGGTCTGCAGCAAACCCAAGGTCCTCTGGTGAATGACAAACACAGGGAAGTCCAGCGCTGACCTGCCAGAGGTGGAGCAAGGAGTCAGCAGCTCAGCTGGGAGCAGCCTCCCTCCCCTAGCTAGTATGCTGCCCCGCATGGGAGCCCCCCTCCAGCACCCCTGTCCCCCACTCACCCACACACTGGTTCCACTGGTAATGCTGCACATAGCCCTGAGGACAGCCACAGCGGTAGCCTCCCAGGACGTTCTGACAGCCATGCTGGCAGCGATGGTTCCCGTCGCACTCATCCACATCTGATGGCACAACAGCACAGAGCACCCGTCAGACACCTCCCGGCAGCTCCCACAGCCTGGCAGCAGAGCCCAGCAGCAGAGCCCGGAGACCAGTAATGCACGGACACAGAGCTCCTGCCTGAAGGGGCTCTCAGGAGGGCTCAAACAATGGGATCAGCTTCCCTGGCTGCATCCATGCCAGCTGGTCACTAATGACTCTGACGTTAAAGCAATTGCGGCAAAGCTGTGATCGGCCTTTGTGATCTAGGGCCTGAGTTCTGGCGCTCACCCCTTCCTGTTCAACAGGGACAGCCAGCAGGTCTGTGCCTAAGGCCCAGCCCTATTGCCCTGCCCCCCTGCTGTGGGCCCGTCCTCCTTGGGAGACAGGGACATGGACCATCACACAAGAGCTGCCTGGTGAAGTCCTGCCACTGCTCCTCTCTGGGCAGGCTGGGCTCCCTCTGACTCGCTCCCTGTCTGCAGGCAGCCTGGGTATGTCCTGGAGGAGGGAGGGCTCATCCCCCCAGCCCAGCAGAGGACTCGGCCCCTGCCGGCACCATGATGGGGCGGTGGGGCAGTGAGGATTTGACTTTAATCCCATGCTTGGTCCCAGTGGTTAGTGAGGAGTGAGCCGGGGCAGGAATGGACTGTCTCTGTTGAGGACCCTGAGCCCCTGGCATCCCCTCGCTGGCTGCCTTTGGCCATGCTCCAGGGCCCATTGGTCTGCCTTAGTTCACTCTCGAGAGGTTTGTGGCTCTGATGCATATCTGCCCTATTCTTGTGGCAGTGAGAAGTGACTGCTTCTCTAGTGGGCGTGGGGTTAGTGGCTTTATTGCTGCTTCTTGTTGCCTGGGTTGAATAGTGGCTTCTCTTCTCCACTCTCAGAAGTGCTCTGTGTGGCAGGTTTTGCCTGGTACAAGGTCAGGCATCCTGATTATACACATACACAGCTCATGCTCCACGCGGTGTGCTCTGGGCAGCAGCCTGGGCAGCCCATTCTGTGCTGAGCGTCTGCAATGGGCTAATATTGCCGTGCCCCGACACACACTCTGCTTTGCTTTCCCAGTGTTGTTGCCCTTGTGTCCACCCCTTGTGTTGTGAGTGTCCAGGAGATTCTGGGATGGGACAGGGCCGCTCGGGCCATCTAGCCCCTCCCTTGCACTGTGGCAGGGAGATCTCTGCCCAACCCCTGCCTCATCTGACCTTGAATCCCTGCCAGGATTCTGATGCCAGCCCATCACATGACAGACTCTTCCAGTGCCATGTGATGAAGAGTGCCATTCAATTGCATCACATGAAGGCAGATAACTAAAAGTGACAGATTATACATGTGCTTGTACACAAATGCTCGAAGTCTAAATAGTAATATGAGCGCCTGGTATTAAATGAGGCTATCGGTATTACAGGCACTACAGAAACTAGGTGGAACAAGGAAAATCAACGGGACACAGTAATTCCAGGGTAGAGAATATATATGAATGACAGAGTAGGTCACGCTGGTGCGGGAGTGGCACTACATGTGTGTGACACATGTCCAGAAAGGGTGCTGGATGAATGACCCAAATCAACCTTTAGGGACATATTAATAGATAATGGTTTTGGTTTTGGGTGTTTACATATATATTGTTAGAGGCTGACAATGTAATCGAACAGTTCCTGTCTGTGCTGTGTTCTGTTAATTCAGAGATCAAAATGAGATCTTAACATTTAAATGAACTGTAAATATAGTGACAACACTGTATTGGTCTGTCTTTGAAGGATATAGCAGATCACCCGCAAATGGAGCAAAGCAGGGAACTGCCTTATGTTAATCCGTGTAGCTAATTACCGGCGATGCTTAGGAAATAGGTCTACTTCAGAGTCCAGATGATTGCCTCTTGTTCAGCTAAGAACTCCAAGCTGTCAAGAGAAGGCCTGGAACTGTATAAAAACCTCTTGGGTCTTGATCCTTTTGATCTCAGATCTGCTTGATGCTTTACGCAGTGGAAGCTTGAATCATAAGACTGAGATCTCCAGTCCCACCTGGATCACCCTGGATATGAACACTGGACTATAACCTATGGACTAATTCTGAAAGAACTCTTTGCAGCTATGAAGCTCACCATCTCCACTATGAATCTGATCTCAGAACTGTACTCATGTCTGTATGTATACTGATCTTTTAACCAATACTCTTTCTCTTTTATTTTAAAATAAATTTTAGTTAGTAAGAATTGACTGTGTATTTGGGTAAGATCTGGAATATTCATTAGCCTGGGAGGTAAATGCCCACTCCTTTGGGATGATGAATAAGATTTTCAGTAATCCTCATCATATTAAACTTGAGTGTCTGGGTGGAAGCCCAAGGCTAGGTTGCTTTAAGGGAACTGTGTTTTTGCTTTCTGTGCAAGCAGTAAGGTATTGTAGGAGCTGTTTTGCGCTGTCTTGGTAAATCTAAGTATTGGAATATCCACCAACTTTGGGGATTCTCTGCCCCATTCTTTGTAGTTTGCCCTAATTGAGTAACCTCAAAGTGGCCCCCCTGGCACCTTGGTCACAATGTGAAAGAAAGCATCGATTCAAATATAGTAAAAATCTAATATGAATCAAACTGTATCCAGAATCTCCCTGGATAGACATTCCATGCTTGAATAATAAAAGTACCACAGTAGGAATATACTGCCGCCACCTGACCAGGTTGGTGATGGTGATTGTGAAATGCTCTGGGAGATGACAGAGGCTATAAAAACAGAAATCTCAGTAATAGTGGGGGCTTTGGATACATGTCACACTGGACACATGTCACCGCAGGACGGGATGCAGCGATAAAGTTTCTTGACACCTTAAATGACGGCTTCTTGGAGCAGCTAGTCCTGGAACCCACAAGGGGAGAGGCAGTTCTTGATTTAGCCCAAGTGACGCACAGGACCTGGCCCAAGCGGTGACTATAGCTGAACCATTTAGCAGCCACAATGTAATTAAATTTAACATCCCTGTTGGGGACAAAAAACCAAAGAAATCTATCACAGTAGTATTTAACTTCAGAAAGTACAGAGACAGAAAAAAGAGGAAGTTAGTTAAACAGAAATTAAAAGGTACAGTCACAAGAGTGAAATACCTGCAAGCTGCATGGAAACTATTCAAAAGTACCATAATAGAGCCACAAATTAAATGTACACTCTAAATTAAAAATACATAGTAAGAGGACCAAAGAAGTGCCACAGGGCTAAACAACAGAGCAAAAGAAGCAGTTAGAGGCAAAAACCTGTCAATCAAGGTCTAAAGGAGCACTCAAGGAAGACAAGGCCATTCAAGAGAAGCTAAATGAATTCTTTGCATTGGTCTTCACTGCACAGGATGTGAGGGAGAGTCTCACACCTGAGTCATTCTTTTTAGGTAATAAATCTGAGGAACTGTCCCAGACAGAGGTGTCAACAGAAGAAGGTTTGGAACAAATTGATAAATTCAACAGTAATAAGTCACCGGGACCAGACAGTGTTCACCCAAGGGTTCCAAATGAATTCAAATATAAAATTGCACAATTAGTAAGGTTAAATCAGCCTCTATACCAGATGACTGGCGGATAGCTGATGTGATGCCAATTTTTAAACCAGATTCCAGAGGCAATCCTGGCAATTACAGACTGGTAAGTCTGACTTCAGTACTAGGCAAACTGGTTGAAACTGTAGTCAAGAACAGAATTATCAGACACATAGATGAGCATGATATGTTGGGGAAGAATCAACACAGCTTTTATAAAGGGAAATCATGCCTCACCAATCTGTTAGAATTCTCTGAGGGGGTCAACAAGCATGTGTACAAGGGGGATCCAGTGAATATAGTGCACTTAGACTTTCAGAAAGCTTTTGACAAAGTCCCTCATCAAAGGCTCTTAAGCAAAGTAAGCTGTCATGGAGTAAGAGGGAAGGTCCCCTTATGGATTGGTAACTGGTTAAAAGATAGGAAACAAAGGATAGAAATAAATGGTCAGTTTTCAGAATGGAGAGAGATAAATAGTGGTGTCCCCCAGGGGTTTGTACTGGGACCAGTGGTGTTCAACATATTCATAAATGATCTGGAAAAAGGTGTAAACAGTGAAGGGGCAAAATTTACAGATGGTACAAATTACTCAAGATAGTTAAGACCCAGGCAGACTGCGAACAGCTATAAAGGTATCTCACAAAATTGGGGGACTGGGCAACAAAATGGCAGATGAAATTCAGAGTCAAAAATGCAAAGTAATGCATATTGGAAAACACCATCCCAACTAGACATACAAAATGATGGGGTCTAAATTAGCTGTTACCATTCAAGAAAGATCTTGAAGTCATCTTGGATAGTTCTCTGAAAACATCCACTCAATGTGCAGCAACAATCAAAAAATCTAACAGAACGTTGGGAATCATTAAGAAAGGGATAGATAATAAGAGAGAAAATATCATATTGCCTCTATATAATTCCATGGTACGCCCACATCTCGAAATGTGGTGCAGATGTGATGGTCCCATCTCGAAAAAGATATACTGGAATTGGAAAAGGTTCAGAGAAGGGCAACAAAAATGATTAGGCTTATGGATCAGCTTCTGTATGAGGTGAGATTAAAAAGACTTGGAAAAGAGACGACTAAGGGGGGATATGATAGAGAGCTATAAAATCATGATTGGTGTGGAGAAAGTAAATAAGAAAGTGTTATTTACCCCTTCACATAACACAAAAACCAGGGGTCAGCCAAGGAAATTAATAGCCTGCAGGTTTAAAACAAACAAAAAGAAATACTACTTCACACAACACAAAGTCAACCTGTGAAACTCGTTGCCAGGGGATGTTGTGAAGGCCAAGACTATAACAGGGTTCAAAAAAGAACTAGACAAGTTCATGGAGGCTATTAGCCAAGATGGTCAGCGATGCAAGCCTATGCTCTGGCTTTCCCTAGCCTCTGATTGCCAGAAGGTGGGACTGGATGACAAGGGATGGATCACTCGATAATTGCCCTGTTCTGTTCATTCCCTTTGAAGCATCTGGCATTGGCCACTGCCGAAAGACAGGATACTGGGTCTGACCCTGTATGGCCATTCTTATGCTTCATTGAACTCATGGCCAGAAAGGAATGGCTTGACCCTCAGCTTTCATCATCTGAGTCCTGGGCTGTACAGGCTGCTGGCAGTAACTCCCTGCACCTGCATGCTAATGACAGGCCCAGAGCCAGCTTTTCTCCTGGCTGCAGAGTGCTTTCTGCTACCCTCTCGTCACAGGCCAGAGATCGGGGGGTGCCACACTGTATGCACTGATGAGTATCTGAAAAACCAGGTCAGCCACCAGTGGCTGTTCTTAGACCTGCTCCAGGAATGGTAAGTGGACTCGGGACACTTCCATACAGGGCATGCATGTTTCAAAGCGGAGGAGACAAACACCTACCTTCACAGTTGATACCAGAACTGTCCAGGGAGAATCCTTTCTGGCACTCACAGTTATAGCTGCCTGGCGTGTTCTGACACTGTCCTTTGGCTCCACACAGCGTAGGCTGGGCTGTACACTCGTTATTGTCTGTAAAACACCAATTGCTTTGCATGGCAGACTGGCCCGGAGCTTGCCAGCTGAAGACCCTTTCCAAGGCTGGTCTCAGCACATGTTACGTGCTGCAATACCATGGCAAGGAACAGAGACAACAGGCTTGAGGAAAAGAGTGGCAGGAAAGGGGCACAGTTTGCAGCAAATCTCTAAACAGTGGCAGAGATACCCATAGACTCATAGACTTCAAGGTCAGAAGGGACCTTATGATCATCTAGTCCAACTTCCAGCACATCAGAGGCCACAGAACCTCACCCACCCACTCCTGCAATAGACCCCTAACCTCTGGCTGAGTCACTGACATCCTCAAATCTTGATTTAAAGACTTCCAGTTAAAGAGAATCCACCATTTACACTAGTTTAAATCTGCAAGTGACCTGAGCCCCTGGCTGCAGAGGAAGGCAAAACGCCCCCAGGGTCTCTGCCAATCTGACCCCTGGGGAAATTCCTTCCTGACCCCATATATGGCGACCAGTTCAACCCTGAGGATTTTCGCAAGACCCAGCAGTCAGACAGCTGGGAAAGAATTCTCTGTAGTAACTCAGAGCCCTCCCTTCCTTTCAGAGCCCTCCCTTAGTGTCCCATCACTGGCCATTGGAGATATTTGCTGCTAAGAGTCACAGATTGGCTACATGCCATTGTAGGCACTCATATCATACCATCCCCTCCATAAACATATCAAGCTCAGTCTTGAAGCCAGTTAGGTTTTTTGCCCCCCACTGCTCCGCTTGGAAGGCTTTTCCAGAACTTCGGTCCTCTGATGCTTAGAAACTTTTGTCTAATTTCAAGTCTAAACTTGTTGATGGCCAGTTTATATCCATTTGTTTTTGTGTCCACATTGGCGCTTAACTTAAATAACTCCTCTCCCTTCCTGATCATGCATCCCTCAAACGTAGTTATAGAGAGTGATCATATCTCCCCTCAGCCTTTGTTCCTATGTGCATCACCTTGCATTTTGCACTATTCGATTTCATCCCATTTCTGTTACTCCAGGGTGCTAGAGCGGGCGTTACTCACCAATGCAAGAGGAGTGGTGCTGAGTGAATCCAGGGGGGCATTTACAGTTGAACCCGCCGATGACATTCACACACAGGAACTGGCAGTTGTGCTGCTTGGTGGAACATTCATCCAAGTCTAAGGCAACAAGCACAAGGCCACGTGTCGATAGTTAGCCCTGTGACTGTCTCGCACTCGTGTGTGGTAACCCAGTTACTATACTGAACCACATGCAGTAGAGGGGTCCTCTGAGCCGCTCTGTGCCAGGCAGCCAGGACCGTGCAGAGCCACACTGCCCCAGGGCAGGCAAGAGAGGCAGGAACTGGACTACCACTGGCCCTTGTGCAGGGAACACACCTGTGGCAATCTGTGTCTCACGCTCGACCCTGCCCTGGTACTTGTGCCCTGGCCCCGCTTGCAGAAGCACATGTCAAGGCATGTAGAAGACAGTGAAATTGTTCACTACCTGGTGCAAATCTTTCCCACTAGCTGCATGACCCTGGTCTTACTTCCCAGAGTTCCTGCAGGGCATGCACGCCCCCAGCAAGAGGCTCTAGGATCCGAGAGCTGGCCACAGCCACTAGCTCTGCCCAGCTGCTTGGTTGGCTGAGTGTGGCCTGGTGCCCCAGGGATGCAGGCAAGTGCACCTTCGTGTAAGGCACGGGCCCAGGAGAGCAGACAGTGAAGGGTGAGGTCTAGCTGTCAGCCCCAGGGCTGAGAGCAACACAGATGCTGCACAGCTGTAGTAGTTGGCTCAGGAGCTCGCCCGCTGTGGGGGAGGCAGCCTGGGCAGTGGCCCTGGCAGCTCCAGGTGTTTGTTTATTCAGCAGAATATTGCTGAGGAGCCAGGAGAGAGGGTGAAATCCTGGTCCCATTGACCTCACTGGGGCTGGGAGTTCAGCCACACACACTCCACTGCCCGGCCGCTGAATGACAGCAGAGAGCACGATCCCAGGGACATGGCTCCCACCAGCCCAAGCGATGGCTGCACAGCCCAGGAGGCAGCCCTCTGCCGCCTCCTGTCCTTGGGCCAGTACCTTTGCAGGTCTTTCCGTCCTCCTGGAGGATGTACCCCCTGGGGCAGGAGCACTGGTGGCTGCCCTCCGTGTTCTTGCAGATGAAGTTACATGGCTTAGGAGACTGGTTACACTCATCCAGATCTAGACTCAAGAGAAACAGGGCAAGTCAGCAGGAGCGTGGCTGTGGGCTGAGCTAGGTGATGGCCCGATGGAAACACGAGGACTCTCATCAAGTGGAACTTCCTGCTTAACTGGCTGCGTCCTACCCGGGGCCTGGTGACTCAGCCCAGACGAACAGCCCCCTCCCCCCAGCTCCTGCACAATAATGGGCAGCGGAGCTCACTTAGCGCCTGGCACCTTTGAACTACAATTAGAGATGCCTTCCCTTCCCTGTGCCAGGGGAGCGAGACATGCTTGCAGCGAGTGCCCTGGCATGAGTGGGGCATGATAACCTCACACCAAAGAGCCTGACTTGGACAGGCGCAGCCCACTGACACATGGACAGAGGCTGGGTTGGGAGTGACCGGAGGGCTCATTGCACCAGGGCCCACGCTCGGCACATGCCCATCTCCTGCTCCATATAGAGAGCAGGTGACAAAGACTCCTCACCTAGGCACCTTGCTGGGGCATGCTGGGAAGGGACCCCAGGCTGGGAATGGGGAGCACCTCCCATGGGGTGGATCAGTGAAAGGAAAACTGCAGCAGAGTGCTCACTGTAATTCATGCCACCTGTGTGCCCAGGGCTCTACATGTCTCCTTGGTGCTGCAGGGGAGCATTGGTGCCGTGGCTATGCAGGTGATATGCAGCACCCTCATTTAGTCCCCCAGGTGCCCTCCCACTGCCTGGCCAAGCTGGCTGGGCCAGGCCAGGCTGGGGACGCTCGCTCCTGACATGACAGGGGTGGTGGCTGCCAATCGGGAGGCAGATGTGGCTGGTCCCTGTTCCTGGTGATTGAGGGGTTTGCCCACTCTTGTCCGAAGAGTATCACAGACCTCAGCGCCTGGAATTCAAGGGTGCCTTCCCATCTGTGTCTCGGAGAGTCTCTAATCCCAGCCGTGGGCCTGGTGACTCACTGCATTTGTGGCTGCCTTTGGACACCATCTGGACACTGCAGCTGGTGCAGAAAGCAGCTGCTTGCTGGCAGGCAGGTGTAGGGACTGAGAATTCGTTACACACCAACTCTGCACCTGCATTAGTGTCCCATTTCCTTCTTGCTGCAATTCTTGGGGCTGGCTTGGATATAGGAAGGCCTTTGGGTGCTGGCCTCCCAGGATGTCAGCTCAATCGACAGGGCTGGTCAGGGGCACATGGGATAGTAGCCCCTAGATCTGAGATCTGAGCCTCAGGCTCTTGAGTTTATTCCCAGCTGCATGCTTGAGACTTCAGGGCAAAGAACAGGGCTGGGTCAGGGAAGCACAGAGGTTCGCATTTGGGCAACGCTCTGTGCTTGTGATAAAAGAGGCAAAAACACCGTATGTATGTGTGCCTGGCCTGGAAATGACAGCGTTAACCAGCGCGTGACCAAGATAGGAACATGGACCGGAGACTACGAGGTTAACCAGCGCGTGACCGAGATCGGAACGTGGCCCGGAGACTCCGGGGTTAACCAGCGCGTGACCGAGATCGGAACGTGGCCCGGAGACTACGGGGTTAACCAGCGCGTGACCGAGATCGGAACGTGGCCCGGAGACTACGGGGTTAACCAGCGCGTGACCGAGATCGGAACGTGGCCCGGAGACTACGGGGTTAACCAGCGCGTGACCGAGATCGGAACGTGGCCCGGAGACTACGGGGTTAACCAGCGCGTGACCGAGATCGGAACGTGGGCCGGAGACTACGGGGTTAACCAGCCCGTGACCGAGATCGGAACGTGGCCCGGAGACTACGGGGTTAACCAGCCCGTGACCGAGATCGGAACGTGGCCCGGAGACTACGGGGTTAACCAGCGCGTGACCGAGATCGGAACGTGGCCCGGAGACTACGGGGTTAACCAGCGCGTGACCGAGATCGGAACGTTGGCCGGAGACTACGGGGTTAACCAGCGCGTGACCGAGATCGGAACGTGGCCCGGAGACTCCGGGGTTAACCAGCGCGTGACCGAGATCGGAACGTGGCCCGGAGACTCCGGGGTTAACCAGCGCGTGACCGAGATCGGAACGTTGGCCGGAGACTCCGGGGTTAACCAGCGCGTGACCGAGATCGGAACGTGGCCCGGAGACTACGGGGTTAACCAGCACGTGACCGAGATCGGAACGTGGCCCGGAGACTACGGGGTTAACCAGCGCGTGACCGAGATCGGAACGTGGCCCGGAGACTACGGGGTTAACCAGCGCGTGACCGAGATCGGAACGTGGCCCGGAGACTAAGGCGGGCAGGTTCTTTGTGCTGGGGAGTGTGGGGCAGTGCCCCACGCTGCAGAGGGTCGGGGATGGCCCTCTGCAGCCGCATGGAAGGCGGACAGGAGAGCAGCCGGGCAGGCACTGTGAAGGCTGGGAGGTGCCCTGCTGCCCCAGTGCCGGGCTCATGGCACCCGTGTCTGACTCACCTACACAGGCTGTGCCCGTGATGTCGGTGGTGTAGCCCAGCTTGCAGTGGCAGCGGAAGGAGCCGATGCTATTGATGCACTGTCCGTTTCTGCAGAGGTTGGGCAGCACCTTGCACTCATCGATGTCTGGAGGAAGGAGGGACTTGTCAATGCAATGCGCCAGGCACCCAGCCTCTGCCTGTCATGGTGGAGGGGTTCAGCCTCTGCACTGGGCAAGGGCCTTCTGCAGTTGCTCCACCCCAGGGGGAGCTCTGAGGGCTGTGCCATGGGGGAATCAATCCTGCCCTTCCCAGAGGAGTACAAACACAGTGTCTACCCTTTGAGGGTGCAGCCTGCTCCAGCTGGTGCACCCAGCCTGCACCCATCCCCCGCAGGGGACCCAGGGGGCCCTGGGGGACCAGCCACTGTACTGGCAGAGCATGTATAAGGGAGAGGTGCTGCTGCGCACCCATTCCAGGGACTGCCCACGCGAATATGGACACCAAGGGCTAGCAGACTCCGTGTGGGGCACAGCACCACCTGTATGGCCATGCCCAGCCCATTACCCAGTGCACGTGTGTTACACCCGCCTGTCCCCATCCTGTTGGCACTGGGCAGCCTGGCACATACCTCGCCCATCGGTGGTGTACCCAGGCCCATGCGGACACATCTTTTTGTGCTGGGTGGTTCCTGGGAGCGGGCAGAGCTCACACTGGGTCCCCCAGCCACGGGCACCATTGCAGCAGCACTCAGACTTGGTGACCGGATTGCGGTTGGTGGACGACATCTGGCACATGGTCTGCAGCACTTCAGTGAAGCAGAATCCCTGGCGGGTGTCTGGGCAAAGAAAGAGAGGAGTGCAGTGACGGGGACAGCGCCAGCTGCGACAAGGGAGCTGGAGACGGTGGTGGGAGAGGACACCTGGGTTTGCAGCAGGTAGAAGTGCTGCTGGGCACGTCTGTATTCAGGGACCATAACTGGCTGCGGATGGGGTGTGACCATCCCCAGGGTTATATACAGGTCTGCTCTGCAGCTTGTGGGATGCTGGCGGGCAGAGTTGGTGTCAGATAGGCCAGCCTAGCATCACAGAGTCACGTCAAGGGCAGACCTTCTGGAGAGCTAGGCCAGGAATGTTCCCTGCAGGACATATCTAGTGCTTTGTCCACTCTAGCCTGGAATCCCCAGCCCCTCCATGTCTGCTTCTGGGAGCCCTCGGCCTGGTGTCATCTCCCTGAGCCCACCTGCATGGAAGTTCCTCTTTGGGTATGTTCACACTGCAGTTGGGAGGTGGGATTTCCAGTGCGAGTAGACAGATCGATGCAAGCTCAGACCGAGTAGTGCGCTAAAAATAACAGCATGGATGTTGCGGGGTGGGAGGCAGCTTGAGCTAGCTGCCTGAGTCCAAGCCCACCTGGCCTGACCCTCCAGCTCCGACCTCAGGAGGCTAGCCCAAGCCACCACCCTTGCGGCAACATCTATGTAATGGGATGCTAAACTGTATTACACTGTTCAGCCACTAGATGGAGCTGTGTGTAAAATGAACAGGCTAAGCTAACCTCAGCCATACCTGGGAGAGCATTAAAGGATCTTACAATGAACAAATCTGGTGTCTATCTCTCTGAGAAGGAAGCTTAGTAGTCAGTCTGTATCTGACACAGAAGCTTGACCTGCTAGCTGCAGCCCTGCAATATTCCACACAGAAGAAGCACGTGCCACGAAGTCAGAAGTAAACTAGTGCCAGAGGAGAACAAACAGAAGGAACAAAGCAACAGAGGTTGGAGGATCTCATCAACACACCACTCTTCAGTGCCCCAGAGATCTTCAACTTTGACAAACTTTCACAATGAACAGATTGGAGGCAGCATTTTGCAAGATTTCAAATTGCTACAAAGCTGCATAAAGACACTGGAGATATTCAGGTATCTTTAATTTATGCTATGGGGAAGCAGGCCACAGCATAACTTGAAATCCTTTGATTTTATTGAAGACAGTCACAAAGCTGACTATGAAATTGTTCTGGCTATGTTTGATGCATATTTTATACCTGCGAGAAATGTGGTTTATGAAAGAGCATGTTCTGACCAAGAATTCAAGGATCAGGGGAAAATGTTGAATGTTTTATAAGAGCTCTGCATGCATTGGCTGAAAACTGTGATTTTGGGAAAACAAAACATGAAAATATCAGAGACCGGCTGATTATTGGGTTCATAGATAAAAACCTTTCACAGGAGCTACAAGTGAAGAGGGATTTAGCCCTAGTCATAGCTATCCAAATAGCAAAGCAGTCTGAACTAATCAAACAACAGAACAAAAGGCAGGAGCAATTTGAAAAACCTGAAACTAGCTTAGAAGCTGTAAACAGACCCTGGAGTATTTGATGGTTTAGAAACAATAAATCCTGCATCTTGGCAGGGGGTTAAACTAGATGACCCTTGCGGTTCCTTCTAACCCTATAATTCTCTGCTAAAACCCCTGAGGCAAGGAGAGAGAATTCCCAGGCTAACAGGAACAAATTCCAGCATACATGCACAAGGTGTGGAAAAAGACATAAACCAAAAGAGCCAGCCAGAGGTGCAAGGTGTAATACATGCACAAACTATGGGAATTTTGCAGCTGTCTGAAAGCAGCATCAAAGCAGTCAGGGAGTTGACTCATATTACAGACAATCAAGAGCCATTGTTTCTGGGATTGATCACTTGTGACCACACAGACCCTGCCTGGAAAGTGAAACTGAACATTCATGGCAAGACAATTGTCTTTAAAATTGACTGAGGAGCTGACATCACAACCATCTCAGAAGGTACTTACAATCCACAGACAATCCAGCAAGTTTTGGAAAGTGTAGGGGCCAATTTCCTAGTGCAAGTGCTGGAGGAACCAACTAGGGGCAGAGCTCTTCTTGACCTGCTGCTCACAAACCGGGAAGAATTAGTAGGGGAAGCAAAAGTGGATGGGAACCTGGGAGGCAGTGACCATGAGATGGTCGAGTTCAGGATCCTGACACAGGGAAGAAAGGAGAGCAGCAGAATATGGACCCTGGACTTCAGAAAAGCAGACTTTGACAACCTCAGGGAATTGATGGGCAGGATCCCCTGGGAGAATAACATGAGGGGGAAAGGAGTCCAGGAGAGCTGGCTGTATTTTAAAGAATCCTTATTGAGGTTACAGGGACAAACCATCCCGATGTGTAGAAAGAATAGTAAATATGGCAGGCGACCAGCTTGGCTTCACAGTGAAATCCTCGCTGATCTTAAACACAAAAAAGCTTACAAGAAGTGGAAGAATGGACAAATCACCAGGGAAGAGTATAAAGATACTGCTCGGGCATGCAGGAGTGAAATCAGGAAGGCCAAATCACACCTGGAGTTGCAGCTAGCAAGAGATGTTAAGAGTAACAAGAAGGGTTTCTTCAGGTATGTTAGCAACAAGAAGAAAGTCAAGGAAAGTGTGGGCCCCTTACTGAATGAGGGAGGCAACCTCGTGACAGAGGATGTGGAAAAAGCTAATGTACTCAATGCTTTTTTTTGCCTCTGTCTTCACGAACAAGGTCAGCTCCCAGACTACTGCACTGGGCAGCGCAGCATGGGGAGGAGGTGACCAGCCCTCTGTGAAGAAAGAAGAGGATTTGATATTACTGGTCATTCCAAATTACTGGTCATTCCAAATGAAAGATGATTTTGATCATATTACTAGCAGTCCACATTACCCACAAGTCAATGGAAAGTCTGAGAGAGCCAACAAAATCTTACAGCAGGAAGATCCATTCCTTGCTCTTCTGAGCTACAGATCAACACCAATAGCAGCTACTGGATATAGTCCAGCATAACTTCTATTGGGGAGACAACTCAGAACTACTGTTCCAACTTTGGAAAAGATTCTATCTCCAAAGTGGCCAGAAATGAAGAAAGTAGCCAAATCAGATAAAAAGGCAAAAAAGAGCTCATGAGCACTTTTACAACGGACTTCGCTCAATAGAGAACAGTAGGGTCTCGAACAGGGGTGACCAACCTGAGCCTGAGAAAGAGCCAGAATTTACCAATGTACATTACCAAAGAGCCACAGTAATATGTCGGCAGCCCGCACATCAGCTCCCAGTGCCTCCCAACCACCGTCAGCCCTGCCAATCAGCGCCTCCCGCTCCCTCCCCACACCTCCCGATCAGCTGTTTCATGGCGTGCAGGAGGTTCAGGGGGAGGAGAGGGGGAAGGAGCGAGGGCACTGCAGGCTCAGGGGAGGGGGCGGGAAGGGGTGGAGTGGGGGCAGGGCCTGTGGCAGAGCCAGGGGTTGAGCAGCGAGGACCCCCCAGCACATTGGAAAGTTGGTGCCTGTCGCTCCAGCCCCGGAGTCGGTGCCTAGACAAGGAGCCGCATAGTAACTTCTGAAGAGCCGCATGTGGCTCCGGAGCCCCAGGTTGGCCACCCCTGGGCTACAACCTGGGGACTGTGTTTGTGTCAAATTGGGTGGAGAAAAAGGGTGGACAACTCCAGCTGTTGTAAAGAAAAAAAAATCAGCGCCCAGATCATTTGTGCTTGACACTGAGAGTGGAGAGTTCAACAGAAACCATTGACATCTACAGCGTGTTCCTCAGAACGAACAATCAACAGAGCAAACTCTGTGCATGGCAGATGCAGAACAAGGATTCCAGACCAACCACAGCCAGTCGTTACAACTAATGGATAGCCCGATGAACAAGTGGTTACACGTCTGGGTCGCATAATTAGAAAACCAGGACAATTCGGAGACACTTTACACATTGATCCGTACTGAACTTCACAGACAATGTGACAGTGTATATATTGTAAATGGTAGGGATGTAGAACTTACAGGGGGCAAT
Source organism: Lepidochelys kempii (assembly GCF_965140285.1). Lineage (NCBI taxonomy): Eukaryota > Metazoa > Chordata > Testudines > Cheloniidae > Lepidochelys > Lepidochelys kempii. The sequence continues at coordinate 5,776,311 of NC_136404.1, forward strand.
GGAATGGAATGCTAAACTGTATTACACTGTTCAGCCAGTAGGTGGTGCCGTGTGCGACATACCATAGTTAAGCTAACCTCAGCCATACCTGGCAGAGCATTACAGGATCTCACAGTGAACGCTCTGGTGTGTATGTCTCTGCCAAGGAAGCTCTGCAGCCAGTCCATATCTGGGACAAGAGCCTGACCTGCCAGTAGCAGCCTGCACCCTACTGTGTACAAGAAACACAGCAGTCCACACTGCTGTTTTTAGTACACTAGCTTTGCTCGAGCTAGCGTGAGTCCATCTATCCATGCTGGGAGTCCCACCTCCCAGCTGCAGAGTAGCTGTATAAACTTAGAGACTCACCGCTGCCATGCTACTGGCAGAGACTCTTGTTCACCTGTGTATCAGAATCCCTTTCCTCTGTCCCCTTGTAGTACCAGACCCTTGTACAACTGGAGAGGCCCAGCCCAGTGGGGGCACGCCCAAAACAAATAGGTGTGGTCCCTAGGCTAACCCTCCCATCCACAGGGACAGACCAGGCAGCCCTTTCTCTCCCGAGAAGCCTCACTGACCAATAAGGCTAGGAGTGTCACACTCTGATCGTTGGGAGTTACACTGCAGCCATGAGCTGTGCCCATGTGGGATAGACCTGCAAAGCAGGGGACTACAGTAACGTCTCACTTAAAGTCATCCTGGTTGACGTTAGGTTGCTGATCAATTAGGGAACATGCTCGTTTAAAGTTGTGCAATGCTCCCTTATAATGTTGTTTGGCAGCCGCCTGCTTTATTCACTGCTTGCAGAAAGAGCAGCCCGTTGAAGCTAACTCGTGGAGGCTTGGAACCAGGGTGGACCGTCAGCCCCCCATCAGCTCCCCACTCCCCTAAGTTCCCTGTCCCTCCCCCCACTGCCATGTGCTGCTCCTGCCCTCTGCCTTAGAGCTGCTCCCTGAGCCTCCTGCTTGCTGTGCAGGGGAGGGGAGAAGAAGGGGGCTAATGTCAGGGTGTCCCCCTCCCGCCTACTCCTGCCCCCTGCTTACCCCTTCTCCATATAGAGCAGGGTGGGGACAGGACAGGGCTCAGGACGGAGAGACCACTGATCTTTTTAAAGGCAATGTACTTAGAGTGAGGTCAGCGTAGTTAAAGGGGCAATGCACATCTCTCTCTCTCCCCCACACACATGGTGTGTGTCTCTGTCTCTATCTGCCATGCTGTCTCCCCTCCCTCTATTCATGCTGCCTTGTAGAGTGTGAGGCTACATTAACAATGTGTTAACCCTTGAGGGCTCAGCCCAGTGCTAGTTCGTCATTTAGCAGTAAGGCATTCCCTGGGAAATATCCCACCCTCTGACTCCACCACCTCAACCAAGCCTCACAGTCATCACTGCTGTGTCCAGTGTGAAATTGTTTGTTTAAAACTTATACTGTGTGTGCATATATATATAATATAGTCTTTTGTCTGGTGAAAAAAATTTCCCTGGAACCTAACCCCTCCATTGACATTCATTCTTATGGGGAAATTGGATTCGCTTAACATCGTTTTGCTTAAAGTCACATTTTTCAGGAACGTAACTACAACGTTAAGTGAGGAGTTACTGTACAACACTCCTCAGCTCCCTCTCCTCTGCCCAGCCCTTTCCCCAGGCCAGGAAAGGGGAAAGGTCCTGAGCCAAGAAGTTTCTGGGCTCTGACTGGAAGCTGAAGCAGCAGCCACAAGGCAGCCGGGAGCTGGAGAGAAGCGCAAGGAACGGTGGACAGCCACGTGTGGAACGGGCTGTGGCTGCCGGATGTCACAGGTGGGTGCAGGTCTGTGTGGGACGTATGTGGGAGCAGCAGTGGCTGGGCAGGAAGCCAGTGCAGAGAGGCTTCAGTGAGAGACACTAACTGAGCCGGGCCTGGAGCCCTGCAAGTGTCTATTTGCAGGAGTAGAGTCTGGACTGAGAGAGGGCACTCCAGGCAATGCACTGGAAAAGCCCTGGCTCTGGACTGGACTGGCCAGGGACCCCAACAGGAAGTGCTATCGCTCACTTTGAACTCTAAGTGTTAAAGCTTTTGTGTGCAGGGTATCTGCAACCCTTCCCTTTCCTGCCAGCCCTAGAAAAATACCTCTCCCTTGGCCAGTGTCAGCGTGGTTCCTGGGTCCCACTAGGGCTAGCACCTGCAGGGTCTGGCTGCCGAAGTACTGAGTTTCGGTACAGCTGTCTCGCTGCTGGCAGCCTCGGGGCGTGGTGTGCTTGGCAGCCCTATCATTACACGTCTCTGTTTAGCCCAGCCAGCTCTGGCACTCATTGCTCAGGCCCTACACAGTCTGCTCTTGGCCACGCTGTCCTGGGGCAGAGCCGCCCAGGTGGACATGGTGCCTCACAGGAGGGGTACAGAAAGGCATCAGTGCCTCCAGCTTAGTGACATGGGACTGCTGGACAGGCCCAGCATACCACCTGGGCCTCTGAACAGCAACGCCGTGCTCCGAACACACGGCCCATTTATCCCAGGCTCAGCCCAGGCTCCCAGCACCTCAGCTCATCCAGGGGAAGTGGGCTAGGTTGGTGTATGACTTTCCCACTCCCCCAGAAGCAGATTCCACAGGACCAGACAAGCGCACCCTGCTTCCAGACCTGGCTCGGCCTGGGTAGGAGCTGTGTGAAGTTGTGCACGTTAATTACCGATGCATTCAGTGCCCGAGGCGCTGGCTTGGAAGCCTTCATTGCAGTCACACCGATAGCTGCCCACCGTGTTAACACAGCGGCCATTGGGGCAGATCCCCGGCTTGGTGCGGCATTCATTCTCATCTAGGAGGAAGGGAATCAGTGAATAGCTCGGACACAACATGCCTGTAGACTCGGGTTCCTGAGAACCAGGGGCCACTGCTGAGTGGGATGGAGCCACAACAGCACCAGGGCAAAGCAGCAGACACTTCCCAGGATAAGGTCTAACTTTCCCCAAAAGCTCAGGGCGGCTCTAGTGTGCCCCAGCATGTTCCAGCTGTTACACTGGGGGGATCACTTGAGTGCAGTGCTCTCCAACTATACCTCCCTCCTCCCACCTCCTGCCCTCAACCTGCCTCTGTGCCCAGGGGCTGGGCAGCAAACTGGCTATTCCGCAGTATCCGTTAGGGCAGCTTTACATGCCCTTTGTGCCCATGTGGTGGCACAGGCCAGGACTGGCCAGTATTCTCCAATGTCACTCAGCTGTGGACACTTCTGACAGCTCAGTGCAGGAGGGGGATGTGCAGAGGGCCTGGAGAAAGGCCACAACCAAACGCTGCTGGGTCTGACCATGGGCTGGGGCCATGCACTGCACAGCGGGGCCCTGGCCCTGAGCATGCCTTTGGGCACTAATGCAACAGGAACAGCAGCCTCGGGAGTTTGGGGGAAGGTCTGGCTGATGGGTGGCTGATTGGACAGCTCAGGAACGGAGCTGGACAAACAGTTCCACAGCTAGAAGTGTGGAAGGGAGATGGACACTGGCTCTGTGGCTAATGCCTCCCTTCGTCCAGGTGACTGGTACCTGTACAGCCCTCTCCGTCAGGTCTGCGCTGCATTCCTGGGGGGCAGATGCACATGAAGGTACCAATGAGGTTCTTGCACATCATCCCTCGAGACTCGCAGTCATGGAGGCCTTCTGCGCACTCGTCCAGATCTGCAACCAACACCACACCAAATGAGCCCACGCAGCTTCCTGCGGGCCCGAGTGCTCCCTGACAGCCGTTCATTCCCCAGGGGAGCAGTGAGGGCTCCTGCTCCCAGCGCAACAGCTGGTGAAGCAGAGGCACAGAGAGGTGACTTGCCCACGATCACCCAGCAGGTCAGGGGCATAGCCAGAGATCGAATGCCAGTTACCTGCTCTAACCACTGGATTTAATGGCAGCCTGCCACTGCAAAGAGGAGATGTGACCGGACAGAAGAGATGTGTGCTGCTCACACAGCCCTGGCGGAGGGGCAGGGAATGGCGAGAGGAAGAGCCAGGCTACAGTGCAGCTCCTGCATCAGACCCGGGGGTGCAGCGTTCGGCCTGCACTCCGACCAGCTGGCACAGGGACCTTGGAATCCTCTGGGTACACGAGGGCACCAGCCCCGCAGGGACAGGCAGTGTGAGCACAGGGGTCACGCCCAAGGAGTCAGCCGCCAAGTACGTGCCAGCCCTGACGAGCTGCAAGGGACACAGCCGGCAAAGCACCAGAGCTGCACGGCACTGAATCATAGAATATCATAGAATATCAGGGTTGGAAGGAACCCCAAGAAGGTCATCTAGTCCCTCCTGCACTCAGCAGGGCCCAAGTTCCAGTCGACTCCTAGGATCTGTCTGACCTGCGGCCACTCCAGGGCTTCCCGCAGTAGAGGGCTGCCAGAGCTGCTGAGCTGGGTGCTTCCCAGTTTGTGTGAGGGCCTCCGGGTGGCTCCGAGTGCTCTGACTCCTGCTGGCCACACACCGGGAGCGCTGGGCTTGGCCTGGCGCGTTGGGAAGGGGGGGCTCTCTGAGCCCCAGCTGGGGGTTCTGCGGTGCGGTGCAGTGCTAACCCACACAGCACTGACTGCACTCTGCCATGTGACACGGCGCAACTCGGTCCATTGCAGAGGGGGTTAGACACCATTATAAACACTGAGGGCAGCCAGGCCGCATTCCCAGCCAGCATTAGCCCGAGGCTCAGCAGCTGGGGCTTGCGCACCCCACGGGGCCTGGAACCAGCCCTGGGTCGGGAAAAGCAGACAAGCCGGCGTCCCAGATGGCAGCCGGGCGTTCTGGCCATGGCTCCTGCTGGTGCTGCTGGGGCAGGTTAAGGGCAGCAGGCCGGGAGGGCAGGACAGCTCCAGAGGCGGTTCGCTATCCCTTACCTTTGCACATTCTCCTGTCTTCCCGGAGGGTGTACCCCGAGGGGCAGGTGCACTCGTAGGAGCCAAAGGCATTGATGCAGCGGAAGGCGCAGAGCAGGGGGTTCAGTGCACACTCGTTGATATCTGGGAGGCAGGAGAGAGAATGAGCCTGACCTGCACCCGGGACACTGTGCCTGCCACGCCGCTGCCCCTGCAGCAAACTGCCTCGGGTGTGCGTCCCCTGGAGACGACGCGCTGTGGTGTAGGCGGCGAGTGCTGAGATCCACCCTGAGCCGCTTGCTCTGCCCAGCCCCAACCCCGACAGCCCAGTGCCCCAGGGCGGCGAGTGCTGAGATCCACCCTGAGCCGCTTGCTCTGCCCAGCCCCAACCCCGACAGCCCAGTGCCCCAGCACAGCTCCCCCTGCTGGGGAAAGCTCATAGGTGCCCTCGGCACTGCCATGGCCACAGGGGTAAGCACCGCTGGTGTGCCCGGCGAGCACTACGTGGGGCAAGGATTGCGAGTCCTTTCCTGCCCCACCCCCTTGGTTCCAGCGTGCACCGCCTGACCGGGGCTCCCCATGCATAGGCACTAAATTTTACCCCTGCTCTGCCCCCACTCCACCCCTCCCTGGATGCCCTGCCCTCACTCTGTCTCTTCCTGCCCTCACTCTGCCCACCTGCTGCTCACTGCTCTCTGCCCTCCCTCAGCCCCCTCCCTGAGCCTGCCAAACCGCTGGTCAGTGGCCCGCCCAGCAGCTGTGGCTAATGGGTGCTGAGCACCGACCATTTGTTTCCGTGGGTGCTCCAGCCCTGGAGCACTCACGAGTCGGCACCTATGTCCCTGTGCCTCCTGAACCCCCTTCCAAGTGTGTGGGAGGCCAGGCCAGGAGGGCAGAACTCCTCCTTTAGAAGGGGGTGTGACTCTGGGGTTCTGCTACCACGAGGAACCACCACTAAGACGGGAAGTCCTGTCTCAGGTCCCTGGCCATGGGCTCTGGGGAGTTGGTTGGAGTAGGCAGCCCAGCAGCCTCCCCTTCTGCCCTCGCAGAGGCGCTCAGGGCTCTGCCCTTCACAGGAAATAATTTTACATGGATCCAACAACCCCAAAACCTCCCCAAATGTGACCGCAGGTCCAGCCGGAGACAGGGGTTCTGGGGAAAGGAGACAGATGTCAGACTCTGCCCTTCCCCCACTGTCTAACGGGGCTGTCTGCCTCTTTGCTGCATGGGAAGGCTGGTTGCATTGACCCCACTGCAGGACTCCTGAGACTCCACGGGGAAAGGCACTGTGCTCTGTGCCCCAGAGGAACATTACCTTCGCAGGTCATCATGGGGCCTGGCTCAAATCCCTCGTCGCAGGTGCATTCGAAGCCTCCCACCACGTTGGTGCAGGTCCCGTTCCCACAGGGGTTGCCGATGGAGCACTCATCGGTATCTGGGGGAAGGCCAGGAATGGCGTTAGTGCAGCCACAGGAAAGACTCCGGCTGGCGTTTTCCTGCAGCCAGAGCATTCAGGCAGCCCCAGGCAAATCTACCAGCCCCTGTGGGGGAGCGAGGAACTCCACCCTGGAGTTCAAGGGAAAGAGCAAGAGCTAGAAACATCTACTCCAGAATTTGGCACGTGGTCGCAGAATAACTCAGCACCCACCTCCCCCCAGAGCAGCTCCCCCCACCCAGGGCCGTGACGCTCACCCACACAGTTGACTCCGGTGTAATCCAAATTATAGCCAAAGGGACACTCGCAGCGGAAGGAGCCATCAGTGTTAATACAAGCCCCGTTGATGCAGATCCCGAGGTTCTCGGCGCACTCGTTCACATCTGGGGATAGAAATGCTGCCTATGAATGGCCCTTGCTTGGGACCCCATTTTCGGGTAGCCTTGCCATACACACACAGTCCCCCTGTAGGGTCAGCAGCCGCAGGCCACAGCCTATTCCGGTGGGACAGTCCCTGGGCCTCCCTCCCTGGAGTCAGTGAAAACTGAGTGAGGACCTCAGGGTGCAGCATGGCATGGCCTGAGCCCATGGGGGGCCTGCAGCTCTGAGCCAGCGCTATGAGACGCCCCCCATGCCGCCAGCGCTTTGAGACCCCCCCCATGCTGCCTGCTCCCTGAGGACCCCCCATGCTGCCAACTCTCTGAGATGCCCCACATGCTGCCTGCTTTCTGAGGGCCCCCCATTCTGCCAGCTCTCTGAGACACTCCCCTCCATACTGCCTGCTCTCTGAGGGCCCCCTCCATATGCCTGCTCTCTGAGGGCCCCCCCATGCCGCCAGTGCTCTGAGGGCCTGCCTCTCCACACAGCTAGCACTCTCGGCACCCAGCACGGGGGCTCAGCACTGGCTGTCCCGACTAGCCGAGCCTGGCTGCTGCTCCGTCCGAGTCCCTGGTGCAGCACCGCTTACTGGCACGCTCCAGTGGCCGTGCCGTTTGGCCCGTGCTGTTTCCTGAACACTGGCACTTACCTTCCCGGGTATCGCCTGGGCCGGGGATCGCCCCGTGGCCGTACGGGCACAGCTCCTGGAAGGCAACTGGGAGAAGGAGAAAGATGAGATGTGCCAGCAGCTGCTCCCGGTAGCTGGAGTTGGAATGCAGGTGACAGTGGCCGTCTGGGAAAGCCAGCCGGGAGAGTGATAGGGCAGCACTTCTGCTGGGTTCGTTAATCCTAATGATGATGCTTGATGATTACGTCACTCATCATGCTTGGAAGCACACAGTGCCCCCGTGAGGTGGGGAAATGAACTGCACCCCACTGGGAACCAGAGGCACACAGGACGGCAGTGACTTGTCCCACCAGCGAATTGGTGGCAGAGCTCATAGCAGAACCCAGGGTCTAAATGCCCAGCACTCTGCTCCTGTCTCTATGGGGCACCCCTTCCCACCCTCCTGGCAGAGAAAGCCTCCGCTCTGCTGGGATCCAAGAGTGCTGCAATCCCACTGAGGAGCATCCCTTATGGCAATGGCTCTCAATCTTTCCAGACCACTGTATCCCTTTCTGGAGTCTGATTTGTCTTGCAGACCCCCAAGTTTCACCTCACTTAACAACTACTTGCTTACAAAATCAGACATAAAAATACAAAAGTGTCACAGCCCAGTGTTACTGAAAAAGTGCTGACCCTCATTTTGACCATATAATTATAAAATAAATCAGCTGGAATATAAATATTTTACTTACATTTCAGTGTATAGTCTATAGAGCAGAATAAACAAGTCACTGTCTGGATGACATTTTAGTTTGTACTGACTTCTCTAGTGCTTTTTATGGAGCCTGTTATAAAACTAGGCAAATATTGAGATGAGTTGATGGACCCCCTGAGAGATGTCTGCGTACCCCCTGGGGGAACATGTACCCCTGGTTGAGAACAACTGGCTTATGGGATCCCTGCCCCAGGCTGGCTCCTCCTCTAGGCTCCCTACTGCATCCGATGCACACTGACTCCTGCAGCCACAGCTGATCCCGAGGGGCTGGGACACCTACCGTTTCCTTCCTGGGGGCACAGCTCGCAGGGGTCGCCCCAGCCCTCTCCAGGCATCTTGCTGCAGCAGCAGCGGGCTTTGGTGGTGTTGAAGGCCTTGGGGACGGAGCACTTGCCATTGTCGAAGCGGGTGAAGCAGAAACTCTGGCGGGTGTCTGCAGCAGCAGGAGGGGAGAATGTTACAGACGTCCAAGACGGGCGTGGCACCTCCTGGTGACACGCTGCACGTGGTATGGGCCCAAGCCTGCATCACGTGTGTAAGTGAACAAGAGTTTGGCCGCTGACAGCAATGGGAGCAGGATTGGGAGCCCACAGAACGCGGCTCCATGTGCAAGCAGCAGACCCTGAGAGACAAGCAGCTCTGGCACATGGATACGGAGCGGCCCCCTAAGCTAGCCCCAGGCAGAGATGAGCCCCCAAGGGATCAGAGCTGTGAGGAAGGCACATCGGGCCAATGCCCCGATACCAAGCATGCCCTGGGGCTCAATGCTCTCTGGGAGCTCTCCTGCCCCTGGCACACAGATGTCCAGGGGTGACAGTGCCCATCCCAGCAATGGCAGCTGGCAGGGCCCCAACACTGGGTGGCACCGCGGGGGCCACAGGATTCCTACCTCAGCGCCCCTCCCCCCCCCACGAGCACTGCCTCCGAGGACCCCACGGGCTGTGAGCGAGGCCACGCACACTCACCAAAGCATCTGCGGCCATTGTCGGACAGGACAAAGCCGGGGGGACAGATGCACTGGAAGCTGCCGGGGGTGTTGGTGCAGGTACCAAACAGGCAGATGTTGGGCTCCTCCTCACACTCGTTGATATCTGGGAGCAGGACAGACAGAGGAGTGGGTTAGACGTGTACCAGGGCAAAGATCTCAGCTCCTTCTATGGCACCGAGACCCCCGGGCAGGTGCAGGGGCCCTGCAGAGCTCAGGGGTCACTCCTGCGGGAAAGCAGGCATGTTTCCTGAGAGCTTCCACTGGGGGGCGCGCTCCCGTCCCCCAGTCACACCCAACTCCCATCATCCGTCTGGGCCGGTCCCCACAGCCATCTCCCCTGCACAGCGTAGGCTGCAGCCACACAGTACCACTGCCCCAGGGGCCCAACACCCACCAGTGCCTGGCTCCCTGAGACCCCGGAACAGTAAGCAAAGTCAGAACTGCACCGGTCCCTACACAGCATGCTGTCATGATGACAGCTCTCTTCCTCCTTCTCCAAAGCCAAGGTCGCGGCCGCTTATATTAACAGGGAATCACCACTAGCTATTCACAGTGTGGGGCCTATGACACACAACTGGGCAGTGCTGATTCTCTCCATTAGAGGCTGGCGTGTTCATTACACTGTTAAAAATATCCCCTTATCAACTGTGAAACTAACAAGATGGGAGTGAAGCATCCCTGGCCAGCCATCTACTGCTCTGTGGCTGTCGTACCCCAGCCTTAGCCTCCACCCAACTGCTTTAGAGGGTAAGTCCTTGGGGCAGCCCCTGTATCCCTGCTGCCTAGGAAGCACCTGTCCCAGGCTGGTGACAGAGTAGCCCTGTGTGGTGGTAGGATGGAGGAACCACCCTTACCGATGCAGTTGTCATTCTGCACCTCGTACCCCGGGGGGCAGATGCAGCGGAAAGAGCCTTCCAGGTTCTGACACGTCCCCGGAGAGCAGGTTCCAGGCAGGCTCACACACTCATTGATGTCTGAAAAGAAACAAGAGGGGAAAGTCACCCAGGGGCTGGACTCCGGCCGCTTTGCCATGTGGAGCCTTCCTGGCCCACAGGCAGGGACCCCCTGAGCATTACACATTCCACTGCACCAGGGACCCTACAAGGGCAGCAGTGGGAGCCATAGCCCAACAGGGCCTGTGACGCAGCAGGGAGGGGGGAGTGTTGACCTGGGAATGTGGCAGGGGAGTTTCAATGGGAGACCTGAGAGCCTGTAACCTGAGCCAGGAGGGGGAGGTGACACCTCTGCCCAGGAATGTGGACGGAGACTGCAGGAGGGAGCCTGCTGTGGAGGTTTAGTTTCAGTTTGGTGCTGGGTGGTGGAACGCAGGGAACCCCAGGGCTGGGGTCTAGGTTCCCTGCTCCCCCAGAAGGACTTGACTGAGGGGTCCTGGGTGTACCCACAAGCTGTTTTGGACTGTGTTCCTGTTGTCCAATAAACCTTCTGTTTTACTGGCTGGCTGAGTCTCAGTGAATCCCAGGAAGAGGGGTGCAGGGCCTGGACTCCCCCACACTCTGTGACAGGGCCCCACTGCTCCCCCGGAACCCCAGTGATCTCCAGTCCTCTCCCTGTGCTCCTCAGCTGCTGTGGGAATGCCCCGGGGCTGTGCGTGGGAGCCGCCGGCACAGGCAGAAGGGCTGGGGCACACCGCTGCGTGTCTCTGCACCACACAGTGAGCCCAGCAGCTGCACATGGTGACTAGCCTGGCAACAACACCTCCACTAACCAGACCTTGGGAAGCACTTTGAGCTCCTCCCACAGCAGGGCACCACCTGGGCTACCTTTGCCAGGAAGGCACCTGGTATCTGCTGCTGAATAAGATCTGGGGTATCTACAACAGCTGTTGTCTACAGGCCCATGTTCAACCAGTTCTCACACTGTGATGCTGGAAACAGGGCAGTCATCTCCTGGTGCCAGGGACAGGTGGGGGTCAGTCAGCAGAGCTGTGGCTGGAGATGCAGGGGGCGATCTTGCTTTGCATCAGGCTAGGGATTTCCCACACTGTGCCCAGCAGGGGTTCCTTGTCCAGGAAGCCGAGCTGGGCACTCTGTAGCCAATGAGACAGTTTTTATGTCCCGAGAAAACTGTTGGTTGAGAAGGTACATGGCACCAGATCCCATGCAGGGTGTCCAAGTGCCCGGTTTCCAGCTGGAAAGTCTGGTCACAAAGGGGACCTGACAGTGTCTGGTCAGGTCTACTGACCAGAGACTCAGAGTCTGGTTACTATGGGCAGGGGAGACAGGGAGGCGCAGGGTCATCACCCGTGCCAGCCCTACTCAGCCAGGGCCACCTCCTTCCTGCGTCAGGTGGCTGCAGCTCCCAGCCCTGGCTCTGCTGGCGAGTCCCTCCTGACCTGGGCGGGGGGGAGGGGGAGCTGGGGAGGAGGGCAAAAGCAGCAAGCGACCGGGGGGGGGGGGGGAGGGAGGAGAGGAGTGGGTAGGGGTGGGGCCTTAGGGGAAGAGGCGGGGCAGGGGTGGGACCTTGAGGGAAGAAGTGGGGCAGGGGCAGGGCTTTGGGGGGAAGAGGCGTGGCAGGAGAGCTTCCAGCACTTCACCTGGACTGTCCATCTTTTAAATATTACAAAGTTGGCAACCCTACTCCCATGGCATCCTGTACCAGGTGCGGAGCAGTGACTTTGCTCAATAACCCTCAGCTTGGCACTGGAGCCAGGTGTCTGCAGCTAGTGAGAGCCCAGTGATGCGTGAGCTCCCCCAGGCTCAGCCCTGGGATCTCTCCTGGCTGGGACCCAAGCTCTAGCCCCTAGCCCCACAGCCATGGCCCTGAGCCAGAGCAGAGATTCCACTGCCCAGAGTAGGAGCAGGTGCAGGGAGATGAGCACATTTGCCAGAAGGGGCCTGCAGATGGTCAACCCACAGGCCGGGCGTGATGAGAATTACAGCGGCTGCTGCCCGGGCACTCACCGACACAGTTCTTCCCATCCAGGGTCCGGTCATACCCTTCCTGGCACAAGCACTGGAAGGAGCCAACGCTGTTTATACACTGGCCATTCCGGCACACCTGCCCCCCCAGGGATGAGCACTCATCAATGTCTGCAGAGAGCAGGAGAGAAAAGCACAGTGGGACAAACCCATAGGGTGACTGTGTGACACCCGGCCCTCGCACCCAGACAGCTGTGACTGAGACACCGACCCTTATGCCTTCACAGCTGTGACTGTCAGATACCAACCCTCACACCCACACGGCCATGGCTGTGTGACACTGACTTTTAACGACCTCACACCCGACACTCACACCCATATAGCTGTGACTGTGTGTGACACCCAACCCTCAGACCCACACGGCCATGGCTGTGCGACACTGACCGTTAACGACCTCACACCCGACCCTCACACCCATATAGCTGTGACTGTGTGTGACACCCAACCCTCACACCCACACGGCCATGGCTGTGTGACACAGACCGTTAACGACCTCACACCCGACCCTCACACCCATATAGCTGTGACTGTGTGTGACACCCAACCCTCACACCCACACGGCCATGGCTGTGTGACACTGACCGTTAACGACCTCACACCCGACCCTCACACCCATATAACTGTGACTGTGTGTGACACCCAACCCTCACACCCACACGGCCATGGCTGTGCGACACTGACCGTTAACGACCTCACACCCGACCCTCACACCCATATAGCTGTGACTGTGTGTGACACCCAACCCTCACACCCACACGGCCATGGCTGTGCGACACTGACCGTTAACGACCTCACACCCGACACTCACACCCATATAGCTGTGACTGTGTGTGACACCCAACCCTCACACCCACACGGCCATGGCTGTGTGACACTGACCGTTAACGACCTCACACCCGACACTCACACCCATATAGCTGTGACTGTGTGTGACACCCAACCCTCACACCCACACGGCCATGGCTGTGTGACACTGACCGTTAACGACCTCACACCCGACACTCACACCCATATAGCTGTGACTGTGTGTGACACCCAACCCTCACACCCACACGGCCATGGCTGTGTGACACTGACCGTTAACGACCTCACACCCGACCCTCACACCCATATAGCTGTGACTGTGTGTGACACCCAACCCTCACACCCACACGGCCATGGCTGTGCGACACTGACCGTTAACGACCTCACACCCGACACTCACACCCATATAGCTGTGACTGTGTGTGACACCCAACCCTCACACCCACACGGCCATGGCTGTGCGACACTGACCGTTAACGACCTCACACCCGACCCTCACACCCATATAACTGTGACTGTGTGTGACACCCAACCCTCACACCCACACGGCCATGGCTGTGCGACACTGACTGTTAACGACCTCACACCCGACCCTCACACCCATATAACTGTGACTGTGTGTGACACCCAACCCTCACACCCACACGGCCATGGCTGTGCGACACTGACCGTTAACGACCTCACACCCGACCCTCACACCCATATAGCTGTCACTGTGTGTGACACCCAACCCTCACACCCACACGGCCATCACCGTGTCGCCTGACCCTTACTCTCACACAGCTGTGACTGAGTGACATTCAACCCTCACCCCCACACAGCTGTCACTGTGTTTACAACCAACCATCATGTCCACCCAGCCATGGCTGGCGAGATATCTGACTCTCGCACCCACACAGCTGTGATTGAGTGACACTGGAGTCTCTCACCCATGCAGTCATTATTGTGCGTCAGCTCGAAGCCAGGGAAGCACAGGCAGTTGTAGGAGCCTACTGTATTCTTGCAGGTGCCGTTCCCACAGGGCTGCCGGTCACATTCATCGATATCTGAAAAGAGAAGATCAATGCAGGTCGGGGGCTGAGTCCTCGCTTGCCTGGAGCTGGGCAGTCAGTCAGTGCCGCTCATGGTGGGGGCGGCAGTCTGGTGCTGCTTAGGTGAGCACGAGGACTCAGAAACCTGGGGCCGAGGAGACGCAATGGCCCAGCTCTCTGCCTGCCTTATGACGTGCCATGGCCCATCCTCCCCATGCAAGCCCACCCTCCAGGGGCCCAGAGAGCTCTCACTTCCTTTTGAAAGGGCTTAAATCTATTGCCAAGCAATAGGGAGCAGCCCATGGGGCTGCCGAGCCATCTGCACTGACCCATGCACATGGTCTGTTCTCCTGTGGCCTTGAACCCGTTGTGACAGATGCAGATGTAGCTGCCCTCGGTGTCCACACAGTCCCCATGGCTGCAGACATTGGGGATTTCCTGGCATTCATTGCGACCTATAACAGAAGAACACAGAAAGCAGTGAATAGGAGAGGCCCCAACCGAAGTGGGAACAGATGCCCTCTCCAGCGTGGCCACATGGCTTCCATGCCTGTGGCTACCAGCTGGTGGCAGCCTTGCTGAGCAGCGGTGCTGCCAGCACTCACGACTGCACCTCAGATCTCAGGCTATCTGGTGTTTTACTGAAAGCCCCAGCTCATGGGGCTCCGAGAAGCTTTATGTTTCTAAAAATAGGAAGTTGCTCGCTCCCCTGGCTGCAGACGGCATGTGGCAGCAGGGCCACTCGAGCAAGGCCTCTACCTGCTCAGAACGCAGGAGGCAAAGAAAAAGGACCCGGAATTTATTATTTTTTGAAATCTCCTGATTTTTTAGCCCATCGCATGATTCTGGGGGCCCTGATTCATGGACTTCAGAGGTATGAAATTAGAACATCAGAACGGCCAGACTGGGTCCGACCAAGGGTCCATCCAGCCCAGTATCCGTCTTCCGACAGGGGCTGCTGCCGGGTGCCCCAGAGGGAATGAACAGAACATGGCAATTATTAAGTGATCTAACCCACCATGCAGTGCAAGCATCTGGCAGTCAGAGGTTTAGGGACACCCAGAGCAGCATGGGGCATTGCCTCCCTGATCACCTGGGCTACTAGCCACTGGACCGTCTTCACTCTTCCCCAACATATTGTGTTCATTTGTGTGTCTGATAGATTCGTTCTTTACTATAATTTCAACCAGTTTGCCTGGTACTGAAGTCAGGCTTCCCAGCCTATCATTGCCAGGATCGCCTCTGGAGCCCTTTTCAAAAATAGATGTCACATTAGCTACCTGCCAATCCTGTGATACAGAGGCATGTTTCAGCAATAGGTTACAGCTAGCAATTCTGCAATTTTTCCTGAGTGAATACCATCTGGTCCTGGGGACTCACTACGTTCAATTTCTCAATTTGTTCCAAAACCTCCTCTATCGACACCTCAATTTGGGACAGTTCCTCACACTTGTCACCTAAAACAAATGGCTCAGGTGTGGGAATCTCCCTCACAACCTCTGCAGTGAAGACCAATGCAAAGAATTCATTTAGCTTCTCCTGAATGGCCTTGTTTTACTTGAGTGCTCCCTTAGATCTTGATCGTCCAGTGGCCCCATGATTGTTTGACAGACTTCCTGCTTCTGATGTACTTACACAACATGTTGCTATTAGCTGTTGTGTCTTTTGCTAGTTGCTCCTAAAATTCTTTTTTGGCATGGCTAATTATACTTTTATACTTGATTTGGAACAATTTATGTTCCTTTCTATTTTCTTCTGTAGAATTTGACTTCCAGTTTTTAAAGGATGCCTTTTTACCTCTAATTGCCACTTTTACTCTATTGTTTAGCCATGGTGGCATATTTTGGTCCTCTTACTGTTTTTTTTTTTAAATTTGGGGTATACATTTAGTTTGAGCCTCTATTATGGTGTTTTCAAATAGTTTCCATGCAGCTTGCAGGCATTGCACTCTTGTGAGTGTTCTTTTTAATTTCTGTTTAACTAGCTTTCTCATTTTTGTGGAGTTCCCCTTTTTGAAGTTAAATGCCACTGTGGTGGGCTTCTTTGGTATTTTCGCTCCCACAAGGCTGTTAAATTACATTATGGTCACTATTACTGAGCGGTTTCAGAGTAACAGCCGTGTTAGTCTGTATCCACAAAAAGAAAAGGAGGACTTGTGGCACCTTAGAGACTAACCAATTTATTTGAGCATAAGCTTTCGTGAGCTACAGCTCACTGCATCGGATGCATTCAGTATATGCTCAAATAAATTGGTTAGTCTCGAAGGTGCCACAAGTCCTCCTTTTCTTATAACTGAGCGGTTCAGTTATATTCACCTCTTGGACTGGATCCTGTGCTCCACTTAGGACTAAATCAAGAATTGCCTCTCCTCCTGTGGATTCCAGGACTAACTGCTCCAAGAAGCAGTCATTAATGGTGTCTAGAAACTTTATCTCAGCATCCCATCCTGAGGTGACATGTATCCCGTCAATAGGCGGATAGTTGAAATCCCCCATTATTATTGAGTTTTCTATTTTTATAGCCTCTCTAATCTCCTGGAGCATTTCACACTCACCATCACCATCCTGGTCAGGTGGTCGGTAATATATCCTTACTGCTATGTTCTTATTATTCAAGCATGGAATTTCTATCCGGAGAGATTCTATGGTAGGGTTTGGTTCATTTAAGATTTTGACTATACTTGACACTGTGCTTTCTTCCACTCCCCTACCAGCGTGACCTACTCTGTCATTCATATATATTCTCTACCCTGGAATTACTGTGTCCCGTTGATTTTCATCGTTCCACCTAGTTTTTGTAGTGTCTGTTATACCGATAGCCTCATTTAATACCAGGCGCTCAAGTTCACCCATCTTAGTATTACACTTCTAGCATTTGTATACAAACACTTCTAAAATCTGTCAATGTTTAGTTGTCTGGCTTCATGTGATGTAATTGAATGGGACTCTTTTTCGTTTGCCTGTTTCTCTTCAGTTCCTACCAGTACTTTTATCACATTCTATCCTCTCCTCTTCACTAGCAGGAATAGTCAATAGGTGGACTGTGCGCCAAATCTGGACTGCTAGATGCTTTTGAATCTTGTTATTCACAACTTATTATCATCATTATTGTTATTTTTTTATTATTTTCTCAGGAGTCTGGACCTTCACTATACCTTGACCAAGAAATCTGGATCTTGACAAACAATAATTGACTATCCCTGATACAGAGAATCCCATTTAACAAATCCTCTCCTAAGGGATCTGAACCGCGTGCTCCTCTGCCCCTATCGGCTTTCGATCAGCCCTCATCGGAATGAGACCGCCCCATGGAGAGGAATACATCCTGACCCAATAGCACAATTCATCCCAATGTGCATTCTGCTCCCACCCTCTCCAAAAGTCTATCCCAGCCCTGCAGTAGAATATCAGTTTTCAAGACTATTTTGCTAGGCCTGGGGGCTTGAAAGCAATCTGAATATTAAAATCAGCTCCTTATCTGAGGGGCTGTTTGAGTATCTCCTTGCCCAAATGACCTCACCCCTCCCCTTGAACCACTAACCCTATCCTAGTCCCTGCTGTGGTGAAATGATGTTGTGGGGAAGGATGGTACCACTTTAGTTAATGTTGCAGTAGGACTTCCATTTTAAAAGCAGTAAAAAAGGCCTATCAAACTTCTGTCTTCTGTGTTAGAGTCTCACTGAAAATGTTTGTTATGGTCTGTATACTGCTTGATTTTTCTATAGCACTTTGTTGTGGGGGGGATCATTTAAGATTTGCTGTGACTGTTCTAAAAGGGGGCATGTAATTCAATTTTTCCTATTGTCTGGCATTTCCTTTGGACCCCTTTCCAAGGAAGTACAGCACTTTGAAAGGTGAAAATGACAGGTGGGATCCCTTGGATGCTGTGGACTGGATGAATGATTGCAGAACACTGAAACTTGTTTTCTGTGTTTATTTTTGTGGTAAATATGAGTTATTCTTTTGAATGAGGACAGTATTCTGGTGCCACATTAGTTGGCATTGTCCATCCTTAGAATAGGGCTCTCTGTCATGAGTGCATATCTTGATGCTCAGCAAGCCCTTTGATCATGCTGACATTGATGAGAATCTCAGCTACTTGCTCTTCTTTGATCACAATCAGTTCCATTGCTCAGGAACGAGGGGGGAGGAGCATGCAGCATGATCTCTTTACCCTAATGCTACTGCTTCCTAGAGTCTTTCATCTTCCATCTATTCAATTATTATTATTTTTCTTGATGATACTTTTAAAGTAAAATCTGAGTCTGCATGTTGATTTAGAGCTTTTTCCCATGTGGGCTGTTAAACCAGTAGTTTAGCTCTCAGGGCAAACCTTCCAGCAGCAGCCCCTGAAGAATACAGGCAGAACATGCAACACACATTTCTCAGAAAGCTGTGAAGAGCAGGACTTGAATTCACAGTACTTGGGTGCTGCCCAGGTTAAATGCCACAGTATGCCACCCTGAATCATCCGACTGCCTGCAACCACTGGCTTGCACCAGAGCCCCAGTCCTATTGAACCTGCACAAATGACTTTGCCTGTCTTATCGGCTTGGCTTGAGCTGGACTAGAGATCCAACTTTTAGGCAGAATGACTTTTAAAATATTGCTTCCTCAAAGACCCAGTGCGTGCCAGACACTGGCTGAAATCAAACCAGAACAGGTGAGATCTGCTTGGGGACGACCAGAGCCAGGTTTTTAGCCCCAGGTTTGGCAAAAAAAAATTTCAGGACTGTAAAATTTTGATGGCATGTGATTTTTAGGGGGGCTGTGACTCGGCAACCCCTTGCTCAAACAACCTCAAGTCTGGACCAGTAACCTTATACCAGACCCCCAGGAGATACAGCAATTTTCAAGACAATCTGACTCAGCATGTGGATTTTAGAGCATTTAGAAAAAATCAGCTGTCAAACAGCAAGCCAGTCTTAACCATTATCTTCATGGTGCTACTATACTAATCCAGACCTAGGAAGTGCTTCGCCACAGCCCAGGAACAAGCAAAGGTGCAGGCAATGGCAGAGTAAGATGCCCCCAGACTTGCCTCCCCCATGCACCCACCCCTAACCTAGAGGGGATGGGAGTATTTCATTCCCTCCAGGATTATCCCATGCACACACTCAGTTTTCTGATGTGCCCATTAGCTACTGAACTGATACAGCATTTCTGCGCTGACCCCAGACCTCTGCATCCCTCTGAGTTGTGAAGCCCCCATGGATCCACGGAGTGTGGAGCAGCAGGTCACAGTCACGAGACTTGTAAAAGAACCCGAGTCTCCTTCCAAACCCATGACTGTAATGAGAACAATGACAGCCTCCCAGTTCCATTCCTGCCATTCCACGGCACAAGCCTTGGCAATGGAAACCCTTCCTAGACAAAGAGACGAAGTGACGCCTTCCTGATGGCGGCTCTGGGCCCCACTTGAGCATTGCCTCTGCTATAGGTAGTCAACAGTGCCCATCTTACCCACACAGGCTCCGCTAGGTGACAGCTTGTATCCGGTTGAGCATTCGCACCTGTAACTGCCTGGGATGTTGATGCAATCAGCATTGCGCTGGCAAAGGTTCTCCCCGCTGCTGCACTCATCAATGTCTGCACAGAGAAAGAAACCGCTGACACTGACGGCCCAGGGTGTGCGGGACCCTGGTGTCAGTCACCATGGCACTGTGGAGGAACTGGGACAGCCAAACCACTCACGCTGACCACGCAGGCTGTGCCAGACTCTGGTGTCACCACCGCACCGTGGGAAATTTGGAATAAGGCCAAAACAGAGAGATTTTTTTTAAATGGCAACATTTTCATTTTTGCATTTCATTTTCTCAAAAATGTTTGAATCAAAATGTGCCGTTTACCCTTTTTTTTTGGATAGTTTCTGCGGTTTGAAATAAGAAATGTGTTTTGGGTGGGATTTAAACCAAAAGCTATTTCAAAACATCATTTTCATAAACGTTTTATCTCAAAAATGGGAAGTGAAAAATGAAAGCTGTCAAGAAGAAACACTGTTGCCTAGTCTACACTTAAAACTCTGGTTGACATACTCCGGCCCTCGGGGGTAGCTGCAGTGATGCTGATGGAAGAATGCTTCCATCCACCCGGTTGCTGTCACTCGGGGAGGTAGCATTTCCACAGTGGCAGAAATCCCCTGTAGGCTGTGTCTACACTGCGGGGTTATGTTGGCACAGCGACGGCACCCAAGCTGCGCCACTTACAGTCCCTGCAGTGTGGACATGGCCTGGGTAAAACAAAAACTTTTAAAACTCTTTTAAAAGGACATATTTTGGGTGGAATTAGCTGTTTGGAGAGTTTGGCCTTCCCTGATGATCACCCACAAGGCACTGTCCACACTGCACTCTGAGCCCGGGGCTCTGGGACGTGGGCTTTCCATGCCCATGCTTGAGCATCCAGACTGCATTGCAAACATGGGCTTACAGTGCTGGACGCAGGTCTCACAGCGGTGCTAATGTGCCCATACTGCACTACACAGATCTTCTGACTCGGGACTGTGGCTTGACCTGTGTCCACACTGTAGAATGACAGGCTTGGACCCGAACCACAGCAGGACTCGGGCTCTGAGCAGGGTCCTGGGACCTGAGCCCTTGCTGAGCAGCGTCATCTTGATTTGTGGACAGAAGAGGGGCTCTGGGCTCAAAGCTGTGTCAGAGCCCGGGGCGCGGTGTGCAGAGCTGGTGTCTTGCTCCTCATTAGTGCCACAGTGATGTGCCATGCTGAGGGCCCATCACCGTCTGCTCTGCCAGCGTGACTGTGAGCCCTGGGGGCCGTCAGCCCTGCAGCCCCAGCCCGTTACCTTCACAGATGAGCAGAATGTTGTTGTAGCTGAACCCGATGGGGCACTCGCACCGGAAGGAGCCAATCTGGTTGATGCAGACGCCATTGGTGCAGATAGCAGGGATCTCACTGCACTCGTCAATATCTGCAGAGAACAATGTCCCATCAGTGACCGGAGGGGTGGAGGCCCGGGGGAGAGAGTGAGAGAGCGCTGGCTTGGGGATGAGGGAGGAGAGAGTCAGGGTTATGACATCTGTCCCCCTCTCCTTGCTGTAGCAGTGGGGGTCCCAGGTCCAGCTATGAATATTTACAATGAGGGAGGGTCCCGGGTCAATGACTCTCCGTGGCAGGAAGTGGCCGTAGGCTACAAAAACTGGCTCTCCCTTTCCTCCCTTGGTGAAGGTGGGGCCAGAGCAGGGCCTGGGCCACTCTGCCCTAGGTGAAACAGGGGTCGCTGACAGAACCTGCACTGGCTGGGCAAGTTTGGAAAGAATCCCAAACGAGTCCATGACTTTCCCCCTCCCCTGTGCTGACTCCTGCTAGTGCCCCTGGGGCTGGCCCCAGCCCAGGAGAGCAGCTGGGAGGGGAAGCTGAACTGACAGCCCAGGAAATGCCACTGGGTCATGCTGAAATGACCAGTGATTCCACCACTGGCTTATCAAGTCCCGGACCAGGAGCCCTCTGCCCAGCCTCTGGGCACAGCTGCTCACACAACTTTGGCAACTTGGTCTTTGCTTCTACACTCTGGGTTTCTTGGGGACTGAAAAATAAATGGGTCTTCCCCTTGCTCTGTTGAGTCCTGTCCCAGAGCCAGAAAAGCTTGGCACCAAGGCCAGCACCGAGACCCAACAGAGATAACATCTGCTCTCGCCTGAACCGCCAGGGCTAGGGACTCCATCCTTCAAATGCTACAGAGCAGCACCATGATAGGTTGCAAGATCCTAGACCTTGACAGCACATCCAGAGGAGCATCTTGCTTTCTCTCCACTGGAATCCAGACCTCATCTCTCAGCTGCTCTTCTGGAGTGCTCCACGCCCTCGCCAAAGGAAGGCCACTGGCAGGGCGGGAGCGAGTGCTACGAGTTTAGGTCCTCTAGCTCCCAAGCTATCAGGGCTCTGAGCCCTTTGTGCCGGCGGCTGCAGGAGCACTGTGCTTTCTCATGCAGTCCTGGCCTGGCCAGGCCCTGGTCCTGCCTGTGGGAGCCTTCGCTTCTGGTCTGTGCTGACTGCAACTGTCACACTGGGGAGCTCCATCTTTATTGTGTCTCAGCTCACTGAGTCTGGGTCCCGCGGACTCAGCCTGCCAGTGAACTGGTGGGACGGTGGAACTGCCAGCCTGGCAGCCTCAGCTGGGATCAGCCAGTTATGCCCCTTCCCTTTCTGTGCATCATCACTCACACCTGGGGATCCTGCAGCGTGACTCTTACATTCCAAGGCAGAAAGGACCTTTGTGACCTCCTCTATAACACGGTTGTGGCCACTGGTGTGTGGTGCTGCCTACCTGCTCCATTACTGTTCTGTCTCCTGGTTCCTGCGCCCTGAACTCAGGGTTCCTGTTCCTGTTTAAGGCTGTGTGGGTGTGTGTACACATGTGGGTGAGTGTGTGCATGTGTGTGGGTATCTGCACATACCCACACACACACACATACTCTGCTGCTACGTATCTGCTGTTCCGACTGTTACCATGTTTAGTCTGGACTACTGCTGACCTAACGGGTTCATGGTTATTACATGTTTTGATTGACAACCTCCCTGGGTGTCTTGCTTCATTTTCTGTGTGGTTTTGGACTGCTATTCCAGGGTGCATCTGAGCAAAACATCATGGTGCCGAGGATGGGATGAATCCATGTGAACTCCTACAGCAGATCTTTGAGAAAACCAACCTCTCCGTGTAAAAATTGCCAGTGATGGAGAACTCATCACCACCCCGGTAAACTGTTCCAAGGGTTAATTGCTCTCACTGTTAAAAAAGCACACCTTCTTTCTAGTCTGAATTTGTATAGCTTCAACTTCCAGCCCTTGGCTCGTGTTAGAGCTTTCCCTGCCAGACTGAAGAGCTCATTATCAAATATTTGTTCCCCATGTAGATAGTTATAGAATGTAATCA
Organism: Lepidochelys kempii; assembly: GCF_965140285.1. NCBI lineage: Eukaryota > Metazoa > Chordata > Testudines > Cheloniidae > Lepidochelys > Lepidochelys kempii. Next base: position 5,798,949 of record NC_136404.1, read on the forward strand.
GCTCACCCCTTGCCTTCTCTTTCCTAAGCTAAATAGATGGAGCTCCATGTGTCTCTCACTAGAAGGCAGGTTTTCCAGTCCTTTGATCATTCTCATGGCTCTTCTCTGACCCCTCTCCAGCCTTCCAACACCAGAATGGCTGGGCTCTCTCTGAGAGCAGGACTTGGCTTGCAACTTCTTTGCTACTGGGGGTGACACACACGTAAGGGAAAGACCCCAGCTCAAGTGTCAGGCTCCAGCTGACCCTGTCAGGCACTCAGCATAACTCAACACTCTCGGAACGCTCCAAGATGAGGGCCAGGGCGAGCGCCCCACTCCTCCGGCCCCGTGGAACTCTACTATCGGGGTAAAGCTCATCTTTGGGAGACAGAACCCTGCAGACATCCTGGGCCATGCTGGGTGTGAGTACCAGAGAGCGCAGAGCAGCCGGGTAATTGATAAACAAAACCCTACCAAAACAGAGACTGCACTGCACACAGGATTCTACCCTGGGGAGAGGAAGTGAGTGAGAAGGAACCACATGGGACACGTAAGTCTCGTCACTTAATGACTTCGCGGATGGTGCTCAGATACTCTGGTGATGAGGGAGGGATAAGAACAGAATCGAGCTGAGCCAAGCCCAGCCAGCATGGGGCACACAAAAAACCCAGGGATCTCTGTAAGCAGCGTCCACGTGGTCTGCATCCTGAGACCCTGCACATGCAGCCACACAGTGCTGCCTTTAGTCCCCCTGCTGCAAGACCTAGGCCCTGTCTGGGCCTTCTCACTCCCCTCCTGCTTCTCCTTGTCCCCAGGCCTCATGCTCACAAAGGAGGGAAGCAGGCAATGAGCAGAAGACCCAAGCTGGGGAGCAGAGGAAGGGGCAGGAGTAGGACTGGGGATGGCAGTGCGTGTGGGCAAAGGCAGCAGCTCTGTGACAGCCCCAGTGGTACTCACCGATTGGCTTCCCCGTGTGAATGTCAATGATAAAGCCAGGGGCCTGGTTCCCACAAAGGATCTGGTACTCGGCTGGAAGGGAAAGGACAGGGTTACACAGGACGCCCAGCAGACAGACCAGGACAAAGTCAGTACGAGGGGGCCTGGGGCACAGAGCACCCAGGGGGTGAAACCCTACACCCAGGGATGGAGCTGACAGACGGGGAGACCGCTGAGACAGCAGGAAACATCTATCTCCATGCCAGCAGGTTACCCATTGCAGGGCTGGGACCCTTCACAACCTCCCCCTGACCCACACCGTCCTCCCCTCCCCCCATATAGCACACCCACACTCTGCACAGCTCAGAACCACAGAGACCCCATCCCCCGTGTGCTGGGACTCCAGGGCCATCCCCCCACATTGCACCCCCCACCCGTGTCCTGGGGCTCCAGGGCCACCCCCACACACCCCACACACCCCACACCCCAGGCTGCACACACAGCATGGCCTGGGATGGTTGCATGGTCTCCTGCTCCACAGAGGCTCTCGGTATCGTCCACCATTGGAGTTCTGCTGTTGCCCAGCCCCTGCTGCGGGGAGCACACTGCCCTGCACGCCCCGGGGGAGGTGATGCTGTCACTCACTCCCTGTACCAGGGCCGCTCTCTTGGCACAGCTGTCAGCTGGGACCAGGATGATCCTGTGCCCCGAGACACCGGGGGGTGGCCAGACGCAGAGCGTCCAGAGGGCAGAGGGGGAGCAGCTGTAACCCGAGAGACTCCCGCAGCCAGACCCTTCTCCGGGTGCCGGTGACTCACAGCTGGCGGGGGTGGGGCAGGGCTCGCAGGGCTTGTTCCAGGCCTTGCCGATGTTGTAGGAGCAGCAGCACATCTTCTTGGTCATGTTGAAGGAGAGCTCGTTCTCACAGGTGTCGTTGTAGTTGCGGTAGCACACGCTCTTCCTCATGTCTGCAAAGCGGACACAGATCAGACCCGGCTGCTCCGGGGCGGCCGGCTGCGCCTCAGGCACCTCACCCGCCGGAGAGGGCGCAGGGGCGGGGGCCACTGCCCGAGAACAGCTGTCCCGCGACACCTCGCTAGCTCCTGGCACCTCGGTCCTTGGCTGCCCAATGATCATCCCTGCCCTGAAGAGAGGGAAACCATCCCAGAGACGTGGCGCCCGGCCTGGGTTCCCCAAGGGAGCCAGCTGCAGAGATGGGAGCAGAGCCCAGCTTGCCCCTGTGCCAGCCTCCGGGGCAGGGGTGCTGGGAGTGAACCCAGGACTCCCTGCACAGAGAGTACCACCGCGGGGAGCCGCAACCCCAGCACACAGCCTTGGCCAGGTCCCTTGGGCCCCGTGGAACCAACGCTGGGAGCGGAGTCAGGAGCAGCCTGTGGCCTTGCGGCAGACGCCTGAGAGCCCCTGACAGGGACAAGGAGCCCCGGCCCAGAAACGTCCATCTGAACCTGTGCGCCCTCCCCCCAATTTGTGTCTCTGGTCAGCTCCCAGTGAGGAGTGACTGCGGACTGCGAGGCAGGAGGACTGCGGGGAGCAAAGCCCGGCCAGACCCTCACCCCCTCACCACTCTCTGTGGCACCAGATCACCCTCCCAGCACCACAGCAGGCAGGCTGAGCTCAGCCCCATGTACAGAGGGGCAAGGGAGGGGAAGTGATGCACCCAAGGTCTTGCAGTGAGTGAGTGGCAGAGAACCCGGAAGTCCTGACTCCCAGCTCCTGCTCTCACCACACTCCCTGCTCTCTTGTCACCATGTTGCCCGTAGTGAATGAGGAAAGCCAACAGGGCCACTGGGCATTGCCAGCCAGCTCCCTCCCAGCCCCCGCCCTGCCTGGCTGGAGATGGCACCGTACCCATGCAGTTGTTTCCTCCATTGACCTGCATGTACTCAGGGGGGCACACGCAGGTGTAGTTGCCCAGGGTGTTGTAGCAAGTCCCAGGGCCGCAGATCCCGATGTGGGCAGAGCACTCGTCAATATCTGCCAAAAGCAACGACAAGATTACACCCGCACACACAGGACGAGGGGCAGGTCTGGCACAGGGTGGGGGGTAGGTCTGGCACAGGGCGGGGGGTAGGTCTGGCATAGGGCAGGGGGGCAGGTCTGGCACAGGACGGGGGGTAGGTCTGGCATAGGGCAGGGGGGCATGTCTGGCACAGGGCGGGGGGCAGGTCTGGCAGAGGGTGGGGGGAAGGGACATTGCCAAGGCCACCCCACAGGCAAGGGCCCCCAAAGACATCAGCCCTGGGAGTGCTGGGATTGGAGCCCCGCAGAAGGGGCTGGTTCCTTTGTCCCGCACCCCAAAGGGAGGGAGGGATCCTCCCCAGCAAGCTCGGGGCTGGGCCTGGGGCATCTGGGGAAGGAACGAAGGGATCAGGGCAAAGGGCCGGTCGCGCGGCTGCGTCTTGTGAGTTGTTACCAGCCACACACCGCATCAGGACAAGGGCAGGGATGTCGGCCTGCTCCGAAGCAGGCCCTGAGCAAAGCACAGCCGGGCACACATATGCACCCACACACAGCCCAATGCACACACACAGCCCCGGCACACACACAGGGACACCCCCCACAGCCGGGCACCAGACACGCACACCCACACACAGCCCCATACACACACATGCACATGTACCCATATAGACATGCACACCTCTCGGCATGCACACCCCCACATACACGCATGTGCACACACTCAGAAATGCACACCTCTATGCATGTGCACGCACCCACACATGTGCACACACTCCCCACACATGCAGATACACATGTATACTCCCCTCGCATGCATGCAGCCCTTCAATGTACACACACATGCGGACACACGCTCCCGCACACATGTGCACACACACGCTCCCGCACACACATGTACACACACAGATACACTCTCCTGCACACACATGTGCACACACACACACTCCCCCACACACGTGAGCACACACACACTCTCCCGCACACGCGGCAGCGCGGTACCTTCACAGATGCGTGTGTCCTCGTTGAGGTAGTAGCCTAGGGGGCACTCGCACTGGAAGCTGCCAAAAGTGTTCACACAGTTGCCCCCCTGGCAGAGGCCTGGCAGCTCCTGGCACTCATCAATATCTGTGAATGGAGAGCGAAAGGGAAGCACTCGACCCCCCGACCAAGTCCTGGCAGCCCCCGAGGCAGCGTTCCCGAGTGTGCGCTGTCTGCACACAGCCACAGCTCACACCCACTGCCTTGGGCGCCGATCAGCACCTGAGTGCAGCGGAGCTGGCGGCTGCAAGGCTCAGGCTGAGGGGCACAGACTCGTCACATGTCACATGGTGCAGAAGGGCCAGAAGCTGTCAGCTGGCCTCAGCCTGTGGGCAGAGGAAGGGCCGTGGGGGTGGGAGGGAGAGTGCCTTCTGCTGGGGGAGGGATAGCTCAGGGGTTTGAGCATTGGCCTGCTAAACCCAGCGTTGTGAGTTCAATCCTTGAGAGGGCTGTTTAGGGATCTGGGGCAAAAATTGGGGATTGGTCCTGCTTTGAGCAGGGAGTTGGACTAGATGACCTCCTGAGGTCCCTTCCGACCCTGAGATTCTGTGATTCTCAGGGCCGTGAAGCCTGAGGTTGTGCTTTCCCTGGAATGGGCGGGGGCATGTGGGCGCCAGTTCTGCTTACCCTCCAGGATGACTGTGATGGGGTTGGGCCTGAAGCCTTCTCCTCCGGGGCACAGGGTCTTGTACTCCGCTGCGGGGAGAGAGCCAGTTACTGGGTGGCATTGAACTGCACTGAGTGGCTCCCCGTGGAGAAACGAGCCAAAACGCAGGGAAAGGGACAGGCCACAAGGGCCAAAGTGCCCCAGGTCCAGGCCAGAGTAGCCCAACCCAGCCTCTCGCACTCTGTCCCAGCCTGTCCCATGCCTGCCCAGCCTCCAGCCCAGCTCATCACACCCTGATCCAGAGTGATGCTCCCAGGAGAAAGGAACAACCAAAGGTAGGAGAATGGATAACAAGAGGAAATATAGTGGGAGATCTTAATTTCCCAGATAGTGATTGCAGGACAAATGCTACTAGTAAGAGTAGGGCCCAGATATTCCTGGATGTGATAGCTGACAGATTTTTTCACCAAATAGTCACTGAACCAACAAGAGGCCATGCCATGTTACATTTAGCATTGGTAAGTAGTGAGGTAGAAGAACTGTTTGCAGAGGACAATTTTGGTTTGAGTGATCATGAGTTAATTTAGTTTAAATTACACAGAAGACTAAACAAAAACAGATCTGCAACTAGGGGCCTCAATTTCAAAGTGGCAAACTTAAAAAAATAAGGGAATTACTTCAGGAAGTGGACTGGACAGAAGAACTCAATTTCTGCAACTTCGACTTAAAGTAATTCCAAGATTCCTCCACATTTAGATACTTATCTGGAGCCTGCATCCAAGCAAGGGGAAAAATTTGTAGGGAAGGGTGGCAGAGTAAGCTGGATGAACAAGCAGGTGATTAAGAGAAAGCAGAAAACCTACAAGGAATGGAAGATGAGATGGATCAGCAAGGAAAGCTACCTCTTGGAGGTCAGAAAGTATAGGGAAAAGTGAGAATTGCCAACAGCCAGGCAGAGCTGGACCTTGCAAAGGGAATTAAAACCAACAGTAAAAGGTTCTATAGCCATATAAATAAATAAAATAAAATAAAAACAAGGAAAGAAGAAGTGGGACCGCTAAGCACTGAGGATGGGGTGGAGATTAAAGATCATCTAGGCATGATCAACACCTAAACGAATACTTTGCCTCAGTTTTTAATGAGGAGCTTAAGGGTAGTAGCAGGGTGGCTAATGGAAATGAGGATATGGAAGTAGAAGTTACCACCTCTGAGGTGAAAGCCAAACTCAAATGGCTTAATGGGACCAAACTGGGGGGCCTGAATAATCTCCATCCAAGAATATTAAAGGAACCGGCACATAAAATGGCAAGCCCAATAGCAAGGATTTTTAATGAATCTATAAATTTAGCAGTCATACATTATGACTGGAGAGTTGCAAATATAGTACCTATATTTAAGAAAAAAAAAAGAAGTGATCTGGAAAACTAGAGGTCAGTTAATTTGACCTCAATTGCATGCAAGGTCTTGGAACAAATTTTGAAAGAGAAAGTAGATAAGGACAAATAGGTAAATGGTAACTGGGATAAAACATGACATAGTTTTACTAAAGATCTGTTTCTTTTGAGAAGATAACTGATTTTCCAGACAAGGAAATTCAGTAGGTCTAATCTACCAGGATTTCTGTACAGCATTAGTACAGTTCCACATGAGAAATTATTAGTTAAACCGGAGAAGATGGGGATTAATACAAGAACCAAAAGGTGGGTAAGGAACTGGTTAAAGGGGAGACTACAGCAGGTCATACTGAAAAATGAACTGTCAGGCTGGAGGGAGGTTCTAATGGAATTCCTCAGGCCTTGGGCCAATCTTATTTAACATTTTCATTAATGACCTTGGCACAAAAAGTGGGAGTGTGCTAAGAAAATTTGCGGATGATACAAAGTTGGGGGGTATTACCAATATGGAGGAGGACTGGAATATCATACAAGAAGATCTGGATGACCTTGAAAACTGGAGTAATAGAAATGGAATGAAATTTAATAGTGCAAATTTCAAGGTCATGCACATATAGACTAACAACAAGAATGTTGGTATAAGCTGGGGACGAACCAGTTGGAAGTGCCAGAGGAGGAGAAAGGTCTGGCTGTGTTGGTTGACCACAGGATAACAATGAGCCACCATTGTGATGCGGCCATGAAAAAGGCTACTGAAATCCTAGGATGCATCAGGTGAGGTACAAGGCACTGGTGAGATCTCACCTGGAATAGTGTGTGCAGTTCTGGTCTCTCATGTTTAAGAGAGATGGATTCAAACTGGAACAGGTGCAGAGAAGGGCTATTCAGATGATGAGAGGAATGGAGAAAAAACAGTTACTAACCTTTCTGTAAGTGTTTTTTTTCAAGATGTGTTGCACAACTCGATTCCACGGTCAGTGTTTGGGCACTCCAGTGCACAGGCGTCAGAAAATTTTTACCCTTAATGTTACTCGTCATGGTGGCCCGAGCGCCCCCTGCTGTCATGTGCATATTGCACAGGCATGAAGGGCTGAGCTGCCCCAACCTCCCTCAGCTCCTTTCTACTGAAGCAACTCCAATGGAGAAGGGAGGGAGGACGGGTCATGGAATGGACATGCGCAATACATCTCGAAGAACAACAGTTATGGCAAGGTTAGTGACCGTGTTTTATTCTTCGAGTGATTGCCCATGCCCATTCCACGGCAGGTGACTCACAAGCATCCCCTCCAGAGATAGGTTCAGAGTCTATTTGAACAGGGACTGGGGGACCACTTGTCCATCATCTCTAGATTGCTGAGGGATTGTGTAGTGAGAGGCAAACATGTGACTGATGACCAGGCTGCTGCTTTGCAAATGTCTAATTTGAGCCAGAAATGCTGCAGAGGCCACTTGGGATCCAGTCAAATGACCTACTACACTATCTGGTGGCTTCACGTTAGCCAACTGGTAACACCAGTGAATACAACTGGATACCATGATGAAATCCTCTGTGTGGAAACTGGACTGCCCTTCAGTCTCTCTGCAAATGCAATAAACTGTTGAGACAAAGACCTGAAAGTTGTAGTCCAGTCCAGATAAATGCTAACACTCTCATAATGTCGAATGTTTGCAGTGTCTCCTCTCCTTTACTACCATGAAGTTTGGGAAGATCAGGAAGCAAACTACCTAGGTTTATATGAAAAGTGGAGACCAGTTCTGTAGAAATACTTGGATGGAATGATGGTAGACTTTATTTACGTAAAAACAGTACATGGTGATGGAGGGGCTGATACTAATGCTCTCAACTCCCCATCTCTTCTGGCTGATGTGTAATAGCTACTGAAAATGCTATCTTTGTTGAAAGGTGCAACAGAGAGCAGGTCGCTAGAGGCTCACAGGGGGACCTGTAAACTTTGCTCCATGAAAGAGTTGGATTCCGTACGCATGCAAACGGTCTGTCGAATCCCTTTCAAACTCCTGGGGGCATTGAGTTGGGGAAAAGGAAGCAGTTATCTGCAGAGGATGGAATGCTGGTACAGCTGCAAGATGAACTCTGATCCACCCAATCACCAATCCTTGCTGTTTCAGACACAAAAGAGAGTCCAGCACATGCAGAATAGAAGCTAGAATAGCTCTCCACCTTGACCAGACAGAAAACCTCTTCCACTTCACAGGGTAAATTTCCTTGCTGATGGTTTTCTCCTATTCAGCAGTGTCCCCGGCACCTCTCTGGAGCAGGACTCCTCTGCTGATGGGAGACGGTAAGCCTGTAAGTCCAGAGCGAGGCTTCGCATTGTATGTACAGAAAGGCCCTTTGTCACCAGCACCAGCACCAGATAAATTCTGTTGTCTCTGTTGGAGACAGGCCTGCCTTGGCTACGTTGATCAGGAGGCTGAGCGCAATGAAGGGGGACTGGATTACACGAATGCTGGACACCCCTGAGATCAGCCAGGTGGCCAGGTAAGGGATCCCTAAGCTCCAGAGGAAAGCTGCTACCACCGCCATATGCTCTGTAGAAACACAAGGGGCAGCTGAGTGACTGAAGGGCTGTGAACTGCTCATGGCAGCCGCTGACAGTGAATCTCAGAAATTTTCTGTGGTGCTGATGAATCGCCATGTGAAAGTAGGCGTCCTTCAAGCTGCGAGCAGCATACCAGTCCCCTGGCTCCAGGGCAGGAATAATGGAAGCTAGAGTGACCATCTGGAATTTTGATTTTTTTCAGGAACTTGTTTAACTGCCTTAGATCTAAAATTAGGCCTTTTTTCCCCAATACTTCCTGATCCTGAAGGAAAAAGGGGGTTTGCCTTCAGGATCAGGACGTATTGGGAGAAAAACCCCTTTCCCCTGAAAAAAGGAGGGACCTCCTAGATAGCTCCTCCGAGGACCTCTGGCAGTAATACTATCTCATGAGAGGGCTCCCTACAGAGGGATGGGTGGGGGGAATAGGGCTAGCAATAATTGGAGTGTATATCTGACTTTCACCATGCTTAGAACCCACCGATCTGTTGTGGTGTGGGCCCAAGCATGACAGACATGTGGGACATTGGAAAAGAAAAAGACGGCCCTCTGGGAACTGGTCATCTGCTCTTGGCCTGCCCCTACCCATGGGCTCTCAGAAGATGCTGCCTGCCTTGAAGAAGTGGCGGCTGGGAAGCAGAGGGAGGTGGTGGTGGTTTGTCACCTCTGCTCCTTCTCCTTGGCAGGTGTTGGGCTCGAGGAGCAAACCCCTGAAAATGCTGGGACTGATGAGGATGGAACGCCTTCCACCTCACTCGATATTAGGAAAAACTCTTTCACTAGTAGGGTGGTGAAACACTGGAATGCGTTACCTACGGAGGTGGTGGAATCTCCTTCCTTAGAGGTTTTTAAGGCCCAGCTTGACAGAGCCCTGGCTGGGATGATTTAATTGGGGATGGGTCCTGCTTTGAGCAGGGGGTGGGACTAGAACCTCCTGAGGTCCCTTCCAGCCCTGATATTCTATGACTCTATGATTCTCACTGCTGGGGCGGAAACGCCCAGGGATTTCAGGGCCGCTCTAGAGTCTTTGAGACGCCGCAGAGTCTTGTCCCTCGTTTCTGAGGAGAGCGTCAGCCCTTCCGAAGGGAAGTCCCGGACTGTCTGTGTCTGCCACGCCTCTGGAGGGAGGCCAGAAGCGTGTAACCGGGGTGAGTACTACCACATGGAAGCAGCGCTGCCATGTGCTGCGTGCTGCAGAGTCTGCTGCATCGAGACCTGCCTGCAGAGCCGTTCTGGTGACCAAACTGCTCTCCTCTACTGAAGACTGGAACTCCTGCTTCACCTCATCTGAGAGCTCGTCTTTGAACCGTATCCCACCGGGTGAAATCCTGGCGCACAAGCAAAGCTTGCTAGTTTGCAATGCAAAGTTGGAGGCGCTCCGTCTCTCCTTTGCATTGGCTACTGGCACTACAAGGGAGCCTGGAGGAGGATGGCTATATGGTGCTCTAACTCCGGGAGGGGACACTGTACCATCTCTCCCAGCTTTTTGCAGTCAGAAGCAGAGAAGCCAAGGTCTGCCAGAGGACAGCTAAGATAGCTTTATTTATCAGGAGAGCTGTTCTTGCTGGAGCCACAGATCTCAGAATGAGGAGTCCTTGTAGCACCTTATAGACTAACAAATTTATTTGGGCATAAGCTTTCGTGGGCTAAACCCACTTCATCGGATGCATGCAGTGGAAAATACAGTAGGAAGATATATATACACAGAGAACATGAAAAAATGGGGGTTGCCATATCAAGTCTCACGAGACTAATCAATTAAGGTGGGCTATTCTCAGCCGGAGAAAAAAACCTTTTGTAGTGATAATCAGGATGATCATTTAAACAGTAACAAGAAGGTGTGAATAACAGTAGAGGAAAAATTAGCATGGGGAAATAGTTTTTACTTTGTGTAATGACTCATCCTCTCCCAGTCTTTATTCAAGCCTAAGGTAATGGTGTCCAGTTCGCAAATTAATTCCAGTTCTGCAGAATAAAGACTGGGAGTGGATGAGTCATTACACAAAGTAAAAACTATTTCCCCATGCTAATTTTTCCCCTACTGTCATAAATATAAAGGGAAGGGGAAACACCTTTAAAATCCCCCCTGGCCAGAGGAAAAATCCTTTCACCTGTAAAGGGTTAAGAAGCTAGGATAACCTCGCTGGCACCTGTCCAGAATGACTAATGAGGAGACAAGATACTGTCAAAAGCTGGGAGGAGGGAGAAAAACAAAGGGCCTCTGTCTGTCTGTGTGATGCTTTTGCCGGGGACAGAACAGGAATGGAGTCTTAAAACTTAGTAAGTAATCTAGCTAGATATACGTTAGATTATGATTTCTTTAAATGGCTGAGAAATTAAGTTGTGCTGAAAGGAATGGATATTCCTGTCTTTGTGTCTTTTTGTAACTTAAGGTTTTGCCTAGAGGGATTCTCTATGTTTTGAATCTAATTACCCTGTAAGGTATTCACCATCCTGATTTTACAGAGGTGATTCTTTTTACTTCTATTAAAATTCTTCTTTTCAAGAACTGAATGCTTTTTTTCATTGTTCTTAAGATCCAAGGGTTTGGGTCTGTGGTCACCTATGCAAACTGGTGAGGATTTTTACCAAACCTTCCCCAGGAAGTGGGATGCAAGGGTTGGGAGGATTTTTTGGGGAAAGACGTTTCCTAACAATGCTTTCCTAATAAAAATAAACCCAGATAAACGTTTGGTGGTGGCAGTGGAGGTCCAAGGGCAAAGGGTAAAATAATTTGTACCTTGGGGAAGTTTTAACCTAAGCTGGTAAAAGTAAGCTTAGGAGGTTTTCATGCAGGTCCCCACATCTGTACCCTAGAGTTCAGAGTGGGGAAGGAACCTTGACACCTACTGTTACTCATACCTTCTTATTACTGTTTGAAATGGACCATCCTGATTATCACTACAAAAGTTTTTTTTTCTCCTGCTGAGAATAGCCCACCTTAATTGATTAGTCTTGTTAGAGTTGGTATGGCAACCCTCATTTTTTTATGTTCTCTGTATATCTATCTATCTATCTAACCTATATCTATATCTATATCTATCTTCCTACTGTATTTTCCACTGCATGCATCTGATGAAGTGGGTTTAGCCCACGAAAGTTTATGCCCAAATAAATTTGTTAGTCTATAAGGTGCCACAAGTATTCCTCATTCTTTTTGCTGATACAGACTAACATGGCTACCTAGTGACAGAGGATGTGGAAAAAGCTAATGTACTCAATGCTTTTTTTGCCTCTGTCTTCACGCACAAGGTCAGATCCCAGACTACTGCACAGGGCAGCACAGCATGGGGAGGAGGTGACCAGCCTTCTGTGGAGAAAGAAGTGGTTCGGGACTATGTAGAAAAGCTGGACGAGCACAAGTCCATGGGGTCGGATGCGCTGCATCCGAGAGTGCTAAAGGAGTTGGCAGATATGATTGCAGAGCCATTGGCCATTATCTTTGAAAACTCATGGCGATCGGGGGAAGTCCCGGACGACTGGAAAAAGGCTAATGTACTGCCCATCTTTACAAAAGGGAAGAAGGAGGATCCGGGGAACTACAGGCCAGTCAGCCGCACCTCAGTCCCTGGAAAAATCATGGAGCAGGTCCTCAAGGAATCAATTGTGAAGCACTTAGAGGAGAGGAAAGTGATCAGGAACAGTCAGCATGGATTCACCAAGGGCAAGTCATGCCTGACTAATCTAATTGCCTTCTATGATGAGATAACTGGCTCTGTGGATAAGGGGAAAGCAGTGGATGTGTTGTTCCTTGACTTTAGCAAAGCTTTTGACATGGTCTCCCACAGTATTCTTGCCAGCAAGTTAAAGAAGTATGGGCTGGATGAATGGACTATAAGGTGGATAGAAAGCTGGCTAGATTGTCGGGCTCAACGGGTAGTGATCAACCGCTCCATGTCTTGTTGGCAGCTGGTATCAAGTGGAGTGCCGCAAGGATCAGTCCTGGGGCCGATTTTGTTCAATATCTTCATAAATGATCTGGAGGATGGTGTGGATTGCACCCTCAGCAAGTTTGCAGATGACACTAAACTGGGAGGAGAGGTAGATATACTGGAGGGTAGGGATAGGATACAGAGGGACCTAGACAAATTAGAGGATTGGGCCAAAAGAAATCTGATGAGGTTCAAGAAGGACAAGTGCAGGGTCCTGCACTTAGGATGGAAGAATCCCAGGCACCGCTACAGACTAGGGACTGAATGGTTAGGCAGCAGTTCTGCAGAAAAGGACCTAGGGGTTACAGCGGATGAGAAGCTGGATATGAGTCAACAGTGTGCCCTTGTTGCCAAGAAGGCCAATGGCATTTTGGGATGTATAAGTAGGGGCATTGCCAGCAGATCGAGGGACATGATCGTTCCCCTCTATTCGACATTGGTGAGGCCTCATCTGGAGTACTGTGTCCAGTTTTGCGCCCCACACTACAAGAAGGATGTGAAAAAATTGGAAAGCATCCAGCGGAGGGCAACAAAAATGATTAGGGGACTGGAACACATGACTTATGAGGAGAGGCTGAGGGAACTGGGATTGTTTAGTCTGCGGAAGAGAAGAATGAGGGGGGATTTGATAGCTGCTTTCAACTACCTGAAAGGGGGTTCCAAAGAGGATGGATCTAGACTGTTCTCAGTGGTAGCAGATAACAGAACAAGGAGTAATGGTCTCAAGTTGCAGTGCGGGAGGTTTAGGTTGGATATTAGGAAACACTATTTCACTAGGAGGGTGGTGAAACACTGGAATGCGTTACCTAGGGAGGTGGTGGAATCTCCTTCCTCAGAAGTTCTTAAGGTCAGGCTTGACAAAGCCCTGGCTGGGACGATTTATTTGGGGATTGGTCCTGCTTTGAGCAGGGGGTTGGACTAGATGACCTCCTGAGGTCCCTTCCAACCCTGATATTCTATGATTCTATGATTCTATCACTCTGAAACTGATCTCAGAATGTCGCCACTTGTGGGATTTTTCCTGGGCCTCCTCTGGGTGGACGTCTAGGGCATAACCATCCTCCTCAACGGCTCTGGATGAGTCTGAACATCACGAGGAGGCGGAGGAACAGGCTCCTTCACAATTGCCTCGTCAGGGGATGAGGAAGAGGATGCTATCGTTATCCTGGTCCAGGCTGTTTGTGACAGGGATCCCGACTCTGCCTGTGCCGGGCTCTGTGCCAACACTAGGGTGTTTGCAGTGTTAATGCTCCTGACGCTGAGTAGATGGAGCCAGCTGAGGAGGCTGCAGAGGGGGGAAGCCTCACACATTCCAAAAGGGTCACTGGTACAGCCCCGGTCCCCAACTACGTGTAGCTCAAGGGTCCCTTTGATCAGTCCCCTGGTGGTAGCGAGGCTCTGAGCAGGGCAGGCAGGTGGCATACTCCTGATCATGGGACTGGCTAGGCTGGAACACACAAGATCCTACTGCAGAGTTTGATAAGGAAGAAGATTCTTCTTGTGACCACGGCGATGCTGTACCCGCCGGCAGTGTGAAGGAGGCTCTGACTCTGAAGGAAAAGGAGCTGAGGAGATCATCTGTGGCTTTCTACGGCCTAGCGGGTATGCTGATGGCCAGATGCGATGGGGCTACATGGGCAGAGCTGAAGGCAGTGCCTTGGGTGTCGGTGCCAGGCAAGTTTCTTGAACTGATGGTGACAGTTTAACAACTCTCTCTCCGCCGCAAACACCCGGGAGTAGAAGGCACCGGGCAGACGCTCTGTGGTACCCGGCGCAAGGAGATGCTGATGAAGGTGCTCTGGGAGCCAGTCTCGACAGGCCCACGCTGGGCTGTGGAGTCAGTCAACTCCCCTGTTTAGAGGTGTGCTCAGAGGATTGTTTCTTCTGCAAACACCCTCCTGCCTTTGAAGAGGTGCACATGGACTGATGCCAAGGTGCTCGGGACCCAGCCAGGGGCAGATTGCTTCAATGGAGGATGTAGCACCGATGTTTCCATCTGGCTGCCCTGTCCTCTTTAGAATGGAGCTTAACGGCTTTGTACGCTTCTCACTCAGATGAGCTCCCCCAAACACTTAAGGCAGCTGGTGTGAGGGTCACTAGTAGGCACTGTCGTGAAACAAGGGCATCAGGGCTTGAAACCCAGGGAGTCTGGCATAGCTCGGGTGCAGGGGCCGGGACTCAGAGAGAGCACCCAGAGCCACACAAACAACAACAATTTTTTTTTCCTTTTTTTTTACTAATTAACTAACTATTGAGTTACATCAACTCTACACGGGCGCTGTGAACTCAGTTACACGAGCTCTACACGGGCGCTGTGTGCTCAGTTACACGAGCTCTACACGGGCGCTGTGCGCTCAGTTACACCAGCTCTACACGGTTGCTGTGCGCTCAGTTACACCAGCTCTACACGGGTGCTGTGCGCTCAGTTACACCAGCTCTACACGGGCCCTGTGCGCTCAGTTACACCAGCTCTACACGGGCCCTGTGCGGTCAGTTACACCAGCTCTACACGGGCGCTGTGTGCTCAGTTACACGAGCTCTACACGGGCGCTGTGCGCTCAGTTACACCAGCTCTACACGGTGGCTGTGTGCTCAGTTACACCAGCTCTACATGGGCCCTGTGCGCTCAGTTACACCAGCTCTACACGGGCGCTGTGTGCTCAGTTACACCAGTTCTACACGGGCCCTGTGCGCTCAGTTACACCAGCTCTACACGGTGGCTGTGTGCTCAGTTACACCAGCTCTACACGGGCCCTGTGCGCTCAGTTACACCAGCTCTACACGGGCGCTGTGAACTCAGTTACACGAGCTCTACACGGGCGCTGTGTGCTCAGTTACACGAGCTCTACACGGGCGCTGTGCGCTCAGTTACACCAGCTCTACACGGGCGCTGTGTGCTCAGTTACACCAGCTCTACACGGGCGCTGTGTGCTCAGTTACACCAGCTCTACACGGTTGCTGTGTGCTCAGTTACACCAGCTCTACACGGGCCCTGTGCGCTCAGTTACACCAGCTCTACACGGGCCCTGTGCGCTCAGTTACACCAGCTCTACACGGGCGCTGTGTGCTCAGTTACACCAGCTCTACACGGGCGCTGTGCGCTCAGTTACACCAGCTCTACACGGGCCCTGTGCGCTCAGTTACACCAGCTCTACACGGGCGCTGTGTGCTCAGTTACACCAGCTCTACACGGGCCCTGTGCGCTCAGTTACACCAGCTCTACACGGGCCCTGTGCGCTCAGTTACACCAGCTCTACACGGGCGCTGTGCGCTCAGTTACACCAGTGCTACACGGTGGCTGTGTGCTCAGTTACACCAGCTCTACACGGGCGCTGTGCGCTCAGTTACACCAGCTCTACACGGGCGCTGTGCGCTCAGTTACACCAGCTCTACACGGGCGCTGTGTGCTCAGTTACACCAGCTCTACACGGGCGCTGTGTGCTCAGTTACACCAGCTCTACACGGGCCCTGTGCGCTCAGTTACACCAGCTCTACAAGGTGCTGCTTGTAGTTTGAGTAACGACTTGGAGAAGCAAGGCCAGGGAGCTCCCACGACTGTTACAGGCTGTAGGAGGAAACTGAGGTGTCTGGGGCAGCTCCCCCTTTTATGCTGGATGATGTACGGGAGACAAAAGAGGGCACTCGGGCCCCCCCGACAGGTACCATCAAAGTTAAAAACTCCACCAGCTGTGCAATGGAGCTTGGCTTGTTTAGCCTGAGCGGACAAAGGCTGAGGGGAGATACGATCGCTCTCAATAAACCGGAGGGATAAACACCAACAGGTGGCGGAGTTCTCTAAGTTAAGGGCCAACCTTAGCACAAGAACAAATGTCTATAAACTGATCATCAGCAAGTTTGGGCTCAAAGTTCAATGAAGGTTTCTAACCAGCACAGGAGGAACAGCCTTCCATGGGGAATAGGCTTCCCAAACAGCCTACCCTGGCTCAAGACTGAGCCAGATACGTTCATGGAGGAGATGGTCTGAGGGGCCTGTCTACAACTTCATGTAGCCCATCCGCGACTGCTACTAGCAAATATCCCCAATGGCTGGTGATGGGACACTGGAGGGAACGGGCTGTGAGTTACTACAGAGATTCCTTTCCCAGGTGTCTGGCTCGTGGGTCTTGCCCACACGCTCATGGTCCAATTGATCACCACATTTGGTGTCAGGAGAGAATATTCCCCCAGGTCTGATTGGCAGAGATCCTGGTGGTTTTTTGCCTTCCTCTGCAGCCTGGGGCCCGGGTCACTTGGAGATTTGAACTAGAGTAAATGGTGAATTCTCTTTAAATCAAGATTTGAGGGCACCAGTTACTCAGCCAGAGTTCTGGGCCTATGACAGCAGTGGGTGGGTGAGGTTCTGTGGCCTGCAAAGTGCCAGAGGTCAGACTAGATGATCATGATGGTCCTGCCTGGTCTAAAAGTCTCTGTCCCACCTGCACTCAGCCCTCAGCTTATCCCACCCTCCCTGATACAGAGCGATGCAACCAGGCCCCACCTGTCCACCTGACCCCACTGCAGGCAGCGATGCAGCCCATACCCCTGCCCCCGATTCCCCATGTCCCAGGTCCAACCTGTCCTTGCCCTTTGGAGCACAGCAGAGCGCTAACCCCACTGCACGTGAGATTCACCCCAGAGCACTTCTCCTACTCACTTGTGTTGGCTGGAGGGCAGAGCTCACAGGGGTTCCCCCAGGCACGGCCCAGTGAGCAGCAGCAGGAGGCCCGAGTGACGCCCACCCCGATTTCAGCGCTGCACGAGATCCCACCATCCCCGCGGTCCTGAGTGTCTAGGAAACAGTTCCCGACGCGGGTGTCTGCACAGGGAGGGTAGAAAGGAGACAGTGAGCCTTGGGTGAGCAAAGCCCCCCATGCCGCCGCAGCTGGCAGAGAGGGAGGGCCGCAGCAGACCCTGGCAGCAATGGGGGAAGCCTCTGGCAATGGCCCAGGACCTGCCCCT
Source organism: Lepidochelys kempii (assembly GCF_965140285.1). Taxonomy (NCBI): domain Eukaryota; kingdom Metazoa; phylum Chordata; order Testudines; family Cheloniidae; genus Lepidochelys; species Lepidochelys kempii. Next base: position 5,816,332 of record NC_136404.1, read on the forward strand.
CCTGATAACAGCAGAGTTCCCCTTGTCTGCCACCATCACCACAGTGCTGCAAAGCTCGCCTGCTTTCCCCAGGCCGCAACTCTGGCCCAGCCCCACAAAGGGACATAGCACCCAGCAAATCGCAGGAACACCCATGCCCCACAATGCTGAGTTAGGCACCCAGGTCCCTGGACAATGCATAGGGAGAGCATTCACAAAAATCCCCCTGGATTCACAAAAGCCAGCCTGCTCGGGAGCCTGCTGAGCTAGCCAGAGGGAGATCCTGACGCCGGGGTTGTGCTAAGCCCTGCTCCTCTCATGGAGTTCGGTAGGTCCCGGCTGCAGGGAGACGCTAGCTTGGCCAGCGAGCCGCAGGCGGGAGCCCTCTCCTGGAGGCTGGTGACTTAGCGCCGATGGGACTGCAGCTGGGAGGGCTGATTCCCGGCACGGCCGAGAGACCTGCGCTGGCTCGGCTCGAGCTAGCGCACTACAAGCGTGGACGCTGCAGCCTGGGGGTGGCTCCGGCTGTCTCCTGAGTCCAGGCTACCCTCAGGCGGCCAGCCCAAGCCATCACCTGTGCCACAATGTCCACGCTGCTGTTTTCAGTGGGCTCGCTCGGGCTGCTCACCCCGTGCTGGGAAGCCCCTCCCAGCTGCAGTGTGGCCGTACCTGTCTCGTTTCTAGCAAGACAGAGCGAGGTGCCCGCCCAGCTTCACACAGACCAGCCGGGGGAAGTGGGAGGAGGCAGCCCTGGGAGCCTGTAGCCCAGTGGCTGATCCCCCAGGGTAGGGAGAGGAGATCTGAGCCGGGGTCCCCCACCTCCCAGTGCACTGACCACTGAAGTGGTACCGCCCGCAAGTCTCCCGCAATCGTGCCTGTCAAAGTTGTTCCACTTTAATTAAATAATCAACTAATTAACATGAACTGGGCCAGAGAAAGACTCTGTGATGCTGTGTTTAGGGCCCCTGCCTGAGGGGTGGGAGACTCCGTTCAAATCCCTTCTCCCCATGAGGCAGAGGGGGAATTAAACCCAGGTCTGCCCCATCCTAGGTGAGTGCTGTAATCACTGGGCTCAAGGCTGTACGGGAGATTCCTGCCCCTCCCCCACAATTGGCTCCTGTGGAGTTAGGTGATCCCCGAGTACACCTGCTGGAGCGACCCCATGGGTATGACAGGCACAGGAGGCCTATCCCCCTGGTCCGTGGATTGCGCTGGGGCTTAGAAGGCAGGTAGCACCTGAGCACCTAGAGGGAGGCAGCTGTGCGCACGCCCAGAGGCAGGAACAGTGCAAGGTGCGGTCAGGGCAGCTGAGCAGGGTCTGTGGGTCACAGCGCAGGGTCGGGGTCAGGGTCTGTGGGTCACAGCGCAGGGTGGGGGTTGGGGCGGCTGAGCAGGGTCTGTGGGTCACAGCGCAGGGTCGGGGTCAGGGTCTGTGGGTCACAGCGCAGAGTGGGGGTCATGATCTGTGGGTCACAGTGCAGGGTCGGGGTCAGGGTCTGTGGGTCACAGTGCAGGGTGGGGGTCGGGGTCAGGGTCTGTGGGTCACAGTGCAGGGTCAGGGTCAGGGTCTGTGGGTCACAGGGCAGGGTGAGGGTCGGGGCGGCTGAGCAGGCTCTGTGGGTCACAGCGCAGGGTCGGGGTCAGAGTCTGTGGGTCACAGTGCAGGGTGGGGGTCGGGGCGGCTGAGTAGGGTCTATGGGTCACAGCGCAGGGTCGGGGTCAGGGTCTGTGGGTCACAGTGCAGGGTGGGGGTTGGGGCGGCTGAGCAGGGTCTGTGGGTCACAGCGCAGGGTTGGGGTCAGGGTCTGTGGGTCACAGCGCAGGGTGGGGGTTGGGGTCAGGGTTTGTGGGTCATAGTGCAGGGTGGGGGTTGGGGCGGCTGAGCAGGGTCTGTGGGTCACAGTGCAGGGTCGGGGTCAGGGTCTGTGGGTCACAGCGCAGGGTGGGGGTTGGGGCGGCTGAGCAGGGTCTGTGGGTCACAGCGCAGGGTGAGGGTTGGGGTCAGGGTCTGTGGGTCACAGTGCAGGGTCGGGGTCAGGGCGCCTGAGCAGGGTCTGTGGGTCACAGTGCAGGGTGGGAGTCAGGGTCTGTGGGACACAGTGCAGGGTGGGGGTCGGGGTCAGGGTCTTTGGGTCACAGTGCAGGGTCAGGGTCTGTGGGTCACAGCACAGGGTGGGGGTTGGGGTCAGGGTCTGTGGGTCACAGTGCAGGGTGGGGGTCGGGGTGACAGAGCAGGGTCTGTGGGTCACAGAGCAGGGTGGGGGTTGGGGCGGCTGAGCAGGGTCTGTGGGTCACAGTGCAGGGTTGGGGTCAGGGTCTGTGGGTCACAGCGCAGGGTGGGGGTCGGGGCGGCTGAGCAGGGTCTGTGGGTCACAGTGCAGGGTCAGGGTCAGGGTCTGTGGGTCACAGCGCAGGGTGCGGGTTGGGGTCAGGGTCTGTGGGTCACAGCGCAGTGTCGGGGTTGGGGTCAGGGTCTGTGGGTCACAGCACAGTGTGGGGGTCGGGGTCAGGGTCTGTGGGTCACAGCGCAGTGTGGGGGTCGGGGTCAGGGTCTGTGGGTCACAGTGCAGGGTTGGGGTTGGGGTCAGGGTCTGTGGGTCACAGCGCAGTGTGGGGGTCGGGGTCTGTGGGTTACAGCGCAGTGTGGGGGTCGGGGTCAGGGTCTGTGGGTCACAGCGCAGTGTGGGGGTCGGGGTCTGTGGGTCACAGCGCAGTGTGGGGGTCGGGGTGGCTGAGCCGGGTCTGTGGGTCACAGCGCAGTGTGGGGGTCGGGGTCAGGGTCTGTGGGTCACAGTGCAGGGTTGGGGTCAGGGTCTGTGGGTCACAGCGCAGGGTGGGGGTCGGGGCGGCTGAGCAGGGTCTGTGGGTCACAGTGCAGGGTCAGGGTCAGGGTCTGTGGGTCACAGCGCAGGGTGCGGGTTGGGGTCAGGGTCTGTGGGTCACAGCGCAGTGTGGGGGTCGGGGTGGCTGAGCAGGGTCTGTGGGTCACAGCACAGTGTGGGGGTCGGGGTCAGGGTCTGTGGGTCACAGTGCAGGGTTGGGGTCAGGGTCTGTGGGTCACAGCGCAGGGTGGGGGTCGGGGCGGCTGAGCAGGGTCTGTGGGTCACAGTGCAGGGTCAGGGTCAGGGTCTGTGGGTCACAGCGCAGGGTGCGGGTTGGGGTCAGGGTCTGTGGGTCACAGCGCAGTGTCGGGGTTGGGGTCAGGGTCTGTGGGTCACAGCACAGTGTGGGGGTCGGGGTCAGGGTCTGTGGGTCACAGCGCAGTGTGGGGGTCGGGGTCAGGGTCTGTGGGTCACAGTGCAGGGTGGGGGTCAGGGTCTGTGGGTCACAGTGCAGGGTCGGGGTTGGGGTCAGGGTCTGTGGGTCACAGCGCAGTGTGGGGGTCGGGGTCTGTGGGTTACAGCGCAGTGTGGGGGTCGGGGTCAGGGTCTGTGGGTCACAGCGCAGTGTGGGGGTCGGGGTCTGTGGGTCACAGCGCAGTGTGGGGGTCGGGGTGGCTGAGCCGGGTCTGTGGGTCACAGCGCAGTGTGGGGGTCGGGGTCAGGGTCTGTGGGTCACAGTGCAGGGTTGGGGTCAGGGTCTGTGGGTCACAGCGCAGGGTGGGGGTCGGGGCGGCTGAGCAGGGTCTGTGGGTCACAGTGCAGGGTCAGGGTCTGTGGGTCACAGCGCAGGGTGCGGGTTGGGGTCAGGGTCTGTGGGTCACAGCGCAGTGTGGGGGTCGGGGTGGCTGAGCAGGGTCTGTGGGTCACAGCACAGTGTGGGGGTCGGGGTCAGGGTCTGTGGGTCACAGTGCAGGGTGGGGGTCAGGGTCTGTGGGTCACATTCACAGGCTCAGATCTTAAAGTGCAACAGATGCTGAGACAGGTAGCCTGGGGGAAACTCCCTCTGATTGGCTGCCTTCCCCACTGCCCTGCCTCCTGAGTCAGAGCAGCCAATCAGGGCTGCCGAAGGAGGGAGATGGTGCTCTCCCTGCATTCCCAGGGCCGACAGGAGGGGTGTGGAGGAGGGAGCAGAAAGAGCTGAGCAACTCGAGGTGGCTCTTCTGGCCCCTCACCCACCCTCCTGTGAACAGTGGGGATCCCCCACCCCTGCCCCCACACCCACCATGTGTGTCCCTGACCAGGGCTGTGAGGACCTGGATGTGAGCAGACGGTGCTGGGGGCTGTGGAGGGAGCCAGCTATCAAGAAAAAGACATTGAATTAACCTGTGGAACTCACTGCCTCTAGTCTCCTGGAGGCCAAGGTCTGACTAGGACTGAAAGCAGGATTAGCACTTTGCCTGGAGAACGACCCCCCCAGTTACATGGGACAAGACAGAAACCTCAAGGGCATGAGCCACCCACGAGAGTCTGGAGCCAGAGAGAAACACCCCTCTAGGCAGGTTCTGCACCTCTCCTGTCTCCACCAATGAATGGGGCTGAGTGAACCCTGGAAAGGCTGGTTCACCCTGGGAGTGGGGACGGGGGAGGCCCTGGCGGGGCTGCTCTCTGCTGGAAGCTGCACTCACCCACGCAGCCCACTCCTGTGGGGTTCAGCTCGAAGTCCTGGGGGCAGTTGCACAGATAGCTGCCCGGGGTGTTGACGCACAGACCGTTGATGCAGTTCACGGGGTCCGCGCACTCGTTGACGTCTGCAGGGACGGGGACGGGGACGGGTCAGTATCAGGAGCAATCACTCATCACCAGGGAAACCTCAGCGATCGCCCCGGTTGGGAGGCAGAGCATTCCCACGCCCCAGGAGACGACAGACCACCCCTCCCCGCCCTGCCCTCTGCCAGGGCTCAGGCCTCAGGATCAGCCGAGCAACAGGCGGTCTACTGAGGCCGCTGCAGGGTCATGGGCACCTGGCCCTGGTTCGGCCGAGCCCTGCCCAGGGCAAACATGGAGCCCGCAGGGCCTGTCGCTCAGCTCCCGGGTGCCAGGCTCCCCTCCAGGGCTGGGACCAGTTCCTCCCCTGCAGGTGACCCCAGGACGCTGACCAGGGAGGGTCTCAGAGAACCAGTCCCCAGGGGACCCCCTGCCCCAGGCGCTGGCCCCAGCTACCTGTGCAGTTGCCTCCGCTCCTGTCGAGCTCATAGCCGTCATCACAGGCGCAGCGGAACATCCCAGGCAGGTTCTGGCAGCTCCCGAAGACGCAGATGTTCTGGAAGGTGCATTCATCGATGTCTGCCAGGGAGACAGAGCTGGGCACGTCAGAGCTAGCTGGGCTCTGGGGCCAGCGGAGCAGCTTCCCCACGACCCAACACGTGACAGCAACAACAGGCCAGGCCGGATTCCTGCCAGCCAGGATCGACTAGCCGTTCCCCCAGGGAGCTCTCCGTGGGAGGGAAGGGCCGGGCGCCTGCCACGGGGGATCTCCGTGGGAGGGGAAGGGCCGGGCGCCTGCCCCGGGGGATCTCCGTGGGAGGGGAAGGGCCGGGCGCCTGCCCCGGGGGATCTCCGTGGGAGGGGAAGGGCCGGGCGCCTGCCCCGGGGGATCTCCGTGGGAGGGGAAGGGCCGGGCGCCTGCCCCGGGGGATCTCCGTGGGAGGGGAAGGGCCGGGCGCCTGCCCCGGGGGATCTCCGTGGGAGGGGAAGGGCCGGGCGCCTGCCCCAGGGGATCTCCGTGGGAGGGGAGGGCCGGGCACCTGCCCCGGGGGATCTCCGTGGGAGGGGAAGGGTCGGGCGCCTGCCCCGGGGGATCTCCGTGGGAGGGGAGGGCCGGGCACCTGCCCCGGGGGATCTCCGTGGGAGGGGAAGGGCCGGGCGCCTGCCCCGGGGGATCTCTGGGCTCAGCAGACGTCACAGGCTCACCGAGGTGCTGCTAAGCAGCAGCAGCGGAGCAGGCAGCCAGAGCAGTGCAGTGGTCCGAGGTCTGCAGCCCAGCTGCGGCCAAGGGTGCTGTGGGGGGGGCTGGGCGTGATGTCTGAGCAGCCAGGCCACACTCATAGGCAGGAATTTGGGTGGCTCCTCGCACTCCCTGGAAAGAGGCCTCGGCCTTCCTGAGCCCACTACACCAGACGCCAGCTCCCTGGGTCCTCAGCTGCCTGGCTGGAGCCGGTGACTGGAGCGTTGGTGTGCTCCCTGGGGTGGCGGCAGGGCCAGAGCCCTGCACTGGGCAGCAGCATGGCGTGAAGGACCTGGCTGTGCTGGGGCAGCGTAGAAAAGCTGGGCAGTGCCGTGCTGCAGGAGCCGTGCTCTTACCCTGGCAGGCCCTGCTGTCCTCCGTGGGGTTGAAGCCCATCTCGCACTCGCAGCGGTAGCCCCCGGGCGCGTTCAGGCACTGCCCGTTCTCACACAGGTTCACGTTGTCCGCACACTCGTCCACGTCTGCAGGAGAGGTCACCAGCACGTCAACGCATCAGTGGGAAGAAGGCCGGAGCCTCCACCCCACCCAGGGAAACTCCCAGGAGCCGCCACAATCTTGTGCCCCCTCCCCCCGGCTCATGGGCAGCTGGAGGAGGCTCCACAGGAGAGGAAAGGAAGCTAGGTATTGTTGGGGGGGTTCCCAAAAGCACCTGCAGGAGATGCACGCTTTCGGGAGGGCTCCCTGACCTAGAGCAGGTTACCCATCCCCCACAGGCACGAAGGCAGGAGACCTCACAGCTCGTGATGGGACAGCTCTCAGTATGCCCTTGGCATGGGGAGCTGGCCAGAGTGCTCCCACCGTTAACGGGTGGATGGAGATGGGGGGATCCCATGAGTAACCGAGCGGGTGGGGGGTAGGGGGATCCCATGAGTAACCGAGCGGGTGGGGGGATCCCATGGGTAACCGAGCAGGTGGGGGTGGGGGGATCCCATGGGTAACCGAGCGGGTGGGGGGATCCCATGGGTAACCAAGCATGTGGGGATGGGAGGATCCCAAGAGCAAACCAGCAGATGGGGATGGGGGGATCCCATGTGTAACTCAATGGGTGGGGGTGGGGGGATCCCATGGGTACCCAAGCAGGTGGGGATGGGTGGATCCCATGGGTAACCCAGTGGGTAGGGATGGGGGATCCCATGGGTACCCGGGCTGGTGGGGATGGGGGGATCCCATGGGTGACCCAGTGGGTGGGGATGGGGGGATCCCATGAGTAACTGAGTGGGTGGGGATGGGAGGATCCCAAGAATAAACCAGCAGATGGGGATGGGGGGATCCCATGGGTAACTGAACAGGATGGGTGCGGTTTGGGGAATATCTGGCTGTCAGTCAGGGTTTGCATCCCAGAGGATGGGGGCTGGTGGGGGAGGGGAGGGTCTCTCTACCCTGTCTCTGCATCCCCCACAGTAGCCGGGGAGCGATCAGTTGCTCCCCACAGCTGGGCTAGACTGGAGCAGTCCTAGGTGGGCGTCAGGCCCCTTTCTCTGCCTCAGCGTCCGGACACCCTGTACCTGAGCAGGAGAAGCCGTCGCCGGAGAAGCCGTCTCGGCAGGCGCAGCGGTAGGAGCCGGGTGTGTTCACGCAATTGGCGTTTAGGTTGCACTTGTGCTCTTCAGTGGCACATTCGTCCAGGTCTGTGGGGAGAAGCCCAGTGAGAGGATTGCTTGTCTCCGGGTCTGAGCCCGGGGACAGCACAGGGTTACAGGCTGGGGTCTGAGTGCCTGGGCTGGGCTTCCGCCTCCTGGCTCTCCATCCCCCACTGGTGAACACGGGGACACCCAGACGGACAGCATAGCTCCACACACCTATACTCTGCTTGTGAGACGCACACACATGCTGCCTGAGACGCTGACACGTGTATACAGACACACACACTGCCTGTGAGCCACCCACCCTGACACACACACACTGCCTGTGAGCCACCCTGACACACACACACTGCCTGTGAGCCACCCACCCTGACACACACACTGCCTGTGAGCCACCCATCCTGACACACACACACTGCCTGTGAGCCACCCACCCTGACACACACACTGCCTGTGAGCCACCCACCCTGACACACACACACTGCCTGAGACGCTGACACGTGTATACAGACACACACTGCCTGTGAGCCACCCTGACACACACACACTGCCTGTGAGCCACCCTGACACACACACACTGACACACACACTGCCCATGACACACACACACACACACACACTGCCTGTGACACACTGACACACACACTGCCCATGACACACACACACACTGCCTGTGAGCCACACACATACAGACACACACACACTGCCTGAGACATTGACACATATGTACACACATTGCCCATATCAACACTGTGACGTTGTACTCTATATGATTTTATGAACAATGCTAATGAGTGTGAATATAATGTAACTGGAATATGCTTCATGCCAAAGGTTTCTTGTAAGGTGCCATTACAAAGCATATAATCTACTGAGCGTGGTCATCCTATTTGTATAAATGTATCACTCTTGTATCTGAAACTAGAAATATAAAATATAACTCTGAGGTCCTATTGTAGTTATGCAAAGTGTGGGCCATTAATGGTGGTTTGGAATCTTGATGGCTCCCATCAACCAGGACTATTGACTATGGCTCTGTTTGCTTGCAGGCCTTCCTGTGAGCATAGGTGCCAACTTCTCCTGGCGCTGGTGATTGCTTGCTCCCCCCCACCCCTAGCCCGCTACGACTCCACCCCTGCCCCACCCCTTCCTGCCCCTGCCCCACCCCCATTCCAACCTCTTCCCCAAATCCCCACCCCAGCCCTGCCTCTTCCCCGCCTCCTCCCCTGGGCGCGCCACGTTCCCGCTCCTCCCCGCTCCCTTCCACAGCTTGTTATGCCACGAGACAGCTGTTTCGCAATGGCAAGCACTGGGAGGAGAAGCGGGGATGACGCGCTCAGGGAAGGAGGTGGAGGCGGAGGTGAGCTGGGGCTGGGGGGGGCGGGGTGCTTAGCTTCTGGCGGGTGCAGAGCACCCACCAATTTTTCCCTGTGGGTGCTCCAGCCCCGGAACACTTATAGAGTCGGTACCTATGCCTGTGAGTCAGGCTGGGAGGAATGAGGGCTTGAAATCTTATAGTGACATGTCACCATGTCACCTGAACTGGAATCCATCTTTAGCCTGGTGCTTTTCCATTTAAAAGGAGGGGTGGGAACCCAGAGAGGGACAAAGAATTCCTGCCTTATGCAAAAGCTATATAAGGGGGTAGAACAGAACAAAGGCGGCTGCAATCATGAGAAATCCCCTACCTACCACCTGAGCTGGAACAAGGGCTGTACTGGGGAAAGAACTGTGCCCAGACTAGGATGGTGTCCAGTCTGTGATAGAAGCTTATTGAAACATCTGAGGGTGATGTTTTGTCTGTATTCAGTTTTCTTACTGTATTAGGCATAGACTTGCGTGTTTTATTTTATTTTGCTTGGTAATTCACTTTGTTCTGTCTGTTATTACTTGGAACCACTTAAATCCTACTTTCTGTAGTTAATAGAATCACTTTTTACTTATTAATTAACCCAGAGTATGTATTAATACCTGGGGGGGGCAAACAGCTGTGAATATCATAGAATCATAGAATCATAGAATATCAGGGTTGGAAGGGACCTCAGGAGGTCATCTAGTCCAACCCCCTGCTCAAAAGCAGGACCAATCCCCAATTAAATCATCCCAGCCAGGGCTTTGTCAAGCCTGACCTTAAAAACTTCTAAGGAAGGAGATTCCACCACCTCCCTAGGTAACGCATTCCAGTGTTTCACCACCCTCCTAGTGAAAAAGTTTTTCCTAATATCCAACCTAAACCTCCCCCACTGCAACTTGAGACCATTACTCCTTGCCCTGTCCTCTTCTACCACTGAGACTAGTCTAGAACCATCCTCTCTGGAACCACCTCTCAGATAGTTGAAAGCAGCTATCAAATCCCCCCTCATTCTTCTCTTCTGCAGACTAAACAATCCCAGTTCCCTCAGCCTCTCCTCATAAGTCATGTGTTCCAGACCCCTAATCATTTTTGTTGCCCTTCGCTGGACTCTTTCCAATTTATCCACATCCTTCTTGTAGTGTGGGGCCCAAAACTGGACACAGTACTCCAGATGAGGCCTCACCAATGTCCAATAGAGGGGGACGATCACGTCCCTCAATCTGCTCGCTATGCCCCTACTTATACATCCCAAAATGCCATTGGCCTTCTTGGCAACAAGGGCACACTGCTGTCTCATATCCAGCTTCTCGTCCACTGTTACCCCTAGGTCCTTTTCCGCAGAACTGCTGCCTAGCCATTCGGTCCCTAGTCTGTAGCTGTGCATTGGGTTCTTCCGTCCTAAGTGCAGGACCCTGCACTTATCCTTATTGAACCTCATCAGATTTCTTTTGGCCCAATCCTCCAATTTGTCTAGGTCCCTCTGTATCCTATCCCTGCCCTCCAGCGTATCTACCACTCCTCCCAGTTTAGTATCATCCGCAAATTTGCTGAGGGTGCAATCCACACCATCCTCCAGATCATTTATGAAGATATTGAACAAAACCGGCCCCAGGACTGACCCCTGGGGCACTCCACTTCACACCGGCTGCCAGCTAGTCATGGAGCCATTGATCACTACCCGTTGAGCCCGACAATCTAGCCAACTTTCTACCCACCTTATAGTGCATTCATCCAGCCCGTACTTCCTTAACTTGCTGACAAGAATACTGTGGGAGACCGTGTCAAAAGCTTTGCTAAAGTCAAGAAACAATACATCCACTGCTTTCCCTTCATCCACAGAACCAGTAATCTCATCATAGAAGGCGATTAGATTAGTCAGGCATGACCTTCCCTTGGTGAATCCATGCTGACTGTTCCTGATCACTTTCCTCTCATGTAAGTGCTTCAGGATTGATTCTTTGAGGACCTGCTCCATGATTTTTCCGGGGACTGAGGTGAGGCTGACTGGCCTGTAGTTCCCAGGATCCTCCTTCTTCCCTTTTTTAAAGATTGGCACTACATTAGCCTTCTCTCTATCAGTATTATAGAGGGTGTTATAGAGGGTGTTATAGCGGGTGAACAATTCATGAGTTTACCCTGTATAAGATTCATACAGGCTAAAATGGATTTATTTGGGGTTTGGACCCCATTGGGAGCTGGGCATCTGAGTGTTAGAGACAGGAACACTTCTTAAGCTGTTTTCAGTTTAGCCTGCAGCTGCTGGGGGACGTGGCTCTGGCCTGGGTCTGGGTTTGTAACAGGCTAGCACATCTGGCTCAAACTGGCAAGGTCCCGGAGTCCCAAGCTGGCAGGGAAAACGGGTTAGAAGTCGTCCCGGCACATCAGTTGGCAGCTCCCAAGGGGTTTTCTGTGATCCAACCCATCACAAACACAATGCCCTGTTGGCCCCTGGAGCACTGTGTGTGCACAGCTGACCCCAGTATCTGCAGGTGCACATGGCCAGGGACCTGGCCACGTGCTAGGAGCTGCTCGAGTCGCCTCCCCGTCTGGGCTGGGAACTCACCATTGCATTTCAGCCCATCTCCAAGCCAGCCCGTGCGGCACTTGCACTTGAAGCTGCCAGGCACGTTGATGCAGGAGGCATGCACGTCACAGTTGTGAGCGCCAATCTCACACTCGTCGATATCTGCACAAAGGAAGTGCATTAGACCTGACCCAGCCAGGCCCCTCATCCCAAGTGAGGGGGGGACAACCTAGGGGCTACTAGGCCCCAAGTGCCCATGGGGCGGGGACCAGGCCGACCCAGAAGTGACCCCACTGGTGCCCATAGGTATGGACCAGGCTGACCCAGGAGTGACCTTTCTGGGCGATGGAGGGGTTGCGCAGTGAGTGACCCCCGGGGCAGTGGGGACACACTGGGGTGAGCAGTGTGTGACCGCTGGGACGGTGGGGACAGACTGTGGTAAGAGGAGAGTCAGGCCCCAGGGATACAAATCAATTGGGAACAGATTCCTGCCTAGAGCCTAATGCGGGTGACTCATTGGCTCTGGCCCTGGCAGTCCCTGCCCTCTGGGGTGGAGGGGTCCCTGAAGGAGCCAGCTGCCCAGGGGCTGGTCTTGCCACGTGGCACTGCTCCTGCCTAGCTAGCACCTGACCCAGGCACTGGCTCCCCACAGCCCAGGACACTGGCATGGCGGCGTTCCCACCTGTGCAGCCCGTCGTCCCCTTCTTGACAAAGTAGCCGAGCTGGCAGTGGCAGATGAAGGAGCCCTTGGTGTTCTCGCACTCGCCGTGCAGGCAGATGTTGGGGTTCAGGTCACACTCGTTCACATCTGCAGGAGAACACGGTTCAGCACCCGCAGCCCAGTGCCAGGGCCCGGGGCAGGTCCCAGAACCTCCCTCCCCAGCCACCCCCGGGGGCGGCCATCTCACCGATGCACGTCTTCATGTCCAGGGAGGCCATGAATCCATCAAAGCAGAGGCAGCGGTACTCCCCCGGGATGTTGGTGCACTGGCCCCCATCGCAGATCTCTGGGTTGTCCTCGCACTCATCGATATCTGGCGGGGGAGGGAGAAGCTGTCAGAGCAGGGGCCTGGAGCCCCAAGGTGGTCATGAAGGGGGATCACTGGACACGGGAGGGGGTCTGTGGTGACGGAGAAAGGCAGGCCGGGTGGCAGCGCTACAGCCACGAGGGTCCCTGGGTGGGAAGCCAGTGTTGCCAGAGGCCGGCAGCAAAGAGATTGAGCCAGGGGCTCCCTCAGGCTCCAAATCCAACCGCCACTGGGAGGCTGGCTCAGGGCCTGACATTGCTGGGCAGGCCAGGGCGCCTGCAGGAAATGTCCCAACTCAGCTGCTCCTGGCTCACCACACACCCATGTCCTGTACAGGGCTGAGGGCAGGGGGAGCTGGGGGTGCCCGTCAGTGCACAGGGCTGAGGGCAGGGGGAGCTGGGGGTGCCCGTCAGTGCGCAGGGCTGAGGGCAGGGGGAGCTGGGGGTGTCCGTCAGTGCGCAGGGCTGAGGGCAGAGGGAGCTGGGGGTGTCCGTCAGTGCACAGGGCTGAGGGCAGGGGGAGCTGGGGGTGCCCGTCAGTGCACAGGGCTGAGGGCAGGGGGAGCTGGGGGTGCCCGTCAGTGCACAGGGCTGAGGGCAGGGGGAGCTGGGGGTGTCCGTCAATGCGCAGGGCTGAGGGCAGGGGGAGCTGGGGGTGTCCGTCAGTGCACAGGGCTGAGGGCAGGGTGACCTGGGGGTGCCCGTCAATGCACAGGGCTGAGGGCAGGGGGAGCTGGGGGTGCCCGTCAGTGCACAGGGCTGAGGGCAGGGGGAGCTGGGGGTGCCCGTCAGTGCACAGGGCTGAGGGCAGGGGGAGCTGGGGGTGCCCGTCAATGCACAGGGCTGAGGGCAGGGTGACCTGGGGGTGCCCGTCAATGCACAGGGCTGAGGGCAGGGCGAGCCTGGGGTGCCCGTCAATGCACAGGGCTGAGGGCAGGGGGAGCCGGGGGTGCCCGTCAGTGCACAGGGCTGAGGGCAGGGGGAGCCGGGGGTGTCCGTCAGTGAACAGGGCTGAGGGCAGGGGGAGCCGGGGGTGTCCGTCAGTGCACAGGGCTGAGGGCAGGGCGAGCCGGGGGTGTCCGTCAGTGAACAGGGCTGAGGGCAGGGGGAGCCGGGGGTGTCCGTCAGTGCACAGGGCTGAGGGCAGGGCGAGCCGGGGGTGTCCGTCAGTGCACAGGGCTGAGGGCAGGGCGAGCCTGGGGTGCCCGTCAATGCACAGGGCTGAGGGCAGGGGGAGCCGGGGGTGCCCGTCAATGCGCAGGGCTGAGGGCAGGGGGAGCCGGGGGTGTCCGTCAATGCGCAGGGCTGAGGGCAGGGGGAGCCGGGGGTGTCCGTCAGTGAACAGGGCTGAGGGCAGGGGGAGCCGGGGGTGTCCGTCAGTGAACAGGGCTGAGGGCAGGGCGAGCCGGGGGTGTCCGTCAGTGCACAGGGCTGAGGGCAGGGCGAGCCGGGGGTGTCCGTCAGTGAACAGGGCTGAGGGCAGGGGGAGCCGGGGGTGTCCGTCAGTGCACAGGGCTGAGGGCAGGGCGAGCCGGGGGTGCCCGTCAGTGAACAGGGCTGAGGGCAGGGGGAGCCGGGGGTGCCCGTCAGTGCACAGGGCTGAGGGCAGGGCGAGCCGGGGGTGCCCGTCAGTGCACAGGGCTGAGGGCAGGGGGAGCCGGGGGTGCCCGTCAATGCGCAGGGCTGAGGGCAGGGGGAGCCGGGGGTGCCCGTCAGTGCGCAGGGCTGAGGGCAGGGGGAGCCGGGGGTGCCCGTCAGTGCGCAGGGCTGAGGGCAGGGGGAGCCGGGGGTGCCCGTCAGTGAGCAGGGCTGAGGGCAGGGGGAGCCGGGGGTGCCCGTCAGTGCGCAGGGCTGAGGGCAGGGGGAGCCGGGGGTGCCCGTCAGTGCGCAGGGCTGAGGGCAGGGGGAGCCGGGGGTGCCCGTCAGTGCGCAGGGCTGAGGGCAGGGGGAGCCGGGGGTGCCCGTCAGTGCGCAGGGCTGAGGGCAGGGGGAGCCGGGGGTGCCCGTCAGTGCGCAGGGCTGAGGGCAGGGGGAGCCGGGGGTGCCCGTCAGTGCGCAGGGCTGAGGGCAGGGGGAGCCGGGGGTGCCCGTCAGTGCGCAGGGCTGAGGGCAGGGGGAGCTGGGGGTGTCCGTCAGTGCGCAGGGCTGAGGGCAGGGGGAGCTGGGGGTGCCCGTCAATGCACAGGGCTGAGGGCAGGGGGAGCTGGGGGTGCCCGTCAGTGCGCAGGGCTGAGGGCAGGGGGAGCTGGGGGTGTCCGTCAATGCGCAGGGCTGAGGGCAGGGTGACCTAGGGGTGCCCGTCAATGCACAGGGCTGAGGGCAGGGCGAGCCTGGGGTGCCCGTCAATGCACAGGGCTGAGGGCAGGGGGAGCTGGGGGTGCCCGTCAGTGCGCAGGGCTGAGGGCAGGGGGAGCTGGGGGTGTCCGTCAATGCACAGGGCTGAGGGCAGGGTGACCTGGGGGTGCCCGTCAATGCACAGGGCTGAGGGCAGGGGGAGCTGGGGTTGTCCGTCAATGCACAGGGCTGAGGGCAGGGTGACCTGGTGGTGCCCGTCAATGCACAGGGCTGAGGGCAGGGGGAGCTGGGGGTGTCCGTCAGTGCACAGGGCTGAGGGCAGGGCGAGCCTGGGGTGCCCGTCAATGCACAGGGCTGAGGGCAGGGGGAGCTGGGGGTGTCCGTCAATGCACAGGGCTGAGGGCAGGGGGAGCTGGGGGTGCCCGTCAGTGCACAGGGCTGAGGGCAGGGGGAGCTGGGGGTGTCCGTCAATGCACAGGGCTGAGGGCAGGGGGAGCTGGGGGTGCCCGTCAGTGCACAGGGCTGAGGGCAGGGGGAGCTGGGGGTGCCCGTCAGTGCACAGGGCTGAGGGCAGGGGGAGCTGGGGGTGTCCGTCAATGCACAGGGCTGAGGGCAGGGTGAGCCTGGGGTGCCCGTCAATGCACAGGGCTGAGGGCAGGGTGAGCCTGGGGTGCCCGTCAGTGCACAGGGCTGAGGGCAGGGGGAGCTGGGGGTGTCCGTCAATGCACAGCGCTAATCGCTGTCTTCAGCATGAGCCAGTGGAGCCCACCTCGTGCCCTTCACCTCACAGGACAAGGCCCAAAGATAGTCCCACCCAACCCCAGTGCAAGGCTGTGTTGCATCCTGCAGCGCCCTGCGCAGCCCGTATGCCAGCACTAGGAGAGCCAGATCCCCACTCACCCGTACACGACCTCTTGTCCGGCATGAGGGCGTAGCCTTCACTGCAGCTGCACTGGTAGCTGCCCTCCGAGTTGGTGCAGTGCGTGTCGCAGCCGCCATTCATGATGGTGCACTCGTCAATATCTGCATGGGAATAGCCACGCCCCAGTCACTGCCAGGCCTCCTGCTGGGCACAAGCCACGCAGCCAGACGGGACCCACATGGCACTGCCAGCACCCAGAGAGCTGCAGGACAGAAGTATGCACCTGCGCCGTGGGCCCTGCAGACAGGGGCAGTGGCTTACAGTGCCCCCATGGGCACTCGGAGGAAGGGCTGCTGCCTTCCCGGCCTCTTGCTGTCCAGCCCGCACCAGGACATCGGGCACTAACTAAGCCTGTTACAGATGGGGCCTGGCAGTGGCTGAGGCATGGCTGTGCGTAGGGCTGTCCATCCTGGCGCCCTCCTGAAGGGGGCGCTGCACTGTCGGTATGTTTCACACGGATGCTTAAAGGCAGCCCATTGCCCTGGCGTCCAACTGGGGGACTCCTGGAGGCTGAAGGCCAGAAGAGCCCACTCTGGTCATCCTCTCTGCCCTCCTGCATCTGCAGGGCAGAGCCAAACCAGGCCCAGAGCCCAGCCTGGAGCTCAGCCCCACGGGCACTCACCGACGCAGCCCTGCCTGTCCGGAGTGCCCTGGAAGCCGGAGTCACAGGCGCACTGGTAGGTGCCGATGACGTTGACGCAGTGCCCGTTACGGCACAGGCTGTCACTGAGGGAGCACTCGTTGATATCTGGGGTGAGAGTGAAAGGGTTAATGGGCCAGCTGGGCTCAGCCATTCCCAGCATTGCCAGCGCTGCATTTTAACAGTGACCCTTGCAGCTCCCCACAGCCCCCATCCCTGCCACATCACATACCCACCGAGGTCCTGACACTCTCTTGGGTCTCTCCCAGCTGCTTCGGATCCCCTCTCCCCGCATGGAGGGGAGGAACCAGCTCACTTCCCCAGGCGCACTCGCTGCAGCTCCCAGGTGGGCCCGTCCCCACTGCCCCAGGCCCAGGTGGGATTTCTCTGCCCTCCCGGGGCTCTGCAGCACCTCCCACTCCTTGTCTCCTAGCAGTATTTCTAGGCGCTCTTTACTTTTTTAGAGCATTTCAAACAGTGGGTCCTACCCCCGGCGGCTGCGTCCCCACCAGGAACCTCTGTACCGTGCTGGTTGGGATCGCTCCTTGCCATAGATCTCTGTCCAGCTTGTCCCACTCTCACTCCTGCCATCTGGGCAGCCCAGCATGCTGCCGGCTGCCCCTCCGGCCCATCACCATCTCGGTAGCAGGTAGCTGATCTCGCTCCATAAATGTAAAGTGGCTCTGGGAGTGACAGAGACTCTGGGCCCAATTCTGTGAAATGCAGCATGCCCTCAACCCCCCACTGACCTGAGTGGGATCTGCACATGCCCAACATGGGCTGACGATCAGGCCCTCTGACAGGGGTGTGAGCGAGGGCTGGCGCTCTGCAGACACCCTGGCCCTTCCCACGCACTCACCGATGCAGGCATTGCCTTCTGCACTCAGCTCGTGGCCTGGGGGGCAGATGCACTCGAAGCTGCCCTCAGTGTTGACACAGATCCCTCCACGGCACAGCAGCGGGTCCCGCTCACACTCGTCGATGTCTGCGGAGAGCAGGACACAAGGGTTTGGCTGGCAGCTGGTGTTTCCCAGGTACGTGTGACTCCAGTGCCAAGGAGCATTGGCCTGGAAGAACCCCTAAGCCCAGGCTGGGACCCACCCTCCAAATCCGAGTTACCCCCATGGATAACGCTACAACACAGCTCAGGCTGGGAGGGAGCCACATGGTAAGTTACAGAGAACCAGTAAAGGACAGTGCAGAGCACAGAGCGCGTCACCATGCGGGGGACAGTCAGGAGCCACCGCGCCTTGGCTCCCCAGCTGTCTGGCTGTGCCCAGCCCTGCGTGCCCCTCCCCAAGCCCCTCTCAACAGCTCCCTAAGACCAGGAGGCCGGGGTTTGAGTGAGGGTGTTTGAAATCGCTGCTGTGTCTGTTCCCAGCTCTTCCAACACAGACAATGCTACCCAAAGTGCTGTCTGTGCAGTGGGAGTGTAGTCCACTGCCAGGGCCTAGGCCCTGCTCACCGCCTGCCCAGAACGGAGACTTGTCCCAAGCTGCAGCCCAGGGAGCAGGAGCTGCTTGGGGCCCAGGCAGCTGTAACAGGATGTGCTGCAGGCCGATGCGCGTGTGGTCAGCTGCCTGTCCCAGCGCTGTAACGCCCCCGGGCAGGTGGCCAAGGAGGCAGAGGGGCGCTCATGCACACGGCCCCAGGAGAGCTGGTGTGAGCACAAAGATCAGTGCAGAGAACGCCACACACCAGGTCAGTGCCAGCCTGCCAGGGCCTGACTGCACTCACTCCGGTCCCCGGACCCACGGGCTGGTGCCACCCAGTGGCGCAGGAGTGGCCCAGCTGAGCCCAGCCCCTGCCCTCTCGCCGGCGAGATGCCACCAGGACACCCTGGGGGGGCGGAGAGCAGGCCGTTCCCCAGCTGGCAGGGGGCACAGCGACAGGAACAGCCTGAAAGCCGTCTCCGGCTGTGCCAAGACATTTCTCTGTCCCAAGATACACACAGGCCACAGAGCACCAGCCTCCCGCAGGGCCCGAGAACAGGCTCAGGCTGCCATGGAAACGGGCAGGTCACTCCTTAACGTAAAGGTGGGCTTGGCCCAGGCTGGAGTGGGCTCCCCTCAATGGGAATGGCTGGGGCAGCTGGGCAACCTGCCCTCCACCCGCCCAGCCAGGAGCACCTTGGGCCCTGCCCCTGAGGGTAGTCAAGGGCCTGGTCCCAGCAGCCCCTGGGCTGAGTTCCCTGGCTGCTCCCCAGATGGCCCTCAGGGTTATGCTCCAGGGAATGTTCCAGGGGGGAAATTTTGCTCTTTCCCCCCCAAGCCATATTTCCAGCAGGACAAATTGCCCAGCTGGAGGGAGGGCGAGGGGAAATTGCCTGAACCCTGGCTCCAGCGGGTGCACCTGGGACGCAGGCCACAGGCGGTGCCTGGCAGGTCTCGAAGCATCACTGCCTTGGCTGTGCAATGGGTCGGGGCCTCCCTCCCACTGCTCCCTGCCAGCAGGGTGAGGCTAGTGGGGTCTGGCCTTTGGCGGGAGCTCCCAGCCATTCCCAAGATGGCCCCCACTGCAGGATCCAGGGCATCTCCAATGCTCCCTGATACAGGCTGTGCTCTCCCCCATGCAGAGCCCCTCCCCCTCAGTCCAGCCCCCCCCCCCCACACACCTGCCTGCCCAAGTCCTGAGTCTCCCCCACCCACCAGGCCCCTGAGCCCCCCCAAACCCCTCCATACTCTCCCACCCCTGCCCTGAGCACCCCCCCCACACACACACCAGCCCACCCTGGCCCCTTGCAGACTCTGTGCTCTCCCCTGGGCAGGTATCCAGGGCGCTCAGCTCCCCCCGGGCTCTCTCCACACGCTCAGGCCCCGTTCTGCTCCCAGCTGCTCCCAATGAACAGGGGGGCCTGGAGAGGGCATCTAGGCTGAGGGAGGCCTTGCCCTTCTCCTGCCCCCCACCCCATCATGGGAGAGTGGCTCCCCACAGGGAAGCAGTGACTATTCCAGACTCTCCAGGGGTCAGGGCCAGGCTGTGCCCTGCACTCGCTCTCCCTCCCACCAGCACAGCTCAGGGATGCTCTCTTACCCATGCAGTTCTTCATCATCATGAAGCCGCTCTCATAGCCCTCAAAACACTCGCACTCGAAGCTGCCCGGGGTGTTGATGCAGGTGCCGTGGCCACACAGGTCCGGTGAGATGTGGCACTCATCGATATCTGTGGGCACGGGAGAGGCTCAGCCAGGAGCCAGCCAGCCCCTGGAGCTAGGGACAAGCCGGGGGCATTGCCGGGTGAGGGTCTGCCTGCCCCAGGTGCTGAGAGTATGGAGAGGAGAATGCAGACTTGCCAGACTGGCTCCAGCAGCTCATCTCACTGGGAGGAGACATCAGCTGCCCTTGATCAGAACCTGCTCCTTACATGCTGGAAGCTGGCACCCTTTGGGGCAGGCTGCGTATGCTGCAGGGGCTCTCCCAAAGTGGCATCTTACCCCACCCGCTCGGTAAATCATAGAATATCAGATTGGAAGGGACCTCAGGAGGTCATCTAGTCCAAACCCCTGCTCAAAGCAGGACCAATCCCCAATTGTTGCCCCAGATCCCTAAATGGCCCTCTCAAGGATTAAGCTCACAACCCTGGGTTTAGCAGGCCAATGCTCAAACCACTGAGCTATCCCTCCCCCCGAGATGCCCTGCCCAAGGAGCTGGTCCAGGAGACTGGGGTACATGGCAGCAGCACACCCTGACCCCAGCAGGGGAGCCTGGGCCAGGGGAGTCTCCAGATGGGGTGAGCCCTTCTCCCCTTACCTGTGCAGTTTCTTTCCTCAGCATCCAAGGCGAAGCCGTTGCCACAGAGGCACCGAAAGCTGCCAATGGTGTTCCGACAGGTCCCGTGAGCGCAGAGGCCGGGGAAGACCTTACACTCATTCACATCTGTGGGAGAAAGACAGCATCAGTGCTGCAGTTAGGGTGTCTGTCTCATGCCTCCGGGAGCACGTCCCTGGGCACCGGCTGCAGCCAAGAAGGGATTGTCTCCCGCAGGGGTCAGCAGCCGCCCCCTTTCCTCTCACCTTTGTAGAAGGGTCTGCCTGAGAGCACATCCCCTCTGTTGGCAAAGCCAGGGCCTCTGGGGCAGATGGCCTTGTACTCGCTGCTGCCGGCTCTGGGGCACTCTTCGCAGTCGCTGCCCCAGGCCGAGCCCACAGAGCAGCAGCACATGTCGATCCGGTACTTTCCAGGCAGGGGCGCCATGCACTCATCCTCATCCCACTTCATGTAGCACTGCTCCGCACGCACGTCTGGGGAGAGAGCCAGGCTGAGTGTCCCGGGAGGGAGAGAGCTGCCTGGGGCCTCTCCATTCCCTGGGGCACCCCTGAGGGCAGGCCAGCCCTACAGTGCATCTCACGCTGGATGGGGCTCCCTGTCTCCAGAGGCAACTTCTCAGGGGCAAGCAGCCCTCTCCCCAGCAGGGCTGCCTGCAGCCCTCATTCCTGCAGCTCACTGAAGCCAGCCCCAGGGCCCATGTCCCTCCTTGAGAGTTAAAGAGTTTCTCCTAATATCAAACTGAAATTTCCCTTGCTGCAGATTAAGCCCATTACTCTTGTCCTACCTCCAGTGGACATGGAGAACAACTGATCACCTCCCTCTCTGTAACAGCCCTTAGCGTATCTGAAGACTGTGGTCACCTTTGTCATCTTTACTCGGGACAAAACATGCCCAGTTGTTTTAATCCTTCCTCAAACATTTTCCTGAGCCTTTCTGTTGCTTTCTTCTAGACTCTCTCCAATTGTCCACATCTTTCCTGAAGTGTGCTGCCCAGAACCAAGCCCCCTCACTCCATCCCAAGACCTCATCAGTGCTGAGCAGAGCCGGACAATTATCTCCTGTGTCTTATATAGGATACTCCTGTTAACACATCCCAGACTGATATTAGCTCTTTTCACAGCTGCATCACATTAGAACATAAGAATGGTCATACTGGGTCAGACCAAAGGTCCATCAAGCCCAGTATCCTGTCCTCTGACAGTGGCCAATGGCAGGTGCCCCAAAGGGAATAACAGAGAGGTTATCATCAAGTGATCC
Organism: Lepidochelys kempii; assembly: GCF_965140285.1. NCBI lineage: Eukaryota > Metazoa > Chordata > Testudines > Cheloniidae > Lepidochelys > Lepidochelys kempii. Next base: position 5,837,527 of record NC_136404.1, read on the forward strand.
ATGCCCTGTCACCCAGTCCCAGCTTCTGGTAAACAGAGGCTAGGGACACCATCCCTGCCTGTCCTGGCTAATAGCCATTGATGGACCTATCTTCCATGAATCTATCTAGCTCCCTTTTGAACCCTGTGATAGTATTGGCCTTCACAACACCCACTGGCAAGGAGTTCCAGAGGTTGACAGTGTGTTGCGTGAAAAAATACTTTCTTGTGCTTGTTTTAAACCTGCTACCTATTAATTTCATTTGGTGGCCCCTTGTTCTTGTATTATCAGAAGGAGTAAATAACACTTACTTATTTCCTTTCTCTATACCACTTATGACTGTATAGACCTCTATCATATCCCCCCTTAGTCGCCTCTTTTCCAAGATGAAAAGTCCCAGTCTTATTAATCCCTCCTCACATGGCAGCCGTTCCATACCCCTAATAATTTTTGTTGCCCTTGTCTGAACCTTTTCCAATTCTAATGTATCTTTTTTGAGATGGGGGCAACCACATCCGCACACAGTATTCACGGTGTGGGTGTACCATGGGTTTCTATGGAGGCAATACGATATTTTCTGTCTTATTATCTATCCATCCCTTTCTTAATGATTCCCAACATTCTGTTCCCTTTTTTGACTGCCGCTGCACATTGAGTGGATGTTTTCAGAGAACTCTCCACAATAACTCCCAGATCTCTTTCTTGAGTGGTAACAGCTAATTTAGACTCCATCATTGTATATGTCTAGGATTATGTTTTCCAATGTGCATTACTTTGCACTTATCAACATTAAATTTCATCTGCCATTTTGTTGCCAAGTCACCCAGTTTTGAGAGATCCTTTTGTAGCTCTTCGCAGTCTGCCTGGGACTTAACTGTCTTGAGTAGTTTTGTATCATCTGCAAATTTTGCCACCTCACTGTTTACCCCTTCTTCTACATCATTTATGAATATATTAAATAGGACTGGGCCCAGTACAGATCCCTGGCGGACACCACTATTTACCTCTCTCCATTCTGAAAACTGACCATTTATTCCTCCATTCTTGACCCATATTAAGTTTGTGATCCACTAGTGCCCCAGGTCCTTTCCAGCAGTGCTGTGTCTAGCTAGTTATTCCCCAGTTTGTAGTGGTGCATTTGATTTTTCCCTCCTAAGTGAAGTACTTTGCACTTATCTTTATTGAATTTTATCTTGTTGATTTCAGACCAGTTCTCCAATTTGTCAAGATTGTTTTGAATTTTAATCCTGACCCCCAAAGGGCTTACTACCCCTCCCAGCTTGCCATCCACAAAGGTTATAAAACTACTCTATGAAAATATTGAATAGTACCAGACCCAGGTCTGACCCCATGAGATAAGCCCTCCCTGTGTGACAACGAACCATTGATAACTACTCTTTGAGTATGGTCTTTCAACCAGTTGTGCACTCACCTTGGAGTAATTTAATCTAGGCCACATTTCCGTAGTTTGCTTATGAGAATGCCCTGGCTCATCTACGGCTCCTGACCTCTAGGAGCCGCAATAGGGGAGTGATGTTAGCATGGGAGAACAGGATCACGCTGCATCCCCAGAGAAGCTGCACAGGGTCCCAGAGCAGCCCCCGCAGTGGGGCATGCTTGTCTGGTGTTCAGGAAACCAGTGTCCGCATCAATGCCATTCAACAGCACTTCCCAGCGCCAGGCGATGCACCTGGGTCGCTCCCTCTGGCCTTCCTCCTCCTCCTCCCTTGGCCCCTGGCTTCTCCCTGCCTCCTCAGATCCCCTTCCCCAACTTCTCCGAGGCTGAGGGGATTTCTTGGCCTCCTGCACAGCCTCCCCCCTCTCACCCTCATTGGGAGCACTTCCATCGACCCCGGCTGGCTATGCCTCGTGGGTTGGCATGTCACTGGCTTTCAGCTGGAGCACCTGTGGGAGCCCAGAGTGGGCACACGGCTGGGTACCACCCAGCATGGCCTGTGAATGGGCACCAACACGGGTTATGAACAGGAGATGGCTCCCCACCCACTTTCTAGGTGAATCCCACTGTCATTCAGTGCTGAGCTGTGTGACAACTCATTGTCTCCCCTGGGCTACATCAGAGAGGAAGGAGAACTCGCTGCACTCGCGGACCCATCAGAGAGAGGATGGGTATCAATTGTTCTCCACATCCACTGAAGGTAGGACAAGAAGTACTGGGCTCAGTCTGCAGTGAGGGAGATTTAGGTTAGATATTGGGAAAAGCTTTCTATCAGGGGAATTAAATTCTGGAACAGGCTTCCCAGGAGGCTGTGGAGTCCCTGTCACTGGAGGATTTTCTCTGTGTATATAAATCTCCCCACTGTATTTTCTACTACATGCATCCGATGAAGTGGGCTGTAGTTCACAAAAGCTTATGCTCAAATAAATTTGTTAGTCTCACAAGTATTCCTTTTCTTTTCGCAGATACAGACAAACACGGCTGCTACTCTGAAACCTGTCATTATGCAAGGCACTGCATTTAGCCGTATTGAGTGGAAATCTATCAACTTCATGAAAAAACTCATACAGATACAAACAGACATCATCTTCCTTTCCAAATGCAAACAGATGGACATCATACCAAAAGGACTGAAGGTAAAAAATCCATTACAATCTACATACCACACAGACTATGCTGACAGCTTGTGCCACACACTCTCAAAGAAACTGAGGAATCACCTGATCAACATCCTCTATAGCAAACAGGGAAAGATTAAGAATGAGCTCTCAAAAATGGATACTCTCATAAAAAACCAACCTTCCACACAAACTTCCTCGTGGCTGGACTTTACAAAAACTAGACAAGCCATTTACAACACACACTTTGCTTCTCTACAAAAGAAAAAGGACACTAAACTATCTAAACTACTACATGCCACAAGGGGCCACAACAGTGGTTCCCTTAACCCACTCAACAATATTGTTAATCTTTCCAACTATACTCTTAGCCCAGCAGAAGAATCTGTCCTATCTCGGGGCCTCTCCTTCTGCCCCTCCACCCCCACAAACATGATACAGTTCTGGGGTGACCTAGAATCCTATTTTCGACATCTCCGACTCAAGGAATATTTCCAACACACCTCTGAACAATGTGCTAACCCACAGAGACCTTCCTACAAGACTACAAAAAGAAGGATTCTGGGTGGACTCCTCCTGAAGGTCGAAACAACAGACTGGACTTCTATATAGAATGCTTCTGCCGACGTGCACGGGCTGAAATTGTGGAAAAGCAGCATCACTTGCCCCATAACCTCAGCCGTGCAGAAGACAATGCCATCCACAGCCTCAGAAACAACAGATTGACAGAGCCAGAAGAGTACCCAGAAGTCACCTACTACAGGACAGACCCAACAAAGAAAATAACAGAACGCCACTAGCCATCACCTTCAGCCCCCAACTAAAACCTCTCCAACGCATTATCAAGGATCTACCACCTATCCTGAAGGATGACCCAACACTCTCACAGATCTTGGGAGACAGGCCAGTCCTTGCCTACAGACAGCCCCCCAACCTGAAGCGAATACTCACTAGCAACCACATACCACACAACAGAACCACTAACCCAGGAACCTATCCTTGCAACAAAGCCCATTGCCAACTGTGTCCACATATCTATTCAGGGGACACCAGCACAGGGCCTAATCACATCAGCCACACTATCAGAGGCTCGTTCACCTGCACATCCACCAATGTGATATATGCCATCATGTGCCAGCAATGCCCCTCTGCCATGTACATTGGTCAAACTGGACAGTCTCTACGTAAAAGAATAAATGGACACAAATCAGACGTCAAGAATTATAACATTCAAATACCAGTCGGAGAACACTTCAATCTCTCTGGTCACTTGATTACAGACCTAAAAGTGGCAATTCTTCAAAAAAAACCTTCAAAAACAGACTCCCAGGAGAGACTGCTGAATTGGAATTAATTTGCAAACTGGATACAATTAACTTCGGCTTGAATAAAGACTGGGAGTGGATGGGTCATTACACAAAGTAAAACTATTTCCCCATGTTTATTTCCCGCCCCCCCCATACACACTGTTCCTCACACACTCTTATCAACTGCTGGAAATGGCCCACCTTGATTATCACTACAAAAGATTTCCCCCCTTCCACCCCCGCTCTCCTGCTGGTAATAGCTCACCTTACCTGATCACTCTTGTTACAGTGTGTATGGTAACACCCATTGTTTCATATTCTCTGTGTATATAAATCTCCCCACTGTATTTTCCACTGATTGCATCCGATGAAGTGAGCTGTAGCTCACAAAAGCTTATGCTCAAATACATTTGTTAGTCTCTAAGGTGGCACAAGTCCTTTTCTTTTCAAGAGAAAAGTAGATGGGGATGGTCTAGGTTTACTTGGTCCTACCTCAGCACAGGGGGCTTGACTTGATGACTTCTCAAGGTCTTTACCAGCCCTACATTTCTCTGACTCTTTGATCTCCAACACTGCACTCACCTGGCCCCCCTGTGCTCACCTGCCCGCCCTGCACTCACCTGGCCCTCCTGCATCTGAGCTTGCTGGCAGCTGGATGTATATGCTAGAGAACCACATCATTCCCCATGTGCTGCCGGGCTGGAAGCTGCTCCAAGTCAGCTTCTGACCCTTCTGTGGGACCCATCCCGTTCCCTGTGCAGGGTGAACAGCAAGGGGCCCAGCTCTGCAGACGGAAGGAGCCAGAAGCAATGGGTGACTGTGTGATGGCAGTGCCCAGCTCCCCCAGCACCTCCTTGGCACAGGAGGGGCTGGGGCCTCCACAGCAGCATCTGTCCTCACCCACACACGTCCTGCCAGTCCCATCAAGGGTCAGCCCTTCCGGACACTCGCAGCGGAAGGAGCCAGCTGTGTTCACGCAGCGCCCGTTGGGGCAGACACCGGGGAAGACATCACACTCGTTCACATCTGCAGGACGGAGACAAAAGAGGGCGTTGGGGTGGCAGACAGCAGCCAGGCCCAGAGATTAACGGGGGACAAGCCTGCCTGGGGGAAGCCATGGGAAGAGCCACCATGGTGAACCGTGCAGCATGGTGTACTTAGCAACCCACCACGTCCACCCAGACAGATTACAGCCGGAGTGAGTGCCCGCCTCGCTGGGGAGCCGTGGGTACCTCAGCTCCAGCACTGGGCACTATACAGAGGAGCTGTTCCTGGCTCTGCCCCACAGAGAAACCCCAGCCTGTTTCCCCGCAGGCCACAAGCAGGAAGCAGCAGCCACCCAGTGCAGCCCCTGCCAGAGTCCATTCCCACTGGGCAGCAGGGTGCCGGGGGAACGGATTGGCATACCGGAGGGCGTCACACACACCCCCTCAGTGATCCCTGAGCTCTCCAGGGGGCAGCCCAGGGCCCTGCTCACATGCACTTGGCCACAGTGTGAAAGGCTCCCTGGTCAGCGTCACACCACACCAGGACTGGGTCTATCCAGTCACTGGACAACATGGAGTCCACATCCTCCTACTCCGCAAGGTGACACCCGCAGCTCTGCCAGGACTCTGATACTCAGTGCAGGGGCCAAGAAAGGGGCAGGGAGGTGTCAGGAGGACGGAGGGAGGGGATGGGCCCATGTCAGCTCCTGCCAGTCCTTGGGTGTAGGAAAACAACAAGTGCAACATGACCCCAGCTGCAGCCTCCCTCCGATAGACTCGGTGTTACCTTCACATGTGACCCCCTTCATCCTGGCAAACCCTCGGGGGCAGGTGGTATCTGCAAGAGAGCAAAGGGGCATCATCAAAGGAAGGGTCTGTCCTTGCGGGGGAGGAGCCCGCCCCCCGGAGCCAGCCTTACCGATCTCACAACGTTCGCAGGGGCTGCCCCATGCTGCTCCCAGCGTGGCACAGCACTCCGACTTCAGCGTGGCCCCGTTAATGTTCACCTCACAGCGCCCATCCTGGATGTTCAGCCAGCACGTGCCCTTCATGCTGTCTGTGGAGGCAAACACAGCGAGTGAAGAGCTGTTCCCCTGCCGTGAGCCTGCGGGCTGGCTGGAGCCCAGTGCTCACAGCTGGAGACTGCAGTGGAAAGGATCTGGAAGACAGGTTCCCTGCTGGGAAAGAGGGCTGGGCTTGGAACCCAAGTAGTGAGCGCTGTCCTCCAGCCTGCTATCTCACGCGTGCACGGCGGCAGGGCCCAGGGGGACTGGAGCAGCGGGGCTTTGTCCTCTTGTGCGGGGCTCTCTCTGTCACCGCTGCATGCTAATTGCTGGCAATGCCGACGGGCTACTGTGCTGGGCTGCCACCTTTCCCCTTCCTGTCCCTCTCCTGCCCGCAGACACAGGAGCCAGCCTTGCATGCTGTTCGCAGGCTGGACAGTGGCAGCTTTGCCTGAGGGAGGAGTGCAGGGCAACCCGAAGAGTTTGGTGCAGAGCCATGTAAACAAAGCTCATGTCCAAACGAGCATGGACGCTAATTTAGCAACATGACCGACTCAGACGAAGGGCCGTAGTTACACCTGCATGTGAGCGACAGCCTGCCAGGACCAGCTCCTCTCTGCCCACGGAGCGGGTGGCTCTGGGACCCTACCACTGGGAACCTCACACCAGCTAACGCCTGCTGCAGCTCCTTGAGGGCTTTTCTACACCAGGGCAGTGGCTGGGACAGTGCTGGCTCCTGGGATGCTTTTGGGCCTTACCGGCTGCGCAGAAAAGACACAGCTCCTGGCAAATCTGCAAAGCTGGTGTGACAATGACAGGCCAGTCGTGCCTGTTGAGGGGAGGGGCTGAGATTTTTTCCCATGCCCGGCTCTGGTGCAGATGGACACTAAGCCTCCCCGTCCCTGGCTCTGACAGGAGCCCCTTACCCACACAGATGGTGCCGCTGGGGTCCAGTTTGCTGCCCGGGGAGCACTCGCACGCAAAGGAGCCGGCGTTGTTCCTGCAGACCCCGTTCACACAGGGGGTGGAGGTGCACTCGTTGATATCTGAGACAGGAGAATGACTGTTACCAGAACAGCATTCCCAGAACCTGAGACCCAGTGCTCCCAGGGCTCGGAGCAGCCCCAGCCTGGGGAGTCTGGAGCAGCTGCAGCCTGGACGGCCAGCCCTGCCTCTCCAGTGGGATGAGCTGTAACCCTGCGGTGAGCCCCTCGGCTCAGACCCAGTCCTGGAGCTGGAGCCGCAGGTAACAAGGGACTGGTGCTCCCCTAACCCACCCGTGACCCCTGGCAGGGCAGTGGAGACAGGAGAGCTGCAGCAGTCATTGGATTGTCTAAAGGCCAAAAAAGCCCTGCAAGGCTGCCGGAGGAGCTAAGCAGCCCTGGTGAGAGGGACATGGGGGAAGAGCAGGACACAGAGGGGCAATAACTATCCCATTAGCTAGTGAGGACTCCAAGGCTTTGTGCTAGGCCCTGTGTTGTTAGGATGTTTAGTGACGATCTGGGAAGGGGGTGAGCAGTGAGGGGGTGAAACTGGTGGAAGACAAAGTTATTGCAGTTAGTCAGGCCCAGGGAGAACTGTGAGGAGCTTCAGTGAGACCCAGCCCAGCCAGGAGCATGGGCAGCATGCCAGCAGAGGGATTCACTCCGGAGTGACGGCTCAGTCTGTGCTGCTCACATGGCTCCTGGCCAGCGCAAAGCCACACAGAACAATGCCAGGGATGAGAACGGGTCCACAGCCATCCACCTGCCACAGCATCCGGCCCTCCAGCCGGCTTCGTTCCGGCAGAGCTGCTACTGCAGCTTGCAAGAAACTTCACTGAACTTCAACAGAAAATCAGGTTTGTGCTGAGGCCCGGTATGTAAAGCAGGGCTTGGAATGGGAGCAGGTTGCAGCTTTGACATGGGGCTGTTCCTGCTTCTCCTGGGAGCAAAGGTAGCAGTGCTCCGGCTCAGCCAGTGGGGCCCGAGGAGACGTTACCTTCACAGGTGTCTGTCTCCGTCCTGAAGACAAAGCCCTTGGGGCAGGTGCACGTGTAGCTGCCAGGCGTGTTGCGGCACAGACCGTTGTCACAGAGCAAACGATTGACGGCGCACTCGTCAACATCTGTGGGCAGAGACAGGCAAGGCTAGTGTGTGACAACGCCCAGGTCTCCCCAGCAGCAAGGGCTGGAAAGAGCTCCCAGGGGTCCGCCCGCCCAGCCCGAGGGGCTCCTGCATAAGCTTACAGGCGCCGCCTGAAAGGGGATGGGGAAAGCTGCCCCGTTTGCTTCCCTGAGAGACAGAGTGGGAGGCCTTGCAGCAGGATGGGGCAGAGCTGCAGGGCAGCAGTCGGCGATTTCTCCCCTCGGCCAAGGGACTTACCGCAGGGCTGAGTGTGGCTGGCTGGAGCTCTGTTTCCTTTGCAGTCACTGTCCCCAGGCCCTGGCTTGCCTGGGCTCCCCCTCCGGTGCCCACCACAGTTCAATGCTTTACACCCCTACCTTGATAGGGCACTAGGGCACCAAGCATTTGGGGACTGTATTAACTGGCAAAAATACTGCTCTGCAGCTGCGTTCATGCGGGCTATACCCAGTGCCAGGGGACCATCCCCAGCAGAGAACTCTGCATTCTGGGGCTTCAGCTCCTGCCATAACCCTCCGCCCCACTGCCCGGGCTCAGTGCAGAACCCGGCCGCCAAGTGCCCAGCCTCCTGGCCTGTCAGTTCTGGCCTACGACTGGCCTGCATAGCTGCCCCCAGCCAGCCACCTGCCATGCTCTGAGCACAGCCTGGGCCTCCAGCCAGAGGCTGCCCACACTGCCCGCTGCCCGGCCGGAACTCACCCACGCAGTTCTTGCCCGTGGGATCTGACTCGTAGCCCAGGTTGCAGATGCAGCGGTAACTCCCGCGCAGGTTCTCACACATGCCGTTGGGGCAGATGTCCGGGTTGAGGGCGCACTCATTGATATCTGTGCAGGGGAAGGAGCCACACAGAACGATGGAGCAGGAACAGCGGCTGACTCCCGAATGTTCCCCAGCCTCCAACGCTGCACCCGCTGCTGCCCGCAGGCCCCTCCTAACTACCCCTCTGCTGACACTCCCTCGCCTCCCCCCACCCAGCAGAGTGCATGGCCAGTGCTGGGAGTGCAGCATGGCTCTGCCCCCCAGCCCTGCCCCTAGAGGAGTCTCCAGGGTTCAGAGGGCAAGGGCTTCTACCCAGCACTCAGCAGTGTGATTCCTGGCCGGCAGAAACCTTCCCCGTGGCACGGAAATGCAGCTACCTCCATGGGAGTGAGTCTGGTGCAGAGCACACACTGGGGGCACAGGGCTAATGGGGGCCACAAAGCCCCCTAGCCCTATGGGCGGAGTGCAGTTCCTCCTGCCTGGGGAGCGCCCACGAGAACGCCCCGAGCCGTGCACTGAGTCAGTGTGACCTCTGTCCATGTCCGTCCGCTGCCCCGTCAGTGCGGGAGCAGAGCTATTGCAAGGGGAATAACAGCCCCCATCCGAGGAGCCGTTTGCTCCTTTGATTAAAAGTTGGATTCTCAGAAGACTCTGGCATCGATGCCCTGCAGCACCCCAGAGCGGGGGGAAGGAAACACCCTTCCACTGGCCTGGGGTCTCTCCCACCGACCATGTGGCGTGCCAAGCCCAGGCAGGCAGCAGGCGTGTGATTCACAGGGGGCAGTGCTGGGCATGAGACCAGGGAGCTGCCTTAGGAGGTGGGAGACTCAGCCCGGTGCACAGAGCCAGTGCAGCCTGACAGCAGGTCCAGCTGAGCGCCAGCCATCCCCGCCTGCCATTGGCAGTCTACACATCCCCCCGCCCAGGAACACCGAAGGAGGTGTGAGCCGGGCGCCGTGCCAGCATGCTGAGGGCAGGAGCCACCGCAGGGAATCTGCACATGCCCTCCACTACACCCAAGGCAGCACTGCCTGCTGGGGCCGGGGGCTGGCAAGGAGGTAGGAGAAGCCACTGGGTTGGCAGGGTGCCACCCAGGTGTCGTGGAGAGCAGTCTCAGGGCAGCTGGGCTAGAAGCAGGGGCAAGGAATGGCCCCCAGGTAGCACCCGCATGCCCACTGCACTCTCCCTGCTGAACTGAACTCGCCCACCCGGCTGGCCACGCACTGAGCTCACAGGAAGGGGACAGGCCAAAGTCAATTTCTTTTTCCTATTGTTGCCATCAAGAGCTGTCTGAGCTGCAGCCCATGTGCCCTGGCAGGTGTGGGGGGGCCCCGTAGTCCTGGCAGTGGTGTGCAGGAGGGCTGTGCATGTCTGGCAGAGGGCGAAGAGCTGGAGGGGGCTGGCTAGCAGGGTGGGACAAGTCGCAGCCTAAAAACCCCTGGGAACTTCCAGTGCCTGGAACAAACCTGCCCCAAATGGATGGCTCTGTTCCACAGGACTGTGAGGTGGATTCAGGGCTCTGTACTGGCTGGACGGTGCAGCGGGTTGGACTCAAGGCTCAGTGCCAGGCCACACAGTGCAGTGGACTGGGCTCAGGGCTCAGTGCCAGGCTACACAGTGCAGCGGGCTGGGCTTAGGGCTCAGTGCTAGGCCGCATGGCACAGTGGGCTGGACTCAAGGCTCAGTGCCAGGCCGAACGGTGCAGTGGGCTGAGCTCAGGGGCTTGGACTGTCTGCAAGGTGCAGCGGGCTGGGTTTAGAGCCCCAGGCCAGCTACATGGAGCAATGGGCAGGGCTCAGGGCCCAGTGCCAGGCCAGACTGAGCAGCAGGCTAGGGTCAGAGCCCTGGGCTGGCTGCATGGCAAAGTGGGTTGGTCTTTGACCCATGGTCACGCCCAGGAGGCTGGCAGCTGGGGCACAGCATCCTAGGCTTGAGTTCCAGGAACTTTCTGGAGTGTGTAAAGCCTGCACCAAGCCTGCCATGCAGGAGCGTGGCCCATAGCTGCAATCAGTGCCCACATGGCCTGTTAATCAGCTGCAGAGCTGGCTGCTTGCCATCCTGGGGAAGGTTTTTCAGCATGCCCACCTGGGAGCATGTGTCTGACCAAAGAAGTGCCCTGGGCTAGGCAACGCCCAGGAGCAGACACCTCCTCAGCCTGGCAGACAGCAGCTCCTGCTGCGGCTCTAAAGTGCACCCCTCCACACATTAGGAGCAAAGCTTCAGCACTCAGCCAAGGCAACTCTTCCACTGCGAAGAGAATCCCCTGCCTTGGGGGCCCAATGCAGGCTCCGGCGGACCGAGGGCCAGGCAGCAGTGACTCCAGCCTTGCCGTACTGGGCAGGTGCAAGGCGGTGCAGCCCCATAGCCATGCCAGCCCTGCTAGTCTCTGTGTCTCTGTACGGCTGGGCGAACTCCCGCCCTGAAATTGACTCCCCTACTGCAGTGTGGCAGAGTTCTTGGCCCACATTGGCAGTGACTCTGTGCTCAGGGGCATATCAGATCCTAGCTCCTGGCTAACGGGCACCTGACCTGCAGCCTGGGCAGTGCTGCACCAAGACACAGTGCCCTTAAAGAAGCAGAGGCCTCCAGGGTTTGCCTCTGGCTCCTTCCCATTCAGCAGACTTGGAAAGGCCAGAGCTGTCTGGCTGTGTTGCTCTCTTCCTGCGGATCTGAACACTGCTGAGTGCTGGCAGCATGCTGCCTGCCGCCTGACCTGCCAGCTGTCTACTCCAAAGCCGCCCCTTGGCATCATGCCCCAAATGCCCCAGCATGCTCCCATCGGCTCTGTTCTCTCCGGGAGGCTGCAAACACTGCACGTCCATGAGCCGGGAACTGGCCAGAGCATGGCAGGGACAGGGGAGAGGATGCGCTCGGACACACTCTGAATTCGTGTCGAAGCAGGGCACAAAGCAACACTCTGCAGCCCCAGACACGCAGCCTGCACCAGGGTGCCAAGAACCAGCCGGGTAGTTCAGTACACAGCACAGGGTCTGGAGCTGACCTGGAGAAGTTTGTCTAACATTAAGTTGCTGGCTTTTAAGGCAGAATCAGAGGCATGCAGAGACGTATCCACTCTCACTAGGTACAGACACACTCACACGCATGCACACACAAATGCTCACTCTCACATCCACACTCCCACATGAAAACCAAACCCATGCTCACTCATACACACATGTGCGTGAGGACACGCCTCCTCCCACACAGGCTCATGCGCATACATGTAGTAACCCTGACCCTGGCATTAGCACCTGCTGGAGCTGTCCTGGAGCGAGAGACAGCCAGTGAGAGGGACGCTCGAACTGGGAGGCAGCTCAGGATCTGCCTGAAGGGGGAAGTTGGAAGAAGCTGCTAGAGAAGAAGGGGGGAAGCAGAAGAATCTAGATGCTGAGCCACTGGAGAACTGGAGCTGGGATCAGAGGGGAGGGGATAAAATAGAAGAACAGGAGAATAACAACAGGGGACTGGAAAGTGAGAGGGAGGAAAGAAGGAAAAGAGGACGGGTTTCAAGTCAGGAGAAGCAGAAACAAATAGCTGGGGGTATGTGAGCAGACACTGCTAGAGAAGGGAAGTAGAGGGAAATCAAATCCACAGAGAGAGTCTCAAGGGAAACAACTGAAAGGAAATCTGATTGGTGAAAAAGGGAATTGATCAAAAAGCAGTTTTACAGGAAAACAGATCCTGGAAACAGTAAATGAGAAGCCCACCCACAAAGGACCTACAGTACATGATCAGCTGATTTAACAGCTAGTGAAGGAATACAGTTCAAAGGTGCCCAATGGAGAAGGGAGGGCCCAGTTGGTGAAGAAACCCGCCTGTGGATAAACTCAGTGAAAAGAGGTACAGCTGCAGGAAAAGCGAATCAAAGGAGCACTTCCGGCCAAAGGGAAGCAAAGAACAGGCCAGTGAGAGCAGCACTGGACTTAGAGCCAAGGAGAGGAAAAGTCGGGTCTTCTCCGAAGTGACACAGTAGATTGTTTACTCATCTCTTATGTTCACGTTAACCACAATGCACACTGCACAGAGTCAGGAAGAGTAACCAATGGTCATGTGTTGATAACCTACAAGTAATTAGTATACGTAGTAAAAAGAAAAGGAGGACTTGTGGCACCTTAGAGACCAACCAATTTATTTATACAGCTGTAGCTCACGAAAGCTCATGCTCAAATAAATTGGTTAGTCTCTAAGGTGCCACAAGTCCTCCTTTTCTTTTTGCAAATACAGACTAACACGGCTGTTACTCTGAAACCTATACGTAGTAAGTACTTGGTAATGTTCTATGTTATTTATGCTCTTGATACAATCTTTGGGTTTTCCCTTATAAAGTTCTAAACATTTAAATGATCCTTTTGCCCCTGCCTCTCCTCACAGCTAGCTTAGCTTAGCCGGGTCACTGTGCACATATACATAGTTACCCAACCCACACGCATGGCCACACACTCATGTAAATGCACACACACTTCGTTATAAGCAACTGAAAGCAGGGGCTTCAATGGGAAGTGTTAGGCAACCTTAATTATGGGCAACTCCTTATAATATGACAGGTTTCAGAATAGCAGCTGTGTTAGTCTGTATCTGCAAAAAGAAAAGGAGAACTGTGGCACCTTAGAGAGTAAACAATTTGTTAGTCTCTACGGTGCCCCAAGTCCTCCTTTCCCTATAATATGGTGCTTGGGGAAGCCCTTACCTCTGCCATCAGCTGTTATTCCTATGCCGCTGCTGCAGAGTGCCTGGAATTCGGCTGTGGAGAGAAGTTTGACAGTTAGATTCATTTGCTCGTCTGTACAGTATTAACAAAACGAGATCATTTCAAAACCGAACAGAACCGTTTCAATGATGATGATGATTATTATTTGCTGTAGTATCACATCATGAGCCTGCAGAACGCTGGCTGTCTGTAATAATGGATTATACATTTTTAAAATACAACTCTTTAATATTGCAATTACTTTTGAGTGCAACAGGGGAAGGGTCCCCATCACCAGTTCAGCATTGCAGGATCACCTGCCGAAATGCATTCCATACAAGAATCTAACCTAGTGCACTACACAATATCAGCTGAGCACGTGTTCAATGGATTAAGAACTAGCTGACTGACAGATCTCCAAAAGTAGTTGTCAGTGGTGACTCATCGTGGAATGGGGCTGTTTCCAGTGGGGCTCTACAGGGATTGATGCTAGGCCCGATGCTTTTCAACATTTTCGTCAACTATCTGGAAGTAAATGTAAACTCCCTGCTGATAACATTTGCAGATGCCACAATAGTGCGGATGGTAAATAACGATGAAAACATGGCTGTCCTACTGAGCTATCTGGATCACGCGGTAAGCTGGGCCCATTGAAATGAAATATAGTTGAACACAACCAAGTGCAAGGTCAGACATCTAGGAACAAGGAATGCAGGTCACACCCACAGAATGAGAGACTTTGTCCTGCTTAGCAGGGACTCTGAACAGGCATTAGGGACTAGAGTGGACAAGCAGCTCGACACGAGCTCCCAGTGTGATGCTGTGGCAAAAATGGCTGATGTGATCCCTGGATGTATAAAGAAGGGAGTGGTGAGTAGGAGCAAGGAGGTGATTTTACCTCAGTATATGGCATTGGTGAGACAATACTGGACACTGCGTCCAGTTCTGGAATCCACATTTCTACAAGGATGTTGCAAAATTGCAGAAGGTTCAGAAAAGCGCCACAAAATGATTTGAGGGCTGGAGAGAATGCCTGACCGTGGGAGATTTAAAGAACTTGATCTGTTTAGCTGATCAGAAAGAAGATTGAGAGGTCACTCAATTACGGTGCCTAAACACCATCCCAGGGAGAAATGCTCGGTTCTAAAGAGCTGCTTAGTCTAGCTGCGAAAGGCAGAACAAGAACCAATGCCTGGAAACTGAAGCCAGACAAATTCAGAATAGAAATTGGGCCCATTTTAACAGTGAGGGTGATTAACCAAGGGAAGTGGTGGATTCTCCATCTCTTGATGTCTTCAGATCAAAGCTGGGGGCCTTTCTGGAAGGTCTGCTTAGCCAAACCCAAGTTATTGGGCTCACTACTGGAGTAACTGGGTGAAATGGCCTGTGCTATGTAGGAGGGCAGCCTAGATGATCTAATGGTCCCTTCTGGCCTTCAACTCTATGAACCTATGGAACTGTGAGACCTCAGAGTGGTAGTAAGGCTGCACCGTCAAGCCAGGAAATGACAAAGGGAGGGTTTCTTGGGTATTCACATACCTACACTGCACGTCTGCTCTCTTTAAACAACAAACAGTCACCCAGGAAAGTTCAGTGTTATCAAAGGAAACAGAGTCGAGACTATTTCGTACGTGCAACATGGCTGAGGAAACACTGGAGCTTCTGAGATCCAAATGTGGCCAAATGCTGTTTGGAGTTGCCTGCCCTGGGAGTGTGACTGGCCAGCTGTGACATCACACTCGGGAGAATTTGGGCATTTCATTTCCCTGGCCCTTTAAAGAAAGAAAAGATGAAGAAATGAGGTAAAAGCAACCCAGAGTCCCCAGCATGCTGCCTAACCAGCACCGACGGGCCTCTTGGCAGTCAGGAGGAATCACTTCTAGTACCCAGGCCCACGGTTATGTGGGACTCTAGCCTGCAAGCACCTGTACACGCAGTCCCTGCTGACAGCACAGGCAGCCCCAGTGACTTGCATGAATGCTTGGACCTGCTCCTGCAGTCCCTTATGCACATGCACATCTTTGCTTATGTGAGAAAAGTTCCCCATGTGCTGACTGCTTGCAGGATTGGGCCCCTGAAGGCTTAAGAGCTGTTGTTTACTGTGCAGGCTTCACACAGTACTTTCATGTGCTCATCACTTTGTTAGCACAAACCCAGGTTTTCAAGCCTAATGAAGCCCAGGGAGGAATAATACACCCCCCCCCCAGGCATGAACCTGAGCGTTCCAGCCATTTCCAGATATCTGCATGAACAAAACACACCAGTGCACGTATTAGTCATTTCACTCTGAATAACTCAAAAATGGCTGAGCGCAATTGGGTCAAACTTTTCCAGACACACAAAACCCCTCACCTTTGGGCAGAGAGCCAGCATGGGAAACGTCCCGCCAAAAGGAGCCCGTAACTTATGAGCCTGTGCAGCACTTTTGCAACTTTTATGTCAGCAGCTGTTAGCAGCAACGACTAGAATTAGATGTAAAAATGGCCTAGCACAGTGCTCCCCCCACCGCTTCCGAGAGCATTGCACATCTCAATGGTGAGACGGCCCCTAAGCACCTCACGTAGCACCGGTGAGGCTAAGGAAGAAAGGAGAGCAGCAGAATACGGAACCTGGACTTCAGAAAAGCAGACTTTGACTCCCTCCGGGAACTGATGGGCAGGATCCCCTGGGAGAATAACATGAGGGGGAAAGGAGTCCAGGAGAGCGGGCTGTATTTTAAAGAATCCTTATTGAGGTTACAGGAACAAACCATCCCGATGTGTAGAAAGAATAGAAAATATGGCAGGCGACCAGCTTGGCTTCACAGTGAAATCCTTGCTGATCTTAAACACAAAAAAGAAGCTTACAAGAAGTGGAAGACTGGACAAATGACCAGGGAAGAGTATAAAAATATAGCTCACGCATGCAGGAGTGAAATCAGGAAGGCCACTTCACACTTGGAGTTGCAGCTAGCAAGAGATGTTAAGAGTAACAAGAAGGGTTTCTTCAGGTATGTTATCAACAAGAAGAAAGTCAAGGAAAGTGTTGAATGAGGGAGGTAGCCTAGTGACAGAGGATGTGGAAAAAGCGAATGTACTCAATGCTTTTTTTGCCTCTGCCTTCAAGAACAAGGTCAGCTCCCAGACTACTGCACTGGGCAGCACAGCATGGTGAGGAGGTGACCAGCCCTCTGTGGAGAAAGAAGTGGTTCGGGACTATTTAGAAAAGCTGGACGAGCACAAGTCCATGGGGCCGGATGCGCTGCATCTGAGAGTGCTAAAGGAGTTGGCGGATGCGATTGCAGAGCCACTGGCCATTTGAAAACTTCTGGCGATCGGGGGAAGTCCCGGACGACTGGAAAAAGGCTAATGTAGTGACCATCTTTAAAAAAGGGAAGAAGGAGGATCCGGGGAACTACAGGCCAGTCAGCCTCACCTCAGTCCCTGGAAAAATCATGGAGCATGTCCTCAAGGAATCAATTCTGAAGCACTTAGAGGAGAGGAAAGTGATCAGGAACAGTCAGCATGGATTCACCAAGGGCAAGTCATGACTGACTAATCTAATTGCCTTCTATGACAAGATAACTGGCTCTGTGGATGAGGGGAAAGCGATGGACATATTATTCCTTGACTTTAGCAAAGCTTTTGACACAGTCTCCCACAGCATTCTTGCCAACAAGTTAAAGAAGTATGGGCTGGATGAATGGACTATAAGGTGGATAGAAAGCTGGCTAGATTGTCGGGCTCAGCGGGTAGTGATCAATGGCTCCATGTCTAGTTGGCAGCCGGTATCAAGTGGAGTGCCCCATGGGTCGGTCCTGGGGCCGGTTTTGTTCAATATCATCATTAATGATCTGGAGGATGGCATGGATTGCCCCCTCAGCAAGTTTGCAGATGACACTAAATTGAGAGGAGAGGTAGATACGCTGGAGGGTAGGGATAGGATACAGAGGGACCTAGAAAAATGAGAGGATTGGGCCAAAAGAAATCTGATGAGGTTCAAGAAGGACAAGTGCAGAGTCCTGAGGACGGAAGAATCCCATGCACCGCTACAGACTAGGGACTGAATGGCTCGGCAGCAGTTCTGCAGAAAAGGACCGAGGAGTTACAGTGGACGAGAAGCTGGATATGAGTCAACAGTGTGCCCTTGTTGCCAAGAAGGCCAATGGCATTTTGGGCTGTATAAGTAGGGGCATTGCCAGCAGATCAAGGGACGTGATCGTTCCCCTTTATTCGACATTGGTGAGGCCTCATCTGGAGTACTGTGTCCAGTTTTGGGCCCCACACTACAAGAAGTATATCGAAAAATTGGAAAGAGTCCAGCAGAGGGCAACAAAAATGATTAGGGGACTGGAACACATGACTCATGAGGAGAGGCTGAGGGAACTGGGATTGTTTAGTGGAAGAGAAGAATGAGGGGGGATTTGATAGCTGCTTTCAACTACCTGAAAGGGGGTTCCAAAGAGGGTGGATCTAGACTGTTCTCAGTGGTTGCAGATGACAGAACGAGGAGTAATGGTTTCAAGTTGCAGTGGGGGAGGTTTAGGTTGGATATTAGGAAAAACTTTCTCACTAGGAGGGTGGTGAAACACTGGAATGGGTTACCTAGGGAGGTGGTGGAATCTCCATCCTTGGAGGTTTTTACGGCCCAGTTTGAGAAAGCCCTGGCTGGGATGATTTAGTTGGGGATTGGTCCCGCTTTGAGCAGGGGGTGGGACTAGATACCTCCTGAGGTCCCTTCTAACCCTGAGATTCTCGGATTCTCTGATAACAGTCCTGTGGCAAGTGCAGCAACCGCCTCCACGCAAGGGACACTGGGGAGTCACAGGCGTTTTAGCTTTTTCCTATAGGATTTGGCAGCTGGAAGCAGAGGAACCAGCACCGTATGGGCAGCTGGCCAGCCATGGATCAGCAGCCACAGGCGCCAACTCCGTGCGTGCTCTGGGGCTGGAGCACCCACAGCAAAAAATAGTGGGTGCTCAGCATGGGGGCTGGAACAGTTTGTACAGTCGGGGGCTGAGAGCTTTTGATCCAAACTCTAAACCCTGTATGTGATGGAACCGCTTCAAGCCAGGGGTGCAGCAGCCCCCCCGCAGAACGCCTAGCCACAGCTCGGGGAGGGGCTGGGGGAGGAGAAGGAGCTTTGGGGAGGGGATGGAGCAGGGGTGGGAAGAGGCAGGGCACAGGTGGGGCCTTGGGGGAGGAAGTGGTGTGGGAGCAGGGCTTCAGGGCAGAGCGCCCTGGAGGAAAGGTTAAACTCAGCACCTGTACGAGCAGCGTGGGCTCTAGAGAGCCCCGTTTGGGAAGCACTGTGTAGCTAGCCCATGATGCAGAGCATCCGTGGCCATTCCAGGACACTTGTGATGCTTGTGCTGGATGGGCTGGTCCACCCCAGAGGGATCCTGCAGCTCTGAGCACGTTCCCCTTGGATTTCCACAAACACACAGCCGTGGCGCTCACCCGAGTTTTTGGCCGGGCAGGGCTGGCAGGGCTCTCCAAAGCCATGGTCAGGGTTAGCACAGCAGCATTCGGACTTGGTGACTGCTCCTGGGAAGGGGCGAGCACAGGTGCCCTTCTTAATGCCTCCATAGCAGGTGCTGCGCATGTGGGTGTCCACGCACACCCGCCCGTCCACGCCGATAGCCAGGCCGCCCAGGCACTCACAGCGAAAGGAGCCCTCCGTGTTAATGCACCAGCCGTTCATGCAGATGCCAGGAGTCTCGCACTCGTCAATGTCTAAGAAGGAAGCACACAGTGGCTGTTACCTACTGACTGGCGGCAGGACAGGCAGGGAAGGGGTTCAGTCTCCAACAGGGAGACTCTCAGGGGCTCCGTAGCTTAGGGAAGGGCCCCCAGCACGCATGGCTGCAGCACTCAATGTAGTTTGCCCTTGGCTCGCCCTGGCTGGCTGGGGCTAGCAGGGTGCCCAGTTCTCTAGCTCCCTCCAACTGCTCAGCATGAGGCTCCTTCACTTCAACCAATTACTGGGTGAAACCGGAGTGTTGCCTTCTCCCCCTGCATCCTCCAGCCCTCTGAGAGCAGCCTCCCCCATCCCCAGGGCACCCTCCAGCCCTCTGAGAGCAGCCCCCTCCACCCCATGCACCCTCCAGCCCTCTGAGAGCAGGCTTGCTCCCCAACCATGGCACCCTCCAGCCCTCTGAGAGCAGCCTCCCCCATCCCACGGCACCCTCCAGCCCTCTGAGAGCAGCCTCCCCCATCCCATGGCACCCTCCAGTCCTCTGAGAGCAGGCTTGCTCCCCGACCATGGCACCCTCCAGCCCTCTGAGAGCAGGCCCACTCCCTCCCCCCCAAGCAGACTGGCACTCCTGGCTCTGCTGCTTAGCCTGGTGGGAGAGCAGAAAATTCAGCCAGTACCACAGGTATATGGAGCCACATGCCTGGCCCTCCACTCCCCCCGCTGCCTCCCTTCACTCCCGCTGCACAGACACCCAGAGACACCCGGCGCACACCAGGACCGGGGGAGGGACCGACCCCTGCAGTCTACGCACCAACACAGTAGCGCCCATTGGGAGCCAGCACAAAGCCGGGTTTACAGATGCATTTGAAGCTGCCGTCTTCATTAATACACATCCCATTGAGGCACATGTTGGTCGTGGCGCATTCATCGTGGTCTGGGGGATGACAAAAAGCATGAGCAGAGCCTGCAAGGTGCAGCAGGGCTTCTGGGCTTGGCTCCTTCTGTTCCCTGCCCGGCCCTGCACGCGCCAATCGCGGTTTGCCCCAGCACTACGGATGGGTTCAGAGCAGCCCTGGGCCTGCGCGGCCCCCAGGCTGGACAGTGAGAACGTCTGCCAGTGCAGTGCCAGGCAGAGCCACGGTCCCCCGGCACACGATCACTTCGCAACGCGTGCTGCCATCTCCTGGCCCCCGAGCTGGGCCCCCCCAGGGACCTCCGTAAGCAGAGCGCTCCGGGCCGGGGCTCCGCACATGCCAACAGCGAGAGAAAGCCCCTTCGAATCCCACTGCAGAGCCAGGTGCTGCCTCTCTGACCCGCATCTGCAGGGGTGGGGCTGGAGGGAGGATTTGTGCTGCCACTGGGGGAGGGGCAGCAAGAGCCCCGGTGGCTTTGTGCAGTGACAGAAGAGGGGCAGCACAATGCAGTGCATGCTGAGCCAACAGCACCCAAGGGAGAGGGGCCACCCACGGAGCCAGCAGCACCCAAGGGACGGGGCTACCGGCTGAGCCAGCAGCACCCAAGGGAGAGAGGCCACCCACTGAGCCAACAGCACCCAAGGGAAAGGGGCCACCCACGGAGCCAGCAGCACCCAAGGGATGGGGCTACCAGCTGAGCCAACAGCACCCAAGGGAGAGGGGCCACCCACGGAGCCAGCAGCACCCAAGGGACGGGGCTACCGGCTGAGCCAGCAGCACCCAAGGGAGAGAGGCCACCCACTGAGCCAACAGCACCCAAGGGAAAGGGGCCACCCACGGAGCCAGCAGCACCCAAGGGATGGGGCTACCGGCTGAGCCAACAGCACCCAAGGGAGAGGGGCCACCCACGGAGCCAGCAGCACCCAAGGGACGGGGCTACCGGCTGAGCCAGCAGCACCCAAGGGAGAGAGGCCACCCACTGAGCCAACAGCACCCAAGGGAGAGGGGCTACCCACGGAGCCAGCAGCACCCAAGGGACAGGGCTACCGGCTGAGCCAACAGCACCCAAGGGAGAGGGGCCACCCACGGAGCCAGCAGCACCCAAGGGACGGGGCTACCGGCTGAGCCAACAGCACCCAAGGGAGAGGGGCCACCCACGGAGCCAGCAGCACCCAAGGGACGGGGCTACCAGCTGAGCCAGCAGCACCCAAGGGAGAGAGTCCACCCACTGAGCCAGCAGCACCCAAGGGACGGGGCTACCGGCTGAGCCAACAGCACCGAAGGGAGAGGGGCCACCCACGGAGCCAGCAGCACCCAAGGGACAGGGCTACCAGCTGAGCCAGCAGCACCCAAGGGAGAGAGTCCACCCACTGAGCCAGCAGCACCCAAGGGACGGGGCTACTGGCTGAGCCAGCAGCACCCAAGGGAGAGGGGCCACCCACTGAGCCAGCCGCACCTTACACAAAGGACTATTCGTACGCAAACCATGGGAAGGTTTGGTTCTTTGCTAACAACTAAATGAAACCCGGGGCTGGGACACCCTCTGAGCACCCATCACCATAGTAGGCTATCACAATGGTCCAGGCACTGGCCCTCCCAGCTGCCTGGGGAGCAGGGCAGTGCTATTCTCCCCAGGGTGTGTGGGGGGGCACTGAGGCCCACAGAAGCTGAGCAACTGGCCCAACACAGCAGGTCTGTGGGCAAGGAGTGACTTGAACCCATTACTCCCGCATCCTAGGGCAGGGCCCTGCCCATTGGGCTGCCCTTCCTCTTAAGGAGGGGAATGGGAGCTTCGGAGGCACAGGGTGGATTTTTCTGAGGCACAATGTGACCCTCCCTGTTCTGGAGGAACCCTGTGGGAAAAGCAAGATTTCGCTGGCTCCCCTTGGCAAGTGGGGCCTGAGTCTGGCAGCAAAGCAAGGACTGCAGGAAATTGGGAAAGGAAGGTTCCCACCCCCTTCCCTCAGCCACAGAGTCATCCCCCCAGCCCTTGCCAGGCATGGCGTTTATTCTGCTCTTTGTTTAGCTGCCGGGGGGCTGGAGGCAGATGAGCCTTTTGGCCCCTAGAGCGGTGGGGGCAGTTGGGGAAGGCAGGATAAACAGGTGAGTTGGATATTTCTACCACAACAAAATCTTTAGCAATGCTGATGTTTAGCTGATCCTTGTTGGGCTTCAGCGCTAACCTCTCCGAGATGAAAATCCAGCTATCACACCTCATGTCCACCTACCGCCGCAGGCTGCCTCAGGCCGACAGCACTGCCTCTGCTTTCATTCCCTTCACGTATTAAGGGTTAATACACAACCGGAAGGGGTTGAAGCCATTTCTTTAAGGAAAGTTTAAAATTTCTTGCGGATTCCTCCTCTGTGGGACCCAAAGGCCGGGTACCAAGGGCAAGCTGCAGGAGCTAATGATGGGGCTGTGTACAAATCATGCCCCACAGCAAGGAGGCCAGGGCTGGCTAGTCCTGGATGGGCCTGCAAAGCCTTTCCCAGATACTGAGATCCTTAAGAAAATGTCCAGCTGCTGCAGGAATCAGCCCTGGTGACACTTGGGCACCCTGGCAGTGGAGCCAGAGCTGACTTCTGCTCTCTCCTCTTGCGTGGGGCGCAGTGCGGCTGCCAGTGCAGGCTCGCAAAGGTGATGTAAATCTCCCACTAACGATCCCATGGCATGATTCACAAGAGCCCTTGCAAGATCCCTCACTCTCCCTACTTACATGCAGGGAGCAGTTTCTACCAGGTCACTGACTCTTCCCCCCGCCTTCAATGGTTGGGAGATGCTGCTAAACTGCATTCACCCCAGAGGTGGCTGGGTGAGAGCAGAACTCTGTAAAGCCCCTGGGGTCTGGCTCTTCTGGATGAATCTGCTATATATGTGCACGGGATTACTGCTGCTAATGGGTCCAGTTCTGCCCTCCTTCCCTCCCTGCTGGAGTCCGTGGTGTGTGCGTGAGAACAGGAACTGGCCCCATCCAAGGCCTGCAGCTGATCTCATGCTGAAGGAAGCTGCTCACCGACACAGTTCTTGCCATCGGGGGTGATTTCGAAGCCTGCGTTGCAGATGCACTGGAAGCTGCCGTCGGTGTTAACACACCGGCCGTTCCTGCACATGACGCCATTCATGATGCACTCGTCAATATCTGGCAGGGAAACAAACACAGCCAGGTAGCAGCAGACACATGAGCTGCTTGAGCCTCGTAACCCCAGCAATGACTCCCTCTCCATCCAGCTGGAGTCAAGGCCACATAGCCATGGCTGGCTCCTAGGCGAACCCATTCCCAAGGAAGGGCAGGATCCTGCTCTCAGATCCGTGCAGTAGGTCCCGGCTCTGACAGCCCACACTCCCTCCCTGTGCAAGGTGCATCTCCCTGGGGGAGACTTGCTCTGTGCTCCTGGCCCCCTGCAAAAGCCTCTGCCAGCCCCTCTGCCCTCAGCTGCTCGATACAGCCCACGTATGGGCTTGATCTGTAGCTCACTGACACCTCTCTTCCGACTGCGACGGGCTTTGGATCCAGCCCTTCGTCCCATCAGAGAACCCCCTTCCCCAGCCTCGGCCTCCTTCCCTCCCCAGTTACTCTGCTCTGCCTGACCAGGGCTTCAGCCTCCGCGCAGTGAGCAGCACTCGCTGTGGCAGGGCTCGCCTGCTAAACCCAGGGCTGTGAGTTCAATCCTTGAGGGGGCCGTTTAGGGATCTGGGGCAAAAATTGGGGATCAGTCCTGCTGTGAGCAGGGGGTTGGACTAGATGACCTCCTGGGGTCCCTTCCAACCCTGATGTTCTATGATTCTATGACACTGAGTGAGGAGAGTCTGCTAAGCCTGTGACTAGGCCCCAAACTGGCAGGAAGTGACCCATGGGGTAACCGAGTGCTTAGTAGCTGGGCTGGACATTCCAAGACGCCTGAGACTCTGGGTGGGGACCCACTGGAGAAGGTGGGCCTCGGTCCCCACACCTTGCCCCCCTCTCCTTTGCAGTGATCAGCTCTGAGGCAGCAATCAGAGCATGAGGGGATGATTGAGGTTGCAGCTGGGGCCCCCTCTGGGACCACTTGACCAGCAGAACCTTGAGGCCATGAGCTGCCCACTCGGCCAGCTGGTCACCAGCCCTTCCCACTGTAAGGGGGGGATAGGAACCAGGGGAGAAGCTAGAGCGGGGGACAGCGGGTGAGGAGAGAAGCAGCAATGGGAGAAATATGAGCAGAAGCTGGGGAGGGGGTCAGGATAGGAGCAGCAGGGGACATAGAAGCAGGCAGGGAATGGGGCAGGAGCTGAGCGGGGGGGATAGGAGCAGAAGGAGACAAGGGGAGGCTGCGGGGACAGGGACAGAAGGGTCAATTACAGTATCCTCCCCCCAGAACTTGGACTGGAACCCAAGAGTCCTCTATGTTCCCCTGCTGTCAGCAAGAAGCTGTAAAATCCACTGATAGAGTCTGTGTCCCATCACCCCCAGGGCTGGCCTAGGACAACCTCCCCTGGCTACTGGGTCCTCTTAGCTCAAGCGGCAGAGGTCTGTGAGGTGGCTCGAACAGTCCCCACCCTGCCAGTGACCCACCTGGGTGGCAGTCTGATACCGCAGGATGGAATTGCTGGGTTTCACTTTGCTTTTTAAAAGCCTAGGAAATTACCCACAAAACACTACCAGAGTTCCACCATCCAGCACTCAAAAGTTAGGAACTGCCAGACTCGCCCTTGCCCCTTGTGTGTGTGCATTTCGGTGCAGTCTTTAATTGCATGACCCTGCATGACATGATTGCCACTGGGCCCCGCCTCGGTCTTCTCAGGTAGTTTTTCGGGGGATATAATGCCACGCGGGCATAGCTTATTCCTGTGTACGAAAGGGAACAAGCTGAACTGGCATAAGGCCCCTTCATACTGATATAACTGTGCCCACAACTGGGGTTGTACAGATTTAACTAGTTTGGTAAAAATCTCCCTCCGTAATTAAAGGAATTAAACTGGAACAGACCCTCTGTGAAAGCCCGTCTTTGTCAAAGCAAAGTGCGTGGTACTGGCCCATGGCTCGCATCTTGCTTGGCCCGCATCACCCTCAGCACCTCTGGGCACACCAGCAAAAGCATCTGCTGCCCTGCAGTGAGCAGCTGATTGCTGAGAGGGCACTGGTGCCAGCAGCTCTCCCTTCACTCTACGGCCCGCAGGGCACTGCTTCTGGGAGCTCGGGGCTCCACTCTGCACTCTGTTTTTGAGCCCGTCCTCCTGACCCGCTGGGGCGTCTTGTGCTAGCCCTGAGACGGACGTACCGACACAGGCCTGCTTGGTGGGGGTGCTCTGGAAGCCCTCATGGCACTTGCAGTGGTAGGAACCAGGTGTGTTCACACAGTCGCCGTGCACGCAGGGGCTGCTGGAACATTCGTCCACATCTGGAAGGAAAAGGGCATGAAGCTGGCAGCCCCCAACCCCTGGGAAGGCAGTGCCAGAGCCCGGTGCTGCTTGGCAGCCCTTCACCAGGGTCCCATGGGGCCGCCTAGCTAAACCCCAGCTCAGGAATAGGAATGTTGTTAGGTCAGCAAGGGCCCGACCCTACCATTTCCTCAGGATCAGCACCACCCTGCCAGGCCAGCGTGAAGGGGCCAGTGAGGTGCAGCAGGTCACACGCACTGCTCTACGGAGACCTGAGTAGAGGAGCCACCTCCGGCCTGTCGTTGCAGAAGCCAGTGAAGCCTGGGGGGTCAGAAAGGCCTCGGTGCCCCGGGCACAGGGGTGGCTGGGCACTATGAGGAGGACTTTGCGGGGCTGCAGCCCAGAGTCGGAAGACCCCAGGGCCCCTCATCCCAGGTGCTGTCTTTGTTGGGGGGGTGGTGTGTGAACAGAGAACAGGTATTTTAGGGCCCTGCCATATTCAGCAACAGGGAACTAAATTGATGGCAACTCTTCCGCCTACCCATGATCAGACTGCAACAGAGGAGGGGGAGTGGCTGCCCCCAGTGTCCCTCGTGGTGCCAGGTACAGCCCCCATGCCACTGCCTCACCCCGCCCCGCGCCGCAGTGCCACAAGAGTGCTGCTCTGCGCTGCTTAATCCCACTAGCTGGGGGCAACCCCAGGACTATTCCATGAAGCTCAGGCTGGGGGTGGGAGGCAGCTGCAAGCACCCCCGAGGCTGCCAGGGCGCCAAGGGGGAGCAGCTGTCTGCGGCAGAGCAGGAGTGGGGCCGGCGGTGCAGCTGGTGCCTGGCCCAGGGGATTCTCTCACCAATGCACTCGCCACGCACGTCCTGCTTGTATCCCATGTTGCATTCGCAGCGGTAGCTGGAGGGGGTGGGGATGCAGCGCCCGTTCAGACACAGGTTGGTGAAGTGCTTGCAGATGTCGATGGTCTGATTTAAGGTGGCAGTCCCTGGAAACCCCAGAGAGAAGAGAGCCTGGAATGGCAGCCTTGAGCGCCCTGCTCCGTTCCCCACACCCGAGAAGCCCGCCGTCTGAGAGAGGGGAGAACACCCCCAGAGGGCACACCTCCCGAAAGGCGTGCTTTTGCATGGGCCTCCCAGCATCACCTGCAACACACCGCGCCTCCCCCACCAGGGACTGCGGGCAGGCCCATCCCCTTCTCCAAGGCACTGACATGGGCAGGGGCACTGTACTCCCAGGGCAGGCCAGCCCAATGAGCTCACTCCAACGCGAGGCCAAGGAGCCAGCACTGGCTTGTCTGCACGGACTCGGCTAAGGAGCTGTCGGAGGATGGAACGGGCTGCAAAGCTGGTTCTAGGGGACCTTGCTGGTCCTGGGCCTTCCCCACCCAACTCTGGAAATCTGGCCAGGCCCCAGCTCGAGTCTTCAGTCACTAGCTGTTGCAGGGCCTCGCCCAGGCCCCATGTGGTCACTACACCAGCAGTCTGGCCAAGCTGTGAGCCTGGCGTAGCAGGGGCTGCTGCAGCTCAGACCTGAAGGGCAGCAGCAAAGGGGCTCTGGCTCCTCATTTCCCAGAGTGCTCTTGTGATCTTTCACCCAAAAGTGCTGGGGACTGGGGGGCAACATCCTGAATGGAGGGGCCAGGAATTAAACAGGCAGGATAACTTTGTGACCAAGACCAACGTTAGCCAATCCAGGTCACGCTTAGGGGGTCTGCACAGCAGCGGGGCATGGGAAATCTCAGGACAGGTGGACCCACCTGCTGGAGTTAGTGCCTGGGACGATCAGCATGGCTGCTGCAGCGCTGGCCACCCAAGTACAATCCCGCCTGCACCCCCGTGCTGAGACTCACACCTCCCCGCTGCAGTGGAGATGTGCCATGAGTACATCCCAACTCCCAGCGAGAGAAGAAGCCGGATTGCTGCTCCCCTCCTCTAGCTGTGGCCCCTGCTCAGTGTGGAGCAGGAGGGCATGGGGGCGCCCCTACAGGACCTTGTCCAGACTAATGACAAAGGCCCAAAGCAGCAGCTTTCAGAGTTATGATGAACAGGTAGCTCCCTGGCTCAGAGCTTGCGTTTCAAGCACCTGCAGACTCAAGCAAATGTCAATTGCCTCATTAGCTACCCTTGGGTCACACTTTTCTTTGCAATGACAAGGGCTAGACGCTGAGGTGCCTATCTGATCCCATGACTCCGATCACCACACACAGCGCAGCAAAGCCCCTCTTGGAGCTGGGAAACCAAACAGAGGGGTGCAGGGCTGCCCCTGCAAGGGGTGACCACCTTTGCTGGCGGCGGAGACCCAACCCCTACCAGCAGGCTCCCAGCCAAGTGTCAGAGCAGACTGTAAGTGACTGGCCCAAGGGCACACAGCACATCAGTGGCAGGGCTGGGATCAGAATCCATGACATCCTGACTCCCCTCCCGATGCTCGCTCCAGCAGCCAGCATCCCACACCCTGTCTGGGCCCTCTGGCTGGTGGAGCTGGGCTCTGCCATGCCATGAGAGGGAGGGGAAGGGGCTGCTGAAGCTCTTTTCCAGTTCTGTAACTAGAAAGACATTTTTGCTGGACGGCAGCCTGCCTCTTTGGGACTCAGAGCCATCCGGAGCTCCTTGCTGTGCCAGGAGATGCCGTGTGATCTGTGTGCTGGGCCCAGCATTCTGCACAGCTTTAGTGTCACATCCCATCAGTCCAGCCATGTCAAAAGAACCCCAGCGTCTGGTAACAGCGCTGTTCCCAGCACGTGTGCAGCTCAGGCAGGCACACCAGGTATGCACACAGCCTGGAAGAGACGCAGCCAAGGTGGTCCAGCGCTAGCAGAAAGGAGATTTAATTTACCAATGCTCGAACTTCCAGGGCCCATCCCAGGAAGCCCCGGGATCCCGCCTTGGCCATTTGCCCCATTTGGTCCAATGCCTCCAGGTCCGCTGATTCCAGGCCCGACACCATTTGGCCCAAACCCAGGAATCCCAGGGAAGCTCCCAGAAAAGCCCGGCACGGCCGGGAGCCCTTCAATGCAGAGCCTGCGGTACTCATCTGAAACGAAACAGCCGCCCGAGCGTCACTCCAACACCGCGGGCCGAGTGTCCCTGCCCGTCTCACGTGGGAGGCAGAGGTAACACTGGCATGAAAGCAACAGTGGCTGGGGCAGGGAAAGCAGGGGCTTGGGGGAGGGTGGGCTGGGAGAGAGCTTTACTCCCCTTCATCAATGAAGCCCAGGTGAGGTGGGTCTTGTGGTCGCATTTGGCCAGTAGCTCCCACATTGCAGCAATAGGAAGAGCTGTCTGCTCTGTGCAGCAGGCATGGGGCTACCCAGGAGGGGCGGGGGGGGGGGGGGGGTAATTTTGCTGCTGCTATTGGTTTTCCAGTGACAGCCCCTGTAAGGAGCTTGGCCCTGCTTTCCGGAGGGGCAGATGTAGGCCCAAGAAGGGGAAGCGCAGTCATGCAGCAAGGCAGAGCTGGAAACAAATTCCAGAGACCCGATTCCCAGCCCTCTGCTGCAGCCCTTCGCTCCTTCTGATCTCTTCCCAAGCCCAGGGAGCCAGGGCAAGGCTGGGGTAGGCTGGGGAGGTTACTGCCCTTGCTGGACCCCTTCTGCTGTTCTTTTCCAAAGGGGGAACGGGTTGGGGGCCCTTACCCCTGAATTCCCTGGCTTTGTGCAATCCAATGCGACCCTCACCGACCTTTCCTCCCAGAAACACTCGCAAGCACAGCTCACGGATGTTAAGAACAGGTCGCACTCAGGGGGGCACTAGTGGCTTTCCCGTTGTGTTGCCTACCGGATCCCCTGACGGGGCACATTTCAGGGGTCTGCCCGATCGCCCAGCAGCGCCCGGAGTCACAGCAGCACTGCATCTTGGTGTACTGGCCCGGGAGCTCCCCAGCGCAGCGCCCGCCGATCAGCGCCGAGAAACATGTGCCAATCCGCTGGTCTGCAACAATGAGAAGCAAGAGGAGCCACAAGTGAATGGGGGGTGGCCTGAGAAGGGAGGGGCCCCTCACCCAGCCCATCAAAATCAACCTCTCCGAGGGAGACAGGAGATCTGTGCAGCAAGAGAGACATATTTCTGGGGCCCACTTCCTCAGGGCTGGATTCTTCTGGCTCCTGAGAACAGCAGCATTTCCCAGTGCCTCCTTCCTGAGCATTTCCAGTTGGAAAGGCCCAATCTTGCTGTGACATGATCTGAATAGAGTATGATCAATCAAACCATTGTTGCTACCACTGTTATATAATTGCAACGAATCTTATACAAAGTGTGACGCATGGCTAGAAAGGGTTAAGCAGCTTGCAGGCTAAATGACCCAGAGCCAACCTTTAGAGACACTAGAAAAGTATGCAAATGGTCATTATGGCCATTCCATGGTAGATAGGCTAGAACCTTTGAAATGCAAACCTGTATTGTTAGAAGTTAGAGGTGATACTAATTATATGTGTGTACTTGTGTCTTGTTAGAGGATAACAATGTAGTCAAACAGTCCCTGTCTATGCTGTATTCTGTTAATTTAGAGATCAAAAGGAAATATTTACATTTAAATGAACTATAAACATGGGATATGGCTGTATTCATCTCCTTTGAAATGTTTAGCAAATCACCTGAGAATGATGGGAAACATGCAATTGCCTTATGTTAATCTGTGTAGCTAATTACCGGCGATGCTTAGGAAATAGGTCTACTTCAAAGTCTCCATGATTGTCTATTATTTCCCTAAAGCCTCCAACCTGTCAAGAAAAGGCCTGGAACTGTATCAAAACCTCTTGGGTCCTGATCCTTTTTATCTCAAATCTGCTTGATGCTTCATGCAGGGGAAGCTTAAGTGATAAGGCTGAGATTTCCAGTTCTAACTGGATCCCCTGAATTTGGACATTGGACTATAACTTATGGACTAATTCTGAAAGAACTCTTTGCAACTACAAAGCTCACTATCTCTACTATGACAGGTTTAAGAGAAGCCGCCGTGTTAGTCTGTATTCGCAAAAAGAAAAGGAGTACTTGTGGCACCTTAGAGACTAACCAATTTATTTGAGCATAAGCTTTCGTGAGCTACAGCTCACTTCATCGGATGCATTATGCAGGGCACTGAATTTAGCCGTATGGAGTGGAAATCTATCAACTTCATGAAAAAACTCATAGGAATGCATCCAATGAAGTGAGCTGTATCTCACGAAAGCTTGTGCTCAAATAAATTTGTTAGTCTCTAAGGTGCCACAAGTCCTCCTTTTCTTTTTATCTCTATTATGAATCTGATCTCAGAACTGTACTCATATCTGTATGTATACTGATCTTTTAACCAATACTCTCTCTCTTTTCTTTTTAAATAAATTTTAGTTTAGTTAACAAGAACTGGCTGTAAGCATGTTTTGGGTAAGAACTGAAATATTCATTAGCCTGGGAGGTAAAGTGTCCGATCCTTTGTGATTGGTAGAACTTTCTTATATGGTGAACAAGATCTACAGTAATCCTCATCATATGTGACTTGGGTGTCTGGGTGGAGGATTGCTTTAAGGGAACTGTGTTGTTGGCTTCTGGGCAACCAGTAAGGTATTTGTGACAGACAGCATGGATTCACCAAGGGAAGGTCATGCCTGACTAATCTAATTGCCTTTTATGATGAGATTACTGGTTCTGTGGATGAAGGGAAAGCAGTGGATGTATTGTTTCTTGACTTTAGCAAAGCTTTTGACACGGTCTCCCACAGTATTCTTGTCAGCAAGTTAAGGAAGTATGGGCTGGATGAATGCACTACAAGGTGGGTAGAAAGCTGGCTAGATTGTCGGGCTCAACGGGTAGTGATCAATGGCTCCATGTCTAGTTGGCAGCCAGTATCAAGTGGAGTACCCCAAGGGTCGGTCCTGGGGCCAGTTTTGTTCAATATCTTCATAAATGATCTGGAGGATGGTGTGGATTGCACTCTCAGCAAATTTGCGGATGATACTAAACTGGGAGGAGTGGTAGATACGCTGGAGGGGAGGGATAGGATACAGAAAGACCTAGACAAATTGGAGGATTGGGCCAAAAGAAATCTGATGAGGTTCAATAAGGATAAGTGCAGGGTCCTGCACTTAGGACGGAAGAACCCAATGCACAGCTACAGACTAGGGACCGAATGGCTAGGCAGCAGTTCTGCGGAAAAGGACCTAGGGGTGACAGTGGACGAGAAGCTGGATATGAGTCAGCAGTGTGCCCTTGTTGCCAAGAAGGCCAATGGCATTTTGGGCTGTATAAGTAGGGGCATAGCGAGCAGATCGAGGGACGTGATCGTTCCCCTCTATTCGACATTGGTGAGGCCTCATCTGGAGTACTGTGTCCAGTTTTGGGCCCCACACTTCAAGAAGGATGTGGATAAATTGGAGAGAGTCCAGCGAAGGGCAACAAAAATGATTAGGGGACTGGAACACATGAGTTATGAGGAGAGGCTGAGGGAGCTGGGATTGTTTAGCCTGCAGAAGAGAAGAATGAGGGGGGATTTGATAGCTGCTTTCAACTACCTGAAAGGGGGTTCCAAAGAGGATGGCTCTAGACTGTTCTCAATGGTAGCAGATGACAGAACGAGGAGTAGTGGTCTCAAGTTGCAGTGGGGGAGGTTTAGATTGGATATTAGGAAAAACTTTTTCACTAAGAGGGTGGTGAAACACTGGAATGCGTTACCTAGGGAGGTGGTAGAATCTCCTTCCTTAGAGGTTTTTAAGGTCAGGCTTGACAAAGCCCTGGCTGGGATGATTTAACTGGGAACTGGTCCTGCTTTGAGCAGGGGGTTGGACTAGATGACCTTCTGGGGTCCCTTCCAACCCTGATATTCTATGATTCTATGACCCAGAGCAGTGGGGTACAGGAGTCTGGTCGAAGGCAAATATACTGGCTACTGGATGAATAGTTTTCTGTTCCCTGAGTGACCAGAGCAGGGGCTGCCCTAGAGAAATCAGGAACCTGCTAGAACCAATTAAGACAGGCAAGCTTATTAAGACACCTGGAGCCAATTAAGAATTTACTAGAATCAATTATGGCACGCAGGCGAATCAGGACACCTGATTTAAAAAGGACCTCCCATCAGTGAGTGGTGGGGGGGTGCACAAGGATCAGGGAGTGACAAGGTGTACAGCTGGAGGACTAAAGAGTACAAGTGTGATCAGGCTTCAGGAGGAAGATCCTGCAGTGAGGATAAAGAAGGTGCTGGGGGAAGACCATGGGGAAGTAGCCCAGGGAGTTGTAGCTGTCACGCAGCTGATACAGGGGATATTGTAGACCGTTGCAATCCACAGGGCCCTGGGCTGGAAGCTGGTGTAGAGGGTGGGTCTGGGTTCCACGCATCCCCCACAACCCCTGATCGGACACAGGAGGGGTTGACCTGGTCTGTGAGAAACACCAGAAGGGAAGGTCTAATTTGGAAAGGGATCTGGCCTGTCCCTGACCCACTAGGTGGGACACTGAGACTGGGGGGATTGTTCTCCATTTCCCCCATGCTGGCCAGTGATGAGGTTAGCTGAGTGAACGGCAGGTTTGAGCCTCTAGCAGAAGCGGCCAAACTGAGGGCTGCTGTGAACCTCTGAGGCGAGCAAATCTGCCAAAAAGCGCAGGATCCCCCAGGGCAGAGGAGGAACTTTGTCACATATTATAGAAGCTGTTTTGTGCTGGTTTGGTAAATCTAAGTATTGGAATATCCACCAGCTTTGGGGATTGTCTGCCCCGTTCTTTGCAGTTCACCCTGAGTGACCTCGGCACGGCCCCCTGGGACTCCGGTCACACTCGGCTAACCCAACATCAGGCTCCTCAAGATCGTACATGTCGTGATCTGCAGCGCAAGGCGATGGAAGTGGTGACTGCTCACCTCCTCTGCCCTCCAAGCCCACAGCAGTAAGCAGGGCCTAAGTTCTACGAGAATGAGGAGTCTGGCTGGAGGGAGATTGAGGCGCTAGAGTACATGGGAAGAGAAGTGGGTTAGCCTGGCCCCTTGCTGGTGTCCCTTCCTGTGTCACGGCCTTCCAAACACACAAGCTAGACTCAGGGCAGGTTTCTTGACTCTGCCATTTGGAGTTCATGAGAGTATTTGCAGGTAACACTCACCATCACAATCGCCCACTCCAAAGACTAAATCTGACCCGGACTCATTCCACGGCTTTCCCAGCCAGAGTTTATGCACAAATGCCAGCTCCAGGGGGAGGTCTGGCTAATACACCCGTAAAACACACTCGGCATTAGCGGCTGAGTTTGGGGAAGGACAAAGGGGCAACGTGGGTTCGATGGACACTTACTCCACAGCAAGAGGAGGTGGCATTCATTAACCCTTCCATGACTGAACAGTATCTCTCCATCCCTTCTTCAGGAATGGGCAGGCCATTTTCAACAATGCTTGAGGCTGGTGAAGAGACCCTCTCTTTGCCTCAGTTTCCCCTCCTGCCTTTGTGTGTTTTGACTGTGAGCTCTATGGGGCATGGACGGTCTCTCTCTGTGTCTGAGCAGCACCCATGTTATGGAGCCCTGACCTTAGCTGGCACCTATGGGCCATACTCGTAATAATACCTTCCACAGCAGCTGGCTTCACCGCCCAGGTTCAGGGCCATGTTCTGGGCCTCTGCAGGGGTTTGGGAGATTTGATTTTTCACACCTGCCTGAAGTTCCTGATTTCAGGCTGGGGTGGACAGGCCCCAAAGCTGGCGATTCTTGCCATACTCGAGCCCCCCAGAAGCAGGGATCAGGCAGCCAAAGGCCCCACCAGGGTCCCAGTCTAGTCCCTACATCACAGATATTCTGAGAAGCTTCCCAGGGAGGCCGGCCAATCACTGTGCCTGGTGCCTCTGCTGGGAGCCCCGTCTGCCTGCTCTACCAGAGCTCTCTGAGGAGCTCTTTCCACTGCCAGCCCACCGTGCCCCGGCTGCCTGCAGCAGCCTGCACGGGCTCTCCAAGGCCTTACCTCCCCACACCACCCCAAGGTCCAACCTCCCATTCTGGCATCTCTGGAATCCCAGATTTGCCCCTACCTGTCGTACCACATCACCGCCTGCTCCGTCCATGCATCAACAGACCCGCCAGCTGGTGCACATGAACCATCTGATCCTGGGGCAGGTGTGGGGCAAACCCGGACCCTGGTGTAAGCTGAAGCAGCCTCAGGGCATCTCTAACTTATGCCAGCTCAAGTAGTTCCACGGGGACAGTTTTGCTGGCTGGGGGACTGGCAGAGCATGTTGCATTCCAGCTCTGCCCTCACATGTCCCCGCAGTGGGGAGAAGGCAGGAGAGACTCACACTGGGGGGATCCTCAAGTGCCCCTCTAGGGCAGCCATGAGCTGCTCTGTCAGTGGTCTCACTGGGGCTGAGGACCTGGCCATATGTGCCTGCGGAGACAAGCCTCATCCTGACGATTATGAACAATACAAGTCAGATGAATGCTATCACACAGGAGCACGTGCAGCTCAGACTGTGGTACAGCTACTCCTGGCCCTGCTGAATCCTGGGGGGCATGTTGCAATTGCTGGACCTACAAAGTTACCCTCAGCTCAACTGCAACCTGTGTGAGCTCAGACTTGGTAAACAGAACCCGGGAGAACAAAGTTACCGAGGCCACGTCTGACCGTACACAAATTCTCTGGTGGACATAAAGGGGGTAAAAGATGCCACCTGCTCACCCTCCTTCGTGAGGGTCTTAAAAAGAGACTTGGAAAAGAAAAATATTCTCCCCGCTCATCCCGCGACCAACCCACACTGCAGCTCATCTCGGCTCCTCTCCACCGCCAGTGGGCAGGAGCAGGCCAGGTGAAGGACTTTCCTCCTGAGAGCGGGCTGGCCGGCCTGCCCTTGTTTAAGGAACCTGGTTTGTTACTTGTGAGTTTAGAAAATCATCACATCACCCTGATGTCCAGTCCTCAGCCCACTGGCGGGGAAACCTAATTTCCCACACCACAGAGGCAGGTAAGAGCCTGCCCTGTTTTCCCTGCCCTTGTGTTGTCTTCTGCCCTCCCTCGTCTCCTATCCTTTCCCTCATTCTCTCCACTTTTCATCGGCTCCTGAAATCAGCCATATGCATTTGTCCACCCCTGCCTTGTCTAAGGAGAATGAACCCAACCAGATGACACTCCTGCCCAGAGCGTGCTCCAGGGTCCAAACAGCAGGTGCCATGCTTGGCCTTCTAGCCAAAGCCAGAGCACCTATTTGTGACGAGCCAGCCAGCCAGTGTTGCAAAGCTGTATTTCCCCCACCTTTTCCATCGTCTCTCTTCTCCACCTGGCCTCCATCTGTCTGTTAGAAACAGGAGAAGTGAATACCCTTCACACATCAGGATCGGAAGTAAAGTTAACCCTTCCCTAGGCTTTTCATCAAAGAAAGGTTGTTCTGAAAATAAGAGTGATATTTTGCCTAAAAAAGGAGAGAGATTTGAAAGGCTTTGATTGTTTGTTTGTTTTGCACAATCTCTCAGTTTCGGTATCAATGCTTGTTTTAATTTCTTTTTCTTTCTTGTGTCTGATCAATAAACTTTCAGTTCTAGAATAAAAGATTTTGGGTTTGCCAAGTAACTGAGCAAACTATGGTCTCTGTAGATCCGCCCCCCCCCTTCCCCCCCAAACCTGTCACTCTGTAATGTGGGACAGTGAAGGAGTTTATAAACACCTTTAACGCCTTAGGCCTTTGAAATCAATATTATACAACAGGCATCTCTGAGCAGCTGTCTAGGCGGGAATCACCAGAGCAGCCAAACATCTATGGAAGAGTCCATCAGGCTTGTGACCAGGTCTTTCCCCAGCGTAGATGTACAGTGTTAGCTTTGCCCGTCTTACTCGGTACCTACTGCCAGCAACTTTCCATACAAGCATTACACAAATCAGGTGCAGGAGATGGAACCAAAATGCAAGTTCACCTGCTATCCCACAGCTTCTCTCTGCTCTGCCCTGGTTCAGAGCTGCCCCAGCACTCTCCGAACAGTCAGACATGCTCCTCGAAGCTCGTGTCAGTGGCCATGTGCCCTGCCCTGCATGCTGACTCACAGTGCCAACTCACACTGAGCAAGGCAGCCTCACCAGCTTCCAGCTCATAATACATCAGAGCACACAAGACACTCCTATCATACGGCAAAAATTCGTCCCTCAGATACACCTAGGCAACTTGCCTTGCAGGGTTGGCACCTTTGGGCACTCCTTGCAGGCCCGGCCAGGCACAGTCATAAGATTTTCACTCACTTTTCTGATTTGACAGGAAAGAGGTGCTGGCAGCAGATACCAGCCATGGCAAGCCAGATGTTCAGCTCCCACAAGTCTCTGTCTCGTGTCCCAGCAATAACGTCAGCTGGGGGTGGGCTCCAACTTGCTGTTCTGCTTGGACTGTCCCCGATCTCTGTGGATGGAGCTGATCAATCCAAAAGCTTCTTCGTGGTTCAGTGTGGATGCAGTTGGATGCTGCATTCTTCTGTACTTCCATGTGAACCTGTGTGCCACGGAGCTCTGCTCCACTGAGCGACTGCTGGGGTGCTCCCTACAGGAACGTGTATTTCAGTAGAGGAAGACGTGTGGCGGTCGATATGCGAAACTCATGAAGTCCTTGGGGATGAAAATGTGCACAGCAGATCTCGCTGTCCCTCCCCTGCTGGGTACCTGGGCACTCCTGTAGCTGGAGACATCGCTGGCAATTAGCGGAGGATGTGTCCACGC
Organism: Lepidochelys kempii; assembly: GCF_965140285.1. Classification (NCBI taxonomy): domain Eukaryota; kingdom Metazoa; phylum Chordata; order Testudines; family Cheloniidae; genus Lepidochelys; species Lepidochelys kempii. The sequence continues at coordinate 5,874,530 of NC_136404.1, forward strand.
TGCAGCTGCCAGGTGTGGCCGCATCTCATGCGTGCCCAAGCTAACTCTGGTGGAGCCGCTGTCAGGCAGTGATGCTTTGTCAGCACAGGTTTCAGTGTGCCCTACTTGCCCTAGGACCTGCCCTGCGTGATAGTGATGACATCACAACACTACTGCAAATGGCGGTGACGTCATACTGGGCTGGTTCCTGCCCCATCATAATCCACAGGGGTTTTGCCATTGGCTGTAGAGACGCTGTGTGGTGAAGTGCTGCCAGAGGCTCACAAGACCCAGAAACACTTTCCAGTTCTATGAGCCTTGCAAAAGCCGTGACAGTCGGGCCTGGGCCTGGGGTGCGGGGCTGGGTGGCTGGTAGCCCAGGGCTTGGGATGGGGGTCAATGCTGCACCTGCCCAGATTGGCCTGGGTTGAGAAAGTGTCCTCTAAGGAACAGTTCAACTCTTCAGCTAATTCAGCTCCGTTCCCTGGTTTATGAAGCAAACTAATGAGGGGGAATCCCGTCGGATCGGGTTTTAGGAGTTTTACAGCTACCTGTGCCAGCAAGTTGACATTCCCCTGAAATTTAATTGGAATTAATTGCACTGGGGCGTTTGATCTTTGTTTCTATGTAAATTTCATCTCTAATCCCAGCTCTGAGACTTGCAGAGAACAGTGACCCCTTTTTAAAGTCAAAGGGATTAAGCCAACTGGGCCTTTTATCAGACACTTTCTTTTAACCATTTCATTGCACTGGCCCCAGAATGAATCACTTCTTGTGGATGGGGCATTTCCTCTGGCACAGGAGACCGCAGATTGAGATAAAGGGAGAGCAGTTTTCAGACTAAGGGCTTGGGGAAAGCCTACAGGTGCAGAGGAGCACGCGGTTCGGACAGAGACATCCCTTGGGGAGGATCTATTAATAGAGATTCTCTATGTCCTAGTAAGGAGGAGAGGATGGAAGACGATAAAATATGGGTAGGATCTGATGAGAAATAGACAAATAAAAAAAAGTCCCATTCAATTACATCATGTAATGGCAGACAGCTAAAAAGTGACAATCATTTAAAGTGTTTATATACAAATGCTAGAAGTCTAAATAATAAGATGGGTGAACTAGAGTGCCTCCTATTAAATGAGGATATTGATATAATAGGCATCACAGAAACTTGGTGGAATGAGGATAATCAATGGGGCACAGTAATACCAGGGGACAAAATATATTGGAAGGACAGAACAGACCGTGCTGGTGGGGGAGCGGCACTATATGTGAAAGAAAGCATCAAATCAAATGAAGTAAAAATCTTAAATGAACTAAACTGTACCACAGAATCTCTCTGGAGAAAAATTCCCTGCTTGAATAATAAGAATATAGCAATAGGGATATACTATCAACCACCTGACCGGGATGGTGATAGTGACTGTGAAATGCTCAGGGAAGCTATAAAAATAACAAAATAATAATGGGGGATTTCAACTATCCTCATATTGACTGTTTACATGTCACCGCAGGACGGGATGCAGAGATAAAGTTTCTTGACACCTTAAATGACTGCTTCTTGGAGCAGCTAGTCCTGGAACTCACAAGAGGAGAGGCAATTCTTGATTTAGTCCTAAGTGGAGCACAGGATCTGGTCCAAGAGGTGAATCTAGCTGGACCGTTTGGTAATAGTGACCATAATATAATTAAATTTAACATCCCTGTGGCAGGGAAAACACCACAGCAACCCAGCATGATAGCATTTAATTTCAGAAAGGAGAACTACACAAAAATGAGGAAGTTAGTTAAACAGAAATTAAAAGGTACTGCACCAAATGTGAAATCCCTGCAAGCTGCATGGAAAGTTTTTAAAGACACAATAACAGAGACTCAACTCAAATGTATACTCCAAATTAAAAAACATAGTAAGAGAGCAAAAAAAGTGCCACCATGGCTAACCAACAAAGTAAAAGAACCAGTGAGTGGCAAAAAGGCATCCTTTAAAAAGTGGAAGTTAAATCCTAGTGAGGAAAATAGAAAGGAGCAAGCAAAGTGTAAAAATATATTTAGGAAGGCCAAAAAAGAATTTGAAGAACAGCTAGCCAAAGACTCAAAAAATAATAGCAAAAAAAATTTTTTTTAAAGTACATCAGAAGGGGCCACTGGACAATCAAGATACTAAAGGAGCACTCAAGGACGATAAGGCCATTGTGAACAAACTAAATTAATTCTTTGCATTGGTCTTTCTGGCTGAGGATATGAGGGTGATTCCCAAACCTGAGCCATTCTTTTTAGGTGACAAATCTGAGGAACTGTCCCAGATTGAGGTATCATAGAGGAGTTTTGGGGACAAACTGATAAACTAAAAAGTAATAAGTCACCAGGACCAGACCATATTCACCCAAGAGTTCTGAAGAAACTCAAATGTGAAATTGCAGAAATGCTAACTGTGGTTTGTAACATTTAAATCAGCTTCTGCACCAAATGACTGGAGGATAGCTAATGTGACACCAATTTTTAAAAAGGGCTCCAGAGGTGATCCCGGCAACTACAGGCCAGTAAGCCTGACGTCAGTACTGGGCAAATTGGTTGAAACTATAGTAAAGGACAGAATTATTAGGCACATAGCTTAACATAATTTGTCGAGGAAGAGTCAACTTGGTTTTTGTAATGGCAAATCATGTCTCACCAATTCACTAGAATTCTCTGAGGGGGTTAATGATCATGTGGACGAGGGGGATCCAGTGCATATAGTGTACTTAGATTTTCAGAAAGCCTTTGACAAAGTCCCTCACCAAAGGCTCTTAAGCAAAGTAAGCTGTCATGGGATAAGAGGGAAGGTCCTCTCATGGATCAGCAACTGGTTAAAAGAAAGGAAACAAAGGGTAGAAATAAATGGTCAGTTTTCAGAATGGAGAGAGGTAAATAGTGGTGTCCCTCAGGTGTCTGTACTGGACCCTGTCCTATTTAACATGTTCATAAATGATCTGGAAAAAGGGGTAAACAGTGAGGTGGCAAAATTTGCAGATGATATAAAACTACTCAAGATAGTTAAGTCCGAGGCAGACTGCAAAGTGCTACAAAGGGATCTCACAAAATGGGGTCACTGGGCAACAAAATGGCAGATGAAATTCAATGCTGATAAATGCAAGGTAATGCATACTGGAAAACATAATCTCAACTAGACATATAAAATGATGGGGTCTAAATTAGCTGTTACCACTCAAGAAAGATCTTGGAGTCATTGTGGATAGTTCTCTGAAAACATCCACTCGATGTGCAGCGGTAGTTAAAAAGCAAATAGAATGTTGGGAATTGTTAAGAAAGGGATAGATAATAAGAGAAAATATTATATTGCCTCTGTATAAATCCATGGTACGCCCACATCTTGAATACTGTGTGCAGATGTGGTCGCCCCACCTCAAAAAAGAAATATTGAAATTGGAAAAGGTTCAGAAAAGAGCAACAAAAATGATTAGGGGTATGGAGCAGCTTCTGTATGAAGAGAAATTAATAAGATTGGGACTTTTCAGTTTATAAAAGAGACAACTAAGGGGGGATATGACAGAGGTCTAAAATATCGTGACTGGTGTGGAGAAAGTAAATAAGGAAGTGTTATTTACTCCTTCTCATAACACAAGAATCAGGGGTCATCAAATGAAATTAATAGGCTACATGTTTAAAACAAACAAACAAAAGGAAATATTTTTTCACACAACGCACAGTCAGCCTTTGGAACTCTTTGCCAGAGGATGTTGTGAAGGCCAGGATCATAACAGGGTTAAAAAAAGAACTAGATACGTTCATGGAGGATAGGTCCAGCAATGGCTATTACCCAGGACTGGCAGAGACGGTGTCTCTAGCCTCTGTTTGCCAGAAGCTGGGAATGGGAGACAGGGACGGATCACTTGAGAGCATGGAAAATCAGCAGGCAACATAGGGGACTGGGAGCCAGGAATTGCTGGTGACACTGACTCACCTCCACAGGGCTTGCACTGGTTCTGTGGATGAAGGGAAAGCAGTGGATGTATTGTTTCTTGACTTTAGCAAAGCTTTTGACACGGTCTCCCACAGTATTCTTGTCAGCAAGTTAAAGAAATGTGGGCTGGATGAATGCACTATAAGGTGGGTAGAAAGTTGGCTAGATTGTCGGGCTCAACGGGTAGTGATCAATGGCTCCATGTCTAGTTGGCAGCCGGTGTCAAGCGGAGTGCCCCAGGGGTCGGTCCTGGGGCTGGTTTTGTTCAATATCTTCATAAATGATCTGGAGGATGGTGTGGATTGCACTCTCAGCAAATTTGCGGATGATATTAAACTGGGAGGAGCGGTAGATACGCTGGAGGGCAGGGATAGGATACAGAAGGACCTAGACAAATTGGAGGATTGGGCCAAAAGAAATCTGATGAGGTTCAATAAGGATAAGTGCAGGGTCCTGCACTTGGGACGGAAGAACGCAATGCACAGCTACAGACTAGGGACTGAATGGCTAGGCAGCAGTTCTGCGGAAAAGGACCTAGGGGTGACAGTGGACGAGAAGCTGGATATGAGTCAGCAGTGTGCCCTTGTTGCCAAGAAGGCCAATGGCATTTTGGGATGTATAAGTAGGGGCATAGCGAGCAGATCGAGGGACGTGATCGTCCCCCTCTATTCGACATTGGTGAGGCCTCATCTGGAGTACTGTGTCCAGTTTTAGGCCCCACACTACAAGAAGGATGTGGATAAATTGGAGAGAGTCCAGCGAAGGGCAACAAAAATGATTAGGGGTCTGGAACACATGACTTATGAGGAGAGGCTGAGGGAGCTGGGATTGTTTAGTGGAAGAGAAGAATGAGGGGGGATTTGATAGCTGCTTTCAACTACCTGAAAGGGGGTTCCAAAGAGGGTGGATCTAGACTGTTCTCAGTGGAAGCAGATGACAGAACGAGGAGTAAGGTCTCAAGTTGCAGTGGGGGAGGTTTAGGTTGGATATTAGGGAAAACTTTCTCACTAGGAGGGTGGTGAAACACTGGAATGCATTACCTAGGGAGGTGGTGGAATCTCCTTCCTTAGAAGTTTTTAAGGTCAGGCTTGACAAAGCCCTGGTGGGATGATTTAATTGGGGATTGGTCCTGCTTTTGAGCAGGGGGTTGGACTAGATGACCTCCTGAGGTCCCTTCCAACCCTGATATTCTATGATTCTATGGTTCTATGGTGTAATACCATGTGCATGCAGACAGGTGCTGAGGCTCTGGTCAGGGCAGGTAATGATTGGTGTGTCTTTACCTACCTGGCTGGATTGAGTGGTAAATGTTCACCCAGCATTTGGGAGGTAAGGATCATTATTAAACAGCTGTCTCTCGTTCTGCCTGTGGGCAAGGCTCCTCTGTTTTGACCCAGACTAGGCCAGGCTCAGGGGAGTGCTGGGAAAGGCTGCAAGTCTCACCATTCCTCACACTCCAGCCCCGGAAAAAGTTAACTACGGGAAGGGCCCTGGGGTGGCCCAGCGCTCTCTTTTACAACTTACCTAGATCTGGAGGGATGGTGCCTCTGAATGACTGCTGCACCCAAACGCATTGCCAGGAGATCATGCTGTGTTTGGGGAGGACACTCCCCCCTCCTGGCCCCCACCCCACTCGTCTGTGGGATTCTCCCCGTCGGCACAGCTGCCCTGCACCATGACAGCTGGTCAGTAGGCTGCAGCTGGCGTTCATCCCTGCAGGCCAGGCGAGGTTGTATGGCAGTGACAGCTGTGCTGGGGCACAGAGCACCATGCGTCCGTGCAGTGCCGGGAGCGACACAGCCCCGGGAAGCGTGGAGGCACTCGGTGCAGTAAACTCAGATGCCTTCGCTCAGCTCCGGAAGCGGCTGTGGCACGTAAAACTATCTCTGAGAAACTAATGTAATCCCTACTTGGCCTGTCTTACTCACAGACACACGGCTGATCCCTGGCCTCTTGGCAGGACCACCCGCAGTTCAGGAGCCACAAGACCACGGCCTGTGTGGTGTTATTCCGCCTGAGTTACACAGCCATTAATTTGACAGGTTTGCATGGTAATCTCAGTACAGCAAGTAATATTGAAGGCAAAAAAAAGTCCCAAAATAGCACATAGGCTCAGACAAAGCAGGATGAGAGAGACAGAGTTGAACCTGTTTCCTTAACTTTAGCAGCACCCCAGTTTGGGGAGGGGTGATGGAACGGTTGTGGTTGTTTGGAAAATACTAGCAGGAAGGCTCCCAGGGAATTTGAGATTTCTTGCGTGCAAGGTGGGAATGGAAGTGCATTGACACCTACAGCATATTGCTCAGAGTCATGGAATCTGGCAAGGGACTGCACGTGTCTGGGGTTTGCTTTTCTTTATTGCACTGCTGCTCAAACCACAGAACTGCTCAGATGTCAACATTTCCTGCGCAGGTGGCAAAACAAAGCCAAGAGCCTGTCCTGGGGAGCAGCACAGCTGGGCGGGAAACAGTTTTCCCAGCCCATGAAACATCAAGATTTCAAACATTTTCCCATTCTGCACTGGGACAAAGCTGAGACCTTGCACAGCTTTTCGCAAGAGAGCGAGAGACACCGCGGAATAGCTAGGGCACTCACCAGGAAGGAGGAGCCCTCCAGGTTCACGCCCCTGCTCCAAATCTGTCAGACAGAGACTTAAAGCTCATCTCCTAAATGCCTGATAGGTGCACCAAGCACCACTCTCTTGGCTCTGCTAAGGTAGTGTAAGCAGAGTCAGGATGAGCTCCACCCTGACATCTGGTGGTGAGGTGTGGCAAGTTGTGGAAAAGAACTTCTGGGGCTGACCTCATTTGCATAGGCACACCCACCCCGCCTAGAATGAGGCCATAGCTGCCCAAATGGTCACTTTGGCTGTTCCTTATGGTGCACCAGCATTAAGACTCCCACAACTATGAGCTGGAATCACTGAGCACTGTGTCAAGTAGTGGGGAGCCAGAAGATCTAGAGTGCAGTGGTGTTGTTTGTGGATAGGCTGGCGGAGCGGAGCCCTCTGGGGCAGTCAGCTTCAGATCATGTAAGGTGCCCATTACCTTTTCCTCCCCCGCCCCACCCTGGCACATTTTTAGCCAGACTGGGGAGTAACACTCTGCAGATGAACTTTTGAACTCTGGGGCTGGACTTTTTGGACTTTGGGTGATTTGTGGATTGCTGGACTCAAGAGATGTTTGAGTTCTAGGACTCAAGAACCCGAGGGAAAGGACGTGGCCCAGTTTGCTGGGGTGGGTCTTTGCTCATGGTTTGGTTAATGAACACTAGTTGTGGTGTTTCCCCAATTTAATGCTGATGTCGTTTACCTCATGTTATTAAAGATTCTCTGCTACACCGAGACAAGAGGGGAAGTATTTCCTCTTTGAGGCGTCCAGGGGGTGTGTAAGATTTTCCCAGGTCACTGAGTGGGGGCTTGAGCCGGTTTTGCATTTGCTTTGATGAAAGGGAACCCCTGTGCACTGAACCCGGCCCTTGCTGCTATCAACTCGGCTGCCAGAAGAGTTACAGTAGCTCCCTCAGGGTGGTTCTGATCAGAAAGTCCATCCTGGACTGACGAAGCTTCCCAGTTGAAACGGGTTCAAACCTGCGCAAAGTTTTGGTTTCACCAAAGTGGCGTTTTCTGATGAAAGCCTGTTTAGTTGAAAAGTTCTCACCCACCTCCAGCTAGGATGGTGCTGACAGGGGAGCAAGCGGCAATGTTCTGTCACCCCTTTCTGGACATCTCTTTGCTTTCAGATACTTTCACTCCAAACAGAGCCCCTCCCCTGGTTCTCACCCCTGCTCCTTTAGCTGGATGGCTAACGGCTGAATGAGACAAACACTCCAAATTGCCTGTGAAACAACAGTCCAAAAAGTGTGAAATTGGTGTTAGCGAGCGACTCAGACCCTTTCTGCGGGGAGTGACTGTGAATGCCCCCATCAGGAGAGCTGTCACATTGACAGACCAGACCTTGACTCCTGCCTGTCCACAGGCTGACTCTGTGTGACAGGGTTCAGTGAATGCACGCTGAGGAGCCCGTATTGTTCCTATGAAGATTTCATTGCATGGACGCAGAGCAGAGAGTTGTACCACATCAGCATTACCGAATGGGAAAAGCCCCAGCAATACATTGTGTCAAAAACAGAGGACCAGGTGCAGCAGCAGTAATTTTCCACTTTACACATTTTTCATCCCTTTTGTTTTTTTAGTGCTTGAATGGCTCCCTGGTTTGCAGCAGGACTTGGAAATTGGGAAGGGAGAGTGCTGTGGGCTCAGGGTGCTGTCTTATGCGGACACCATGACAATCTGTTCAGATTCAGCCAAGTTCGAAGGAGCTGAAAATCACCATTCCCAGCCCACACTAGGCTCACCAGAGCTTGCTGATGACTGCTGCCAAGAGGGCTCAGGATTCCATCCGCACTGAGCATGCCCCCAGCTCCCGAGAGCCACATGCAGAACTGAGCCACCCGAGGACGGACAAACAGAAACAATCCTCCTTCTCTCCGTCTTTCCATCCCTCACAGCACGATTTGGCTTGAGGGACGGAGTGCTGTGCTGGGAGACAGGAGAACATGGGTTCTACGTTCAGCTGTCCTACCAATGAGGGTTAGTAATTATGTGTCCTTCACAGCACTCATTAGTGAGGAAGGCCTCACAGCCCAGTATGAGATTGCACCCAATGGGAACAGAGTCTAGACCTGTAATCTGGCAGATCTATGTGTCAACTGCTTAAAGAGAGCTTCTCTCAGACTCTGCCATGGCCAGTGACTCCCACGATGCAGCAACTTCCTGAACCACGCAGGGAGGCGGCAGTGCATCGTGGTATGTGTCGTCTGACCAGGGAGCCTGGCCCTAGTGAAGGGGGGCACCTGTATTACAGCTCCCCTTGGGGTCATTATAGAGCAGACAGAAAATAAATCCTGCCTGACCTGGCCAGGACAGATCCAGCCCCCTTCCCCTCCGCTTCCCCCCAAGGCCCCACCCCCCCGGGCAGGCCAGTGTGGAGCCGTGCGGACCATCCACCTGCCCGTGATGCGGAGGGGCTGAGAGCAGCCCCCTGCCTGTGTCCCTGCCCTTGGGGCTCCCCACCCAGCCCAGGGCAGATGGAGGTGGAGGGTCTGTGACTCCGTGCTGGCTCCCCACAGCTGCCCGTGTGGCTCTCCCCGATCTGGCTCTGGCTGGGGGTGGGAAGGGGACTCCCTGGCCCTGGTCCGGCTTCCAGGTTGGCCAGGGGTGGGGCCTTGTGGGGAAAAGAGGGGTGGGGGCAGGGCCTCGGGCTGGGGGAGGATGTCCCATTTTGGGAAGGCTCTGGCACCCTTGACTGAAAGTTACCCTGCAATGGAACTTCAGTCAATAATTCTGTTGATGATGCCCAAGAAGAAACAGAGTCCAGCTCACTCTCTCTTAGCTCAAGTTGTCAGTGCTAACAGTAAAAAAGCAGGAAAAGCTAACAAACTACAGGTCTGACTCCGAATGCAGGGGAGGCGGTTGGGTGGGAGCACAGCCACATCCCAGAGCAGAAACGCACTTGAAGGTGATTTCCAGTTTGAAAATTGTTCTTTTAAAGTTCTCTGTTTGCAAAACAGATTCTACAGTAAAGCAGCTCAAGGGAGTCACCAGCCTTCTGGAAATGGTGTTGGCAGGAGTCTCTTTTGTGAGTTTAAACAAATGGTGTGAGGGTGAGGAACCAGTACCACAAAAGTCATATTCCTGTATGACTTCTAGCCATAGTCTTCCTTCAAACGCAGCTGAGTGGGCTTTCAATAAGTGTTTAATTTAAAAAAAATCTTACAGACTTTTCACCACGTCAGCTGCTGTTTGTTCACTCTGTTTGTTTCGCCCAGAAAAGATAATGAAAACAGACTAGTCAGTTTCACGCTTTGGCTGTCCTGCCTCGCTCAGTGCTGCCCTGTTTGGGGGCAAACACTGCAGGACAATATGTAAATTCAACCAGAAAATAATTTACCTTGATGAAAAATGTGAAAAAAGTTACTGTGGCCATTCATAGAGTCACAGATTCCAAGGCCTCAGTGATCTAAAATGTTCCCCTGTATCAAGCGTTACTGCCCAGCAGGGTAGGGAACCCTGCAGCTAGTTCCTGTCTGAGTGCTGGGAAGCGGCTGTGGGAGTTGGAACAGGGTCTCAGACACTCTCTGCTTACTCTGCACACATGTGACTCTCAATGGGGGCCACTTTATCTATTAATATTAGCTTTTGCAAAATCTTTATTCTGTTTATTTTATTAAATATAAATAGTGGGTTTTGACTCATAGAATCATAGAATCATAGAATATCAGGGTTGGAAGGGACCCCAAAAGGTCATCTAGTCCAACCCCCTGCTCAAAGCAGGACCAATTCCCAGTTAAATCATCCCAGCCAGGGCTTTGTCAAGCCTGACTCCCTAACACGCTCTCTAAATGAATGTAAAAAACTCCAAATAAAATAAACTGCTTTCAAAATCTGGAATGTGAGGCACAGACCCCACACGGATGTCTGCACAAGTTGTCAGAAAAAATACTGTCTGTCCCAAACTGTGACAGCACATGAACAGCCCATGTTCGCTCAGGGGACTGCTCCTGCATGATGTTTTGACTTTAGATTCAGTCACAGACCACTAGAGCCAATTAGGCTTTAAACTATTTTTAAATCTTGGGATCCTGATTCTATTTACTTTTCATTTCATGAATCATTTGACAAGTGTGAAAGTCGTTAAATGTCTACATTTCTCATCCAAAAAGCATTCAAACACCTCCCGCCCCTCCCCTCCCCCCCCACACACTGACTTGCATACGTCAACATGTGTGATCTAAGGAAGAAAGGAATTTCATTTTTGTCAAAATCTATTAGCCCCTCTAACAAGGTGACTGTATGGTACATTTTATATTTGCTTTTCGTGACAGAAACATGATCAGTTTTAGTCCAGGTTCGATGGCTCTAAAACAGGGCTTCCAACAGTGAACTTTACTGCGTAGTTTCCATCACCCCAACAACGACCCCATCTCTGCCTCATTTGCAAAGAGTGCTCATTTTAAGTAACTCTGTCTTTGCTCTGCTCAAGATGAATGAACTTCTAGCACTTTGAGACAGATTATGGACTTCATCTCTATTACAGGAAGTGTCCCTACAGAGAAGAAGTAATGAGAGAGATGATGTGTTTATAATAGAAACTATTGTCTGTTCCTCAGAGAAATGGACTATCATACATTTACAAGGGTTGGGGGGGAAATTTCCATGTGTTAAACACACAGGATTCACTCCAGACTCCAAGGCTTGTACGTAGGACAGGACCCAAGTATAGGAAAATCTTCCCTGAATTCCTGTCAGTTATTCTGTAAGGGGTATAGGGAACAGATATGCCTTGAATGATTAATAACTATTCATTCCTCCTGGCCCTCAAAAATTAGAAAAGCCATCCATCTCTGTTTATCCCCAAATAGGATCCTCCTAGTAAAGACAATACAAACATTGTTCACATCATGTGAGATACTTTGACTTTGTCCACACTGGAACCTAAACGACAAAACTTTTGTCATTCAGAGGTGTGGAAAAAATATCCCCTCCCTGAATGACAAAATTTTTGCCGATGCAAAGCACCTGTGTGAACAGCGCTTTGTCGGCAGGAACGCTCTCCTGCTGACAAAGGGGCCGCTGTTCGTTGGGGTGGAAGATTTTTGTCGGCTGCACACCTTTAGCGGTACTGCCATAGTGGCAGAGCCCTGTCGCCAAAAGGTGTGTAGTGTAGACAAAGCCCTTGTCTACGGACCCACAGAGCAACTCCAGTTAGGAATTCCAGTCCCCAAGAATAGAAACTAAAACGGCTAGATGAGATGATTGTTAATCAGGGCTGGCCTTACCATGAGGTGACCCAGAGTGTAGAAAATTGTGTCTGCAGCTGGCGCATCTGTAGTCTCTCTGCTCTAGATGCACAGAGATGGGGGAGCGCTGTGCTGGAGGGAGGAGGGCACAAGAGACAGAACAGGCAGGCAGGAGAAAAGGTGAGAGGGAATCACAGAAAGCAGCAGGAATTGCTGGGAGAGACAGAGGAGGAGCCTCTTATGTACCTCTCTAGCACCCCAGGAGCCTGGACTGATTAACCCCAGCTTCTCAGGGAGCTTCCTGTTTCCTGTAGCTTCCCTGAACCCACTTGAGGAGAACAGGCAGTCAACTGAAGTAATAGGAGCCAGTGAGGCCCTTAAGACGTTGATATCGTCCCTCGCTCAGGCCCTGCTACTAGCCTGCTTAATTGTCCCCTTCAATTGAGTGTTGGGAGCCACTAATGCTCGCACAGAACAGCGGTCATGAGCGCAAGAAGAAAACGCCCCTCTGGGACAGCATTCAGAAAAAAAAAAGAAAGCAAAGGAAACTTTTCTATCTAAGCAGGAAGGAGCTCTCCTGAGATACATAGACACAAATGTTCACAGTGAGCCTTCCAGCCCAGGTGATTCCATTTTCCTCTGCCACTCTTCTCCCACGAACAGTTCCTGTCATAGCATTATCCTCCATAATGGCAACTATGGCATCATCTATCTTCCCAGAAACACACATAACTTCAAATTTCTGTGTGGCTTACTGTTATGGCATGACATACTGTTTGAAATAAATGTTGTAAGCAAGAGACTCCAAGGTGTTGACCTTGATATATCTGGAGCAATGGAACAACTGGACAAAGCAAAGTCATACCTACAGTCTTACGGGTCAGATGAGGGATTTCAGAACGTTCTGAAGAGTGTACAGAAGTTGGCAGATGAACTTCACACTGAAGCTATTTTCCCACCATTCAAGAATACAAGAGTCACCAAAGAAGAAGACATTTTGATTACGAGGCACGGGATAAGCCCGTAAGAGACCCCAAACAACAATTCAAAGTTGAATTCTTTAACCCGGTGCTAGATCGTGCAATACAGTCAGTTGAAGAACATTTCATGCAGCTCAAGGAACACAGCAGTATATTTGGGATGTTGTCTGATATTCCAAAGCTCCTCACTATACCTGAAGAAGACCGACACCAGCAATGCAGGGCATGTGAGACAGTGTTGACATGTGTGATGTTGATGCGAGTGATTTAGGGGATGAACTGAAAGCCCTTTCAAGACACATTTCAGCAGGATCAACTCCAAAGGCTGTTTTGGAATATATGTGGACAAATAAGATGACCACCCTCTTTCCAAACGTTTTTGTTGTTCTGCGCATACTGCTAACACTTCCTGTAACAAATGCCAGTGGAGAACACAGCTTCTCCAAGCTGAAGTTAATAAAGAGACTCGGATGCAATCTTCTCTTGATGCTGATCATCTGTGGTGGCCTTTAACCTTAGTCTCATCTCAAGCTCTTTCCACCTATGGAATGCTCTCTCGTGATTTGCTGCTTTTTCATGGCATGCCAGATTTCTAGACAGATTTTTCCAGTCCTTTGTTCCTGTAGAACCCACAGTGGCTGGAACATTAGACTGGAAGAGTTTGCCAAAAACCAGTATGCAGCGTTCTGGGTTTTTGAGTACATAAGCCATGGCCTCTCCACTTTGACACCATTGGGGATTTCACACCAGTAATGTGTTGGATGGAAACTTCTGTTTTCATTGTCTTTGGGGAACATGAAGTTTTTCACTTGCTGTGGTCCATGCAGTGCAAGGAAGTCCCTCAGGCTACTGCTCAAGTGGGTCCACAGTCCTGGATCCTCTAGACTTGAGGAACTAAACTCAGCAGCAGCTGTTTCTTGCACCTCCACCACGCTCTTCTCTGATCTACACTTTTCTTCAGGAATGTGCATGGTTCCATCCACTTGAGATAGAGATACGAATGCTGCAATAGCTGCCAGGTCACCTGCATTCTGACTGACTGGAAGATCAGGCATCTCCTCACCACTCACATCCTCACTGGGACCGGAAGGCTCACCGTGAACATTTGTGTCTGTGTATCTCAGGAGAGATCTTTCCTGCTTAGATAGAAAAGCTTCCTTTCCTTGCTTTCTTTTTCTGAATGCTGCCCCAGAGGGGCATTTTCTTCTTTCACTCATGACTGCTGTCCTGTGCCAGCTACAGTGGCTCTCAACACTCAATTGAAGGGGACAAATAAGCAGGCTGGTAGCAGGGCCTGAGTGAGGGAAGATATCAGCGTCTTACGGGCCTCACTGGCTCCTACTACTTCAGTTGACTGCCTGTTCTCCTCAAGTGGGATCAGGGAAGCAGGTGGAAACAGGAAGCTCCCTGAGAAGCTGGTGTTAATCAGTCCAGGCTCCTGCAGGTGTTAGAGAGGTACATAAGAGGCTGGTGGCGCCCTCCCTCCCCCAGTCTGGCACCTGAGGCAGCCGCCTCAGTTCGCCTCATGGTAAGGCCAGCCCTGAGCTGTTAAATAAGGATCGCTTTGGTTCCACAGGGCCCTGTGCGACACCGATAGGGAACACTAATGAAATACCATTCCTGGCCAGGACTGAACCTTGGATCTCTGACTCAAGGAATGAGCCGCTACGTTCTAACCTAGAGCTGTCTGCCGTCTTACCGATGCAGCGGGATCCATCTGGACTGGTCATGAAGCCACGCGGGCATGTGCACACGTAGCTGCCTGCCGTGTTGGTGCACTCCCCACCGTCGCACACACTGGAGATCGTGGCGCACTCATCCACATCTGGAAAAGAACAAGCCACCAGGGATTAGTCTTCTCTGCAAAGATGATTTGCACCATCTTCTCTGCTCATCTACACAGAGGACCCTCAGCCAAAGGCAGTTGTCTCGAGGACAGCACCTGGAATTCCAAGGGGCCCTGGCTGGCCTCTGCCAGCTGTTTGGGTAATATCTTCAGCTGATGTTTTTGTGGGGTCGAGACACTGTGATTATCCCTCTCTCCATCCCCATTATTCTACATGGCCCTTCACCACCCTGGCTGACTGCCAGCAGAGACCCAGGGCTCCTGCGCAAAACTGCTCCCGCCAGGAGCTCCCGCTCAGCTAGGCAGAGCCACTGAGGGAAACAGCTGATCTTGAGGGGCTTCACTGCACTTCTCAGCCCTCCAGCTCCCCATGCTGCTAAAACACCTGCTGCTCCCACGACAGGGCAGTGCATGTATCTGCCAAGCCACTCGCCCATATCCTGAATCAAAGCCATTGCACGTTCTCCTGTGGCCACTGGGAAACTGCGCAAATGCTGTCTTGCACCCCTCCCAAGGTCCTGCACCCCTCCCACCCCGTCCCAGCCAGTAGGGTAAGTCAGGCACCAAATGGCTGTTGTGCAGTCTTCAAAAGGGAGAATACTGGCTAGTTCCCTCTGTGCTCCTGGGAGCTCCTGCAGTGACCCCAGCACTGGGGTTACCCAGCCGACTGGCACCAAGGGTTTTGTATAGCACGCTGCTGTCAGTGCCAGGCACTCGTCTCTCACTCACTCTCTTTCCCAACAACCTCCACTGCTCCACGACTGTGCCGCCGTTAGAGCGTATTTAGACTTTGCTATTAAGTTAGCAAAAGGGACAAGACAGAACATGGCTAGATGGGCAGACACTTGTAGGGGGAAACATGCTGTCCGGCTCCACTTGTCTGGGAGTACTAGGGAGTGATTCCAAAACCAGGGAACAGCCCACGAGAAAAGAACCTCTGGGAATCTGGGTGCTCAGTAATGCCCCTCATGTGCCCCTACATCAGTGACCTATGGCCCTGCTGCAGGAGGCCCCCTGGAGACGGAGGGGGTCCAAACCAGGACCAGCTGTAAGGTGTTGCAAGACCATGTGTGTCCACAAGCTCTGCCAAGTCCTCCTCTTTCTGCAGCTCCCTCGGATTGGGCTGCGCACGTGTTAGACAAAGAGTCGAGATGAACACTGAGTCAGCGTCTTCTCACTGGACAACAGAAGGCAAGTCCCAAGAAATTGCAACAAGCCTTTTCGCAGCTGAATCCAGCAACGTGGCCTACAGGCTGATCTGGAGGCTGTGAAATGGAGCCCAGTGTTCAGAGGCCCTGGGACCGGGGGCAGCTCTACCAATTTTGCTGCCCCAAGCAGTTGCCGCCGAATTGCTGCTGGACACGGCCTGCTGCCCCATTCGGACTGCGTCCCCATTCAGACTGCTTGGAGAGCTGGTGCCTGGAGCCGGCCCTGCCTGGGACTAACAAGAATTGTTACATGAGTCGTGAAACACACGCAACACGCCTTGCAGCAAGACAGCCACTGCCATCGGACCATATCAAAGCATTCCCCAAGCATCAGTGAATGAACACCCGCTGTCCCAGAGAGAGCGGGAAATGTTGCTCCCAGGCTAGGGCTGGGTAAAAGCAAGCCCAGAGAGGCTGTGCCTAGTGCAGGGTTCACCAGAAATTCTGCGGCAGAGTTGGGACCAGAGGCCAGTTCTTCTTCTTCTGCACGCTGACCTGTAGCTTCAAGACCATCCTCTCCCTTCCTATGCCTCTGAATCCCCACGGTTCTGAAGCTGCAAACAGGTGCCAGCTCCTGGGGCCTGTTCCTAACTTTGGGCGTCCACAATTGATAATCTGACCAAGTGAAAGAGTGTGACAGTCCAGAGCTGAGCTGGAAAGAGCAGATGTGCTGGAACTGAGTGGGCTCCAGAGGTTGCTGGGACGTGCGCCTGGCGATTCACCAGGTTTCCCGATCTCCCCTGGCTAATGTCCACAACAGCAGAATGGATTATTTATTTCTATTGCTTCCTTTTTACTGATCAGTGTTAATAAACTGCATGTGTAATCCACACACCTTCTGCGGGTGGGGTTCTGTCCCATCTAGTGGCACTGAGACCACTTAAGAGAGAGAGGTAAAAAAAGTCTGCTGTATAGCCCTAGCTAACGGCCAGGTGGCTTTTAGCTCATGCGGTAGAGGCTCATGCTTTAAGCTCCCAGAGGCCGCAGGTTTGATCCTGCCCACCAACAACCAGGGTCTGTCAGTGTTACACATGGCCCAGCTAAAGTCTAGCTCGCTGCAGACACAAGCAACCAATGCAGAGGAATCACACAGAGAGCCCATAGGCGATAATGTGCCAGAAAACAGAACACAAGGGCAAGGAGAGGGAATAAAGTTGAACAACTCCCTCCAATGAGGTGCTTCATGCCAGCATGCTGTCTGCTACAGGAGTGGGGATATCAGAGAAGTAGGCCAAGAACAGAGGTCCATAAACTGCATAACGAGTCCATAAACTGCAAATATTATCCAATTGTTTGCAAGAAAGTTCACAAAATGCACAACTGCGGGAAACTGCATGGGGCTGGCAGGAGGTTAACAAGAAACAACGGGGCAAGTTTTGCTCCTTCCGAAGCACTTCACCTATGTGACCGGCCTAGTGCTGCAGCCTGCAGCCTGGTGGCATCAGCAGAGTGAGGCTAGGCTCTGTGCTGGACACACTGACAGCTGCCCAAAAGCAGGCACCGGCTACTTGATTGCCACTGCTACCAGGACAGCACGGAGGTTTTGTTCCATGAGCAGAAATCACTCGCGATTTAGTGATGGAACGTACCATCCACACTGCCGGGCATGGAGAGGTGAATCCTGTAGGTCAAGGGATCTATCGATCTGTACTGGGGACCTAATGGTCCAAGGTTCAAATTATGTTGATCACCATAGAGGGTGGGCTTTTATTCTAGGCACAAAGAATGTAGATCACACGCAGTGGCTGGGGGCCTGTATCCTAGAAAGTGTTGGCTCTGGAAAAGACTTAGGATCACTCAGTTGCTCACAGAGCTAACGCTACCTGTGGGATGGGGAGGGAGGCTGTCTCACCTCTGTGTAGGGCGCTGGTCAGAGCATTACTAGATACCGGGTTCCAGTCTGATGTCCACACTGCTAAAGAGGATACTGACAAACTGGAAAGGATTCAGAAAAGAGGGACGAGGATGATTTGAGGTCTGGGAAGCCTGCCTGAGAGTGAGTGACTAACAGAGCTCGGTCAATTTCATTGATTCAAGGGAAGGTTAAGATGTGACTTTACCATGGGCTATAAGTGCCTCCCTGGGGAGATCTCTGATAGCAGAGGGGTCTACACTGGGACAGAAAAAGGCATAATGAAAACCAACGGCTGGAATCTGAAGCAAGATGAATTCTTGGAACGACTTACCAAGCCTCATAGTGGATTCTCCACCCTGGGTGTCTCTTTCCAAAAGCTGGGCTCTAGCTCAGCCAGAAGTGATGGGCTCAGGGCAGCAATTCATGGGGGAAGTTCTCTGGCCTGTGCTATACATGGGCTCAGATTCGATTCTCACCATGGTCTCTTCTGGCAGTAACATCTCTGGACTCTATTAAAGGAGGGCCTTGCTCAGGGTGTCTATCCGAGCTGCTCTTCGGCATGGAGGAGATTGGAGAGAATCATTGATTTTTTGATTCAGTGGCCAAACTGGAAAAAGAAGCTCAGAAGCTAAGAGTTACACGTGCTGTTTATTAACACTGATCAGTAAAAAGGTCGTCGTTTAGCTAAGAGCAGCGACACAAGCTGAGGTGGAGCCTCTCTCGCCGCAGAGTTAGTTCCTAGCTCCAGGCAGATCCCAGGCCCACAGGGCAGGTGCTCTCTGACAGCCTGCCTTACACAGCCAGGAAGGGGATGAAGGATGGGTGTGCTGTCCAAGAGGCTGAGATCAAAGAGGAGATGAAACAGAACAAGCAGCTCGCTCAGCACTGGGGCCAAGCCCGGGGCAGCCACCGGAGGGCCAGGAGTTCCATCGTCTCCTGGTAGAGGCCCTCTGCACTGCAGGCAGCAAGTGCAGTCTCCTGGTGCATTAGGGCTGGAAAACCAGTGAGGAAACCCTGCAGCGTTTCAGTGCTGCTCCTTGGGCCCCTTCCTCATGGCAGCAGTGCTCTCTCAGGAGTCCCTCAGCACCCTGGGCTCAGATGTCTCCCTCCTGCCCTGGAGGGGATTCCCCAGGTGGGGTTGCTGACTTACCATTCCCTTGGGAAGGGGAAAGCCCAGAGGCTTGGAGAAGGGACATCAGCAATAACAAGGTCAATTTCCCCTGTAGCTCTCAAGTACTTTACCAGGCTGGAACCCATCATTATAGGAGTCATATGCGTAGCCATATATGAGAACCGCGATAATACTGTCAGCAGCAGCAGCGATGGACTACCAACAACCCATTATTACAGGTACACATTTGCATTCCAGGTTTGTAGACACAGAAGTTGACAGCAAGTCAGAGTCACCATCTGGACTAGAAGCCAAGTCTCTAGGTCCTTGCCTCTGTCCTCCACAGCGCCTCCCAGACAGCGGTGGGAATGAAGGTAAGGGCTTTTCATCCAGTGGAGAAAGGTTTCATTACAACTCCTATGGGTTGTTTGGACTCAAGTCATTTTACTGGGTTTCAGCAACACCTCTGCAATGGCTTTGACCCAAGGAGGCAGAGTCATGTATACCATGGATCTTAATTTCCCAAGTCCTGCTGTGTTGTAAACCAGCTGGGCACAGCTGCAGTCTAAACTGGCTGGTTCATCGACACCCAAATGATGGGGAACTACAGAAAGTGGTGATTAACACGCCTACAAGGAGTGGGCTTGGGGATCACGTTGGCTTGCCTGGATTAGAGTAGACATACACCATCCTGCAATTGCGTGGTTCAGACTGGACTCTCTAATAAACTTGGAAAAAGGAGAGGCACTTTACAAAAATAAAAACCCCTCCGCAGTGAGAAACACTCCTCTGAATCTCCAACAGAGCCAGCCTGGGCTCCCCAGGCACTCAGACACAGCAGCAGTTGAATGGGCGCAGCATAAGGACCTGGACAAATGAGACTAGAACCCAACAGATACAGGCTGCCCCTCCACCCCCTCAGCAGGGCCACAGACCAGGATATGGCAGACTCTCTGTGCTGGAGGCAAATGTCCCGACTCTGCCTGCTCTGTCCCTAGAGATGGCTACCGAGTCACAGACACATTTCTATCCGTAGCAGGGCCTTGGTCACTGGTTTTGCCTGTGACAGTGCAAGGAGATGTCTCCTTTGAACTGTGCATGAAACCTCATTGCCTGGCCAGGGATGCTACTGCGGCTTGAGGACCCACCCGTGTGGAACATGTGTGAAAAATACCAGCCATCTGCGTCCACATTGGAGGAGTCACTGTGCACCATTTGCTGCACCGAGTAAACAGAACAACCTCGTCTTGGGAGCTAGCCTGTGTTAAAGCCCAAGTGGCACTTGAAGACTCAAAGATGGTGGTGTGCTGTGATCAGAAGGGCACCTCTCTGCCCAGCCATGCTCCCTTTAGGGATCCATTGGCACCAGCACAGGCCAGGAACAGATTTTCTGATTCTCCACTGCATCTGAGCTGTGCTTGGCCGTAGTGCGAGGAGGAGCCGCAGGAAGCAGGGTGCTGCTCGCTGAGTCAGAGCCACGCCACTCCAGCACAAGTTAGGGCAGCCCTAACACACACCAGTGGAGCTGCATTCCAGAACACCCCCTCCTCTCCCTGTCCCACCTATGCCGCACCCCAGCAACACCCCGGGCATGCTCCCCCCTTTGCCCTATGTGGGGTGGAGAGGGGCGGGCAGAGGAGGGAGCAGGGCTGCTTCCAACAGCTGTATTCCAGCTGAGAATTCTGCACAGGGGGGATTCTCCACTAGCCTTCTGCACTTGATTAAGGTCACTCTGTGCTCATAGTAAACTGGAATCTGTCCCTAAGGATACAAGTCACTGGGTCCTGGAAACCTCGAGTGATGTTGCAAACTCCAAAGATGTGTGAGCTCTGCTGCATCTCTGTGATGCACCCAGAAGCTCCAAGACAAGAACCAAGCCCTTAAGGTTGTTCAGCAGGAGGGGGAAGATCTGAATGCCACACTTGAGGCACCCTGGGATGGGAGTCAGACACTGAGATGCTATGGGGAGCTGATAGAGAGACAGCGGATGTGCTGCAACACAGTGTCAGCCCTTCTCCGTTCAGGAAGGGCTGAGAGACCCTAGTTTAATTTCAGGTGGTCCAAGGACTAGCATCCATCCCCCGCGTGAGCACCCTGCAGTCTGACCAGAGAGAAAAGGAATGTCTGTTGTTTCCAGACTCAAAGGGGCCAAGTGGAAATAACGCAATTCCTTTCAAGGAACCTCCCCTATCTCAGTCGTAAGTCAACAGCGTGTGTGACTGGCAGCATGTGAGCATTGTCAAACGATGCATTAGGAGGAAAACTGCATTCCTCTGAGCCTGGCTTCTTGTTGACTACAGAATGATGCTTAGACAGGGCAAACTACGGCCTGCAGGCCAAGCTGATTTAAGCCAGCCCGTGAGCTGCGCCACGCGGCTTGGCCCACTCCAACGCTCCAGCCAGGGGCCGCACCATGCGGCTCAGTCCCACTCCAGAGCTCCGGCTGGGGCACTGGGTCAGGGGCTGGACCACGTGGCTTGGCCCTGCTCCAGCGCTCCAGCTGGGGCGCTGGGTCGGGGGCCAAAAAACACAGCTCCTGGAAACCACGGCATGGCGGCGCCTGCAGATGGGGCAGCATGCAGAGCTGCCTGTCTGCGCCTTCTCATAGGAGCCAGAGAAGGGACATGCCACTGCTTCCAGGAGCCGCTTGAGGTAAGCGCTGCTCAGAGCCTGCACCCCCTGAGCCTCTCCCCACACCCTAACCCTCTATCCCAGCCCTGATCCCCTCCTGACCTTCAAACCCCTTGATCCCAGTCTGGAGCACCCTCCTGCACCCCAAATCTCTCATCCCCAGCCCCACCCCAGAGCCCGCACCTCAACCCCAATTTTGTGAGCATTCATGGCCCGCCATACCATGTCTATTCCCCGATGTGTCCCTCAGGCCAAAAAGTTTGCCCACTCCTGTGCTTAGAGTTCACACATGCCCATGCCAGTGTCTCCAGAGCTCCAGTGTTCTCCCCATTCTGCAATTCCAGCTCTTTGATGCTCTGAGCTCTGACAGCTGAAACTTTGCAAGGCATCAGTGCAAATCCACCGAAAACACTCCCCACCACCTGGGCCCCTGGGGTGAAGAGATTTTATCACGTCAGTCTCCCCTGGCATTTAATTACAGGCTTCTGTTTGGCTAGGATTTGCAGAACACTCCAAAGACAGAAGTTTCATGAAGTGAACACTGGTTGTACTATTCAAAATAGCTGTTTAAAATGTTAGCACCGCTCTCCTTCCTCGCTTGTATCAGAGATCTAGAGCCAGTCAACAGGCAATCATCTCATGAGATCAAAACGTATGATGCTGCATCAGTCACCCCAAAAACAGCGTGTGTGGAGAGAACTGCGTTCTGTGCTCAAGGAAAGACATCACCTGTCCAAAGGGCAAAACAATCTGAAAACGCTCTTGCCCTGCAAACCCTGGTGAAGGTGAGAATGGTGGAGAAGAAAAGTTAGTCGGAAATGCACGACTGTCCTGTCCTGTTAGGAAGCAGCCTCTGGAAGGAGGCTTGCTTGTGAGCTCTGGAGTTTTCTGTAGCCTTTATTTTTTCCTCCATCACTTCTCTATTATTGACTTCTTCTGGGTACCCCGGGTCTCCTAGTTAGATTCACTCAGTGTTGAAGCCCAGAGAGAGCCTGATACGATGGGACTCATATGTGTGCCCCCAGTAACACCCTTAGGCCAGTCCTGGCCAGGGACCTCCAGCAGCCCAAAGGGGATGTTTACAATACAGCTGGCAACAAGCCTCCCAGACAGACAGACAGACTCGTGCTTGTGGGGCCCCAGCTAGCATGCTAAAAGTAGTGCCTGGATGTTGTGACTCCAGGGGAGACTCAAGCTAGCCACCCAAGTCCAGGGGGCAGGTCGGTCTGAACTTGGCCGGTTAGCTCAGGCCTACACCGAAGCCACAGCAGCCAAACTGCTATTTTTAGCATGCTCACCTGAACCCTGCGAGTGTGAGTCTGTCTAGCTTGCCCCATGTGCAGCACTGACATCCCCACACTGACTGCGTCAAGACTGTTCCAATCCCTGCTTAACAGGAAAGCAATGCTCCGTGCCCTTCACACCTCTGACAAGGGCAGAAGTCAGTGCAAACGCTGATTTTGGACTCAGTCCCCACTTCGCTGGGTTGAACTTGGCCTGATCATTTAAGGCATAAAATGCTGGAAGCCAAGGGCTCCGGAGTAGCAGTCTGCAAAGTCTGTGCAGCTCAGCTGCCCACAGTCACATCCCAACCCCACCTTTCCATTGTATTAAACAAACAAAAACCTAGCAGGGAAAATGTCTTTGGGGCCTGTAGTGGAGGTCATGGCTCATCAGCCGCCTCTCATGTAGCTCATGGGACTTTCCGCCTTTCCCTTACAGCAAGCACAACAAAACCACAGAGAGGATTAATGGGACCCTCCAAGCCACACCAGATCCAATGAGCTTTGAATAGATCCAAACAATGAATCCTTCTGTGGACATTTTGTAAGAAAATTGAAAACATACTAATAAAAGGGCTATCGTGTTCCATTCTCTAGGAAAATGGGCCAGCAAACTGTGTCTGTTCATGGAAAAGATTCAGGCAACACTGAAAAGCTCACTCCACTTTAGAAGCATGAACGAGATTGAACAGAACAGAAAACAGAACTTTGTCTTCACTAGGAAATTGGGAATCTTGTCCATTGGTGACAAAAGAGCTGGCACAATGGTTCTTTAGGAGTAAGAGCGATACCTGATACATGGTAGCCTAAAAAAAGCAATAGAAATCAGAGAGAAATGAGAAGTTAGGCCATCAAGTGACTAGTCCCTTCCCTGCCTGACCTATCCCCCAGGCAGTCAGAATGCTTCAGACACTAACTGATCCAAACAGGTGCAACCTACTTATCTGAAGAACAAAGGTTTGTGCCGAGAGCAGGCTGAACCCTCCCATCTGACATTTCTCGCTTTGCTTGGTTCGTGGCCTCTCCGTTTGAATCCTGATGCAGTTCTGGACATTTCAGCTGGGGCACTGGGCAGCATCCCACAGAAAGCACTGGCATTCCATGGCTCACTGACTGATGATGCAAACAGGGACGCTTTAGCTATAAGGCAGTGCAATACGGAAGGGCTATGGAGGACAGAAGTGCAGCTATTGGCTCCCCTCAGAGAACGATCAAAATCACAGATGGAAAAGCCTTAATCTATCAATGAGCCCACCCCAAGGACGCCAGCCAGTCATAGTGCCCTGCAGTGTATTTTCTAGGGCATGATCCCGGCTAGTTTTAAATGTCTCAACAAGTAGAGCTTCTATCACGGCTCTTGGGAGACTTTTCTACAACGTGACATAGATCTTAGTGCCAGGATGCCTTTCCAGCTATTCAGCTTAAATGGGCCTTTTCTTCATTGTATCCCATTGCTCCCAGTTACACCCTTCTGTGCCATCCCTACTAATTCCTCTGTCTCCGTGGGTGCTAGCAGATGGGAAGGAAGCTGTGCCCTTCCCCCAGCACACGCACAAACTTCGAAGTCACATGGCAAACCTAGACTCACTTAGCTCCTTTAATCTTTCCTCATCAGCCAGCTCCCCCTCTTCCCCAACAGCAAGGCACTCCTCTGCTTTCACAAATCCCCCAGCACGTAATGGTGGCCATATACCTCTGGAGCAAATACCACTCTTCTGTTGTCCTTGCATGATATGTCCTAGGGCAGCCCTGACTCTTCAGAGCCTGGTTAAGGGATGAAGGGCAGGGCCCCTCACCATCCTCATCAGCACCCCCGTCCCCTCCCTTGCTGTATCTCTCCATGTGTTTGTGAGCACCACGCTCAGGGGGCCCAGATCCTGACTGGGGCCCCAGGTTCTACCAAAATACAAATCAACAACAAAGCATAAAACAAACAACTATCCCCAGGGAGCTTTTTATTAAAGAGAAGCTGGACCCACAGCCCTGGCTCTGAACCCCCTGAACCTGGAGAAAGTTTGGATGAATTCCAAGTTTGACAGCTTGGGCCCAGCACAGATTGAGGAATAATGGGATTTTCCTGTGTCCCAGCACCTCTCCTTTCCCCAGTCCCGGGCTCCTCTGATCAGGGCCCAACCAGAATTCCTCCAAGGGAGTCTGGCTACAGTGTAGCCCCTTCCACCCTGGCAGCGTGCCTGAGATGGCCAAGGGCACCCAGTGGGTCTCTCTGGGTTAAGGGTGCAGGAGATCTGGAATAATAAAAACATCCTTATTGCATAGGGGTCCAGAGACTGAGAAAAAAGCTTCTGTTCCAGGTGGTATTTGTGCTAAGATGTAACTACCATCGGCTGTGCTATCTCACCTCCTGCCCTCTCCTAGCAATACAAGGTCCACTGCAGATTAGTGGCAAATGCTGGTGCATTAATGAAGGAGACCCAATTCAGTCATCAGGCAAACTGGCACATGCTTTGACATTAGGTGCAGACACACTCCCTCCTGCTAACCCTTCTTCCCAGGAGGAATCCTGTACGCAGAAAATGCAGGACAGCCGAATCCTGTGGGCAGGGGAAGAAGAGGGATTCAAGAGATCCCCAGGACTTCCTGATGTGAGAAATCCACATCCTCATTTTAAGGCAAGCTGGTCTCAGATCAAATGCAGAAATGGGATAAAAGGACCAACAATGAGGCAGAGAGACTCCAGAGACTAACCCTTAAAGCTTTGTGCCCAAAGGCCCTGAACTAACCTGTGTAGAGGAAATTGCTGTATCATGGTGGTAGAGTGGTGCTTTCAGTAATACCCCTTGGCAGCGTTCATGCTTGTCTGGACGCATACTGCTCTCTGAGGCTCCATGGTCCAGTCCAGGCACTGCACGAGCCAAGCAGCCAGCTGAGAAAGGATGCAGCTGTCTGCTGGGCCCAACAGCCCTTTCTCCACACCCACCCCAGCATGCAGGGAGCTCTTTGGGCCAGGACCTTTCTATGTGTTTGCACTAGCTCCTGTGCATTTAGGTGCGACTGTAGCTAGAATCACAGCCAAGATCCTGCACCGCACCCCAGCTCTTTCACACAGCTCCTGTGGCACAAACAAGCTAGCCAACGGGATCAAATGAGCCATGGGATTCCCCAGGGAGGGGAACAGGATGGCCCAGCCAGCACTACCCTGCCTCTCCTCTTGGCCTTCACATAGAAGGTGTGTTGGGATAGAGGACGCCCAGCTGTGGTGCAATGGTCCTGGCTGAGAAACTGCCCCCGGGGGACCACTGCAGCCATGTGTAATCTAGAGTAGCCCTGAGGCTTAAACCCAGCTTGGCCGCCTGGCTCTCCTCACCTGTCCTGACTGGAGCAGCTTAGGATCTAGGCTGGTAAAGAATATCGGAAAGGCTCCCCTTCAGGGTCTCTAGCAATTCAGGCAAGATGCGCAGTAAAGAAATGACAGCTAGCTCGAAAGGCAGCTTGTCTCCTTATGACTGCTCAAACAGGAGTCATGGGGAAACTGGTCACGGCTGCTACAGGCTGCTTTCCTGTGCATTCCTGGCACAGGCCTGCGCACATGGGGCGGCAGAGTCAGCCCCCGCGGGGATTGCTTTTTATCTCAGTACGGCTATGGAAATGAGCATGTCTGGAACAAATGTAGATTAGCCTGGTTCTAAGTCAGTGTGATGACACTGAATACGTAGGGACTATGTTGATTGTGCTCTAAGGCTAGGGCCCAATTTTACATGGTTCTAATCTCACCAGGCCCAGCCAAACCACGCAGTCCTTTAGCTGAGGCCTTGGGCCCTTAACTGAAGCCTCGTATAAAAGGTTGATACTACGCTGCGCTGGCTGATGGAGTCCAGCCCACGCAGGCAGCTTGTTCATGCTTTGCAGCATCTCTTAGCACAGCACTCCAAGCTCAGCATCCCCTAGGACAGATGTGATTCCACCATAAAGGCTTGTGTAGAGAGTTGTCACTTTGGATGGGCTATTACCAGCAGGAGAGTGAGTTTGTGTGTGGGGGGGCGGAGGGTGAGAAAACCTGGATTTGTGCTGGAAATGGCCCAACTTGATGATCACTTTAGATAAGCTATTACCAGCAGGACAGTGGGGTGGGAGGAGGTATTGTTTTATGATCTCTGTATGTATATAAAGTCTGCTGCAGTTTCCACGGTATGCATCCGATGAAGTGAGCTGTAGCTCACGAAAGCTCATGCTCAAATAAATTGGTTAGTCCCTAAGGTGCCACAAGTACTCCTTTTCTTTTTGCGAATACAGACTAACATGGCTGTTACTCTGAAACCCACCATAAAGGCTGTGATAGAAATAGGAACCTCCATCCCTTGTGCTGGGCTGCTGCCAGCTCTAACTTTGGTGCAGGTCGTGATCTGCAAACGCTGCCACTGCAGAATTACGGGGCATGATTCCACCCAGACAGAGGTTCACGTTTACATCCTGGACGAGTGAGGAAAAGGGTAGATTGTGGGGCCTGGGGAGAGTGGAGAATGCCCTTTCCTAAAGTGTCACTGAAGCAGCAATGCCCATTCCCCTGCACTAGGAGACATGCAGCAGCACAACGGACATCATCAGAAGCAGCTGTTTATGATAACTGTGGCTCTTCGAGATGGGATGCGGACACATGTCCTGAACGCCTTTTGCCTAGCAGTACCTGCAGAGGGACAGCGCTTGTGCCTCATGCCTGGAACCACCCCTACCGCCCAGCCAATTCCTTCGTATTGAGTCACAGAATCATAGAATTGGAAGAGACCTCAGGAGCTATCTTGTCCAACCCCCTGCTCAAAGCAGGACCAATCCCCAACTAAATCATCCCAGCCAGGGCTTTGTCAAGCCTGACCTTAAAAACCTCTAAGGATGGAGATTCCACCACTTCCCCAGGTAACCCATTCCAGTGCTTCACCACCCTCCTAGTGAAATAGGTTTTCCTAATATCCAAACTAGACCTCCCCCACTGCCACTTGAGACCATTGCTTCTTATTCTGTCATCTGCCACCACTGAGAACAGCCGAGCTCCATCCTCTTTGGAACCTGCCTTCAGATAGTTGAAGGCTGCTATCAAATCCCAGCTTCTACAGACTAAATAACCCCAGTTCCCTCAGCCTCTCCTCGTAAGTCATGTGCCCCAGCCCCCTAATCATTTTCGTTGCCCTCTGCTGGACTCTTTCCAATTTGTCCACATCCCTTCTGAAGTGGGGGGACCAAAACTGGATGCAATACTCCAGATGTGGCCTCACCAGTGCCGAATAGAGGGGAATAATCACTTCCGTCAATCTGCTGGCAATGCTCCTACTAATGCAGCCCAATATGCCGTTAGCCTTCTTGGCAACAAAGACACACTGTTGACTCATATCCAGCTTCTCATCCACTGTAATCCCCAGGTGCTTTTCTGCAGAACTGCCGCTTAGCCAGTCAGTCCCTAGCCTGTAGCGGTGCATGGGATTCTTCCATCCTAAGTGCAGGACTCTGCACTTGTCCTTGTTGAACCTCATCAGATTTCTTTTGGCCCAATCCTCCAATCAGTCTAGGTCACTCCGGACCCTATCCCTATCTTCCAACATATCTATCTCTCCCCCCAGTTTAGTGTCATCTGCAAACTTGATGAGGGTGCAATCCATCCCATCATCCAGATCATTAATGAAGATGTTGAACAAAACCGGCCCCAGGACTGACACCTGGGGCACGCTGCTTGATACCGGCTGCCAACTAGATATCGAGCTGTTGATCACTAGCTGTTGAGCCCAACAATCTAGCCAGCAGCTTTCTATCCACCTTATAGTCCATTCATCCAATCCATACATCTTTAACTTGCTGGCAAGAATACTGTGGGAGACCCTATCAAAAGCTTTGCTAAAGTCAAGGTATATCACATCCACCGCTTTCCCCATATCCACCGAGCCAGTTATCTCATCATAGAAGGCAATCAGGGGAATGTCCAGGGGAAGACTCCAAAGCACCGGGGACAGACGGTGGATTGTGGAACATATGTTTACATCATATCTCGATGATGCACAGTTACAAGAATTAATCATTTCTCCTTCTTCTTTGAGGAGCTGCAGATGTGTATTCCAAGTAGGTGACTAGGGAGCAGTCCCCCATCCAGACGTGAGGCGCGGAGTCTACCTGAGCACAGAGCCCAGGACCGCTCTTCCAACATTAGCGTCCGTTCTGGAAGAAGCAGTGATTGCGTAATGGTGCATAAATGTATGTATGGACGAGCCTTACATACAGGCTGCCCTGAGAATGTCCAATATGGACATGTCATTGAGGAGTGCTACTGACGTTACCTGCATTCTAGTGCCCATATCTGCTGAGGAGGCATGGCTGATGCTATCTCAAAGGCAGCCTTGATACAAGACGTTCTTTGTCTAGAGATGGTCTGTGCAGAGACTGCTGGTCCCTTCATGCGACCCACCTATGATACGAACAGGTGAGGCGAAGAAAGAAACTGTTTAGTTCTGTTCAGTTAGAAGGCTAGACAGTGTCTAACATCTAGTGTACAGAGGTTGAGGATGGGCCTCATTCTGCCCTTGGATTTTGGTATCAGGAAATACCAGGAGCAGAACTTGGGACCACAGTGTTCTCACAGAACCTCCTGCACTGCTCCCCAGACTAGCAGAGAGCTGGCCCCCTCAAAGAGCAGTGTCTCATCAGACGGATCCCTGAAAAGCAATAGGGAGAGGAACTGGATGACGGAGGAAATCGAGACCCAGGAATTGTAAAAGGCAGCCAGCCTGTCCCCCAGGAACTGGGGGATGACCAGGGGGGAAGAAGAACTGGAACAGTGCTCTGGACCAATGAATCAAAATGGGCAGAGTGGCCAGGCCCCAAGCTTGAGTGCTTCCTCTTGTGAGACCTCTTCCGGGGGTAGTGCTTCCTCTTCTATCCCTCTTCCGGGGGTAGTCTCGCTGTCTCAGGGGGAAGCGCTGCACAAAGGGGTGTGCATCCTGAATGGCTGCTGTTGCTGCACCCCGTAATGGCGTCTCTGTGCGTGTGGAGTATACACCCCCAGAGACCTTAAGGTAGCCCTTGAATCCTTAAAGGAATTCAGGGTTTCATCAGTCTTGTCCGAAAACAAGGCAAGTCCTCAATTGCTTGCTGGTCATCCAGCACAATCCCCAAGGTCTGGAACCAGGAAGCCCTCTATAGTCATTACCAAGGCCACAGCTCTGGCCGAAGAGTCAGCCACATCAAGGGCAGATTGCAAAGATGTTTTAGCTACCACACAGCCCTCAGTGACAAACACCTGAAATTCATCCTGAGAAACCTTGGGCAACTGCTCCTTAAATTTGGCCATAGCTGACCAGTTGAAGAAGTCATATTTGGCCAGCAAAGCTGGCTGGTTCACAATCCTCCTCTGTACTGAAGAGGAGGTCTATAAGCTTTCTGCCCAAAAGGTCCAGGTGCTTCAAGCC
This sequence comes from Lepidochelys kempii, assembly GCF_965140285.1. NCBI lineage: Eukaryota > Metazoa > Chordata > Testudines > Cheloniidae > Lepidochelys > Lepidochelys kempii. The sequence goes on from NC_136404.1 coordinate 5,904,581, forward strand.
TCTGTCTTTGGGGAAAGACTTTAACCTGCCCTGCCAGGCTCTGTCATTGACCGCCATGCCCACCAGGGAGTTTGGAGCTGGGTGGAAATAAACCCCCTCATATCCCTGTACCAGCACAAAATAGCGCTTCTCCAAGCACTTGGCCACCAAAGAGCTCAAGGAGTGCCTCATTAATCGGGATAGGCATTCTTCCAGGGACAGTGGGCTGGAGAATGTCCACAAGTTTACCGATATTCTCCTGGAGAAACTCTATCTGAATACCCATGGATGAGGCCACCTGACGTAATAGGTCCTGGTGTGCCTTGAAGTCCTCCGGGATGGAAGGGAGGACTTCAAGGCACCACATCATCTGGGGATGAGGACAAGGCTATTGGCAGGGACAGAGACAGATCCTGCTCCTGGGGAAGCATCTCTGAATGGGAAAACTCTGGGGGCTCCACAGGAAGGAGAATTGAGGGCACCTGAACTTGCAGCTGATCTGCAGCCCCCAATACTGCACACGGAGGCAATTTCACTTTTGACTTGGATGACGAGCAAGACCTCTGGGAATGAGGAGCTTCCCACTGAGCCCAAGGGGGCCACTGGCATGGGTAAGGCATTGGTGGCCAGTAGGCACCAGGCCAGGGGCCTCCATCCTGGCCTTGGGACGCATGTTAACTGTGGCAGTTGTATTGGTCCACCGGTGGCCCCCAGACTCCCCCAGGTGAAGTGGAGCAGGAGGAGTCCTGGGATCTCGGAGACATGGGAGGGGTGACTCCAGAGTGAGCCAACAGGCGATCTGACTCATCCACAGCCTAGAACAAGGTCGGAATTGGCGCTCCCGATGTAGTCGGCACCACCGGTGTCGAAAAGGTCAGTGCTGCAGGCAAGGTCCATCCCGGTGCAAACGCTGGGCCTGGAGCGCCTGCATGCCTCCACGTTGAGGGCGGCAACAGCCTCCATGGACCCATCTGCATAGTCAATCGGTCAATGCCGAGGAAGGGCCTGGTACTGAAGAACCCTGTCCCGTCTCCGGTACCGTATCCATACTGGCCTCAGGGAGGGGTGCTTCGTGTCGCAGTGCCGAGACTTCCAAAGCACAGCCATCGTGGGCGCCAGCCTCACAAAGTCTTGGACCCGCGGTGAGGATGGGACCAAAAGGCAGAGTAGGTCCGCCCCGGTCTGGTACGCTGCCACCAGCGACACTGTCAGCATCAGCGTCGTTCCCATCAGTGCAAAACTCCATAGACACCCAGAGGACGGAACCGGAGTTGGCAGTACAGGGTGTCTGCCCTCCCTACCCAGTACCGAGGAAGGGTCACAGGCACCCGTGCCACCCCGCGTGCTGGAGTCAGGCCCATGCCAGTCTCTGATCTTCTTAGAGGAGGCAGAAGAGTCACCCTGCAACCTGGAGGGCTCCCGATCGGCCTGTGCCCCGAGGAAGGCCTCAGGTTTAGGTCAGACCTCATGGGCTGCTCAAGCAGCTGCTGCCTGAGGCGAAGGCTCTGCACCTTCCGAGTCCCCCTTAGGGTGGGCTTTGCCCAGGCAGAGCCAGAGCGGCTTGTCAGGGTCACGGGTGGGGCCCGCCACGCCAGACGCAGGGCAATGCTTGAGCCTGGGGAGGGCACCCCTGGGAAGCAGTCGCGAACACGATCGTTTTTAACTACCTGCAACTAGCGAGGCCAAGGAAGGATGAATGCGCACGGTTGTGAGACTTTACCGCACAGAGCTCCAGCTCCAGCCGATGGGTGGTGAGGAGGAATGGGGGGAGGGGGCAAGGCGGCGCTGCCTCATACAGCCAGGGAAGGGGCTATCAGCACAAGCTCTGCCCCTCTATGGGTCCTGCTAGGCAAAAGTTTCTGGTTCCGGTACAAGGGGTGCGCACACCTACTTGGAATACACATCTGCGTCTACTTGAAGAAGAATGATTATGGCAGCACCTAGGAGTCCCAGTCATGGGTCAGGACCTCTTTCTGCTCAGTGCTGTGCAAACCTTTGGTCTGACACTCACCACACAAAGGCTCAGGCATGAACTGCTGACATGGTTATTTCACTGAGTGCCCAGCGCCCCCTCCCTTATCTGGCTATTTAATCGCAAGCTGCCTGGGGTTCCATAATTGCAAACAGCTCTGCCACCTGGAAGCCAACTCCAGGTGGAACATCTGGTTTCCAGCACATTCATTCCCTCTGATCCTGGTTACTACACAGCCTCGGGAAGGAATGAAAGGGACGTGGAGTTCCTGAAGCCGGACTAGGTGGGATGACACTTGCATCAGCAGAATAATCACATTTGCTCACTAAAACGGCGAAGCAGGCAGAGCTGAAGCCAGCAGGGTTTCATTAAGATACACGGGAAAGAGTTTTAATAACCAAGGCAGGGAGCTTTCATTCTGTTTTCCTTTTCACTTGCCAGATGTTTGGAAAAATACAGTGAATGTTTATTCCTTTGGGAATGCAGCCTTGCTGGCTAGGTACACAGCCAGCCCTCTGGAATTCCAGCAAGGCGGGTTTGGGAGAGCGCCCCCTTTCTACAGGAGCGTGCATGGGGCTCAGACATGCAATGGAGTGCATGCTATACAGAAGTTGCTTAGAATGGACTGCAAGAAACCAGACTCATAACAAGAGCTGTTGCAGCTGTGTGGCACTGCAATAAATAATGATCTTCCACTCTACCCAGTGCTCTCTCCTTGTATTTTCCCATGGAAGCGGGGGCCGTGCGATACAAGACACATGCCCCTAAACACAGGGTATTACTAGCCAGTGTGTTCTGTATTTAACTCAGCAATGACTCGTGACGACTGAGGCTGAGACACATCAGCAGCACAGGGGGCTTTCAGAAGTGGGTAAAATCCTGCCTTTCCTCCCACTGATAGGCACAGCTTAATTACACTTCTTGCTGCCAAAGGAACGTGCGATCCTCTGGTCCAAAAACCAATCAGGCCATTTATAAATAATTGTTTCTCTCTGTGCAAACGGTCCAGAAAGTACCTCCTTTGTAAACAGATGGAAACACCATGAAACAGCCCCAGCTGAGCACAGCCTCCCAGCACAGGCCACCCCACATCCAGCACTGAGCCAGCCAGTCTGACATTGCACGTCACCCCCAGCCAGGCCACATGCAGCCACATGGCCAGATCCCCTGACAATCAGATCAGCCAGCCACCTGCACACAGAGCACAGGCACATCTCTCTGGCTAGGCAGCGAGATTCCCACCTAGTGCCGTTCAGAAGGCCAGTAACTCTTGTGACTCTCCTAATTCCCATGTTGAAGAAGAGGAGGGTGCCCTTCCTTTGCAGAGCTGTAGCTGCTGGAAAGACCCTTCCAAAGAGCTGGGAGAGGCAGCTGTGCCGAGGAACGCACACAAGTATGCTGCACGCCCCATGCCCACAGCTCCGAGTTATGGCTGATCCTGAGCCAGACCATAATCCCCACTGTACGGCTCTGAGCAACAGCTGCCGTGGAGCAGACCCCAAATGTACAGCGGTTGCTATTAAAATCTTGCCCATAGCTCTTGGGAGTTGTTAAAATAGAATGGCTTCTTTTTATTAGTGGACAACGTTGTCCCATATTGTGAGCAGGAACCCTGTCTCTGGAGTATTGTGCCATTTCCAGGAGTGAGGCCACAGTGATGGTCAAAAAGGCTTTGCCACCTGCCATGCAGCTGGAGATGAGCAAGGCACAGCCCAGCTAGCCATTGGAGTGATATGAACAACCTCACTTTAGCTATGAATGAGTGAGATGTTTCCGTTTTGGCCCAGGCTTTCCAGTGCCATGTCCCCATCTGCACCCACTTTATGCCTCGGGGGCAATGGGCTGGAATCTGGAAGAGCAATGCGGAGGTCACTAGAGTTACTCTGCATTTGCCCTGGTGTACCAGAGATCACAGTCCCCCTGGAGCTAGTACCGCCATGGGATCGCCTCGCTGCCAAGCCCCCGGGAACCAGGCCCTCTGCAGGGCATTGACAGCTGTGCGGCTCGTTCCACCTCGGCTGCCCGAGCTCACCCCTCTGCTTGCTGGGCCCCAGTGCACTTGGGGCAGGGATGGGGGGATGGAAGGTGGCTCTCACCCACCTTTGCGTTTCCCATTTCCTGGGGCCCCAGGAATGCTCTAACGTACGCTCTGTTACCACAGCCCCTGGGGAGCAGATGCAGCCACAGCTAAATGCAGCCCCAACACCTCCCTGATGTGCCCCATGCAGGGCGCTGGGAGCAGAGCCGGGTACGGCCCTCAAGCAACACCCCCGGCATTACGGCCGCCACCTGCCCTGGGAGATTCCCAGGAGGCCGTTTCCACCCTGTGCGCTCACAGAGCAGCATCAAGGGGCTTTGACATACTTGGGAGCCCAGCTACTCATAGCGGTTCTCCTTGCCTCATCGTTTCCTTTTGCTCTCACTACGACTGGCACAACCCTCAGAGACTCTCCTCTGAACAAGGAACAAGCAGTGGGGTCATTGACGCACTGAGTGAAAATGTGAAACATCCAGGGCTTAAACTCTCAGTGAGTATGTCCCGAAGCCCCAGTGGCCACTCAGGGCTCCTGCCCCACAGCAGACGCTCGGGGCTCCCTCCCCACAAGAGGCACTTAGGGCTCCCGCTCCAGAGGACTCCTTCAGGTTTGAAAATATTCCCGGAGCTCTGCTCCGAACAGCTCCAGCTTCTAAGCCCTGGAAGCATCCCCTGAAGGGTAGCAGCATGGAGAAGTGCAGAGCTAGCTCCCTCCACACTGCCCTGACTGGACCCTCCTGGGGGCTCCACCAGGCTGGGAGAATGGCTGGGAGAATGGCTCCACCAGGCTGGGAGACAAGCCCTGCGCCTTGCCTGCTGAACAGTGGCTTTGGGAATGAAGACACCTGAGTAGTAGTAATTACTCACACCTGCCCACACTCAGCTGGGCTCATACCAATGGCTTCTGGACAGCCTCTGTAAGGCGGCCACCAGCATGGACTGGGTCTAAGCTATTGATCTAGAAGGGAAAGCTCCATTCTTCCAGCCCCCAAACCCCCAGCCTCCGGGTGGCCCTTTTAATCCTGCCATGAAGAGAAGAGCCTATTCCCTGTGGCAGACCCAGGAGCAAACCCTTTCTCCATGTGGTCGTGCAGTCTCCCCAGCCAGGCAGAGAAGTCACAGGCACGTCATTCCTTTTCCAGCGCACGAGGCCACAACACAAAGAAACGGGGCAGCATTTACTCCCGTTCGCTCTCAGCCTTTTGAGGAGTGAAATCAGTCACTCCACTGACCCCTCTGTTGTCCTTTGGCCTTTCAAATGCACACACTAAATGCTGACCGGAGGAGTCCTGAGCTTGCCTGGCTACACAGGAACACCCTTCTCATCTGCGCCGGCCGCGTGCCTGCAAGATGAAATGACACCGCCATGGCCAGGGCCCTTGTGAGTGTCCTGCTGACTCCTTCTCTCCCTGGGTTCACAGAGTCTCTGCTCAGTCAGGTGGTTCTATCTTGCTACCACGCAGATTTGAGTCACTAGGACGCGTTGCTAGTTTCTTTGCTCTTTGGTGTGACACATAGCAGCATCTTGGGCTAACCCTACCCCACCCTGAGATCGGGTGTGCATTATCCGGGAGAAGCTTCCACAGACTGCACGTTCCTGCCCTGTCAGCACAGCTCAGAGTGAGATGGTGAGAAGATGCCAAGAGAGAACAAGAGAGAGGAGGCTTTGGGGATTTCGGGACTTCTTCTTACCTTCACACTTGTGGCTGGTTTCACTCTGCTTGTGTCCCGCGGGACATTTGCACTCATAGGAGCCCACCGTGTTGATACAGTTTCCACCCTGACACAGGCCTGGGATCGCCTGACATTCGTCCACATCTGCAGGAAGAAGAACAAGAACGTCAGCGAACGGGAGAAGCAGTTGCAGTGCACGGCACAGAAGAGGGAGACGGAGACCAAGGGAGCAGTAAGGCTGGCACCACAGGCAGGGCCGCGGAGCCAGCTGGGGTGTGATAAGAACAGGAGCATGTTATGTTACTCTCCTTCTGGGATGCAAGGGGGCACCATGCTCTGGCCCTGGGCTCACGCGGGGCTAAGCTCTGCCCCCCTGCAATGGGAAACAAGCACATGGTTGCCAAGTGATGCCCCTCCGCCCACCTGGTGATCACTGTGATTGTTACCCATATTTCTGAAGCGAGCATCATGCAGCATCTGGCTACTCGTAGCCCAGTTTGGCAACTTCCCGGCACCAGTGCAGGCAACAGCCACGCCAGTGCCGGGGAAGGTCCCAAGGCCCCAGGCTCACCACGTGCTTTGCAGTTAGAGCTGGCTGACAAGGGGGGTTTCTGGTTTGGGAGAATTTCAGCGTTTTGATTTTGATTTTGTTCTGGAGCAGAGCAGCATCCCGGGGACCCTGCCTTTGACTGGATGACAGTTCAGCCAACCTGGCTCCTTTTCAGGAGAAAGGTCAGGGCTGATGAACCGGTTTCATGGGAAGATTTCCAGCCAGGTTGAGCTGCAGTTTCTGTCCCGCTGGGACCCAGCAGCGCCTTTCCATAGCACTCACCTTGGCAGGCTCCAGTGCGTATATTGGGGATGAAGCCCCGGCGGCAGGGGTGAGGCTGGGCAGGGCACATCTCACATGGGTGACCCCAGGCCCGTCCAATGGTGGCACAACACATGGTCTTGGTGCAGACAATCCCACTGAGCTGGCCTTGGCACATTTGGTTATTCACCTGGCTGAAGCAGGGCCCGGTGCGATAGTCTGAGAAGAAACCAAAAACCAGGAGGTTAGAACAAGACCCAAAGCCCAGCTTTGGCCAGCATGGCCTGGTACCTGCTTCCTTCCCTTGTGCTGTGGATGGGTGCAACCTGTGAGCTGGAGCCTACTCTCCCATTCACAAGGCAGCAACACCAACATCTCGCCCCTGACAATGTACATCGGCCCCAGAGACCTCCCAGACTCCAGCCCACTCTGAATAGATTATCTGATGCCTGGCATGTGGGCATTGTGCAACCATTTTTAACTCTTCCCTATCCAAAGTGGTCAGGCTCCCTGGAGCTGTGAACATCTGCAACCCCATATAACCTTGCATGGTTTAAGATATCTGCAGCTGCTTGCCAAATGCCACAGTATTATGGGATTGAAGATACCCCCACCATTCAGATTGCTGGCTGACCTGTCAAGGTGTCTAGGGGTTGCTTGTAATAACTAGCTGTGATATCATGATGCTTGTCAGAGAGATTGACTGTATCTGTCTTTGATGGAAGGTCCTAGGGATCTGGGGGAATACTCCAGGTGATTTGGATGCCCTGGGCATTGCATTTCCATTGGGTACTTTCCAGGGGTTGGGTTTGCACTTTGAATTCCCTGCCTTTCTGACTTTGCTTTTCTTTCAGAGAACAGCAAAGCTCTCCTGAGGATTTTCCCCATAAATTAGTGACAGCTATTTATACTCTTAGCTCCAGGTTAACAATCTGTTGTGTCAGGAACAGATGTTTAGGAGTGAGTTCACTTCTGGGTGGCTTCTAAAGGAAATCAGCTGCAGATCTCTCCCAAAAAGCTTTCTAGAGACAGAGAAAGCTTCCCCAGCATGACTGAGCCCTCCCATGTCATGTAGTGTGCAGCCCTGGCACAGGAATGCCAGCTCTTCCATCAGTCTGTATAAGGAGAACCTCCAGCAATTACACGTGCAATAGTGATTCATTTCTCCTGGGTAACTATGAAAGGCCCCTTGGCAATTTTAACTGGTTCTTTAACACGTTGATGCTACAGCAACAGTGGGCCCGTTTCCCAGTCCCAACAAGCAGACACCTGTGCCTTACAAGCTACATTATTTGGGTTATTTGCAGTGAGGAATGGGGTTTTGCTGCTCCCCGAGGTCTTCTGATCCCTGGCTGGAGATATTAGCACATCAGGGATTCATCAAGAAACTCACTTCTAAAACATGAAGGGCCTTTTATTCCTGCTGGGAGAGATGATTTCATGCAAATGTTTCATCTGTTTGCGGAAGAAGGACCTTTGACCTCAGTACAGTCAGACCGAAAACTCCTACATTAAACATCTGAAGAAGTCCAGGAAACAACAGCCGAGGGTGCTGCTCTGTCTTTAACTTACACCCATGCAATGTAGGTGCTGGGTAGAACAGCTGGGTATTTTATATGCAGTCTGTGAAGTTCCTTGGGGATTTCAGCGCTGGATTTTCCATTAACTAACTCCAGCAGGGTTGTGAATCCCAGGCTGCATTCTGTAAGCTGTGATGTCCAGATGAGCCCATGGCAGCCCTTACGCTGAATTGCCTGGCTTTGAAATGTAGAGCACCAAACTGGTGTGAAAGGTGTGTAGACACAAATAGGGCCACAAGCAAAACTGGGAGGCCATATCTTCTGTAGTAACTGCATTTAACTGTGCCCACAAGTGTTTTCCTCTAATATATACACATAAAAGCACAAAATTAAGACCACACAGTCTTAATTTTTGCATTTCTTGGCTTCTGAATGTTTCGTTCCATAACACTAACACTCTCTGAACATATGTTTTGTATGAAATCTCTTCAGGTTGTTGTTGCTGTTTTTAAACCCTACGACACATGTGCAAACAGAAAAAGATTAAAGGGAGCCAAGCAAATCCAGCCACTAAGAGTGACAGTACAGGAAGCTTATGTGGCAATATGCAATTTATCCCCACCCTCACCCCTGGCAAGGAAGCTGCTTGGGGCTGGGCCTAGACCAAATGGTGCCACAGGTGAGGAGCATCTTTTGTGCCCCCCCCCCCATTTGTTAAACTTTTGAATACCTTATGTTTTATTGCATTTGTAGTCCATTTCATGACTTAGATGCATGCTTTACATGCATGATTTATCTCTGTCACATAAGACAATAAATTTGCACATTAGGATCTGTAAATCTGTATTTATTCATGCCATACATAAGTAAGGCTGCGAGTCTCTCATGGAGGTCGCAGAAGTTACGGATTCCGTAACTTTCTGTGACCGCTGTGATTTCTGCAGCTGCAGCAGCCAGTGCAGCTGACCCCAGAGCTGCCCCAGCAGCTGGCCGGGGCCAGTTGCACCAACCACTGCTGGAGTGGCCCCAGGGCCAGTCGCTCAGGCAGCCTCAGAGCCAGCCGCACTGGCCGCTGCATGGGTAGCCACGGACAGCTGGCCCTGGGAACTGCCTGAGCAGCAGCTGGTGCAGCTGGCCCCAGGAACAGCCTGGGCAGCAGTCCCAGGGCAGCCCTGGGGACCACTGGAGCAGCAGTGGTCCCAGGGGCTGCTCCGGAGGTGGCTGGAGCAGTGGCTGGAGCAGCAGCCCCAGGGGCGGCCGGAGGCAGTCAGCCCCTGCTGCAGGAGCAGCAGTGCCCCGGGGGCTCCCCAATAGGACTGAAGGAGTGGAGCCTCAACCTGTGGCAGGGTTTCATGCTCCCAGGTACGCACGCATCAGCAGGCTGCAGGTGGAGGGCTAGAGTGTGGCTGCTCCTATAAACCCTGCAGGCCCAGATCTGAGACCTGTGGGTCATGACATTGCCCAGCTAAAGGCTGGGGAAACGATTTGTGTTTGCTTTGGAATATTCTGGTAATAAAAGTAGATCCCAAGAAGGGCTGTGATTGGATTTGTGAAATCCACTTTTTGAGTTTATTGAGAACCAAACGGGCAAACCAAGGCAGGGTGCTACAGAGCCACCCCTGGCCACCAGGGGTCATGTGGGAGGCAGCCAGCTCTGTTACAGTTGCAAAGAAATTTCACATATTTCATGAACTATACCTAGGCCTAACTAACCGTAGGACGATGCAAGACACCTAATAAACGAGGCCTATTTCACCTGCTTTCCCAATGTGCTACAATCAATGTGACTGTAGGGTGGTGTATGCCTCCTGGTATCTGAAGTGTATTGAGGACTGTGTTAGAGTTGTAAGCTATCACTTTCAGTGTGTGTGTAAGGTGTGGGTCCTGGTCCTGCTTGCAGGCTGGGGACTCTGTAGGGAAGTGTATTAGCACAGACAGTCTGTAAAGAGCCAGCCTAGAACAAGGCTGCCTTAGGGAGCAGCCTGCTTTGTCTCTCTCTGATTTGGGGTACTGTGCATTATCGTTCTGAATTCTAAGAAATAAAGTCATGTTACATTACAACCTTCCAGCCAGAGTACTGCATGATTTAATCTAACTTCTCTCTGTCTGTGCAGTGAACATAACTGTATCTGGAAAGGGCTCTGGATTAATTTATAAAGACAAAGCTTATAACCACACAAGGACAAAACTCAGGCACCACAACTATGTCTTCGAAGTGAAGTGGGGGAAGAGTCAAACCAAATATCTGTCAGTGTTGCTGAATGTGCCACAGAAGGAATTCCTGACAATTAATAATGGAGCCCAACGTTTGCCATTGAAAAGGACAATGCATCACTTTAAAATATACTTGACAAAAATAGATTTTCATATTTAGATTTAATTCTCTGAGAGAAAGCAGCCAAAGCAATCTGGGAATGGTAGTCTGGACTCCAGAGTGTGCTGGCAACATGCCAGATACCATCTGGTGCTAATTTTAATGGGTCAAATTATTAAATCTTTAATGAGACACTAATCAAACTTGATAAAGATTATAGGCACACTTATGAGATGGCTGAGGCCTTGTGAGACTCTGCAGGACTCTGTCCTCCGTGGACACTGGTCTCAGATAATTTGTCCTTTAAAGAATTTGTCCCTGTAGCCACATTCTTTGGTGGAGCAGAGCAGAGCTTCTTTCCCCACTTAAGTCTATGTTGGTGTCTTTTTGCTTCCTCTCTGGAATGTCTCACTTGCAGTCACAGTAAGAGTGCCATGTGGTAGAATTTCCCTAGTTAAGGGGCTGAGCCGTACACACCCAAAGTGCTCACCAAAGGGTCTGCAAGAAATGCAGATTTTCAAGCCCTATATCAGGGAGGAAAAAGTCCAGTCCTGAGCTTGACGTGTGTACAGGAGTCAATATTGATTGTGACCACATGCATTTGATACTTTATGCATTACCTGTAGCTGCAAAAGGCATCATTCCAACTCAAGTGTTCAAATGTAGATCCGTTTTCACAATACAGGGATAAAAAGCTTTGCAAACGGTGTGTACGTACTAACTGCCAAGCAGACATGTTCCTCCCTCTATGGCACTATCTATCTTCAGTCAAATAACTGCAGTGCCTTAACTTTCCCTTCTTGGCCCATGGGCCTCAATAGCACCCACTGCACGCAGCTGTATTTTGTTCACTTGATCTGTGTCAGCTGAGAAGAGGGAGAAGAAAAGGAAAGGACTTTGCACATTTGGCTGGGTGTCATGGAGATACTAAGGTTGCTCCTGTGCCTAATGAATGCTAATAACCAGCACTCTAAAGCCTCAGACCCTTTGGGAGTTACTCAGTGCAATCCATTCCATGACACATGGCTCTCCGCTATGTAGCCGGCTGCTGGCGGCTGTGTTACAACTTTGTCCAGTCTGAAAGCATCTATTTACATGTGCTGTAACCTTCCCTCTAAATGGAAAAACAACGTGTCTGCTCTGGATGTTTCCTTCCACATGCATTCTGATCTGAGCCTGGCTGGACCATACAGACAGCAGCAGGAGACAGGTTTCAGAGCAGGAGAGTATCAGTATGTTGTATTAGCGGAGAGTGAACAATAAGAGTCAGGGGATTCCTGGTTTCCAGACCTACCTGACCCACTGTGCTGCTTTAGGCATGTCACACAGGCTCTGACTACACGCCAGTCCCCCGGAGAGGGAGGCAGATTATGGTTTTGTTGGCCCCTGGGCCAAAGCAAGTGGGGGCCTCTCTCCACCCCTTCCGCCCACATCCCCCCCCCCCTCAGCCCCCCGCACTTCTGCCGGGGAAATTGGGCTGGGCACAAGGGCTTGCCCCACCCCTCCCTCCTGCCCAGCACTCTTGCTGGGGAGTAGGGTTGGGGCGCGGGGCCTGCCCCCGCTCTGCCCACCTGGTGGTCCTGCTGGGGAACAGGGTAAGGGTGTGAGGGCTTCCCCTGCTCCCCAGCAGGAGTGCTGGATGGGGGCAGAGCAGGGCAAGCCCCAGCCCCGCTTCCCGGCAGGAGTGCCAGGCAGGCAGGCAAAGCGGGGCAAGTCTCCATGCCCTGATCCCAGTAGGAGCGCCAGGTGGGCGGAGTGGGTCAAGGCGAGGAGGGCATCCATTTTCCCAAGGCCCCCCAACTGGCCTAATATACCACTGGTCCCTCACAACTGTGGTCGAAATGTCTGTCTCACCCATCAGCGGTGGCAGACAGCTCTTTGCCAAACACGGCTGAACACAGCCTGGGCTTGTCAATGAGAATCATGTTTAACATCAGTCCTTGGCCAGTGAGGATGGTGACAAATCATCCTGCAGACAGATTCCTAACAAACACCGTTCTGGAGCTAGTTAGCTATGGGACTTGACAAATTCTGTGAGCCAGACTGCAGGCAAGACCATTGCCTCCTGTGCCTCAGTTTACCCAACGGTAAATGAGGCTGCAGAGCTGAATGAACTTTATTGTGTGGAAAGTCTTCCCAGTGGAAGAGACATTTTCACAGGAAATCTGATTAGTAACCTGTGCCATAACTGCTGTTCTTGGAGATGGGCTGCTTGTGTCCATTCCACTCTCAGGGTTGGTGCCCCCAGCGCATGACCCGCAGAAACTTTTCCCCTCAGTCGTACCTGTTGGGTGGCTCAAGCGGCCCCTGCTGCCACACAGCATTGTGTGAGGTATAAAGGGCAGAGCTTGCTGTAATTCCTGCAAAGAGGGGAAGGAGGGTAGGTTGTAGAATGGACACACCTCAAAGAACAACAATAGCAGAACGTGTTAATAACTGTTCTTTGAGCGATCACGCTTGGACATTCCACTCTTGGTGACTCACAGGCTGTAGAACAGGAGGGGGGATCACGGTCTATTTCCATAAAGATTGGAGAACAACTCATTGTACCCTAACATCGTCTTTGAAGTCTTAAGCCACAGGATGGTGGGAAGCAAACGTCTGGACCAAGGATCAGGCTGCCACTCCATGAATGTCTGCGTTTGGAACTTGTGCCAGAAAGGCAGCCATGGCTTATGTGCCCTCGTCAAAGCACATGTGTACACAGGGTGAGATGCAGGAAGAAATTCTCTGGGTGGAGACTGATGGACCTCTCACTCAGCCTGCCACTGCAACAAACAGCTGGGAGGATTTATGGAAGTGTCTCGTTCTCTCTAGGTAAAATGCCAAGGCTCTTCTGATGTCCAAGGTATGCAAATACTCTTCCTCTCTGGTCACATGTGGTTTTAGTTAGAATCCATGCAAATTAATTGGCTGTGGCAAGAGGAAACCACCTTTGGGAAGAACATCGGATGAGGATGCAGGTAAGTCTGGTCTTTAAAAAAGAGTGCATATGGAGGTCCTGACATTAACACCTGCAGCTCCCCATCTGGCCGAGGTAATGGCCACCAGAAATGCCACCTTCGTTGACAGATGCAGTGGTTACCAGACAGCCAATGGTTCAAACGGGGGACCCATAGGTCTTCACAGTACTAAGTTTAGATCCCACAGAGGAACAGGGTCTTGCACTTGAAGGTATAATTTAACTAAGCCCTTTAAAAATCATATGGACATGTCATCGGAGAAAATAGTGATTGTCCATTTTAGGATGGAACGCTGGATTAGCAGCCAGATGTACTTTGATGGAACTAACCACCAAATCATGGTGTTGCAGGTATAATAAGTAGTCCAGAACACACTGAATTGAAGAACTGATCCCATTCTCGAGACCAGATGAAGAAACACCTCTATTTTGCGAGGTGAGTAACCTCTTGTAGAAGGCTTCCTATTATTTAGCAGGACCTCTTGTACGTCTTTCGAGCAAGCCTGCTCCCTAGTGCCTAGTCATGGAGAATCCATGCAGCTAAGTGAAGGGATTGTAGGCTCAGATGGTATAGGCAACCATGACCCTGGGAGGTTAGGTTCGAGTCTTAGGGGGAATGAAATTGGAGGTTTCACTGACAATGCCAGGAGAGTGGAGGAGGCCCTGTGCTGGGGCTATAAGAATGACTCTGGCCTGGTCCTGTTTCATCTTTAGCAATACCCTATGAATGAGTGGGACGGATGGAAAAGCCTGGAAGACTCTTTGACTATGTCACTAAAAAGGCATCTGTTATAGAATCTGGGCTGTGACCCTGTAGGGAGCAGAGCTGCTGACAGTTTCTTTTGGACTTTGTGGGAAATAGGTCCAGTAGGGGAAATCCCCATGACTAGGAGATGTCAGGCCACTTTGGTGAAGAGACCACTGGTGGTGACTCATAAATAACCTGCTCAAGTGTTCTGCTAGGTCGTTCTGCGTGCCCAGCAGATTAGACGCTTCTAGAGTGACTGAGTTGGCAACAAGTAGAGTCGCTTCTTGGAAGAGTGGAGAAGAACAGAGGGAAGGGGGTTTATTCTAAATGTTGTTCTAAATATTGTTCTACCCCACTGCTTGTTGGGGTAGAACACTCCTGCCATGTGGTCTGTGGGGACTAACAGGCTGCTTCCCCTGATTTGTGATAGAAATACTTGGCACGCCAGTCTGACAGCTTTCAGTTCCCTGACACTGAGGTGTAAAGCTAAGTCCTCATAGGACAATAGATCCTGCATTTGTAGAAAACCAAGGTGCGCTCCCCATCCCAGGGCCGAAGCATCTGCCACTAGCATGAGAGTCGGTTGTGGGCGGACAAATGGAAAATCATGGAGCAGGTCCTCAAGGAATCAATTCTGAAGCACTTAGAGGAGACGAAAGTGATCAGGAACAGTCAGCATGGATTCACCAAGGGCAAGTCATGCCTGACTAATCTAATTGCCTTCTATGATGAAATAACTAGCTCTGTGGTTGAGGGGAAAGCAGTGGACATGTTATTCCTTGACTTTAGCAAAGCTTTTGACACAGTCTCCCACAGTATTGTTGCCAACAAGTTAAAGAAGTATGGGCTGGATGAATGGACTATAAGGTTGATAGAAAGCTGGCTTGATCGTCGGGCTCAAAGGGTAGTGATCAATGGCTCCATGTCTAGTTGGCAGCCGGTATCAAGCGGAGTGCCCCAAGGCTTGGTCCTGGGGCCGGTTTTGTTCAATATCATAGAACATCAGGGTTGGAATTGACCTCAGGAGGTCATCTAGTCCAACCCCATTGCTCAAAGCAGAACCAATCCCCAACTAAATCATCCCAGCCAGGGCTTTGTCAAGCCTGACCTTAAAAACTTCGAAGGAAGGAGATTCCAACACCTCCCCAGGTAACACATTCCAGTGCTTCACCACCCTCCTAGTGAAAAAGTTTTTCCTAATATCCAACCTAAACCTCCCCCACTGCAACTTGAGACCACTACTCCTCGTTCTGTCATCTGGTACCACTGAGAACAGTCTAGATCCATCCTCTTTGGAACCCCCTTTCAGGTAGTTGAAAGCAGTGATCAAAACCCCCCTCATTCTTCTTTTCTGCAGACTAAACAATCCCAGTTCCCTCAGCCTCTCCTCATAAGTCATGTGTTCCAGTCCCCTAATCATTTTTGTTGCCCTCCACTGGATGCTTTCCAATTTTTCCACACCCTTCTTGTAGTGTGGGGCCCAAAACTGGACACAGTACTCCAGATGAGGCCTCACCAATGTCGAATACAGGGGAACAATCACGTCCCTCGATCTGCTGGCAATGCCCCTACTTATACAGCCCAAAAAGCCATTGGGCTTCCTCCAGATCATTAAGGAAGATATTGAACAAAACCAGCCCCAGGACCGACCCTTGGGGCACTCCACTTGATACAGGCTGCCAACTAGACATGGAGCCATTGATTACTACCCGTCGAGCCCGACAATCTAGCCAACTTTCTATCCACCTTATAGTCCATTCATCCAGCCCATACTTCTTTAATTCGCTGGCAAGAATATCTTCATTAATGATCTGGAGGATGGCGTGGACTGCACCCTCAGCAAGGCCTGGCTTGACAAAGCCCTGGCTGGGATGATTTAGTTGGGGATTGGTCCTGCTTTGAGCAGGGGGTGGGACTAGATGACCTCCTGAGGTCCTTTCAGCCCTGATGTTCTATGATTCTAAGATACTCAAGACTCACTGGTCCTAGGTAATCCGGGACCAAGTACTGTGGAAGTGGGAAAGATGGTTTGTGAAGGTGAGGGAAGAGGTTTGGTTCTGGAGAGTCTGCTGCATCCATGCCAGCCTCAGCAAAATTCTTGTGACCAGTCGGCCCTCACTGACCAGGGAAGAGAACAGGCACCGCCCTGAACTTTTCCATGGAGCCCCACAAGGTCAAAGCATATTGTCCCAACAGAGCCTGGTGGTTAGCGATGCGCAGCTGAAAACCCCTGGTCAGATAAATCTTTCTGCCAAATAAGTCTGGCCTCTCCGCATCTTTTGATTTGGGGGTGGCAGCTCGGTGCCTTTGTCATTCTCTCTCATTAGCCACTGTGATGACCAGTGAGCCCTGAGGTGGGTGAGTATAACCCTTGGGAGTTTACGCAGTACTTTCTTTCTGCCCCTTTAGAGGTGGGAGGCAAAGAGGCTGGCGTCTGCCATAAAGCCTTCATCGGCTCTAGTATCGCCTTGTAATTGGCAGAGCTTCCCTGAAGGAAGCCACCAATGATAAAACATCCATGAGGTGATGTGAGGACTCCCTGAGCTCTTTGACCTCTGCACCTAAGTCTGCAGCCACTCTCTTGAACAACTCCTGATAAACTTTAAAATCATCCGGAGGAGGTGAAGATGTGCCAAATGAAACGGCCTCGTCTGGAGAGGACGAAGAGGAAGTCAAACCAGAGGGGCAGAATCTCTTCTGCTGGTAGATTCTGGAACCTCCTCTGGGATGCTCAACCCAGTGCCAGACTCCAGGGAAGGAGCTGCTCAGTGTGCAGAATTAGCCCTTCTAGACAAGAGCACTGAGTATGCATTGTGTGGGGAAGATCTGGAAACTGCTGGACAACCGCAGGGGTTCATAATGGCCACACACATGGGGCTGGGCCCCATTGTCCCAGTCACATTCCCAAGGCAGGTCCCACTGAAAGGTCACAGTGGTAGATGGTCAGAGAGGATCTGTGCAGAGACCAGCAGGTCCTGCTTTGGGGTTGTGATACATCAGATCCCACCTGCAAGTCTGATGACGAGGATTCCCCTTCCTCTGACCAGGCTGGGGCTGATCCAGTCAGTGCCGGGGACTGGTGCCAAAAGCCTGGCGATGGACAAAGCAACACCCTGGCAGCAGCTTCTCTTTGGCCAGAGGCTGAGTCACTGGCGGAAGGAGCAGCGGCGCGGGGGGGCTGGACTCCAGTAAGGAAGGAGACGCTGGCCCCGAGAAGCAGAGCAGGTTTCTTGGCTCTGCAAATGCCTCCGGCGTAGCTGGCATCGAGATGGTGTTTTGCTGTGGTGCCAAAGAAGCTGGAAGCTTTTTGCATTTCTTCTTCGGTACGGGTGAGGAAGAACACGGCCGGGATTCCATGAAAGCTGGAGGTGCTGAAGCTGCAGTACTTGGCACCGAGTCAGACCGGAACAGCTGGGACAGCTCTGACGGTGGTCTGAGTAGTGCCTCCATCAGCAGAAATTCCAGCTTACCCTCCACATCCTTCTTTGTCCTAGGTTTGAACTCCCTGCACATCTGGCACCAGGCCTTCATGAGTGCCTCTCCCAAGTGCTTCAGAAAGCTCTTGTGTGGGTCGCTTTCTGGCATAGGCCTGGAGCAAGAAACCTGGTGACCAGGGCACAGCTCGGTACCATACATAGAAAAAACATCAATGGGAGAAAACAGCAGGTCCAACAGGTACCGCTGAGGGGAAAAGTTTCGGGCGGCCATGTGCTGGGCGCATCAACCCCCCGAGTGGAATGCACACATGCAATCACTTGAAGAAGAACCAGTTTCTTTTCCCATGAAAATATCGGTTTTGGTGAAAAAATTTAAATTTTCCTCCAGGGAAGGTCAAAAACAAACTGACAAAAAATTTCATTTTTTTCAACTTAAGATGCTGGTTCAGCTTTTTTTATTTTATAAAACCTGAAATGAAACCGTTAATGCCAAAACATTAATTCAAAACTGCAATTTTTATTTTGTTTTGACTTAAAATATTGACTTGCTGTGCCTTTTGGAAACCAAAATATTTAAAATTGAAACAAAATAAAATGTTCATTTTGAATTAGTTCAAAATGTCCTGCCAGGAAAGGGACATTTTTCAACCCCCAAATTTGAACAAAAATATTTTGATTGAAATTTCTTACAGGAGAAATGTTGTTTTGCAACCACCTGTCTGGGAACAGCACCATTGATCTGTCTCACAGCGCATTCACAGGTGAAATGAATGCTTGTAAGGGGAATTCAGACCCACACAGATCAAAGTGCAAGAGCAGTGCTGAGTGTCCACCACTTCCATTGCTAGTGTAGGCCCCATGTAAACATGCACATGCTCAGTTTTTGGCACGTGAGCAACCAATGAAGCACAAGCTGGAAATCAAATTAATAAACATTTCCTTTAATCTCTCTCTGTCTCTGACTTAGCCTGGCGTGTCTGGAGCACCATGGGCCAGGATCCCCTTGGGAGTCTGGCCGTGGCCTGCATGAATTCTTTCCTTGCTAGCAACGGGGAAGAGGAGGCTTTTCTCTGCTAAAATCAAAGTCCCTCTCGTAATAAACAATGTTTTTGCTGAAAGTTTTCTCTTCACACAGCAAGGCTGAGAGCTGCTCATGAGCCCTCCCATGGCAGTTCCATACCTCCCCATCACGAGCTGACTAGGACACATGCCCAGGGCTTCAGCACTGTTCCCGCATGGATTTTAGAGGAATAAGGAGCGTGAAACCTCAATATCTATTTTCACATAGCTGATTCATGGCTTCCCTCAAGCAGGAGGTTTGCTTACCCAGGCTAGGAGTGCAGCCTTACAGTATATTACGTCTCCTGTATGCTTGGAGCTGTGGTAGCAGAGAGCACCCACCAACCTGCAGTCAACCAGTGCAACCCCAAAATGCCGTGGCCTTGGCTGGGGAGCTGGCACAACCAGGGTGTCTCGGGGATGCACTGATTCAGCAGATCCCCCATATCAGCCTCCACTGATGTGGCTTCTACGCAGTTCCAACCACAAGTGATGGCTGCTCTCCCTGGCAGCGTGCCTGAGGAAGGGGGGCAGTGCCCTTTAAAAGGCGGCAGAGGGCCCTTCCTGGGCTATGTAATTGGCACTTCCTGAGCCGGCAGAGGTGATTTTAGCGGGTAAATGTTTTCATGCAGGAGAATATGAGAACAGGGCGCACAGCCGTACCCATGGCAACGGAGTGATAACAGCACAGGCCAAACTCCGGCATGGGGTGAGTGAGTACATGTCCACCGAACACACCAGAGTTGCACCCACTTACACCGGGTCTGAATATGGCCACTGTGAAGCAATGAGCCTTCCTGCAGGTCTCTACATATAATGCAGTTCTAATTACACATGATCACATGGGAAGCCCCCTCCTCCCACCTTGTCTCTGGCTAGCTGGCTTTGTGACTTCGCTCCCCAGGACTAGGGTGGGGGTGTAAAAGCCCCACAGGGTCCCAGCAAAGGGCTCCTTTCTCCACCTAGTCATTTCCTTACCGCCTACAAACACAGCCACATTCCTTTTGCAGAGAGGAAAAGCCAGCGAAGGCAGTTCATGAGGCCAGACATTCAAAGTTCTGAAAAATCACACTCTACGGAAATAGTAGAGAGAGATGTTTTAAAAGTTTTCCTGTCCTATTTTTATAGTTTCCTGTCAAAGCCTTAGGCCGATGAAACCTGAGCTAAGATTCAGGCACATCCCTTGTCCAAGGATTCTCAACTCCAGGCACACAGGCAAGGTATAAGGCCAGTTACTTTAAACAACACTTATAAAGGAGGGAGTTTGTCTGGAGGTTAGACAATGGACTGGGTGTCAGGACTCCTGGCTCCTCTCTTGCTAACTTGCTGTGTGACCTTGGGCAGGTCAATTAACCGATTTGTGCCTCAATTTCCCCACCTTTAAAATGTAGATACTATTTCTCACTCCCCTTTGGAAAGGCCTTGAGATCCTCAGCCAAAAGGATCCAGAAGCCATGCGTTTTATTATTATATACCAGTGCACCAGCCCATGCCCTCTGCCCAACCTGAGCCTTTGGAAAGGTTAGCCCTGGGCTTCTGGAAGAATTGTAACGCCGGCTCAGCATTCTGAGCCCATGACAACATTGCGCTGAGCGGGACAGAATCTCAGACAGCGGCTCGACAGAGCACAGAGCAAGTGTCCAGTCCTGTCTCCTGCTTGGTTAGAGAAACCAGGAGAGTCATTGAGGACAATTGCCAAGAAGCTTCTCTCAATAATGTAGCCCTTGGTGAGCCCCATGTGCTCCCTCGATCGGCTGCCGTGCAGGACGGCA
Source organism: Lepidochelys kempii (assembly GCF_965140285.1). Classification (NCBI taxonomy): domain Eukaryota; kingdom Metazoa; phylum Chordata; order Testudines; family Cheloniidae; genus Lepidochelys; species Lepidochelys kempii. The sequence goes on from NC_136404.1 coordinate 5,924,864, forward strand.
GTGTTCAGGGACACAGGACCTTTCGATGAACGTTGCAGGGTATTCATGGAAAAAGGGACTGTATTCGCTCCTCGATGTCACGCTGACTCTGACTCAAGCGGCACCTTCCCTAACAGCTTGGAAATGCCCCTCCTCCACTGGGAGATCTGTCACTTATTCACACAGCACACAGCAGTGGCCTCCTGCACATAACGATATTTTGAGACGGCTGCTCAGCTGCTGTAAGTTGCCATAATTCCAGCTGCGAACCTGCCCAGTGAGTACTCCCTATTGGGGTATTTATAACCTACCCAGCGCCAGGGTAGACGTCACCTCACTCACTGCAGTCAGTTCTCAGAGAATTGCTCGTGGTCTTTGAGCACTGTACCAAAAACAACATGCAAATCTAAGCAGAGTCAGCTATTCATCAGTTAACTTCATGCCACTTCTCTCCAGGCAGGGTCAGTTCAGACCAGATTTCTTTCTGCGCTCAGGGAGACTATGGGATGAAACAACTACAGGGCATTACATCATTGTTTAGGCCCAGATCTTTAAAAGGATTTAGGCACCTAATTCTCATTTATTTCAATGAGAACTAGGTGCCTATATCTTTGAAGATCTGGGCCTTAGTACATTTTCTTAGCCTTGTCACAGTTTTAGTTCCATTTCTCAGGAGCCAGTCCCAGCCTGCAAATGAACTCCCTCCCACCAGAACTAAGGACCATCTCAAACCTCCCACCTGGGGCTTCTTCCACCTGCCCCCCCAACATACAAATAGAGCAACAAACCAAAACACTGCACTGCACTGCACTGCATACACAATGCTCCCCCTGGCAGGGGATGAGAGAGAGAAGGACTCACACTGCATAGATGTGAGTCCCATCCCTAAATGCCCTAATGGAAGATAGTAGTGATGAGGGCAGTATAAGAACCGATATAGACCAGGCTAGTCTAGAATACACTTATCAGTCCTGCTCCTCTTTGGAACCTCCATAAGGAAGAAACCTAATGGAGGCAAATACAGTTTGCACCTAACACTTTGACTCAATTTCTGCATCTCATATAGGAGTGGACAAGGCAGATGCAGTAGCTGCCTTGAGCTTTCAGCCATAGCCAGCGAGAGGGAAAAGAGGATTCTACACTTCACTGCTCGTGCTGTCTGCACTGTGCAAAACACTGCCACTATCAGACAGTCAAGTGCCAGCAGTCTGCAATACAAACTCATCCAGCCAGATCTCCCAAATCACAGAGGACTTAAATAAGCCTGCAGGGCTGGGAACACGGCCTGTTATTATGGTTGCCCAACAGTTCCCATTATAAGACCCTGTTTTCAGTTGCTAAGAACTTTGCCAAATGTTAGCCACTGTTCTGACATTTTCTATGCCAAGGGTCTGCCACAGACTGCCTTTTCTTTTCTTTCTTTTTTTTTTTTTTTTTAATTTCAGCCAAAACACTTCAACCATTTCTGAGAATGAGGGTAGGGAAAAATACATTGTTTTGCCCATATTAAAATATTCAGATGGCCTTTTCTTTGAGAAGATCTAATGCCCCCATGCTTTGGGGCCTGGAAGAAATTTTCCCCCAGGGCAGATTGGCAGAGATCCTGGGGTTTTTTGCCTTCCTCTGCAGCTGGGGGCACAGGTCACTTGAAGGTTTAAACTAGTGTAAATGGTGAATTCTCTATCGTTATCTTCTGCCAGTGGCCAGGTGCTTAGGAGGGAATGAACAGAACAGGACATTTCATCAAGTAATCCATCCCCTGTCGTCCAATCCCAGCTTCTGGCAGTTCTGGTTTAGGGACCTCCAGAGCATGGGGTGATCAGTTTAGCCTTGAGCACAGAAATTGAATAGTACTCAGAAGGGCTGTCAAGCAATTGAAAAAATTCATCGTGATTAAAAAAATTAATCGCGATTAATCACACTGTTAAACAATAATCAAATACCATTTATTTAAATATTTTTGGATATTTTCTACATTTTCAAATATATTGATTTCAACTACAACACAGAATTCAAAGTGTACAGTGCTCACTTTATATTTATTTTTGATTGCAAATATTTGTGCTATAAAAAACAAAAGAAAGAGTATTTTTCAATTCACCTTATACAAATACTATAATACAATCTCTTTATCATGAAAGTTTTACATGTATGAATGAATTTACAAATGTAGAATTATGTACAAAAAACCTGCATTCAAAAATACAAGCCAATCGCTCAGACAAACACGTTTTTTTACATTTGCAGGAGATAATGCTGCCTGCTTCTTGTTCACAATGTCATCTGAAAGTGAGAACAGGCATTTTCATAATATTTATGTGCCAGATGCACTAAAGATTCACATGTCTCTTCATGCTTCAACCCCCATTCCAGGGGACGTGTGTCCATGCTGATGATGGTTCTGCTCAATAATGATTCAAAGCAGTGTGGACCGACACATGTTCACTTTCATTATCTGAGTCAGATGCCACCAGCAGAAGGTTCATTTTCTTTTTTGGTGGTTCGGGTTCTGTAGTTTCCGCTTTGGAGTACTGCTCTTTTAAGACTTTTGAAAGCATGCTACACACCTCGTCCCTCTCAGATTTTGGAAGGCACTTCAGATTCTTAAACCTTGGGTCAGTGCTGTAGCTATCTTTAGAAATCTCACATTGGTACCTTCTTTGCATTTTGTCAAATCTGTAGTGAAAGTGTTCTTAAAACGAACAACATGTGCTGGGTCATCATCCGAGTCTGCTATAACATGAAATATATGGCAGAATGCGGGTAAAACCATGGAGCAGGAGACATACAATTCTCCCCCAAGGAATTCAGTCACAATATTTAATTAGCACATTTTTTTTAACAAGCATCATCAGCATGGAAGCATGTCCTCTGGAATGATGGTTGAGGCATAAAGAGGCATATGAATGTTTAACAGATCTGGCACATAAATGCCTTGCAATGCCAGCTACAACAGTGCCATGTGAACGCCTGTTCCCACTTTCGGGTGACATTGTAAATAAGAAGCCAGCAGCATTATTTCCCATAAATGTAAACAAACTTGTTTCTCTTAGCGATTGGCTGAATAAGAAGTAGGACTGAGTGGACTTGTAGGCTCTAAAGCAAGGGTGAGCAAACTTTTTGCCACGAGGCCACATCGGCGTGTGAAACTGTATGGAGGGCCAAGTAGGGAAGGCTGTGCCTCCCCAAACAGCCTGGCCCCTGCCCCCTATCCGCCCCCTCCCACTTCCCGCCCTCTGACTGCCCCCCTCAGAACCTCTGTCCCATCCAACCCCCCCCCTGCTCCTTGTCCCCTGACCGCCCCCTCCTGGGACCCCCTACCCCAAACCACCCCCCTGGGATCCCATCCCCTGTCCAACCCCCGCAGCTCCCTGTCCCCTGACTGCCCCCCTGAGCCCTATCCACACCCCTGCCCCCTGACAGGCCCCCTGGGACCCCACCCCCTATCCAACACCCCTGTTCCCCATCCCCTGACCGCCCCACCAACCCTCCACCCCATCCAATCACTCCCTGTCCCCTAACTGCACCCCCCAGGACCCTCTGCCCCTTATCCAACCCCCTGCCCCCTGCCCCCTTACCATGCAGCTCAGAGCAGCAGGAGCTCGCAGCTTGTGGCGGTGGCATAGCTGCGGGGGAGAGGGGTAGCAGGGGAGGGGCCGGGGCTAGCCTCCCTGGCCAGGCACCCAAGGGCCGGGCAGGATGTTCCCGCGATGTGGCCTGCAGGCCATAGTTTGCCCACCTCTGCTCTAAAGTTTTACATTATTTTGGTTTTGAGTGCAATTATGTAACAAAAAAAAATCTATATTTGTAAGTTGCATTTCCATGATAAAGAGATTGCACCATGCTACTAGCATGAGGTGAATTGAAAAATACTATGTCTTTTGTTTGTCATGTTTACAGTGCAGCTGTTTATAATCAATATACAGTATACAGCTCTGTACACTGCGTGTTCTGTGTTGTAATTGAAATCAATATATTTGAAAATGTAGAAAAACATCCAAAAATATTTAATACATTTCAATTGATATTCTATTGTTTAACAGTGCGATTAAAACTGCGATTAATTGCAATTAACTTTTTAAATTGAGATTAACTTTTTTTAGTTAATCGCATGAGTTAACTGCGATCAATCGACAGCCTTAGTGTGCAGTAAATAAAACTGGGGCCCACTGAAAAATGAGGAGAAAACAAAATATTGGGCAGCATCTGCCCTGTGAACAGAATGAGGCAGGGGTCCTGTGGAAATGTAGGACGTGACCATAGAACTGAAGACTGTATCATAATGCATATGTACCAGGGGGCTGAACGGAGGTTTCACAGGCAACCCTTAATTTCTGGCATTTCCTAACTTTTGAGTGCTTGGCTTTGCAACCTGAATAATGTTCTTTTTAATGTTTTCTGTGTGTAATATATACAAAACCCCACCAATACTCCTGTCAGACTTGCCTTCCCCAGGGATTGCAGGGGAGGACTGTTTCCCATGGCCATAATTAACTTTCCAAATAAACTGTCCTGGAGGGAGACAGGAAACTGTGCATTATATTCAATCACAAAGCAAGGCCTGGAGCAGAAACCCACTTGGAGAGCCTGTTATGTGATATTCAAATAACAAAGAGCCAGCCTGGACCCACGGCTCTCCAGTCTGTGTAAATGTACACAGGAAGAGCAGTTCTGGGGCAGTCCCACATTGGTCACACTTACATATGAGGACAGAACCACTGTGGGAGCACTAGGTGAGATTTTCTGGTCCATGTTATGCAGGAGGTTAGACTGGATGATCAGCAGGGTCCCGTCTGGCCTTAAAAATTATTATGGGCTGGTGTAAATCAGCAGAGCTCCATTGACTTCAATGGAGTTACACCACTTTATACTAGATGAGGATCTGGCCTTTGAATTTATGTGTACCTGCCTCAACAGTCGCCATTTCATGGGCTGTTGCTAAGGCTGTGAATGGCTTCTCATATAGCCCTGTTTCCACAAGTTCCTAATGCCTGAAACAGGCTCCTGTCGGGCTGAAATGGGCCCACGTGTGGGCTCTACCTACGGTGAATTGTGCTGGAAAGTTTGAGCAAAATCCTTTCTACCGTTGTTGAGTTAGGGAGGAGTGAAAGGACACGTCTGCCATTCTACCCGCACGTTAGCCATGGCCACAGCAAACTTAGCTCCACTTTGAACCCTGGAACATGGGGCCTTGGCAGTGTCCTCACTGGGCGCTGGCCTGTTGCTTGGGCTGACTGAACAAAGCTACGACAATTTGTACAGAGTGCAGCATCCACAGCCAGCATGCACACAGAATTGGAAGGGACCTCATAGGGTTGGAAGGGACCTCAGGAGGTCATCTAGTCCAACCCCCTGCTCAAAGCAGGACCAATCCCCAATTTTTACCCCAGATCCCTAAATGGCCCCCTCAAGGATTGAACTTACAAGCCTGGGTTTAGCAGGCCAATGCTCAAACCACTAAGCTATCCCTCCCCCCACAGCCAGCGTGCAGCGTCCACAGCCCACTGCGCAGCGTCCACGACCAGTGTGCAGCGAGCACAGCCAGCGTGCAGCATGAACAGCCAGCGTGCAGCGTCCACGGCCAGCGTGCAGCGATCACAGCCAACGTGCAGCGTCCACGGCCAGCGTGCAGCGTCCACGGCCAGCGTGCAGCGATCACGGCCAGCGTGCAGCGATCACGGCCAGCGTGCAGAGGCCACAGCCAGTGTGCAGCGAGCACAGCCAACGTGCCAAGCGATCACAGCCAGCGTGCAGTGTCCACAGCCAGCGTGCAGGGTCCACAGCCAGCGTGCAGCGAGCACAGCCAGCGTGCAGCGAGCACAGCCAGCGTGCAGGGTCCACAGCCAGCGTGCAGCGAGCACAGTCAGCGTGCAGTGAGCACAGCCAGCGTGCAAAGGCAAATCTATTTTTCTAAAACAGTTTGCTGATGTTTTTTGAACCTCGGAGAGGTCGAAGGGTCTGGTCCGGGGTTTGGGTGAAGCTTTGGGCTGGGTCTCAATTTCCCCAAATTGCTTCATCCTCAGTTTGCACTCTCCCCTTGGCCCAGCACTCCAGGAGGGGTGCACAACCATCTGCCAGAGATTCATGCTCAGAAATTTACATTAGCCACTGACGTGACTGAGAGCAAACTCTGCCTCTGACTGAGCTAAATCTGTCTTCCACAAAGATTTACTCCATCACAGACTCAGAACATCTCCATTAGGGGAAATGGGAGCTCATGATTCCTAGGAACATAGGACTGGAAGGGACCTCTTGGGGCATCAAGTCCAGTCCCTACAATTGCAGGCTCCCCCATCAGCTAATCTTCAGCGACCTCAGAGCTCCCATTACAAGGAAGAGAACAAGATCATGAAGGGATGAGCAACAAATTACAGGGCAGCAGAAAGACCCCAACATTTTAGCACCAGGCTGTCAGTCACACACCTCGATGGGGGAGCGCTGCTCTGTATTTGGGAATCTGAACCAATGGCGTGCTAGTGAAAATCCATGAAATATCTCTTTACAAATTAGAATGAGAAATCTCCCAGTAAACATGGTCTGTTATTAAAAAACTTATTTGAAGAAAATCCTAATTACTGCCAATACATTCCTAATTACTGCCAACAATTACTGCCACTAGCTTTCCTCCTCGTCCATATTTCTTGTTGAAATTGTTTCCAAATGAACTTGGAGCTGATGGGAAGAGCCGTCTGTCAGGATTCAGACAAACTCAGCCATCCATTATGCTCACAGCCATGAGCATGAGTGGCAGAAACTGGCCCAGAAGCCAGTCGTCTCTGGAGAGTGATCGTTGATTTCTTTCCTAACCCTGCAATGTAAATGCAGAGGGGGGGGGGAGGCCAAAAGCCGAGTTTAAGGGCTCGCAAAGCTGTGCAATGGTAGGGTAGGGTGTGCAGAGCATGGCATGTAATGTTTCCCTCTCTCCTTGTGACTCACACAGCGAACTGTGAGGAGCAGAGACACGCAGGGCATGGACAAGTAATTCCCAGCTTGGGCAGCCAGACCTGTGCTGGCTCCACAAAGAGCAGAGGCGATATGAGTAGTGGGCTGGGCTTGCAGCCTCAGTACGCCCCCGAGGTTTCAGACAGGATCATACGTGGGCAGCCAGCCCGTCCTGCTGCTCACGAGTCACAGCTGCACTTCTGCTTGTAGCATGCGAGCTCAATGAGAGCAAGCACAGCTATTGTTGCCAGAGTTGGACTCACCCCCCCGGCTCCAGCGCGGACATACCCAGAGACAGCCAGCCAAAGGCAGTGCAAGGTGGGTTATCAACCAGGCCTGAAAACAGAGGGCGCTTTGAACACCCTCTGCCTCTGACCCTCTCCCGCAACATCTGGGCCCAACACTGCCACTGAAATCGCCTTCCTCACCCTCCAGGCAGCAAATCCTCTCACCAGCTTCCTGCCTTTCTGGGTCAGATACAAGGGCCTTCTCCTTCCCTTTGGAGCACTGCACAGAGTCATCTCCTGCTTCCCTTCCAGACCTAGCTCCCTCCTCTGCCCCTCTCCCCACTGCACCCCACACTCCACCCTCCCTCTGTGCCTCCCCATGCCTGGAAGGACTGGCGCTCTCCATGGAGCCCCCAGACCTTCCCCCTTTCCCTGCAGAGTGGAATGCACGGCAGAAGCACAGGGGTCTAAAAGAGCGGGGGTACCCAGTCAGAAAGTGCAGAGAGGCCTTGTGACTCAGGAGATCAGTCACACGACACAGATAAACACAGTTTGTGAGCTTGGCAAAAAGTGTCCATTGGACAATTTCAAATAAAGAACAACGATAAAAGTCAGAATCAGTTCACCGATCATTTTTGAAAGGGCAGAACCCACGGAATCAGTTACCTCCACACCCAACTGAGGGTTCTCTGCAGCAACCAGCTTCACAGGAGCCATGCACATCCATGCTGTTTTTCGTTACCCCCCCCCCCCGTGTCCTTGCCACAAACCCTGCGACGGAGGTTTAGTTTCCATCGTATTGCAATGTGTGTCACTGCAACCCTCAGTAGCGCTGAAGTAACTGAATCTCACCTGCACCCATTTCAGTGGGACGCGGATATTGCAGCATTAAGAACATCAATCAATTTTCTTGCTTATCATGCCCTTCCCATGACCTCTCCTGAAGGGAGAGTTATTCAGCGGGGCTCAGGCTCAGATTTTGCTGTTTCCTCTTCATACTGAAATGTTTCCCGTAGATAATTACTTGGGAAAAGTGAAGGAAGGGATTCACCCCACACAGTATATGTCTGATTCCCATGCGCACATACAAAAGCCATAACGTGAAAGCAATCACCATTAAACCCTGGATCATTTACTCTCCTAGTGAACACCGTGTCATACCTGTCCTGGGTTCAGAAGCACCCCTGTTCTTAGCCTGAGGAGGGAGATAAGTTCCCTTCCCTCCTTGCTGTTGCTGTCTCTACACTCTTCCATGCAGCTGCTTTACATTTCTTTGGGGCTTTCCCCACCCTCTCATGGATATCAAATGTTTGGCAATATTTTTTTACAGCCTCAGTTTCCCCTGCCCCAGTGGGGGGTTGATTCACAGCCCTGCTCAGCTGGGCTTCAGTTTTCCCACTTCCGGACAGAGTTCCGGTCACAGTCACACTTAGCACCATCTCCGTTTTTTCTCGTAAGAAAAGACAGTGGAGCAGTCCCCATGTGGCTGTGCAGCTCTACATACTACCCCTCACTACCCGGAAAGCTGGACACACAACGTATCCGTTCTCTATGGAACTTCAAAATCTCTTAGCCAAAGGAAGTGGTTTCTACAGAACAAAAAGAGACCAGTTAGTCTACCAGTTTTTGCCTTATGTTTCTACTATGGTAATATTTGAAAACACTGGCATGTTATATGCAGAAAGTGGAAATTTATCCCAAAAAGGTTTTGCCCAACTAGCACTTTCATAGAATCATAGAATATCAGGGTTGGAAGAGACCTCAGGAGGTCATCTAGTCCAACCCCCTGCTCAAAGCAGGACCGATCCCCAACTAAATCATCCCAGCCAGGGCTTTGTCAAGCCTGACCTTAAAAACTTCTAAGGAAGGAGATTCCACCACCTCCCTAGGTAACGCATTCCAGTGTTTCACTACCCTCCTAGTGAAAACGTTTTTCCTAATATCCAACCTAAACATCCCCCACTGCAACTTGAGACCATTACTCCTTGTTCTGTCATCTGCTACCACTGAGAACAGTCTAGAGCCATCCTCTTTGGAACCACCTCTCAGGTAGTTGAAAGCAGCTATCAAATCCCCCCTCATTCTTCTCTTCCGCAGACTAAACAATCCCAGTTCCCTCAGCCTCTCCTCATAACTCATGTGTTCCAATCCCCTAATCATTTTTGTTGCCCTCCGCCGGACGTTTTCCAATTTTTCCACATCCTTCTTGTAGTGTGGGGCCCAAAACTGGACACAGTACTCCAGATGAGGCCTCACCAATGTCGAATAGAGGGGAACGATCACGTCCCTCGATCTGCTGGCAATGCCCGTACCTATACATCCCAAAATGCCATTGCCTTCTTGGCAACTAGGGCACACTGTTGACTCATCTCCAGCTTCTCATCCACCGTAACGCCTAGGTCCTTTTCTGCATTCAGTCCCTAGTCTGTAGCGGTGCATGGGATTCTTCTGTCCTAAGTGCAGGACTCTGCACTTGTCCTTGTTGAACCTCATCAGATTTATTTTGGCCCAATCCTCTTATTTGTCTAGGTCGCTCTGTATCCTATCCCTACCCTCCAGCATATCTACCACTCCTCCCAGTTTAGTGTCATCTGCAAACTTGCTGAAGGTGCAATCCACACCATCCTCCAGATCATTTATGAAGATATTGAACAAAACCAGCCCCAGGACCGACCCTTGGGGCACTCCACTTGATACCGGCTGCCAACTAGACATGGAGCCATTGATCACTACCCGTTGAACCCGACAATCTAGTCAACTTTCTATCTACCTTATAGTCCATTCATCCAGCCCATACTTCTTTAACTTACTGGCAAGAATACTGTGGGAGACCATGTCAAAAGCTTTGCTAAAGTCAAGGAACAACATGTCCACTGCTTTCCTCTCATCCACAGAGCCAGTTATCTCGTCATATTTCCACACTAAAAGCAGACTCATTTTCATGAGAATTAGCAAACTGCATCCAAGGTGACATTTCACTATTTCACTATTTCCATGGGAGTAAAACAAAGAAACCCCGCAAATGTCATTCTCGGAACAAAGCATGCCTTCACCTGAGCGAAATATTGCCAATTGTGCTGTAAAATCTCTCCACAGTGTGGGAAAGAGTCGTCATCGGAGACAAAACTTCGGCTTTCCGTCTTACAAAACAGGAGAAAACCGTTTAAAAATTTTTTTTGGCCCTTTCTCCCTACAGAGGTAATTTTTCTGCTCTGCAAACTCTGACACTGACGTAACATGAGCTTCCATTACCAAATGCTGCTGGAATTATACAGAGTATCAGCTACTTCTTCACTCCTGAAGATGGCAGCGAGCAGAGATGATGTTAGGATTCTCTGAGTGCCCTAGCCATTAATCTATTTACCTGTAAAGTGGAGTATTTCCTGAAATAAGCGTAAAGGTAGCCAGAGTCCTCCCATTTCAAAGCAGCCTCTCACTGTAGTACCAGAGCTGCTAGACAGCTACTTGCTGAGCACAGGGCAGCAGAGACATGGGAATCCAGGCAGCTATTATGCTATAAAGGGGTCAACATAATGCTTGTATTTTACAAACAGCCTTTGCTGTGACACTAACAACACTGAGAATTATTAAACCTGAAAAACCGTTAAAAATTCTCTTTTACTTTTCACAACCAAATAAACTCTAACAAAAATGATCATAAATGAAACAGTGGCAGGGAGGGTTTGCACTTCACTCGTGCCTTTCATCAGATCAAATTCGAAGCTGTGCATGTCTCTTGCAAATGCACTATGGTAAAAATGGTCAGCACTAGGCCCCATATCCAGGCACCCCCCATCTAATCTATCGATCCATCTATCTAGCAGTAATGTAGGTTCTGAGATTCATACAGTTTAAGGCTCTGAGAGAAGATTGTGATCATCTAGTCTGACCCCATAGAACGCAGGCCAGAGAGCCTCCCAGGAGTTCTTTGGGGAAATGCCCACTCTTCATTTAAAGATCCAGTGCATTCCTAGGGGAATTGTTCCTGTGGGTGATTACCCGCCCGGTTACAAATGTGCACCCTATTTCCAAGTTGAATTTGTCTCGCTTCAGCTTCCAGCCCCTGGATCTTGGTCTGCCTCTGTCTGCTAGAGGAAAGAGCTCTCTGCTTGCAGAGATCCTCTCCCTGGGTGGATGTAGAGCGCCCATCTCCGTGAGGGCTGCTTCTAGGGGAGGATGAGGCCCATCATTTGCAATGTGCTTGGGCAGCTTGCAGGACGAAATGTGTCTGTAAGTCTCATCTTACCTATCTAGGAGCTGGAAGAGGTGCCCCCGTGTCCCCGGGAGAACACTGGCATGCTGCCTTGGACAAATCATTGACAGAAATCTTCATGTGGGTTGATTCTGCCCTCCCCCTGCTCACAGGGGCTGCAGTGCACAGGCTCTCTGGGGGGGGATTCAAACTGTGCCCAGGAGGCAGTGGGGTCATGCAGCCCAAATACAGCGTGGTGTTGCCAAGCAAAGAAGTCAGCAATGTTATCCAAAGCCATGTTAACACCTAAGTGCCAGCTACTGCCCAGCTGTAGGGTCAAACTCCTGGCACCACAACCCCACAATAATGGAGAGGACTCAAAACTCAATGTTCCTTTGAAGTTATTTCAGCCCAAAGTAGGGGTCAGTCACTCTCCTCAGAGCCAGTCATTCCCAGATCCTGGTCGCTCTTGCGAGCTAATCCTCAGCTCCTCTCTGGCCCCTCACAGCTCCCAGGGCAGACTGGAAATGACAGTCAGTTTACCCTGGGGGTAAAGGGAGGCAGCGCTGTAGTGACCTGCTCAAGACACCACCCACAGCAAGTCAGAGTCAGAGCCAGGAATAAAACTCGGGAGTTTTGGCCTCCCAGTCCTGCAGTCAGAGCACAAATCGGAACTCTCCCCAGCCGGGGGAGCAGGGGCAGGGGGCAGCTGCCTTTGGCAGACACACAGCCCCATTTACATATTAGCTCTGGAGTTAGGGAAGTGGGAGACATTTCACAGACTGACAAGCCCAGCCTATACTCTGAGCTCACAGGCCGATTTGTCCAGCCAGCAGGATCCTCTAGCCTCTGTCTCACAGTAGCCTGTGTTTCACAGCACAGAGCCCTGGGCAAGAAAGGTTTCACCTTATGCCTTTTTTCCATAGAAGAGACAGTCAGTGCCAATCTAAATACCAGCTACTGCCCTATTGAAACTTTACAGCCAGCCCAGCAGGCTCCCCATTGTGCCGTCTCTGAGCAATAGACATGAGGACCCTGCACCAGACGGCGCTGCAGCGACCAGCCAACTGTGAACGCTGTCCCAGTGGGGGGCCCCGCTGTTCTAGGGGAGAGGGGTGAGGGGAAGAGGAAGGTGAGTAGCCAACAGGCAGCCCTAGCCTCCTTAGGGGAAGCTGCACCTAGCAGGGAGTCAAGTGGCAGTACTAGGGAAGTACCAAGCCTTTTCCCAGCTGTCTCTGGAAACCTTCTCCACCCAGCAATGCCACAGAAGGGTCATTCCGGATCCAGAGAAACCCTTCAGGAGTGAACCCGGTATAGTGGTGGGTCTATGCTCCTCTCAGTCAGCACTGCTCTCCCCGGGCCCTGCACATCAAGTGCCAACACCTCATTCCACTCAATCCCGTGACATAAATTCAATGGCACCAGGATTTGGCACCATGGGACGATCCCTTAAGCAGCACTTATGTGACAAGGGCCCAGAGCCTCAAAGACATTTAGACACCTGGCTCCCGTTCATTGCCATGGCACTGAGGTGCCTAAATACCTTAAAGATAAGGACGGAGCTGCCTCTGCTTTTCATGCAAAAGCATGAAATCACTGTGCAGACACTTCAGCCATCACCACCTCTGAACACTGTACAAGATCCGAGCCTACAAATCTGTACAATTGGCCAGCTTTGCTCTCCTCTGACTGGAGACTTCCAAGGGGCGACTGTGAATATTTCACATATTAGTATTGGTCTGGAGCTTGGACTGAATCAGAAATTACACACTGATTCCACAGTGGAGATCTGTCTGATAGGCTAGTGTCCTCAATACCTTGTGTCCCTAAGGGAGCCCTGATCAGTGACTGAACCTTAACGTGCTCAGCAATGGAACAAATTCACTCTCCAGGAGGGAAGGGTTAATGTCTCCCTTCACAAGAGCAGTGAATGCCAGCAGACGCAGCCTCACCCCCTCCTTGTCTTCCTGTAAGCTCAGAGACTAGCATGGAGGAACCTCTGAAAACTGTAACTTATCACATCCCTTAGCGAAGCGAAGGCTCTGTTTGTCTTGGCATGGAAGAACCTGTGTCTACACAGCTGGAGAGCTTGTTTTGTCTCCTAGTGCAAGTCTGGACCAAATCAATTCTCCAAAGGCTTTGTAAAAATGTTCTCTGTATTTAAAGAATTTTATATATTACGAGACATCTCCAAAACCCACACACACACAAAACGTGAAGGCAATTGGATTTTTCAGTCTTCCCTGGCACTGGCATATCCAGAAATTGCTTTCTTTACACATTTGCCAGATTCCTCCTAGAACACAGCCCTTATTATTATAAATATGCAAGCCGTAGAATTTATGCTACCTGCTAAACCAGCAGGGGGGAACCGGCCACCTACATGCTCTGGGGCCCAATCCTAACCCCACTCCACATATGGAGAACCCATGTAAGTCGTTATAGGTTTAGCGGGAGTAGAAAGCTTTCAGGATGGGGCCCCCTGTTGTGTAAGACTGTCTGTCATCATGGCACCTGCCTAAATACTTTATAGTAGTTAAAAAAGAGTGTTTCAGAGGAGCAGCCGTGTTAGTCTGTATTCGCAAAAAGAACAGGAGGACTTGTGGCCCCTTAGAGACTAACCCATTTATTTGAGCATGAGCTTTCGTGAGCTACAGCTCACTTCATCAGATGCATCCCAAAAAGAGTGTGTGTGTGTCTGTGTGTGTGTGTGTGTGTGTGTACACTGCCTTACCAATCTTTGCTTCTGTAACAAAGTACAAGGGAGGGGAATGGAGCGATGTGTGCCCCTCTGTAAAGGTGTATGAAGGTTGTTAAAAGAACTTTAACTCCTTTGCACCCAGCAAAAGTGAGGCTCAAACCACCGCGGAGGCCATTGTTGGGGCACCTGCTCCACGGTGCTCAGCAAATAATTTTGCAGCCCATGGAACACTGCACAACTATTTTGAGCTCTGTGTATTTTGGCTGGCTGCTGTTCAAGCAGGACTGCCTGCCTGCCTGGGCCACCGGAAACCAATGTTATTCCTATCTCACCCTCTACATCAGATTGCCAAGAATTCAGAACTTGGAAAAGCCATTAGAGACAGGAACCAGCCAATCCTGGAGCAGGGAGCTAGATGGTTCACTCCCAGTCTCAGGAAAGTCAGCCGGGTGGGGGGAAAGTTTCCAGAGACCTTTGATGTGAATCCTTTGAGTTTGCACATCTGCTCTGGGGAGCGTTTCGGTTTCACTTCTGTTCTGTGCAGCGCTGACCCTCGCCAAACATCCCCTCAGCAAAAAAGTGTCCTTGGGCGTTCCTCTAAGCCAAAGGGACGGGAGGAAATTCCAGCTCTCCTAGCAGAACCTCATTCATTTCCACAAAGCCCGTCCAGCTTCTCAGCACACCCTGGCTGCGGAAGCTCGAGCGAAGCCCCCGGCCGCTGTGTGCCACAGTCTCAGCTGCTGTAAACCAGCGGAGCACCATTGACCTCAGTGAGCGGCCCCGATCACAGACTCATAGAATCACAGAACATCCGGGTCGGAAGGGACCTCAGGAGGCCATCTAGTCCAACCCCCTGCTCCAAGCAGGACCAACCCCAACTAAATCATCCCAGCCAGGGCTTTGTCAAGCCTGACCTTAAAAACCTCCAAGGAAGGAGATTCCACCACCTCCCTCGATAACCCATTCCAGTGCTTCACCACCCTCCTAGTGAAAAAGTTTTTCCTAACATCCAACCTAAACCTCCCTCACTGCAACCTGAGACCATTGCTCCTTGTTCTGTCATCTGCCACCACTGAGATCCACAGCACCTAAGGCACTGGCCCAGGAGTTCATTATTTTTACAAACTATTCTAGAGGCCGAGCTGGCCACGGTTTTACACTGGAGCGTTTCTCAACAGGAAACTGGCTTTTTGACTAAAATCAACTGACTTCATAGAAAATTTTCATTTTGGTCAAACTTTTCTAGTTTTTAGCTGAAAAATCATAAATGGAAATCCCAACATTTTTTGTAAAAATTTTGAGATACTAGTAAAAAATGTCAGTTGTGGGTTAAATATTTTCTTATTTCAGTTTTTTTGGTTCAAAAAATTGCAAATCAGTTTTTGAGTTCAGGTTTTTGTCAAATTGCCTCTCTCCCCCCTCAAAAAAACTGAAGTGTGAGAGGGAGAGAAAAAATCTTCCTCATCGAGTGCATAGGATGGACAGTGCTCGGGAAATAAACTAGGCTTAGGGGGTGACGAAAACTGTAAGTCTGTAGGACCCCTGCCTCATTTGCTGCAGAAGCTGTAAAGTGAGCTGTGAATGCAGCGGGGGTTGCAGGAAGAGAAAGGATGGTCTCTGGTTAAGGAAGTTGAATGCCACTCTAGAGAACTGGATTCTATCCCTACCTCTGCCACAAAGTTCCTATGCAATGCTGGGCAAGACACTTTTCACATGTGACTGCTAACTGTGTGTTCTTCATTTTATGGGGGCTCAAACTAAGGTGTAATTATAGCACAGGTAGGCATAGCCATGCTAGCATTAATCTAGCTAGCATGGGTAACAACTGTAGTGAAGAGATGGTGGCATGGACATCATATTGAACATATACCCAGGGTCCGCAGCGGGTGTGTACTAAGGTGGTTAACCTGAGCTGAAGCCCATGCCACCATGTCTTCATTACTATTATGACCTGCTCTAGCAAGGGTGTGCCTACCTGTCCAACAACTACACCTTAACTCCCAGTGTAGATGTACCCTAAGACACCTGGGGTCAGATCTGCAGAAGTGCTGAGCACACAGAACAACACAGTGGGAGCTGTGGTTTGAACATACAAAGTGCTATAAAAATCCTAAGTACTCTAGAAAATCAAACCCTATATGCCTTACATTGGACACCCAAAATTAGTGGGTACAGTGGTCTGTACGCCTCAGTGTCCCTCTCTAAAGATAATACCACCTCCACATCTCACAGTGGTATGGGGAAAATAAATTCATTAACATTTGTAAAGTACTCACTTATTACTGTGATGAGCACCATGAAAGCACCCAGGAGGAAAACTAAGGTTACCTTGCTCATAAGGGGAATTCTTCAAGATGCATTCAGTATATTGACACTCTTGGGAAGCGCTGACCCATTGCAGCTAGGATGGTGGAAGCGCCTCACCCCTCGCATCCTGTCACTAGTGCTCACGCGAGTCAGGCAACATGGCTATAGGAGTACCTTCCAAATGCTCACGTGGACTGCCAAGTACTGATACAATTAGGATTGTGTATAAAGTGGGGAAGGTGCATGGGGAATGGGAATATGCAGAGTGCATCTCAAAGAACTCTGGTTACGAGTCAGTAACCTCCATTTCTTCTTCAGGTGCCCTTTGCAGATGCCCACTCTTAGGACAGCTTGGTGAGCAGTACCTCAGCAAGGATGGACAGAGCCCTAACTGAATGGTGGCTGAAGTACCACCCTGCCAAAATGAGCATTGGGCCAGGATTCTAAATCTAGTGCACAGTGAGAGGTCAAATGTGAATTGTTCTCCATGTAGTGACCTTGCAAGCCTCAGAAAGGGGAATGTGCTTGAAAACTGCTACAGTTACAGCCATTGCCATTGTATTATGAGCTCTAAGAGGAGCTGGAGGGGAAAGCAAAGCTGCCCTATAATATTCCTCCATACAAAATTTGACCCCTCAAGATAATGATTGAGCTGAAATGGTCCTACACATCAAAAAACTGGTATAAGAGAGAAACAACTTAGGAGAAGATCTGAAGTCCTTAATTCTATCCAGGTGATATGAGAGAAATCATTTTATCTGTCCATGTCTAAAGAATGTCTTATCCATGTCTAAAGAATGTAATCCAATGTCTTCTCCCTGGCTTATATGGGTTTTGAGGGAAAATACGGGTGAGTTTATGATAGAGTTACATGGAAATCGGAACCAATGTTTGGAATGAATTTAGGATGTGGCCTAAGGACCGCCTTGTCCTTTTGAAACATAGTATGGGGGGTATCTGCCATTACTACATGCAGCCCTTTAATGCTTCTAGCGGATGTGAGTGCAGCTGAAAGGCTGTTTTTATCAAAAGGTGAAACAAAGCAATCTTGGAATGGCTCAAAAGGGGAAGACATCAGTTGACTCAGTACTAAATTCCAATTCCACGAGGGGACAGCGATTCTGGTGGGTGAATAAAAGTTCAGTAGACCGTTCACAAATCTCTTCACCATGTCATGTGAGAAAATGGGTTTGTCCCTAATATATGCATGTACCAATGAAATAGCCACTAAATGAACTCTAATAGGTGATAAGAATAGTCCCTCTGTTTTTAAGTGTAACAGATATTCTAAGACCATATGAATGGGGGGAATCTATATTTCTATTTTCTGCCCATATAGTGAATCTTTTCCATTTGGAGACATAACACCTTCTAGTAAAGGGTTTCCTAGCATTAATAGCAATTTGTTGAACCTCAGTGGAGGTTCTATTTCTGTCAAAGTCCTAGCAGTTAGGTGCAGAGGTTTGAGGTCTGGGTGGAACACTGTCCCCTGTTGCAGCGATAATAGTGGTGAATAATAGGTCAGTTACCATTGTTGTCTCAGCCACCCCAGAGTATTAAGATCATCCTGGCAAAATCCTGCTTTGCTTTGGTTAAAACTTTGGGAATTAAAGGGAATGGGGGAAATGCACACATGAGATCCATTCCCCAGTTTAGAGAAATGCGTCTGTCAGAGATTGACTGTCTGTCCTTGTTCATGAGCAGAAAAGAGGGCAGTTTGCACTGAGTCTGGTGGCAAACAGGTCTACAGGTGGGAATCCCCAATGTCTGAAGATAATAACCTCGATTGATGAATTCTCTAGAGATATTATGAATAGATACTGAGGCAATCTGCTAACTCGTGTTCTCTGCAACATGTAAAGAAATAGGGTAAAAATTGTAATGTATGCACCAATACCATAGCTCCATCATTTCATTGCATAGGTGGGTTGAATGAGTCCCTTCTTGTTTGTTCACATAATAAACTGCATCCATGTTGTTCATGGCCATCTGGATAGCTGGTTTGCATATCTGTGGGAGAAATGCTCTGAGAGCCAAACAGATTGCCGGCAGCTCCCATATATTTATGTCTAACCAGAATTCTTTGAGACTCCAAAGACCCTTTACTACCTGCGAGTGAAGATGTGCACCTCTGCCTATCTTGGCTGCATCCATGGTTACTATTAACTTTGGATGAGGTGGGTTGGATAATACCCCATTGAGCACTCTCTGCGGATGTAGCTACCATGTTCAAGAATGAAGAGTTTCATGCGGTATTGTAATTCTCTTCAGCCTACTGTCTGGACTAGGACTGAAATTCTTCAGAATCCAGTGCTGAAGTAACCTCCTTCTGAGACCGGCACGACGATTACATGTGTCATCCATACCAGGAGTCCCAGTAGCTTCGGAAAAACCCTGTCATTTGAGCCAGCTGTATTGTCAGTGAATGTATCAAATTGGTTATTTTCAAAAGCCTCTCTCCCGAAGAAAGGCCCTTCCTTTAACAGAACTGAAGATTGTCCCTAAGAAGGGACTCTTGAGATGAAATGAGAAATGACTTTTTCTTGTTTATGATGAGACCCAGGGTTCTGAATAGACAAGGAGTGTTCTGAATGGCTGCCTCTTATTCTTCTTTGTGTTAGCCCATCAACAACCAATTGGCCAAATACGAAGAGATATTGCCATTGTCAGTGATCTACAGGCAATGTCAGACACATCGAACAATGCCCTAAGGGCATGTGTGGCTACATTTTGGTATTCATTAATCATGGCTGATGTTAACTTCCTTTGATCCTTTGGTAGATGTTTGGTGAATAGAGCCATCTTCTCCCATAATGGAAATTGATATTTAACCATCACCACTTGGTAGTTGGATATACACATATTTAAGGATGCAGAAGAAAATTATTTTCTACCCAAATAATCTAATTGTCTTCCTTCTTTATCCATTCAGTAGAAAATCTTGATTTTTGAAGAGTAGCTGCTATGACCAACAAGTCTGGTTGAGAATGTACATGAAAACAAGAGAGCCTCTCCTGTGGGATTTGCTACAATTTATCAGCCTTTTTGGAAACTGGTTGGCATGAAGATGGCTTGGAGCAAAGGGTCTATGCTATTTGCCATAACAATTCTAATGTGGGCAAGGAGACTTTAGGTTTCATTGTCAACCCTAAGATATCAAATACCAGATGTGAAGTCTCCTTTAAAATTACTGATGGTAAATTCAGGGTCGATGCCATCCTATCCATCTATTTGTGGAACTGAATTGCATCCTCAGAGGGAAACAAGTACTCCCTCATTCTTGGTACTCCCTCATTCTCCTCAGGAGATGAACTGCTCTGCACCTCTCCTAAGTCATAAGGAAACATCCTGGGAAGTCCCTCTTGATATTCCTCTTCTGAGGTTACTTGCTCTTCTGCAGCAGAGGAACACTGCAATGGTCTTGGATGTGGGGCTCACCGATCTGGACATCTCTTTTCTGTTGAATGCAGTGTTCCGGCCCTGAAGAGACCAGTCTTCCAGCATGCAAAGAAAAATGAGGAATTGACCAATATGGCCATAGCATTCACAGAGGCACAGGGTAGTCCTGCCAGCTTTTCCAGTATCATAGTCTACGAAGACTATCCAGGGAGTTTGGGCTCTCTCCTTGTCAGAACAATTTTTCAGTGAAAAGAAGGTCCAGTCAATACCTGTTCTGGATCTGGTTCTAGCTCTCAACTCAGATCCGATCCTGGCTCCAACACTGAAGCCATTGATGAAAACTATGACGTAAGAACTCTAAAAAGAGAGGGCAGGGAAATGATCTTCCCTGGTGATCCTGCAAAGCTCTTGTCACAGATCTAGATGACTCTTTGGATCCAGCAGTAGACAGAGCTGACTCCAGTCTCCTGCTTTTACTGCCTGATCCTTTTGAGCTCTCAGATCCTGTAGGCTTTGCAGCTAGCCCCTCCTTTTACAGAAGGACCTGCCATCTATTTTGTCTGTGGATGTTGTGACAGACCCAGAGCAGTGGGGTGCAGGAGTCTGGTCGAAGGCAAATATACTGGCCACTCGATGAACAGTTTTCTGTTCCCTGAGTGACCAGAGCAGGGCCTACACTAGAGCAATCAAGAACCTGCTAGAACCAGTTAAGACAGGCAAGCTAATTAAGACACCTGGAGCCAATTAAGAACATACTAGAATCA
Organism: Lepidochelys kempii; assembly: GCF_965140285.1. NCBI lineage: Eukaryota > Metazoa > Chordata > Testudines > Cheloniidae > Lepidochelys > Lepidochelys kempii. The sequence continues at coordinate 5,945,375 of NC_136404.1, forward strand.
ATTATGGCAAGCAGACTAATCAGGACACCTGGTTTAAAAAGGACCTCCCATCACTTAGGGGAGGGTGAGCAGGGAGTGAGAAGGCGTGCTGCTGGAGGACTGAGTACAAGCGTGATCAGCCTTCAGAAGGAAGATCCTGTGGTGAGGGTAAAGAAGGGGTTGGAAGGAGGCCATGGGGAAGTAGCCCAGGGAGTTGTAGCTGTCACACAGCTATTACAAGAGACACTGTAGACAGTTGCAATCCACAGGCTGGAACCTGGAGTAGAGGGCAGGCCTGGGTTCCCCCCATCCCCCTCAAATCCCTATTTGAGACAAGAGGAGGTGACCTGGACTGTGGGTCCCATCAGAGGGGAAGGTCCCTGGCCTATCCCCCGACCCACTAGGTGGGTCAGCAAAGACTGCAGGCATTGTTCTCCTCCCTTTCTCCATGCTGGCCAGTGATGAGGTTAGCTGAGTGAACAGCAGGTTTGGAAGCTGTGTTTTTTCACCTTGATGTCCGTCATAGTCGGTAAGTAAACTGTTTGTTTTACTGTTATCTATTTCTAATCTATCTTTTAACAACTGTAATCTATACTAGCTAACTAACTACTAAAATACAACTAATTACGAACCTACATGTATTATTTGTATGATTATTATTTTATATTTGTATTTTTATTAATTTTTGTTTGGCTACAGCGCTAGCGACAGAGACAAACGGACAGAAGGGGATTCATGGCCCAATGCTGCAGTGGTTGGAAGGAACTGAGATGGCTGCCATGCCAGTGCCCTCTGACCGTGTGCTGGGGACAGGAGGCGAGGGGTCAGGCATTTCTAACAGGTGCTGCAACTAGAAGGTTCTACCATCCTACCTCGGTGCAACCCAAGAGGGGGATGTGCAGAGGACACTCCAAGAAGAATTGATATTTCTGTATTAATTGACAGATGAGGTTAGAAATACTGAGTAGCTACCTACTGTCCATCCTGTGCACTGAATGAGGCAGGAATCCTATGGAATAAATAGCATGGGATCACATAATTAAAGACTCTATCATAACGCACACACACAATGGGGGCCAAATGAGTATGGCATGGGCAAACGTAACGTGGCATTTCCTAACTTAACTTCCAAGGGCTTGAAGTTGAAACGTTTATGTTCTTTTTTGTAGTAACATCAGTGATAGTAATATAATAAACTGCTCCTTACCCCTCTCACACTGTGGGCCAGTGAACCCGTAGACACAAGCACAGCGGTTTGGTCCAATGCACCGACCTCCGTTCTGGCAGCCATTTTCACAGACAGCTATTCAGAAATAGAAAGATGGGTGAGATTACACTAGACAGTGGTCAAACGAAGTACAGCCAGAAATTCTGCTCTAATGGAACAACCCATGATGAGAGATGCACGGCTGCTGCAGAATTTGGAGCATCCCATGTTTTATGTTATATATTATTTGCAGTTCAGGGATCTTCCCCACATACAGATCCAAAACAGAAAGGTAGGTTATTTTTTCTTCCTGCTTATAAAGAAATCAATTATAAGTGGACTGGAAACCAACAGCTCAGTCAACAGAGAGGTTTTGCTGGGTGCTAGACTCTCAGTTAACACAGCTTAGCTCTGTGATCCAATAATGAAGGAGTACAAAATTAAAAACTGTGAAAAGGGAAAATTTGTGCTAGACATGCTCAAATCTGAGCAAAATGGTGCATGTCAGAAATTAAGTGAGGGAGAAAAGTGATTATTAGGGATGTTGATTAATTGCAGTCAACTCACACAATTAACTCAAAAAAATTGTGATTAATCGCAGTTTAATCACGCTGTTAAACAATAGAATACCAATTGAAATGTATTAAATATTTTTGGATGTTTTTCTACATTTTCAAATATATTGATTTCAATTACAACACAGAATACAAAGTGTACAGTGCTCACTTTATATTGCACGGTAAAAATGATAAATAAAAGAAATAGTATTTTTAAATTCACCTCATACAATACCATAATGCAATCTCTTTATTGTGAAAGTGCAACTTACAAATGTAGATTTTTTTTTGGTTACGTAACTGCACTCAAAAACAAAACAATGTAAAACTTTAGAGCCTACAAGTCCACTCAGTCCTACTTCTTCGGCCAATCACTGAGAGAAACAAGCTTGTTTACATTTACAGGAGATAATTCTGCCCACTTCTTATTCAAAATGTCACCAGCAAGTGAGAACAGGTGTTCACATGGGACTTTTGTAGCCAGCATTGTGAGGTATTTACATGCCAGATATACTAAACATTCGTATGCCCCTTCATGCTTCGGCCACCATTCCAGAGGACATGCTTCCATGCTGATGACGCTCGTTAAAAAAATGGGTTAACTAAATTTGTGACTGAACTCCTTGTGGGAGACTAGTATGTCTCCTGCTCTGTTTTACCGGCATTCTGCCATATATTTCATGTTATACCAGATTCAGATGATGACCCAGCACATGTTGTTTGTTTTAAGAACACTTTCATAGCAGATTTGACAAAACGCAAAGAAGGTACCAATGTGAGATTTCTCAAGATAGCTACAGCATTCAACACAAGGTTTAAGAATCTGAAGTGCCTTCCAAAATCTGAGAGGGGTGAGATGTGGAGCATGCTTTCAGAAGTCTTAAAAGAGCAACACTCCAATGCGGAAACCAAAGAACCCAAACCACCAAAAAAGAAAATGAACCTTCTGCTGGTGGCATCTCACTCAGATGACAAAAGTGAACATGTGTTGGTCTGCACTACTCTGGATCACTATCGAGCAGAACCGTCATCAGCATAGATGCATGTCCCCTAGAATGGTGGTTGAAGCATGAAGGGACATGTGAATCTATCGCATCTGGCATGTAAATATCTTGCAACGCCGGCTACAACAGTGCCATGTGAACACCTGTTCTCACTTTCAGGTGGCATTGTGAACAAGAAGCGGGCAGCATTATCTCCTGCAAATGTCAACAAACTTGTTTGTCTGAGTGACTAGCTGAACAAAAAGTAGGACTGCGTGGACTTGTAGGCTCTAAAGTTTTACACTGTTTTATTTTTGAATACAGTTATTTTTTATACATAATTCTGCATTTATAAGTTCAACTTTCATGATAAAGAGATTGTATTACAGTATTTGTATGAAGTGAATTGAAAAATACTATTTCTTTTGTTTTTTATAGCACAAATATTTGCAATCAAAAATAAATATGAAGTGAGCACTGTACACTTTGTATTCTGTGTTGTAATTGAAATCAATATATTTGAAAATGTAGAAAACATCAAAAAATATTCAAATAAATTGTATTCTATTATTAACAGTGCGATTAATTGCACGATTAATTTTTTTAATCACTTGACAACCATAGGAAGACCAGGGATCTTTCTCACACACCTGCAGTGAAGAACCAGGGACAAGCCTGCCTGGAACTCAAGTGACACTAGCAGCAAGTTGATGTAATGATCTGTCATATTAAAAGAGCGGCTAACTACCTGAGTGGAAAATCGTGAATCCCAAGGAAAAACAGTGGGCAAAACCTGCCGTAATGGGATTTGTGCCTTTAGAACAGCAGCGATTCTACAAGGTGATGTTGGGAGGTTCACAACATGATTATAAAAGAAAAACAATTTTCTGAGCTACCACTTGATAGCAGGTGAAAAGAGCCAAATAGTCAGTGCTGTCTGCCTCCCTACCAGAGTGAAACAACCACCGTTTGACTGCTTTCAAAAATGGCGACCTTCGGGTGGGAGGTGAACTCTGCAGATGCACATCTGAACTCTGCATCTGCACTGACCAAGGACAGCGAGTGAGGTGCAGAGAAGGGATGGGCACGTTAAAGGAACTTTTGGTTGCTGGAGTTAAGAACCTGAGGGAAAAGGACACTGCCCAACTTACTTGGGGGTTGGGTCTGTTGCTCATGGTTTACGTTTCTGAACCCTGTTTGCGGCGTTTTCCCAAATTAATGCCGAGTTACTTCCCTCCTTTTATTAAAAGTGTGTGTGTGTGGCGGGGAAGGGGACTGGGGGGGGGGGTGTTTCTACACTCAGACTGTGCTTGTGAGAGGGGCCAAGGGCTTGGTGTGTAATTGTCCCAGGTCACTGGATGGGGGCTCGAGACAGTTTTGTGTTGTATTGTTGAAGAGGAACCCCATAGATACTGAACCTGGCCCTTGTGGCTGCCAACTTGGACTAGCAGAAGGGTTATAGTTGGTTTGACATGATTTATTCTTGACAAATCCATGCTGTTACTTTTCACTTTATTATCCTCTAGGTCTTTGAAAATGGATTGCTTAATTGTTTGCTCCATTATCTTTCCAGCTGATTGGTCTGTAATTCCCCGGGTTGTCTTTATTTCCCTTGTCATAGATTGGCACACTATTTGCCCCTTTCCAGTCCTCTGGAATCTCTCCCGTCTTCCATGACTTTTCAAAGATAATTGCTAATGGCTCAGATATCTCCTCAGTCAGCTCCTTGAGTATTCTAGCATGTGTTTCATCAGACCCTGGTGACTTGAAGTCATCTAACTTGTCTAAGTAATTTTTAATTTGTTCTTTCCCTATTTTAACCTCTCATCCTACCTCATTTTCACTGGCCTTCACTGTGTTAGACGTCCAATCACTACTAACCTTTTTGGTGAAAACTGAAACAAAAAACTCATTTAGCACTTCTGACATTTCCATATTTTTTGTTATTGTTCCCCTCCGCACACCCATTGAACAACAGGCCTACCCTGTCCTTGGTCTTCCTCTTGCTTCTAATATATTTGTAGAATGTTTTTCTTGTTATTGTTTATGTCTCTAGCTAATTTAACCTCATTTTGTGCTTTGGCCTTTCTAATTTTGTCCCTACATACTTGTGTTATTTGTTTATAAATTATGTGTTTGTAATTTGACCTAGTTTCCACTTTTCGTAGGACTCTCGTTTGAGTTTCAGATCATTGGTTAAGCCAGGGTGGTCTCTTGCCAAACTTTCCATCTTTCCTACTCAGTGGGATAGTTTGCTCTTGTGCCCTTAATAATGTCTCTTTGGAAAACTGCCAACTCTCCTGAAGAGTTTAAGGCCAGAAGAGACCACCAGATCATCCTGTCTGGCCTCCTGTATATCAGAGACCACCAACCCCACCCCGCCCCCACACACGGAAGCCAACAAGTGAAATAAGACCAAGATGTCACAGCCCACAGCAGACTAGACTGTTATATGCCACAGGCAGAGACTAGGAGGGAGCGAATGCACCAAAGAGTGGGTGATTCCACCAGAGGCAGGGAAATCACACCTAACTCTGCCTGCCATCTGGGGGCAGAACTTGACCAAAGGCATATAACAGGCCACTGTGTCCAAGCAATAAGAAAGTAGATGAGTGGAAACCAATCTGACTCACCTGTATGTTAGTACTGGTGAAACAGATATTAGAGTTATAAGAATGTGTTCAGTGTTTAGACTTTAAGAAATGCTTATAGGATGCTGCATGTATTGATTTTACCTATATCTGCACCCCATGTTAAAAGGTAACATTTAAGTGTTTGCTCTGTAACAATAAAAATGTTAGCTAAGAACTGTAAACCCCCCAGTCAGGAGAGAAGTATTACCAACTGTGAAATGCTAGTTTACCACACAAGGTCTCATCTCCTGCCCAACAAAAGAAGGACACCAGGCAAGCTATTGTGGAACATCAGAGGATAAAAGACTTTGTTGGTTGCTTCCCCCACACCAATGAAGAGGAGAGTTGCACAAGCCCTTGTTCCATCACAGCTTGAACATGTGACAAGGACACAAAAATCCCTGTCAAGGAAGAATTGTTATCAATGTGCTGCTTGGAATTCAGAGAGGGCAATATTTCTAAGCATAAGCAAGGGATTCCCAAGCTGCTTGGCTTGGGTTAGCCTTAAAGGACATATAGTGCTTGCATATTATAGCAGTGTCTATAACTTTTGGAACCTAAGACTGAATCTCATTTGTGTGTGTTTGCCTGTTTTAACCTTGTAAAAAACTCTCATTTATTTTTCTTAGTTAATAAATTTTTCGTTAGTGTTATAGGATTGGCTACAGGAGTTGTCTTTGGTCTGAGACCTGGAGCAAGTGACTGCTCCTTTGGGACTGGGAGTAACCTGAATATTCTTGTGATTTTTGGTGTACGGGACCATCTATCACAAAGTGAAGCTTGCCTGCATGGCAAGATAGTCCCCAGTGCCCATGGGGACTGTCTGTGACTCCATGGTAAGGCTGTTACAGGGCTTAACGAGTGTATAACTGTTACTTGGTTGGTGAAATCGAGGCTGTTCCAGCTAGTAGTAGGCGTTGCCACTATCTGCAGGGTTACCAATGGAAGAGCTATTCACCGAGCCTCCTGAATGCAGCACTGCCATTAACACACAGGCCCCGGGGGCAAATAACCCAGGGAGGGACAAACAGGTACTCACGTTGCCCACAGTAAGTTCCAGTGTATCCTTTCTGGCAGAGGCAGGATTCCTCATTGCAGCTTCCCCCATTCATGCACCTGACATTGCAGGTTTGGACTGTGGAGGAAAGCAGGAAAACTTGATGAGAGGCCACCTTCTCTCTGTGGAGGTGCAAACCACTCCACTGGGCAAACAGGGACCTTGCACTCTCACATGTGGTGCTGCTTTGTAATGTGACATCAGCTCAGGGTAGAATCAAAGACACATGCCCAGCTCCCAGTAAATTCAATGGAAAGACTCCCATTGACTTCCCATTGGATCTGAGCCTATGGGGTTAGAGCCATTAATGCCTTGGATGGCTACTGAGGATATTCTATAGACTGACTATCTCTGGGTTTCTTACACCACCAAATCCTATTGTCTGCCTTTGTTCCATACACTCGAGGTGCTATTTTTATTCTCATCATACATGTGCGTAATGAACTGATGAGTTGGGAAAAGCCAGAAGCAAGAAAGTTATGGCCAATCCTTCCCCAGAGTGAGATGCCTCTTTTGTCTAGGCCATCTCGTGGGGGCAGCTCAGGACTGTTCCCTGCAAAGGGCCTGAGCCTCAGCTGGAGGAAGTAGGCATCATTCCCAAGATGTCAATATAATCCACCCAAGGATCTGGCCCGGTAGATTTTCCTCAGATTTGTCTTGCCCTTCCACAGCCTCATAGGAGTCATTGTTTGGAAATATTGCCCAAGAATTATCCCAGCTGTTTCTGCTTTGAGTTTAATTCCATGCCTCTTAGTTTCACACTGCCTGGTACATTCCTGACCAATTCCTCTCTCTTTTCAGCATCCATTAACCTTGGTGTTTGTACAGACATTTTATTTTGTTCTGCTTATCACTGTCCTCCTTCGGCAATGCATGGTTTGCACCCAAGGCTTCCTACACTGCAAAGCAGCCAGAACGCCAACAAACATAGAAGCAAGACCCATGTTAAGAGTACATCCTCTTCTTTTAAGAGCGAGTTTTGGGGGTGGATTTCTTGGAAAATATGTATATGTCTCCTTGTGCTATAACAGGGGTGGCCAATCTGTGGCTCTGGAGCCACATGCGGCTCTTCAGAAGTTACTATGCGGCTCCTTGTCTAGGCACCGACTCCGGGGCTGGAGCGACAGGCACCAACTTTCCAATGTGCTGGGGGGTCCTCGCTGCTCAACCCCTGGCTCTGCCACAGGCCCTGCCCCCACTTCACCCCTTCCCGCCCCCTCCCCTGAGCCTGCTGTGCCCTCGCTCCTCCCCCCCCAGAGCCTCTTGCATGCCACGAAACAGCTGATTGGGAGGTGCGGGGAGGCACAGATCGGCAGGGCTTCTGGTGGGTCGGAGGCACTGGGAGTGGGGGGAGGGGGCAGCTGATGGGGGGCTGCTGACATATGGCTCTTTGGCAATGTAGGCTGGTAAATTCTGGCTCCTTCTCAGGCTCAGGTTGGCCACCCCTGTGCTATAAACTACCATGCAACCTAAACTCTGCACACACTCAAGGAGACGTATGTTAAAAACTGTCCTCTTTTTGCCTAAGCAATCCAAAAGATAAATCACATCTTAAAAGGAGGACACATACTTTTAACCTGTGTCCATACAAGGCCCTGTTGTCCACACGAAAGGGAGCTGTAACTGGGCTGAACTTCCCAGACACATCTCTGAGAGTGGGTGCCACGGCTCTGCCTCCTCACTGCACACGAGACAGCAGCTACAAGCAGGCCGGGGGCAGCGCATGCTACACGTCTGCCCAGGGCAGTAGGAGCTGTGAGTGAGCGTGCACAGCCAGATGCATTGCACATGCCGCTGCTACCCTGGGCAGGCACAGTGCCTCCTAGCACCACTGCCTCTGTGGTGCCCACCCCATTCCCCTACCTGCCCACCCTGCTCTCCCTGCACAGGCCTCAGCAGCTCCCCAGATGGGCACATTCTGTATCTTTCCTGTTGGAGTGCATCCCTTCAAATACTTAGGAGCTCCAGGAACAGGAGAGGGACTCCTGGGAAGCCTGAAGGAGTGAGGGATGGCACTGGAGAGCTGAGGACTTTGGGTCTGAGGAGCTCAGCGTGTTTGCTCTGTATTTATTTCATGCATTTCCAGGGAACCACTTGCAATGTGCGCTGCAGCTCATGCTGCTTCTCTGTGGCCAGAGACCAGGCCCAATTTAGATGACGGCTTAAGCAATAAGCTCACTATAATTGGGGCTTCAAAATCACTGCCCAGACTGTCAGGCACCTGCTAGTCTCTATTGAAAATGGCGTTGGTTCCAAAGCGTTTTTGTCCTCCAGTCCATGAGCTGAATTGATCTCGCCTCCCTGCGCTTATTCACTCCAGCAAAACCACACTGGGAAAGCAGCTGTGTGAATGCCATCTCCAAGGGCTGCACAGTGGCACTGCAGAGAGATCTGGCCAGTTCCTGTCAGCCCCTTTCTCTTGATTTGTGGCTGCCTGCACTCCACACCCACCACTGACAGCTCCTGGAACAAGGGGGCTTTTATAGTGATGGGTAGAGCCCGCCCATGAAAACCACTTTGTCACCATGAAACCTAAGTACTTTTTGTGTACTTTTACCCTACACTAGGATGGCACAGTGGGGCTAGACCCTTATTATACTATCTACACTATCAGGTAAAAGAAAACAAAAGCCAACAGCGTTTCTCAGACTGCGGGCCCCGAGCCGAAAGGGGGGTCACAAGCCTATCGTGTGGGCGGGGGGGTCACGATAGTCCCACTTCTGCACAGCTGTTAACAGTGGCGCTTACCTTCAAAGCTGGGTGGCTGGAGAGCGGGGGCCGCTGGCCGGGTGCTTAGGTCTGAAGGCAGCATCACTGCCAGCAGCAATGCACAAGTAAGGGCAGCAGGGTATGAACACATCCAGGACATTTTACTCCACCCCTCTCTCAGGAACTTCAGCAGTTTAGCAGGAGCTTCAGAAGAAGGCTGGGTGCGAGGGCTACTAGAATTCTTTGAGGGGGTCAACAAGTAAGTTTGGACATGGGTGATCCAGTGGATGTAATGTACTTAGATTTTCAGAAAGCTTTTGACAAGGTCCCGCACTAAAAGCTCTTAAGCAAAGTAAGCTGTCATGGGATAAGAGGGAAGAGCCTCTCGTGGATCAGCACATGGTAGCCGGTGACCAGCCACTGGGGAGGCTAGCCCCCGGCTCCTCCCCTTGTGCCCAAGGTCCCACCCCTCCCCTTCTGCCCCCCTTCTCCCCCTCCCCCTTTGTCACTTCCCTCTTTGCCCCCTCCCCTACAGGAGCCCAGAGCATCCGCACCGTGGCCCCCAGCCCCAGCGCCGGGCAGCCGGGGGGCAAGGCCCCAGGCCCAGAGCTTCGGGCAGCCGGGCAGCATGGCTGCAGCGCTCCCAGCCCTGGTGCGCCCAGGGTCAGTGCTCCCAACCCCAGTGCTCTGGGCAGAGCGGCCCCAGCACCAGCTGCTCTGAGTCCCTGCGGGAGGCAGGTCAGCCAGCCTGGGCCAGCCAGAGCAGATGTGGTGTTTAGATGCTGCTTGTAATTATTAGAACCTGGAGCAGAGCTCTGGGAAACACCGGAGGAGGCCTTGCCCGGGGACTGAGCATAGGTGGGGTCACACTAAGCTGTTTGGGGGAGCACAGCCTCCCTCTGCCTACGATACCTGCTGCCCATGGATCAGCAACTAGTTAGAGTATAGAAAACCAAGGGTAGGAATAAATGGTCAGTTTTCAGGATGGACAGAGGTAAATAGTGGTGTCCCCAGGGGTCTGTTCTGGGCCCAGTCCTATCCAACATATTCATAAAGAATCTGGAAAAAGGAGTAAACAGTGCAGATGATACAAAACTACTGAAGATAGTTAAGTCCGAAGAAGACTGAGAAGAGTTACAAAGGGATCTCACAAAATGGGGTGACTGGGCAAGAAAATGGCAGATGAAATGCAATGTTGATAAATGCAAAGTAATGCACATTGGAAAACATCATCCCAGCTATACATATACAATGATGGGAGCTAAATTAGCTGTTACCACTCAAGAAAGAGATCTTGGAGTCATTGTGGATAGTTTTCTGAAAACATCCACTCAATGTGCAGTGGCAGTGAAAAAAGCCAACAGAATGTTTGGACTCATTAGGAAAGGGATAGATAATAAGACAGAAAATATCAGATTGCCTCTATATAAATCCATGGTACATCCACATCTTGAATATCATGTGCAGATCTGGTTGCCTCATCTCCAAAAAGATACATTAGAATGGGAAAAGATACAGAGAAGGGCAACAAAAATGATTAGGGGTATGGAACAGCTGCCATATGAGGAGAGATTAGTAACACTGGGACTTTTCAGCTTGAAAAAGAGTCAGCTCAGAGAGGCGATATGATAGAGGTCTATAAAATCATGACTGGTGTGGAGAAAGTAAATAAGGAAATGTTATTTTCTCCTTCTCATAACACAAGAACCAGAGGTCTCCAAAGGAAATTAATAGGCAGCAGGTTTAAAACAAACAAAAGGAAGTATTTCTTCACAGAACGCACAGTCAACTTGTGGAACTTCTTGCCCGATGATGTTGTGAAGGCCAAGACTATAACAGGGTTCAAAAAAGAACTAGATAAATGCATGGAGAATAGGTCCATCAATGGCTATTAGCCAGGATGGGCAGGTATGGTATCCCCAGGCTCTGTTTGCCAGAGGCTGGGAATGGGCAACAGGGGTTGGATCAGTTGTTGATTGCCTGTTCCCTTCATTCCCTCTGGGTAAGGTGACCATAGTTCCCAAAGAGAAAATGGGACACCCCCAGCTGCTCAGGTTGTCAGCCATCCTGGAACTCTGCCTCCCCGCATACTGGAATGCTGCCCTCCCAGCTCCGCCTCCCCGCCCCCTGTGCAGGGGCTGGCATCTCTGCTTCCCGCGCACATTCCTCTGCCCATTTGCTCTTGTCAACTGATCAGGTCAGTAAGGGCAAATGGGACAAATGCCTCCTTTTGAAGAAAAAGTCAGGATAGCTGGGACAGGGCTTAAAAAGAGGATTGTCCCGGAAAAAATGGGACATAGGGTCACCCTGCTTCTGAAGCACCCGGCCCTGGTCACTATCGGAAGACAGGACACTCGGCTAGATGGACCCTTGCTCTGACCCAATATGCGGAAAAGGCCAATATTTCTGAAAAGGTTCTTGGCTGTTACTTATCCTGGGTCACACTCTTCCCTGGTGTAACCACACAGACGAGCATGGAGTTAGAGCAGAGCTGAATTTGCTGTATGTGTATTGAAGCTTAGGCAGACTCAATGTGAAGCCAACATGTGCAGAGGAATTTGTAGTCATCAGGATTTTATCTGTCTATTATCTATGTCAGGTATTTATAGGGCACCAGTCACCACAGCATCTAGGCACAGAAAGGTGAAGGGTTAACTCTAGTTAACTCTAACTATGTTTAGATTAGATTGACAACATATTTGTAATGAGAGCTCTGACAGTAATCAATAGTGTGTTCTGCAGACAAAGTCCCCTTTGATTATCACTATACAAGTGTCACTTGCAACTTACTCTTCCACATGCAACAAAAGTGACCCTGGGTCATGTCAGAAAGGAGCAGAGTGGCTTTTATTGCCTGCCTTTGGCATGCCGCTGGCCTGCTTTCCCTCCCTGAAGCATTAGTGATCAGTGGAAACCCAAACATCCCTTCAGTACAAATGCCAGACCCCAGTCACACTCCTCCTGGGGAGCTTACCCACCAGAGTGCATTGTGAAATCCTTCCCTGCTGACCCCATGGAATGCTAGGCTCGTGCCCAGACATATATGCTGTATACACATTCCCTACATTCCTGCAAGATTGCTAACATATGGCCCCTGACTCCGGTCAAGCCACCATCCTCCCCGGGAAGCACTGTGATGGGCTGGGGTGCAGGGGAGCACATACATTCCTGTATGTGCTGCAGTTTTTTGGGATTCAGCAGGACCGTGGCACAACGTGGCACTTTAAAGTCAGCATTCCAGGCTTAGCTTTGCAATTCCTTCCCTGAGATAAATGAACACCCCTCATGTGGTTTGATGTTGCGGGGACTGTTTCCCTGTGATTGGATCAGTAGCCAGTTCACAATGGGTTTTCCATAGAAAAGTAAATGTAGCAACAAATCCCCTGCCAGTCTACAGCAATGTTCAGCTGAGGACCTCAACAGGACTTTCAGGATCTCCATAATTTCTTCCTGTCAATGGGAACCAGCCTTCAGTGAGTCTTACTGCCCTACCTGTAACTGAATTCCGTTAGGTGGCGATTTCTCTCTGGACAGGCTTTTGAAGCACCTCAGAGGGTTCCTTCAGACAGACAGCCTGCAGGGAGAACAGCCCAGTGCCTCTGACAGCCCTCTGTCTCCTGATGTCAAAGCGAGGCTAGCTAATGCCTTAGCACAGCACAGCTTTGTGTCGGGGTGTCCTCTATAGCCAGAGAAAGAGGAGAAATGAGCGTATCTACGGGGATTCAGAGGGAGTGCTAGCTCTAGAGGATTGATTTTGTTTCCATTGAACCATGCCAAAAGTCCCATTGACTTCAGCAGGAGCCGGACTGGACCCAGTGAGAAGTGGAGACAGTGAAGTGGTATGGGGTATGTCTACATTGCAGGAGGTGAGACTGGTGCATGTAAGATGTCGTAAGCTAGCTTTTATTTAGCTAGCTCCACTAACAACAGTCAAGCCGTGGCAGCAAGTGCTGTATAACCTTGCCCAGTACCCTGGTGGCTAGCCAGTGATGCTGGGACTTCACTGCTATTGTTATTTGAATTAGGTAGATCAAAGCTAGTGTGGTTACGTCTACATGTGTGCATCTCTTATTGCGGCGTAGACATAACGTTAGAGTAGCCGCAGTGAAATTGGCTGAATGTTCAGTGCATGCCTCGAGGCGCCTGGACCACTTGCAAAATCAAACACATTCAAATATTTGTGTTGGCAGCAATTGTTCATTTCTCATTACTTTGAAAAGTTGGGGAAAACCAAGCGAGTGGCCACCAGCAGTGATTACAGAAGCAGTGAGGGAGGCAACCTAGTTGAGGGAGGCAACCTAGTGACAGAGGATGTGGAAAAAGCTAATGTACTCAGTGCTTTTTTTGCCTCTGTCTTCACGAACAAGGTCAGCTCCCAGACTGCTGCACTGGGCAGCACAGCATGGGGAGGAGGTGACCAGCCCTCTGTGGAGAAAGAAGTGGTTCGGGACTATTTAGAAAAGCTGGACGTGCACAAGTCCATGGGGCCGGATGTGCTGCATCTGAGAGTGCTAAAGGAGTTGGCGGATGTGATTGCAGAGCCATTGGCCATTATCTTTGAAAACTCATGGCGATCCGGGGAGGTTAATGTAGTGCCCATCTTTAAAGAAGAGAAGAACGAGGATCCTGGGAACTACAGGCCAGTCAGCCTCACCTCAGTCCCTGGAAAAATCATGGAGCAGGTCCTCAAGGAATCAATTCTGAAGCACTTAGAGGAGAAGAAAGTGATCAGGAACAGTCAGCATGGATTCACCAAGGGCAAGTCATGCCTGACTAAGCTAATTACCTTCTATGACGAGATAACTGGCTGTGTGGATGAGGGGAAAGCAGTGGACGTGTTGTTCCTTGACTTTAGCAAAGATTTTGACACGGTCTCCCACAGTATTCTTGCCAGTAAGTTAAAGAAGTATGGGCTGGATGAATGGACTATAAGGTGGATAGAAAGTTGGCTAGATTGTCGGGCTCAACGGGTAATGATCAATGGCTCCATGTCTAGTTGGCAGCCGGTATCAAGTGGAGTGCCCCAAAGGTCGGTCCTCAGGCCGGTTTTGTTCTATAACTTCATTAATGATCTGGACGATGGCATGGATTGCACCCTCAGCAAGTTTGCAGATGATACTAAATTGGGAGGAGAGGTAGATGGGCTGGAGGGTAGGGATAGGCTACAGAGGGACCTACACAAATGAGAGGATTGGGCCAAAAGAAATCTGATGAGGTTCAACAAGGACAAGTGCAGAGTCCTGCACTTAGGACGGAAGAATCCCATGCACCGCTACAGACTAGGGACCGAATGACTTGGCAGCAGTTCTGCAGAAAAGGACCTAGAGGTTACAGTGGACGAGAAGCTGGATATGAGTCAACCGTGTGCCCTTGTTGCCAAGAAGGCCAATGGCATTTTGGGATGTATAAGTAGGGGCATTGCCAGCAGATCGAGGGACGTGATTGTTCCCCTCTATTCGACATTGGTGAGGTCTCATCTGGAGTACGGTGTCCACTTTTGGGCCCCACACTACAAGAAGGATGTGGAAAAATTGGAAAACGTCCAGCGGAGGGCAACAAAAATGATTAGGGGACTGAAACACATGACTTATGAGGAGAGGCTGAGGGAACTGGGATTGTTTAGTCTGAGGAAGAGAAGAATGAGGGGGGATCTGATAGCTGCTTTCAACTACCTAAAATGGGGTTCCAAAGAGGATGGATCTAGACTTTTTCTCGGTGGTAGCTGATGACAGAATAAGGAACAATGGTCTCAAGTTGCAGTGGGGGAGGTTTAGTTTGGATATTAGGAAAATCTTTTTCACTAGGAGGATGGTGAAACACTAGAATGGGTTACCTAGGGAGGTGGTGGAATCTCCTTCCTTAGATATTTTTAAGGTCAGGCTTGACAAAGCCCTGGCTGGGATGATTTAGTTGGGGATTGGTCCTGCTTTGAGCAGGGGGTTGGACTAGATGACCTCCTGAGGTCCCTTCCAACCCTGATATTCTATGATTCTATGAGGTCTAGTGGTTTGACTGGGAAGCCAAGACTCCTGGGTTCTAGTCCTAGTTTTGCCACTGTGTCACTGTATGACTTGGAGCAAGTCTCTCCCTCTCTCTCTCCAGCTGAGTTCCCCAGCGTGTGAGGTGGGTCTAATAATGTAGCCACCATCTGGGAGTGTGGTGTGGCCGAATGGACGAGTGTTTGGAAAAGGCTTTGAGACCCATGAATAACAGACATCTAGACATGCAAAGCAGCGTTAGGTGCAATGCTCTTAAGCAGCCAGTGCAGCACTTGTGAAAGTACCAGGGCACATACAGCTTGAGTTCCGCAATATTCATTCCTGAAAGTGACTACACTTTAAATATTGGAGTGTCTCTCTGGGAGCCATAGAGCTACCACTGCTGATGCTCGGGGTGTTATTGTAAATCACATTGTATTTGGGGTTTTTCTTAAAGCCCCAGGTCCTGGAGTCAGATAATTATGTGAAACTCTCAGCTGTTTTTAAACAACATTTGTTGTCCCTCATGGTTGCAGAGAAAAGCTGGAAAACATGGTGTGACCTAGAATCCTCTTTTCGACGTCTCCGACTCAGGGAATATTTCCAACACACCTCTGAACAACATACTAACCCAAAGAGACCATCCTACCAAGACTACAAAAAGAAGGATTCTGGGTGGACTCCTCCTGAAGGTCAAAACAACAGGCTGGACTTCTACATAGAGTGCTTCTGCCGATGTGCACGGGCTGAAATTTTGGAAAAGCAGCATCACTTGCCCAATAACCTCAGCCGTGCGGAACACAACACCATCCACAGCCTCAGAAACAACTCTGACATCATAATCAAAAAGGCTGACAAAGGAGGTGCTGTCGTCATCATGAATAGGTCAGAATATGAACAAGAGGCTGCTCGGCAGCTCTCCAACACCACTTTCTACAAGCCATTACCCTCTGATCCCACTGGGGGTTACCAAAAGAAACTACAGCATTTGCTCAAGAAACTCCCTGAAAAAGCACAAGATCAAATCTGTACAGACACACCCCTGGGACCCCGACCTGGGATATTCTATCTACTACCCAAAAAGAAAAGGAGTACTTGTGGCACCTTAGAGACTAACCAATTTATTTGAGCATGAGCTTTCGTGAGCTCATGCTCAAATAAATTGGTTAGTCTCTAAGGTGCCACAAGTACTCCTTTTCTTTTTGCGAATACAGACTAACACGGCTGTTACTCTGAAACCTATCTACTACCCAAGATCCATAAACCTGGAAATCCTGGATGCCCCATCATCTCAAGCATTGGTACCCTATGTAGACTCCCTCCCACCATCTGGGAGTGTGGTGAGGCCGTGTCCTCAGGCCCTACGCTACCAGCACTCCCAGCTGTCTTCGAGACACCACTGACTTCCTGAGGAAACTATAATCCATCGGTGATCTTCCTGATAACACCGTCCTGGCCACTATGGATGTAGAAGCCCTCTACACCAACATTCCACACAAAGATGGACTACAAGCCGTCAAGAACACTATCCCCGATAATGTCACGGCAAACCTGGTGGCTGAACTTTGTGACTTTGTCCTCACCCACAACTATTTCACATTTGGGGACAATGTATACCTTCAAATCAGCGGCACTGCTATGGGTACTCGCATGGCCCCACAGTATGCCAACATTTTTATGGCTGACTTAGAACAACGCTTCCTCAGCTATTGTCCCCTAATGCCCCTACTCTACTTGCGCTACATTGATGACATCTTCATCATCTGGACCCATGGAAA
This sequence comes from Lepidochelys kempii, assembly GCF_965140285.1. NCBI lineage: Eukaryota > Metazoa > Chordata > Testudines > Cheloniidae > Lepidochelys > Lepidochelys kempii. Next base: position 5,962,256 of record NC_136404.1, read on the forward strand.
AGAAGCCCTGGAGGAATTCCACCATGATTTCAACAATTTCCATCCCACCATCAACCTCAGCCTGGACCAGTCCACAAGAGAACCACTTCCTGGACACTACGGTGCTAATAAGTGATGGTCACATAAACACCACCCTATACCGGAAACCTACCGACCGTATTCCTACCTACATGCCTCCAGCTTTCATCCAGATCACACCACACGATCCACTGTCTACAGCCAAGCTCTACGGTACAACCGCATTTGCTCCAACCCCTCAGACAGAGACAAACACCTACAAGATCTCTATCAAGCATTCTTACAACTACAATACCCACCTGTTGAAGTGAAGAAACAGATTGACAGAAGAGTACCCAGGAGTCACCTACTACAGGACATGCCCAACAAAGAAAATAACAGAACGCCACAGAACGTCCAGACCTTCAGCCCCCAACTAAAACCCCTCCAACGCATCATCAAGGATCTACAACCTATCCTGAAGGACAACCCATCACTCTCACAGATCTTGGGAGACAGGCCAGTCCTTGCTTACAGACAGCCCCACAACCTGAAGCAAATACTCACCAGCAACCACACACTACACAACAAAACCACTAACCTAGGAACCTATCCTTGCAACAAGCCCGTTGCCAACTGTGCCCACATATCTATTCAGGGGACACCATCATAGGGCCTAATCACATCAGCCACACGATCAGAGGCTCGTTCACCTGCACATCCACTAATGTGATATATGCCATCATGTGCCAGCAATGCCCCTCTGCCATGTACATTGGCCAAACTGGACAGTCTCTACGTAAAAGAATAAATGGACACAAATCAGACGTCAAGAATTATAACATTCAAAAACCAGTTGGAGAACACTTCAGTCTCTTTGGTCACTCGATTACAGACCTAAAAGTGGCAATTCTTCAACAAAAAAACTTCAAAAACAGACTCCAAGGAGAGACTGCTGAATTGGAATTAATTTGCAAACTGGATACAATTAACTTAGGCTTGAAGAGAGACTGGGAGTGGATGGCTCATTACACAAAATAAAACTATTTCCCCATGTTTATTCCGCCCCACCCCCACTGTTCCTCAGTTCTTGTCAACTGCTGGAAATGGCCCACCTTGATTATCACTACAAAAGGTTCCCCCACCCCACCCCACCCCCACTCTCCTGCTGGTAATAGCTCACCTTACCTGATCACTCTCATTACAGTGTGTATGGTAACACCCATTGTTTCATGTTCTCAATGTATATAAATCTCCCCACTGTATTTTCCACTGAATGCATCCGATGAAGTGAGCTGTAGCTCACGAAAGCTTATGCTCAAATACATTTGTTAGTCTCTAAGGTGCCACAAGTATCCCTTTTCTTTTTATGGTTCCTAAAGGGCCAAAAACCAAAAGGCAAAGAAAAAGACGAACACCCGGAGGCTGAAAGAGAGCTGGCTGCAGACGTGCCATCTGAACCAGCTGGAGCCTTTCTTGCTGTGGCTGCCTGAAAAAGGGGAGAAGAGGGTGAAGATGCATTTCTACACTATGGGGCAGTTTTGACCCACAGTTACTCCCATAGAACAGCAAGGGCAGTTCCACAGCAGGAACTGAGAGCAGAACTGTCATTTCCAGGAAAGCTGGGATAAAGGGTAACACGACATACGTGCGGCACTGGATAGAGAAGCCAACTTTGCAGATGCTATGCTTGTATTTGTGGAAGTTTTGGCAAATGTATCGAATTCTACTGAGGAGATGGCAAAGCAATCCTGCCCCTGCCATCTCAGGAGACAGAATCACCAGCTTTCATGCAGGTTCCTGCTGCACCCAATTCCCCTCCCTTTCATGTGTGCACATATCATGAGATGAGCTGCAGAGTGGAAAGAGATAACCCACAGGGAGCTCATTTTCCACCACCAGCCAGCAACCACAAACGATGAACATAACAAAGCAGCCAAGCCAGACCAGTATGTGCTGGCATGTCTTCTGCAGCAGATGCCAAGGTCCTGGCAATGCAACCCAAAGCTGGCCCCTGGGGCCTCGAGGAGTGGTGTTTCCCACTCAGTGGGTCCTCTAGCCCCCTTGTTCAGACTGTGAGAAGGGAAGAATGTGCTGTGCAGAGGGTCACTAGCTGTGGTGTAGGTGAATGGCTGTAGTGTCAGTCATTTCCAGAAACCCTGAATACGTCTGGCAGAGATGATCATGAGCACATGGTGAGCTGTAGCTCACGAAAGCTCATGCTCAAATAAATTGGTTAGTCTCTAAGGTGCCACAAGTACTCCTTTTCTTTTTGCGAATACAGACTAACACAGCTGTTCCTCTGAAACATGGTAATATAGTGACCCCTGAGAGCTCTCTGCTTTCTGGCTATCTGAGTGGTGCTGTTTGTTTCAGATGTCTGAGCTGCCCAGTTCTCCACAGTTTAGTCCTTTGTACAGGTCTGCTGGGAACACTGTGCAGTTTAGTGTTTCTCTGGCTCCTGGCTCATTGTGGGGAGGACTACACATGGAATCAAAGAGCAATCTGTGTGCATTAAGAAATAGCTGTGGCATTAAAGAGAAGGCTTCATGGTCCCCTTCTTTTCCCCGGCTCCTCTCCTCACGCAGGTTTGTAGGGGCCCACAGAGCTAAGCCAATACCTTTTTGCCTTTTCTATTTTTAATAATTCTCAGTGTTCTTGTTTAAGTGCCATTGAGTGTGCAGTTAGTTTACTGTGTGGAAGATTTGGGGCTCCCGAGAGTTCGCATTGGTCACAGGGGTCAGAGAGCAAGGAAGGGGGAAAGGTGATGCATTTTTGGGATTCCTGACTCCCCAGTGTATAACAATCAGATGTCATCTGAGCCTACCCGAAACAGCCGGACGTTTCTTTCTGACACCAAATCATGCCCTAAGCAAATCCTTTTAGCGCTTCCTTTAGATAGACAGCACTTTTATATCCTACATAAACATGGTTAACAAAGAGTTTAATCACCAGAAACAGTCAGCAGTAGATGGACTTTTTGGCAAACCATGTCGTGAATGCTTTGTCACAGTAAGAACTGGCTCTGAGAGGTGCCCTGCTGGAATTGACTATGCCAAGGTGGCTCACTGGACTGTAGCAGAAATTACAAAGTAATTAATTTTCTTTCAGCACAGAGGGACAGCAAGGAGCCCTTCAGTGAGAACACAGCTGGGGTTTATCAGCTTTGCAATTCCTGTTACGTTTAGACCAGAACTAGAACAGGGCAAATAATGTTTTTTTCAGTTCACTGGTCATTCCAAAAAATAGGGAGGTGGAAATAGTCTCAGGTTGAACTGAAACTAAAGTTTTTAGACATTTTTGATTAATCTAAAGTTTTAAAAAATTCATTGTGGGTCAAACAAAACATTGTGTTCAACCCAAAGAGAAATGTTTCATAGAATCATAGAGTATCAGGGTTGGAAGGGACCTCAGGAGGTCATCTCGTCCAACCCCCGGCTCAAAGCAGGACCAATCCCCAACTAAATCATTTAGAGGTAAGCATTTTTTAAAGTTTTTTATTTTAAAAATGTTAAATTTAAGGAAATTTTGAAACAAAAAGTCATTTCAAATTGAAAAATCAAAACATTTTGTTTAAAAAAATGAGATGTTTTGATTTTGAGGACTTTTTTTAGGTTTTTTTTTATCAAAATGCGTTGCCTAGGGAGGTGGTGGAATCTCCTTCCTTAGAAGTTTTTAAGGTCAGGCTTGACAAAGCCCTGGCTGGGATGATTTAATTGGGGATGGGTCCTGCTTTTGAGCAGGGGGTTGGAGTAGATGACCTCCTGAGGTCCCTTCCAACCCTGATATTCTATGATTCTATGAAAACAATAGGGTAAAATCTCACAAATTTCGCAAAATAATTTGGTGATGCCAAATCTGCATTTTTCTCTGGAAAAAAATTTCATTCAACAAGTTTTGTACAGATCTACCCAGAACTGCTGGCTCCCAGGAACATAAACTATTTCAGGGCAGCTTAAGGAGGACTGCCCCCCGGTCTGGTTGGGTGCTCTTGGATATAGCCAGTCAGCATCAGGGAGGGACTGGCAATCATCTGATATTCTCTTACCTCCACCAGAGCCGCAGTTGGGGGACAGCTGCCCATTGGAGCACGTGCACATATTCGGCCGTGAACAAAACCCATCGCCACAAGAGTTCCGGCAAATTGCTGGAGAGAGACAAGAAGAAAGTGAACAGTGTTGCCATGCGGTGCCATGCACATATGTCCTGCTTTCAGAGATTCTAAGGCCAGGAAGGCCCTCTGTGAGCATCTAGTCTGACCTCCTGCATAACACAGGCCAGAGACCTGCTTCCCAAATCCCTAGAAACACATCCAATGTCCTGAGCTTCCAGCAAAGGCCTGACCCGTCGTATCTGGGCAATTGGTGCTACAGCATGAACTAGGGTGGCCAATTTTCTAATCGTACAAAACCAAACACCCCTGACCCGCCCCTTCCCTAAGACCCCGCCCCTGCCAGGCCCCTTCTCTGGGGCCCCACCCCCTCTCACTCCATCCCCCCTCCCTCCGCTGCTTGCTCTCTCTCACCCTCACTCACTTTCACCAGGATGGGGCAGGGGGTTGGCGTGCAGAAGGGGGGGTGAGAGCTCCGGTTGTGGTGCAAGCTCCCAGGTGGGGCCGGGGATTAGGGACCTGGGAGGTGGAAGGAGGCTCAAGGCTGAAGCAGGAGGTTGGGGTATGGGGGGGTGTAGGGTGAAGGCTCTGGGAGGGAGTCTGGGAGCAGGAGGGGACTCCAGGCTGGGGCAGAGGGTTGGGGTGAGGGAAAGGGTTCAGGGTGCGGGGTCCTGGTGACACTTACCACAGCTCCCAGGAAGTGGCCACCAGGTCCTTGCGGCCCCATGGCTCATGGGCAGCCAGGGAGGGTCCACGTGTTGCTCTTGCCCCCACAGGCACTGCTCTACAGCTTCCACTGGTCGTGGTTTCCGGCCAATGGGAGCTGCAGAGCCAGCCCTCGAGCTGGGGGCAGCGCACAGAGCCTCCCTGGCCACCTTGTAGGGACCACAAGGACCTGGCGGCCGCTTTTGGGAGCCGCGCAGAGCCAGGGCAGGCAGGGAGCCTGCCTTAGCCCCAGGCCCCACTGTGCTTCCAATTGGACTTTTAACAGCCCGGTCAACAGTGCCGACGGGGACAGCCAGGGTCCCTTTTCAACCAGGCATTCCAGTCGAAAACCAGACACCTGGCAACCCTAATGTGAACCTGCTCACAGTGAGGATTAATATTCCTTTAAAGAAGATTAAAGCTTCCATGGCTGCTGGAAATTGCTGAGCGGCACATGGGAACACCAGCCTGAGCAGAACAGCAGCTGGAAAGGTTGCATGATGGACACACTCAGACCAAGGGGTGAGGGGACATGATGTTTCCTTTGGAGCTAACCTCCCAAGTCTTGTCCTCGCATAATTCCCCCCTCCCAGTGATAGTTGGGACTGAAGACACACACATCACCAGTTCTGCTGGTTTCAGCTGTTTGTCAAAGGCTATTGTGGTGACAATTTGCCTTGGGCCAAGTTTAAAAGTGTTGTCAAGATTTCTGTCTTTCCTATGAAAACTTCAGAACCCTGGGGGGTGGAGGACCATGTCTGTGTAACTGATACTTCCTTCTTCTGTGAGACCCCTGGGTTGGATCATAGAGTCATAGAATCATAAATGCCAAGGCCAGAAGGGATCATCGTGATCATCTACTTTGAACTCTTGTATCACACAGGCCAGAGAACTGTCCCAGAATAACTCCTAGAGCAGATCATTTAGGCCTGGTCTACACTACGAGTTTAGGTCGAATTTAGCAGCGTTATCTCGACTTAACCCTGCACCCACCCACATGACGAAGCCCTTTTTTTCAACTTAACGGGCTCTTAAAATTGATTTCTTTACTCCACCCCCGAAGAGGGGATTAGCACTGAAATTGGCCTTGCCAGGTCGAATTTGGGGTAGTGTGGATGCAATTTGACGGTATTGGCCTCCGGGAGCTATCCCAGAGTGCTCCATTGTGACCGCTCTGGATAGAGCTCTCAACTCAGATGCACTGGCCAGGTAGACAGGAAAATGCCCGTGAACTTTTGAATCTCATTTCTTGTTTGGCCAGCATGGCAAGCTCACTTGCACAGGTCACCATGCAGAGCCCATCAGCACAGGAAACCATGCAGGCCCAGAATTGCCGAACAGCTCCAGCACGGACCCAACAGGAGGTACGGGATCTGATCGCTGTATGGGGAGACGAATCCGTGCTGGCAGAACTCCGTTTGAAAAAACAAAATGCCAAAACGTTTGAAAAAATCTCCAATGGCATGAAGGACAGAGGCTATAACAGGGACCCGCAGCAGTGTCGCATGAAAATTAAGGTGCTCAGGCAAGCCTACCAAAAAACCAGAGAGGCAAATGGTGCTCTGGTTGCCAAGATAAGGATATGGGTTCCGTCTATCGCCCCACCACAGTTAGGGAATCCCATTGCGGCATAGCCATCCACTATGACCTGCACATCTCCCAGAGTCACTACCCTTGATATCAGCAGCTCAGCGATTGCGTTGGCTACTTTCATCACAGCAGCCCCCATAGTAGATTTGCCCACTCCAAATTGATTCCCGACTGACCGGTAGCTGTCTGGCATTGCAAGCTTCCACAGGGCTATCACCACTCGCTTCTCAACTGTGAGGGCTGCCCTCATCTTGGTATTCTTGCACTTCAGGGCATGGGAAAGCAAGTCACAAAGTTCCATGAAAGTGCCCTTACGCATGCAAAAGTTTCGCAGCCACTGGAAATCATCCCAGACCTGCAACACTATGCAGTCCCACTAGTCTGCACTTGTTTCCCAGGCCCAGAATTGGCATTCCATGCCATGAACCTGCCCAATTGACACCATGATGTGCACATTGCAGGGGCCCGTACTTTATGAGAAGTCTATGTCCATGTCCTCATCACTCCCGTCACCGCCTGGTTTCGCTTTTGTTGCAGGTTATGGTTCTGCATATCCTGCTGGATAATGCGCGCGGTGTTTATAGTGCTCATAATTGCCGTGGTGATCTGAGCGGGCTCCATGTTCCCAGTGTTTTGGAGTCTGCGCTGAAAAAAAGGTGCGGAACGATTGTCTGCCGTTGCTCTGATGGAGGGAGGGGCGACTGACAACATGGCTTACAGGGTTGGCTTACAGGGAATTAAAATCAACAAAGGGGGTGGCTTTGCATTAAGGAGAAACAGAATGGCCCCCTCAAGGATAGAACTCAAAACCCTGGGTTTAGCAGGCCATTGATTTCACGGCGGGAGGGAGGGAGAGGGGAGAAAATGAATACAAATGAATACAAAAAAAATCTGGTCTATTTATTGTTTTGATCCACTTCATCTATCTTTATACATCTTAGGCTGGCAGCAGATGGTGCAGTACAACTGCTAGCCATCGTCATCTCCTGGGTGCTCGCCAGAAGACGGTGCAGTACGACTGCCAGCAGGACTGAATCTCCATGAGACGCAACTTAAAAAGGGAAATGACCTGGCTGAGTCACTGCCATGTCTGCCCAGGCACCCCTGACCGACCTCACCAAGGTCGGCTTAAAGAGCACCCAGGAGTACAATGACGATGGCTACCAGTCATAATGCACCATCTGCTGCCAAAAGGCAATGAGCTGCTGCTATGTAGCAATGCAGTACCGCGTCTGCCAGCACCCAGGAGACATACGGTGATGGTGAGCTGAGCGGGCTCCATGCTTGCCGTGGTATGGCGTCTGCACAGGTAACCCAGGAAAAAAGGCGCAAAACGATTGTCTGCCCTTGCTTTCACGGAAGGAGGGAGGAAAGTGGGACCTGATGATATGTACCCAGAACCACCCGCGACAATGTTTTCCCCCCATCAGTCACTGGGATTTCTACCCAGAATTCAAGTGGGCGGTGGAGACTGCAGGACCTGTGGGATAGCTACCCACAGTGCACCGCTCCGGAAGTTGACGATTGCCTCGGTACTGTGGATGCACTCTGCCAACTAAATGCACTTAGAGCATTTGTGTGGGGACACACACAATCGACTGTATAAAAACGCTTTCTAAAAAACCGACTTTTATAAATTTGACCTAATTTCGTAGTGTGAACATAGCCTTAGAAACACATCCAGTCTTGATTTAAAAATTGTCAATGATGGAGAATCCACCATGACCCTTGGTAAATTGTTCCAGTGGTTAATTACCCTCCCTGTTAAAAATTTACATCTGAATTTGTTTAGCTTCAACTTCCAGCCCTTGGCTCCTGTTAGACTTTTCCCTGCTAGACTGCAGAGCCCATTATTTAATAGTTGTTCCCCCTGTAGATACTTATAGACTGTGATCGTCACCCCTGAAATCTTCCCTTTGTTAAGGTAATAGACTGAGTTGTCTGAGTCTATCATCAAAAAGTAGGTTTTCTAATCCTTTAGCCATTCTCGTGGCTCTCCTCTGAACCCTCTCCAATTTATCAGCATCCTTCTTGAATTATGGACACCAGTGCCAAACATAGAGGTAAATGAACCTCTCTTCTCAGACTGGAGATTCCCCTCTTTATGCATCTCAGGATGGCATTAGTTTTCTTGGTCACAGTGTTGCACTGGGAGCTCATGTTCAGCTGATTTTCGATCACAATCCCCAAATCTTTTTCAGAGTCACTGCTTCCCCGGATAGAGTCCACCCTCCTGTAAGCATGGGCTCCATTCTTTGTCCCTACAGAGATACATTTACATTGAGCTGTATTCAAATATGTATTTGCTTCTTCCCAAACTACAAAGTGATCCACATCACTCTATATCAGAGACCTGTTCTCTTCAGTATTTCCCCCCTCTCCTTTTTGTGTCATCTGAAACTTTAACTGTGCTGATTTTATGTTTTCTTGCATGTCACTGTTAGAAATGTCAAATAGAGGAAGGCCAAGAACCCTGCCAAACCCCACTGGAAATACACCTGCTCAGTGACAATTCCCCATTTACAGTTAAGTTTCGAAACCTCAGTTAGCCAATTTTTAATCCATTTAAAGTGTGCTATGTCAATTTTATATCATTCTAACATTTTAAGCAAAACGTTGTGCAGTACCAAGTCTTAGAGAAGCCCAAGTATATTACATCAACACTATTATCAACCAAATTTATAATCTCATCAAAACAGGTGTCAAGTTAGTGTGACAGATTCTATTTTCCATAAACCCATGTTGATTGGCATTAATTACATTACCCTCCTTTAATTTTTTATTAATGGAGTCCCAAATCAGCTGCTCCATCATCTTGCCCAGATCAAGGCAGACCTCTTATTACCCAGGTCATTCTGTTTATCCTTTCTAAAAATTAGCACAACATTAGCTTTTTTCCAGCCTTCTGGAACTTCCCCAGTGCTCTAAGACATATTGAAAATCAGCATGAATAGTCCAGTGAGCTCCTCAGCCAGCTCTTTTAAAACTCTTGGAAGGAAGTTATCTTGATCTGCTGATTTTAAAATGTCTAACATCATTGGCTTCCATTTAACATCCTCCAGAGATACAAGTGGAATGTCAAGTGTGTTACCAGCACAATATGATGAGCCTATATCAGGGACTTAACCAGGGTCAAGTGGAGCTCTATCCATTGTTTTCCATGCGCAACCCCCTTCCCTCTCTCCTTTGTGGGAGTGCTGCTCTGCCCCTGCCTCAGACCAGGGAAGCCAAATAGCATTCTGGCAGTATTGTTTCACCTGTGTAAGCAGAGATTGATTAGAGCCCAGCAAGAAGCTCTCATCTCTGTGTGTTTTATAAAAACAATGACAATGTAGAGTTCCCAAGGATCAAGAACCCAGATGGCATGTGTTACAGCTCTGTGGGGCCTCGGCTGGCAGTGCTGAGTGTCACTAACCTCACATGCCATTAAGCTGCTATTTGGCTGGGAGTTCCCTAACCCCTGTGATATAAGCAGCATTAAATCTGCTCCTGGTATCATCAGCAGAGTTTTTTCAGAAGCACAGGACAGCTACTTTAATCAGCAGGATTTCCTGTGCTGAGGAGAATTGTGGGTTCTCTTGTTTGTTTTAATCCCACTTTCCCCAAACCATGCTTGCGTGAGAAGTCTCATTCCTTCATTTTTAACTCTTGAGTGATCTTGGCTCTTTGTTTTCTCTTTGTCTTTGGTGAGTAGTATTCATATTAACTACATGCAAAACCTATGTTAAAAGAATATTACTAAGATTGCAAAGTCAAGCACTTAAAAGTTAGGAAATACCAGATGTAAGGTTGTCTGTGCAAGCCTCTGTGTAGGCATCAAGGTACAGTCTTTAATTACATGACCACAACTATGTTTTCCGCAGGACCGCTGCCTCATTCCATGCACAGGAGGAATGGTGCTCACTTACTGAACAGCTAGTCAATATTTTGTTTTATTCTCATTGGTCAATATGTAGCCCCAGGCCTTGTTTGCAGCAGACTACACATACCCTGCTATGAATAGAGAATTATTAATTTCCTCCTGGGCTTTTCTATGGTGCTTATCACCATGGTAAGGGAGCGCTTCACCAGTATTAATGGATTTATTTTCACAGTAGCCCTGCAAGGTGAAGGGGGTGGGATTATCCCCATTTCACAAATGGGGAACTGATGCACAGAAAGATTAAGGTCAAAAGTATCCATTAATTTTGGGAGACCAATTTGGACCTGATTTTTCAGCGTGCTTAGCATTACCTAGCATTTTATATGCCCAAAGCCCAGCTTCCATTGACTCCAAGTGCAGCTGGGAGCACTCAGCACTTCTGCAAATCAGATCCCATGGTTCCAAGTCAGAAAATGAGGAACACACAATGAGGAAAAAATATTGGTTAAAGTGACTTGCCCGGCACCAGGCAGAACTCTGCGACAGATGCAGGGATAGAATCCCGTTCTCCAGGGCATCATTCGACTGCCTTAACCGTGAGACCATCTTCGAGACCATCCTTTCTCTTCCTGCACCCCCTGCCTCTTTTACCACACACCTTCCAACTTCTGCAACAAATGAGGCAGAGCTACACAACCCTGATTCATCCCCAGAGCAGGGGTGGGAAATAGTGTGTGGTCATGTAATTGTAGGCTGTATCATAACACAGAGACAGAAGGGTACCGGACTGACCACCAGCACAATTAGTCTGGGATGGCTCTGCCAGTCTAACTCCCCCATGGGGACATTCTATTGCAGAAGAGTTACTCTGCTTCCTCAGTCAATATGAATTCAGTGTTCACTCTGGGGGAAGACTGCCCCTTACCAAATCACCAGCACCTGGAACATTGTGGAATTCCTGTCTTCACCTAGCTGTCGCTAGCCTAAAAAAGTATATGTTATCGGCCCATTTTGCCACCTTACCATTCACCCCATATCCTTAGACAATACCAGCCCTAGTACAGACCCTTCTGGCACCCACTGTTATATTTTTGCCATGAAGAAAATTGACCATTAATTCCTACTCCTTGTTTTCAGTCTTTTAGCTGGTTTTTGATCTAGAATAGAACTTTGTCTTCTGTCCAAGGACTAATTAATAGAACTGATTGAAACTGGGATTCTGTTGATAAAAATTGTTTCTGATGACATTTCTCAGTGGGAAATAATGAAATAAATGAAATGAAAATGTTCATTTTGTTTAATTTCAAATTGAAATTTTTGTTTTATTTTGGTGTTGTAAAACCAAAAATAATTCAAAATGGCAGAGTGGACAAAGGAAAAATGAAATACTCTAAGTATGTCACTCTGTAGCTTTTCAAAATTCAAAAATTTTGAAAGAAAACTTCTTGTTCTAAAATTTTTGCTAGAAAAAAAGTGTTTTCAACCAGCTCTGCTGATTAGTTTCCTTATTAGCTTCTGGCGAGGGTTTTTGTCAAGGGCTTATTGAAAGTCTAAATAGGAAGATAGAGTTTCCTACACCAGATCAGCTGATCCACCTAGTCCAGTGTCCTGTCTCTGACAGTGACTAGTACCAGCTGATTCAAAGGAAGATGTAAATCCCTGATCATAGACAATTTGTAGTGACAATGTGTCTTTAGATCTAGGCACCTAGTCTCTTATAAAAATGTCTTCCTCCAGCAAGCAGTTTTAAATTAACTTTTCTTGCTTGGGAGTCGCCTTTGGGGACAAATGTGCTAGAGCAGGTATCCAAACTGTCCGATTTAAAGGCCACAGTGACAATTCTGCAGGAGCCTAAGAGCCATGTCTTATTTCTATTAAATGACGCAGATTATAACCACTCATCTTTAATCATCCTTCAGAGACTACACACTCCATCATTCAGTACTCCTGCTAAAAGAAATTAGGAATGTTCATTTCATCTGCTGAGAGGGTGAATTGTATATTTCATCACTGCAAGGTAACTAGTTCCCTGGGAGATGCCCTGTGATGTCATTAAAAGGAAAGTCGATACTCACGAACAATGCACTGATTTCCTCCCGGCAGCGTTTTCCATCCAGGGCAGCAGTAAGAGTGGAACCTTGAGCCGCAAACATTAGGTCTGTCATTTAGAAAACAAACATTTAGAATAATTTTTATTCTCCGTTCTCTGCAGATGGAGTAGTCAACAAAGTTCTATTGTTATGTTAAAGCATTTTAATGGCCTTTGATATGACATTTCACTGCCAGCTGATGTTCCCTCCACTGGAGGGCAAGACCAGCCTCAATAGATAAATCCCATTAAAGGGAATCAACACACATTATTTTAATAAAACCTCAATTAACTTTTAACCTCTCTTTCAATAAAGTAAATACCATAGGACACAGCTGTACCAGCATTCCTGTGGAGGAGCACCGCCAAACGGCATGTGCATCACACTGCTCGTTACTTAGGATAAACGTCATGATGGCTGGCTGCTCAGGCTGCAGAGTTGTGGTATATGGAACTTTTCATTTCCGTCTCCTGGTTTCAGGTCCATACTGGGGACCGGGATACTACTGTCCAAAGGCTGTTCAATGGTTTGTGTGAAATGAGTTGTGGCCTCCCATTTGTACCAGGTGTGAAGTTGTCTGTGCACAAAATGGTTGTATCAGCTGGCACTTGATGATTCTCTTGAAAGCTGCCTCAGCAATTGTGTATTTCCAGACTCTCAAATATTGATTTATATGTACATTGAACCTTAACTCTTGTTTCCTGGCTTTCTGATACTTAGGTTGTTGTTTTTTAGTTAGAACTCTATTGTAGTGTAGAGAGAATAGATCAGCCAGTGATCTGGGCACTTGTTTGGGACATGTGAGTCCTGGGTTGAATTCCCTGCCACACCACAAACTTCGTGTGCTATCTTGGCAATTCACCTAGTCTCTGTGTCTCACATTGCCCTCTGTAAAATGGGGAGGCAGCACTGCCTGCCTCATGGGGGGGTTATGGGATAAGTAAATACATTAATGACAGTGAGGCACTCCGATACTTCAATAATGGGGGCCATATAAATATCTAAGATAGATTTAACAGCCTTATGTTACTGAGATGAGCTCTCGACCTTTCCCCACTAGATATATTTACTATGCTATACAACAGAGGTACTGTATGTTCTGCACTAGAACTGGCCAGAAAACAAGAATTCCCTTTCGCAAACAATTGTGAGGTTTTGACATTTGTTCTGCATCAGTACGAAAATGAGACTTTTCAAAACTTGTAATGAAAACCACAAGAGAGAGACAAAGCATGCAAGAAGAACCAGGTAATTAGGTCACTCATGGGGGATGAGACACAGACTCAAGTCCCTGGTCTGATTCAAGCAGAGAAGGGACTTAAACCTGGGTTTTCCTCATCCTGGATGAGTATCCTGACCCCTGAGCTATTGGCTATTCTGGGGTGGCGGTAACTCCCTCTTTCTGGTTTTGACCAGAAATTCCTTCTCTTAGACCTGAGAAACCTTCCCAACAAAAGTTTTGTTGAAACTGATACATTCCCGGGAAAAGTTTTCATTTCAATTAACCAGCACTGTCTGACAAAACAATGTCTCACGGAAAAATTCCCTCCCCACTCTCTTCAGGACAGAGGGTCCTTATGTATGTAGCTCAGCAGCGCTGGACACGGGGTCAGTGCTGATCTCACTCACGCCAGTGTGACTCCACTGGAATTCCTGTTGATTCATACCCTTGCTGGGGAGATCAGACTTGGACTCTGAGGCTTGTTTCTCTCTATAAATGTTTCATGGTTCCCTGATTTGACTGGAGTGGTCTGTTACCGAGTTATTGGGTACCTATGGGCAGCATTGACCTCCCTTACGTTGCCTGTCAGTCTTAGATCCCTTCCTTCTCTCCCTGCATATCTTCCTGCTAGGAGAGGCTGCACTAGCCGTGTTGATGCAATCAACAACGGTGGGGGTGAGAGCAATGGGATTCAACGGGTGATGCTTTTGTGAGGCTGCATGATGGAACCTAGAGGATGGGACTGGGATGGGGCACGGTGGAGCACTTCTGGAGATAAGGGAATCCCCAAAGAGTCTTCGAGAGTCCCTGAGGCACTCAGCTAGGTGTCCTCAGCCCTTGAGCATTCACCAAAGCAGCCATTTCCCCTGGTCATGGGTTTGTTTGTTTTCCTTTGATTCCAATTCAAGCTTTATTCATTTTCATGAAGCAAACAAAGCAAGACCCCTGGAGCCCACATAACGACATCAGCCCTGGAATGTACTTTACTAAGGACTATCCAGAGTGTTGTGCCATTGTTACACTTCACTAATTCCTAGCTAGACAATTCATTTCTCACGCTTACATGGAACAACCCAAGCTTCCCAAGCAAACCTCCAACAGAAAACATGAGACACCAAACCACTTCCCATCTGCACACCAGGCACTGTCAGGTGAGGAATCCTGAGAACACGATGCTAAGACAACCCTGACAAGTATTCCTCTGAGCAAGAGCTGCTGAGGTGTTAACATGGGACCGGACTGGTGTATCAGAAATAAGGGAAGGCATGCAGGAAACTTCTCCACCTTGCCCAAGTCACAACTGCAGACCTTGAACTTGGGCAGCACAGAGGCTGCTTCCACAGGATCCACCCTAAGTCAATAGCAGTGGAGCATGGGGACAACGCAAGAATGAAAAGCACATGACAAGCATGTATCGAAGATGTTACATCTCAATATGACCTTATGTGGAAGAACAGCCTGAGACTGTATAATTCACAGAGACATACATTATAAGGCCAGAAGGGAGCACGGTGATCATCTAGTCCAGGGGTCGGCAACCTATGGCACGCATGCCAAAGACAGCGCGTTAGCCCATTTTTAATGGCACGGCAGCAAGCTGTGGTCACGGCAGCAATCAGCGTGCCATTAAAAATCCGGCCTGGCCCGGCCCACTCTTCTCCACTCCCCGTCCCCTCCCGCAGAGGCAAGGGGCAGAAGCTTGGTCCTGCCGGCTCTCCTACCCCTTCCCGCAGTGTGCTGGGTTCCTGCCCCTCCTCCTCCTCTCCATCCCTCCCTCCCTGCCACTGCTCCCGGCGGAGGCAGAGAGGAAACAGGGGCAGGGCCTTGGGGAAGTGAGGCATACCCCCTGCAGCCCCCTGCCATGAGCACCCCATGACCCCAGCCCTGAGCCCTGTACCCCCCTCACACACACCCAGCCCTCTGCCCTGAGCCCTCAGCCCCGCACACCCCCAAGGCTCCTGCCCTCAGGCCTGTACTCCCCTTACACACACCCAGCCCTCTGCCCTGAACCCTGCAGCCCCGCACACCCCCAAGGATCCTGCCCTGAGCCCTGTACCCCCCTCAAACACACCCAGCCCTCTTCTTGACTCCTTCACCCCCCCCCCCCATGACCCCAGCCCTGACTCTGGCACCCCCACACATACCCAGGGCCCCACACCCCATGCACCCCCCACATCCTGACTCTTGCACCCCCCACATCCCCACCCCCACCCTGAGCACCAAATGGGAGCTCCTGCACCTCCCCCCACAAAATGGCAGCTGCCCAGGTAAGCGCTCCACACCCAAACCTCCTGCCCCAAACCTGAGCCCCCTCCCTCATTCTAGCTCCTGGCCAGACCCTACACCCCAACCCCCAGCCTGCTCCTTCACCCCAGCCCTGTGCTCAGTGCACTCCCACCTTCAGCTCAGTGCAGAGAGAGGAAGAGAATGGCCAGAACCAGGGAGAAGGTACGTACCCACTGTGTGTGGGCAGGGCCGGGACCCCAGACTGACAGCGGGCTGAGCTGAACCAGCAGCCGGGATCCTGGCTGGCAGGAGCCGGCGAATGGAACCCCTGAGCCGCTCAGCCCACTGCCGGACTGGGGTTCTGGCTGCCAGCCCCTTGCCAGCTGGGGTCCCAGCCACAGTCCCCGCTCAGCCCGCTGCCGGCCTAGGTGAATGGAACCCCAGACTGGCAGCAGGCTGAGCGGGCCAGCGGCGTAAGATCAACATTTTAATTTAATTTTAAATGAAGCTTCTTAAACATTTCGAAAACTTTGTTTATTTTACAATACAACAATAACAATACAATACAACTGTTGAGTCAACAGTGTGCCCTTGTTGCCAAGAAGGCCAATGGCATTTTGGGATGTACAAGTAGGGGCATTGCCAGCAGATCGAGGGACATGATCGTTCCCCTCTAGTCGACATTGGTGAGGCCTCATCTGGAGTACAGTGTCCAGTTTTGGACCCCACACCACAAGAAGGATGTAGAAAAATTGGAAAACATCCAGTGGAGGGCAACAAAAATGATTAGGGGACTGGAACACATGACTTATGAGGAGAGGCTGAGGGAACTGGGGATGTTTAGTCTTCAGAAGAGAAGAATGAGGGGGGATTTGATAGCTGCTTTCAACTACCTGAAAGGGGGTTCCAAAGAGGATGGATCTAGACTGTTCTCAGTGGTAGCAGATGACAGAACAAAGAGTAATGGTCTCAAGTTGCAGTGGGGGAGATTTAGGTTGGATATTAGGAAAACCTTTTTCACGACGAGGGTAGTGAAACACTGGAATGCGTTACCTAGGGAGGTGGTGAAATCTCCTTCCCTAGAAGTTTTTAAGGTCAGGCTTGACAAAGCCCTGGCTGGGATGATTTAGTCGGGGATCGGTCCTGCTTTGAGCAGGGGTTGGACTAGATGACCTCCTGAGGTCCCTTCCAACCCTGATATTCTATGATTCTAATAGTTTAGTTATATAATATATAGACTTATAGAGAGAGAGACCTTCCAAAAAACATTAAAATGTATCACCGGCATGTGAAACCTTAAATTAAAGTGAATAAATGAAGAATCATAGAATCATAGAATATCAGGGTTGGAAGGGACCCCAGAAGGTCATCTAGTCCAACCCCCTGCTCAAAGCAGGACCAATTCCCAGTTAAATCATCCCAGCCAGAGCTTTGTCAAGCCTGACCTTAAAAACCTCTAAGGAAGGAGATTCTACCACCTCCCTAGATAACGCATTCCAGTGTTTCACCACCCTCTTAGTGAAAAAGTTTTTCCTAATATCCAATCTAAACCTCCCCCACTGCAACTTGAGACCATTACTCTTCGTTCTGTCATCTGCTACCACTGAGAACAGTCTAGAGCCATCCTCTTTGGAACCCCCTTTCAGGTAGTTGAAAGCAGCTATCAAATCCCCCCTCATTCTTCTCTTCTGCAGGCTAAACAATCCCAGCTCCCTCAGCCTCTCCTCATAAGTCATGTGTTCCAGACCCCTAATCATTTTTGTTGCCCTCCGCTGGACGTTTTCCAATTTTTCCACATCCTTCTTGTAGTGTGGGGCCCAAAAGTGGACACCGTACTCCAGATGAGGCCTCACCAATCTACCACTCCTCCCAGTTTAGTATCATCCGCAAATTTGCTGAGAGTGCAATCCACACCATCCTCCAGATAATTTATGAAGATATTGAACAAAACCGGCCCCAGGACCGACCCTTGGAGCACTCCACTTGATACCGGCTGCCAAGTAGACATGGAGCCATTGATGACTACCCATTGAGCCCGACAATCTAGCCAGCTTTCTACCCACCTTATAGTGCATTCATCCAGCCCATACTTCCTTAACTTAAGACTCGGCACACCACTTCTGAAGGGATGCTGACCCTTGATCTAGTCTGAACTTCTGCATTGCCCAGGCCAGAGACCTTCCCTGAATTAATTCCTGTTTGAATTAGAGCAGATCTTTTAGAAACACATCCAAACTTGATTTAAAACTTGACAGTGACGGAGCATCCACCACAGCCCTTGGTTAATTACCCTCATTGCTGAATATTTACACCTTATTTCAAGTCTGAATTTGTCTAGCTCCAGCTTCCAGCCATTGGATCTTGTTATACCTTTGTCTGCTTGAATGAAGAGCCCTTATTATCAGATTTCTTCTCGGCATGAAGGTATTTATAGACTGTGATCAACCACAGCCTTCTCTTTCTTAAACTAAATAGCTCCTTGAGTCTGTCACTATAAAGCATGTTTTTGAATCCTTTAATCATTCTTGTGGCTCTTTGAACCCCTTCCAATTTATGAACATTCTTCTTGAATCATGGAAACCAGAATTGTACACAATATTGTGGCAGGGGTCACACTAGTGCAAAATACAGAGTTAACAGCCCAGGATCACATTAGCACTTTTGGCCACTGTGTTTCGTTGGGAACTCATGTTTAGCTGATCATCCACCATGACCCTCAAGTCACTGCTTCCCTGGACAGAGCCCCGATTCCGTAAGTATGGCCTACATTCTCCTTTCCTCAACGTACAACTTTATGTTTGGCTGTATTAAAACATGTATTGTTTGCTTGCACCCAGCTTACCAAGAGAGCCACATCACTTTGTATTAGAGACCTGTCCTCTTCAGTATTTACCACTCCCATAATCTTTGTGTCATCTGCAGACTTCATCAGTGGTGAGTTTATGTTCTCTCCCAGGCCACTGATAAAAATGTTAAATAGTGTGGGACCAAGAATGGATCCCTGGGGAAAACCCAGAGGCTCAGTAATGATTCCATGTTAACAAATATATTTTGAGAGACTTCCCTTAGCCAGTTTTAAATCCATTTAATGTGTGCCATGTTGAATTTGAATCACTCTAGTTTCCTAATCAAAATGTCATGTAGTAACAAATCATATGCCTTACAAGAGCCTAAGCAAATTATAGTAACATGTTATCAACCAAACTTGTAATCTCCTCAAAAGAAGATCCAGAGTTAGTTTGATTGGCTCTATTTCCCATAAACCCATGTTGATTGGCATTAATTCTATTGCCCTCCTTTAATTCTTTCTTAACTGAGGTCTGTATCAGCTGCTCCATTAGGTTGCCCAGGAGAGATGTCAGGCTATCATTAAAGACTAACAGACTGCTTACACACAAGGGGACTGAAGTCAGGTTGCACAAGTAACCCTAACTTTGGCATTTCCTTAACCACGCAGCTTGAAAAGTTCTCTTCATTTGCTTTCATGGCAAAACTCAGCTCCATTCCTGGGAGGAGGAGAATTCCCCAGTGGTTGATGCTCCAGTGGGATTTCCAAACCTCAGCAACTTGCAGAAGGAACTTTATTTAAAATGTGCCTTGGCATGAGAGCAGTTATGTGGGGGCAATGGCAGCTCCAGGATACAGCAAAGGAAACATCTAACTCACAAGCCTCTCAAATGCCTCCTTTTTGACATTGAAAACCGGCTGATGTTCCCCTGAGCTTCATTTCCATTAGCAAGTTCTTTTCACTTTCCAGTCAACAAACATTTCTCTTAGTAGGGCTTGTAGCCCTATTGCCCGGATGTATTGTCCCTGTGCGTGGGACAGCGGTGATGGAGCCATACCTGATACTAAAGCTCAGTTTACAGAGACCCATTCATTTTACTCTGGCAGACTCCTGGGACCTCAGCCGAGAGTCACAATAGCGAGCAGGTGATGCTGTCATTGCGTTATTCAGAGGGGTAGCCATGTTAGTCTGGATCTGTAAAAGCAGCAGAGTCCTGTGGCACCTTAAAGACTAACAGACGTATTGGAGCATAAGCTTTCGTGGGTGAATACCCGCTTCGTCAGATGCATGAATTCACCCACAAAAGTTTATGCTCCAATACGTCTGTTAGTCTATAACAGGGGTCGACAACCTTTCAGAAGTGGTGAGCCGAGTCTTCATTTATTCACTTTAATTTAAGGTTTCACATGCCGGTGATACATTTTAATGTTTTTTAGAAGGTCTCTCTCGCTATAAGTCTATATATTATGTAACTAAACTATTGTTGTATTGTAAAGTAAACAAGGTTTTCAAAATGTGTAAGAAGCTTCATTTAAAATTAAATTAAAATGTTGATCTTATGCAGCCAGCCCGCTCAGCCTGCTGCCAGCCTGGGGTTCCGTTCACCTAAGCCGGCAGATGGCTGAGCAGGGCCTGCGGCCGGGACCCCGGCTGGCAAGGGGCTGGCAGCCACAACCCCAGACCGGCAGTGGGCTGAGCAGGGCCTGCGGCCGGGACCCCGGCTGGCAAGGGGCTGGCAGCCAGAACCCCAGACCGGCAGTGGGCTGAACAGGGCCTGCGGCCGGGACCCCGGCTGGCAAGGGGCTGGCAGCCAGAACCCCAGACCGGCAGTGGGCTGAACAGGGCCTGCGGCCGGGACCCCGGCTGGCAAGGGGCTGGCAGCCACAACCCCAGACCGGCAGTGGGCTGAGCAGGGCCTGCGGCCGGGACCCTGGCTGGCAAGGGGCTGGCAGCCACAACCCCAGACCGGCAGTGGGCTGAGCAGGGCCTGCGACCGGGACCCTGGCTGGCAAGGGGCTGGCAGCCACAACCCCAGACCGGCAGTGGGCTGAGCGGCTCAGCCCGCTGCCGCTCAGGGGTTCCATCCGCCAGCTCCTGCCAGCCAGGATCCCGGCTGCCGGACCAGCTCAGCCCGCTGCCAGTCTGGGGTCCCAGCCCTGCCCACACACAGTGGGTACCTATCTTCTCCCTGGTTCTGGCCATTCTCTTCCTCTCTCTCTGCACTGAGCTGAGGGTGGGAGTGCACTGAGCACAGGGTTGGGGTGTAGGATCTGGCCAGGAGCTAGAATGAGGGAGGGGGCTCAGGGTTGGGGCAGGAGGTTTGGGTGTGGAGCGCTTACCTGGGCAGCTCCCATTTTGTGGGGGCAGGTGCAGGAGCTCCCATTTGGTGCTCAGGGTGGGGGTGGGGATGTGGGGGGTGCAAGAGTTAGGATGTTGGGGGGGGCATGGGGTGTGGGGGGCCTGGGTATGTGTGGGGGTGCAAGAGTCAGGGCAGAGAGCTGGGGAAATGTGAGGGGGGTGCAGGTGTCAGGGCGTGAGGTATGGGGGGCCTGGGTATATGTGGGGGTGCCAGAGTCAGGGCGTGGGGGGGGTGAAGGGGTCAAGCAGAGGGCTGGGTGTGTGTGAGGGGGGTACAGAGCTCAGGGCAGGGGCCTTGGGGGTGTGCAGGGCTGCATGGCTCAGGGCAGAGGACTTGGTGTGTGTGAGTGGGGGTCAGGGCAGAGGGCTGGGGTCGTAGGGTGCTCACGGCAGGAGGCTGGAGGGGATATGCCCCGCTTCGCCAAGGCCCTGCCCCTGCTTCTTCTCTGCCTCCACCGGGAGCAAAGAGCATGCTGACTCCGCTCCTCCCTTGCAAGGGCCATCAGCTGATCCGCCGGCAGGGAGGGACGGAGCAGAGGAGGAGGGGCAGGAACCCAGCACACTGCGGGAAGAGGCCGGGGAGCCGGCAGGACCAAGTTTCTGCCCCTTGCCCCCCCCCGGAGGAGGTGGGGAGCAGAGAGGAGCGGGCCGGGCCAGGACCCCGGCAGGCAGCAGCGTGCCATTAAAAATGGGCTCGGGTGCTGTCTTTGGCACGCGTGCCATAGGTTGCTGACCCCTGGTCTATAAGGTGCTACAGGACTCTTTGCCGTCATTGCATTATTGTTCATTCAACTCCTGCCCCGCATCCCATCAAAAGCAAAAAGCTGTTAAACTTTCCATATCACTTGTATATGTAATTATAAATATATATAATTCATATGCATTATAAAAAGATCATGGATTTATAGATTTTAAGGCCAGAAGAGACTAGTCTAATCACTCAGCCTGACCTCCTAGATAATACAGACCAGAGAACCTCACCCAACAATTCCTGCATCAAGCCTGTTCACTAGAAGAAGGCTAGACAAGTGGAGATGTAACTTGAAAGGTAGGGAATGTTATCACATATTCATATGCTTATTTTGGTTAATTATCATATCACCAATTGCCCTGAAAAAAGTTCTAACTACAGGATGCACAAAATCTGTAGGAGTCAGGAGGATGAGGGAGAGGGATTCGTAATCTGTAGCTGCTATTTAATCAGATAAGTATCCCAGAAGGCTCTGGTTCCTGCACAGATCTCTGTCCTGTCTTCCCAGGAGTTGAGTGTGCCTGTTAGTTATGGATTGTATGGCTGTCTGGCATATCCGGCAGTGACATCAGAGGTTTCAGAGTAACAGCCGTGTTAGTCTGTATTCGCAAAAAGAAAAATACTTATGGCACCTTAGAGACTAACCAATTTATTTGAGCATGAGCTTTCGTGAGCTACAGCTCACTTCATCAGATGCATCCGATGAAGTGAGCTGTAGCTCACGAAAGCTCATGCTCAAATAAATTGGTTAGTCTCTAAGGTGCCACAAGTACTCCTTTTCTTTTAGTGACATCACAGTATCTCTTGTGACCTCTTGTGGCTTGTACATAAGACCTGTGAGGAGCAAGGTTGTGCAAAGATGTCACATAGTGATGTGTAGGCTCCCATTGAAGACTTGGGCATGACACGTGGCCCTTTTTTCAATCAGTTTTTCTGGATGGGTCATTACACAAAGTAAAACTATTTTCCCATGTTTATTCCCACCCCACACTGTTCCTCAGACGTTCTTGTCAACTGCTGGAAATGGCCCACCTTGACTATCACGACAAAAGGTCCCCCTCCCCCCACCCCCGCTCTCCCGCTGGTAATAGCTCACCTTAAGTGATCACTCTCGTTACAGTGTGTATGGTAACACCCATTGTTTCATGTTCTCTATGTATATAAATCTCCCCACTATATTTTCCACTGAATGCATCCGATGAAGTGAGCTGTAGCTCACGAAAGCTCATGCTCAAATAAATTGGTTAGTCTCTAAGGTGCCACAAGTCCTCCTTTTCTTTTTGCGAATACAGACTAACACGGCTGTTACTCTGAAATTTGTTAACAAATGCATGGTGCTGGGGTTTATCTGTTCTAAACAAGGAAGCCTTAGTGAGGCTGCAACCCAAGAGTCCATTGTACCCCTCGTGGGAATGGGCGATCTGTGAGCAAAGCCATCTTTGCACTCAGTGCTGGACCAGCTGTGCTCCGTTCCATTCCCTGAGCAATGCTGAGCAGTCGGGAGCCTTGCACTAGTCATTAATGGTCCCAAGGGTCATTACTGCAACTGAAGGTGCAGAGAAGCCTCAGCCAGGCTCCTTTTCATGGCAACACCCCCTACGCTGGCTGCTGCGCCAGCTCTCCTCTCTTTGCTAGGATGATCATCCCATGGCTTTCTATGTCAGGCCAGATTTCCAAATGTGCTTGGCACCCCTGAGCCCCCACTAAATCCCCCAGCCCCTGAGAGCCACGGGAGCTGCTGAGCTCTATGGACACTGTCCCTTTGGCTTGATAGCTGCTTTGCTCCAGTCTTGAAGAGCAATGTGCCAGTCAGGACAGCCAAGGATTGGGGCCCAGCAATTCTGCATGATAGGGCAGCCCTACCATTGAGGCTTTCCAAAATAACCCACAAATCTTCCTGCTGACCTGTGAGTAAGACCTGGGCTTGAGAGGGGCAGTGACAGCTTGTCTTGCCCAGGAATGGCTGGTCACGTGTCTGTAGGACTTAGCTGGACGTATCCCATCTGCTCTGGGAGTTCAGCAGTGGTAAAGGCTACTGCTTCAGGGCTGATTGTGTGACCACATCGTACAGCACTTCTCTCTCTCTCGCTCTCTCTCTCGCTCTCACACACACACACACACAGAGTTGGTATCACTGATACTTCAGGCTCTGCCTCACTCAGAAAAAAGAGAAAAGGAACAAATAAAGTAAATATACCCTAATCCTCATTCTATGGGCCCCCTAGAGCTGTTAATTTGGCAGACTAGCTCTTTCAGATGAATGATCCATGCAGTGACCCAGCTGCATAGTGTGCATTCCTGTAGAGGGCTCTAAACCTTCCGAGGCAGAACAGTTGTTTGGTTATCCATCCTTGGGCCCTGGATCCTGTAAGAAGCAACAGGATAAAGGACCCTGGTTTGGGTTTGTTCACTATCAGCTCAGAAGCAGTAGATACCCTCTGATGAACTAATGTCAAATTCAGATATATTGTAGAGCAAGGGTGAGCAAACTTTTTTGCCCGAGTGCCACATCAAGATTTGAAACTGTATGGAGGGCTGGGTAAGGAAGGCTGGGCCTCCCCAAACAGCCTGGCCCCTGCCCCCTATCCGCACCCTCCCACCTCCCGCCCCCTGACTGCCCCCCTCAGAACCCGTGACCCATCCAACCCGTCCCGCTCCTTGTCACCTGACTGCCCCCTTCCAGGACCCCCCACCCCTAACCACCCCCCAGGACCCCACCCCCTATCCAACCCACCCTGCTCCCTGTCCCCTGACTGCCCCAACCCCTATCCACACCCCCGCCCCCTGACAGGCCCCCTGGGACTCCCACCCCCTATCCCATCGCCCCTGTTTCCCATCCCCTGCCCGCGCCTACCAGAACCTCCACCCCATCCAACCACTTCCTGCTCCCTGTCCCCTGTCTGCCCCCTGGGACCTCCTGCCCCTTATCCAACCCCCACCCCCGCTCCCTGCTCCCTTACCACGCCACTCAGAACAGCAGGAGCTCACAGCCCCCCTGCCCAGCCGGAGCCAGCCATGCCACCATGCTGCCCAGCAAGAGCGGCGGGCCAGAGCACTGGCGGTGCGGCGAGGGGAGGCTGCAGTGGAGGGGAACAGCAGGGGAGGGGCCGGGGGCTAGCCTCCCGAGCTGGCAGCTCAAGGGCCGGGCAGGATGGTCCCGCGGGCCGGATGTGGCCCGTGGGCCGTAGTTTGCCCACCTCTGTTGTAGAGCTTCTTACTGATGGGCAACAAGATTTCATGTAGTTGAACCCTCTGTAGCAATGACTTGGTTGGGACACGTCAAGGCTTTGTACACATATTTTGTGGTATTCTGGGAGCTCCAGACTTCTAACGTTGAGCAACTAGGTTCCCATGTGAAAATATTTCTGCTCTTTCTGTTCTTTCCAATGACTCTTCAACATGACTTTGAAGATCTCAGTTCAGCCTAGACATGCGGCTCAATCCTTCATGTAGTAAAGGTCACTTTTCTAGTTCCCTCTGCAGTAGGCTCAGCGTGCAGACTGATCTCCTCTGCAGAAATCGTTGTAATTTTGAGCATTATATGTCTATCAGTCATTCAGGCACATGGAGAAAGAAGTGGTTCAGGACTAGTTTGTAGCATTCATGCAAGGTTCATGCACTTGGCAACATTCAGTGCACACCCAGAGTGTTGTGTAGCAGCAGTGCACACATGGCTCCTCTCAAGGGCATGAACCTTGGAATCTCGCCCAGATGACATGAACTGTGGGAAGCCTCCCAGGACTGGGCTCAAGGCCCGAGAGCAAGGAATGCGGTAGATAGAAATTGGTAAATAAGAATGTTAAACAAAGCCAGTGTATTCCTTTTATCTGTTGGAGAATGTAATGCGTGGGGAGAGAGAAAGAATAAAGGAGAGGGTGGAAAGCTGACAGGGCAGCCCGTTGGCAGACCAGCCTGCTTGCTTGCTTAAAGCTTTGTGCTGTCTTGTATTTGGACCGCAACAACTGGCGCCCAACGTGGGGCCCTCAGCACTCACCTCGCCCGGCAAGGGTTTCAGACGCGTCACTCATCCGCTTCGCAGATCCCGGTGAGTATTTTTCGTCGTGGTAAGTATGGGAAGCTCCCTCTCTGCTTTGCAAGTGCAACACCGCAATGAGCTACAGTATTTGCTGCGTAAGGCTCAGCATGACTGTCCCACTCGAGAACTCACTCTCCTGCTACAGGAGGTCAGTGCCCAATGCCCGTGGTACCCTGAAGCCGGAACCCTTAAGCTAGCGGACTAGGAGCGGTTGGGCCAGACATTGCACAAAGAGCCTCGGGCGCCCGTGCAGGCTTTACATGCCTGGCACCTCTGCTGCAACGCGATACAGCGTGTCGCCTCGGAAAGGCCCTCCCTCGCGCCAATAGAGAGGCTGGTGATCTCGCCACTCCCGTCCACTCCTGCAGCCATCCCCCCTCCTGGTGATGCGACACAGCGTGTCGCCTCAGAAAGACCCTCTCCCGCGCCAATAGAGGGGCTGCCAATCTCACCACCCCTGTCCGCTCCTGCAGCCATCCCTCCCCCTGCTTCGCCCCCAGCGCCTCAATTACCACTGCCTCCCCTGTCTTCCCCACCGGAGCCGGTGTGTGATCACCATCCCCCCGTGGGACCCCATGCTCTGGGGCCCCCCAGGAGGTCGTCCGTGTCTGTTCAGGGGCTTTCACTGGTGCAACAAATGGTTCATGCAGCGAGGACTTGCCCAGATCTTACAGCAGAGGAATTAGCTGATCTGGTCTCAGTTTGCCCGGTGACCTGGCAGGATGATGGCCAGGGCAACCAGCTTGCAAACTGGGTCAGTTTGCCTTACTCAGTGATCAGAGAGGTAAAGAAAGCGATTCGCAAGTTCGGCCTCACTAGAACGTATGTACGTGGTCTCCTTGAAGGGCTAGGTACTGGGTACACCCTGGTCCCTGAAGACTGGAAAGCGCTGTTGCGCATGATGCTGACACCCAGTCAGTATGTTATTTGGCTTAGTGAGTATCGGCAGATGGCGGAACGCCAAGCCCAGGTATATATAGCGCAAGGTGTCATTTATGAGCAGTTAGCAGGGGAGGGCCCGTTTGCTACCGTTCAGATGCAGTCTCAACTCCCTCAGACCGTCTTCCCCATTATTTCCGCCTGTGCCCAGCATGCTTTCCAGAAGGTCCCGGATTCAGGCAAGCCTACCAAAAGCTTTGCCAGTATCCGTCAGGGTGCATCAGAGTCCTTTATGGATTTTACCAACAGATTGCAGGAGGCTATCCTCCGACAGGTGGATAACCCTGCGGCAGCTCAGGAGATCCTGTTAAAAATGGCGGTTGAAAATGCGAACGAGGATTGCCGCCGTGCTCTCCAGGCGGCACAAGCCGCTGGCATTCTAGAGCTGTCGGACATGTTGCGGGCGTGCCAGAACATCGGCACACAAGCACATAAAAATGGGATTCTGGCCGCTGCCCTGCGGAAAAGCGGGAAGGAGGGGAAGCGTTGTCATCGCTGTGGTAAGGAGGGTCACTTTCAGCGGGAGTGCCACTCATCGAGGGCGCCCGCCCACCCCTCAAAGAAGTGCCCCAAGTGTCGGAAGGGCTATCACTGGGCTAATCAGTGTCGTAGCGGGTCGGGAAACCGCACGACGGATCTCCCCCGAACCCAGGACCAAACGGGGGTGTTCCCCACTCAGACAACTGTTCCTCTGCCTTAAAATCCATAGACTCCATGAGGGCGGCGACTGCCGGAAGTGCAGGGCTTGATTTGATTATGCAGGAGGATGCTGATTTCAGTTGCCAGGGGAGGTCTGTGCCATACCTACACAGGTGACGGGACCTCTCCCTGCTGGATTTGTGGGTCTGGTTCTCCCTCGCTCACACGCTGGGAAACAGGGTTTTTTTGTCATCCCAGGGGTCATTGACGCCGATTACACCGGCGTTATTAAGGTTCAGGTGTGGACCCACCTTCCGCAGTCGCTCCCGCGTGGACGGTCAATTGCACAATTGATTTTAGTCCCCTATCAGGTGCCAGCCGCAGAGGATTGAGCCCAGGGCGGAGGCGGCTTTGGATCGACGCTGGCTCAGTCGCCACCTCAAGACACGTCCTCTCCACTTGTTGCTCTAACAATGTCGGTCCACCCTTCGAAACCTCAGTTAACACTTCTCTTAAATAATTTTCCTTTTACAGGGCTGGTGGACACTGGAGCTGACGTTACGGTGATTCGTGATCAGGACTGGCCGGTCAGTTGGCCAACAGTTCCTTCTAAAGAGTTGTGGGGGATCGGGGGTAGCAAACCTGGGCGCCAAAGTTTGTCTTGGGTCACGGTCTCTAAACCAGGAGGCCGTGCCCTTGCTACAATCCGCCCTTTTGTGCTCCCTGTCCACCTCAATATTTGGAGCCGTGACTTACTTGTAAAGCTGGACACCACCCTCGATATTAATATATAATGGCCACAAACCCTCCCCCACCCACCTTGCCCTCCGCATTACCATTGGCGTGGCAATCCTTAGAGCCCGTATGGATTGACCAGTGGCCCCTCCCCCTAGAAAAGCTGAAAGCGCTTCATTCGCTTGTGCGGCAGCATTTGCAAGCACAGCGATTGGAGAGCTCCACCAGTCCCTGGAACACCCCGGTGTTCGTTATTAAGAAAAAATCTGGTGCATGGCGGCTGTTACATGATTTAAGAGAAATAAACGCATCCAACCCATGGGCCCCTTGCAGTTTGGGTTGCCAAACACGAATTTAATTCCTCAAACCGATCAGGTTTGTGTGTTAGATTTAAAAGATTGTTTTTTCACAATCCCCCTTTGCCCACAAGATCGCGAAAAATTCGCGTTTACGGTGACAGAATATAATAATCAGCGACCCTCTCAAAAGTATCAGTGGAAGGTCTTGCCCCAGGGAATGCAAAATAGTCCAACCTTGTGTCAATTTTTTGTGGATCGGGCCCTCGCCCCTTTTCGTGCCCGATACCCCACACTAAAGGTCTACCATTATATGGATGATATTTTGCTTAGCGGTCCCCAGGTTACGGCACAATAGCTTGAATATTTGTCTCAGATTCTTGGCCAAAATGGCCTGTTAGTGGCATCAGAAAAAATCCAACGCTCTTATCCCTACCAATATCTCAGGCATAAGGTTTTACAAACCTATGCTGCCCCTGTTTGCCCGGAAGTGGTTCTACCCCAACCCCTAACCCTCGTTAAATTACAACAAATTTTGGGTCATTTAAATTGGATTCGACCCTACTTCCATCTCCCTACATCGATGCTGCAGCCGTTGTTCGAGCTCCTACATGGAGCTCGGACACCGGGCGCAATTATTGCCATCACTGAGGAGCACATTGCCTGCATTCGACAGATCAATGTAATGTTGAGTCAGCAGTTTGTGGATAGACTCACTGAGGTTCGTCCCCTGCGGTTAGTTCTCCTTGCCACCCCTCATACGCCTACTGCGGCTCTGTTTGTACCTCGTACAGACACAGCCATCTCTATCATAGAGTGGATATATTTGTCTTCCACTCCTCCTCGGAATATTTATCCTTATTTAGACGCCCTCTCCGACCTTGTTTGTAAAGCCCGCCACCGTGCAGTGCAACTCACGGGCACTGATTTAGTTGCCATTGTTTTCCCCTTATCACATAGTGAATTTGACTCCTTGTACCACAACTCCTTGGCTTGGCAGGTTGCTCTTTGTGATTATGTGGGAGAGATTTCTTACAATCCTCCAAAAGATCCTCGGTTGGTGATCACACAAAAGGTGCCACTAATCGTACATCGTCTTAGCCGCTCTCAACCTATTGTTTCAGCTATCACTCTTTTTACTGATGGCTCTCCACATCGCGGTGTTGTCACCTATCAACTAGGTGACCCCCCTCGTTGGCATTCTCGTTTTACGCTGCCTCAGCGTTCTGCGCAGCGCTCAGAACTGGCTGCTGTTATTTTGGCCTTTCAACTTTTTGCTGATTGTCCCTTTAATTTAATTGTGGACACCCATTATGTTTATCAGGTAATTGATCATTTACCCCTTGCCCTCATTACCCCGCAGGTCGATGCGGACCTTCTTCGCCTGTTTTTGTCCTTACAGTATCTCATCACCACTCGTAATTTCCCTTATTTTGTTGCTCATATTTGCAGTCATACCCCTCTGCCTGGGATACTCACTGAGGGCAATGCGTGCGCCGATCGCGCATTACGTGGTCAGGTAAATTCCCTCTTTTCTGACTCCACTGAAAGCCATTCCTTTTTTCATCAGTCTGCCTCTGTTCTGGCCCGACAATTTCACACTCCTGCTGATCATGCACGTTCTATTGTTTGTTCCTGCCCCCACTGTGCCGCTGCTGCCCCTACCTTTTCTGATGCCGTTAACCCCAGAGGTACCTCAGCGAATCAGCTGTGGCAAATGGATGTTACTCATGGGCCACAATTCCGCCCCTATTCGTTTTTACATGTTTCCATTGATACCTATTCGGGATTCCTCTGGGCAACCCCACAGCGTGGGGAAGCCACTCCCAAAGTTATTCACCATTTGCTAGCCTGTTTTGCTGTTATAGGTCGCCCGAGCCAGATAAAAACGGATAATGCCCCAGCCTATTGCTCCACAGCCCTCTCCACCTTTTGTGCCCAATGGGACGTCTGTCTCAAACACGGGATCCCTTATAATTCCACGGGCCAAGCTATTGTTGAACGTGCAAATCGCACGCTAAAAACCTTGCTTGACAAACAATTAAAACAAGGGGAGGGGCGTCTCCGAACCTTAGGAGACATTCAGCAACAACTGCATGTCCTTTTGTTTACTTTAAATAATTTAACACTGAATACAGATCAGCAGACCCCCGCGGATTGGCATTTTCATAAGTCCGAGGTACTGGAAAGACCGCGTGTTTATTACCGTCAGCTGCCCGATCCGCAATGGTTGGGCCCAGTACCTTTAATTACTTGGGGGCGGGGATATGCTGCTGTGTCTCTCCCTGCAGGACCATTGTGGGTTCCGGCCCGGTGTGTGCGACCAGCACTGAAATAGCATGGCGTGTCACCAGGGGCTGTCGAACCCCATACCGGAGTTTCAGCTGACCTTGGAGGAGAACGCGGTGCCTCCCGGGTCGACAATGGCGGGACGGAGGCGGAGGAGACGTAGCGTCCCAAGCCAGCCCGTGACATGGGGAGCAGTGAAAGCATTGGTCGCCGCAGCTCAACAAAGACTGGCAGCAAACCAACAGCCAGAGACTCCTGAGACTCTGTTTGTGGCCATTCTCGCCCAAATCACTGCTAATTCTGTATTGATTGTGTGTCTTGTGTGCCTGCTATTTCCTGTAGGGGTTGACTCGGGAGCGCCTCCTCCGTTACGGACCCGAATGACATATAACCTATGGGAAAAATTGGCTTCAATAGTAAATGTTACCAACTTTTGTTTATCTGATTTTGTAGCAGTTGAAGAATTGTTAGGTACGTGCCTTATTCCAGTATGTTGTCACCCTGAGGAAATAGGGAATGAGATGATGCTCGCTGCTTACGCGAACCTCTCTTCCCAGTACTCTAGCATGGCTAATTGGGGCCCGGCCAACTACACTTTACCTTCTTCGGCTTATTTTTTGCTGTTGCTGTGTGCAATGTATTTCCTTTTTGTTAAGGCTTTGTCGAGACCCGCCCTGGCAGGCTCCACGAGTTATGACCTTGTCTGTCCGGGAGTTAATTGGCTTGCAAAAGCAAATTGATGGCTACCATGAGATGGCCGAGCACAAATAAACAAAAAAGGAGGGGATGTAGCATTCATGCAAGGTTAATGCACTTGGCAACATTCAGGGCACACCCGGAGTGTTGTGGAGGAGCAGTGCACACACGGCTCCTCTCAAGGGCATGAACCTTGGAATCTCGCCCAGATGACATGAACTGTGGGAAGCCTCCCAGGACTGGGCTCAAGGCCCGAGAGCAAGGAATGCGGTAGATAGAAATTGGTAAAAAAGAATGTTAAACAAAGCCAGTGTATTCCTTTTATCTGTTGGAGAATGTAATGTGCGGGGGGAGAGAAAGAATAAAGGAGAGGGTGGAAAGCCGACAGGGCAGCCCGCTGGCAGACCAGCCTGCTTGCTTGCTTAAAGCTTTGTGCTGTCTTGTATTTGGACCGCAACACTAGTTAGAAAAGCTGGACGAGCACAAGTCCATGGGGCTGGATGCGCTGCATCCAAGAGTGCTAAAGGAGTTGGCGGATGTGATTGCAGAGCCATTGGCCATTATCTTTAAAAACTCATGGCGATCTAGGGAGGTCCCGGATGACTGGAAAAAGGCTAATGTAGTGCCCATCTTTAAAGAAGAGAAGAACGAGGATCCTGGGAACTACAGGCCAGTCAGCCTCACCTCAGTCCCTGGAAAAATCATGGAGCAGGTCCTCAAGAAATCAATTCTGAAGCACTTAGAGGAGAGGAAAGTGATCAGGAACAGTCAGCATGGATTCACCAAGGGCAAGTCATGCCTGACTAATCTAATTGCCTTCTATGATGAGATAACTGGCTCTGTGGATGAGGGGAAAGCAGTGGACGTGTTGTTCCTTGACTTTAGCAAAGCTTTTGACACGGTCTCCCACAGTATCCTTGCCAGCAAGTTAAAGAAGTATGGGCTGGATGAATGGACTATAAGGTGGATAGAAAGCTGGCTAGATTGCCAGGCTCAACGGGTAGTGATCAATGGCTCCATGTCTAGTTGGCAGCCGGTATCAAGCAGAGTGCCCCATGGGTCGGCCCTTGGGCCAGTTTAGTTCAATATCTTCATTAATGATCTGGAGGATGGTGTGGATTGCACCCTCAGCAAGTTTGCAGATGACACTAAACTGGGAGGAGAGGTAGAATCATAGAATAATAGAATATCAGGGTTGGAAGGGACCCCAGAAGGTCATCTAGTCCAACCCCCTGCTCGAAGCAGGACCAATTCCCAGTTAAATCATCCCAGCCAGGGCTTTATCAAGCCTGACCTTAAAAACCTCTAAGGAAGGAGATTCTACCACCTCCCTAGGTAACGCATTCCAGTGTTTTACCACCCTCTTAGTGAAAAAGTTTTTCCTATGAAGGTAGATATGCTGGAGGGTAGGGATAGGATACAGAGGGACCTAGACAAATTAGAGGATTGGGCCAAAAGAAATCTGATGAGTTTCAACAAGGACAAGTGCAGAGTCCTCCACTTAGGACGGAAGAATCCCATGCAACACTACAGACTAGTGACCGAATGGCTAGGCAGCAGTTCTGCGGAAAAGGACCTAGGGGTTAGAGTGGACAAGAAGCTGGAAATGGGTCAACAGTATGCCCTTGTTGCCAAGAAGGCCAATGGCATTTTGGGATGTATAAGTAGGGGCATTGCCAGCAGATCGAGGGACGTGATCGTTCCCCTCTATTCGACATTGGTGAGGCCTCATCTGGAGTACTGTGTCCAGTTTTGGGCCCCACACTACAAGAAGGATGTGGAAAAATTGGAAAACGTCCAGTGGAGGGCAACAAAAATGATTAGGGGACTGAAACACATGACTTATGAGAGGCTGAGGGAACTGGGATTGTTTAGTCTGCGGAAGAGAAGAGTGAGGGGGGATTTGATAGCTGCTTTCAACTACCTGAAAGGGGGTTCCAAAGAGGATGGCTCTAGAGCAGGTCCTCAAAGAATCAATCCTGAAGCACTTACATGAGAGGAAAGTGATCAGGAACAGCCAGCATGGATTCACCAAGGGAAGGTCATGCCTGACTAATCTAATCACCTTTTATGATGAGATTACTGGTTCTGTGGATGAAGGGAAAGCAGTGGATGTATTGTTTCTTGACTTTAGCAAAGCTTTTGACACGGTCTCCCACAGTATTCTTGTCAGCAAGTTAAGGAAGTATGGGCTGGATGAATGCACTATAAGGTGGGTAGAAAGCTGGCTAGATTGTCGGGCTCAACGGGTAGTGATCAATGGCTCCATGTCTAGTTGGCAGCCGGTGTCAAGTGGAGTGCCCCAGGGGTCGGTCCTGGGGCCGGTTTTGTTCAATATCTTCATAAATGATCTGGAGGATGGTGTGGATTGCACTCTCAGCAAATTTGCGGATGATACTAAACTGGGAGGAGTGGTAGATACGCTGGAGGGGAGGGATAGGATACAGAAGGACCTAGACAAATTGGAGGATTGGGCCAAAAGATATCTGATGAGGTTCAATAAGGATAAGTGCAGGGTCCTGCACTTAGGACGGAAGAATCCCATGCACCGCTACAGACTAGGGGCCGAATGGCTAGGCAGCAGTTCTACGGAAAAGGACCTAGGGGTGACAGTGGATGAGAAGCTGGATATGAGTCAGCAGTGTGCCCTTGTTGCCAAGAAGGCCAATGGCATTTTGGGATGTATAAGTAGGGGCATAGTGAGCAGATCGAGGGACATGATCGTTCCCCTCTATTCGACATTGGTGAGGCCTCATCTGGAGTACTGTGTCCAGTTTTGGGCCCCACACTACAAGAAGGATGTGGATAAATTGGAGAGAGTCCAGCGAAGGGCAACAAAAATGATTAGGGGTCTAGAACACATGAGTTATGAGGAGAGGCTGAGGGAGCTGGGATTGTTTAGTCTACGGAAGAGAAGAATGAGGGGGGATTTGATAGCTGCTTTCAACTACCTGAAAGGGGGTTCCAAAGAGGATGGCTCTAGACTGTTCTCAATGGTAGCAGATGACAGAATGAGGAGTAATGGTCTCAAGTTGTAGTGGGGGAGGTTTAGATTGGATATTAGGAAAAACTTTTTCACTAGGAGGGTGGTGAAACACTGGAATGCGTTACCTAGGGAGGTGGTGGAATCTCCTTCCTTAGAAGTTTTTAAGGTCAGGCTTGACAAAGCCCTGGCTGGGATGATTTAGTTGGGGATCGGTCCTGCTCTGGGCAGGGGGTTGGACTAGATGACCTCCTGAGGTCCCTTCCAACCCTGATATTCTATGATTCTATGATTCTAAATTGTACTCGACCGAGAAATTATTTTTTAGAAAGAAATCCAATCTTGAATTAGAGATGCCAGGTGACAGAGAATCCACCACACCCCTTGGGAAGCTGTTTCAATGGCTAATTACCATCATGGTTACAAACGTGCACATGTGACGGGTTGAACCCCCAGTCCGGGGTGCCACCTGATGTGCTGGTGTCCCACTGCATCTGCCTGGTCCACCAGCCTGGGCTTCCTCACCCTGTGCTTACTTCCCTTGCCTGAAATAAGCAAATGGAAAATAACAAACCAGTAACCACTTTGTCTGTTCTCTAGCCAGCACACTTAAAACTCACTAAAAATCACCACCAGTGTCTTAGAGCAATAAGGGGTGCACATTACCCTGCTCGCTGCACCACTGTGTCTCAGCCTGGACTCAGCTCCTGCCTTTCCCTTCAGGTGTTTTTAGCAATCTTCCTTCTCAGATGGAGAGGAAATGGAGAAGTGACCTCATTGCCTTACTTCTCAGCCTTAAATAGCATCCACATGAGGTGGGAATCTTTTGTTTCCCAGTCTGACCCCTCTAAATGGAAAAACACTGAAAGCCCAAGATGGGGGTCTAGTACCAGGTGACCTAATCTCCTGACCCTGTAGTGTCAAAGCAGCAACCCAGGAATCTCCTTAGGAAGGTGGGAGATTAGTATCTTCAAAGTTCTATTTTCCCTCTTAAATGGCTCATTCAGGCTGATGGCCTACTCTCTGGTGGGCGTTCCCTCACCCACACACACAGTTGTAATTGTTACATATTCAATATCCCTAAGTTCAGGTACAGAAATGATACATGTGTACATATTGAATAATCACATTCAGCAAATCGTAACCTTTCCAATGATACCTTACATGATCCATCTTGCATAAAACATACCTTAGCTATGCCATATTCATATCATAACAATATTTCTGTGAAGAATGTGGGGTGTAACGTCACAGCACGTTATTTCAATTTAATTTTTCAGGCTTCAATTTCCAGCTATTAGATCTAGTTCTGCCTTTGTCTGCTGGAATGAAGAGCCCTCTGCTATCAGAAATCTCTTATACGCCGGAATCAAATCATCTCTGAGCCTTCCCTCTGATAAGCTAAATAAATTGAGCTCCATTAGCCTGTCAGGCATTAATTCACTTGTGGTACAAACCTCGGGAACACAAGACAGCTTGTAATTTTCACACGAGTTAGCAGGTCAAGTTAAAGACTAGTGGGGAGTCCAGAGCCTGATTTCTAAAGGTATTTAGATACCTACAAATGCAGATAGATGCCTAGTGGGATTCTCAGAAGTACTTGGCTGTGTGTGACATTCTCTGGCCTAAGATATGCAGGAGGCCAAACTAGATGAGCAGAGTGGTCCTTTCTACACAGAATATCTATTACTATGTGCTACAAAATTAGAAGCATTTCAATGTGAAACACAAGGAGACCCCTTTTTGTACAGGCTAAAATTAATGGTTTCCCAAGAATGGCCTAGAGGGAGAGGAGAGATAGATTCCAAACTGAGACCCCACTGGCCTTCTCGGGAGTAAATCAGGAAGGAGGACACTGTTCTGCAAGGAGGAGGAGGGGGACCTCATCAGCAAGGCTGAGAAATCAAATGCTTGGTACATGTATAGTAATTACATAGATATGTAACAATGTAAGCAAAGGACAAGAGATACTTCATTGTAGCCAGGGCCAATTTGAGAGTATTGGTAAAAATAAAAATTGGTTCAAATAACATTGTAATTGTATATCCTACATGGAATTGTAAACATCAGCAAGGCTCCATGGTCAGGAAAATTCAGAGATCACGGCAAAGGCTGGGGGAGAGCCAACCTGAATTTAACAAGACCGCTTGTTCACCCCAAACCAGCCCTAAAAGGGTTAAGAAAGCTCAGAAAGGGTCAGTCAATGTGATCGGCCCCATGTGAGGGGATTAGTCTGGAGAAGTGAGCCCTGACTGGTGGGTGAAGCTCAGCTGAGCAGGTGTGAGCTGGGCTAGTATGAAGCCAGGAAGCTGGGCACTGAAAAGGTGGCAGTGAGGAAGCCTGCAGCCACCCTTAGGTGCATTGAAGAAGGAAGGAGGGAACCCTGAAAAAAGAGCAGGACCCTGGGAACCTGGCCCTAAAAGAAGGGTGTACCCCAAAGGGGAAACACCACAGGGACATGGCCAGGGGGAGGGGGGCATGAAGAGGAAGCTGCAGCTCCTGGAGTGAGAGAGGGTCAGAGGCATGAGAGAGAGGACAATGGGGTGGAGAGACCACCAGGAGCGGCATTCGACATGGAAGAGAGCTCCTGCCCAAAGCAGCCAGAAGGAGGTGCCACCTGCGGTGGGTGAGTACCCATGACACCCCTGTTTGTGGTTAATGATTTTTACCAATACTCTCAATCCATGGAACAAACACAAGCAGCAGCATGATGACTACCTCTCATCAAAATCACACTTTGCAAGGTGGAGAACCCCAATGGTTCTCATCTCTGGTAACCCAGCCCAGTACTGACCCCGGGTAACATACTCCAGTACTCAAGCATGTCAGAACAGAATTCACAAATGCCTCATTCATTTGAAATTGGTAACATTAAAGCAATACATCCCCTACTGTTAACATGGTAATAGATGTGCTACATAGTTATTTCTGTCAATGGAGGGAATAAGCTACACCAGGATAGTTCTATAGGCCACTCTAGGGGTTGTATCAAATTAACTATTGTGACAAAGTTCCTCCTCTACCTTGGTGGGTCTTGCTCTTATTGGCGGATTTGCTCACCTTGGAGCTTCACGGCAGCCCTCAGCGTGGCCGTTTTTCTGAACCCACAGTCCAGGTCGACTCCTCCCGTGTCTGACCAGGAGTTGGGAGGATTTGGGGGGAGCCCGGGCCCGCCCTCTACTTTTGCCAGGGCCCTGTGGAATGCAGCTGTCTAGAGTGCCTCCTGGAACAGCTGTGCGACAGCTGCAACTCCCTGGGCTACTTCCCCACGGCGTCCTCCCAACACCTTCTCCCAACCCCTTCTTTATCCTCACCATAGGACCTTCCTCCTGGTGTCTGATAATGCTTGTACACCTCAGTCTTCCAACAGTCCGCGTTCTTACTCTCAGCTCCTAGTGCCTCTTGCTCCAAGCTCCTCACACGCACACCACAAACTGAAGTGAGCTCCTTTTTAAAACCCAGGTGCCCTGATTAGCCTTCCTTAATTGATTCTAGCAGCTTCTTGATTGGCTGCAGGTGTTCTAATCAGCCTGTCTTAATTGTCTCCAGAAGGTTCCTGATTGTTCTGGAATCTTCCCTGTTACCTTACCCAGGGAAAAGGGACCTACTGAGCCTGGGGCTAATCTATCTGCCTTCTATTACTCTCGTATAGCCATCTGGCCCAACCCTGTCACACTATAGTGGTATATAAATGGTATGTAGAGCAGGCCCAAGAGCTGCCAGTGTGATACAGTGTTTCCTCCCCAGCTATGCAGATAGCGGAAGCTGACATGAACACAAGGAGTCTCCAGTAGCCCTGTGGGAGCTTACAGCACAGCAACAAAAAGAATGACATTAATGGGTGGACAGAAAAGTGTGTGTTTCCCACTATATCTCTGTTCTGAGCCCTAAGCAAGTTCCAGACTTAGGAGTACAACTGGAGGAAAGACAAAGGAAACACGTTTTTCCTGATTGGCGGCCAGGGCTTCACCGGAGACTCAACGGGCACCAACAGAAGCCATTTCCCCAGAGCAGAGCCATGACCCTGCACTGTGGAAAGGAACAGTCAGAGTTACCACATTTACTTGAAACACCTGAGTTCTTCCTGATCCCTAGGGGAGACGGAGGTGAAACCTGGGCTCCTCCAGGCAGAGGCACAGGTAGGAGAGGCTGTGTCAGCACCGGCAGGACCCCTGCTGGTCCCACACTGCACAGGCCCCCAGGTGCAGGATCACTACAGGCACCAACCCCAGGGGCACCCGGCTGAGGCCACCATCTGATGAGCTGGGAACATGCCTGTACAGCTGATGAATTCTGTGGGAGATTACGGATCCTGTGCCTGTGACCAGCTGCAAACTCCATTCTGAATGTGCAGCCTTTTGCCTTCCCTGTGGTCTGTTTGCCTCCATGTTGGATTGAAAGTTCCAAAGGCTGGTGGCAAAACAGTGACAGCAGAGGGGAGTTGACCCTTAAGTACCCAGTTGTTGGACATCTATCGACCCTAGCCAAAGACTGGTCCCTGCCCAGAACTGGTTTAGCAGGGGCAGGTCACCTTGGCAATGAAATCACCTGGCAGAGGTCTGTGCTCATGTGGGGAAACTGACAAGGGGGGCACCTGACAGGGGGCTGATGGTTTCAAAAGGAGAGAAACTGGTCTGCTCGGGGGGCCATTTTCTCCAGTTCATGCATGAGAGAGAGAAGCCACCAGGCAACGGCTTACATGAGGACGGGACACCTGGCCTGCTCATACAGTGCAAGGCCCATAGTTCCCCATGGACTCACAAAAGACTGGTGAGCTAGAAAGTGGGGAACTTTGTATTTCGGATACTTTATTGTTCGGTATGATCTGTGCTCTCCTACGTTTTCCATGATTAAATCTGAAGAGCCCAAAGATGCTCGACTGCCCCACCTGTCTGTGCATGTTGACTGCTTCACAACTGCTGTGTGCCCATGAGAGAGCTAAACTGTAAACCAGGAGCTGGCCAGCCACTGGGGGAGTTCTGGGAGAGCGGTGTGCTTAGTGCTAGGGAGTCCGAAGGGTCAGCGCTGCGGCCAGGGGCTAGCTGGCTGCACAGTGGGTTCTGACACTTGGAGGAGGGTGCCAGATAAAGGGTCTGTGGCCGGAAAAGGATCCCAGCAGGGACCCAGACACGGGGGCAGTGGCTGGACTGGTCAGGTTCCAGGTGTTTGAAATGCCCCGGAGATCCAGGACGCAGGGGCTTGGATTCCCTCAGAACTGTGCTCATCCATAGCCAGGAAGAGGCGCTCGCTAGGATTTGTGATGACAACATAATCAGCTTGGAAGCAGCCATGTCCTGCGAAAGCCAGCCTAGAACCTCCAGCCTGGAACAAACCCAGCTGGCCCAGCAGAGCACTTCCCCATGTCGGTGCCTCTCAAAGTGAGGCATTAGTGGAAATACAGTGGTCCCTGGGGAGCAAGTGAAGCAGGGAAGTTACCAAGTGCCTCGCGTGGGACTGCTGGTTTACATATCAGAGTGCCTCGTGTGAACCAGATGTTATGGGAAGGCTGAGTAGAGTCAGCCTGGGCCAGGCACTCTTGCCTTCACTCTCGTCCATTTCTGAGTCCATTGCTGAACATTACACTGCATGCATCCCTCTGTGTCCTACAGCCGGGGGGAAAGATTCCTCTTTGAGGGAATTATTCCCAAAGCATAGCCCTCTCTATGGGGGGCCCAGCACAGCTGCTAATGTGCTCTGGAATAATCATCATCCAGGGTCCCACAGGCAGCATTTGGAGGGCAGGGCTATGTTAAATGCTGCCAGGGAGAAGTGGCCCTCCAGTCATGGCTATATGGAATATCCAAAAAAACCAAGAAGTCCTTGTGGCACCTTAGAGACTAACAAATTTATTTGGGCATAAGCTTTCATGCTAGAAGGCTAGAACCTACTTCATCAGATGCATGGAGTGGAAAATACAGGAGCAGGTATAAATAAATGAAAAGATGTGAGTCGCCTTACCAAGTATGAGGTCAGTCTAATGAGACAATTCAATTGATAGCAGGATACCAAGGGAGGAAAAATAACTTTATGTTTATAGTTTATGGATATTAGGAAAAACTTTTTCACTAGGAGGGTGGTGAAACACTGGAATGAGTTACCTAGGAAGGTGGTGGAATCTCCTTCCTTAGAAGTTTTTAAGGTCAGGCTTGACAAAGCCCTGGCTGGGATGATTTAGTTGGGGATTGGTCCTGCTTTGAGCAGGGGGTTGGACTAGATGACCTCCTGAGGTCCCTTCCAACCCTGATATTCTATGATTCTATGATTCCCAACACATTTGGCTTTGCTGGGACCCAAGTCCCACTCCAGAAGCACAGTGGGTCCTGCACAGCTCCATGATCATGTTCTCAGAGGACAACGGCCTGAGCAGAGAGGTGCTGAGCTCTGGGACGCACTCAGCTGAGTCACTCTCATTGAAAGAAAAATGTCCACATCAGCTACGTCTTCAATGCCCGAAGCCCCTTTGCAGAGCTGTGCTGAGCTCAGTGCAGTGACTTCGACCCGAGAAGTAGGAGAACCAAACCAGGAGGGATTCAACACCCCCCATTCCAGGAAAATTAACTACACTTTACCAAGCAAAGACCCCACTGAAATCCAGGGTCCTAATCTGGATGCTGTGCTGCAGTAGGCCCAGTCCCTGAACTGTGGCCCCTGGAGACATTTTCCCTCCTGGCTGCTGGGTGAGCATCTTTTCAAAGGTGTAGCAAGAGCCACTCTCCAGCACAGATGGTTCTTCCCCATGCCTCTGAAGGCGTTAGGCCAGGGGTGGGCAAACTTTTTGGCCTGAGGGCCACATCGGGGTTCTGAAACTGTATGGAGGGCTGGGTAGGGAAGGCCATGCCTCCCCAAACAGCCTGGCCCCTGCCCCCTATCTACCTTGTTACTTCCCCCCTCAGAACCCCTCACCCATCCAACCCCCCCCTGCTCCTTGTCCCCTGACCGCCCCCTCCCAGGACCCCCCGCCCCTAACCACTCCCCCGGGATCTCACCCCCTATCTAACCCCCTCTGCTCCCTGTCCCCTGACTGCCCCAACCCCTATCCACACCCCCACTCCCTGACAGGCTACCCGGGACTCCCATGCCTATCCAACCCCCCCATTCCCCGTCCCCTGACTGCCCCCCCCAAGAACCTCCACCCCATCCAACCACCCCCTGCTCCCTGTCCCCTGACTGCCCCCCCAACCTCCTGCCCCTTATCCAACCCCTCGCCCCCTTACCATGCGGCTCAGAGCACCAGGACTGGCAGCCACGCTGCCCGGCAGGAGCTTGCAGCCCTGCTGCAGCCCAGACCACTGGTGACACAGCGAGCTGAGGCTGCAGGGGAAGGGACAGCAGGGGAGGGGCCGGGGACTAGCTCAAGGACCGGGCAGGATGGTCCCACAGGCCGATGTGGCCTGCGGGCCGTAGTTTGCCCACCTCTGTGTTAGGCCATTCACATGCCTATGCTTCTAGCCCCTGCAGGGCTGGCAGTGTGTCTCCTCCCTCTCCCTCTCCCCCTCATCACTGTGGCCCCTGAATCCAGCTACCTGATTATTCTCGCTCAGTGGAAACAACCCACAGCCCCGAATGTTGCGCACCAGGCTGAGTGTCTCAGAAATCTCCACATCTCAGAAGAAGCTGTTTCATGCTGGAAAGGGAAGCTCTGGAATGGCTCAGCAGTGACTGGAACCCCGGTGGGACCTGCTCTGCTGACCCGTGACTCCATATTCTGTCTGAGGCTCTCAGAGAGTGCAGAGAAGCCAGGATTTGACTTTACTTGCAACCCTCCCCATCCTTTGACTTGCCTTAGGGGTGCTGGGAATGCTGGGGGGAGGGCAGAGAGGGATGGGTGGTATTGTACTTCAGGGCTGGATGGGCTTCTATAAACTGTACTTTGTGAGCCTTTAAAAAAAAACCTGCACATTTCTAAGGCCTGATGCTGATCTCATTCACCAGGTGTAAATCACAAACAATTCAGTGTGACCCTCCCCTCCCCCAAAAGCACAACCATACGGGTAAGAATGAGCACAAGGGAAGGAGCCCGGTGGCACTCCAGAGGTGTGAGAAGCCACATGGGAACAGGCTAAATCCCTGCCCTCCTGCCAGCAACAGGTGTTTCCTGGGAGATGTATTAGGGAGCATCCCAGCTCCCCAGCCATCCTGCCCCACATGGGCACAGTCACTCAGAGCTGAGACATCCCACTCTGCCCCGTGCCGTAGTGCAGCTTCCCAGCAACCTCTTCGGGCTTGTCTCCATGTGAAAGTCACTCTGGAGTAAGGCAGGATGTGAATTTGGAGCACGACAACTCTTCCAGACTAGCTCTCTGTGTGGATGCTCACTGCAGAAGAGTTATTTCAGACCAGTTATTCTAGCCAGCCGTCAAGACAGACTCCTGGTCTCAGGATCCTATGGCTAGCCTGCCTGTCAGCCCTGGAACTCTTAAAGACAGACATCTGTGCACTGTGACTGATCCAGCGGTGGCTGCCCTCCTCCAAGAGACACAGAAATCAGAATAAAGTAAGAGGGGATTCACTGTTCCTGGACTAGCTGATTACAAGGAAGACAAGAGAATGGGAAATTACAATTCTAGTCCTAAAACAATAACCAGCATATAAATGAATTGAGCGGCATGCTGGCCTCTGGCACGGACAAAGAAGCCCACACAGCTCTCACTGCTGAAAGAGGGACTAATGAGCAGAGACATCTTCAGTGTTGCTGGTGCCCGGTAATCCTGTGAGACTCCCCCAGCCCCCCAAGTGGACACGAGAAACCCTCTTGCGTCTGGGGGTGAAACTTAAGCTCCCTGTAGGAGCCAATGGGCCAGACTCCGGGCTGCTGTAACTCCACTGACGTCAGTCCCTAGAGATGAACTTGGCCCAGAAGGTCACTTTCTGCAGTTCGTGTAGTGAACCCTGATACAGTGTTTTCATCCTGACGGGCCAGCTTCAAACATCAGAAAAAAGCAAAGACAACTGAAACCCAAACACCATTGTTTCTCCTTTTTGCACGGGTCACCTTTAAACATTTAAAGCTCTTTTTGTTGTATTCCAATGAGCCATACTTATTTCGACTTTGTCTTTAATTTTCTAGTTTTCTCTCTACTTCTATAACATTGCCAAGCAAATATATTGGATTTTTCTGGGTTTTGGATGCCCTGATTTGAGTCATAGAATGGCTAGATGCAGCAGCTACAAGTGTACGCCTTGAAGAGAAAACCTCGCTCTGGCCTAGGGAAAGTAAGATCCAACAGCTCTCTCGTACAAGGACTCGGACACAAAGGAAGGCATTGCAATCTACCACCCCAAAGAATGGCTAGGGAGAATCAGTAGCCAGAGAGAGAGTCAAATGAGCTGACAGGTTCAAGACCCTGTCACACATCCCTGAAGAAACTGCTTTCTAGGCATACATTTCAAAACTTGGACCCAAAGTTACAGGCACATTGTGCATGTAAAATTCATGCCGTGCATGCCAGTCTGGTAGTTGTGTGTACAGATACTGGCACACGTGCAGAGTTTTGTCCCTAAATATCAATCTTTCCTGACATTCATGTGATTTTTACAAATATGCATATACATATCACTCTATTTACAGACACACGGTGCATAGAGGCAGTGGGGCATCATTCTGCTCTGCCTTGTGCAGCTATGCAAGCAGCAGAGAGAAGATCCAGGGAGCATCTCCATCCCCAGACACACCCACACAGCACCCAGCCAGGATCCCTTCCTAGCCACCTCCTGAGTGATCTACATAGTACCTGCATGAGGAAGCAGCCAGGGCCCATGCTGTGTCAGACAGGACACACTGGAGGTTGTATGCACTGCTCCCTTTTCGGAGCTGCAGTAGCTGCATTGCAGATCATGGTCCTGCCAGCTGCTCTGTGCTGTCCTGCCAATTAGCAGCCAGGAGGGCTAGGAAGCTGCCCCACTGCTGACTCCACTCCACTCCATTCTCTCCCTCCAAGGGCAGGACTTTGCCCTGAAGGTTTACATGGCTTGCATTTTTTACAATGGCTATGTCATAACCATACAGCCAAGGGTAGCCTAGAATTCCTCCTTACCTGTAGGGAGTTAAGAAGTTCAAATAACCTGGTTGGCACCTGACCAAAAGGACCAATGGGGAAAGAAGATACTTTCAAATCTTGGCGGGGTGGGGGAGGCTTTGTTGTGTGTGTTCTCTTGGGAAGCAGAGAAGCGTCAGGTCAGAAAACTCCTTCTCCTATAACCATCCTAAAAGTCTCTCATATTACAAAAATTCTCTCGG
The DNA here is from genome assembly GCF_965140285.1 of Lepidochelys kempii. NCBI lineage: Eukaryota > Metazoa > Chordata > Testudines > Cheloniidae > Lepidochelys > Lepidochelys kempii. The sequence continues at coordinate 6,006,806 of NC_136404.1, forward strand.
GTTCGGCTAGATTAAACACAGAAAGGCTAGAATGACTGACAATTAGAATTAGCCAGATTCAAAGCTGATGAGACAAAAAGAAAATGATAGATGGATGGAGGCAGAAGAAGCTGCCCACAAGAGAGCCCTGGAGTTAAAAGAAAGAGAGAGGAAGCATGAACTGGAGTTAGAGACAAAACGCTTAGAGATGGAAAGGGCTAAGCAGAATATACCAGACAACCCTGGCAATATACTAGACAATCCTTCTCCAGGTACCACTTCCCATCCCAGAAAGTTCCCCACCGACAAGGCAGGCGATGATACCAAGGCATTCTTAGAAAATTTCGAAAGGGCCTGCCTTGGGTACAACATCTCTACAGACCAGTACATGGTGGAGCTGAGGCCGCAGCTCAGTGGACCCTTAGAAGAGGTGGCGGCTGAAATGCCTAAGGAACACATGAACAGTTTTGAACTTTTTAAAAAACAGGCCAGAATCAGAATGGGGCTAACACCCAAGCCTGTCCGTTGGCGGTTCAGAGCCCTACGGTGGAAACTGGACGTGGCATTTTCCCAACACGCCGACCACGTTGTAAGAAATTGGGATGCCTGGATATGAGGAGCACGCATCAAATCTCGGGAAGATCGGTCTCTCCTGATGCAAATGGAGCAGTTCCTAGAGCATGTTCCTGAGGAAATAAAACAGTAATCGAGGCGGGGGAGATTGGAACCAAATGGGTGGAGGTGGCGGAAAAGAAAAAAACTGGTAGCAGTTGGAGCAGATATCAGAAGGGGCAACCCGAGACGACACCCTACCACTGGGGGCAGCCCACGGCCCCACCTACATCCAAGGAAAACCCCAAACACCTTATTGTCCCACCACACCCATCTCCAGCACCCCACCTCGCCCCAGTGACCAGTCAGCTGGGCGATGTTTTAAATGTAACGAGCCGGGGCATGTGAAGGCCAACTGCCCCAAGAACCCCAACAGACTGCAGTTCATTACACCGGAGTCACACCAAAGGTCCTCAGGCCCAGATGCCTCCCAGGTACCCTCAGAGCAAAGGGAAACTGTGAGTGTGGGAAGAAAGAAGGTTATAGCGTGGAGGGACACTGGAGCACAAGTGTCGGCTATCCACCAATCCTTAAGTGGACCCCAACTTAATCAACCCAGAGATCCAAGTGACGATTTAACCCTTCAAGTCAAACTCTTTTGACTTGCCTACAGCCAAGTTGCCTGTCCACTACAAGGGCTGGTCAGGAATGTGGACTTTTGCAGTCTATGATGATTATCCCATTCCCATGCTGCTGGGGGAAGACTTGGCCAACCATGTGAAGCTAGCCAAGAGGGTGGGAATGGTCACCCGCAGCCAGGCTAAGCGAGCTGTCACACCTAGCTCTGTTCCTGAGCCTTCTACAAGGGCCCAATCTGTGTTACCAGAGACCCAGACTGAGGTGGTGGAACCAGACCCCATGCCAACATCTGCGACAGCAGTAGTGGATCCAGTCACAGAGACCCAGCCAAAGCCAGTCCCAGAACCGGAATTGGCAAAGCAACCAGCACCAGAACCGTTGCCAGCACTGAGTCCAGCACTTGCAACCCCATTTACAGCTCCAACACCAGAGAGCACCACCGATCCTGCACTGGCAAAAGCAGCAGATAACCCTACATAAGAGGCTCCACCAGAGCCTGAAATACCACATAGTGCCCCAGCGGAGAGCGGTTCACAGTCAACAGAAACAGCCCCATCACCTGCATCGCTTCCAGAGGGACCAAGCCCAAGTCCACAATCCAGTGGACAGTTGATCAAGGGAACAATTCCAGGCTGAACAGGAAGTAGATGAAAGCCTCCAGGGAGCTTGGACGGCAGCCCGGAGCAACCCACCGCCTCTCAGTTCTTCTAATTGATCCATGTTTCTTGTAGAAAGAGGACTTTTATACAAGGAAACTCTTTCTGGTGGGCACCATGAAGACTGGCATCCTCAGAGACAGTTGGTAGTTCCAACTAAGTACCAGGTAAAGCTATTAAGCTTAGCCCACAATCATCCTAGTGGCCATGCTGGGGTGAGCAGGACCAAAGACCGTTTGGGGAGGTCCTTCCACGGGAGGGAATGGGCAAGGATGTTTCTACCTATGTCCGGTCTTGTGAGGTGTGCCAAAGAGTGGGAAAACCCCAAGACCAGGCCAAAGCCTCTCTCCAGCCACTCCCCATAATTGAGGTTCCATTTCAGCGAGTAGCTGTGGATATTCTGGGTCCTTTCCCGAAAAAGACACCCAGAGGGAAGCAGTACATACTGACTTCATGGATTTTGCCACCCGATGGCTGGAAGCAGTAGCTCTAAGCAACACCAGGGCTAAAAGTGTGTGCCAGGCATTAACAGACATTTTTGCTAGGGAAGGTTGGCCCTCCGACATCCTTAAAGATTCGGGAACTAATTTCTGGCAGGGACCATGCAAAGCCTGTTGGAAGCTCATGAGGTGAACCATTTGGTTGCCACCCCTTACCACCATCAAACAAATGGCCTGGTGGAGAAGTTTAATGGAACTTTGGGGGCCCTGATACGTAAATTCGTAAATGAGCACTCCAATGATTGGGACCTAGTTTTGCAGCAGTTGCTCTTTGCCTACAGGGCTGTACCACATCCCAGTTTAGGGTTTTCACCATTTGAACTTGTATATGGCCGTGAGGTTAAGGGGCCATTACAGCGGGTGAAGCAGCAATGGGAGGGATTTACACCTTCTCCAGGAACTAACATTCTGGACTTTGTAACCGACCTACAAAACACCCTCCGAACTTCTTTAGCCTTGCTAGAGAAAACCTAAAAGATGCTCAGGAAGAGAGTATGATGAACATGCCAGAGAATGTTCCTTCAAAGTAGGGGACCAGGTCATGGTCTTAAAGGCGCTCCAGGCCCATAAGATGGAAGCGTCGTGGGAAAGGCCATTTACGGTCCAAGAGCGCCTGGGAGCTGTTAACTATCTCATAGCATCCCCTACCTCAAACCTAAAGCCTAAAGTGTACCATGTTAATTCTCTAAAGCCCTTTTATTCCAGAGAATTAAAGGTTTGTCAGTTTACAGCCCAGGGAGGAGATGACGCTGAGTGGCCTGAAGGTGTCTACTACGAAGGGAAAAGTGCGGGTGGCGTGGAAGAGGTGAACCTCTCCCTGATGCTTGGGCATAGGCAGCAACAGCAGATCAAGGAGCTGTGCACTAGCTACGCGCCGATGTTCTCAGCCACCCCAGGATGGACCAAATGGGCATACCATTCCATTGATACAGGTAATGCTCACCCAATTAGAGCCCAACCTTACCGGGTATCTCCTCAAGCCAAAATTGCTATAGAACAGGAGATCCAGGACGTGCTACAGATGGGGGTAATCCGCCCCTCTAACAGTGCATGGGCATCTCCAGTGGTTCCAGTTCCCAAACTGGATGGGGAAATACGTTTTTGCATGGACTACCGTAAGCTAAATGCTGTAACTCGCCCAGACAACTATCCAATGCCACACACAGATGAGCTATCGGAGAAACTGGAACAGGCCCAGTTCATCTCTACCTTAGACTTAACCAAGGGGTACTGGCAAGCACCACTGGATGAATCCGCCAAGGAAAGGTCAGCCTTCACCACACATGTCGGGCTGTATGAATTTAATGTGCTCCCTTTCGGACTGCGAAATGCACTCGCCACCTTCCAGAAACTTGTAGATAGTCTCCTAGCGGGATTGGAAGAATCTGCAGTTGCCTATCTTGACGATGTGGCCATATTTTCTGACTCACGGGCAGAACACCTGCAGCATCTCCGGCAGGTCTTCGAGCGCATATGAGAGACAGGACTAACTGTTAAGGCTAAAAAGTATCAAATAGGCCTAAACAGAGTGACTTACCTTGGACACCAGGTGGGTCAAGGAACTATCAACCCCCTACTGGCCAAAGTGAATGCTATCCAAAAGTGGCCTGTCCCAAAGTCAAAGAAATAGGTCCAATCCTTCTTAGGCTTGGCCGGATATTACAGGAGATTTGTACCACACTACAGCCAAATCGCTGCCCCACTGACAGACCTAACCAAAAAGAAACAGCCAAATGCAGTTCAGTGGACTGAAGAGTGTCAGAAGGCCTTTAACCAGCTTAAAGCAACACTAATGTCTGATCCTGTGCTAAGGGCCCCAGACTTTGATAAACCGTTCCTAGTACCCACAGATGCATCCGAGCGTAGTGTGGGAGCAGTTTTAATGCAGGAAGGACTGAATCAAGAGTTCCATCCTGTTGTCTTTCTCAGCAAGAAACTGTCTGAGAGGGAAAGTCACAGGTCAATCAGCGAAAAGGAATGTTACGCCATTGTGTATGCTCTGGAAAAGCTATGCCCATACATTTGGGGATGGCATTTCCACCTGCAAACAGACCATGCTGCGCTAAAGTGACTTCATACCATCAAGGACAATAACAAAAATACTTCTTTGGTGGATTTTAGCTCTCCAAGATTTTGATTTTGAAATACAACACATTTCAGGAGCTTCTAACAAAGTGGTTGATGCACTCTCCCGTGAAAGTTTCCCAGAATCAACTGGTTAAAATCATCCTTGAAATGTGGAAAATATTGTTAGTTTTTTATATAATCAGTAGTATATCTAGAGGTGCATGTGTTTTATTAACTCTGTTTTCTCCTAGAGCTCAAGGAAGAAATCACAGCAAGTGTGGTACAGGCTGTCCAGCACCGTCTGTGATATGTGGAGAGTGTCATAACTATACAGCTAAGGGTAGCCTATAATTCCTCCTTACCTGTAAGGGGTTAAGAAGCTCAAATAACCTGGTTGGTACCTGACTAAAAGGACCAATGGGGAAAGAACATACTTTCAAATCTTGAGGGGAGGCTTTGTTGTGTGTGTTCTCTTGGGAAGCAGAGAAGCATCAGGTCAGAAAACTCCTTCTCCTATAAACCATCTGTCATAAATATAAAGGGAAGGGTAAACACCTTTAAAATCCCTCCTGGCCAGAGGAAAAACCCTTTCACCTGTAAAGGGTTAAGAAGCTAAGGTAACCTCGCTGGCACCTGACCAAAATGACGAATGAGGAGACAAGATACTTTCAAAAGCTGGGGGAAGTGAGAAACAAAGCCTCTCTCTCCGTTTGTGTGATGCTTTTGCTGGGGACAGAACAGGAATGGAGTCTTAGAACTTAGTAAGTAATCTAGTTACATATGCATTAGATTATGATTTCTTTAAATGGCTGAGAAAATAAGCTGTGCTGAATGGAATGGATATTCCTGTTTTTGTGTCTTTTTGTAACTTAAGGTTTTGCCTAGAGGGATTCTCTATGTTTTAAATCTAATTACCCTGTAAGGTATTTACCATCCTGATTTTACAGAGGTGATTCTTTTATTTTTTCTTCTATTAAAATTCTTCTTTTAAGAAACTGAATGCTTTTTCATTGTTCTTAAGATCCAAGGGTTTGGGTCTGTGGTCACCTATGCAAATTGGTGAGGATTTTTATCAAGCCTTCCCCAGGAAAGGGGGTGTAAAGGTAAGGGAGGATTTTGGGGGGAAAGATGTTTCCAAATGGGCTCTTTCCTAATAATAATAATACCGGTTAGACGTTTGGCGGTGGCTGCGAAAGTCCAAGGGCAAAGGGTAAAATAGTTTGTACCTTGGAGAAGTTTTAACCTAAGCTGGTAAAAGTAAGCTTAGGGGGGTTTTCATGCAGGTCCCCACATCTGTAGCCGAGCGTTCAGAGTGGGGAAGGAACCTTGACACCATCCTAAAAGTCTCTCATATTACAAAACTGGTTAGTAAAAGCCAGGCAAGGCATGTTAGATTATCTTTTGTTCTTCTTGTGAATTTTTCCTTTGCTGGAGGGAGGTTTATTCCTGTTTTTGGTAACATTGAAACTAAGCCTAGAGGAAGTTCTGCTGTGTTTTTGAATCTTTTGTTACCCTATGAAGTTATTTTCCATCCTGATTTTACAGAGGTGATTTTTACCTTTTTTTTAAAATAAAATCCTTCTTTTAAAAACCTGACTGATTTCTCTATTGTCCTAAGACCCAGGGGTTTGGGTCTGTGATCATCTGTAACCAATTGGTTAGGATATTATTCTCAAGCCTCCCAGGAAAGGGGGTGTAAGGGCTTGGGGGGATATTTTGGGGGAATAGGAACTCCAAGTGTTCCTTTCCCTGATTCTTTGTTAAATTACTTGGTGTGGCAGCGTACCCTCCAAGGGCAAAGAATTTGTGCTTTAGGGAAGTTTTAACCTAAGCTGGTAGAAATAAGCTTAGGGGGTCTTTCATGCGGGTCCCCACGTCTGTACCCTATTGTTCAGAGTGAGGAGGGAACTCTGATAGACTAACTCACAGATCACCATGGAAGCAAACTTTTAGCAAGCTGCCTGGTCTAGAATATCTTCCAGCCTGCAGTTCTGGCCATATTTGTCACAAGCCATGCAAAGTTGTAAGCTGAGAAACTTTCCACCTCACCTCTTCCAGTGATTTATTAATGTCATCTCAACTTGGAGCTCTGTTGGAGCAAGGATGACATTCCCACGTATTGGAGTCCCCAGTCTCCAGCCATGGAAGGAATATGAGCAGCCAAGACCTATATTAAAGGCACAGACTTTTAATCGTTCTGTTAAAATTAAATCCCTGGTTAGCTGTGGTCTGCTAGCCCTGCTGCCACGTGAAATATGGATTCCAGGCTACCCAGCACTGGCAGATTGCTGCAAAGTGGTGAATGGCTCTTGTAAAACAGACTCAGAACTGCTTTACAATCTGTCCTGACCCAGACGTCTAGCCAGTTTAGGTTCTAGTGAACAGTGATTCTCTCAAACGCAAGTAAAAGGGGTGTGGCAGCCTTTCAAGGAGTAGACATTTTACTGAATAAAAACGTGACTCAGAAAGCAGGTCTGACGTCTAGACAAGGGGCGATTTACCATCAGTTTAAAAAAATCAAATCAAATCAAATGTTGTTTCAGGCCATGTAGGTCTGTGCACAGCTTCTCTCGGTCTGCCTCTCATGGGAGTCCTGGCAATGTGTGGCTCTTCGAGGTCACAAGTAGGAGCAGGCAAGGCTGCGAGTGGGGGACAATGCGTCTTGGTGCTCTCTGCCGCATCATTCTTCCAAGGCAAACCTCAGGCTGTTTGCCTTGGCACATTGACTCTTCAGCTGGTGCTTGCCCCGGAAAATGTGCTAGTTGTTTCTACGGGGTGAGGAGTTCTACCCAGGCCCAAGCTAAAGCCTCCAAGTTCTGAGGAAGGCTTCAGTAGAGCAGGTTAAAAAAAAATTCTTTTCCACCACAGAAAATTTTGATTTTTTTTTTGGCAGAAATTCAAATACAAAAAAGTTCATCCTACACCTAAAAATGTCTGAAAACTAAAATAATCTTGGCAGTGGACGGAGTGTACCATGGGAGTTTCTGGTGAGGGTGCAACATGGGAGATGTAGTCCACCAGGGAGCCTGGCCCCATAGAGGAGAATGGGCGAATGAGGGAACCAAACTACAAATCCCACGAGGCATTGCAGCAGCTTTCCCAAACTGAAATATTTTTGTTTTCAGGCATTCAATTTTTCAAAGAAAAAATTAAATTTCCTATGAAAAGCAGAGACTTTTCATGAAAACTTGCATTTTGTCAAACATTAATTTTCCATGAAAAACAGTTTTGATGGAATATTATTGTCCAGTTCTCCCGCCTGGCCATAGGAGCTGGATCCCAAGATAATGGTACTGTGCTCTCCCGGAGCCTGGGTGGGGATCTGAAAATTGCAATCACCAGAAGTCTGGACATAACAGCGTATTTGGAGTAAAGGATTCTCATCACGCTAGTATTGATGGCAAAATGGAAAATATTCCTTCTACTTTACTACAGTAGAAATATGTGTTACAGATCCTGAAAACAAGGCTCAGGGCAAGCCGCAGGGACTGATTCTCCACTCACTTGCCCCAATGTAAATCAGGAGTAACTGCAATGAAATTAGCCTAATTGTACTGATGTAAATCTGGAGGATGCGATCGAAGAATTGGACCTGTAATCTCTTCTAGTTTGGTGGCTACCAATAAGGCTTCATAAACCAAAAGACTAAAATGAGAGCCACCAAAATGTGGCTGGCCACCGCTCTAGAGAGCGTTTGAGTAAGATTGTGCTGAAAAGTTTTTGAGACGTGGTTAAGAGATTTAGATTACAGCAACATCAGATTCCCTTCCAGCAGCTAGACCTCTACCTTCAAGAAAACCAAGTTCTAACACCTACCCATTACATATGCAGACGTAGCAGTAAAAAAACAACCCACCAAAAGTCCCTGACAACAGTCAGGTTCTCAGATAATCCTGATTATCAAGGATCCTGTGATGAGTTGTATCCAGATTGTACTCCCTAACTATTCAACAGGGGAAAAATCAAGTCAATTAGACATACTTTGGGTCTGACTTTGTTAGTTCTAATTCCAGCTAGACTACATTTGGAAAAAACTAATGGTAGGAATTTTTTAAAGTACACTGGAAGCAGGAAGCCTGCCAAAGAGGCAGTGGAACCACTAGACAATGAAGGTATTAAAGGAGCTCTCAAGGAAGACAAGGCCGTTGCAGAAAAGCTAAATGCATTTTTTGCCTTGATCGTCACGGCAGAGGATGTGGGGGAGATCCCTACTCAGAGCTATCCTTTTTGGGTGACAAATCGGAAGTCTTGTCCCACACCAAGGTGTCAACGGAAGAGGTTTTAAAACAAACTGATAAAGTAAACAGTAATAAGTCGCCAGGAACACCAACTCTTCTACTAAGAGTAGTCCTGTCTTTCTCAGTGAGATTACAGTGTACACTAAAAAGAACAGGAGGACTTGTGGCATCTTAGAGACTAACCAATTTATTTGAGCATAAGCTTTCGTGAGCTACAGCTCACTTCATCGGATGCATCCGATTTTGCGAATACAGACTAACACAGCTGTTACTCTGAAACCAGTGTACACTAAGTGTTTGCAGGATTAATCACTATAACTTCATCACAATGAGCCCCTCTGTTTAATACCCTTTTCAACATTTCATTGTTACAGACACTGTCTCGGAAAGTCAAGTCTGTCTCCTCAGCAAGTTGAACAGCAAATCAAAATTAAAGAGAGCAAGTGAAATAATTTTAAAAAATGGGAAAATATGTTTAGTATCATAAGAGGAATAAGGAAAAATGCAGAGAACAATCTTTTAACAAATCCTTACTTGTTTTTGGATTGAGACTGCTTTGCTTAGGGCACTGTTCAAACACAGTAATGTTCCAGCTTTTTTTAGCAGTGAGTTTCTATAAAACCTTTAGCTATGTGCCCTCTCTTTGCTAGTTAATCTGCTTGCTTCCTTTCAGTTCAGTTATTTGTACATTTGTGGATCTTTTTCAATTAAGAGTAAGTAAAGTCAAATTTGATTTGGGCAAACCCCATATATCAGCAAAGGAACCAACCACAAGGAGGACTTTTCTTTGAAAACAGACAAAAAATGTAATGTATTTCCAGGAATTTCACAAGAGCATCATCTGGAAAGTAGCACCACCAACTCTTCTGTACGTTTTTTCTTAAACCTCTGAAGCAAATCAAAACTTCAAAACCAGTTCTTAAAATGTTTGAATAAAACCCCCATAACCTACTCACGTCCATTCCAGATAAAGGTCTGCCATGCAAAATCTTGCCTTCTGCATTTGCTGCCGTAACAAGACAGACCAGTTTAACTCAGAGGTCCAAGCTCAACTGTCTACACAATATAAATCAAGGCACCAAAGAAAGGTTGGGGAAATAAGAGCACAAAGTTAAAAGCCTCCATTTGTTGCCCTCACGTTTGTTCCTGCCATTGTAGGGAATACTTTGATTTCAGTCTTTACAACAGGGGTCACATGTGAGGAGTACGCTAGCCAGGGAGCTGCCTTGATCTGTTAAAGAGGGGGCTTTCCACACACTCTGACCACACTGAAAACAGCTCAGATTGAATCTTTAATGAACCAATTCCACAGCTTATGTGTACTCCAGACTCCTGGCTTCAACAGACCCTGGTGCACTGAGACATTGGGGCCATGCAAGAATGTGAGTGGAGGATGATGGGAAAGCTTTGGCCATGGTCTTTCCTACCAGGACTTGTCTTGTTGATGGTGGTGAGAGAAAATGAGCAAGGCACATCTTGAGTTCTGCCTGGAGGTTCACAGGGAAGCCCAGTACATCGACACACATTGAGGTAGCTCATAATAAAAGAATAAAGGATGTCTGGAGAACTGTGAGCCCCCTATCACATCCAGGCAACAGTTCTGAACAAATTCTGGAGTTTTGTTCCTTATTTGCATTGATGTGACTGCACTCTGTCAGGTCTCATCAGACACAGCAGGGTTTCATTTTCCAGGTGATTAACATAACTCTGGTTTGACCCTCATGCCATACCACTTCCCAAGGTGCTGCAGGCAGCCTGGCCAACCTCACACATGCAAAAATCAGCAGTCATGCCCCCAAAATCATAAGATTAGTTTAAAAATGATGTGATTTAAAAAAAATACATGGAAGGTACTTTTTATTTGCATTCTGTCTTTTGACTCTTTGGGGGGTCATGTTTTCAAACTTTTCTCTACAACCATTTCAATCATTTAAAAAATGAAAGCTCAAGATTCTGCTATTTGCACAAGACTCTAGAGGCTGGTGCTTTTGGAAAAATGCTGACTATCACAAGACTCATGATACAATCACCAGAGTTGGTAACATAGTGTATGTAAGGGATGCATTGATGGAGCTCTCCTGTGGCTTAAAGTTTGGTCCTTGTTTGATCGAAGCCAATGGACGTTCTGCCCTTGACTTCAGTGGAGCAGGATCAGCCCAAGAATCATTAAACTTTTGACATTCTCTTGAAGCCCTTTGCTTGAAAAGAAGCTTGGATTCCTGTTTCTGTGTCGGGAATCTGATGCAGGCAAGCATGCATGTTTCTAATAAATACAAAGAGCCTGCATATGTATAACGATAACTGTCATTTGGGCTCAATGAGTCATGAGTTTTGCCCAAGTAGGATGCTAATGCCTACCGCTAAACAGAGCTACAGCTTATATGCTAGCCTCTGTCAGGCAGCAAGCCATTCAGGAGAGTTAGTAATAAACATCGACTACTGGAAGGAGTGAGTACTAGGAAACTGCAAGAGGCATTTGCTGCTGTTCAACTAGTTTAACAGATTCCAAGGCCAGAAAGGAGCACTATGATCATCTCTTTGACCTCCTGTATAGCACAGGCCAGAGACCTTCCCCCAAACAATTCCTGTTTGAACTAGAGAAAACCCCAGCCGTTCTGAAATATTGTAAGTGATGGAGAATTACTGAAATATTGTAAGTGATGGAGAATCAACAATGAACTTCGGTAAATTGGTTAATTACTCTCACTGTTAAAACTTTACACCTTATTTCCAGTCTGAAATTGTCTAGCTTCAGCTTCTAGCCACTGGATCAAGTTATACCTTTTCTGCTAGACTGAAGTGCCTATTATCAAATATTTGTTCCCCATGTAGGTACTTATACATTGTAATCAAGTCACCCTTAACCCTTGGAACTCCTTGAGTCTATCACTGTAATGCAGGTTTTCTAATCTTTTAAGCATTCTTGTGGCTCTTCTCTCAACCCTCTCCAATTTATCGACATCCTTCTTGCATTGTAGGCACCAGAACTGGACACAGTATTCCCACAGCGGTCACACCAGTGCCAAATACATAGGTCAAATAATCTCTCTACTCTTACTCGAGATTCCCCTATACATGCATCCAAGGATCATATTCGCCCTTTTGGGCACAGTGTTGCAGTGGAAGCTCATGTTCAGCTGATTAGCCACCTCAACCCCCAAATCTCTTCCAGAGTGTCTGCTTCCCAGGATAGAGTCCCCCGTTGTGTACGTATGGCCAACATTCTTTGTTCCTAGATGTATAAATGTATATTTAACTTCATTAAAATATATATTGTTTGCTTGCACCCAGTTTACCAAATGATCCATATCACTCTGTATCAGAAACTTGTCCTCTTCAGTATTTACCACTCCCCCAGTTTTTGTGCCATCTGTGGACTGTACCAGTGGTGATTTTATGTTTTCTTCCTGGTCGTTAATAAAAGTGTTAAATAGCAGAGGTCCCAAAACGATCCCTGCTGGACCCTACAAAGAACACACCCAACAGATGATGATTCCCCATTTGCAATCACATTTTGAGACCGATCCGTTACATAGTGATAGCACTAGTCTGTCCCTCTCACTGGGTTTTACGTGCGTTGAACAAGCCTCTAACGACATCCGGGATGCAGGGAAATATCATTATCCCTGTTTTCTGAATAGGATAATGGTGCACAGAGGGGAAGTGAGGGAGATGGAAACAGGACTTAAAGGAGCACAGAGGGCAGTGTTTCCCATTTTACAACAGCCCAGATTCCTTTAATCTGCCCAGATTACATCCCAGCCTCCCTCGTATGCAGCCACGGGCAGGCAACAGTAAGAATGCACTTTGGCTTCCACTGAAGGAGTTGGTATCCTAACCAATCACTTTGCCTTTGTGCAGAAGGATTTTTTTAAACTCAGGGGCCCAGATTCTCGGCTCTGCTAAGGCCACTTTGTTCTGTTTGCATGTTACGTGCACGTGGGCCTTGAACAGGCCAGACAGCCACTGGTATGGAGCTGGCAAATATGGTGTAAGTGTAACCCCCAAGGAGATGACCTAGATTCCTGGGGCTCTGTCTGCAGGCAGGGAGAGGCGCACTGCCCCTGGTATGGAGGGAGAGCCAAGCCAGACTCAGAATCTGCCCGGCAACCAATAGGGAGTGTAATGCCCCTCCCAGGGAGCTCAGGAAAGGGGAGAAGCCTTTTTTGAGTCAGTCTGGAGCCAGCCAGGGCAAGGGCAGGCCTGGCTATGTGGGGAGCTGGTGAGTCCCAGGCCTGCATGCAGGGTTCCCCCAAGAACTGGCCTCTAGGGACCTGAAAACAAGATCCCTCAGCTGGGCTTTTCCCTCTCGACTGATTTGACTCCCAGTTTGTAGGGTTTTGCTGGGAAACTTCCCCAGCCAAGCTGAGTTAGCCCCCAGCTCCCTACGTGAGACCAGTCACCACATGGTCAGCTCTGCTCTGGCTGTTAGTCCAGGGCTGGCCTGCTGGGAGTGTGTCTGGATTCTGGGCTAGGAGACTACAGTTTGGAGTTTAGTATAGTTGTTTAATCTGCACCTTGAGCCCTGCACCCCTTTGTGGTGAGGGGAAATCCTGGGACCGAAGCAGTCTGATTCCTGCCCAAAGAGGCTCCCTGCCGCAGAGATCAGTCCCTCTGCAGTGACCGAGGAGTCCAGAGTCATCTCTGAACCTGAGGATCATTCATGGACTTTGTGAGTGCACCATCTTTTAGTTAGTCAGTTAGGGAATTTGTTTTGGGGAACCCCTACCCCCTGAACTGTGTCCTCAAGACAGGGAGTATGGATCTGGGGATTTTATAACCTGCTGCAAATTAAACCTGTGGAGGGATTTACCACCTCCTCCCACTTGTGAGTCCTTTGGGCTATAGTGAACCCAATCAGCCACACTGCTAAACCACCGCAGAGAAGATACTGTGGTCATAGGTCATCAAGGGCCCCAACAAAGTACGTGTACCAAAAGGACACTAATCTTACATTTGCTACATCAGGTCCCGTGAGTGGGGAAAGTCATGGGTATTATTATACAAGAAGTGGAAGATTGTACAAATGACCAGGGAAGAGTATAAAAATATTGCTCGGGCTTGCAGGAGTGAAATCAGGAAGGCCAAATCACACTTGGAGTTGCAGCTAGCAAGAGATGTTAAGAGTAACAAGAAGGGTTTCTTCAGGTATGTTAGCAACAAGAAGAAAGTCAAGGAAAGTGTGGGCCCCTTACTGAATGAGGGAGGCAACCTAGTGACAGAGGATGTGGAAAAAGCTAATGTACTCAATGCTTTTTTTGCCTCTGTCTTCACGAACAAGGTCAGCTCCCAGACTACTGCACTGGGCAGCACAGCATGGGGAGGAGGTGACCAGCCCTCTGTGGAGAAAGAAGTGGTTCGGGACTATTTAGAAAAGCTGGACGAGCACAAGTCCATGGGGCCGGATGCGCTGCATCCAAGAGTGCTAAACGAATTGGCGGATGTGATTGCAGAGCCATTGGCCATTATCTTTGAAAACTCATGGCGATCAGGGGAGGTCCTGGACGACTGGAAAAAGACTAATGTAGTGCCCATCTTTAAAAAAGGGAAGAAGGAGGATCCTGGGAACTACAGGCCAGTCAGCCTCACCTCACTCCCTGGAAAAATCATGGAGCAGGTCCTCAAGGAATCAATTCTGAAGCACTTAGAGGAGAGGAAAGTGATCAGGAACAGTCAGCATGGATTCACCAAGGGCAAGTCATGCCTGACTAATCTAATTGCCTTCTATGACGAGATAACTGGCTCTCTGGATGAGGGGAAAGCAGTGGACTTGTTGTTCCTTGACTTTAGCAAAGCTTTTGACACGGTCTCCCACAGTATTCTTGACAGTAAGTTAAAGAAGTATGGGCTGGATGAATGGACAATAAGGTGGATAGAACGCTGGCTACATTGTCGGGCTCAACGGGTAGTGATCAATGGCTCCATGTCTAGTTGGCAGCCGGTATCAAGTGGAGTGCCCCAAGGGTCGGTCCTGGGGCCGGTTTTGTTCAATATCTTCATTAATGATCTGGAGGATGGTGTGGATTGCACTCTCAGCAAATTTGCGGATGATACTGAACTGGGAGGAGTGGTAGATACGCTGGAGGGCAGGGATAGGATACAGAGGGACCTAGACAAATTGGAGGATTGGGCCAAAAGAAATCTGATGAGGTTCAATAAGGATAAGTGCAGGGTCCTGCACTTAGGACGGAAGAACCCAATGCACAGCTACAGACTAGGGACCGAATGGCTCGGCAGCAGTTCTGCGGAAAAGGACCTAGGGGTGACAGTGGACGAGAAGCTGGATATGAGTCAACAGTGTGCCCTTGTTGCCAAGAAGGCCAATGGCATTTTGGAATGTATAAGTAGGGGCATAGCGAGCAGATCGAGGGACGTGATCGTCCCCCTCTATTCGACATTGGTGAGGCCTCATCTGCAGTACTGTGTCCAGTTTTGGGCCCCACACTACAAGAAGGATGTGGATAAATTGGAAAGAGTCCAGCAAAGGGCAACAAAAATTATTAGGAGTCTGGAACACATGAGTTATGAGGAGAGGCTGAGGGAACTGGGATTGTTTAGTCTGTGGAAGAGAAGAATGAGGGGGGATTTGATAGCTGCTTTCAACTACCTGAAGGGGGGTTCTAAAGAGGATGGATCTACACTGTTCTCAGTAGTACCGGATAATAGAACAAGAAGTAATGGTCTCAAGTTGCAGTGTGGGAGGTTTAGGTTGGATATTAGGAAAAACTTTTTCACTAGGAGGGTGGTGAAACACTGGAATGTGTTACCTAGGGAGGTGGTGGAATCTCCTTCCTTAGAAGTTTTTAAGGTCAGGCTTGACAAAGCCCTGGCTGGGATGATTTAGTTGGGGATTGGTCCTGCTTTGAGCAGGGGGTTGGACTAGATGACCTCCTGAGGTCCCTTCCAACCCTGATATTCTATGATTCTATGCCCAAGTCTCTGCTAGCACTACGGCCCCTCCTGCAGTGCGTTGTGCTGGGGCCAAGCAGCCCTAAATCAAACAGCCGAAACCTTCTCCCTTTGGCTGCCCCTCCACAGTATATTGGAGAGGTGCTGGGCCATGGGGCAGAGTTGGGGTCAGGAAGCCTAGCAGCTGCGGGTGACCCTCGCTACCCTTTCACTTTGCAGTCCAGTCACTCCCATTCCCTCCCTTCGGAGGTGACTCAGAAGATGTCAATAGAAATTGTGTAGGACAGCAGTTTGTGAACTCGCCAGCTTCCTGGGGTTACCTCCAGGTGGGCTCCAACCTGCGCTGCCCCTGAGTCAGGCACCCCCAATCCCTTTCATGGCTGTGTGCTGTCTCTGAGTGTCATCTGAACATGCCAGCTCTGCCAGTGCCCGCAGCCACTGGTTCTCTCCATTTGCTTCCTTGGCACGGTGGCACCCTTCTTTAAAGAACCCTTCCTCCCTCTTCAATCAGAACGAATCCAGGGCTCTGAGAAACGCCTTTTCTCCCCAAATGGCCCCTTCCCTTCATAAGGTGTCACTGATTGCAGACCCTGTTTAATAACTAATGGACATGGTAATTAGTAGTTTTCTAATTAAGGCTGTAGCTGATCCTTCATTCTGATAGGTGAAATTAAGCAGCCATTAGCTCACAGGAAAGAGCATTTCCAGTGCAGAACCCAGCTGGGCTGCAGACACTCTAATGACCCTTTCTTCCCCCCTCATTAAACCCATTCTTGCTGTTGAAAATCATTAAATAGTTCATTAACATAATAATCCTTTTAAGATCCTGCATTGCAAATGGATTTGTCAAGTGCTGTTCCTAAAGGAGTTTGTCATATTAAATTGTCTTCTACTGTAATGAATTTTATGATAGATTGTGCTGCTTTGGGAATGATTTATGGCCACCTCTTGCTTTATTAACCAGTCTTGTAAAGTAATTTGTGAATCAGAGGCTCATTTATTTTGCTGAGTCTCTCCTTGTGTGAGAGGAACTTTGCAAAGCAGAGTTGTGAGGGGGCACAGAGCATGATATTGCATTGCCAGGAGAAATATTAGTCATCTCTGTTCCTGTTTTTCTGCAGCCATGCCCCCTATTCCCTAATCACCCTGACTACTCTAGTGTAGCTACTCTAGGTTCAGTTGTTTTTAGCTATTCCCTGTTGACTACAGGGCTAGGCATTGAGGACTAGCATGGGTCACAGGGGGGATAATAAAAGAGATGTGTCTTGCGTTAAATCCTATGACACAGAAGAGTTTTGTGTATCTGTACTGATACCGATTTCCTGAGTGGACACACCCAAAGTGACGTGGCACTAAGGGAGAGCAGATCAGCAACCGAGACTGCAGCCACACTACCTTGTGATGTGTCATCCCCATCACAGCACACAAGCTAAGATGTCCTGGGCTGCATCAGGGATTTTACAGGAGACCTCCAATGGGAAGTCATTGTGCTTCAGGAAGTAGAGCTGGGGAGCCAGTGGGCAGAGCTCTTTCCTCTGCGTGAACATGTACAGTGGGATTTCTGAAAGAGCCTGTGGGAGATAGGAACCTAAAAAGCTAATGAGTGTTGGGCACCTTCCGGAGCCTTCGGAAGTCCCACCTGCAGTTAACATTCCAGCATGTTGCGAAGGGCCCTGTGCTGCATTGGAGGTACTGTACTGTTCTTCCAATAAGGTGCAATCCTGGGGTCATTAAAAATCCCAGGGCACTTTTCAGAGGAATTGGGGTAGAATCCCATGTATCATGCTCAAATTCCAATTCAGAAAAGTCGGAGATGGAGAAGAGCTATTCAGTTATCTAGTCCCTCTCCCTGCCAATCCAGGATAAAAGTAACTACATCCTGTTTCCCTAAACTCCAGGCGATAAGATATGTTGCTTCGCTTTGTGTCCGATATTGTCACTGTATACTGTTGCCCTTGCTGTGTTCCACCCCAGAGGTAGCAGCATTTCTGTGATGGATGAAGTGAACCCTGTGAACAGTGTGTTAACTTCACAAAATGCTTTGCGATCCGTCAGGATGGAAGGTGCGAAATATAATGTAAAAAGGGAAAATATTGTTTATAAAATTCATACGAGCAAAACGGTTAGAGTGCTCTGATGGTGCAGGACAAGCATTGGTCAAAAATTTTCCATTGATAAAATTGTTTCCTGACAAAAAAAGTGGTTTTTCCACAAAAATTTTTTTTTCTGGCAAGTATCTGCTTTCCATAGGAAATTCTGAATTTTCATCAAAAAACCAAAGGCCTCAAAACTGAAATATTTTTGGATGAAAAACAAAATATTTTGTTCTGGAGATGCTGCTGTAGTGTCTCATGGGGGTTGAAAGTCAGTGTGCTCTTGTCCCCACACTCCTGAATGGCCTGGGCCCCACAGCATGACTACATCTCCCATAATGCACCATAGCTACATCAAAATATTTATTTTTTCAGCCAACATATTTGTATTAAAATTTTTGCCAAAAACCAAAATTTTCTGCATTTTCTCCATTTTCCAACCAGCCCTGGGCAGGCAACTTGCATAAAAGGAGAGAATAAACAGAATGGGGCTGCACACTTTATTGTGTTATAGGGAGTACTAACGTGAGTAAAGTTACTCATGTGTGAAAGTGTTCACAGGATCAGACCTTAGTCTGGCAAGGAGAGGAATGAGAGAATGCAGGCTACAAGGACAAATGAGAGTAAATGGTACAGAACAGGCCACTCACGTGCCCTATTTTATCCTACCCCATAAAAAGAACTTGAAGACCCTCAAATGTCTGTTAGAATCATAGAATCATAGAATATCAGGGTTGGAAGGGACCTCAGGAGGTCATCTAGTCCAACCCCCTGCTCAAAGCAGGACCGATCCCCAATTAAATCATCCCAGCCAGGGCTTTGTCAAGCCTGACCTTAAAAACTTCTAAGGAAGGAGATTCCACCACCTCCCTAGGTAATGCATTCCAGTGTTTCACCACCCTCCTAGTGAAAAAGTTTTTCCTAATATCCAACCTAAACCTCCCCCACTGCAACTGGAGACCATTACTCCTCGTTCTGTCATCTGGTACCACTGAGAACAGTCTAGATCCATCCTCTTTGGAACCCCCTTTCAGGAGTTGAAAGCAGCTATCAAATCCCCCCTCATTCTTCTCTTCCGCAGACTAAACAATCCCAGTTCCCTCAGCCTCTCCTCATAAGCCATGTGTTCCAGCCCCCTAATTATTTTTGTTGCCCTCCACTGGACATTTTCCAATTTTTCCACATCCTTCTTGCAGTGTGGGGCCCAAAACTGGGCACAGTACTCCAGATGAGGCCTCACCAATGTCGAATAGAGGGAAACGATCACGTCCCTCGATCTGCTGGCAATACTCCTACTTATACAACCCAAAATGCCATTGGCCTTCTTGGCAACAAGGGCACACTGTTGACTCATATCCAGCTTCTCGTCCACTGTAACGCCTAGGTCCTTTTCTGCGGAACTGCTGCCTAGCCATTCGGTCCCCCGGTCTGTAGCAGTGCATGGGATTCTTCCCTCCTAAGTGCAGGACTCTGCACTTGTCCTTGTTGAACCTCATCAGATTTCTTTTGGCTCAATCCTCTCATTTGTCTAGGTCCCTCTGTATCCTATCCCTACCCTCCCTTGCTCTAAGGGCTAGTCTGCATGCACCCTTGCACCAAAATAACTAAACTAAATAACTTTTCATTCATTTATTTTGTAGTTTTGGTGCAGGTTTGATTGAAGACCAGCCCTCAGACTACGATGAGTTACAAAGCAGACTAGAAAGAGTTACAAAGGGATCTCACTAAACTGGGTGAGTGGGCAACAAAATGGCAGATGAAATGTTGATAAATGCAAAGTAATGTACACTGGAAAAGACAATCCCAACTATACATACAAAATGATGGTCTCTAACTTAGCTTTTGCCATGCAAGAAATAGATCTTGGAGTCATTATCGATAGTTCTCTGAAAACACCGACTCAATGTGCAGCGGCAGTCAAAAAAGCTAACACAATGTTAGGAACCATTAGGAAAGGGATAGATAATAAGACAGAAAATATCATAATGCCACTGTAAAAATCCATGATATGCCCAAACCTTGAATACTGAGTGCAGTTCTTGTCACCCCATCTCAGAAAAGATATATTAGAATTGGAAAAGATACAGAGAAGGGCAACAAAACTGATTAATGGTATGGGACAGCTTCTGTATGAGGAGAGATTAATAAGACTGGGACTTTTCAGCTTGGAAAAGAGATGACTAAAGGGGAGAATATGATAGAAGTCTA
Organism: Lepidochelys kempii; assembly: GCF_965140285.1. NCBI lineage: Eukaryota > Metazoa > Chordata > Testudines > Cheloniidae > Lepidochelys > Lepidochelys kempii. The sequence goes on from NC_136404.1 coordinate 6,026,647, forward strand.
TAAGGTCGTGAACGATGTGGAGAAAGTGACTAAGGAAGTGTTATTTATTCCTTCACATAACACAAGAACCAGGGGTCATGAGATTAAATTAATAGGCAGTGGGTTTAAAACAAACAAAAGGAAGTATTTCTTCACACAATGCAGAGTCAACCTGTGGAACTTGTTGCCGGGGGATGCTGTAAAGGCCAAAACTAACTGAATTGAAAAAAGAACTAGATAAGTTCATGGCGGATAGGTCCATCAATGGCTATTAGCCAAGATGGTCAGGGATGCAACCCCATCCCCTGGGTGTCCCAAGCCTCTGTCTTCCAGAAACTGGGAGTGGATGACAAGGGATGGATCACTGGATGATTACCTGTTCTGTTCACTCCCTCTGAAGCACCTGGCATTGGCCACTGTCAAGAGATAGGATACTGGGCTAGATGGACTATTGGTCTGATCCAGTATGGCGGTTCTTATGTTCTTATATTATCAGTAGGACTCAGAACTAGGTTTGATTCTTCTGAATAAGAATAGCATCTGCAGTTAGAAATGGCAACAGTTATCAATCCTGATCCTTTAGGGTATATATTGATCAAAAGCTGGGACAGGAAGAGATTTCCCCCCATGCTGTAGTGTTGCACATTTGTTTCTTGTCTGGTACAGAGTGAAGGTGTTGGGGGTGACAATTCCTTATGAAGAATCTGGAAGAGGCCATTGTAGAAGATGGGATACTGGATTAGATGGTCTCTTTTGGTAGAGTCCTACTTTAGCTATGTAATCCCATACAGTGGTACCGCTAACCATTTGCCAGACCCAGTGAGATGATGCTTTCTAGTCCATTTCTGATCTCAGACAGTTTTAGAGGTATGCTTCTGATGAAACCGACAGAGACAAATGACCTTAAATACTTGTCAAGTATCAGAGGGGTAGCCTGGATATGTAAGTCTGGATATGTAAAAGTGGCAAAGAGTCCTGTGGCACCTTATAGACTAACAGACGTATTAGAGCATAAGCTTTCGTGGGTGAATATCCATTTCATCGGATTCATGTACATCCGACATATAAAGCTTATGCTCCAATATGTCTGTTAGTCTATAAGGTGCCACAGGACTCTTTGCCGCTCTTAAATACTTGGACTGTCAGAAAGCGGGACATTCTGAAGGAGAAGCTGGGACTCTGGAACAAGACACTTGATTTGGATCACTGGACGCAGAGCTTGCAAACTGTCTTTGGGAAGAAGTTCCACATGTTCTCTGGTTTGCCAAAATGCTATTTACATCTTTATATTCTGCATCATTTTGCCTGAAAACCAAGGAACAATGATTCCCTAGTCTGAGTGCCTTAATTTGCAGTTCCACAGGCTTTTCTAAACGGAGCTGGCATTTACCACAACCTGGCCCTCGCTCACCCTACAGAGAGAGGTTCAAAGGCCACTAAGTAAAATAGAATAGACACTCACAGAGATGGCTGTGTGGTCCAGTGCACCCAACAAGGGACTGGGAGCCAACAACCCTCAGCTCTGTCCCTGATGCTACCACAAACTTAACAGTTCAAACCACTGAAAAAAACGTATCAGTGTATTTACTTTGATGTTTGCAAAAAGCTATAATGACAGAGAGCCTCTACAATACATTTTCCAAAGCCTCCAGGTGACTTGGAGTCTAAGTTCCATTTTCAAAAGTCACTTACGCAGGGAGGAGCTGAAGTCTCATTGTAAGTCAGTGGGATTCAGGCTCCTAAGTCACTTTTGAAAATGAGTCCTTGGCTTCTAAATCACCAAGGTGCTTCTGAACACTTTGTCCTAAATCAATCACTAATAAGACGTGCCTTTCCTCCCAGTGTGCCGCAAGGCAGGGGAATGTAGGTAAAGTCCCCGGATGAAGGCAAAATAAAAACTCGCCTCACTCCAGCATTTTGCCTCTTCACTGTCAGGTACAGCACCCCAGGAGATGCTGAGTCAGATGCTAATGCTGCAGCTAGTGTGTCAGCAAACCCAGCCACCACCCTGGGATCAGTAACCCTTCCTGGATAGCCCTGGGAGTCCACATCGGAGTTCTTGAGGGACTTTGGCCCAGGACTCCATGCTACCTTCCTCCTTTCCAAACGTGGCCCTGCACACTCTGCCTTCCCCCGCCTCCCCTGTCGGTGATTAGCAGCAGGGCTAACAAGCTATCTGAAGGACGCACTGGAAAATATCTGAATGCGTGAGCCTTTCTCGGGGAAGAGAGCACTCCTGCCCTTCTGTGGGAATGAGCAACTCAGGGCTGCCTTTGGTGGCTCACTTTTAAAAAATGAACCCACTGCAAATGCAGCCACAATAGCTGCTGTCCATCTTTTCAGAGTCACAGAACAGCGGAAGCAAGTGACCATGGATGTCTGAACTCCAGGGATGAGTTCAGCCTGCCCCGGGCCCAGCCTTGGCTGTTGGCCCTCAGCTGCCGGTGCTCGTCTTCATGCGCCAGCTCGCTCCAACTCAGGTGTGGCTTGTGCGACCGTGTCTGTGCCGAAGGTGCTGCGTTCAGGAAAAGTGAACCCATGAGAGAAGCCTTCCCGGGCAAGCGTGGGGGGAACATGGCCTTTGGAATGGCCCGGGGGCTTCTCCAATTCTGCACATTGACACAGGAAAGCTTTCCCAGACAGGCAGACTCAAAATACACTGGAGTTCATGTAGTGATGGCAGGAGGTGCCAGGCTGACAACCCAGCTACAACATGGGCAGCAGTACCAGCTCCCCATACAGTGGCCTGCCACTCTGCCCCAACCCTCACTGGGAGAACTCCACTCTGGCTGCCGGGGGGTTCAGTTTTCAAGCCCATTTGATCCTTGGATGAACCTGCCAATAAGAGCCTACGACCATGATGAGCTTTGTGATGTGGGTCCTGTCCACTGAGAACCACCAAGTGGCTGCACAAGGCCACCAGACCAGAGCAGCCACCAGACGATAAGGTCTTGCAGACAACACAGGCCCAGGTCTAGACTGGCATTGGAGAGCTGGACGTGAAAAGCTTTATACCCTACCGCTGGGACACTCTGACCCAAGGGAGTGCAGCTGAGTAATCACGTCTCCTGGCCTGATTCCTGCAACTGGGTAACACACGGAGCTCTCTTTGTGCCCTCAGACACTGAATTCCCCTGTGGAATTAGCTTGTTCTCCTAAGGTGAACTTTGGAAAAGGCTGCAGGGCAGAATTTTTGCTGACCTCACACATAATACAGAAAAGGCAGTTTTAAAAGCAGGTCTGGTCTTCAGAGTCTGTGCTACATTAACAACCCAAGTTCTGTACCATAAAAAAGAAATGAACATTAAACGTACCCTCGTAAAGTGTCTTGGCCTCTTCTTCTCACTCTGTTTGCTGGCTGTCTTTCCTCATAGCCTGCAAATCTGTCTGTCTGAAAGTCCCCTTCATATTGGCCCTGGGCTTGTTCCATGTACAAAAGTGCTGTACATCCTAGCATGAACTTGGCCAGCCATAATAACCCCATGATGGCAAGGATTCCTTGATTCCCTCTGCTGCCCTGAAAGCCTCTTCCAGCTGGAGGGGCCCTGCTGCCCTGGTGGAGGATGGATTGTGGCAGCAAACCCTGAATGCCAGGCTGCCGTCCTGACGGTCCCCTTCAGAGGCTAGAAGCAGAGACAGGACAGAGGAGACACAAGTGTTCTTAAGGGCTTTTACATTTTTAAAATGATCATTCACCCCAGGCCCCCCTTCCCCAGCATTAATAGAGTGAGGTCACAAAATCGCACTGACTTTGGCTCCTTGTGCACAATCCAAGGAGTTGTGAGCTTGTTAGCTCATACACTCATACCACACAAAGACATTGCCAAAAAATTTCTTTCCCAAGAGTTAGGAACGGACAGAGGCTGCTCCCTCTGGATCTCTATGGAGTGGAGATACTCTCTTCCTTCCCCTCTGTCCTTCCAGAGCATTTAGAAACATAAAGGGCACCCAATTAGTGCATCAAGTGTAGTTGCAGGCATGCCCTGGGGTTTGATGGCTGCTGGCCTGCGATACCCTGAATGCAGCTCCAGGATTCAGGAGAGCAATGCAAGAAGCAGGGCTATGGGGCCAGAGAAGATGCACTCAGGACAGTGGTTTCCCAGGAGAAGCTCTGGCCTCATGTTTGTGGGCCCCCTTGCTCAGTTCCCCAGCTGTGCCCTCCCAGCCCATGTGCCACTCGGACCAGGAGGAGTGGGGGCTGGGATGTGGGAGGGGCATGGGAAGTACACTGCCCTGAAAACAGTGTTCCCAGCTCCTTGGATTCCCTTTGAAATCCCCTCCATTTCCCAGTGGGTCGAGGGGAGTCAAGGAGCCCAGAGGGTGGAGGGGGCTCAGCCCAGTGATGGAGTGGGGAGAAGGGGAATGAGGGGGGATTTGATAGCTGCTTTCAACTACCTGAAAGGGGGTTCCAAAGAGGATGGATCTAGACTGTTCTCAGTGGTAGCAGATGACAGGACGAGGAGTAATGGTGTCAAGTTGCAGTGGGGGAGATTTAGGTTGGATATTAGGAAAGGCTTTTTCACTAGGAGGGTGGTGAAACACTGGAATGCGTTACCTAGGGAGGTGGTGGAATCTCCTTCCTTTGAGGTTTTTAAGGTCAAGCTTGACAAAGCCCTGGCTGGGATGATTTAATTGGGGATCGGTCCTGCTTTGAGCAGGGGGTTGGACTAGATGACCTCCTGAGGTCCCTTCCAACCCTGATATTCTATGATTCTATGATTCTAAGGGATGAGTATAGAGGATTGCATGGGGCTGAATGACAAGTACTACGCAGGGGCGAGGGAGAGGAGGATAAATGTGATGTGTTAGGGCTGGGCTGGTATTTGTGGGGAGCTCAGTGAGATTGTACCATGTGTTCGGGCCATACTGGGGGCTGGCATGAGTGCAAGGTCAAGGCTGAAGTAGTGCAGGGGATGGGATGACGGGGGAGAGCCTTTGAGCTGGGCCAGGCCTGGGGAAGTTTGCGTGACTTAGTGTGAAAGGCTGGGGGGGGTGATTGTTATGCTGGTGCTGGGGACAGCAGTAGCAGGCCCTGGACGTCCCTTAGCACCAGCAAGGGGGCAGCTCAGGGGTAGGCACAGGGATCTGCAAACAGGAGGCCAGTGTCAGAGCGTCTGCCCTCAATCCTGGACTGGCTGCCTGGCATGATTTTGTCAACCTATGCTGTGGCCTGTGGGAGCCAAAACATGGGCACATCCCCAGACAAAGCCCACGGCCCCGGGTCCCAGGGATGCTGCTCCAGTCACTTTGCCATGCGTCTGTGTCAGTGAACAAAGCAAAATTAAACCCAGACACCTTCCAACAGGAGGAGACGGGACGCTGCCTGGGGAGCCCGCAGAGCGACGAGAGGAGGCTCAGCACCACTCAGTGGGCTGCTCATGTGTGGGGAGGAACTCGTGTCACTGGGGCTGTGGTCGGTGGAGCCCACTGGGGGTCACTGGGGGCCATGGTCAGGGGAGGGATCCATCTCGTGTCACTGAGGCCGTGGTCGGCGGAGCCCATTGGAGGGTCACTGGGGGCTGTGGTCGGGGGAGCCAATGGGAGGAGGGACTCAGCTCCTGTCACTGGGGGCCGTGATCAGGGGAGCCCATGGGGGGTCACTGGGGGTAGTGGGGGGAGGGATCTAGCTTGTGTCACTGGGGGCTGTGGTCACTGGGGGCCGTGGTCGGGGGGAACCCCTGGGGGGACACTGGGTGCCGTGGGGGAGGAATCTGGCTTGTGTCACTGGGGGCTGTGGTCACTGGGGGCCATGGTCGGGGGAGCCCATTAAGGGAGGGATCTGGCTTGAGTCACTGGGGGCTCTGGACTGGGGGAGCAAATGGGGGGAGAGATTCGGCTCGGGTCACTGGGGGCTGTGGTTGGAGGGAGGGAGAGAGGAAGGGATTCCGTTCATGTCACTGGGATCAGGGGGAGCCCATGGGGGGAGGGATCTGGATCGTGTCACTGGGGGCAGTGGCCGGGGGAAGAAGGGAGGGATCTGGATTGTGTCACTGGGGGCCGTGGTTGGAGGGAGGAAGGGAGTGTCACTGGGGGCTGTGGTCTGGGGGAGCCCCTGGGGGAGAGATTCGGCTCGGGTCACTGGGGGCTGTGGTCGGAGGGAGGGAGGGATCTGGATCGTGTAACTGGGGGCCGTGGTCTGGGGGAGCCCATGGGAGAAGGGATTTGACTCGTGTCACTGGGGGCCGTGGTCGAGGGAAGGGAAGGAGGAATCTGGATCATGTCACTGGGGACTGTGGTCGGGGGGAACTCATGGGGGGAGGGTTTCAGCTCATGTCGTCATGGCCCGTGGGGCGCACAGAGATCTCCGGAGTGGCTTTATTTTGGTGCCAAACATACTGCAAATACACCAGTGCCTTTTGCATCAAGCCTACAGGGCTGTGCCCAGGGACTGGCACCATGGACTCACAGGGTCTCAGGCAAATGGGATGGGATAAGCAGGCCCTGGAAGTGGGAGTGTGGCCATCAGCCGTGAGCAGAGCTGCAGCAGGAGCTGAAGAAGGGGAGAAAGGCGCAGACTCTGAGCTAAGGGAGGGCTGTGAGTAATGGGCAGTGTGGGTGCCAGGTCCTGGGCCTGGCCTCGGGGATGAGGGTGGAAGTCTGGGTGTATGATAGGGAGTATGGCTGGGCTTGGGTTCAGGGTGCATGAGCTAAGGGTGCATGTGATGGAAGACAGGGCGGGGGGTGGCTGACTGGCAGAGTCCATGGGCTGGTCTGATATGGGCAGGTAAAGTGTGATAAATTTGAGATGTTTTATCACTGTCCTTACCCATCCCCCCTCCCTCAGCTCCCACTCAAGGCTCATTCCTTCCCCAACCTTGCTCCCCATTCCCCAACTCCCCTGGCCCTATACTGGCATGTACAGACATTCAGCTGTTCTGTTACCCACCCCCTCACTCCAGCATGCTGGAGCTGGGAGCCAGTCCCCAGGAGAGCCAGGGCTTGCAGCCCTCCTCAGAGAAGGAGGGCCAGAGAGCATCTTTCACCCTGAGACCCCAAGTCTTCTCCCAGAGGTTCCCCCTCTCCCCAAAATGAAAATGATTGCTGCTGCTGCTGCTGAGAGAGGCACAGCCCTGAGTACTCCTGCTGGGAGGCATGGGGCCCTGAGCTGCCCCTAGAAGTCCCCCATGCTGTCCCACAGAAGCACTTTCCAATTCCAGCACAGCCCAAAAGCAGGCAAAAAGCAGCACAGACAAGGCAGAAAACGTGTTCAAACCATTCCAAAACTCACAGCTCCAGAGCAGTGTCCTTGGTCAGAATTTCTCAGCTCTTGAGGACATGCTTTTTCAAGCTCTAATATTTCAAATTCAGTGAATGAGAAAGACAGAGTGGGAAAGAGCAAACTGGGCTGGGAGCAGAGGCAAAGGAAGAGACAAAGAAACTGCCCTCCCTGCAGTGCCTTGCAAAATTCTACTACTTTGCTACACATGTCTGTCTGCTGAAGGCTAGGATCTGATTATCTCCAGCTAGACAAAAGAGAGGTAGTTTTTAGAGCTTTCAAAGTAACACACACATGGAAAAGTGGTCATAGAAAGCAAAGATTTTTTTTTACACTAGGAGGTTTCCAATCTCTCGTGCAGAGATTTCGGTTGAGGAGATAAGTGACCCCTTTAACCACAGTGAAATTAGAATAACACCAACGATCAATACACAGGCACATACCCTTGAAAGCGTTAACACTGCAGTTCTGCTAAAAGAATATGGAAAAGTAATTTACACCATCTGAAGAGAGTTAAAAAAAGCTCAAAAATTATCTGCAGCTCTGAGAAATTCCACCAAACGTTCTTTGTAAGAAATCAGCATTGACAAAGGAAAAAAAGAGAGACAGAGAATCAATCATTAAATCTGAGCTAACACAGACTGGCAGATTTGAGGGGAGCAGGAAAGACATTTCAATCTGTGGCATTAAGTGTCAGAACTAAACAGAGGGAAAAATGAAAAAAAAATAGAAAAAAGGCAGTCGAACAATTGCAAACTAGCTTTGAGATAAAGAGAAAGAAATCAGCCCCTTAGCCACTTAGAGAGTCTGGATTTAGTCTGAATCTGTTTAAATACCTTTAGGTCCTGGAACTGGTGATGTGCCCAGAGCTCCTTTGTTTAGTGGAGAACTGGGCAGAAAAGAAGGGAATAAAGCCCTCACCCCTGAAGGAAAGAAAAAAGGTACAGCCTAATCCAGATTGGAGAGGGGGAGGGCCTTGTTGCGGGAGAAGGGGTGCAGGAGGAGTGGGAGGAACAGGAGAACAACCCGACTGCATTCTTGAGCCAAAAGTTTTTCACTTCAAGGAGGGGTAGGGGGGAGAGGTTGGGTTTAGTAAGAGACATTTGAATGCAGACATGATTATCACCTAACCATTCCTTATGTGCTGAGGACCCATTCGGTTCACTTCACTGCTGAACACACTCAGTTCAGCTCCATGGACTGGCTGCTGGTCCCAGCTTCAGGCAGGAGCAGCAGGAGGCAGAAGAAAATTAATAACAATGACTTCACATCAAAAGACTCAGGGGAAAGAATCCATTCTCAATTTGGGGGTGACTTGTTGCTTCTTTTTTGAATACAAGAGCCCTATATTAAAGTGAGTGAATGGAGAAAGTAAAAGAGACTTTTCCTGCCAGATGTTTTACTGCAATTGATCAGGGATAATCAGGAAAGGGCAGGCGGGTTGGAGGGAAGTGATCCAGCTCAGAGATATCAGACCCAAAAGTCACAGTAGCCGCCCCCTCCACCTTCCCCCAAAACAATTTTTGAGATTTCAAAATGTTGTATTAACTTAATTATTTTAATTAATTAATTAAACATAGTATTTTGATGGTTTTAAAATTAGATCTTTCTTTTCATCACACACCAGTTCATGATCTGGTTTTGCTCACAAGGCACAATGGATGTGTTTCCTCTCCATCTTGTTTCAATAATTATTATTGATGCCTTCTCCTGAAAAGAAAAATAAAAAGCATATGCATACAGACATACCCACCCCTGACTCATTGCATGCATGCCTCTGCACACCCTGGGTATTTCCAGGAACTAGACGACACCAATACTATGTAGCCAGGAAATACCAGAAATCTCCCCAGAAAGCCCAATACAGGCCAGATTCCAGGCCAAAGAGGTTCTGATAAACTCCAGAAAAACAGCTGAGTGTTGGATGTCTAACTGAACTGAACCAAAAGGAGCCCTAAAAACTTGCGTACAAAGCACACAGTGATGTGAGGGGCTTTCTATTGTCCTAAGAGCACATCTGCTCCTGCTCTGTTACCCTTTTACACCCTGTATACAGAGTTCAGATGCAAACTTTGGATCAATGCACAGAGGTGTCAAAATTCTCTGACAAACCTCAGGCAGACTGGGTGACTGCTGCCTCTTTCCCCTTCTTCTGCCTCTCTTTGAAATGTCCTTGCTGTCTCCTTTGTTCTTTTCTCTCCCAGTAATCAGCCCCCTGCCGGCTTTACAGAAGTCAAAATGATGCTTAGCCTAATTAACAGCAAACTTGGGTGGAGAGAGGGGGACAGACAGACCCAATTCCCAGGAACACTCAGCAATGGGGCAGTTCATGGAACGTTGCTCTGTCTGCAACAGTTTTTCACACTTTACAGGGTCTTAGACCTCTTATTGGGGGCTCAATCCTGCAAACTTTATTCCCACTGAAGTTAATGGGAGCTTTGCTTGAGGAAGAACAGCAGGATTGGGCCATAATGCTATGCAGTGTGATAGTGGAGGGACAAGGGATTGAATGTTTCTTTTTCTCAAGGGCTAAGAAAATTAGGACCAATTGCAGTCATAGGAGACTCTCTAGTCTATTCTGTTCTATTCTATTCTGGTTCTTACACTGTGTCCATCACCATGGTTTCGAGGAGGCAGATTTTTAAAGGTATAAAAGCATCTAAAGATGCAAATAGATGCCTAGAATAATTTTCAGAAGCTCCGAGGCACCCAATTCCCAGAGAAATCGATGTGAGTTAGACACCTAGGGCACTTCTGGAAAGCCCACTAAGTGCCTATCTGCATCTTCAGCCATCTAAATACCTTTGAAAACCGGGCCCTAAGGGCCTGGATTAAGCAAGGTCACTAGCATTTGTGATGTGTGGTTTTTCTTCCCTTCCCTTCCTCTTACCAGGGGGAGAATTTCCTGTGGACTTGTAATTAATTAATTGTCTTTTTAACATTGTTTAAAAATGCCTGCCTGGCTGTGCGTTTGGCGTAGAGACAGTAAGTGAAGGTCTGTGCCTTGCAATGGAAGATGGCGACTCCTGTGTGTTGCCCATGCTAAAACCCAACACTACGTGATGTCTCTGTTAATTCACATTTAACTGATCTCTAAAACCAAGCATGTTAAATTGACATTTTTCTGTCTGAGGAGTCTCTTCCAGGGCCAGACAGTGAGATTCAGCCCTATACATAGCAGGAATGTATTTTTCTTTACATTTCAGTATGGATGGTTAAGAAGTATTTTAATCCATCTAACATATGCAGATCTCCCTGTACACTTTTGTTTTAGCTTATTGCCTGCTTTTCTACACTAAAGCTTTTCAGCACAGCTGTTTGCGGTTATAGCACAGTAAACACCAGAACACGGGCATCCTAGCAAGACAGCAAAGCTTGTTCAACCCTCCCACTATCCATCACAGGGCAAGGACTGGTCATCAAATGCTTATTACCGGCAGCACGGAATCACTACCATTTGTGTATATTTTTCTAAATCCCCATCTGTTCCCCCAGATGATGGGCTGTTTGGTGCATTTGGGTTGGTGTTGTTTGCAATACATCAGAATCACAGCTCAGCATTTGGGAGGTTGTTGTTTGCAATAAGTTATACCCCAGAATCACAACTACAACCAGACACAGCGCGGAAGGTAAACAAAGCCCTAAAGCATGTTATCTACCTCTGATGTTTGCATCCAACTTAAATTTATAGCAGGACAGGAGCTGGGGGAGGGACCAGGAGGGTAGCACCAACTTTCTCTCAACTCTTTTCCCACTGGGGAGTGGTGGGGGCATATCCCAACCACCTCTTTCCCCATCCAAAGCCCTGAGTGACACTCAGTCCCCGCAGCTGTATCAGGAAATGAGGCAGACTTGCCAGCTCGTCTGGACAACCTCTACAATTCCTCTCCCCTGACAAATTTCTGCCCTTGGGAAACCCTGAACAGTTAATTTCAAATTTTGGCCACTTGCTATTTCAAGGAAGGGTAGGGGGGAGAGGTTGGATTTAGTCAGAGACATTTGAATGCAGACATGATTATCACCTAACCATTCCTTATGTGCTGAGGACCCATTCGGTTCACTTCTCTGCTGAACACACTGAGTTCAGCTCCATGGACTGGCTGCTGGTCCCAGCTTCAGGCAGGAGCAGCAGGAGGCAGAAGAAAATTAATAACAATGACTTCACATCAAAAGACTCAGGGGGAAAGAATCCACTCTCAGTTTGGGGGTGACTTGTTGCTTCTTTTTTGAATACAAGAGCCCTATATTAAAGTGAGTGAACGGAGAAAGTAAAAGAGACTTTTCCTGCCAGATGTTTTACTGCAATTGATCAGGGATAATCAGGGAAGGGCAGGCGGGTTGGAGGGAAGTGATCCAGCTCAGAGATATCAGACCCAAAAGTCACAGTAGCCGCCCCCTCCACCTTCCCCCAAAACAATTTTTGAGATTTCAAAATGTTGTATTAAATTAATTATTTTAATTAATTAAACATAGTATTTTGATGGTTTTAAAATTAGATCTTTCTTTTCATCACACACCAGTGAGCTCGATGGCAAGATTTATCCCCAGACTGTCCCTTTGTGCTGCATTGCCATGGACACCCCATACAAAACTATCCCAGACAATTAAACAGAAAGTAACCTTATACATTCCTAGATTCCAAGGCCAGAAGGGACCACTGTGATCATCTAGTCTGCCCTTCTGTATAGTACAGGCCAGAGAACTGCCCTAAGCTAATTCCTCGAACATACCTTTGAGAAAAGCATCCAATCTTGATTCAGAAATTGTCAGTGAGGGAAAATCCACCATGACCCTTGGTAAATTGTTCCAGTGGTTAATTACTCTCACTGCTAAACATTCACACCTCATTTCCAGTCTGAATTTGTCTAGTTTCAACTTCTAACCATTGGATCATTTTAGACCTTTCTCTGCTAGACTGAAGAGCCCATTATTAAATATGTGTTCCCCAGGTAGGTACTTGTAGACTAATCAAGTCACCCCTTAGATTTCTCTTTGTTAAGCTAAGTAGATTGAGCTCCTGGAGTCTGTCACTCTAAGGCACCTTTTCTAACCCTTTAAGCATTCTTCTGGCTCTTCTTTTAACCCTCTCCAATTAATCAACATCCTTCTTGAATTGTGAGCACCAGAACTGGACATGCATCACAGGATCGCATTAGCCCTTTGGGCCACAGTGTTGCACTGGGAGCTCATGTTCAGCTGATTATCCACCAGGACCCCCAAATCGTTTTCAATGTCACTGCTCTCCAGGATAAAGTCCCCACTCCTGTAAGTATGGCCTACAGTCTTTGTTCCTAGATGTATAACTTTACGTTTAACCACATTAAAACGCATATTGTTTGCTTGCATCAGTTTACCAAACAAACCAGAATGCTCTGTATCAGTGATCTGTGCTTTTCAGTATTTACATTCTCCCAATGTTTGTGTCAGTGATGATTTTATGTCCTCTTCCAGGTCACTAACAAAACCGTTAAATAGTGTAGGGCCAATAATGATCCCCGTGGGACGCCACTAGAAACACACCTGTTCGATGATGGATTCCCCATTTACAATGACATATTGAGAACTATCAGCTAGCCAGCTTTAAATCCATTTAATGTAGTCATGTTAATTTTATATCTAGCTAGTTTTTTAATCAAAATGTCATGCAGTACCAAGTCAAATGGTTACAGAAGTCGAAGTGTGTTACTGTAGCACTAAGCACCTCTCTATTCACATCCTGCACACTACAGTAATAATCTTTGTACAAAATATAGCTTGTGAGGTATCATTTGAAAGCTAATAACTCACTGATCACTAATATTTTTGAATGATGTATGTATGAAGTGGGTTTTAAGAGTTATGAATATAGGATAATTATGTGTCATGGGGTTCGGGGTGCAATCAAGACCAGTCAGAGGTTGTGTCATCACTTGCCCTGCAACCCCGAGGCCTTACAATGATTTATTACCATATGTCCCAGCCTGGGATGCTCAAAACCAGCCTACAAGCATGCCGGTCATACCCTGATCTCTGGTTTACACTACAAATGTATGCTGGTACAACTACGTCACTCAGGGGTGTGGAAAATCCACAAAAAAACGTAGACAAGCCCTAAGTGCGTGTGTGCTGCACAGCCCTAGCCCTGACCCTGACCCCAGCAGCCTGTCTGCAGCCCCTCAGCCTCATTCTTGCTTCCATCAGCCCTGGTTACAACCAGCAGGGTGACCCCAGCACACGCCCAGGCCCGAATTTTCCCAAAGCGGTGTGCTCTGTAATGTCCAGCCCTCTTCTGGACAGTTCAGAGACAATAAGGTTCATTTGTTCCTCTAAAAACACAGAAGCACATGACAGCTTATTAATTTAACTGGGGTAAATACACCCATCCCTTTAAATACTGCACTGAGATGGTTTGTATTAATAGTAAAATAAGTTTATTAACAATAGGACATAGGTTAAGTGTTGGTTAGTAAAAGAAACAAAGTTAGAAAGGGTTACAAGCAAATAAGAGTGAAAAAGTGCATCTAGACATCTACAACTTAATCTAGCAAGGTTCAGGCTTTGTTCAAGATGGTTTCTCATATATATTCAGTTTCCAGAGACTTCAATCCTTGCATTATGTAAGCGGGGGAATAGTCCCGCTATTGTGGGGAACTTTCCTGGCTTCTGCACTACCCCAGTGAAGTGGGCTAGCGAAAGGATCTGAGTCCTCGTTCCCACTTCCTTTACCCAGTGGCCTCCCTGCCCTTGAGGACTCCCCTTCCACTCTCCTGTCTGGCAGAGTCCTCATAACCCCAAACAAGGCTGGGCCCAGGATTCCTGGGGGGCTCGACCCCCAACGCTGCTGTGGTCACCTAGGACAGAGGCTAGGGTATCCCCACTCCGGGGTACTCTCTCTGCACTGGGCACTTCTCTGACCCACTGACCATCACATACAAGTTAAAGCAAATGCAAGTTATTTAATCAACAATTAATTTTAAAAAGGATAAGGAAAAATGGGAAAGGTTAAAGGAAACACATCATCCCGCTCTGTGGCAGGAAACATCACAAACAGTGTCTCTGGAACGTCAGGGCAGTTCACAGTCTGCTCCTTGTAAGTCCCAGGCCTTCTTCTCAGGCCCTGGCTGTGCTGCAGGGATGCTGTGAGTTGGACACTTGCTCTGGTGGTGGCCTCATGCTCTCAGGCTCTAAGTGGTAGGACCCTTCTTCCCAGTGTCACCCCCGCCCTGTTGGGGTTATGATCCGAGCCTGGCCTGCAGAGCCTCTTGGCTGAGGCGTCTCCCTGTGCTGGGCCCACTGCCCAGGGTCCCCCTCGCTCTCCCCAGCTGTTCACCGCACCCAGCTCCAGACTGCTCCAGCCCCAGCCCCACCACTCGGTCTCTGCACTGCTGCTGCTGCTCTGCCTCCAGCTCCCTGGGCTGCTTCTTTGGCCGCTCTGGCTCTGGTTGCTGCAGCTCTGCTCCCAGGACATGTCTGCTCTGCAAGCTGCTTCTGAGACTCTGCTCCCAGCTGCCCTCCCCCCCACCCCTCAGCTCCCCGTTCCCCGCTGGGAGCAGGGTCCCGCCGCCCGGGGCTTCTTGCCTCCCCATTTCCTGCCAGGAGTGCAGGGGAAGCCGTTTGGGCTTCTCTCCCTGGCTCCCAGCTGGAAGCAGAATCTAGCTGCCTGCGGCTCCCAGCCAGAAGCAGGGGCCAGAGGGCCAGCTCTCCAGGTGAGCGGGGGCCAGCTGGGCTCTAGCTGCCCAGCTTTCTTGTCAATTTCATGGCTCCAATGGCGCCATGAAATTGACAAGAGAGCTAGCAGCCAAGTAAGTGACACAATGTTGACACAGACACTGTGTCACCCTAACTACACAGACATAAGCCCTATGCTTCTCATGGAGGTGGGTTTATTATGTCAGTGTAGTAGGGCACTTACATCGGTGGGAGGAAGGCTGTAGTGTAGACACTGTCATAATTAGGTCAACATAAAGTGTAGCGTAGACCAGGCCTTAGACACATGGCCAGCTGTATCCATCTCTCCTCCCTGAGCAGCCTTTCCCGTTGCAGCCTCTCCAACTCTGCACCTCGCGCCACTGCTGCTGGACCATCTGGGGAACGGTCTGCTTGGTCCCCTGCATGCCCTGTAGGAGAAAAAGGGACCCCTTCTGGCCCCGGTTTGGAGCAGGTGCCCCATTCTGGCTCAGGGCGTCTGCGTACAGCATGGCCACTAGCTCTGATTGCTTCTGATCAGCTGCTGACGGACGACACTGTGCACACAGCTCTGCTAGCTGCTTTTTGGTGAACTGCTTCTTTGCTCCTCCTGCCTTTGCTGCTTCTGACTCATCTTCACACTTCCTTTGTTCTATTTCCCGTCCCCAAATAAACAGAAAATAATAAAACTGCCCTTTCTTTGACCGTTCCTGGCCTTTCCACTTGAGAATCACTTAAAACTATTTCACTAGTGCTTAAAGTGTAAATGTCTATTAAAATCGCAAGCTGTGTGTAAATCCTGCCAACTGCACCAGTGTTATGGGGCTCAGGGTGCAATCCAGACCAGTTAGAGATTGTGTCACCACTTGCCCTGCAACCACAAGCCAAGCATTACAGTAGCAAAGCACTGTAAGGCACCCAGGGCTGCAGGGCAAGTGGTGACAAAACCTCTCAGTGGTCTGGTTTTAGGGTGACCAGACGTCCTGATTTTATAGTGACAGTCCCGATTTTTGGGTCTTTTTCTTATATAGGCTCCTATTACCCCCCACCTCGTCCTGATTTTTCATACTTGCTGTCTGGTCACCCTATGTGGTTTGCACCCCAAACTCTGTGACAATTACATCAACATTAGTACCTTTATCAACCAAACTTGTAATCTCATTATTTCCATAGGTTTGTTGTGTCCTCCTATGGTTTCCAATAGAGAAACCATAGAATTTCTACAGGGTACTTAAAAACCCCACAGAAGCGAGATTATTCCATATTAAATTCTTCAGGTTTTTACAGTAATTTCTGTAGAACCCTGATGAACTACTATGAATTCTCTTGATTTCATTTGTATTATATTCTATAGCACGGAGTTACTGTGGCTTTAAGAGAATTAATAGAAGCTCCAGGGTGTGGGAGCTGTTTCGTTTTAGGTTAGACAGACAGATTGACCTGAGTTAAGAGGCTCTGTCTATATGTTAACTATGCATCTAATAAAGACTGTTATTAAGTTATTAGCAATGAAGTATTAATAAGGCTAGTGGATTAAATGAATATAAAACAGCACATGGCCCCAAGAGTGAGGGAAGTGGTAAAAAGAACTGGAAGAAGTTAAAAAAATTAAGGTAAAAGTTAATCAGAAATAAAAAGCAAGTTTGAATGAAATAAGATGGATCAATTAAGAGTTCCCATAGTGACAAAAATGTCAAGAAATGCTGCAGAAAATCAAAAAAGGTTTAAACAAGAATTTGAATGATTTCTGAGGGCTTTGGGATCTACTCATAAGGAAGATGAACAAAAGATTCCCACCTTTTTGAATATTGCAGGTACGGAAGCCATTTCATTATATAATTCACTTGATCTTAGTGTTAGAGAATGAGCTGACTATGAGTTTGTCTTAAAAAAAATCAGAGGAATACTGTTTAACAAAAAGAAATGAACATTTTAAAGATTTCAGTTTCACTCAAGAAACTAATGAAGGAAGAGACTTTTGAATCATTTTAACAGATCCAAAGATAAGAAGTCAGAAATGTAATTTCCAGAATCTATCTGAGTGGATGATGAGATCAAACTGTGATAGCGATAAAAGATATTAGTGTAAGAAAAAGACTGTTAGAAGAGCCGAATCTAAATCTGGAAAACGCAGTGAGAATTTGCCAAACTGCTGAATTTGATCAAAATTACTAAAAAGAAGAAGCTGATGTGAAAATAGACTTAATAAGGAAAAGTGAAAAACAAGTCTATGGAGCAAAACAGAGTGATGGTATTAAAGGTAAAATATATGTCATATGAAAGAATGTTCTAGATGTGGGATGAAGCACCAACCCAGTGTAGAGTATATGATCAAACCTGTCATATCTGCAAGAAAGAGAACCATTTTGCAGAAGTTTGTACACAGAGAAGTCGGGAAAAATTTAGAAATATACATTTAGTTCAAAATTCAAAAGTCTCAGAGAAAATACTGAATAAGAAATATAGAGCTGACATTACAGTAGATCATTTGGTTTTGAGTATTTTGAAACAGATTCACTCTGTGAACTACAAGGCATCTACTAATGGAATATTTACTTCATATGTAATAGTTACAGGGGCACAATATAATGCAATGTCAGAAGAAAATTATAAAATGTCCTAAAAGTAAAAGCTATAGTAAGAGAACAAATACATGTTAATTTACAATCTATAAAGAGGTGAAAAAAATTGGTTATGGGGGTTTGTAAATTACAGTTCATAGTTAAAGATAATTTAGAAAATATAAGTTTTGTAGTAGTTAAGCGGAAAGGTTTTTCTATTTTAGTTTTAGAAACATGTTTAGCACTAATCTAATTGGTAGAGTTCGGACTATTCAGGATTCTGAAACTTTGGAAATAAAACATCAGTTTACAGAGTTATTCACTGGCATTGGTAAATTGAATACAATGTGTAATAGAGCTAAATGAAACAAAGAAACCACTTTACACATGCAACTAGAAAAATGCCCTTAGCTTTAAGATGTAGGGTACAAAAAGAATTGGAAAGGTTAGTTAATTTAGTTATAATTAAAAGAGTGGAAGAGCCAACAGACTGGATGATTCATTAATAACAGTAGAAAAGAAAGATGGATACTTGTGTTTGTGTTTAAATCCAAAAGGCTTACATAAGTATGTCAAAAGGGAACATTTAAAAATACCTACCTGGGAAGAAATATTTGGACAAATGTGAGGAGCAAAATACTTTTCTCCTTTAGATGCTTCAAATGGATTTTGGCAAATATCATTGAAGCAAGAAAAGTCAGTTGCTATGTACATTTAACATACCTTTTGGACATTACTGTTTTAAAAGATTACCTTTTGGATTATGTTCCACTCCAGAGGTATTTCTTGGAGCAATACAAAAGAATTTTGAAAATATAGATGGCACACAAGCGTACATAGGTGAAATATTAATATGGGGAAAAACTTTAGAAGAGCATGATTGTGACGGGGCAAGGCCAGATGGCTATAGTAAAGTAGTGAGGATCAGGTATGTTAGCCCCCGGCTTAACAAATCCCTGGTGCCATGGTAACCAAATGGCAGTTGCTCCCAGTTAATCAAGACACCTGGGGCCAATTAAGATCCTGCTAAAAAGCAGTGAAGATAGCTAGGTTGATTGGGACACCTGAAGCCAATCAAGGGCTGGCTGGAACTAGTTAAAAGTCTCCCAGTTAGGCCTGGTCTACACTGGGGGTGGGGATCGATCTAAGATACACAACTTCAGCTACGAGAATAGCGTAGCTGCAGTCGACGTATCTTAGATCGACTTAGAATCACTTACTTCGCGTCCTCGCAGCGCGGGATCGACGGCCACTGCTCCCCCGTCGACTCCGCTTCTGCCTCTTGCAGTGGTGGAGTTCCGGAGTCAACGGCAGAGCGATTGAGGATCGATTTATCGCGTCTACACTAGACGAGATAAATCGATCCCCAATAGATCGATCACTACCCGCCGATCCTGCCGGTAGTGTAGACGTGGCCTTGCAGGGGTGGAGTTCTGGAGTCAACGGCAGAGCGATCGGGGATCAATTTATCGCGTCTACACTAGACGGGATAAATCGATCCCCAATAGATTGATCACTACCCTCTGATCCAGCGGGTAGTGTAGACGTGGCATTAGTCAGTGAGGTGTGTGTGTGCCAGGAGCAGTAGGAGGAAGCTGTGCTGTTGGAGGAATTGAGCAGTACAAACCATATCAGGTGCAAAGAAGGAGGCCCTGAGGTAATGGTGAAGTAGATAGTGAGGAGTTGGGGCTGCTGTGAGGAAGTGGCCCAGGGAATTGTATGCATCCTATTTCCAAAAAGTCAGCTACCATAGCTGCTACTGTTACAGTCCCTGGGCTGGAGCCTGGAGTAGAGAGTGGGCCTGGGCTCGCCCCTCCCCCCCGACTAATCACTGAGACTGGGAGACAACAGAGACTGTGCGAGGGAGAGTTGCTTCTCCTCACCTCCCTTGCTGGCTTATGATGAAAATGGCTCAGTAGGCTATGACCATTGCCTCTGGAGAGAGAAGGGCTATGTGGAGGGTCACAGTGAGCCTCTGAGGCTGGCAAAATCTGCCAGGAAGTGCGGGAGACAAGGACAGAGCTTTGTCACAGACATAAGACTAACTAAAGCATTATCTAAAGCAAAAGACACAGGTTTAAAACTTAAAAAAACCATATATGTAAATTTAGAGTTCAAGAATTAATGCTTCTAGGAAAAGAGCTGAGCAGTCAGGGATTCACATTGAGCTGCAATGAATACAAACTATTGATAATATTGCTTTCCCCCATAGAGTAGGAGTCATTAGACATTTTTGGGTATGGTTAATTTTGTACCTAACTTAGTAGAAAAAAACTCTCAACAAATTTAAGGGCTTTTGCTTTGTAAAAATAACAAGTGGGAATGGGACTGGCAATAGCAATATGAATTTAAGCATCTTAAGTAATTAATAAAAACAGCTCCAGTATTTGATACTAACAGATCCAAACAAGGTGTCGGAGCAGTTCTATTACAAAAGTGTGGTGATCTAACAAAATCAGTTGCTTATGCATCTAGGCTAATGTCAGCAAGAGAATGGCAATATTCTCAAATAGAAAAAGAGGCTCTGGCATTGAATTCCGCATGCAAAAAAGTCACAAATTTCTATATGATAGCTCTGTACTGGCAGGAATGGATCATAAACCATGAGTTAATATTTCAAAAAGAAACATGACAGATATACTGCCTCAGTTACAAAGATTATCTTTTCAATTATATGATTTAAAATGAGAATATCAGGCAGGCAAATCATTACTTGCTGCTGATACTCTTTCTAGATTAGAGTTTATGATGTAACCAATGTAGTTGAAGAAGATAATGCGGTACAATTAGTTCCTATATCAGGAAGAGAATAGGAAGAAATTGTACAAGCAACTAGACAGGATGAGAATTTAGAAAGGGTTATTGCAACTATTGAAAAGATACAATAAAAATGATACCAAAGCCACATAATCAATTTATTCAAGATTTCTCAGTAATTGAAGGAATTCTGTTTAAAGGTAATAGACTAGTAATTCCTTTATGGCTAACAATGGAGATGTTGAAATACATATATGAGGTTTAGATGTAGGAAAATGTAAACATAGAGCAAGAGCAGTTCTGTAATGGCCACAAATAAACAAAATATATAGAATTATATAAAAGAATGTGACATATGTCAAAAGTATAGAAATGCTTGTGCTAAAAAAGAAAGATGTGGTGTGAGTGTGGCTTTAAGCGAATGCATAGAACATCCAGGGTGTGGGAGCTGACAGTGGGAGGAGGCCGCTGGTTTTAGGTTAGACTGACTGATTGACCTGAGTTAAGATCCTCTGTCTATGTTAACTGTGTATCTAATAAAGACTGTTGTTAAGTTACCAGCAATGAATTATTGTTAAGACTAATAGATTACTTGAATATAGAACAACACCCATGGGGCTTTCCAATAAGGATATTAGAGAGACAAGGTAGGTGAGATATCTTTTATTGAACCAACTTCTGTTTGGCGGGGGGATACAAACTTTCAGGAGCCATGGAGAGCTCTTCTTCAGCTCTAGCTCTGTGTAAGTGCGAAAGCTTGTCTGTCTCACCAACAGAAGTTGGTCCAATAAAAGCTATTCCCTCATCCACTGTATGTCTCTAATATCCTGGGACCAAGGCTGCAGCTACACTGTAGATATACCATAAGGCTACTGACAGATCTGGAAGTGGATGGGGTGTCCATATCCTTAGCTCTGCCAGACATAGGTCAGTGTTCCACCCTAACACATCTATCGAGTGCTATAGATTGGCCTCTTTACTGAGTGTTTCAGAGGAGCAGCCGTGTTAGTCTGTATCCGCAAAAAGAAGAGGAGGACTTGTGGCACCTTAGAGACTAACACATTTATTTGAGCATCAGCTTTCATGAGCTACATCCGATGAAGTGAGCTGTAGCTCACGAAAGCTTATGCTCAAATAAATGTGTTAGTCTCTAAGGTGCCACAATTCCTCCCCGTGCTGTGCAGTTCCAGAAAGGTTTCCTAGCCTTTTCTCCACCACCCACATCATCAGTGACTTTGACTGGAAAGCAATACACCGTGCGGGATTTGTCAAAATGTTCATGACAAGCCCATACAATACTATGAACAGTCCCCTCCCCAGCATTTTTATACCCTAATCAATAAAACTCACCCAGCCCAGCAACACGATATTCCCAATCAACATGGATCAGTGTATTGATTTGTTCATTTGCATCACCTCCGCTCCCTGGGTGCACAAGCCAATAACACAGCTTCTCTCACCAGAGCTGTCAGCCGAAACATAAAACCCCATTTTTGTCACAAAACCCCTAATAAAATAAATGTGCCTGACATTGTGCTCGGACAACGGCCAAGCGTGTTACATATTCAATATGGCAAAAATACAAACCATTTGTCAAAGTGCAAATTAACTCATGAAATAGTTTCCCCAAATGCCACATGTAGAGCTGCACAAACCTTGACCACTGTGCAGTTACCTGTAGCTTAACCCAGTGCAGCTGTGAGCAGATCTGGGTGCAAGAGTTCAGCAAAATGAAAGATATTCTTATAGGAGTGAGAGGAGGGAGAGCTCAGTGGTTTGAGCATTGGCCTGCTAAAGCCAGGGTTATGAGTTCAATCCTTGAGGGGGCCATGTAGGGGTCTGGGCCAAAAATTGGGGATTGGTCCTGCTTTGAGTTGGACTAGATGACCTCCTGAGGTCCCTTCCAACCTTGATATCCTCTGACTCTATGAAGAATGGCCACACTGGGTGAGACCAAAGGTCTATCCAGCCCAGTATCCTGTCTTCTGACAATGGCCAATGCCACATATTGATTGACTATTATTAATTAAATGCACTATATATTGCAGGCTGGGCTGGTAGTGCTGCTGGTTATTTAAGGTTGCCCAACACATCCCTGTATAAAACCCTGATTTCAGTTGCTTATAATTTTGCCAGTCTTTAACCATTCAGGCTGAAATTTTCCATTGTCTGGTGTGTGCCTCAGGATGAACTGTTTTGGAATGCTTCAGCCAGAATGACTCAGCCATTTCCCAGAATGAGGTTAGGGGAAAGTACATTGCTAAGAAATGTTAAAAAAGACTTTGGTGATCTTTCTTTGAGACGATCTAGCAGCCTCACGTTTTGGAGGAAGGGCTTGAATTTCACCAGGGGGCTTTGGTGGCAAGGATTTACCTTTTGCCATACTTATGAAAATCCACCAAAATTTGACCAAGCCTTTGAAAAATCTGAGTTTGCACATGCTCAGTACAGATTAGAGTTTAGCTACTAAAATCTCAAAAAGATTCCAGCCTCTCTGAGCAGGCTCCAGTCCCTCACACCGCTTCTCGTGCTGCACAGACTGCACATGCATGCTCCCCGCATAGCAACTGAGCGTGCCCCACCCCAGGGCTGTCGGGGTTCAGAGGGCTCCTGCTGCCGAGGCTCTTTGTGGGCTGGGCTCTGCGAACAGGGAGCTTGTCCTAGTAGGAATCCAGCAGCGTCTGAGCACAGGCGTGATGTTTCTGCACCACAGGGGGAGGGGGAGAAAGCAGTGTCTGGCACCAGCTGCAGCAGCTGAGTGAGTTTTGAAGGCAGCCCAGAGAGCTATAGTAACGTAGCCTTGAGGTGACAGCGGCGCCAGAGAGGGACGATCACACTCGCCCGCCTCCCGAGGGTTCAGCGGCAGGAAGGCTCTCCCCAGCCCTGAGGCTGTGAGTGTGCTGGCAAAGGGCAGCCACACACCCAGCGTGCTGCTGCAGGTGCCACCTGGGCCCGTCTCTCCACTTATCCCTCCCTAGCTACCACGTCACTTCCTCCTCGTCTGGGCTGACCCTCCTCCCTCTGCCTTCCTGCCGCTCTGCCTCCGCAAACCGCAGTCTGGGTCAGACTGAGTGGAGCTGGATGTCACTGGCCTGCTGGTCCCACGGCAGCCCAGCTCCTCTCACAGTCCTACCGCAGTGACCCACAACGTATGAGAAGGGCTGAGGGGAGGACAGCTGCTGCACTGATCAATGCGGGCAGCACCTCCACTGTCCGGCCCGTGGGGAGCACAGCTCCCTTCCCGGAGAGAAGGAATGAACCCACTGTAAGTCTGTCGAGCTGAGCGAGGCAACTATCTCATAATTCATTACAGTCATGGGACAGGTGAGGGAAAGCCAGGCCCAGCCCATGCCAAGGCCAATGAGCCATCCATGGCTCACGCACTGAACATTGCTCGTACCGAGCTGCTATATCCTTGGCCTGACATTTGACGTTCCTGATTCTAGGCAGCCTTTGGTTTTGTTTTTGTGATGGGGCTTAACCCCCAACACCTGCAAAATAAGGCACAGACCCCACTTAGCCCGGCACCTGGGGGGGGAGGGGAAGAGGGGGCTGATTAACGAATTGCCTCCTGGCCAGAAGAGGCGGTGCTAGGCCTTGCAGGTAGACTGAGGGAACTGAGGGAGTCCAGTTGAGGAGAGAAGACCCAGGAGAGAGGAGATAGTTCACTTTCTCTGTCTGAGAAGGGCCTGAGATAGGCAGACTGAGAAAGGCTGCAGGGACAGAACTGATCCCTAAGGCAGGCCCAGGAAAGGGGGCAAGATCCAGCAAGAGACTGAAGAGAAGGCAGGTCTCCCCTACGGAGAGAGACCCCCAGGAAGCAAAGCACCCTGGTGTGTGGAGGAGGCCCTGAGTTTGGTTTGTATGTGGAAACAGAAGACTTCAGTAGCCCAAGAGGGCTGAAGAATTATTCAGATCTGTGATACCCCAGAAGGGGTTTGAACTTCACGTGACTCGGCCAGAGGGCTGAACCATGGACGAGCTGGAACCAGAGGCATGCAGCTTGCAAGAGGTGCTGGAACTAAAGATACTGGCAACATCATGCACGGATGGAAGAGGGCATTACAAGGGTGAGTGTGGCCCACCACAGCTCGGTTTGGATTTCTTTTTATCAGATTCCAAGGGCCTGGAGTGTCACTCTCTCAGACAGGGCTGTGTCACAGCATGGCTTGGAAGGCTCCCTGGGAGGGCGATGAGGCATGAAGAGAAGAGCTGAAGGGGATGCATAGGAAGGCTGGGGGTTCTGTAGCAAGCTCTGCAGCGGTTTCCAGAAAGATGATCAGTTCTGCTGAGTGTTTTCAGCCTTTCCTATGGTGTCAGAATTGTTCCCTAATTCTGTGCACGTGTCCGAAGCAGCATGTAGTAGGATTCTGGTGTGCCCATGGGAAATGCAATGGAGCAAGAGCTCATCTCCTGCAGGGAACAATTCAATGGCTGACGCCAGGCCCCAGAATCAGATCCCAAACACCCTCGCCAGCACAAGGCAGCAGTGAGGGCCATCAGGGTGCCATGCTCAGCAGACAGTTGCATCCATGGTGTGGGAGCTGAAACCGCCAGGCCTCTGGCCTTGCCTCCAAGCTGGTGCTCACTGTTCCGATGTTCCTTTTGTTTTCTAGGAGTCTGACTCCACCGAGGAGGGAAACCACAGGGAAATTGTTTCCGTCTGTGCTCTGGATGACAGCAAAGGCACAGGGCTGAGGCAATGATGAATAACATGCAGCTCCACAGCCAACCCTTTTTTAAAAACCTTTTTATTTCAAACCTAAGGAAAACAACATTTTTTCTCTTTAGCTTGGCAGGCAGCAGCAGCCGTGCTGAGCTCAGGCAAGTCCAGATCAAAGCCAGGCGAAGTCTGCTGCAAAAAATCGGGCACTGGACATTTATGAAGATTTGATTCATAAAAAGCCATGCAGCGAGTGCAGTGGGATTTCACTGTGGAACCTTTGACGCGGGAGCTGCCTGATTTAGAATGAAAATTGCCTCTTTGTGCTGCCAGGAGTAAGGGAATCGCTCCATTTCCTGTGAAATTTCAATCTTGGTACGAACACCTTTCCCGCTGCCCATACAAGGGCAGATCATGTTTCTAGATGGACTATACGGACAGCCTTCCTCACTACAACCAGGGAGCAGGCATCTTCCTGCCTCCCAAAGCAGAGGCCAGATGGCAGGGCAAAAAACAGCCAGCCGCATCCTAGTTCCTGCTGTCTCTCCTGCTTAGAGTTCCTCTTCATCTCCCAAGAGAGACCTCTCTTTGGTGTTCCCTTGACTCTGGTCTGAATGCACAACTGCCCCATGCTACTACACGACCCCCTAGTTGAAAAGTCCTTTTTCTGTTTGTGCAGAACTGCATAGCACAGAAATGCTCAAGTCGCAATGGAGACACTGGACAAGAGCCAGGGTCCAGATGAGTTGTGCTCACACAGCCACCTTTCAAATTCTATGATCCTCAGGGCTCCCTGCAGGCTGAACCTGCCCCCAGCTCTAAGTTACACCAGCTAGAATTATTCCTAGGGAACACTGCACTGGCTGGGGGTTTCTGGAGGCCAGTGCACACTGGCCACACCCCAACCCCCACAAATCCCACAACGCCTGCAGGAGGAATTCCCAGGTATCTTACCATTGGAGCAGTGCAAAGGGGGTGGAGCCAGGGACCAGAACCAGACCCGCTGTTCATAAGCGATGGGCAAACCCAGAAAAGTTTGGAGCTGGCTCAGATACACACCCAGGTTCTGGACACTGCAGACCAGTATCTAGCTCCCATCTTTACCTTTTGTTTTCTGCTGCAGACAGCGCTGCTCGCACACCCAACATGAGTGGGGCAGAGGGGAGCACTGGCCTTATCTTAGGATTGGCAGAATATGCTCTCTTCCATCATCAGCTAGCTCCAGTGGCCCCACCGCCTACCTACTCTTTTGGATGGGCTGATGCGTGCAAGACAAAGACCTGAGGAGTCCCTGTTCAGAAGCTAGTGGAGGGCTGCAGTCTGTGGCCAGCCCCTCTTTGAGACTATAAGTGGGGGGAGCTCCTTGTGCCTCCCCCCCATGCATGGCCACATGGGGGCTGGCCACATTCTCTCCCTCTATGTTCAGCAAAGGTCATGCTGGCCAAGGTGTGAATTGAACCCATTCTCCAAAGTGTGGTAGGAGGTAAAATATCCACATTATTCACTGTAATGCAAGCGGACAGGCTAGGAGGAGAAAAACATGCAGGGACTGTGCAAGTCCTCCAGACTCATCTAACTCTGAAGCAGCTGCTTACTGCTGGGAAATTCTGGTTGCATCAAAAGAACCAAGCCACTGCACAGCCATGATTGAGTTATGAGAGGCTGGAAAAGAAATCACGGTAAAAGTACGTTTTCTACCGTAACAATGATTGCCTCATTTCTGATAACACGATAAGCAAGAACAGCTCACTCTGAAATGAGATGCTGGCACCTCGGGATGTTGACAAGCACCTTTGGAATGCTCCCAGTAAAGGCGCCCTGTACAGCGATGTCGTGTGGATGCACAAGGGGATGCGAGCTAAGGTGTCACTGACAGTCATAAATCTGACATTTCCTAACCTTCAAATGCTCAACTTTGCAACCTTAACAGTCTGTTAACATATTTTTTAATATAATGATTATTTACATTCCAGTAGCACCAGCATCCCAAGTCAAGATCAGGGCTCCATTGTGCTGCGTGTGCTACAAACACAGGGTGAAACAATCCCTGCCCTGAGGGGCTTGCAGTGTCAATGGGTGGGAGGGAGATGCGTTGCCTAAAGTCAAACAGCAGGTCAGTGGCAGAACCACAAATAGAGCTGGTACAGTGCCCTAGAGACTAGATCACACTGCCTATGTAGTCTACATGATCTTGGAGACCATATCTAGCGTGGCAGCTGGGCAGTAAAATGGGGCAGGTGGATAGACTGGCATGTGTCTAAAGCGGAACAAGACAAAACGGTGTGGAAAGGAAAATGGCTCACCTTCCCCACAGCAGAGCCAGGGAGAATGTAGTGCAGATGAGGTGGAAAGCTGCTCATTCTCCCATCTGGCCATGCCCCCAGCATGGAGAAGTTCACAGCCTGGAGGGTGTGGCTCTCCCGACGTGCACTGCGGATGAAATGGTCCCTTGGGGCCAGAGCCAGCCTGTGTACTTTAAACAGCTCATCGGCTGGAGGCAGGAACCGGAGCCAGAATCAGGGGGCACAACAGTATTTTTTGCTCCATCCATCCCACTTTGACTGGGCCTCAGACTGAAAAAGCACCACTGAGAATCTAGCCCAGAGAGAATCGCTCGGAAGAGTGACTTTGTGTGTCCTTGTTAGACTTCCCATCCTGGTGGGGCGATAGCCTGATGAGAGGATTAGTTCGCCCAAAGAGACTTAACTCAGAACAACAGAACCTTGAGTAAATTCAAACCACAGTGAACAACATTCCAGTTCTCCAAGCAAAATTCACATGAGGGTCCAAAGTCCAGACACACGGGGTCCTTTTCTGCCTGACTTTGGTTAGATGATTATAGGTCTTTTCCCAAAGTCCTTCCACGTTATCTGTTGGGGGGTCTCTCCTGGAGGTGCTGTGACCCAAGACCTTCTTAATGCAGAGGGGCTACAAGAAACTCCTCAGTCTGGTCTGTGCATTCTGGTTCACCAAAGAATGTCATATGCGGCCTCAACTAAAAGCTGATGTCACACTGGTCATCGGTAGCATTGTGAAATGTATGTACATGTTTACTGAAACTATGGTCTTAAAGTCTGTCGGAACTGGTCACCGGCAGAGACAAGAGAGAGGGTTTCTGTCAGACAAGAGACGTTTATTCACCTGTTTACATGCACATTGAGTATTGTCCCATTCACAATGGGTCGCCTATAACTAGTGTGAGCTGAATACAAATGAAGGATTGTAAGGACTTCAGAGAAAAAACCTAACAGGAAGAGAAAAGCAGCGTGTGGCAGGA
This sequence comes from Lepidochelys kempii, assembly GCF_965140285.1. NCBI lineage: Eukaryota > Metazoa > Chordata > Testudines > Cheloniidae > Lepidochelys > Lepidochelys kempii. Next base: position 6,054,765 of record NC_136404.1, read on the forward strand.
CCCTCTCTGAGGGGTGCACTTTAGAGGTTTGCTTAACTATATTTGGGGGGGCAGAGAAGATACCAGGCACTGTTCACTGAGGAAGTAAAAGGACAGTGATTTTGCTTCATGGATAGTGGTCTCAGCCGGGCTTGGCTAAAAACGCCGGAGAGAACTTTGGGTGAGAGCAAACTTTAGACTGGAGATGAACCTGTTAGTGAAGCTTAGTCTCTAGAAAGCCTGTTCTGATTGTGTTTTATATGTAACCCGTGATTGCAATACTCTTACTCACTGTGACTCGAATCTCTGTTCTTTGATAATTAACGTAGTCTTGTTTTCCCTGTAAGTACAGCTCAGAGCTGTGGTGTTAAGCAAGGTGCTGGTCCTGAGCTGAATCTTACCACTGGTGTGCTCTGTTCTCTTGGGTACAGCCGCCCTGCTAATTCTGTGAGCAGTCAGTGGAGAAGGGGCTGGACACTGCAGGGAACGCTGGGAGAACTCAGGGGTCGGTGTGTGCCTGTCACTGCCTTACAGAGACAGCGAGGCCTGTGGGGGCCTGGAGGGCAGGGCTTGTGCTGCCAGAGGCGGGTGGTTTCAGGGTACTGAGCCCCCAGCAGGCCCAGACAAGACTGCTTCACACGAAGGGCAGGTGGTGGTCAGGTGCCTCACAACCCATGGTACCCCTGGGGGGCATCACAGGTGGCCAAATCAATTGCTTCAGTTGCCACAACAGGGGTGAAGGATGTCGTTTTGGTGGCACCTAATGCTCATTCCAAGTAGCCAGAGAGTTTTGGGATGAATTTCCATTTCTACTGGACATCCTGTACTAGCCAGGAGTCGTGTGACATGTCTGTCCATTACTCTCTGAGAGAACAGACGGAAGCAGGACAGGTCTAAACCAGTGGTGTGAATTTTGAAAGTGCCTAAAGTGTTTTTGTCCTGGAGGTTCCCAGAAGGGGCTGATTTTTTATTTTTGAGTTTCCTGTGGAATATTTTTAATCAATTTTTTTTGTTTTTGAAATTCATAATTTTTTTTTAATGAAAATTCATAATTTTGTAAAAACTCCCACCAAGCTGACTGATCAAAATTGCCAGTGCAAAAAACCTACTACAAATCAAGCTCCAAGGCAAACTCCACTGCAAATCAAAAGCAACCTCTGATAAAAGCAAAATGATAAATGAGAAACCAAAAAATGTTTAAAATAAAATTCAGAAAAAAAATCAAGATTTTTTTGTGAAAATTTCTATTTGCAGAAACAGCCAAGGTTGTTGTGGTGGGTTTTTTGTTTGCTTGTTTGTAACCCAGTTCTACTGGTAGGTGGCAATGGAGCTGGCTTAAATACATTTTCCATACAGCTTGTGTGTTCAAAAGTGTTAGGGAGGGTCAGATCAAATCAGCATACAGCCCCAGTTCAGAAAAGCACTTGAGTATATGCCTAATTGGAAAGGTGCTTGTGTAGTAGAGATGGAAGTGAGCACATGCTCAGTGCCTTGGTGAATTGAGACCTATAACATCCAGCTGCTCTCCCTTCTGTATCAGCCGTATGGAAAACATTTGAGTCTTTGAAACATATTTATGTGCATCTTTTATGAAGTCAAGCACCTCACATGCCTCTCCTGCAGCCAGGAGCCCTCTGGAAACTCCTCTGAACTAGTGAGTCACTTTGTTCAGAGTCTGGTCCATTTGCAGCAATTTAGTTAAAGCCGGTCACAGTATTGGCCTTGTCTTCTTGACTCTTTTCATTTTCTTTCTTCCTTGAAGTAAACTTAGTGCTCACGGAAGTCAAGGACTCATGGTATTGGATGCCGATAAAGCCAGCAACTCTTCTGCTAATGCCCCCTGTGACGGGGCAAGGCCAGATGGCTATAGAAAAGTAGTGGGAGATAGATATATTAGCCCCAGGCTAGACAAATCCCTGGTACTAGGATAAGTAAATGGCAGCTGCTCCATGTCAATTAAGACACCTGGGCCAATTAAGATCTTTCCAGAAGGCAGGGAAGATAGCTAGGTTGATTGGGACACCTGAAGCCAATTAGGGGCTGGCTGAAAGTAGTTAAAACCCTCCCAGTTAGTCAGTTGGATGCATGTGTCTGGAGCTGTAGGAGAAAGCCACGCTGTTGGAGGAATTGAGCAGTACAGACCATTTCAGGAGCAAGGAAGGAGGCCCTGAGGTAACGGTGAAGTAGATATTGAGGAAGTGGAGGCTGCTGTCCAGAAGTGGCCCAGGGAATTGTACTTGTCCTATTTCCAAAAAGTCAGCTACCATAGCTTCTACTATTAGGGTCCCTGGGCTGGAGCCTGGGGTACAGGGCAAGCCTGGGCTCCCCCCCTACCCTCCCTGATTAATCACTGAAACTGAGAGACAACAGAGACTGTGCAAGGAGGGGTGGCTTCTCCTCACCTCCCTTGCTGGCTTATGATGAAAATGGCTCAGGAGGCTGTGACCCTTGCCTCTGGAGAGAGAAGGGCTATGTGGAGGGTCACAGAGAGCCTCTGAGGCTAGCAAAATTCGCCAGGAAGTGCGGGACCCACGGAGACAAGGACAGAGCTTTGTCACACACCCCATAGAACTCTGCCAATTCTCCTGGGACCATACTGTGAACAGCGACTGCTGCACCAGCCACAGGCCCCTCCAAACTCTGCCAGTGCACCTGGGACCGTATTGTGGACAACCACAGGCTCCCCCCAAGCCCTGCCAAGACACCTCTTTATAAGCTGCAGCCCCTGTGCTGTGCCAGTAATGAGCGCTAACAAAATGGTTTAGCCCTGCAATGCCTCAGCCTCTGCTTCGGGCTGGGCCTGCCACTATGCTGCATGATGCTGCCTTGTTTGGCAGACGTTTCTCTTGGTTGTGGATCCCAAACTCATTTTGCTTCCATCCAGTTGCCTTCCGAATTCCCGCTCCAAAGAGTCAGGAACAGTTAACAAGAGTCTGGTTACTCAGCAACCAAGACCAGCAGTTACTTGTCTGGAGAACAGAACTTGCCCCCACATGCCAGTGACATGTTTTTATTCAGTGGAGCCTTCCCAGAGGAAAAGACTTGTGAGCTCATCTAGTGTTTCCCCCGCCAATGCTTTGTGCTAGATTTTGTTTTCCTTTCTCAATAGACAAAGCAACTCCAGCTTTCTTGGGACCAGTGGGGCTGCAAAGATTTGTTTTACAAAAGTAGGCGATGTCTTGAATTATGCTGCACAAATCAGTCATCACTCAGGAACCCCAGAATGAGGGATGGGATCCAAACTGTGACCTGAACCTCGCTGTGAACCTCTCCACACTTCTCCATGTTGGCTGGGACTGGAAGTTCCAAGATGCAGACTATTTCTGGCCTCTCTGAAACCAGAAAATCCAGGAAGTCTCACCCAAAAGGGGGATCTCCTGAGATTGGCAGCCCCAGCGCACTGGCTAAGCGCTGGAGCTGCTGGCTGGTTAATAGCGTATGCTTGTCAAGTGCTTTGGAAAGGAAATCTAAAGCGCAGGGTATTTGTTTTTTATTGAGTTGTGAAGAGTACTGTGCAAAGGCTAAAACAGCACTGGATCCCGCTCCAATCCTAGGTCTCCACACCACACCGCACCGCACTCCACAGGCCCCCAGAAGAGCCCCTCCCAAACACAGCTGATGCCTCTCCCAGCAATGCATTTGGTAGAAGCCTGAGCAATGGACCTGGCAATGCGTCCTGAAGACCAAGAGACAAGCAAATTCGAACCCAGCTGCCCTCAGCCACCTCCTATTTAAATCTGGAGAACATCACCTCATATCTCTGGAGAATGTATCATCCGGGATCTGCCATGGGGAAATGCCTCCCCTTCCTACCCAGCCCCTCCCCCATCCTTCCTTCTCCAGCACCCTGGCAACTCAGCCATCCTCCCTGTCCTGCAGACATTAGCATGCTCACTAAACCCTGCAGCATCAGCTCCACCATCTGCCCAGTTGTCTCCGTTCCCAACTCCAAAACACGCATCCAGGCTGTCACAGGGTTCAGGGTGCAATTCAGACTATTGAGGAGTTGTACCCCGAGTGCCTCACCATGCCTTGCTGCTATACCTCCCAACATGGGACACACACAACCAGCCTAGCAGCAAGCAGGTTGCACACTGAGTGTGTGTGCTAGACAGCCCTGGGCGAACAGCTCTGAGCCCAGCAGCCTGCTTGCACCCCTTCTCTGGCTTCCACCAGCCACCTTTATAACCAACAGGGTGACCCCAACCCACTCCCAGTCCCAAATTTACCCAAAGCATGTGCTCTGTTATATCCAGCCCTCTCCTGGACAATACGATTCAGTTGTTCCTCTAAAGATCCAGAAGCACATGACAGCTTATTAATTTAACTGGGGTAAATACACACATCCCTTTAAACACCACACTGCGATGGTTTATATTAATAGTAAAATAGGATTGTAGGTGAATTCAAGGATAAGAGATACAGTCAAAAAGGGTTACAAGAAAAAGAAAGTGAAAATACATCTAAAAGTCTAAAACTTAATCTAGCAAGGTACAGGCTTTGTTGCAGACGGTTTCTCACACCAGTCATTTCCCCCACCAGCACTGGCTGACTTTCCCTCAGTCAGGACCTTCCACAAAAGTACAAGGGGGTTGGACTAGATGACCTCCTGAGGTCGCTTCCAACCCTGATACTCTATGATTCTATGAAGGTGCCAGCTTTCCATGTCTTCCTAGGGGAAAGATCTTTGCGTAAGCAGGTTTCTCACCTATATTCAGTTTCCAGAGTCTTCAGCCTACCCGGCTTGGTTGAAGGACTGATCTTTCTCGGCTAGCAAGAGAAAGATGGGTCCTTCCCCTATGTCTGTCTAGTGATGGATACCAAGGATGACTTCTGTCTTTGCTTATATCTTCCAAAGTTCAATGACTTGGTTTCAAGAGGCAGGATGACCTCATGCTGTTTTTTCTTCCTGTGGGCTTCCCATCCCCCTTTATGTACATGGGACTTCCATTGTTTGATTTCATCAGGTTTAATTGATATAGAAAACAGGTAAATAGCTGCCTTCCCACCTGTCTGGGAGGGAACCTGTTTCTCCCTGTTTGACCACAGACTTTAAAGCATAATATTAAGTATTCCTATTTCCTCAGAGTTTTAATACAGACATCCCACAATGATACAGTAATATTATATACAATCATTGACTCAATTGCTTATATCTTGAGGTTCAGCCCCCCAGGGCTTTATAAACCAGCAAACCTTTGCAATGTAGTCTTTGAAAAGTAGAACCCAGACCAAATTACTCTCTCCTGCTGCGTTTAGACAGCATCCTGGCTCCTCCTTCAGCTGATATGTAAAAATGGACCATTGTTGTCTCTGCCTTTATGACCAAGAGAAGCAAACACACATCCGTTTGTCTAGGGCAGATGAGTTTACCAACTCTCCCGACATGCCTGGTATACACACATTTTAGTCATAATTCCAGCATACATCCATACCTCCCAAAACACAGCACATACACGTCACACCAGAATATCAAAGAGCAGTGAGTTATGAATTTTCAAATGATACCTCCCAAGGCGTATTACAATAGAGTGTAAGGTGTGAACACCGGCTGCTTAGGGTCACCCAGACCCTGGCTGTCTCTGACCTTGACAACTGCCACATCCTCCTCTTAGGGCTTCCTGACTCTCCTCCGGTCAGTCCAAGATGCGCATCCACTGGCCCAGCACTCTGAGCACCTTCAACCCCTGTGCGCCCCCTTGCACTCACCCCCCTGCCCTGTGCTCTTTGCAGATTGGCTGGGATCCATGGTGTGGCACTGTTTTTTTTCAAGTTGTTCTTTGGCCTGATGCCTTCCTGAGCTCTGCTGGCCTCTGCATGAGCTGAACCTGGTGAGGAAAGGGTTAAAGAAGACATTCAGGAGTTAGTGTTGACAGATGCAGAGTAATGCGCATTGGAGGGAATATTCCAAACTGCTCATGAGTATTACTGTGTTCCAAAGCCTTGATTCAGCCAAACATGCAAGCATGTGCTTAAAACAGTTTGCTGAATCAGGCCCTAAACTGGAAATAACCTCTCAGGACAAACCTATGGGTGTCATGATAGCTCAGTGAAAAAATTCTGCCCGTTGTGCAATCATAGTTAAAGTAACAAACAAAAAGTTAGTTTCAGAGTGGGTTGAAAAATTTCTGATGTAACAGTTTTCTGTTATAAATTGTTGATTCGATAAAATTGAAATGTCTCACAGGAATGTATTCATTTAGTTTACATTTTTGATTACATGTTACTGAAACATTTCATTTCATTTCATGCCATCATGTGCCAGCAATGCCCCTCTGCCATGTACATTGGCCAAACTGGACAGTCTCTACGTTAAAGAATAAATGGACACAATTCAGACGTCAAGAATTATAACATTCAAAAACCAGTCAGAGAACACTTCAATTTCTTTGGTCACTCGATTACAGACCTAAAAGTTGCAATTCTTCAACAAAAAAACTTCAAAAACAGACTCCAATGAGAGACTGCTGAATTGGAATTAATTTGCTGGATACAATTACTGGATACAATTAACTTAGGCTTGAATAGAGACTGGGAGTGGATGGGTCATTACACAAAGTAAAACTATTTCCCCATGTTTATTTCCCCCCCACACACACACTGTTCCTCAGACATTCTTGGCAACTGCTGGAAACGGTCCACCTTGATTATCACTACGAAAGGTCCCCCCTCCCGCCCCCGCTCTCCTGCTGGTAATCGCTCCCCTTACCGGATCACTCTGGTTACAGTGTGTATGGTAACACCCATTGTTTCATGGTCTCTATGTATATAAATCTCCCCACTGTATTTTCCACTGAATGCATCCGATGAAGTGAGCTGTAGCCCGCAAAAGCTTATGGTTGGTCTCAAAGATGCCACGAGTCCTCCTGTCCTTTTACCTTGGCAATGTCTCCTGGGGCACGGGCCCTGGGGCTATTGCCCGGCTTGCTGCCCTGTAATGCCGGCCCTGGCTTTTGTATGCAGAAAGATAGCTGCTGCGGCAGAGCTGGGCTGTGGAGTTTTTATCGCATCATGGGGGGCCTCAGAAGAGAGAGGTTGAGACCCCCTCGCCTGTGGGACATTCATCCACATCACAAACCAGCGCACGATCAGACGTGAGTGGGAGTCTGTGGTCGGGAGTAGCTCAGGGCTGGGTTAGCAGACGTGGCTGCAAATTAGGGATAAAACTTGTGACCAAATGGCTTGGTCTTTATTAGGGCCAGTCAGTGGAGAGCCACTGTAATTCCTTCCTGCCCCATGCATAACTCAGACTAGCAAACAAAGACATGTACTCTCTTTAATAGCAAATTCAGCCCAGTTTTATCTCCCCAATAAACTGCAAACTTTTTGTTGTTTGGATGCTAAACTAGAAAGTGTGTGGTGTACCAAAGCCTGCATTCAACTTACAAGCTATCACTTTAAGCTTAAGGGGTTTCCTGGTCCTGCTTGAAGACTAAGGGGCTCTGTAGGGAGGTGTGCAGTTTGGGTCTCAGCCATAGGCGCCGACTCCATGGGTGCTCCAGGGCTGGAACACCCACGGAAGAAAACAGTGGGTGCTCATCACTCACCAACCACAGCTGTTTGGCAGCGCCCTCAGTCAGCTAATTGGGGGCACCATCAAACAGCTGTTTGGCAGCTCGGGAGGGGCTTGGAAGAGGGACAAGACCAGCGAGTGGAGGGCGGGCTGGGATCTTGGGGAGGGGGTGGAGTGGGGGCGGGAAGAGGCGGAGTGAGGGCAGGGCCTTGGGGGAGGGAGGCAGAGCAAGGGTGGGGCCTTGGGAGAAGGGATGGAGTGGGGCTGGGGCCTCAGGCAGAGCGGGGGTGAAGCACCCCTGTGGAAAAGTAAAAGTTGGCACCGATGGTCTCAGCCGTCAGTTTGCAAAGAGCCAGCCTAAAGCAAGGTGGGGTGAGTTGGGCCTCTCAGCCTTAAGGAGCAGCCTGCTTTGTCTCACTCTGTTTTCAGTTCTTGTGTTTTAGGATTCTACGGAAAAAAATCATGGTAAGCTGCAACCTTCCAACAAGAATATTTATGCTTTTATCTAACGTCCCTGGGCATATGCCGTGAACATAACAGAAGGAATGGCAGAGTGACTGGTTAGCTTTCCATGCTTTATGCTATACCCCCAGAAGGGTGTTGAAGCCAAAAGTAACTCCTGTCTATAATCAAACTAAGACCCTTTGTTTTAGTTAAGCCGATTTTTACAGAAAAATGTCCAGGTTTTACAAAAAGTATTACTCAGTTTTTTCAGATTTTCTCCCGACTTTTGTATCGTTCAAATATATAAAAAATTACTTGTTTTATTAGGAAAGTACAATACATTGCATGGTCTGTGTGTATATGCAAAGCTGCCTGTTGAAGTAAAGTTACATATTAGTCTAGAAGATGCACACAATAAACAAACAGGCACTCACACAAACTCTGCCATGCGTCACATCTGAACGTCCTGATGAATCTCATCCCACCACGTACACATTTCAAGGTGTTAGCAGATAATGGTTTAAAGATCTGACATTCTAAAATGGGAAGAAAATGAAAATCTGTATCAGAATACATTTCAGAACACAAGGAAGTATTCAAAAACTTCAAAACAAAACACGAGAAAAGGGTGAAGTTGAATGTATGCGCTGCAAATGGTGTGGCCCAATTATTAAATGTAAATATTTCTAGGCTAATAGTTCTAAGTCTACAACAGTAAACTGTTCATTCAAATGAAAAGTTTCATTTGGGGATTAGAGATATATTGTTTTCTTAAACTCAGAGGTGGCATTTTGTTCTGAGTTGTTTTAGTTCCGCAGCAAGCCACACTGATGAATGGAATTCAAAGCATTCATCTATTGAACACTTTCTTTCCCCTGTCCTTCCATCCACCAAAATAACCCCCAATATTTACCCAGAAAAATTATTAATAGTGTTTTGCAGTGATTTTCACCTGTTTTTGTTGTGCTAATAAACACTGATAAATTCCCAGGAAAAATGAAATAGAATGAAAACTGAAAAGGAAGGGCCCTAACTCAAGCAGGAATCTTGAGGAGAAGCAATTTGTTGTCTGAAATACTTCAGCAAAACATACAGAGGGCAGCTGTGGTGAGAACAGACCCATGTCCAGCAGGGCATGTAATGCCAGCAGCCATTTCCAAATCCGCAGGCAGCGTAGGGAGGCAGGGTTCTTGGCTTTAACTCTGTGGAATAGGAAAGCAGTCCAGCTTGCGGCCTGCTCAGGACAAACACACAGAGCAGATGTCTCTGAGCTGTGGGCCGTTTGGCAGGAGTTCCCTCACCGCCCGCAGGGATCTGCATCATTCTTGTGTCCTCTTGTGATTGGCATTATATTTTTGTTCAGCTGGAAATAGACTTTTCCTTTTATTGTCTTGGCTGGTTGCAGACTCTTCTCATGTGCAAGCCACCACTCAGCTCGGCTGGGAGTTAATCTGTCAGCTGATGTCATTGTTTGGCCAGTAGTGACTTGACTGTCTTTAGCCCGTCACCTTCAGGGTCTCTCTCTTTTCCTGTTTAATGTAATGAGAGAATAGATCAAGTGCCAGCAGCAAATCTGTTTCCTCTTAATGTCTAATGGGCTAGCTGTTACTTCGCAGCTCCCTGCCTCCCCAGGTGTCTTTCCTCCATTTTATCCTTGGTCTCTAACCCAAGAATTTTAACGATTGCCAGCTATTGAGGCACTGATTTAGTTGGGGATTGGTCCTGCTTTGAGCAGGGGGTTGGACTAGATGACCTCCTGAGGTCCCTTCCAACCCTGATATTCTATGATTCACGCTACTTACCTCACAAGTGAGAGATGATGTGAACAGCACATCTGGGTGCGAAGCTTAGGAGTGGCAAAGCCTCGCAGAGTGGTGTGGAGAGCTCCACATGAAGGAAACAACTGTAGTATGCCCTGAGTTCGTTCCATGGAGTCTCTATCCTTGTATGGGACAGTCAGCACCTCTCACAGAATCAGAGATTTTCAGTCTAGAAGGGACCATTATGATAATTTATCTGACTTCCTGAATAACCCAGAGCAAATGGCAGTGCCATGCTAGTCTCTGCATTCTTTGTGGTAGGTGTGTGTAGGATTCAATTGATAAAGACTTAAAGGAGAGGAATATAATTAATGCCAGTCAGCATGGCTTTATGGAAATAGGTCTAGTCAAACAAACCTGATTTCGTTCTCTGATGAGATGAGGTAGATAAAGGGAACTGCACAGATGGAATATAATGTGTGCAATATGTTGTATAAGACATTTGACTTAGTATCGTACTACATTCTGCCAATAAAATTAGCACCATACAATGTCAACAGAGCACCCATTAAGTGGATTGAGGACTGGCTAACGGACAGACCTCAGAGGGGAATGATTCCCCAGTGGGGGGGTTCTGGTGGTATGATGGATTGCGGGTCTTGAGGCAGTGCTCACACCATGGCTGCACCCAGCACCTCACAGGAACCAGTGGGAAAAGGGGGTAGTGGAGCTCCAACCCACCAAGGGCTCTGCCCATCGCCCTGACTCATGCGGGCCTGACCAGGGCTGGAGCACCCGCAGAAAAAAGTTAGCGGGTACTTAGCACCCACCGGCAGCCAGCTGCCTCCCTCCCGCCTGCCCACATCCCCACTGATCGACTCCTCCCCCTCCCTCCCAGCACCTCCTGCACACTGCGATCAGCTGTTCCGCGGCGTGCAGGAGACACTGGGAGGGAGAGGGAGGAGCAGGGATGGGGCACGCTCGGGAGAGAGGGAGGGAAGAGGCGGGGTGGGGCCTTGGGGATCGGGGCGGAATGGAGCTGGGAAGAGGCAGGGTGGGGGTGGAGGCTTGGGGGAAGGGGTGGAGTGGGGACGGGCCTGGGGCAGAGGGGGAATCGAGCATCCCCTGGGTAGTGAAGAAGTTAGTGCCTATGGCTTTGCCCATGAAGCTCCTGATGGGGGAAGATGTCCCCCCTCCCCCAAATGGCTCTGATGCACCACTTAAACCAGAAGGAGGCACAGAAAGTTGACTGAGCAGGTAGGTGAATCCCTGGCTGGCTGCCACTTTGGACCCTGCCTACTTGTCTGATTCCTGAGCCCTACCTTCCTGCTTGCTCCTGGTTCCTGCCCTCCTTATCCCAGAACCTCCTCTGCTCCTAGTTCCTGCTTTCCTGCCTTGCTCCATGTCCCTGCTTCTCCGCCGTACCCATGACTCTGTCTTGACCCCTGACTCTGACTCTGGCCTCAGCCCTTGTCTTGACTCCTGACCCCATTTCCAGTTGTGACCCTGGGCTCTAGTTCCTCTCTCCCGGCTCAGACCAGTAGGTGTGACTGCCCATGCCCTGGTCCTCACCGCTGGGTTTTGCAGCAATCAGCAAGCATTAAGCCTGTTGCTATTCATCGTTTTATTCAATGATCTGCAAATAGAGCTATGAAATCACTGCTGATAACATTTGCAGATGACACATAGATTAGCAGGGTGGTAAATAGTATTGAGGAAAGACCAGTGACAGACACCACTCTGGGTCTCCTCTAGTCTATCATATTCCAGTAGATATAAAAAGAACAAAGCATTTACATTTTCAACATCAAATATTTGAAAACCAGTTTCCCCTTGACCTACCTGCCTGTGTTTGGGGCTCTTCTGTCTCCACCACAGACACCAAAAACTACAGCCCAGGTAGCCATGTCTGAAGGGAAATGCTCTCCATTTGGTTCTGCCAGCAGGTTTTGTAACAGAATCCCGAAGTCAGGTTTTAGCAGGTGACTGAAGGAGGAGCTGATTTCCACATCTTGTTTAAAGCACTTGAATATATTATATCTGTACTCTCTTACTGATTTAAAACATCTTTTTCTTTCTTTCTTTCTTTCTTTCTTTCTTTCTTTCTTTCTTATTTTTAGTATCTCTGCAGTATCCAGGGTGACAAAACTGCAGCTAAGGCAGGGATTTCAGTAGAAGTTGCACTTAACTGGCCATCAGTGCAGGAGAGAGTTTGCCTCTCCCCAGATAGATTTACTGACACTAGGCTACTGAATGTCTCAGGGTTGGAGGAGAGGAATCAAGTATTAAAAAAATAAAAGGAGTAGGTCACAGGACACCCTTTCTCCCCTGAGAATGAAGATTTCCTATAATCTCATCTCAGCTGTCTTTCTGTAGGTGAAAGCCATTGCCTCTTGCACTGGACGCCCTGGTCTTTGTGTTATTCACACCCAGGCAGGAAGCTGGTCTGTAGGGAGTCAGTTCTGTCCTGGTTCTTGTCGCTGGGCAAGGAAATCCAAGGATGTTCCACTTGGAGGGAAGCAGAGCGCCTCACGAGCCAGGAAGCCCCGCTACCCTGACAGCTTTCAGAGACATGGCGAGAGGCGTTCAGCATGCTGAAAAATGAAGGAGACCAAAAAATGAAAAGTGCCAGATTAACCCCGGAGTGGGAGCTGCATTCCCCTTTCCCTAATCCTTAAATAAGAGGTAAATATTATTATTTTCAAGCCTCTTTTTCAGGACACGGTCCTTCCTCATTGTAAATCCATCCATCTGTCCTTTCAAATTGTAAATGAATGTACAGATGAAGGAAGAAAGCTAATTCCAGTAGCTCAAAGAAATACAGGACTGAAAAGGATTATACTTCCCAGAGAAGAAATAATACATGGAACATGGAAACATGGAAAAGACTTTTTTTCAGCTAGTCCATGATGAGATCTATAGAACCAGACTTAGATGGGCAGGCCCATTGTCCAGGAATCAGACAGAATTGTTCCTTACAGACCTGCCTTCTGTGTTGTGTCCAACCTTAGGGTAAACGACTCAGGGACCAGGCTTCCTTTGCAAGGAACAAGGGCTTTATCCCAAAAAAAGGCATGCTTCCATTAGATAGAAGGAAATCTTTCTACCAGTTTGTTCAGTGACGGAAGTGACACATACCAATGGAAGCAGCTCCAGCCTCTTGAATGGAAACATTCCAAAGCAGATTAGATAACACACTTGTCAGAAGAGATCCTGGGCTAAACCTGCACTGGGGCAAAGGACATGGAGACCTGGGAGACCCTTCCTGCTCTGACCCCCATGATCACATCAGCAAAAGTGAAAAGTGCCAGGAGCTAAGGCACAAGTAACCTGAAAACTCACGTTTAGTGCTTGGTGTGATTCGGAAAATGAAGGAAAGTGCTGTGGTGCATGGATTTAAAATCTGCCATCACAATATGAATTGGGAGCACCAAAGTATTGTGGTGGGTGTTCTTGGCATCAGAGAATCCAGTCTTGCTCTTCTTCTGTGTCAGTTATACTCCAGAGCAGTCTCATTTTGGTGCAAAATCACAGATGCTGGTTGGCTACAGAAACCCTAGCATGGAGGGTTTGCTGTATTTTTAAGAATTCTCTAGGATCTTACCTCCCCTGGACATTTTCCATCTGTCTTTTTTAACCATGACACTGGGTGGAGTGGAGCAACATGCTTTCAGCCTAGAAGGAAACTGTCACCCCAAACTCCCATTGATGTCCCATTGAAGCTGATCTATCTATCCATCTATCCTCATATACTTCACATATCACCATAGTGCCTGAGAACCTTATGCAACATGATAGCTATTTACTCCTTGAGGACTGGGTCAGACACTTTCTCCGGAAGAAGACTGTGAGAGCAAAGGGATGTCTGAAGGTTGGGACATAGGTAGACTGAATATTTTAATTACCTGTTATACTCAACACCCAGTGACTGCATCCTCTTCCCCGTACTGTTCTCATTTCCCAGAGTGACAATTCAGAAGGGGCTTTGCACTAATGAAATGCCACCACAGTCACACTGCTGGGCTGCACCAGCCTTCATGGTTGTAGCTCTCACCTCGAAAAGGAGGCACTGCTTAGAGCATTGTGAGATGGGTGCTCCTGTGCTAGCCATGGTTTAGACTTCCTCAGTTTCCCTTGACACTTCAAATAGACAGATCTGCCCTTAAGTAAGCCAGATCAGGCTTCGCAGAAACAGTACACAGAAGAAATTGTTTAAGCTGACCAGAATGGATGGTACAGATTAAAATATGTCCTTAACCTGTGGGGACTTTACTTTGCTTTGTGGATAGATCTGGAACCACGCTAAATGCTCTGGGAGTGTGACCCAAATAAAATGTCTGTAAGGAAAAAGAGCAGCCCATGGAGATGTCTGGATCCTCTGGGACATTAGAGTCAGATTCCCCAAGAAGATGGGCTAATGCTGCAAATGCATTCCGATCTGAGTCCAAAGTTCCCCAAACTCAAGGCAGTTCTAATCTGGGATTTTGGTTCAGCTCCGAACTGACAAAGGGACCAGATGCAAAAATTCCGGGGTTTACCCAACCTCGCCCAAAGTTCAGGGCATGTTGGGTGTGACGGGTTCGATCACAGAGATCCCCTTGGGACTGTCACCTGATGTGCTGAAATCACCTCTGAGCCTGTTTTCCCTGCCAGCTGGATTCCAGAACCCTGCCTTGTTGAGCCAGACATGCTAGCCTTCTGCAACACAGACCCAGGGTCTGGGCCACTTCCCCAAAGCTGCGGATTTTAACTAAAAGCAACTCAGCAGGTTACCTGTCTCCAGCACCCAGACACCCAGCTCCCAATGGGATCCAAACCCCAAATAAATCCGTTTTACTCTTTATAAAGCTTATACAGGGTAAATTCATAAATTGTTCACCCTCTATATCACTGATAGAGAGATTTGCACAACTGTTTGCTCCACCAGGTATTAATCACTTACTCTGGATTTATTAATAAACAAAAGTGATTTTATTAAGTATAAAAAGTAGGATTTAAGTGGTTTCAAGTAATAACAGCCAGAACAAAGTAAGTCACAAAGCAAAATAAAACAAAACATGCAAGCTTAAGCCTAATACATTAAGAAACTGAATATAGGTAATAGCTCACCCCCAAAGATGTTCCAGTAAGCTTCTTTCACAGACTAGACTCCTTCCTAGTCTGGTCCCAGTCCTTTCTCTGGTACAGTCTTTGTTAGTTCCAGCAGACATCTCAGGTGGTAAGCAGGGGTTTTCTCATGATTGGCAGCCCCTTTTGTCCTGCTCCACCCCGTTTTATAGCTTTGGCACAAGGCGGGAATCTTTTGTCTGTGCTTGTTCCCTCCCCTGCTTCATCAATGGAAATGTACAAGGATTAAGATGGATTCCAGTATCATGTGACATGGTCATATGTCACTGTAAGACCCCTAGTGCCCATTGTTCCTGGGTTAGCCCACACGTACACAGGAAGGTTTGCAGGTAAATAAACCATTTACAACCATTTGTCCTAGTCAATGGGAGCCATCAAGATTCTAAACTGCCATTAAGTATATTCCAGTTACATCATATTCACACTCATAAGCATATTTCCATATGGAGTGCAATGTCACATTGGGATCTGGAGTGATGGTTCAGGCCTAACTGTAATTATGAAATCAAATGGGCTTAATAATAAGTCATGGGTTTAGTCCTGTCATTCTGAGATGAACCTCCCCCCCCCCCCCCCCCCGGGAGGCTGACCTTCCTGTTGAGGAGAGCTCCTCCTTCCCCAAAGCTGCTCAGCGGAAGGAAATTTTGTCACCGCTTTTGTCCCTCTTTGGTGGCAGCATGTAGAGCGATCCTGCCTGATGCTGTGTGGAGTGGGCAGGGCCTCCCCTCCTGGGGCTAATGCCGACGTCCCTGAGTCCTGTCCTGGCTGCAAAACTGGGCTGCAGCTCCACCAGTCACAATCATTTCGACCTAAACCTGGCAGAATCCACTGGGCTAGGGAAACCAGACAGTGCCTTGGACAAAAGTTATATGTTGGGTATGAAGGGGTCAGATGCAATGGAGGTTCTTGCTCAAAGGCCCCTGAATAAACTGCCTGTACAATCAGAGCCCAGGAAGGAATTTCTCCTCAGGGCACACATGTGGCATCTTGATTTTGACCTTTCTCTGGAGTATTAAATCAGGATTGTCTGTGAGGAGTGCTGGGGTTTCCCCACAGGCTCTAGGGAAAATCCCGGTGCCAAGGTAGATCATCTTTCCTCTCTGTGCTTCTCTCTCCCTTTCCCAGCAGCAGAGAGTCCCAGTTGCCTGCTCCCTACTTTGAACCATGATCTAAAAGCCCCGAGAGCATCTCAGATAACATGTAATCACACCAGGTCCTCCAACCCTTTCTGAGACAACAGCGTTCCTGCTTGACTGGTGCTCCTTACACTCTGAGCTTTGGATGTGCATGGTGCAGAGCCAGGATGCCTTGCTGTTGGGAGGTGGCCCAGGCATTCTGAGTGGCTCAGTGAGTGAGCCCATCTGGGACGGGGGTCCTTCAGTTCTGATCGGAGCCTTCAGAGCCTTCTTCATGGGAGTCTGAACCCTGAGCACAAAGCCCAGCAGTTTGTGCCACAAGTCAGAGAGCACTTTTCTCTGTTTTGTTTCATTCTAGAACCTTCTCTCCCACCCCCCAATTTAGCCTCAGACCAGGCCTCCGAAATGCCATGCAGCTCCCATGGGTGCAGATAAGCATGATGGAAGCCTTATCACCCCACATCTCCACTCCAGTCCTGTATCAGCCCTCTCCAAAGGCTTGGTGTGTGCAGAGGTTTCTAGCGTAGCTTATTGCAGACATGAGGTCACACAGGCTCTTCCTGGCTAATCCCCATCATGCATGGAAAAACCCCTCACATGGGGAAGGAGAACATAAACAAACACAGGAATGCTTGGAGCACATGTTTGCATTTTAAATAAATATTCCTACATTTCCATGGCTTTTATTAGGGCTCATTTCTGAGCTGTGTAGAGCAAGGCTTGTTTGGTGATGGTCACAGAATCCAGCTGTTCTGGGGGAGAGGGTAATCTTCTCCAGCCCTCGCTCTCCCCAGGTCTGCCTAGTAACCATTTCTGGGATCACTTGGGGTCTGTCAGGGGGTGTAAGCAGCATCAGTTAAGCATCCCAGGAGCTGGGCAGGGAGCCCCATCTGCAGTGACACATTTTACCTGCTGCTTGTTTCAAAGAAATTTTAGCCCTTCATAGAATCATAGAATATTAGGGTTGGAAGAGACCTCAGAGGTCATCTAGTCCAACCCCCTGCTCAAAGCAGGACCAACCCCAACTAAATCATCCCAGCCAGGGCTTCGTCAAGCCGAGCCTTAAAAACCTCCAAGGAAGGAGATTCCACCACCTCCCTAGGGAACCCATTCCAGGGCTTCTCCACCCTCCTAGTGAAATAGAGTTTCCTAATATCCAACCTAGACCTCCCCCACTGCAACTTAGACCATTGCTTCTTGTTCTGTCAAGTGTTTGTTCTGACAGTGCTTCTGTCATGAAAACAACACCCCCGAAAATAACGATCCTGGGGGAAAAACAGTGGCTGGCATTGCCACGGATGGATGCCCAAGGCCAGGGTCTAATTCTATAACTAGTTACCTAAACCAATGCTCTGCACCAGCAGTAATACTTGTAGAACCTCTGACGCCGTACTCCAGGTGAGGCCTCACCAGTGCGGAGTAGAGGGGAACAATCCCTTCCCTCGATCTGCTGGCCATGCTTCTACTAATACAGCCCAATATGCCATTGGCCTTCTTGGCAACGAGGGCACACTGCTGACTCCTATCCAGCTTCTCTTCCACTGTAATCCCCAGGTCCTTTGCTGCAGAACTGCTGCTTAGCCAGTCCGTCCCCTGCCTGTAGCGGTGCATGGGATTCTTCCATCCTAAGTGCAGGACTCTGCACTTGTCCTTGTTGAACCTCATCAGATTTCTTTTGGCCCAATCCTCTAATTTGTCTAGGTCACTCTGGACCCTATCCCTACCCTCCAGCATATCTACCTCTCCCTTATAGCCATGGCCTTCTAAGAAGTCCTCCAGGGTCTCTTTTACTCAAAGACAATTTCCTGAGGGCTGTGGGGCTATGGGAAGGGAATCTAAATATGGCCTTTTGAGACATCAAGAGGAGGCGTGTGGCGTAAATGGGCATGTGTCTGTGACGCTGACCCCAAGCCCATGCAAGTGTCCATATCCCCATATGGATAAAGGGGAAAAGAATGGAGAAAAATCTGCACTTTCCTCATCATGAAGGAGGGATTGTGACTTTTCTGAACAGCTCTTGTGCCTCCGAGAGCAGCGATTTGAAGTCTGGAAGAGGCAAGCCACCAAAAGGCAGAGCTAGGGTCCACAGGCTGTCTCTAAACCATGCAGGAAAGAAGACAGCACTGCTCTCCCATTTCTTTCCTTTCTTGTCCAATACAGAGTGTTACGTCACCTAGCCATTTAGCTGCACATGATGGAATTTCCTTGCTTTTAAATTTCCTGTATAAAAAAACCCATAGGAAAGTCAGTTAAAAAAAAGAAAAAACAAGAAAAGCACATTGAAAGGCTAAGACTGCAAAGTGAAAGGCTGAGAAGAAAAGAAATGGCAAACTAGTGTTTCTGGGCATCCTTAACACCATCCTCTTCTGCATATGCATCAGGGTTTCTGGTGAAATGCTGGTCCCACTGAAGTCAATAGCAAAACTGCCATGGAATTCAATGAGCCAGAACTTCATCCTTAGTGTTTTGTTAAATAGTTATATGTTATTTATAATATAATATAATTATAATTAATTAATACATTTTAAAATCTTACATGAACATTGATGGTATCCTGTAGCAATGATTACTATACTAACATAATCTGATACTAATTCTCAAATTATTATAAATTATATAAACACAATTTTTTACAATTTTTTACAATTTTTGCTACAACCTGGGATACACATTGTGGTCACGAGTTATACTGTAGGTCTGGTAGATATACTTATATTTTTATATACTTATATAATTCAGTAGTACTATCCCTTTCTTCCCTTCAGTAGTACTATCACTTTCTTACTATCCCTATCTATCTATCTATCTATCTATCATAAATATAAAGGGAAGGGTAAACCACTTTGAAATCCCTCCTGGCCAGGGGAACGCTCCTCTCATCTGTAAAGGGTTAAGATGCTAAAGGTAACCTCGCTGGCACCTGACCAAAATGACCAATGAGGAGACAAGATACTTTCAAAAGCTGGGAGGAGGGAGAGAAACAAAGGGTCTGTGTGTCTGTCTCTATTCTGTCTTTGCCGGGGATAGACCAGGAATGGAGTCTTAGAACTTTTAGTAAGTAATCTAGCTAGGTACGTGTTAGATTATGATTTCTTTAAATGGCTGAGAAAAGAACTGTGCTGAATAGAATAACTATTTCTGTCTGTGTATCTTTTTTGTAACTTAAGGTTTAGCCTAGAGGGGTTCTCTATGTTTTTGAATCTAATTACCCTGTAAGGTATCTACCATCCTGATTTTACAGGGGGGAATTCTTTATTTCTATTTACTTCTATTTTTATTAAAAGTCTTCTTGTAAGAAAACTGAATGCTTTTTCATTGTTCTCAGATCCTAGGGTTTGGGTCTGTGGTCACCTATGCAAATTGGTGAGGCTTTTTATCCAACATTTCCCAGGAAAGGGGGCATGCAAGTGTTGGGAGGATTGTTCATTGTTCTTAAGATCCAAGGGTCTGGGTCTGTAGTCACCTAGGCAAATTGGTGAGGCTTTTTACCAAACCTTGTCCAGGAAGTGGGGTGCAAGGTTTTGGGAAGTATTTTGGGGGGAAAGACGCGTCCAAACAGCCCTTCCCCAGTAACCAGTATTAGTTTGGTGGTGGTAGCGGCCAATCCAAGGGCAAAGGGTGGAATATTTTGTACCTTGGGGAAGTTTTGACCTAAGCTGGTAAAGATAAGCTTAGGCGGTTTTTCATGCAGGTCCCCACATCTGTACCCTAGAGTTCAGAGTGGGGGAGGAACCTTGACAGCATCTATCCCCATCCACCCCATCTATCTATCTATCTATCTATCTATCTATCTACCCATTCTGTACTCACATAATACAGAAGGCACAACCGAAATGGTACACTCTACTAATTCCACTATATACTAAAATATCATGGCAATTTACAGAAGTAGGCATATGTGTTTGGTATCTTATAACCTACAGTTTGGTTTAAGACATAATCAGGATAATAATTTTTTAATTCAATTTAGTATAATAAATTGTGTTTTTGTAATTCAAACATGAGAATGCAGCACTATTAAGTATCAGATTTAAATAGTTGAGTCCTAGAAAGGGGTGTGTGTATGTATTGGTCATACATTATTAGTATTTTTAAACTGTAATTATTGTGCAGTAAGCTTTATTCTGACAGTAGTTTCAGGAAGTGTGACATAAGTATTTTGAAGTATGCTAAGAATTTGTTAATAGTGTGGTAGGAATTTAGACAAGAGCCTTGTTGAACGAAGCTATATCTATGAATACTCACTTGGGGTTAAAAGAACAGGAGGACTTGTGGCACCTTAGAGACTAACCAATTTATTTGAGCATGAGCTTTCGTGAGCTACAGCTCACTTCCTGCACAAATTCCTGCCACAAGTCCTCCTTTTCTTTTTGCGAATACAGACTAACACGGCTGTTACTCTGAAACCTGTCACTTGGGGTTAGGTGTCTCCATTGCTCTCCACTGCTGGTGGCTGGAACTGGGCAAAAAAAAATTGTCCTAATAGTTTCTTTGCAACAACAAGTTTAAGGTCAACCAACACTATTCACAAATTGGCAAATAGTTTTGGCTGAAAAAAACCTGAAAAAGTCAAAACGTTTCATTATGATATTTAGCGAGATTTAAAAAAACCAAAAAAGAGTAAAAACACTTGAAAATGAAATAGCCCCTCCTGTCCCCCAGACCTCCCTAAATGTTTGTTTTGGTGAGAAAAATGGAAAAATCTCTGTTTCAGGTTAACCCACAATTAAATTTTTTTAGATGTTTGGGTTTAGCCACTGAACCAAACCATCAACTTCTCTGCTCAGCTCTTGCCCGGGCCCCACCAAAGCTCTACCCCAGGTGAGCATTTACACTGGTGCCTTAAGTCCCCATGGCGCTTCCTCGTGGCCATGATTCCAAACTGAGATCTGTGCAAGGCTTTTCATAGGATTGTCCATAGAATCTGTGTGGGGCTTTTCATAGGATTGTATGTAGAAGCACAATCCCCCACTTGTGCTGAGCTTTAGTTCACTTTTCTGTCTCTAAAAGTTCTCTGTCCTGCCTGAATGAGGCAGACAAGACAAGAGCCCTCATCCTTGTCAGCTCACACACAGAGGAATGTTTAATCAGCATCAGAACCTTTAGTCTGGCATCATCAAATCCATTTTCTGCTGAAAGATGCTCTTATCTCTATAGCAACATCTGCTTTCCTTGCAGATATACTAGGGTCCTTGGCCATGCTGTTTAAAACATACTTCTGGCACAATTCCACTGACTTCAGTGAAGCTATACCAGCAGAGACCTTGTGTCAAGGTTCCTCCCCCACGCTGAACTCTAGGGTACAGATGTGGGGACCTGCATGAAAAACCTCCTAAGCTTATCTTTACCAGCTTAGGTCAAAACTTCCCCAAGGTACAAAATATTACACCCGTTATCCTTGGACTGGCCGCTACCACCACCAAACTAATACTGGTTACTGGGGAAGAGCTGTTTGGATGCGTCCTTCCCCCCAAAATACTTCCCAAAACCTTGCACCCCACTTCCTGGACAAGGTTTGGTAAAAAGCCTCACCAATTTGCCTAGGTGACTACAGACCCAGACCCTTGGATCTTAAGAACAATGAACAATCCTCCCAACACTTGCACCCCCCCTTTCCTGGGAAATGTTGGATAAAAAGCCTCACCAATCTGCATAGGTGACCACAGACCCAAACCCTTGGATCTGAGAACAATGAAAAAGCATTCAGTGTTTTACAAGAAGACTTTTAATAAAAAATAGAAGTAAATAGAAATAAAGAAATCCCCCCTGTAAAATCAGGATGGTAGATATCTTACAGGGTAATTAGATTCAAAAACATAGAGAACCCCTCTAGGCAAAACCTTAAGTTACAAAAAGATACACAGACAGAAATAGTTATTCTATTCAGCACAATTCTTTTCTCAGCCATTTAAAGAAATCATAATCTAACACATACCTAGCTAGATTACTTACTAAAAGTTCTAAGGCTCCATTCCTGGTCTATCCCTGGCAGAAACCAGCATACAGACAGACACAGACCCTTTGTTTCTCTCCCTCCTCCCAGCTTTTGAAAGTATCTTGTCTCCTCATTGGTCATTTTGGTCAGGTGCCAGCGAGGTTACCTTTAGCTTCTTAACCCTTTACAGGTGAGAGGAGCTTTCCCCTGGCCAGGAGGGATTTCAAAGGGGTTTACCCTTCCCTTTATATTTATGACACCTTGACTCACTGCACACTCATCCAGGTCCAATAGCTCCCTTGTACTGGAGAATACAGCCTGTGATGCAAAGCTGATGGTATGGAATCAAGGTTCCTCAGTGGGTGTGCTGGGAGGAATGCAACAAGAGTGATGTAGTGGTGGGAGTCTGCTATAGACCACCGGACCAGGGGGATGAGGTAGATGAGGCTTTCTTCCGGCAGCTCACGGAAGCTACTAGATCGCATGCCCTGATTCTCATGGGTGACTTTAATTTTTCTGATATCTGCTGGGAGAGCAATACAGCGGTGCATAGACAATCCAGGAAGTTTTTGGAAAGCGTAGGGCACAATTTCCTGGCGCAAGTGCTAGAGGAGCCAACTAGGGGGGGCACTTTTCTTGACCTGCTGCTCACAAACCGGGTAGAATTAGTGGGGGAAGCAAAAGTGGATGGGAATCTGGGAGGCAGTGACCATGAGTTGGTTGAGTTCAGGATCCTGACGCAGGGAAGAAAGGTAAGCAGCAGGATACGGACCCTGGACTTCAGAAAAGTAGACTTCAACTCCCTCAGGGAACGGATGGCCAGGATCCCCTGGGGGACTAACTTGAAGGGGAAAGGAGTCCAGGAGAGCTGGCTGTATTTCAAGGAATCCCTGTTGAGGTTACAGGGACAAACCATCCCAATGAGTCGAAAGAATAGTAAATATGGCAGGCGACCAGCTTGGCTTAATGGTGAAATCCTAGCGGATCTTAAACATAAAAAAGAAGCTTACAAGAAGTGGAAGGTTGGACATATGACCAGGGAAGAGTACAAAAATATTGCTCGGGCATGTAGGAATGATATCAGGAGGGCCAAATCGCACCTGGAGCTGCAGCTAGCCAGAGATGTCAAGAGTAACAAGAAGGGTTTCTTCAGGTATGTTGGCAACAAGAAGAAAGCCAAGGAAAGTGTGGGCCCCTTACTGAATGAGGGAGGCAACCTAGTGACAGAGGATGTGGAAAAAGCTAATGTACTCAATGCTTTTTTTGCCTCTGTTTTCACTAACAAGGTCAGCTCCCAGACTGCTGCGCTGGGCATCACAAAATGGGGAAGAGATGGCCAGCCCTCTGTGGAGATAGAGGTGGTTAGGGACTATTTAGAAAAGCTGGACGTGCACAAGTCCATGGGGCCGGACGAGTTGCATCCGAGAGTGCTGAAGGAATTGGCGGCTGTGATTGCAGAGCCATTGGCCATTATCTTTGAAAACTCGTGGCGAACCGGGGAAGTCCCGGATGACTGGAAAAAGGCTAATGTAGTGCCCATCTTTAAAAAAGGGAAGAAGGAGGATCCTGGGAACTACAGGCCAGTCAGCCTCACCTCAGTCCCTGGAAAAATCATGGAGCAGGTCCTCAAAGAATCAATCCTGAAGCACTTGCATGAGAGGAAAGTGATCAGGAACAGCCAGCATGGATTCACCAAGGGAAGGTCATGCCTGACTAATCTAATCGCCTTTTATGATGAGATTACTGGTTCTGTGGATGAAGGGAAAGCAGTGGATGTATTGTTTCTTGACTTTAGCAAAGCTTTTGACACGGTCTCCCACAGTATTTTTGTCAGCAAGTTAAGGAAGTATGGGCTGGATGAATGCACTATAAGGTGGGTAGAAAACTGGCTAGATTGTCGGGCTCAACGGGTAGTGATCAATGGCTCCATGTCTAGTTGGCAGCCGGTATCAAGTGGAGTGCCCCAAGGGTCAGTCCTGGGACCGGTTTTGTTTAATATCTTCATAAATGATCTGGAGGATGGTGTGGATTGCACTCTCAGCAAATTTGCGGATGATACTAAACTGGGAGGAGTGGTAGATACGCTGGAGGGGAGGGATAGGATACAGAAGGACCTAGACAAATTGGAGGATTGGGCCAAAAGAAATCTGATGAGGTTCAATAAGGATAAGTGCAGGGTCCTGCACTTAGGACGGAAGAACCCAATGCACAGCTACAGACTAGGGACCGAATGGCTAGGCAGCAGTTCTGCGGAAAAGGACCTAGGGGTGACAGTGGACGAGAAGCTGGATATGAGTCAGCAGTGTGTCCTTGTTGCCAAGAAGCCCAATGGCATTTTGGGATGTATAAGTAGGGGCATAGCGAGCAGATTGAGGGACGTGATCGTTCCCCTCTATTCGACATTGGTGAGGCCTCATCTGGAGTACTGTGTCCAGTTTTGGGCCCCACACTTCAAGAAGGATGTGGATAAATTGGAGAGAGTCCAGCGAAGGGCAACAAAAATGATTAGGGGTCTAGAACACATGACTGATGAGGAGAAGCTGAGGGAGCTGGGATTGTTTAGCCTGCAGAAGAGAAGAATGAGGGGGGATTTGATAGCTGCTTTCAACTACCTGAAAGGGGGTTCCAAAGAGGATGGCTCTAGACTGTTCTCAATGGTAGCAGATGACAGAACGAGGAGTAATGGTCTCAAGTTGCAGTGGGGGAGGTTTAGATTGGATATTAGGAAAAACTTTTTCACTAAGAGGGTGGTGAAACACTGGAATGCGTTACCTAGGGAGGTGGTAGAATCTCCTTCCTTAGAGGTTTTTAAGGTCAGGCTTGACAAAGCCCTGGCTGGGATGATTTAACTGGGAATTGGTCCTGCTTCGAGCAGGGGGTTGTACTAGATGACCTTCTGGGGTCCCTTCCAACCCTGATATTCTATGATTCTATGATTCTATGAATGAGAGTTGTCTTGTCTTTGTTTGCTTCAGGAGCATTTATCATTTATTATTGCCCAATGTGAGATGGCCTGGGAGCAGAGCTGTGTGAGGAATTGTTGTCTAGTTCAACGGCTGAACTGAAAAATCAGGAAAAATAAATAAAAGTGAAGTAAAATTTTAAATGAAAAGTCATTTTGTAGGAAAAAAATTCAAAAGTTCCATTTTAAAAATACTGAAACAAACATTTTGATTGTTCTGGATAGTTCTTTTTCTGGCCAAAACAATTTGGTGAATTTGACACGAATTCACAAAATGTTTTGGTGGACCCAAATCTCTATTTTTCGGCCAAAAACTTCCCTCCCGCTCTGTCTGGCCGTGCTGCACAAACTGAATATGCTTAATTCTCATTTCCCCCATTTCATTTTATCTTGTCTATTGGGCTGACGTTTTGCTATTTTCCTACTTCCTTTTGTAACTGACTGATCCTTCACCCTCTCTACTGCACATTACCCACATGTATTTTTATTATTATTATTAATTAGTAATTAGATAATATTAGCAATATTGTTAAAATATTAAAACATTCTAGAACACAAGCCAGCAGCCACCAGCCTACAAAGCTCAGCCCCTGCTGACCCTGTTTCATAAATCCCTGAGTCAACAGATGCACCTGCCACAGGGCCTGAAAGTCAGTGTCTCAGATGATTTGGGCCCGGGGGGATCAGGCTCCAAAGCTATGGGCCTGTCACAGAGAATGCTCTGCTGCAGTGCTGAGCCCACTGGGGCCCAAAGCAGGAGTATCCCCACCCCCGCATACTAAAACAGGCACATTCTTATAATAAAAAGGGAATATGCTCCCCCTCCCCGCCCCCCCCCCCGCCCCCGAGCTGCTCGGGGACCTAAGCAATTGCTTAGACTGCTTATGCCCACTACCAGCTCTGCTCTGCTGCCAGCTCTGGGTTTGCCTAACTTGGGCATCTAGATCCATGGGGATGAGGATCACAAATCCCTGGTTTGATTGTCAGAGGTTCTACAAGTATTACTGCCAGTGCAGAGCATCGGTTTAGGTAACTAGTTATAGAATTAGACCCTGGCCTTGGGCATCCATCCGTGGCAATGCCAGCCATTGTTTTTCCCCCAGGATCGTTATTTTCGGGGGTGTTGTTTTCATGACAGAAGCACTTGACAGAACAAGGAGCAATGGTCTCAAGTTGCAGTGGGGTGGTCTAGGTTGGATATTAGGAAACACTATTTCACTAGGAGGGTGGTGAAGCCCTAGGTTCCCTAGGGAGGTGGTGGAATCTCCTTCCTTAGATATTTTTAAGGTCAGGCTTGACAAAGCCCTGGATGGGATGATTTAGTTGGTGTTGGTCCTGCTTTGAGCAGGGGATTGGACTAGATGACCTCCTGAGGTCTCCTCCAACCCTGATTCTGTGACTATCGAATGTAAGCATGTTTGCATGAAGCCAGGGCCGCACTCTTCTAGGAAGGAGCAGGGGCCAGCGTGTGAAGGCTTCCTAGGGAAGGGAAGTTCTACCCTAGGATAATTATAGCCATGGAGTTAAGTGCCTCTGTTGCCTGAGGGCTGTGATTGCTTCAGAATAGCTTCAGACCCTGGAAACGCTTTATTAGCTGTTGTTGTTTTTAACTCTGGGGGAAACTATCCTCGTTCTGCGTTGAGATTAGACAGGAATTCATAGTTACAGGCCTAACGAAGCAGGAGCTCATGCTCAGCTGAGTTGCCCAGTATGCAGGCAGGCCTGCAACCTTCCAGGGTTTGATAAGGCAATCAGATTAGCAGGTTACCAACACCCAGTAGGGTTGCCAATTTTGGTAGGATGTATTCCTGGAGGTTTCATCACATGGCATAAACTTGAATTAAAGATTAATCTTTAATTGCTGGAGGGTTGGCAACCCTAACACCCAGTAAGGCACATGCGGGGTATGAGGAGCCCTGAATACAAACCACTGGACTGTGCTGCTGGACTTGTAGGGTTTGTTGTGACAGAAAAACAAGAACAATTGGAGACAGCTTTAGTCCAACCGCCCCTAGAATGCCTTTGCTTGGCTCTGTGAGTGGTTCCAATGGGGTGCTGGCTGTGATGCTACAGTTAAGGTTGAGTCAGTTTTCAGTTTGCCAGGAGCTTAAAACCCGTGTTTTGTAAAAACACCAATTTTAACGTGGCAAAAACAGAACGTAGCCGTTGAGCTCCATTTGAATTCTCCCTGGTGACTGGATGAAAACTGGGTTGCTATGGAAAGAATAAGAAGAATTCCCAAATCACCCCTTTAGGAAGTCTCACCTGTTTTCAGACCCCTTTTGTAAGACTCCAAAATACTCTGTGCTTCACACAGGCTGATAAATCGGTAGTGGTTATAAACCAGGAGCGCCTGTCTGTGTCATGAGTTACCATTGTTCCTTCATAGCTGAAAAGAAAGGAACCAATATGAGCCTGTTGTATTTAGCAGTGGTGACATTACGCATGCACTCAGCTGAAGTGGGAGACAGCTCACGCAGCCCTGGTATACACTACGAGTTTAGGTCGAATTTAGCAGCATTATATCGATTTAACCCTGCACCCGTCCACACAACGAAGCCATTTTTGTCGACTTAAAGGGCTGTTAAAATCAGTTTCTGTACTCTTCCCGGATGAGGGGATTAGCGCTGAAATCAACATCGCTGAGTCGAATTTGAGGTAGTGTGGACGTAATTCGATGGTATTGGCCTCCGGGAGCTATCCCAGAGTGCTCCGTTGTGACCGCTCTGGACACCACTTTAAACTCAGATGCACTAGCCAGGTACACAGGAAAAGCCCCGTGAACTTTTGAATTTCATTTCCTGTTTGGCCAGCGTGGCGAGCTCATCAGCACAGGTGACCATGCAGTCCCAGAATCGCAAAAGAGCTCCAGCATGGACTGAATGGGAGGTACTGGATCTGATCGCTGTATGAGGAGATGAATCTGTGCTATCAGAACTCTGTTCCAAAAGACGAAATGCCAGTATACTTGAAAAAATCTCCAAGGGCATGATCGACAGAGGCTATAATAGGGACTCGTGAAACTTAAGGAGCTCAGGCAAGCCTACCAAAAAACCAAAGAGGCAAACGGCCGCTCCAGGTCAGAGCCCCAGACATGCTGCTTCTATGATGAGCTACATGCAATTCTAGGGGGTGCCCCTACCACTACCCCACTCCTGTCCGTGAACACCTGCAAGGGGGGAGTCTCATGCAACAGGGATGAGGATTTTGGGGACAAGGAAGATGAGGAGGAGGATGGCACATAACCAGCAAGTGGAGAAACCGTTCTCCCCGACAGCCAGGAACTGTTTATCACCCTGGAGCCAATACCCTCCCAACTCTCCCAAGGCAGGCTCCCAGACCATGAAGCTGGACAAGGCACCTCTGGTTAGTGTACCTTTGTAAATATAATACATGGTTTAAAAGCAAGCGTGTTTAATGATTAATTTGCCCTGAAGACTTGGGATGCATTCGCGGTCAGTACAGCTACTGGAAAAGTCTGTTAACGTGTCTGGGAATGGAGCGGAAATCCTCCAGGGACATTATTAAGAGAACATTCAGAGGTGGCCGTTCCTGCTGGGCTGTTTGCCTGTGGCTGAAAAGAAATCATCCCCGCTTTAAGCCATGCTGGGGGCGGGGGAGGGGGGCGTTCACACTGAGCTGTTCGCGTTTGGCTGGCAGGGATCTTCCCTGATACTAGTCACGCGGTGGGACGAGGGGTGAAGCGATCATCCCAGAGAATTGGGGGGCGGTGGGGTTAGCTGGGTTTGTGCTGCACATTAACCCAAAAACCGCAGCCCCTCCTTTTAAATGGCCAACCCAACGGGTGCTTGGTTTGGGAAAGGAGGGCACTGCTGTTTGAAACCATTCCCACGTGTTATGAAGGTTGAAGAAGCCAAAAGACTGTGGCTTACCATGGCTGCCTGCAAGCCGAATTCTGTTGCCCGGCACTGCATGTCTGATCTCTTACACCAAACCGGCAGGCCCTCAATATAAGAGGCAAAACGCGACCTTGTACCAAAAGCACATGTGCTATGTAATATTAACAGCTTGGTTCACCGTGAAAGAGTCTACCCATTGTTCTCTAAAATGTGTCTTTTTAAATATTACTCTCCCTTTTTTTCCTCCTGCAGCTGCAAATATTTTAACGCTCCCCCTATCATCTCCGTCCCAGAGGCTAGCGCAGATAAAATGGCAAAAAAAAACGCACTCGCGATTAAATGTTCTCTGAGCTCATGCAGTCCTCCCACACTGAAAGAGCTCAGCAGAATGCATGGAGGCAAACAATGGCAGAGTCCAGGAAAGCAGAAAATGAACGCGAGGACAGGAGGGACAAGCAATATGAGAGGTTGCGGGAGCAAGAGGAGAGGTGGCGGCAGTGTGATAAGAGGAGGCAGGATGCAATGCTGAGGCTACTGGGGAATCAAACTGATATGCTCCGGCGTCTGGTGGAGCTGCAGGAAAGGCAGCAGGAGCACAGACTGCGGCTGCAGCCCCTGTGTAACCTCCCGCCCTCCTCCCCAAGTTCCATAGCCTCCTCACCCAGACGACCAAGAACACAGGGTGGGGGGACCCTCTGGGCACCCAATTACTTCATCCCAGAGGACTGCCCAAGCAACAGAAGGCTGGCATTCAATATGTTTTGAAGTTCAGTGTGGTCTTGTCCTTCCCTCCTCCCCACATCCTCCACCCCACCCAGTGCTTCCCTCCTCCCCCACCCGGGGGTTACCTTGGCAGTTATCCCCCAATTTGTGTGATGAATTAATAAAGAATGCATGATTCTGAAACAACAATGACTTTATTGCCTCTGCAAGCGGTGATGGAAGGGGGAAGGGCGGTTGGCTTACAGGGAAGTAGAGTGAACCAAGGGGGGGGGGGGGGGGGGTTCATCAAGGAGAATCAAACAGAACTGTCACACCGTAGCCTGGCCAGTCATGAAACTGGTTTTCAAAGCTTCTCTGTTGTGCAGCGCGCCCTGCTGTGCTCTTCTAATCAAGCTGGTGTCTGGCTGCGGGTAATCAATGGCCAGGTGATTTGCCTCAACCTCCCACCCCGCCATAAACATCTCCCCCTTACTCTCACAGATATTGTGGAGCACACAGCAAGCAGCAATAACAATGGGAATATTGACAGGTTTCAGAGTAGCAGCCGTGTTAGTCTGTATCTGCAAAAAGAAGAGGAGTACTTATGGCACCTTAGAGACTAACAAATTTATTAGAGCATAAGCTTTTGTGGGCTACAGATTGTCCGGTTTGGCCAATGTACATGGCAGAGGGACACTGCTGGCACATGATGGCATATATCACATTGGTAGATGTGCAGGTGAACAAGCCTCTGATGGCGTGGCTAATGTGATTAGGTCCTATGATGGTGTCACTTGAATAAATATGTGGACAGTCTCTATGCAAAAGAATAAATGGACACAAATCTGACATCAGGAATCATAACATTCAAAAACCGGTAGGAGAACACTTCAACCTCTCTGGCCACTCAGTAAAAGACTTAAGGGTGGCAATTTTGCAACAGAAAAGCTTCAAAAACAGACTCCAACAAGAAACTGCTGAGCTTGAATTAATATGCAAACTAGATACCATTAACTTGGGTTTGAATAGAGACTGGGAGTGGCTGGGTCATTATACATATTGAATCTATTTCCCCATGTTAAGTATCCTCACACCTTCTTGTCAACTGTCTAAATGGGCCATCTTGATTATCACTACAAAAGTTTTTTTCTCCTGCTGATAATAGCTCATCTTAATTAATTAGCCTCTTACAGTTAGTTTGGCAACTTCCACCTTCTCTGTATGTATATATATATATATCTTCTTACTATATGTTCCATTCTATGCATCCAATGAAGTGGGTTGTAGCCCATGAAAGCTTATGCGCAAATAAATTTATTAGTCTCTAAGGTGCCACAAGTACTCCTGTTCTTTTAATGGGAATATTGGTTTCGCTGAGGTCTAACCAAGTCAGTAAACTGCGCCAGCGCACTTTTAAATGTCCAGATGCACATTCTACCACCATTCTGCACTTGCTCAGCCTATAGTTGAACAGCTCCTGACTACTGTCCAGGCTGCCTGTGTATGGCTTCATGAGCCATGGCATTAAGGGGTAGGCTGGATCCCCAAGGATAACTATAGGCATTTCAACATCCCCACCAGTTATCTGGTCTGGGAAGTAAGTTCCTTCCTGCAGCTGTTCAAACAGACCAGAGTTCCTGAAGATGCGAGCGTCATGTACCTTTCCCGGCCATCCCACGTTGATGTCGGTGAAACATCCCTTGTGATCCACCAGTTAGCACCATGCACATTTCCCGAGGAAGAACACATGTACCCGGGAGCCCATGACAGACAACATGGAGAAATTCGCTATTGAGACAATAGCAGCAGAGCAGAGTTGCAGCAGAAGCGGTGGATGACAACGGTTAGCAGTCCTACTGCACCATCTGCTGAAAGCAATATGGTGTCCACACAGAAAAAAGGCGCAAAACGATTGTCTGCCATTGCTTTCATGGAGGGAGGGGCGACTGACAACATGTATCCAAAACCACCCGCAACAATGTTTTTGCCCCATCAGGTATTGGGAGCTTAACCCAGAATTCCAATGGGTGGCGGAGACTATGGGAACTGTGGGATAGCTACTCAATAGTGCACCGCTCTGTAAGTCGATGCTAGCCATGGTAGTGAGGGTGCACTCTGCCAACTTATGCTCAAATAAATTGGTTAGTCTCTAAGGTGCCACAAGTACTCCTTTTCTTTTTGCGAATACAGACTAACACGGCTGTTACTCTGAAATCTGCCAACTTAATGCGCTTAGTGTGGATATATGCAATCAACTGTATAAAATCGATTTCTAAAAATCGACTTCTATAATATTGACCTAATTTCATAGTGTAGACATACCCTCAGTAAACATCTCTGTATGCTAGAGGGAAGCTCCCAGAGTGCAAAAAAAGAAAACTATGGTTTTAAATCTAATCTCTGCTTACTGGTTCAATATCCCCATGCAGTTTATTGTGGAGCCAAGCCCTGAACCTGAATCCTAGCTGACACATGGGTGTGAGCTATCATCCTCAGTATATAATTGGGTTAACAAAGACATTACATGAAAGGGTTGCACATTTCATTGCTTCTGTAGACCAAGCTCTGCACCCACCTGGGCCATTGGTTCCCCACTCTGGTCAAAACCTTATTGATTACGGTGAAAATCAGTAAAGCCTGATTTCCACAGGCTGCGGGCAGTGGGGCTGACTGGAGTAGGATGAGGGGCCTACTGACCCTAACCGTAATCTAACCCTTGCCCTAACATCACTGCCTCACCCCTCTATCCTGCGTGACCAAATAGTAATTTTAGTGGAAATCAGGCTTTTCTGGTTTTCACCAAAATCAAAAGGGTTCTTTCCATTTGTGACATTCCTGGGGCTTTGTGGAATTGATCAGATCTGGTGTTCCTGGACATCGATTGATGCAGGGTTCCTGGACGTCGATCGATGCGGGGTTCCTGGACGTTGATCAGCTGTGGGACAAGTGCCATGGAGTTCCATATGGACATCGATCGATGTGGGATTCCTGGACGTCGATCGATGCGGGGTTCCTGGACATCAATCGATGTGGGGTTCCTGAACGTTGATCAGCTATGGGACAAGTGCCATGGAGTTCCATATGGACGTCGATCGATGTGGGGTTCCTAGACATTGATCAGCTGTGGGACAAGTTGATGGAGTTCCCTATGGGGCCTTGCTCACTCAGCCAACAAGGTTTCCACAGGCACAGTCAGTAACAGAACCCAGGAGTTTAGCATGGTGGACGAAGCTTTGGGCACTCATCCCCACTGCCTTCCAGTGTGAATGGGCTTCAGCATAGGCACTGACGCCATGGGTGCTCCAAGACTGAGCACCTACGGAAAAAATTAGTGGGTGCTTAGCACCTTCCCGTCCCCCGCAGTGCCTCCCACCCGCCAGCAGCCCTGCTCACGAAAGCTCATGCTCAAATAAATTGGTTAGTCTCTAAGGTGCCACAAGTACTCCTTTTCTTTTTGCGAATACAGACTAACACGGCTGTTACTCTGAAATCACCCTCTCCAGCGCTTCCTGCCTGCCACAATCAGCTGTTCCGCAGCATGCAGGGGGAAGAGTGGGGACGGGGCACACTTGGGGGAACAGGCAGAACTGGGCAGGAGAGGAGGGGCGAGGTGGAGCAGGGGCAGGAAGAGGTGGGGCAGGAAGAGGCGGGGCGGGGGAGGGCCTTGCAGGGAGGAGTGAAGTGAGGGCAGGGCCTGGGGCTGAGCAGGGGTTGAGTGCCCCGGGGGGAAAGGAGGAAGTCGGCACCTATGGGCTTCAGTTACCTTATCTCTTAATACTAAACCCCACCCCAGATCCAGGGAGAGAACCCAGGCTTGCTGATTGCCAGTATGTTACTGCTGTCTACTGCTGTGTAGCAAACTCTTGTGTAACCCAGGAGGAAAGTGGGTGTGTCAAGCCCTCCTCTTGTGGCTGAACTAAAGAGCTGCCAGCAGTGACTCCTGTGGCTGACACAGTAGCAGTATGAGCTATAGAGCTCAAGCTGTGCCATGAGATAACTGTATGGGACAGTCTTTGTTTTTGAGGGTTCTGTTTAAAAACAACTGATTTATTTATTTCACACAGTAAGAAAATTTCCTGGAGCAAATATCCCTTAGTTGTAACTTGCAAACGAGGCTAGTCTGTCAATTAGGGAGTGATGCACCAAAACATGGGTCTTTCACGTCAGCCATTTATCATCTTCCTCTTTCTGACCCTGGGGCCCAGCATCCCTGTATCACACACTAGGCAGTAAAGGCATAACCGTCACCATGTGTTGGGCAAGGCTGCATCAGGGCCCTCCCACCTGTCCCAACCAGGACAAGCTGGGAAATGAAACAGTAAGGAAAAAGGTTTTTGCAGTCCTTGCCATATTGACATTGCCTGCAAGGCTGTCACAGTGCAATCCAGCACTCCGCGCCTGTCTCCAACAGATGCCAAAAAGCAATGTGCTCCCCCGATCTGGGACAAAGCTGTACTGTCAGCCTCAGAAAACTTCACCCCCTTGGGAAATTATGCTACTTTAGCCCTGCTGCAGTCTGTTAAAGTTTATTCAAGGTTCTGGAGGGGAGTGTGCTGTAGTGATGACAGACCCTTCCACCACAGCCTGCCAGGGAAGCACTGAGTGCTTAGGAGAGACAGTCTCCCTGAACTTAGTTCAGGTGGCTAGTGCAGAGTGTGGCTCCTGGCAGTAGGCAAGAACAATTGTAGGGAAAGTCCTGCTTAGTCCCTGCAGCCCCAGGATGGTGCATGCTCACTTGGCACAGGCCATTCAGCAGGTAGGAGCTGTGATGGGATAGAGCGTGCACAGTGCAGAATCTTCGGAGAATTTAGCTGCTAGCATCTAACAAACCTCTGCTGAGCATGTGCAAACAGCAGTTTTCAGAGGCTTATAATGTGTCCAGATTTGGGTGGATTTGCACTGGGTGGCAAATGGCCCCTCTCTGGCCCTAGGGTGATTCCTCTGCCAAATTTCAAGACCCTGCACCGAAGCACGGAAATGTTAGTGTCTCAAACAAAATGGTTGTGAGAACTTTTTATTATTGGCAGAAGAGCATACTTTTCCTGCACTTTGTTCAAGGAAATGATTGAACGGTTTTTGCTGAAACCTTAAAAAATAATAATACTAATTCCGCCTGAGACGGACACCCAGCTTGGAAAATTTCAACCTGAACAGTTAAAGTCTGGAAAAATTGTAAGTAGACATGATCAGATAGTGGGTGGTCAGGGTGGGGTGCTCTGCTGGAAATGTTGACTTTTTGTCAAAAGAAATGTTATTCGCATAAAAAACAATAATTTGGTTGTTTTCAGTAATCAAAGCCCAAAAAATTCCAGTTGAAAATTGAAAGATTTTGGCCAAAAACTGTCAAACCCTGGTCCCCCCAAAAATTCAGGTTTTGGCTGAAATTTTTTGGTTTTCAGGTATTCCTTTAACTGACAAAAAAAATAAAAAATATTCAAGGAAAGCAGACACATTCCCTGAGGAAAAACATGTGTTATTAATAACTGTTATCATCATAGTGCTGAAACCCAAATTTTGTTTTGGAAAATTTTCACCCATCCCTATAAGAAATTGAAAATAGGGTCTTATAAAGGGAAGCATTAGGAAACCTTAACTCTAGGCATTACCAGCTCTGCCTACAAACCATGGGGATCATTCACTTACCACATCATTCTCTGGGGTGGGACATGGCACCTGTTTAACTTCAATAGCTGGCAAAGTGGAAATACTGTTAACAAATCAGCCAAATTACAGGAATCCAGAGGAAAATAAGGCAACGTGGGCTCTTCAGAACCACCATGTGGAACCAACGAACTGCCCCTCTTTTATAGGAGCATAGTGAAGTGGCTGTCTTATCACTCCACTTGATTAAAGCATTCAGTGTGGTTCCCAAACATCAGTCTCAGAGGGAAACTAGAGAAATGTGGATAAATTGGAGCTCCTGTAAAATGGATACAAAAGAGATTAAAAAAGCAAACACTGAGCAATTGTGAATGGCACAGTGTGAGGCCAGCAGAGGGAGTTGGGATGCTCGCACTGTGGGAGGAATTAGGGAACCTCAAGATTCTCAGGTTCAGATCTGATAAAGCATCCAAAATCCAGCGTGTTCCAAGTGCTTTGGTTTGGAGACTGGCTTGGAAATCTGTCAGGTCTTTCTGGTTTTCATCCAGGCTGGAAATACAAAGAGAGCAGCCTTTCATGTGATATTTCAGCCTCCAAGTCCAGACACAATCAAACAGCACAGGAGCCCATGAATATCTGCATAGCAAAGTAAGCAGGGCTTTCCCAAAAGTGAGGAAAGGTAAATTTCAGATTGTGGTCTAGGCTATATTTTGAGCCTGTTCTTGGGTCTGATCCAGATCATCCATCCCAACTCTACCTCTGACAGAATTAAATACTTTTATAATGATGGGGAGGATGGAGTGGAATCAAATTTATGGTTGATCCAGATCAGGGAGGGGCTGGGAATACAGTAGGAGTCAGGATTCAAGTTCAGGACAGTCAGATACACTGGGGAAATGGGCAGAAATCAAGAAAATTAGATTCAAAGCCAGATTTCCAAAAGTGCTCAGCTCCCACTTAGGCACCAAAATAAATGGGCAGATTTTCCAAAGTGCTCAGCATGAGAGCTGAACAAATAATGTATGTTTCGCTTTGGTGGCCAAACTGGGGGAGGGAGGTTCATTTCAAACTAAAACTGAGTTTACTTTCTTGCTGAAATGAAAAACAAATCAAAACAAAAGTTAGATTTGGTCAAACTAAACATTTTGTTTCACTCAAAACAACTTTTTTGGGTGAGGGGGGCGCTTCATTTTGGTTCTTTTGGTTCTTTTTAATTTGTTTAAAACAAATCTACCTGCATTTCTAAACAAAATGTCATTCTGAGACAAAAAGTTGAAATGTTTCATTTTGAAAATGTCAAAATGAACCATTTTGACACCCCCCCCCCATATTTTGTTCATCTGAAACTATTTGCTGAACTAATTTGAATTTGCAAATACTTTTGGTTGCCTTGAAAATGCCCTTTTCAGTAAATTTAACATCTGACCAAAAAATTTCACCCAGCTCTACTTAACAGCCAGCAGGTGCTCAATGGGCTGAGCTCCTGGAAAATCTGTCCCATAAAGATGGATACGGTTCTGCAGCAGATGTCCCATATGCAGATGGCTTGTAGTTACAGACTTCAATTCTTATCTGGTGCATAATTTCTTCCAGCGGAAGAGGCTCATATCCCAGTGAGGTTATGAATCATGAAGCTTTCTTCTATTGAAATATATAAAAACCAACGAATACAACTTTTCCATATCACGAATAGCCAGATGCCTAGATAGCTGAGTGCCTGTAACCAAGAAAAGTTGATGGGAGTAATGCCAAGCAAATACTTAATGATAGACATGGAGAGATGGCATAAGCCCCATGCTTCCAATGAGCTTTAGTAAAAATAAATGTACCGACTAAGATGATGTATGTCTTCAGAGATTTTCACTCAAATTGTAGTCCAGATTCTTCCAAAAATTGAACTCAAATTTGACCAGATTTATTTGAGAATAAAGTAAAATGCAGAATAGCCTTGAAATTGTTACGAGTATTTAAGGAAAAGAGGAAAACTGAACTCTACTAGTAATATAAGCACCATTTTGGGGCCCGTCATTTAGAATATATTTCTTACTTGTTATAGACTCATAGATTCAAGGCCAGAAGGGATCGCTGTGATCATCTAATCTCTCCTCCTGTAGAGCACAGGCCAGAGAATTTCCTGAAAATCGTTCCTAGAGCAGATCTTTTAGAAAAATATCCAATCTTGATTTAAAAATTGACAGTGGTGGACAACGTATCATGACCACTTGTTCCAGTGGTTTATTACCCTCACTGTTAAAAATGTACACCATACTTCCAGTCTGAATTTGTCTAGCTTCAACTTCCAGCCATTGGATCATGTTAGACCTTTTTCTGCTAGATCGAAGAGCCCATTATCAAATATTTGTTCTTCATGTCACTACTTACAGCCTGTAATCAAGTCACCCCTTAATCTTCTCTTTGTTAAGCTAAATAGATTGAGCTCTCTGAGTCTATCACTATAAGACATGTTTTCTCGTCCTTTAATCATTCTCGCCGCTCTTCTCTGAACCCGCTTCAATTTATCAACATCCTTCTTGACATATGGGCACCAGAACTGGACACAGTGTTCCAGCAGTGGTCGCACCAATAGTAAATACAGAGGTAAAATAACCTCTTTGCTCCTACTCAAGATTCCTCTGTGTGTGCATCCAAGCATTACATTAGCCCTTTTGGCCACAGCATCACACTGGGAGCTCATGTTCAGTTGATTATCCACCGTGAGCCCCAAATCTTTTTCAATGCCATTGCTTCCCAGGATAGAGTCCCTGATCCTGTAAGTATGGCCGACATTCTTTGTTTCTAGGTGTGTACATTTACATTTAGCTGTGTTAAAAACATATATTGTTTGCTTGAGCCCAGCTTACTAAGTGAGCCAGATCACTCTGTATCAGTCACCTGTCCTCTTCATTATTTAACACTTCCCCTATTTCTGTGTCATCTGCAAACTTTATCAGTACTGATTTTATATTTTCTTCCAGGTCATTGATATAAATGTTAAATAGCATAGGGCCAAGAACTGACTGTTACAGGACCCACTGGAAACACATATGCTTGATGATGATTCCCTGTTTACAATTACATTTTGAGACTTACCAGTTAGCCACCTTTTAATTTATTTAGTGTATGCCATGTTAATTTTATATAGTTCAAATTTTTTAATCAAAATGTTGTACAGTACAATGCCAAATGCCTTAAAAGAAGACGTTTAAGTATGTTGCATCAACACTATTACCTTTATCAACCAAACTTGTAATCTCATCAAAAAAGCCAGCAGTTTAGTTTGACAGGGTCCATTTTTCATAAACCTGTTTTGATAGGCTTTAATTCTTTATTAATCAAGTCCTGTATCAGCCACTCTATTATCCATTATCAGTGTCAGACTGACAGGCCTGTAATCATCTGGGTCATTCCACTTACCCTTTTAAAATATTGGCACAACATTAGCTTTCTTCCAGTCTTCTGGATCTTCCCCAATGCTCCAAGACTTATTGAAAATCAACATTAACAGACCAGTGTGCTCCTCAGCCAGTTCTTTTAAAATTCTTGGATGGAATTTATGTGAACCTGCTGATTTAAAAATGTCTAACTTTAATAGCTGCTGTTTAACCTCCACCTGAGATACAAGTGGAATGGAAAGACTGATATCATATGATATGACTACATCATCTGTTTTTTCCCAAATATAGAACAGAAGTATTTCATAGAATCATAGAATCATAGAATATCAGGGTTGGAAGGGACCCCAGAAGGTCATCTAGTCCAACCCCCTGCTCGAAGCAGGACCAATTCCCAGTTAAATCATCCCAGCCAGGGCTTTGTCAAGCCTGACCTTAAAAACCTCTAAGGAAGGAGATTCTACCACCTCCCTAGGTAACGCATTCCAGTGTTTCACCACCCTCTTAGTGAAAAAGTTTTTCCTAATATCCAATCTAAACCTCCCCCACTGCAACTTGAGACCATTACTCCTCGTTCTGTCATCTGCTACCATTGAGAACAGTCTAAATCCATCCTCTTTGGAACCCCCTTTCAGGTAGTTGAAAGCAGCTATCAAATCCCCCCTCATTCTTCTCTTCCGTAGACTAAACATCCCCAGTTCCCTCAGCCTCTCCTCATAACTCATGTGTTCCAGTCCTCTAATCATTTTTGTTGCCCTCCGCTGGACTCTTTCCAATTTTTCCACATCCTTCTTGTAGTGTGGGCCCCAAAACTGGACACAGTACTCCAGATGAGGCCTCACCAATGTCGAATAGAGGGGAACGATCACGTCCCTCGATCTGCTGGCAATGCCCCTACTTATACATCCCAAAATGCCATTGGCCTTCTTGGCAACAAGGGCACACTGCTGACTCATATCCAGCTTCTCGTGCACTGTCACCCCTAGGTCCTTTTCCGCAGAACTGCTGCTTAGTCAGGTGGTCCTGAGCCTGTAGCGGTGCATGGGATTCTTCCCTCCTAAGTGCAGGACTCTGCACTTGTCCTTGTTGAACCTCATCAGATTTCTTTTGGACCAATCCTTCAATTTGTCTAGGTCCCTCTGTATCCTATCCCTACCCTCCAGCGTATCTACCTCTCCTCCCAGTTTAGTGACATCTGCAAACTTGCTGAGGGTTCAATCCACACCGTCCTCCAGATCATTTATGAAGATATTGAACAAAACCAGCCTGAGGACTGACCCTTGGGGCGCTCCACTTGATACCGGCTGCCCACTAGACATGGAGCGGTTGATCACTACCCGTTGAGCCCGACAATCTAGCCAGCTTTCTATCCAACTTATAGTCCATTCATCCAGCCCATACTTCTTTAACTCGCTGGCAAGAATACTGTGGGAGACCGTGTCAAAA
This sequence comes from Lepidochelys kempii, assembly GCF_965140285.1. Taxonomy (NCBI): domain Eukaryota; kingdom Metazoa; phylum Chordata; order Testudines; family Cheloniidae; genus Lepidochelys; species Lepidochelys kempii. Next base: position 6,094,622 of record NC_136404.1, read on the forward strand.
GCTTTGCTAAAGTCAAGGAACAACACGTCCTCCGCTTTCCCCTCATCCACAGAGCCAGTTATCTCTTCATAGAAGGCAATTAGATTAGTCAGGCATGACTTGCCCTTGGTGAATCCATGCTGACTGTTCCTGATCACTTTCCTCTCATGCAAGTGCTTCAGGATTGATTCCTTGAGGACCAGCTCCATGATTTTTCCAGGGACTGAGGTGAGGCTGACTGGCCTGTAGTTCCCAGGATCCTCCTTCTTCCCTTTTTTAAAGATGGGCACTATATTAGCCTTTTTCCAGTCATCCGGGACTTCCCCCGATCGCCATGAGTTTTCAAAGATAAGAGCTCTGCAATCACATTCGCCAACTCCTTTAGCACTCTCGGATGCAACGCATCCGGCCCCATGGACTTGTGCACGTCCAGCTTTTCTAAATAGTCCCGAACCACTTCTTTCTCCACAGAGGGCTGGTCACCTCCTCCCCATGCTGTGCTGCCCAGTGCAGTAGTCTGGGAGCTGACCTTGTTCGTGAAGACAGAGGCAAAAAAAGCATTGAGTACATTAGCTTTTTCCACATCCTCTGTCACTAGGTTGCCTCCCTCATTCAGTAAGGGGCCCACACTTTCCTTGACTTTCTTCTTGTTGCTAACATACCTGAAGAAACCCTTCTTGTGACTCTTAACATCTCTTGCTAGAGGCATGACTGGGCGGAGCCTCCTGTGATCAGAGCATCTCCTTAACCCTCTGTTCCCCACTGCGGAGTTTGTACACCCCATCACACCGGCCCATCTGATTGCTTGGCTGGAGTGAAGTCCAGCCCAGCCCAGCCCAGCCCAAATTGACTAGCAGGTGTTGTCAAAAAACTACTCAGAAATAATCATCTAGTCTATCAGATGGTGCTGGGGGCAAAAGGCAAAAAGAAACATAACTGGAAATCATGACCGAAGAACAGAGCCAGCCCCCACCTCAGATGTATAAGGCAGGCAGCAGCAGCGTGTAATAAGAGAACACATGCTATTCTGTGAGACACACAAAGGTTTCATTTCCCCTAAATACACAGCAGATGAGATGTTGCCTCTGTCATGTGCCAAAGGCAGAAGAAACGTCTGTTTTCTATGCAATGAAGAGTTGTCCTGCAATACGATTTGTTTTAAAAGATAGCAGAGTAATAGGAGAGTTGGATGATTTATCAGTTTCCTAACCTTCCATTTTGGATACTCAGAAAAAAATCTTAAAAGAACAGGTTCAGCACAAGCTATGAACAGGGATTTTTATAACAATGATGGGCTAAAAGAACGGTTCGTAAATCCTGGCCTGAACACAGAGAAGCAGGAGTTAATTTCCAGGAATTATTTCCATGTCAGTGACCAATGGGATAGATAATGAATTCTCTGTGACAAACACTGAACCTTTCAAAAGTACCAGTGTGCGACGTGGCCACTAAATCAGGAGTTTATGGACACACAGAGATGGGCCAGTATGCTGCTGTTTGTCCTGAATGGTCTTTGAGGCAACATTTTCAACCCTGGGTGCCTGAAGTGAGGCCCCCTAATTATAAGGATCTCCCATCTACACAGCCAGCACCACCCTGCGGCAGCAAGCCTCTCCCCTACCCCCCTCACCCTCGGGGCGACAGATTTGGGCTCGTGCTAGCACTCTACAAATAGCCGAGCGGCTGGTGCTTTGACACTGTGGCTCGGGCTCTGAAGCTCACCCCGTCCCTAAGCTGTACCTCTCAGAGCAGTTTGGGCAATAGAGGCAGCTGGCAAAGCAGGCTGTGGAGGCCCCCCTCACTCGGCCTACTCAGCCAAGTGGGCCCTGCGCCACTGCGGGGGGTTTGGAGCCAGGCTCCCGGCCTCTTGAAGCCGAAATGAGACTGATTCCACGAAAAGCAAACACTGCGTCCTGGGGAGTGACGTGTTGGCCAGTCTGCAGCAGCGCACGGGCACATCTGTGAGTTAAACATCACCAGTGATGGGGAGAGGAGGCTGAAGAGGGGGCGGGGGTGGGGAGAGGAAGGAATTCTTCTTTCCTGCGAGAGAGACAACAAAGAAACCCTTTTTCCTGTTCTCTGGCAGCATCGATGGCCTGCCTCCCCAGATGATACCTCAGACGACTCCTACATGTGCATGTCGTCAGACTCTCCTTCTCTCCCTGGACTTCAGCACAGAGATCCAGTCTGGGAACCAGCCCCTTGCAAAGCCTGACTCCAGCAACGCAACAGGCTGCAGGACTTCGAGTTTGCAAAGGTGGAGTCCCTCATATCCCAGATCCTGGACTTCAGCACAGTAGGCTGAGATCTGCGCAAGAGCTTTCACTGTAAAATGAAACATATGTTCCTTTAAAATAAGCATGGCAGACAAACACCCCAAGGACAGGCCTTGCTGTGGGGCATAGGCATTGCACTGACTAGGACAATCCACAAGCACATACAAGCTGCTTAGAATCATAGAAGATCAGGGTTGGAAGGGACCTCAGGAGGTCATCTAGTCCAACCCCCCGCTCAAAGCAGGACCAACCCCCAATTTTTGCCCCAGATCCCTAAATGGCCCCCTCAAGGATTGAACTCACAACCCTGGGTTTAGCAGGCCCATGCTCAAACCACTGAGCTATCCCTCCCCCCAGAAGTTGCTCTTGCCTAAGGGCTGCCATAACAGAGGTCCCTTCTATTGTGTCTGCAGTGGGTGGCCAGGGAATAGAGCCCATTTATCCAATGGCAGCCACTCTGTGCCCTGCGACAGCCCCACCAGCTGCATCAGAAGGGACTCGGCTGAGATAAGGCCAAGGGGCCTTGCTGGTTTTAGACCTGCCTTTGGAAACTGCCCGGTTTATTCTAGGTATGGGAGACCCCCTCTGAGCTCTCCAGGCATGGCCTGGAGTTTGGAACTGGGGGCAGTTTGTAGTCAGTGTTCCCCTGAGTGGGGGCAATGCCAATAAACCTGCGTGGGCACGGCCCCCCCAAACTAGAAACTTTAGAGAAAACCACAAGGTCTGGGCCAGCTCTGGATGTTCCCAGTTCTCGCCGGCCCCTGGCAGCGTGAGAGTTACGCTGGGGACGGAGCTGCAAGCGGAGCCAGGCCTGCCACTGCACCATTCCTGAGCTTCCCTGAGGCCCCACGTTCCTGCAGAATTTAAGATGTCATTAAAAAAAAAAAAAAAGATTCCAGTGCTTCTGGTTGCCAAGGAAACCTTCTGAATGTGACCAGGGTTGTTTGGGCTCCCTGAGCCCCGAGCCAGGCAGCCTGAAGGAATTAGCTCTGCGAGCCGCGCGCTGCTCCGGCACTCGCATTGCTGCATTAACTCTGACCCCCAATAACGATGCATTTAAATAGGGACGTGGGTAACCAGTCCACTGCTGAGCCTTTTAGCAGAAACATCTGGCCACAGTGGGGCTCAGGGTGGCTCCTGAATGTATGTTACACCTGCTTGGCCCGATGTTGCTGTCTCCTTTAAACTTCCCTCCACTTTCCTTCTCTGGCCATTTCAAAACCCCGTAGGTCTAAACGTGGAGGGGCCTGTTTCAGAGTTAGCAGATGAGGTCTGAGGGTCCTTAAATCAGAGCATAGGTGCTGGAACCAAGGGTGCTGGGGTCCTGCTGCACCCCCTGGCTTGCAGTGGGTTACAGTTTGAGTCAGTGATTCTCAGCACCCCTACTACACAAATTGTTCAAGCCCCCCTGAATCAGAGAGCACATGTGGGTGTGTGAGCCCTCCCCTTGGTGCCGGGCGGTTTGCAGAGCTGTCCGTGTGTCAGAGGCAATGCTGGCTGCTTGCTACAATTCCCCTCTAAATATCAAAACCAGATCGAAACACGCTAACTGATGGCATCCCTAAACTCCCCTCTTGTGGCGGATCGCAGAGTCCTCCATGTGCCCCAGCCCAGTGCCCCAGGCTGGCAAGCCTCAGGGTGCTGCACAACATAAATGTGGACATTGGTGCCCCGCAATCCTAGCAGGATGGGCACTGCCCACAGCTGGGAGACCATGGCTCTGGGACTCCTCTGCTCCAGGTTCACTGAACAAAAGACAGGCATGTTTCTGCAACCACACGGGCCTTCTGCTCCTTTTGGAACTGAACCAAAAATGTGCCTCCCCTCCCCCCACACTTCCCCCGACACACCTTTCCTTCCAGTGGAACATAACCCCAAAGAAGATGTTGGCCTCACATTAAAGGAAAATATATAAATATTTTTAAAAGGAGAAGAATTCCTGCTTCGCTAACAGTTTGCTCCAACTAATGGGTTTCAGATGTCTCACATACCTCATTCATTCAGCCCCATTCAGTTTCCTAGGAGCCCCCGCTGTATTTATTAAACACAGCAATCATGGAATGCTCAGCACTTACGGAATGAAACACACCATTTTGTTAAAAAGTCCTAATTAGAAAGCTTTGTGAGAGACCCACAACTGCCATTTTGGTTCCACTCCCCGTGCCCAAAACCAGTGCTCTGACCTTGGCTGGATTGCCTGAGACGGTTAACCGCTCTGGGTCTGACAGCCCATTGGTGGTAGCAGGAACTGTCTGCGGCCTTACAGGGCTCGTTTGTGAGGGGAGCACTGCTCTCGCAGCGCACTGTTCTGAAGCATGCGCTTTGCAAACTTGTCTCCCTAGTCACAGGGACTCTCTTCCTCATGCTGCATGTTGGAGACAAGCTCTGAAATGCGGGGAGCCCAGGGCTCCTTTCAGCAGCAAAGGGCGGGAGACTGTAGGACCTTTCCCAAAGGGCTCCCGTTGGAAAGAGCCATGGTACAGAGCTTGTTCCGCACTCGGGCAAGTGCAGGTGAGGCTGCAGGGTTAGAGAAGTTGTAGGGAGACGACACGGTTCTGGAGGAGATTCCTCCAGCAAGGAGAACCTGCTGAACTCAGCGTACACTCAGGCTGCTTATTGGCCTGGGGTACTGGCTCGGCCCCCTCCTCAGAAATGGAGCCTCAATGTGTGAGCCACAGCTCCAGGAGGACAGACGAGGTCCTGAGGGACTGGTGGGATCCAGGCCCTGGGGAGAAATCTGCCTTTGCTGAGGGTGGCCTGTGCGTTTCAAGACAGGAGAGCGAACAGTGAATGAGCGTCCAGCACACAGCCCCACCAGGGGCAGCCTGAGGAGGCATGTGGGGCCAGGCAGGTGGTGCTGACATTGAGGGGTTAATACAGCTCTGAGTGTGCAGTGAGGGTGACGTAGGGCCAGTGCCGAGGCTGAGGGGGGCTGTTTGCCTCTCCCTCGTTCTGCCGTGGCTGGGGACCCAGATACAAAGCAGGACAGCCCCGCTGTCCCCTAACTAGGGTTGCCAATTTTGTTTGGACATATTCCTGGAGGTTTCATCACATGGCCTAATCTTTAATTGAAGATTAACCTTTAATTCCTGGAGACTCCAGGACAAACCTGGAAGGCAACCCTACTCCTAATGTGAGCCTCCCACTGCCATCTCCTCAGGGGGTTGCAGGAGTGGGGCATACCCAGCCCCAGCCCAACATGTCCTCACCCCAAGGCTTCTGTGGAGCTGGCTCTGTGCTGCACTGGGGGGACTCACTGGGGTGGGGGGTGCACAGGGGCTGCAGCACAGAGATGAATTCCCTGCTGGAGGTGTGGGAGTCAAACCAAGGTAACAGCCACGAAGGGCTGAGGCCAAGCAAAAGGGCATGACCCCAGTGAAACGAAGGAAGGCCTGTTTATCCTGCGTTCCTGGGGTCCCTGGGAATTGCTCGCAGAAAGACAGCTCCCATTCCCTTGGCCTGAGCCATCTTTCGTGGGGACACTAAGCACAAAGCAGGACATGTGGCAAACAGAGCACTGACACATAGGGTACCAGCCCCGGCCCCGCCTGTCAGCCCCTGGCTACAGGATGGATCATAGAATCATAGAATATCAGGGTTGGAAGGGACCTCAGGAGGTCATCTAGTCCAACCCCCTGCTCAAAGCAGGACCAATCCCCAACTAAATCATCCCAGCCAGGGCTTTGTCAAGCCTGACCTTAAAAACTTCTAAGGAAGGAGATTCTACCACCTCCCTAGGGAACGCATTCCAGTGCTTCACCACCCTCCTAGTGAAAAAGTTTTTCCTAATATCCAACCTAAACCTCCCCCACTGCAACTTGAGACCATTACTCCTAGTCCTGTCCTCTTCTACCACTGAGAATAGTCTAGAACCATCCTCTTTGGAACCACCTCTCAGGTAGTTGAAAGCAGCTATCAAATCCCCCCTCATTCTTCTCTTCTGCAGACTAAACAATCCCAGTTCCCTCAGCCTCTCCTCATAAGTCATGTGTTCCAGACCCCTAATCATTTTTGTTGCCCTTCGCTGGACTCTCTCCAATTTGTCCACATCCTTCTTGTAGTGTGGGACCCAAAACTGGACACAGTACTCCAGATGAGGCCTCACCAATGTCGAATAGAGGGGGACGATCACGTCCCTCGATCTGCTCGCTATGCCCCTACTTATACATCCCAAAATGCCATTGGCCTTCTTGGCAACAAGGGCACACTGCTGACTCATAGCCAGCTTCTCGTCCACTGTCACCCCTAGGTCCTTTTCCGCAGAACTGCTGCCTAGCCATTCGGTCCCTAGTCTGTAGCTGTGCATTGGGTTCTTCCGTCCTAAGTGCAGGACCCTGCACTTATCCTTATTGAACCTCATCAGATTCCTTTTGGCCCAATCTTCCAATTGGTCTAGGTCCTTCTGTATCCTATCCCTCCCCTCCAGCGTATCTACCACTCCTCCCAGTTTAGTATCATCCGCAGATTTGCTGAGAGTGCAATCCACACCATCCTCCAGATCATTTATGAAGATATTGAACAAAACCAGCCCCAGGACCGACCCCTGGGGCACTCCACTTGACCCGGCTGCCAACTAGACATGGAGCCATTGATCACTACCCGTTGAGCCCGACAATCTAGCCAACTTTCTACCCACCTTATAGTGCATTCATCCAGCCCATACTTCCTTAACTTGCTGACAAGAATACTGTGGGAGAACGTGTCAAAAGCTTTGCTAAAGTCAAGGAACAATACATCCACTGCTTTCCCTTCATACACAGAACCAGTAATCTCATCACAGAAGGCGATTAGATTAGTCAGGCATGACCTTCCCTTGGTGAATCCATGCTGGCTGTTCCTGATCACTTTCCTCTCATGCAAGTGCTTCAGGATTGATTCTTTGAGGACCTGCTCCATGATTTTTCCGGGGACTGAGGTGAGGCTGACTGGCCTGCAGTTCCCAGGATCCTCCTCCTTCCCTTTTGTAAAGACTGGCATGCTACTTGCTACTTGCAGCTGCTATCCAGGAAATCCTGTGGTGATAGGAAAGCATCAGTGTAAAACCGGGTGAGAGATTTTGCACACATAGTTTTGTGGGAAAACATCTTTTGGCTGTAAGTCGTGAATTCCTGTCAAGTTCGCCAAATAGTTTCAAGTGAACCAAGACAGCGGAAATGTTTCCGTAAAGTCAAACGTTTCATTTCGACCCCACCGTTTCGTTCGGACGTTCAGGCATTCTGACAAAAGCCGAGGCAAGGAGTCCCCGAATTGCTGCCAAAGGAGCTGGCAGTGGCACACCAGCTCAATTCCCCCCTCTGCCTGCCTGCTGCAGAGAAGGGATTGGAACAGGGATCTCTCACACGAGCAGAGCCCCCAGCCATTGGGATATGCCGGGGCACAGCTTCCTCAAGCCATTCCTCTTGGAGCCATTCGGAAATAATCAAATGCTCCTGGGGGCTCTGCGTGTGAGGGGAGTGCTGCAGCCATCAGGTAGGTGAGTCGTTCATGCTCTGTTGCCTAGTCCAGTGACTAACTAGTCACTCCTAACGGCAATGCCGCATCATTTAGCAGAAAAACATTGGGAAGATGTTGGTTTCAGTCTGACCTGATTTCTTTCAGGTTTTTGGACTTGCCAGTGAACCACCTGCTGTTTGCCCCTGTGGCCAGAAGGGCTTTGAAAAAGGAAAGCGCAGGACAATCGCTCCAGCTCCCACCATGAGGCAGGCAGGCACACGAGTACGCGCTCAGTCAGCATGTCGCCAGGGACTTAGGACACTGATAAAGTGGGATGGACTCCAAGGAGTTACTGGGCCAGAGAGACCGCACCCCCAGATTGTCCCTGGTCACATCTGAAGGGCTCCCTGCCTGTCCTGCTACCCTAGGAAGGCTCTTGCAGCCATGCCGTGTGTCTGTCTGGGCCTTTTATTCTGCCCAGCACTGTAGACACCTAGTGCAAAATGAAATGCCACAAAGTGACCTAGGATACCCAAGCTCCACCCCTCCGAGGTTTCAGATCACTGCTCCCAGCTGGGCCTTGCTGGGAGGGGCTGCCTTTGTTCCCCTCTACTCCTTTTCCATCTGCTTTGGCTCGTCTTGCTGGGTCCCCACACTCCCTGCATTTGTGCCAGGCCTTGTCTTACTTTAGTACTCAAATGTGTATTGGGGTAGCACCTCAGGGACCAGGTCATGGTCCGGGCCCCATGGCGCTAGGAGCTGCACATACAGGCATAATAAAAAGGCTGCCCCTTCCCCAAAGAGCTCAGTCTGTTTCCATCTTCTCCGGCATCTTTTCCATTTCCTTCCCCAGACAGGCTGCTAAAAATACACTCCAGACCACTGGAGACACAGGAAAGTCCCCTTCTCCCCTAGTTTAAAGCTCCTACTAAGCTCTGGAGGTTGGAAGCATAAGTCATCGCCTGCTGTCCAAAGGCAGCAGTTTGTTTAGACACAGATCCTTTGGAGATCAGGCCCAGTGTAACAGGAAATGCAGGAAGAGTTCAAACTACAATTTGATACATAATCTCCCTGACCTCGTGGCTATGTGCCTGTGGATGTGTCTACACAGCAGCTAGGAGGCATAGTTTCCATACAAGCAGACATATGTGCGCTTGCTAGCTCTGATCAAGCTAGCACCTACAAAGAGCAGTGGGCCGGTGGCAACGGCACAGGCTAGCTGCCCCAGTACCATCCTGCCTGACCCCCTGATATGTACGCAGGCGACTAACCCAACCCGGTACCAGCTGCTATTTTTAGGTGCTACCTTGATCAGAGCTCCCATGGGTCTGTCTGCTCATGCTGGGAATTACACCTCACAGCTGCTGCTGTGCAGACATCACCAGCGATTCCTGAGCCTGTGGCTGTCTTTCTGAGCTTCCTGTCATTTATGGGATGTCCTACCTAATTCTTCACCAGCATGTTTGCCGTGGACTGTCTGTCAGCACTGCCTGGATTGGAAGGCAGCACCCCAGTTTGAACGCCCACCCCTCAGATTCCCAGAGCAGATTGCTTTGCTGTGGTTTCCCCTCATTCCTAAACTGATGTGAACGCCTCTTGGGGGCTTGCTGAATGTCCCTGGTCCCTCTGGCTAAGTTATGGGAAGCCAAGTCCCCATAGCACTGTTCCCTGCACCGTACATTACAGTTCATCATTGCCTGGTACTATCACACCAGTAACGCCTTCCCACTGGCCCGGCATGGAAGGATGAGAGGACACGGCCTGTAAGAAGAGAGGAACAGGGTGACTCTGGGTGGTAGAGGAAAAGAGGCAAAGGGGGTATGAACCTGTGTGCACAGAACACCAAAGGCTGCAGGTCCCTCGCTGGGCAGGGAGTGAAGCAGCAGCTCTCAGGAGATGGGCCCTGGAAGACCCTGCCTCAGAGGAGGCTGAATGCTCAGTGCACCATATTCAGGCCTGACAATGGTCCAAGACAGCACTCGGAGGCCTTGTCTCACTCCAACATCTTAACCTGCCCGGAGACAACTGTGAGGAGCCAAGTTAGCTGACATGATGCAGCCAGGACATGGCAATCAGCACAGAGCAGGACGAAGCAGGCTCAGCTCCAGGGCAGCTGGCTCCATTGTTCACACAGGGCCACAGTGTGTAGTTGAGACAATGCCACTAGGAATTTCTGACATATGCCTCCAGCCCCACTGCACCTGAGGCAGGTCAGGATCAGTACCCACACACTATAGACAGGGAAACTGAGGCACAGAGCGGGAACTAAATTGCCTGAGGTCACGGAGTGCGCCAATGGCAGAGTTAAGACCCCCTTGTTCTCCACCCAGGCTGCAAAAGGTCTCCAGAGCTCCTCTTTCGCCAGCTCACTCCCAGCTCTGGGCAGCAGGAAAGGAAGCCTCTCGTCCGCTGAACCTTGAGTGTAGGGCACCTGACATGTATCATGCTGCCCCACTGGCCCCGTTTATCACATCTCTGACAAGCATCTTCACCATGCCGGGTGCATCCCGCCACGTGCTCGTACTGGCAGTCCTCACCGCAGCCTCTGACTCTGGGCTGGAACTGCCCCCGGGGGGATTCCTACCCCTTCCTGCAACTAGTGAGTTCTCTTCCACTGGCGTTTCTGGCCCCGAAGAACACTCTCCAGCCCCTGACGTGAGGGGCTTCCAGACTGACTTCAAGGCCGGGCAAAGCAGCTGTTGGTGATTAAGGGATTTGCTGTTGTTTGGAAAGAGCTGGCAATTACCACTAATTGTTCAAAGTAGGTCAGGTTCCTTTGTGCCTGGCTTTACGCAATGTGCTGTTGGCTGGGAGTTCAGGCTTTGAAACCCCGATGGGCGCTGCAGAGATGAAGCCGGTTCACTCCCCTCTCCCACATCCGGGAGGAATTTCCTCCCACTAATGATGGGTTTTGGGACAATGCCAGTAGGGGGTTACCAGGGAAGGTCTGTTTGCCAGGCTGTGTAAACAGGGCTCACTTGATCTGTGTGTGTCCTTGGCCTGTGTCACATGAGCTCCCCTGGTCAAGTTACTGGCCCCAGCTGTGCACAAACACAGCTCTGCTCTGGTGTTTACATGTGACAATGTTTCGTGAGAACAGATCACAGACAAAGCCCTGAGGGGGGATAAAAGGAAGCTGCCCCCTCCCCCAGCAAAGCTCAAACCATGCTGCCTTGCTGCAAATGTATAGGAGAGGCCAAGTGCCAAGGGCCTTCCGATAGGGCCTGGGAACCTAGTACTGCCTTGGCCGGATCGCTGTGTGACCGCAGGAGCCATATCTAGCAGGGCTGCATTTTACTCTGTGACACAGCGCAGACATCGGAAGAAAAGGAAGGGCCAATTGGCCCAGTGCGTGCCTGCCCCGCTCCTTCACCCGGGCACTGACTGGGAGGGGCCTTTATTTCTAGAGGAGTTCTGAGCCCCATCAGCTCTACCATCAGTCTCTTAGTGGCAGCTGGGGCCATCCCCTTAGGGCTGAACTAAAGAACTCAGTCTCACCCTCTCAGCCTTCCCTGGGCCCTCCCGTCACCTGTCCCGGCCCAGCCGCTGAAGTTGGACACTGAAAATGGAGACATGCAATATCAGTGGGAAATTCAGCACCAAAGTCCAGAGTTTCTGATGTGCCTGGTGCTCACCAGCTCCATTGTTATCCATGAGAGAGCAGAGGAGGGGGGAATCTGCACTGTTCTCTGTGTGTGTGTGGGGGGGGATTCTCCATTGTTCCCAATGGTGGGGGTCAATGCTCCCTTGTGCCCAGTGGGAGCTGCTGGGTGCTGAACACATTTGGAAATAGAAAATTTACGATGAAGTGAGCTGTAGCTCACAAAAGCTCATGCTCAAATAAATTTGTTAGTCTCTAAGGTGCCACAAGTCCTCCTTTTCTTTTTGCGAATACAGACTAACACGGCTGCTACACTGAAACCTGACATTTGGAAATGTGGTCATAACTGACTTGCTCAAGTTCCTCAAGCGAGTCAATCACAAAGTCTGGGGTAAAGCCCAAAGGCCCAGTCTCCCCACACACTACTGTAACAACTGGACCATGTTGCCATGGTTAGTGACTGTAGAGCAAAATCCATCATTTCTGAGCTACTAAGATTAGATCATTGGAATGGGCTGGAGAAGTCATATCCCCCAAGATCAATTTACACAGGGATGGCATTTCCTGTGGCCCCCCAGGAGGACACGGCTCAGAACTGGAGACTCAAACATTTTCATTACACTATAATCTGAGGATTGTCTCATGAACTCCTCCCCCATTCACAATGGCACCAACCACGTCCCTTTCTATTCACTACAGGCAGAGCAGTCCTGTCGCAGTCCTGAAAATAACCATGAATGTGCAGGCAAAGCATGGAGTCCTGGGAATGGACATTCCAGGGAATAGCATGACCTGTAGCAACCTGCAGTCTACACAATGATGAACTACTGTTTCACTTTTAAAAATTCTGCTTTCCATCAGTATTGTCACTATTCTAGTGAACCACCATGTCAGCTCATTGTCCCTGAGACAGTCCAGATTGTGTGCAAGTGGGTAGACAAAAATGTGTGCGTGTGTGATTGTGAAAATGTCTCACGTGACATGGCACGATGTGGCAGAGCAGATACTGCCATTCACAAAAAAAACAATTCCTTACATGCAAAAGTGTTTCATGTACCTGTTGATTCTTTTCATGAAATTTAGCAGCAGAAACATGCAGGAGGAACCATCACTGTGTGAGCAGCCGGCCATCCAGGAACCAGCAGCCGAGACTTTGTGCAGCACAGCACCTAAACCTCACGAGTTAGATGTAGTATGAACAGGCCACTCCATTTTCAAAGGATGTAGCCATCTAAATCACATAGCTCTTGCATTACTGAGCAGAACGATGCCTAAATACCAGTACAGATCTAGGCCATAGACTTTCTGTATCAGTTCTCTCTCTGCAAAGATAAATTAAACACGCTTTGTACAGGCATGGGGGTCATATAGTATCAAGGTGACTTGCATAACCTTCTCTGACTTTTAGACTGGTCCTGAAGCCAGGTGAGCTGGGCTTGGGTTTGGGATTCATAAAAAATAAGAACATAAGAACGGCGATACTGAGTCAGACCAAAGGTCCATCTAGCCCACTATCCTGTCATCATAGAATCATAGAAGATTAGGGTTGGAAGAGACCTCAGGAAGTCATCTAGTCCAATCCCCTGCTCAAAGCAGGACCAATCCCCAGCTAAATCATCCCAGCCAGGGCTTTGTCAAGCCAGGCTTTAAAAACCTCAAAGGATGGAGAGTCCACCACCTCCCTAGGTAACCCATTCCAGTACTTCCCCACCCTCCTAGTGAAATAGCTTTTCCTAATATCCAACCTAGACCTCCCCAACTGTGATTTGAGACCATTGCTTCTTTTTCTGTCCTCTGCCACCACTGAGAACAGCCGAGCTCCATCCTCTTTGGAACCCTCCTTCAGGTAGTTGAAGGCGGCTATCAAATCCCCCCTCACTCTTCTCTTCTGCAGACTAAACAATCCCAGTTCCCTCAGCTTTCCTCGTAAGTCATGTGCCCCAGCTCCCTAATCATTTTCGTTGCCCTCTGCTGGACTCTCTCCAATTTGTCCACATCCTTTATGTAGTGGGGGCTCAAAACTGGACGTAATACTCCAGATGTGGCCTCACCAGTGCCAAATAGAGGGGAATAATCAATCCCTTGATCTGCTGGCAATGCTCCCACTAATAAAGCCCAATATGCCATTAGTCTTCATGGCAACAAGGGCACACTGTTGACTCATATCCAGCTTCTCATCCACTGTCACCCCCAGGTCCTTTTCTGCAGAACTGCCGCTTAGCCAGTTGGTCCCCAGCCTGTAGCAGTGCATGGGATTCTTCCCTCCTAAGTGCAGGACTCTGCACTTGTCCTTGTTGAACTTCATCAGATTTCTTTTGGCCCAATCCTCCAATTTGTTTAGGTACTCTGGACCCTATCCCTACCCTCCAGCATATCTACTTCTCCCCCTAGCTTAGTGTCATCTGCGAACTTGCTGAGGGTGTAAGCCATTCCATCATCCCGATCCTTAATGAAGATGTTGAACAAAACTGGCCCCAGAACCAATCCTTTGGGCACTCCACTTGTTACCAGCTGCCAACTAGACATCAAACCGTTGATCACTACCTGTTGAGCCCGATGATCTAGACAGCTTTCTATCCACCTTATAGTCCATTCATCCAATCCATACTTTCTTAACTTGCTGGCAAGAATACTGTGGGAGACCATATCAAAAGCTTTGCTAAAGTCAAAGTACATCATGTCCACTGCTTTCCCCATATCCACAGAGCCAGTTCTCTCATCATAGAAGGCAATCAGGTTGGTCAGGCATGACTTGCCCTTGGCGACTCCATGTTGTCTGTTCCTGATCACCTTTCTCTCCTCCAAGTGATTCAAAATGGATTCCTTGAGGACCTACTCCATGATTTCTGCAGGGACTGAGGTCCAACAGTGGCCAGTGCCAGTTGCCCCAGAGGGAATGAACAGAACAGGTAATCATCAAGTGATCCATCCCCTGTCGCCCATTCCCAACTTCTGGCAAACAGAGACTAGGGACACCATCCCTGCCCATCCTGGCTAATAGCCATTGATGACCTACCCTCCATGAATTTATCTAGTTCTTTTTTGAACTCTGTTATAGTCTTGGCCTTCAAAACATAGAATCATAGAATCATAGAATATCAGGGTTGGAAGGGACCTCAGGAGGTCATCTAGTCCAACCCCTTGCTCAAAGCAGGGACCGATCCCCAATTAAATCATCCCAGCCAGGGCTTTGTCAAGCCTGACCTTAAAAATTTCTAAGGAAGGAGATTCCACCCCGCCCTAGGTAACGCATTCCAGTGTTTCACCACTTTCCTAGTGAAAAAGTTTTTCCTAATATCCAACCTAAACCTCCCCCACTGCAACTTGAGACCATTACTCCTTGTTCTGTCATCAGCTACCACTGAGAACAGTCTAGATCCATCCTCTTTGGAACCCCCTTTCAGGTAGTTGAAAGCAGCTATCAAATCCCCCCTCATTCTTCTCTTCCGCAGACTAAACAATCCCAGTTCCCTCAGCCTCTCCTCATAACTCATGTGTTCCAGTCCCCTAATCATTTTTGTTGCCCTCCGCTGGACTCTTTCCAATTTTTCCACATCCTTCTTGTAGTGTGGGGCCCAAAACTGGACACTGTACTCCAGATGAGGCCTCACCAATGTCGAATAGAGGGGAATGATCACGTCCCTCGATCTGCTGGCAATGCCCCTACCTATACAGCCCAAAATGCCATTGGCCTTCTTCGCAACAAGGGCACACTGTTGACTCATATCCAGCTTCTTGTCCACTGTCACCCCTAGGTCCTTTTCTGCGGAACTGCTGCCTAGCCATTCGGTCCCAAGTCTGTAGCAGTGCATGGGATTCTTCCCTCCTAAGTGCAGGACTCTGCACTTGTCCTTGTTGAACCTCATCAGATTTCTTTTGGACCAATCCTCTAATTTGTCTAGGTCCCTCTGTATCCTATCCCTACCCTCCAGCATATCTACCTCTCCTCCCAGTTTAGTGTCATCTGCAAACTTGCTGAGGGTTCAATCCACACCATCCTCCAGATCATTTATGAAGATATTGAACAAAACCAGCCCAAGGATTGACCCTTGGGGCACTCCACTTGATACCGGCTGCCAACTAGACATGGAGAGGTTGATCACTACCCGTAGAGCCCGACAATCTAGCCAACTTTCTATCCAACTTATAGTCCATTCATCCAGCCCATACTTCATTAACTTGCTGGCAAGAATACTGTGGGAGACCATGTCCAAAGCATTGCTAAAGTCAAGGAACAACACGTCCTCCGCTTTCCCCTCATCCACAGAGCCAGTTATCTCTTCATAGAAGGCAATTAGATTAGTCAGGCATGACTTGCCCTTGGTGAATCCATGCTGACTGTTCCTGATCACTTTCCTCTCCTCTAAGTGCTTCAGAATTGATTCCTTGAGGACCTGCTCCTTGATTTTTCCAGGGACTGAGGTGAGACTGACTAGCCTGTAGTTCCCAGGATCCTCCTTCTTCCCTTTTTTAAAGATGGGCACTACATTAGCCTTTTTCCAGTCATCCGGGACTTCCCCCGATCACCATGAGTTTTCAAAGATAATGGCTCTGCAATCACATCCGCCAACTCCTTTAGCACTCTTGGATGCAGCGCATCCGGCCCCATGGACTTGTGCTCGTCCAGCTTTTCTAAATAGTCCCAAACCACTTCTTTCTCCACAGAGGGCTGGTCACCTCCTCCCCATGCTGTGCTGCCCAGTGCAGTAGTCTGGGAGCTGACCTTGTTCATGAAGACAGAGGCAAAAAAAGAATTGAGTGGGCCTGACTGTATAAAAAGCCAGTCAGCTGCAAACCAGCTGAGCAGCAAACAGCAGGGCAGCTAACAGACGGAGTTTGCTTGGGAGTTCGCCTGGGGAGAGCCCGCTGAGGCTTACATCTTGCCAGCTTCTCTGAGTAGTTACTACAACTCCTGAGGAAGCTCGTAGAAGGAAGGTAATATGGATGGGGGGTTTTCAGCTGTTGTGACCTGTACTGGATGTGCCATGTTTGTCTTTCTTCCACAGGACAGAAGCGACTTTGTCTGTACAAAGTGCAAGCTGGTCTCCATATTGGAAGAGAAGGTTCAAAGTCTGGAGCATAAGAGAAACTGAAGATTTCCTGGACAGATGTCAGGATATGCTTCTACGGGCACAACGTTCTGAAGATTCAGAGCAGGCTGCGCAGCGGGGACAGGAGGATGGTGAAGAAATTTGGCAGCATGTGACCTCCAGAAGAAGAAGGGGGAGCATCCATGTACCAGCAACGCAGATACAGGTAAGTAACCATTTTCATGTTCTCTCCACAGGTACTACTGTGGAGAGTGGACTAGATGATATGTCTGAGGGAAGGGAACAGAAGGAGACTCCGCCGATTGGAAGGCATGAGATGCACTGTCCTAGGGATGGGGGTTCCACGACCACCGCTCCCAAGAGAAGGAGGCGGGTGGTGGTGGTCGGGGACTCTCTCCTCAGGGGGACTGAGTCATCTATCTGCCACCCCGACCAGGAAAACCGAGAAGTCTGCTGCTTGCCAGGAGCTGAGATTTGCGATGTGACAGAGAGACTGCC
Organism: Lepidochelys kempii; assembly: GCF_965140285.1. Taxonomy (NCBI): domain Eukaryota; kingdom Metazoa; phylum Chordata; order Testudines; family Cheloniidae; genus Lepidochelys; species Lepidochelys kempii. Next base: position 6,111,460 of record NC_136404.1, read on the forward strand.
GAGACTCATCAAGCCCTCGGATCGCTACCCCTTCCTGCTTCTCCACGTGGGCACCAATGATACTGCCAAGAATGACCTTGAGCGGATCACTGCAGACTACGTGGCTCTGGGAAGAAGGATAAAAAAGTTTGAGGCGCAAGTGGTCTTCTCATTCATCCTCCCCATGGAAGGAAAAGGCCTGGGTAGAGACTGTCGAATCGTGAAAGTCAATGAATGGCTACACAGGTAATGTTGGAGAGAAGGCTTTGGATTCTTTGACCATGGGATGGTGTTCCAAGAAGGAGTGCTAGGCAGAGACGGGCTCCACCTAATGAAGAGAGGGAAGAGCATCTTTGCGAGCAGGCTGGCTAACCTCATGAGGAGGGCTTTAAACTAGGTTCACTGGGGGAAGGAGACCAAAGCCCTGAGGTAAGTGGGGAAGTGGGATACCGGGAGGAAGCACGAGCAGGAGCGCGCGAGAGGGCAGGGGTCCTGCCTCATACTGAGAAAGAGGGACGATCAGCAAGTTATCTCAAGTGCCTATACACAAATGCAAGAAGCCTGGGAAACAAGCAGGGAGAACTGGAAGTCCTGGCACAGTCAAGGAATTATGACGTGATTGGAATAACAGAGACTTGGTGGACTGGAATACGGTCATGGATGAATATAAACTGTTCAGGAAGGACAGGCAGGGCAGAAAAGGTGAGGGAGTTGCACTTTATGTAAGAGAGCAGTATGACTGCTCAGAGCTCAAGTGTGAAACTGCAGAAAAACCTGAGAGTCTCTGGATTAAGTTTAGAAGTGTGAGCAACAAGGGTGATGTCGTGGTGGGAGTCTGCTATAGACCACCGGACCAGGGGGATGAGGTGGACGAGGCTTTCTTCCAGCAACTCACAGAAGTTACTAGATCGCACGCCCTGGTTCTCACGGGAGACTTCAATCACCCTGATATCTGCTGGGAGAGCAATACAGTGGTGCACAGACAATCCAGGAAGTTTTTGGAAAGTGTAGGGGACAATTTCCTGGTGCGAGTGCTGGAGGAACCAACTAGGGTCAGAGCTCTTCTTGACCTGCTGCTCACAAACTGGGAAGAATTAGTAGGGGAAGCTAAAGTGGATGGGAACCTGGGAGGCAGTGACCATGAGATGGTCGAGTTCAGGATCCTGACACAGGGAAGAAAGGAGAGCAGCAGAATACGGACCCTGGACTTCAGAAAAGCAGACTTTGACTCCCTCAGGGAACTGATGGGCAAGATCCCCTGGGAGAATAACATGAGGGGAAAAGGAATCCAGGAGAGCTGGCTGTATTTTAAAGAATCCTTATTGAGGTTACAGGGACAAACCATCCCGATGTGTAGAAAGAATAGTAAATATGGCAGGCGACCAGCTTGTCTTCACAGTGAAATCCTTGCTGATCTTAAACTCAAAAAAGAAGCTTACAAGAAGTGGAAGATTGGACAAATGACCAGGGAAGAGTATAAAAATATTGCTCGGGCATGCAGGAATGAAATCAGGATGGCCAAATCATACCTGGAGTTGCAGCTAGCAAGAGATGTTAAGAGTAACAAGAAGGGTTTCTTCAGGTATGCTAGCAACAAGAAGAAAGTCAAGGAAAGTGTGGGCCCCTTACTGAATGAGGGAGGCAACCTAGTGACAGAGGATGTGGAAAACATCCTCTGGCAAGGAGTTCCACAGGTTGACTGTGAGTTGTGTGAAGAAATACTTCCTTTTGTTTGTTTTAAACCTGCTGCCTATTAATTTCATTTGATGACCCCTGGTTCTTGTGTTATGAGAAGGAATAAATAACACATCCTTATTTACTTTATCCACATCAGTCATGATTTTATAGACCTCTATCATATCCCCCCTTAGTCATCTCTTTTCCAAGCTGAACAGTCCCAGTCTTTTTAATCTATCCTCATATGGCAATTCCAAGATATCTTTTCTGAACTGGGGCAACCCGATCTGCCGGCACTATTGAAGATGTGGGTGTACCATGGATTTATATAGAGGCAATATGATAAGCACCTCGTTATGGCAACATAGTAACACCATCTCCCCAGACAGCATTGAGCCATGGTCAGTGCACTGAGGTCAACGCAGTACACGTGTACATGCCACGTGACCTATGTTGACCCTTCTAGTCCTCCAGCAGCTGTCCCACAATCCCTGACACTCCTTGCACTTGTCGCAATTGTGAGCTCCACAGCCCATGGGTCTTGGAGACCTTTACAAACACTGTGTATTTTTGAAAAGCCTTTTCCTGATTGCACAGGTTGGCGAGCACACCTACCAGCTCTACCTTGTTGAGTGCAACTGTCCAGCTGACCGTACCAGCTACATGCTCTGGACATGCTCCTGCTTAGAGTAACCAGGATGTATTGGCGCTCTTGGGCCTGTAGGGAGAAGAGGCTGTGCAGGCCCAGCTATGAGTCAGCAGTGTGCCCTTGTTGCCAAGAAGGCCAATGGCATTTTGGGATGTATAAATAGAGGCATTGCCAGCAGATCGAGGGACGTGATCGTCCCCCTCTATTCGACATTGGTGAGGCCTCATCTGGAGTACTGTGTCCAGTTTTGGGCCCCACACTACAAGAAGGATGTGGACAAATTGGAGAGAGTCCAGCGAAGGGCAACAAAAATGATTAGGGGTCTGGAACACATGACTTATGAGGAGAGGCTGAGGGAACTGGGATTGTTTAGTCTACGGAAGAGAAGAATGAGGGGGGATTTGATAGCTGCTTTCAACTACCTGAAAGGGGGTTCCAAAGAGGATGGATCTAGACTGTTCTCAGTGGTAGAAGATGACAGGACAAGGAGCAATGGTCTCAAGTTGCAGTGGGGGAGGTTTAGGTTGGATATTAGGAAAAACTTTTTCACTAGGAGGGTGGTGAAACACTGGAATGCGTTACCTAGGGAGGTGGTAGAATCTCCTTCCTTAGAAGTTTTTAAGGTCAGATTTGGCAAAGCCCTGGCTGGGATGATTTAGTTGGGGATTGGTCCTGCTTTGAGCAGGGGGTTGGACTAGATGACCTCCTGAGGTCCCTTCCAACCCTGATATTCTATGATTCTCTGGACTGGCTGTGGATATCAGTGAGCAGATTGCTTGGGGTTGCAGGCGAAGGGGTATAGCAGGGATCAGCAGCAGTGCCGTGTGAAAGTGTGTCGGGCCTACCACAAGGTCAAGGAAGACCAACAGTTGATCTGCTGCCGAACTGCAGACCTCCTGTTTTTATAATGTGCTGCATGCTATACGTGGCGGAGATCACACCAGCATCCCACAGAGCACTGTGGATGCCTCCAAGGAGCCCGAGACAGAGACCCCTGTCCATTGCAGTCTAGTCAGTACCAGCAGCCGAGCAGGGAGAGCCCACTGCGTGGGAAGGAAAACATAGGGGTGTGAATGCATTTCCCATTACAGTATATACATGTACTGATGGGCCAGAGCCGATGCAGCAGGACACAGATATCGACTTTCCATTAATTTACTCATACTCAAAGAGGGTGCGGTACAACAAACAGCGGTAGGGTTGTTATCATCTTTTCATTTTCTTGGAGATTTAGCTGAGGGGCAGGTGCAAAATGCAGGGGTGTAATCAGAAAGGCCAAGGCACAATTGGAGTTGCAGCTAGCAAGGGATGTGAAGAGTAACAAGAAGGGTTTCTACAGGTATGTTAGCAACAAGAAGATGGTCAGGGAAAGTGTGGGACCCTTACTGAATAGGGGAAGCAACCTAGTGACAGAGGATGTGGAAAAAGCTGAAGTACTCAATGCTTTTTTTGCCTCAGTCTTCACAGACAAGGTCAGCTCCCAGACTGCTGCACTGGGCAACGCAGTATGGGGAGGAGGTGAGCAGCACTCAGTGGTGAAAGAACAGATTAAGGACTATTTTAAAAAACCGGATGTGCACAAATTCATGGGTCCAGATCTCATGCAACCAAGGGTGCATCAACTGGCTGATGTGATTGCAGAGCTACTGGCCATTATCTCTAAAAATTTGTGGGTATCGGGAAAGGTCCCGGACGATTGGAAAAGGGCAAATATAGTGCCCATATTTTAAAAAGGGAAGAAAGAGAACCCGGGGAACTACAGACTGGTCAGCCTCACTTCAGTCCCTGGCAAAATCATGGGGCAGGTCCTCAAGGAATCCATTTTGAAGCACTTGGAGGAGGGGAAGGTGATCAGGAACAGTCAACATGGATTCACCAAGAGCAAGTCATGCCTGACCAACCTGATTGCCTTCTATGATGAGATAACTGGCTCTGTGGATATGGGGAAAGTGGTGGATGTGATATATCTTGACTTTAGCAAAGCTTTTGATGTAGTCTCCCACAGTATTCTTGCCAGCAAGTTAAAAAAGTATGGATTGGATGAATGGCCTAAAAGGTGGATAGAAAGCTGGCTATATCATCAGGCTCAACAGGTAGTGATCAATGGCTCCATGTCTAGTTGGCAGCCGGTAACAAGCAGAGTGCCCCAGCGGTTGGTCCTGGGGCTGGTTTTGTTCAACATCTTTATCAATGATCTGGAGGATGGTGTGGATTGCACCCTCAGCAAGTTCGAAGATGACACTAAGCTAGGGGGAGAAGTAGATACGCTGGTGGGTAGGGATAAGGTTCAGAGTGACCAAGACAGTTTGGAGGATTGGGCCAAAAGAAATCCGATGAGGTTCAACAAGGACAAGCGCAGAGTCCTGCACTTAGGAGGGAAGAATCCCAATGCACCGCTACAGGCTCAGGACCAACTGACTAAGCAGCAGTTCTGCAGAAAAGGACCTAGGGGTTACAGTGGACGAGAAGCTGGATAGGAGTCAGCAGTGTGCCCTCGTTGCCAAGAAGGCCAATGGCATATTGGGCTTTATTAGTAGGAGCACTGCCAGCAGATCAAGGGAAGTGATTATTCCCTTCTATATGGCACTGCTGAGGCCACACTTGGAGAATTGCATCCAGTTTTGGTCCCCCACTACAGAAGGGATGTGGACAAATTGGAGAGAGTCCAGCGGAGGGCAACGAAAATGATTAGGGGGCTGGGGTACATGACTTACGAGGAGAGGCTGAGGGAACTGGGGTTATTTAGTCTGCAGAAGAGAAGAGTGAGGGGGGATTGGATAGCAGCCTTCAACTACCTGAAAGGGGGTTCCGAAGAGGATGGAGCTCAGCTGTTCTCACTGGTGGCAGATGACAGAACAAGGAGTGGGGGAGGTCTAGGTTAAATATTAGGAAACACTATTTCACTAGGAGGGTGGTGAAGCACTGGAATGTGTTCCCTAGGGAGGTGGTGGAATCTCCATCCTTTGAGATTTTTAAGGCCCCCGGCTTGACAAAGCCCTGGCTGGGACGATTTAGTTGGGGTTGGTCCTGCTTTGAGCAGGGGGTGGGACTAGATAACTCCTGAGGTCCCTTCCAACCCTGATATTCTATGATTCTATGATGTGAACCAGTTTCTTTATATGCCCGAGGATGTCCCTTGTAGCCTCCTGAGAGGATTACAAACACAGTTTAATAATTATAAATGTACAGCAAGCATCACAAGATTAATCAGTGCATTAACAGACAGTGTTATATTCATAAGTGCACAGCAAGCACCACACAGTTCCTAATAGCCCCAAAACTTCAGGGCTAGGAAAAGGAGTCAGCATTCCACAGGCCTGTGGCTGACTGTTGATGTGCTCTTTCAAGGGCTCTCTCAGCCACATAGCTCTGCAATGAGTTCTTCTAATTGCCCTTGTGTCTGGCTGTTCGAACTCAGCAGACAGCCACTCCACCTCCACCCCAGCAGCAATTTTTCCACCATTGTTTCAAAGTTATTAGCAAGACACAACGACCATCGGGCTATATTTCCCACTGAGATCCAATCTTGTGAGTAAGTGCTGTAAGCGTCCCTTCTGTCTACTCAAACCCTATTCCACTGTCATTCTGTACCTGCTGTGCCGGTAGCTGAATCTTTCCTTGGTGCTGTCGAGGTGGCCGTTGTATGGCTTCAGGAGCCAGGGGAGCAAGGGGTAGGCTGGGTTACACAGAATCACTGTTGGCATTTCCATATTGCCAACGGTAATTCACCAGGCAGGAAAGATTGTCCCTCCCTGCAGCTTTCTGAGCAGTCCTGTGTTCTTGAAGATGAGAATGTCATGAACTTTCCCTGACCAGCCCACATTTAACATCAGTGAAGCATCCCCAGTGAATCACCAATATGTGCATAACTATAAAAAAGTAGCCCTTTCTATTGCTGTACTCGGTGACGAGTTGTCCTGGTGCCAAAATAGGTCTATGCAGGCTGTCCATCACCGCACCGCAGTTCAGGAACTCCATTGCTACAAAGTCATCCATTATGTCCTGCGCATTACCAAGAATCACAGTCCTGTGTAGTAGGAAATGATTAACGGTCCTACACCCCTGCATGACAATGGCCCCCACTGTGGATTCTCCAACTCCAAAACGGTTTCCCACTGACAGGTAGCAATATGACACGGCAAGCTTCCACAGAGCGATCACCACTCACTTCTCACTGTCAGTGCAGCTCCCATTCTGGTGTCCCTGCGCTGGAGGGCTGGGGTGAGCTCGGCGCACAGATCCAGGAATGTGGTCTTTTGCATCCAAAACTTCTGCAGCTGCTGCTCATCATCCCAAACCTGCATTACAATGCGATCTCAACAATCAGTGCTCATTTCTCAAGCCCAGAAGTGGTGTTCCAGAATCTGCAGCTGCTTCATGAATGCCACCAGCAACTGTCAATTGAGTTTCACTATGTTCCACAGCAAACTGTCCTCCATGAAATTATCATGTTCCCCGCTGATGCAGTTTTTCCTGCAGCTCTGCAAATACCAGAGGATCAGTCATCCTATGTTTGCCAGCCTCAGGCAATGAAGCCCACCTAATGAAGAGCTGGGTGGGCTCCAGGATTCCGGTGGACAGCAGTGTGCCCTCATTGCCAAGAAGGTGGACAGCATGAAGTGCCTCGCGGGTTTGTGGGATTTTTTTTTAAAGTGCACAAATTATGGGATAGAGATGGCCTAATGGAATGGAGAAAGTTGCACAATGGGACCTTGATCCCTTGCTCCCAGTTACCCCTGCATGACCTGTTTCTGCCACACTATGCATTGCCAAAATTTCCCGAAAGACGGTGCACTGGACAATCATAGAATCACAGAAGATTAGGGTTGGAAGAGACTTCAGGAGGTCATGAAGACAAGAGTCCAGCCCCCTGCTCAAAGCAGGACCAACACCAACTAAATCATCCCAGCCAGGGCTTTGTCAAGCCAGGCCTCAAACCTCTAAGGATGGAGATTCCACCACCTCCCTAGGGAACCCATTCCAGTGCTTCACCACCCTCCCAGTGAAACAGGTTTTCCTAATATCCAACCTAGACCTCCCTACTGCAACTTGAGACCATTGCTCCTTGTTCTCTCATCTGCCACCAGTGAGAACAGCCGAGCTCCATCCTCTTTGGAACCCCCCTTCAGGTCGTTGAAGGCTGCTATCAAATCCCCCCTCACTCTTCTCTGCTGCAGACTAACTGGTGAATTGCATACTGGGATACCTCCTGCACGGTGCATCAGCACAGGCACTCCTGGTGTGTATATGCAGCACTGATGCAAGGACCCAAGCATCCATATACATGAGGGATATACTGACAGCAGCAGCTTTACACTGATGTAACTTGGGTCAACCAAAGTTTGTGGTACAGCCATGGCCTAAATGCAAGGTGAGCGGTTAGAGCATTAAGCTGGGAGCCAGGTCATCTGCATGACAATGCCAGCTCCACCATGGACTTATTGTGTGACATTGGCCAGTAAATGAATCCACCCGTGCTCTGTTAGCTGTGGCAGTAATAATCATATCTGGTGGGGGTGGCAAGAGCTTGGGTCGAGAGGGCAGGGCACCAGACTGGAGTCAGTAGATGAGGCTCTAGTCCCAGCCCTGCCACTTGCCTGCTGAATGGCCTTGGGTAAGTCACTCCCCATCCCTGCTTCCCCGCTTGCCCTTTGTCAGTCTTGTCTACTCAGCGTGACGGTTCGTCATCTGTGCAGCACCCAGCTCCATGGGCCCCCAGCTCCACCACGGTCCCTAGTGCTGCTCTAAGACCACTGCTACCAGCAACAATGTATTAGCTGACAATGCACTGCGCCCTGTTACCACTGGGCAAGGCAGTGCTGTAAGTCAGGGCGAGGGGTGTTTCCATCAGTTAATGTGTTTCATTTAAAAATAAGGATATCGCAGGAGGAACAACTAAAAAAGTGCCTGCAGACTGCTTGAAAATCACAAAGGGTAAGACTTTCAAACCTACCTCAGCTACACAGGAGCCTAAGTCCCATTTTCAAAAGTGACTTAGGGCCAGATTTTTCAAGGTTTTTTGGAGCCTAAAGATGCAGACAGGCAACTGGTAGGATTTTCAGAAGTGCCTAGCTGTCCAACACCCAGGTGCCTCTAAAAATCTGCCCCAGATGCCTAAGTCACTTTTGAAAATAGAACTTAAGCCCTTTTGAAAATTTTAGCCAAAATAAATACATGCACAAAATATGTGTGTGTACAGCAGCAAAGCTGCAGAATGGACAGGAGTCTGGACTCAGAGCTCACTAGTGACAAAGAATACATCTGTTCACCGATGTGTACGAGCGAGGGGCATGAAGGTATAGAGGGCACCGTGGTAGCATGGCATCTCTGCCCAGGAGTGCAGTGAGTATGCGAGTGATGTACCGTTATAGGGGAGCTTGTGGGGACGACACCTATATGCACTGTGGTACAGTAGGTGAGTGAGTGACATGAAAGCAAACACCTTCACCCAATTCACCAGGGTCTTCTTGAAGCTGTGTTTTTCATTCAGATTGGGGCTGCCAATAAGTCCTTCAAACAATGATTTAATACCTATGTGAATGTGTGTAACACCTCAGTGTTCTGGCAGGTTGCAGGCTTGCCAGAAAGCAATCACTTGTAATTAGGGAGAAAGAATTCAAATGTACTGGTCTTTCAGGGCCGCCTTTTTTCCAGCCATGTTTGTAGCATTTTAATCATCTCATTAGCTGGAGTTCTGCTAAGCAATTGCGTATGTGGAAGTTCCTTCAGCATTCAGAGAAACCTTCTATGCAAACCTATCACTGCCAAGGGGCTGCCTAGGAACTGTCTGTGGTGAAGAGAAGAGACACCCGCATTGCAATGGGACCAGAGATTTCCCGTCGGGGCATCTGGGAGTCTGGTTCTTGGGGTGCAGGGTGCCTCTCATCTCATGTGTAACCTCTTCATGCTTTCTTATGACGTTAGCAGGCGTCAGGAGACACACAGAGCGGTGGAGGGTGGGGGGCAGGGATCATAGCTGAGGTAAGTCTGTGCCCTCAGCCTATTGGGGAGAACTTTGTGCTGCCCAGTTGGCAAAATGGGATTAACACCATCCCAGGAGGATCAGTACCAGTAACCCCCCTCCTACAGATGGAAAGTGAGGTACCCTATTTCCTATGGCACAGGGCTAGGAAAAGAACCCCATTCCCCCCAGTCCTAGGTCAGTGCCATCCCCACTGTGCCTCTCCTTCACCTGGCTCACCCTGTCTGCAACAGCAGGGAACTCCAGGAGGAGCATCCCAGATTGGTTAACCAGTTCCTCAGCTCCATCTCTTTGGCAACATTCCTGCTTTGGAAAAGGTACCAGTGTGAGCTCTGCTTGCAGGCGAGCTAGACCTGGCAGAGCAGTGGCTGGGATAAGAGAGCAGGAGAGTTATGAGGGAGGCAAAGCTCAGTGGTTTGATCATTGGCCCGCTAAACCCAGGGTTGTGAGTTCAATCCTTGAGAGGGCCATTTAGGGATCTGGGGCAAAAATTGGGGATTGGTCCTGCTTTGAGCAGGGGGTTGGACTAGATGACCTCCTGAGGTCCCTTCCAACCCTGATATTCTATGATTCTATTAAATCAACCAGGAAAGTCCACCCCTATTCACTTGTGCTGCTGATCCTCCTTAATCCCCAAAACACCTCCAAAGGCCCCATGTTCAAGCTGCTAGCCAAGAAAGCCTGGACAAACAGCCTAACAGTGAGCAATGGTTTAGGACAGGCCACGTGGTTGGTGCTGTGGGAAACTGGTGAGTCCGGGCTGTGCAGAGGACCCCAGCACTGGGCCGGAGGCTCAGTCAGACATTAGAAGCACTATTGAGGTCAGGCAAGGCTGAATACTGTGCTTGGTCCTGAGTGGGATTTAAGGTGGACCTAGACATAGAAGCAATGCTTCAGTTGGAGTTTGTCACAGGCGTGGAAGAGATTTAGGTGTACCAACCCCATTGATTTTGAATGAGAAAATAATTACCCTGACTCCCTTGGGCACTTTTGAAAATCCACCCTCAGTCCCCTCTGCTGATTCAAATTCCTCTCAAATTCCTACAGCCCGGAGTAGTGATAGGGTTGCCAACTTTCTAATTCCAGAAAACTGAACACCTTTGCCCTACCCCTGCCAGGCCACTTCCTGATGCCCCGCTCCCCACTCACTCCATCCCACCTCCCTCCATCACTCGCTCTCCCCCACCTTCACTCACATGCTCATTTTTACTGCAAGGCCCAAACAGGCACCAGGAGAAGGCCAGAAGCTTAAACAGTTTGAATGTGGGAGATGGAATGCATAATTCAAATACCTGGCTTGAAGGTTGAGCCCCAGAGCGAAGGGGCCAGAGGCTGGCCACCTGGCACTGAGGGGGCTCTACTCTGCACGGGCCCCGGGCTGCTGGCTGAGTTTTATTGTCTGGTTTTATTGCCTTTTCATTTTCTCTCTTTGATTATGATGGTGCCTGGGAGGACTCAACTCTTCCAGGGGTTGCCTAAATCAGCCAGCAGGGAACCACCTAGGGTCTGTGCTCCTCTTGATCTGCTGCTTACAAACCGGGAAGAATTGGTAGGGGAAGTAGAAGTGGGTGGCAACCTAGGCAGCTGTGACCATGAGATGGTTGAGTTCAGGATCCGGACAAAAGAAAGAAAGAAGAGTAGTAAAATACGGACACTGGACTTCAGAAAAGCAGACTTAGAATCTCTCTGGTAACTGATGGGCAGGATCCCCTGGAAGGCTAACATGAGGGGGAAAGGAGTCCAGGAGAGCTGGCTGTATTTTAAAGAAGCCTTATTGAGGGTGCAGGAACAAAACATCCCAATGTGCAGAAAGAATAGCAAATATGTCAGGAGACCAGCTTGGCTTAACAGTGAAATCTTCGGTGAGCTTAAACTCAAAAAAGAAGCTTACAAGAAGTGGAAACTTGGACAGGTGACTAGGGAGCAGTATAAAAATATTGCTAGAGCACGCAGGGGTGTAATCAGGAAGGCCAAGGCACAATTGGAGTTGCAGCTAGCAAGGGATGTGAAGGGTAACAAGAAGGGTTTCTACAGGTATGTTAGCAAAAAGAAGAGGGTCAGGGAAAGCGTGGGACCCTTACTGAATGGGGGAGGCAACCTAGTGACAGAGGATGTGGAAAAAGCTGAAGTACTCAATGCTTTTTTTGCCTCAGTCTTCACAGACAAGGTCAGCTCCCAGACTGCTGCACTGGGCAACACAGTATGGGGAGGAGGTGAGCTGCCCTCCATGGTGAAATAACAGGTTAAGGACTATTTAGAAAAGCTGGACATGCACAAGTCCATGGGTCCAGATCTAATGCATCCAAGGGTGCTGAGGGAGTTGGCTGATGTGATTGCAGAGCCATTGGCCATTATCTCTGAAAATTTGTGGCGCTCAGGGGAGGTATCGGACGATTGGAAAGAGGCAAATATAGTGCCCATATTTAAAAAAGGGAAGAAAGAGAACCCGGGGAACTACAGACGGGTCAGCCTCACTTCAGTCCCTGGCAAAATGATGGAGCAGGTCCTCATGGAATCCATTTTGAAGCACTTGGAGGAGAGGAAGGTGATCAGGAACAGTCAGCATGGATTCACCAAAGGCAAGTCATGCCTGACCAACCTGATTGCCTTCTATGATGAGATAACTGGCTCTGTGGATATAGGGAAAGTGGTGGATGTGATATACCTTGACTTTAGCAAAGCTTTTGATATGGTCTCCCACAATATTCTTGCCAGCAAGTTAATAAGTATGGATTGGATGAATGGACTATAAGGTGGATAGAAAGCTGGCTAGATTGTCGGGCTCGATGGGTAGTGATCAACAGCTTGATGTCTAGTTGGCAGCTGATATCAAGCAGAGTGCCCCCGGGGTTGGTCCTGGGGCCAGTTTTGTTCAACATCTTTATTAATGATCTGGATGATGAGATGAATTGCACCCTCAGCAAGTTCGCAGATGACTAAGCTGGGGGGAGAGGTAGATACGCTGGAGGGTAGGGATAGGGTCTAGACAAATTGGAAGATTGGGCCAAAAGAAATCTGATGAGGTTCAACAAGGACAAGTGCAGAGTCCTGCACTTAGGACAGAAGAATCCCATGCACTGCTACTGGCTAAGCAGCACTTCTGTAGAAAAGGACCTGGGGATTACAGTGTATGCGAAGCTGGATATGAGTCAGCAGTGTGCCCTTGTTGCCAAGAAGACCAATGGCATTTTGGGCTGTTTAAGTAGGGGCATTGCCAGCAGATCGGGGGAAGTGATTATTTCCCTCTATTCGGCATTGGAGAGGCAACACTTGGAGTATTGTGTCCCCCCACTACAGAAGTGATGTGAACAAATTGGAGAGAATCAAGCGGAGGGCAACAAAAATGATTAGGGGACTGGGGCACATGACTTACGAGGAGAGGCTGAGGGAACTGGGGTTATTTATTCTGCAGAAGAGAAGAGTGAGGGGGAATTTGATAGCAGCCTTCAATTACCTGAAGGGAGGGTTCCAAAGAGGATGGAGCTCAGCTGTTCTCAGTGGTGGCAGATGACGGAACAAGAAGCAATGGTCTCAAATTGCAGCAGGGGAGGTCTAGGTTGGATGTTAGGAAACACTGTTTCACATGGGGGTGGCAGCTCTGGGACGTGGAGAGGATGGGTGGGAGAGCACTGTAAGCGGTACAGGGCTGGGATGGGTAGGTGTGGGGGGCAGGGCAGGATGGGACAAGGGAGAGATACAGTGAGGTGGATGGGAGTGTGGGGGGGTTGGGGCTGGGAGGGATGCAGTGATAGGGGTGCAGGGTTAGGTGGGAGGAGTTGCCAAGAGTCCAGAGGTGCTGGGGCCAGTGGTGGGCTCAGAAGGACTGTCCTGGGCTTGGTGGGGGTCAGTGCGGCCAGGGCAGAGATGGTGCCTGGGGCGGTGCTGCCAGGCTGGGCCTGCCCCCCTCTTCCCAAGGTGGCCGGGCTGGGCTGGGTGCTGGGTCCATTTCGTTCTCCTCCTCTCCCCTCCAGCAGCCCCATTCCCAGCACTCAGGCCCTACTGTCCTGGGCACTACAGGAATACCTAGAACAGACAGGCTAGCCAGGGATAGGTTGGGGGCAGAGGGGGCATTTTGGTCAGTTAGCACTGTTGGGCTGCTACGGCAGAGTGGCTGGTGCTGCAGGGCAAGTGTTTCTCAACCAGGGGTCTGGGGCCCCCTGGGGGACCACAGACAGGTTTCAGGGGGTCGGCTGAGCAGGGCCAGCGTTAGACTCACTGGGGCCCAGGGCAGAAAGCCGAAGTCTTGCCATGCGGGGGTGAAGCCCGGGGCGCTGAACCCCGCCACCTGGGGCTTAAGTCGAAGCCTGAGCAACTTAGCTTTGTGGTGTGGTGTGGGGCCCGGGGCCCTGTGGTGGGGGGCCCTGGACAATAGCCCAGCTTTCTACCCCCTAACACTGGCTCTGGCTTTTATATGCAGAAAAAAATTGTTGTGGCACGCAGCTGGGCCGTGGAGCTTTATAACATGTTGCAGGGGCCTCGGAAAGAGAAACGTTGAGACCCCGGTTGCAGAGTACAAGTCTAGGGCAGCCTGAGGTTGCATGAGAGGCTCCGGTCAATGGGCCTTCTCTCTCTCTCTCTCTCTCTCTCTCTCTCTCATGAGGCCATGTTACATTTTCTAGTTAATGTCATGGCTCCTGCCACCAACCCCCTGCTCTGAATAGCTGGTCCCCCCACCCCCAGCAACTGCTGTCAGTCCCCGGAAAGACTCTGCAGGGGCTGGCTCAGCTGAGCAGGAGAGCAGCTGATCATTACACTGCAGGACACACCGAAGCAGAGAGCTTTGAAAAACTGGGTTGGAAGAGAAAAGGGAAGGAGGGCAGAGGAACAAGGCAGGGATGGCAAAAGAGGATTTGAAAAAAGAGAATGGGAGGAATAGAAAGCTGATGGGCTGGGGCAGCTGGGCCCCTGTGACGGGTTCCCCAGGGTGCAACCTGGAACTGGGGTACCAACCTGGGCTCCCTTTCACACTGTGATGCCGTGACAAACTGCAAGCCAGCTGGCTCCCTGGACTACCTGATTCCTGCAGTCTGGTGAGCCAGCTGGCCTAGGAGTCTGCACTTACACAGACATCCACAGGCAGGGACAGACCCAGATGCATTACATGGATGCTTCTCTGAGCCCCTCATGAACCAACAATAGAGAGGCTCCAGCCAATTCCCCACAGCTCCCCAGCCTAGGACCTCAGAGCTGTACTGTCCTGCCCTGGTCAGAAGCCTGAGCAGTCTAAGTTTATTACTCAGTCCACTCCCCTCAATGTGGAGAGAACATGCACCAGCTCTTTTTCCTGAGCAGATTTCCCAAGCATTTCATACCAAAACACTGTTTAGCTAAAATAAAAAACATATTTATTAACTACAGAAAGATAGATTGTAAGTGATTATAAGTAGTAAGTGTATAGATCAGAGTTGGTTACCTACAAAATAAAAAGTAAAATCGCAATCTGAGTTCTATAAACTAGACAGGATTTTAATTAAGCAGTGTCTTACCGTGATGGTATCTTATCCTTAATACACAAGCTTGGATTCTCCTTTCCAGCATGGGACCACCTCCCTAGTTCAGTCTTTTTCCTCCAGATGTGTTTCCAGGTGTTGAGTTATGGGGGGAGTGAGGACAAATGATGATGTCACTTCCCCTCCTTTATAGGTTCCTCCAGCTTGCTGGAAAGATCTTTTGCTATGACGTGCATCAAGCAGTGTCCATTGTCTACGTGCTCCCTCTGAGAAGCCTTCATTGTACACAGATCCTGTGATAGTCCTTGGTAGTGTGGATTCCCTGAATGGGCCATCCACGCTGTCTGGCTTCTCCATTGTTGTACCTGAAAGGCTGCTGGTGGGTGTTCTCAACCTCACAACATATCTCAGTAACACACACATAGCA
This sequence comes from Lepidochelys kempii, assembly GCF_965140285.1. Lineage (NCBI taxonomy): Eukaryota > Metazoa > Chordata > Testudines > Cheloniidae > Lepidochelys > Lepidochelys kempii. The sequence continues at coordinate 6,126,624 of NC_136404.1, forward strand.
AAACTTCATAACTTTCCATACAACGATAGCACATACAATCCAACAGGATATTAATATTCAGCAAATCAAGACTTTTAAAATGATATTTCACAAGGCATACTTTGTACAAAACATATCATAATTATGAAAGTGGTGAATATGGGGGTGCCAGCGTGTTGCTTTGGGGTACAGAGTGTCACAACACCTCTCAGCCCCTTGTCTGACTTCTCTGATAATTGTGCTCCCGGGCCAGCTGGCTCCCTGGACTACCTGATTCCTGCAATCTGGTGAGCCAGCTGGCCTAGGAGTCTGCTGATGCCTGGCAGAAGAAAGGGCCAGCCAGGATAAGCCAAGTTCTCCCTGCTCGAATCCTGCTGGGTGAGTTGGAAGGGCTGTGTCCAGGCTGTACCTACAGGGTGTGCTCAGGCCAGGCTTTCACCAAGGCCCCAGACTTAGCCAGCAGTAGCAGTCACCACCAACCGTGGGTTATGAACCCACAGCACACCCAAACCAAGGGCAGCAGTGCGATTTCCACTAGGAGCCAGGCACATCCTGGCTCAGAGGAGCTGAGTCATGCACCTTCACTGGCAGCGTGACTCCTGCCCCAAGCTGCTGCAGGTGCCGCAGTCTCAAAGGGTCAGGCACCCAACTGTGGTGACAAGGACGATTTCCATTTCTCTGGGCAGGTGCAGGGTACAATGAGCCTTGGGAATCTCTCCTGAGCATGCAGTTTGGATGCCCTCGGTCAAACTTCTGCTGGTGTTCCCAGTCATTTGCCTGTTTGTCCGCCTCAGAGCAGCTCCACTGTGATATGTACATCCTGGGACTCCAGCCAGGACGCGCTCAGTGCAGACCCTGATTTGGTCAGGGCGAGTCCTGGCTTGGCTCCCCTGTAGCAATTAATTCTACAGACCCAGTGACGTTTGCTTTTGGAGACTTTGCTGAGTCACCATGCATTCCACCCAGCCCCCCGGCTGCAGCCTCTGGGAATTAGCTGGGTTCTACTGCATCTACTTGTTCAATGGCAGATACAACATCTCCTGCCTCCTGGGACCTGACAGAGAAGCAGCATGAATCTGAGCAATCTGAGCTGGGAGCAGCTTAGCACCCTGTCGCACTTGGACTGTTTTGTTTTCAGGAATGGAAATCCTGGTAAACCCACTAGAGCTGATGTTTACAGGGGTTACATGTCACAAGGCGGCCTAGCCCTTGTGGGTGCAATTTGTGCCTGAAGCTTTCTACCTACAGCTCAGCTGGGGGCACCAGTCAGATACTTACCACTTGCACCTGCAGCTCCAGGGGAAATGCAAAAAATGCCGGGGGAAAAGGTTGCAGGATTGCAAGTTGCATCCAGAAAACAGATTTCAGAGTAGCAGCCATGTTAGTCTGTATTCGCAAAAAGAAAAGGAGGACTTGTGGCACCTTAATAAATTGGTTAGTCTCTAAGGTGCCACAAGTCGTCCTTTTCTTTTTCCAGAGAACAGAGGCTATCCTTGATGAACAGATGTGGTATTGCTTTGGACAACTAAAAGTAGAGTTCCTTGGGACAGGGAATGCATCTTCAGTCATCAGCATCTCTCTGCTTTGGAAGTGAGCAGCCCTCTAACAGCATTGATGTAATACAAATAAGAACTCACAAAATAGGGCCAAGTTTTCAAAGCTCCTTAAAGAATCGGGATGACTTTTCCCATTCAGATGAATTTGAACTGGGTGCCTAATCCCGCTAATCAGCTGTGAAAATTTCAGTTGGGCCTAATAGCAAAAATGCCAAGACTAGAGTCCTGCAGTCCTTGCACTCACAAAACTCCCATTGAAGTCAAATAGCTTTTGAGGGTGGGGGCAGGGTGGGAGGCGGTTTGAGGATCATGCCTTGGAGAACACATGACGCAGATAAATTTAGGGGCACAGATTGCATAGGACCAGTGCAGTCACTAGGTGTCTATAAGCAGCAACAAGGATGTGATCTGATTTAAACATCCTGAGCGCAAGCTGCAGAGTAGGCTCCAGTAGCAAGCTGCTGCTGTACTCTGGCTGCCAAACGCTGTTGAAAAGGAGTACTTGTGGCGCCTTAGAGACTAACCAATTTATTTGAGCATAAGCTTTCGTGAGCTACAGCTCACTTCATCGGATGCATTCAGTGGACTCTAAGGTGCCACAAATACTCCTGTTCTTTTTGCGGATCCAGACTAACACGGCTGTTACTCTGAAACCTGTCAAAATGCTGTTGATACTCCCAAAGAAAACGTTGTATTATATATGAGTTGTCCTAGATACACAATGTGAGGAGCACAAATCTCAGCAAGTAGAGTAGAATCCACCACTTAGCTGTGAGAAGAAAAGGAGTACTTGTGGCACCTTAGAGACTAACCAATTTATTAGAGCATGAGCTTTCCTGAGCTACAGCTCACTTCCTCAGATGCATATCGTGGAAACTGCAGCAGGCTTTATATATACACAGAGAATATGAAACAATACCTATTCCCACCCCACTGTCCTGCTGGTAATAGCTTATCTAAAGTGATTTCCAGCACAAATCCAGGTTTTCTATCACCAGCAGGAGAGTGAATTTGTGTGGGGGGTGGAGGGTGAGAAAACCTGGATTTGTGCTGGAAATCACTTTAGATAAGCTATTACCAGCAGGACAGTGGGGTGGGAATAGGTATTGTTTCATATTCTCTGTGTATATATAAAGCCTGCTGCAGTTTCCACGATATGCATCTGAGGAAGTGAGCTGTAGCTCACGAAAGCTTATGCTCTAATAAATTGGTTAGTCTCTAAGGTGCCACAAGTCCTCCTTTTCTTTTTGCGAATACAGACTAACACGGCTGTTACTCTGTTAGCTGTGAGAGTGTTGTGCAAAGATGCTGAACTCCGTGAATAAAGGAACAGAAGATCAAAAAGAGCCCTGTACAGAAACAGAGAAGCTCTGCAGTAGAAGAGAGGGAGGGGGAAACCTTTTCCAACCCCTGTTTGCTGTGACTAGATCTGCTCCTGGGTTTCCTTGCACTGCAGTTATTAAATTGCTTTGAAACATCTCATCCCCATGGCTGATAAAGCTCTGAGAAATTTAAAGGGGAAGAGGAGAGTTTATCATGCTGCTGTTGCTGCTCTTGCTGGTGAGAGGTGGATTGGAATGTCACAGAGGAGATAAACCTGTCCTTTTTGTTGGGCAGAAAGGATTTGGTGATATGTTGCCATGGACACCAACAAGACCCTTAATTGTGTGGCTTAATTGTGTGGCAGTCCCCTCCACTTCCAGTGCTGTTCAGACCAGGTCTGTCACTGCTGGAAAGGCTCCCTGCCCTCTGCTCCAGGAGAGAGGGACAGGGGAAGACATGCCTCTCGAATTCCAGAGGGACACTGGCTAGAGGCCTGACCCATACTATCAGCTAGACAGAGCTCAGGAAAATCAAAGAGAAAAGGCCAAGCAGAATGAGAAGCAGATCGTAGCTGAACTCCTGCAGCGCAAGAGAGATTTGGCAAAAGGACAGGGAATTCCAAAGGCAAATGGCGATTACACAGAAATCCTCAAGCCCTCATGCCCCTCCCTCTCACACCTCCTGCATGTACCTGCTTGCTCCTCTCCTTGCTACCAGGTGTCCCAGAATGGAGAGAACTCTGGTCCTAGAGGTGGGCAACAAGCTCACACCAGCTACCTAATGTACTCAACCCCCACAGAGGGGAGAGGGATCCTGAGGAAATGCCTCTACATCAGAGCTGCTCAGAACCCACAATTCCTCTTGAGCAGGAAATTTCCATTTTTTTTTCCAACTGGAATACTGGAATTTCAAAATCTCCTGGGAATGAAATTCCAAAAGTTTTTTTTTGGAAAAAACGGAAACAGTTCCGTATGACTTGATTGAAAATTTTAACTTTATTGTGCTGATTTTTATATTGTATTATAGCACAGTCAAAACAAAATCCCACTGCACAGGTATTGGGAGTCTCTCGTCTATGCGGTCTGGATCCTGCATGCCTTCTCAATCCATTCCAGAAAAGTGGCCCCCACCCCTGGAGGGACCATGGCAGTATGAAACCCCAGTGCTTCTCTCAGGCTGCTGCCTTGTCCTCCAAAATCTCCACTTTCATTTCAAAATAAAAAGTCTCCAGCTGTTTGGGTGATAAGCAAACACTCCAGCCACATTTTGGCTGTTAGTGACAGTCAGGTCTGTGCACGTTTTCAGAGCTACAAGACAACAACAAAAAGTTGCCCTGCCAAAGGCAATTTTCAGACAGAGCCCAGGTTCAGAGATTTCTCATTAAAATGCTATATAGAAAATTCAAAGGACAACAAATGAAACTAGTGGGAAAGTTCACACCAAGTGGCCACCTACTTTTAGAGACAAGACAAACAGAGAGGAATGTATGCCCTGTTTTAAACCCTTTTTAGAAAAGAACACTGAGGTTCCTCCCAAGTGCTTCAGTGTTATAATCCACTTCAGAGAAGGGGCACTTTACGAACGTTGATTAATTCAGCCTTCTCGCAGGCCGCCTGGAGGGTGTTATTTATTAGCCTCATTCCACAGATGGGGAAGCTTCACAGAGAAGTGAATGACTTCCTCAAAGTCACGCTGTGCAGCAGAGGCAGGAATAGTACCCAGGAGTCCTGACTTTTACTCATTGAACTCCCTGAAATCAGTAACATAAACAAACTTTTTCTGATCAGGCAGCAGAATCTGCAAATGCAAAGGTCTCAGGCACATGGACTCATGTTCACACATAAAGCCATTTGCTTAAATTGCCAAAACCTGTAACTATGAGTTCCAAACCCAGCCTCACATGGGCTGCTGAGCTATGAGCTGCTCTGAGCTGGTCAGACTTCCCATTCTGGAGCCCTGAATTTAGCACACACACTACAGAACATGGATTCTGCCTGGCCCATACCATTGCATCTGGAAAGCCCAGGTGCTCAGATCTGCCAGCTTAGAGTCTGTCTGTGGGTCACTGAATGGAGATAAACAATGGGTGGTTGTCAGCGTGAGGCTGAAGGAAGCTGACACTTTCCCACAGAAAAGTGCCTTTGCTGTTTGTTTGGAAGGTTACACAGCTGTAAGAGACTCAGAAGGAGCTGAGCCCCAGAGGATTGTTCCGCCGAACACCCACGTGTTAGGGAAGGAAGCTGTCTTATAGACTTCCATACCATTAATTCCTGCTGGTGGGAGCCCACTGCAAGCATCAGAACCCCCTTTCAGCCGTGACTGCCGGTCACTGTCTTGCAGACAGCTCCCATCTCATCCTTGACCTGGCGAACTTGGCTTAGACTTGTGTTTATTTTCCCTTTTTGTAAGAAGCAACCTCATGTCTGAACTCACCATTGGTGAGAGTATTGCATTGCAGCAAAGCTGGGACCCAAGCTCTCCCAAATACCCAGGAGGACAGCCGGGATTTCATCCAACATGCTCTTTATCTCCCTGGGAAAACCATCTCCCACGCATGCCGTGGTCCGGAGTGAGACAGGATTTCATTGCATGAACTGAATGGGTCCTTCTCTCCAAGACACTTCTTTATCCTTCTTTATCATCTTGACGACAGAAAACGACGTGTGTCAAACAAAGAAAGACTAGCCAGGGGTGCACAATTGAACGTAACTAACTCACTGTTTAATTCTCTAGCTTTTGAAATGCTCCTTCCCAGCCACTCAATAAACACAATTACAACCATGGTGAAATAAACCACTAAGACATTATAAACTCCTGCCACCCCAGGCAGGGTCAGCGACCACTTCCTGTACGTCAGAACAGCCTACCGCTAGCTGAAGGATGGACAGACTAAGCCTGAAGACAAACAGTTCAAGGAGGTACCCGGGGCATAACTGGGAGTAACATAGAATCATAGAATCATAGAATATCAGGGTTGGAAGGGACCCCAGAAGGTCATCTAGTCCAACCCCCTGCTCGAAGCAGGACCAATTCCCGGTTAAATCATCCCAGCCAGGGCTTTGTCAAGCCTGACCTTAAAAACCTCTAAGGAAGGAGATTCTACCACCTCCCTAGGTAACGCATTCCAGTGTTTCACCACCCTCCTAGTGAAAAAGTTTTTCCTAATATCCAACCTAAACCTCCCCCACTGCAACTTGAGACCATTACTCCTTGTCCTGTCCTCTGCTACCACTGAAACTAGTCTAGATCCATCCTCTTTGGAACCCCCTTTCAGGTAGTTGAAAGCAGCTATCAAATCCCCCCTCATTCTTCTCTTCTGCAGGCTAAACAATCCCAGCTCCCTCAGCCTCTCCTCATAAGTCATGTGTTCCAGACCCCTAATCATTTTTGTTGCCCTTCGCTGGACTCTCTCCAATTTATCCACATCCTTCTTGTAGTGTGGGGCCCAAAACTGGACACAGTACTCCAGATGAGGCCTCACCAATGTCGAATAGAGGGGAACGATCACGTCCCTCGATCTGCTCGCTATGCCCCTACTTATACATCCCAAAATGCCATTGGCCTTCTTGGCAACAAGGGCACACTGCTGACTCATATCCAGCTTCTCGTCCACTGTCACCCCTAGGTCCTTTTCCGCAGAACTGCTGCCTAGCCATTCGGTCCCTAGTCTGTAGCTGTGCATTGGGTTCTTCCGTCCTAAGTGCAGGACCCTGCACTTATCCTTATTGAACCTCATCAGATTTCTTTTGGCCCAATCCTCCAATTTGTCTAGGTCCTTCTGTATCCTATCCCTCCCCTCCAGCGTATCTACCACTCCTCCCAGTTTAGTATCATCCGCAAATTTGCTGAGAGTGCAATCCACACCATCCTCCAGATCATTAATGAAGATATTGAACAAAACCGGCCCCAGGACCGACCCTTGGGGCACTCCACTTGATACCAGCTGCCAACTAGACATGGAGCCATTGATCACTACCCGTTGAGCCCGACAATCTAGCCAGCTTTCTACCCACCTTATAGTGCATTCATCCAGCCCATACTTCCTTAACTTGCTGACAAGAATACTGTGGGAGACGGTGTCAAAAGGTTTGCTAAAGTCAAGAAACAATACATCCACTGCTTTCCCTTCATCCACAGAACCAGTAATCTCATCATAAAAGGCGATTAGATTAGTCAGGCATGACCTTCCCTTGGTGAATCCATGTAGGGGACTTTGTGGTTTTTGGTTGGCCCTCGCCCCACACCAGGAGAAAGGGGAAGGGCTGAAAAGGAGTCACCTCACACTACCTGGGGCTGCTCTCTCTCCCTTTCTCTCCCCAGGACCTCACCTGCGGCTACCTTATTAGCCCAGCCACATGCTCAATCAGACTGACTTGGGATGCTGGCTACTGGCTTCTGGTGTTGCCCAGAAGCCCTGTCAGTTTCAGAATCCTGAGCCATGAAACCTGGCAGTCTGTGGCCCCTTGGAGTGGGAGGAACTCCACTGGACCCATGCCTGGCCACACCTGTCCTTCCAAGGTGCTAGTCGTCTCAGCAAGCTGTCAGCACCAGAACGTGAGCAGTCTGACCTCGTGGTCGGAGAAGGGCTAGTGGTCAGAGACAGAGTCTAAGCGACAGGTTTCAGAGTAGCAGCCGTGTTAGTCTGTATCCGCAAAAAGAACAGGAGGGCTTGTGGCACCTTAGAGACTAACCCATTTATTTGAGCATAAGCTTTGGTGAGCTACAGCTCGCTTCGTCGGATGCAGGGTCTAAGCGAGGGCTCAGAGTGACAGTCAGGGTCCAGGAACCAAGCCAAGGGTCAGAGCCAGAATTGGAAGCCGGAGATCAAGCAAGAGGCAGTTACAGTCCAGCAGCCAGTCAGGAAGCCTCTCAGTTGCTCGGACAATTTTCTGTGCCTCCTTCTGGCTCATACAGTATGGTCAGGCCAATCAGTGGGGTCAGTCCTGGTCCTCAGTCAGGATCCTCATGGACGGTACCCCTGGGAGGGGTCAGAGCTCTGCTAGCTTGTCACTTCAGTAGCTCGGGGAGTGGTGGCCAGGGTATGAGGGCTAGTTACAAACTGTGGGTGTAGGGTCAAAACCCTCACGCCCTTACGCATAGAACTGGTGAAATGATACCACGATGGTCAAGCAGTGACTGGCAATGTGTTGTCAGTGAGAAGTTCTGGACTGGCAGCTGTGACTTCTGAGGAGTCTGCCTGGCAGGCGACAAGAGGGGGCTACCTAGGTAAGGAAACCAATGAAGATTTGCTTCAGGAAAATTCTGTTTGTGAATTATTCGGCGCCACTACAGACCCACTTCAGCCCTATTTTGAAGTCTTCAGGGGGACTTAAATGATGTTTAAGTCATTTGCAGAGCCTTAATATTGATCGGCTTCAGTGTTTAGTTTAATTTTTGTTTATCAGACATCCTGATCTCTCTGTTTCCCTCATGCGTCCCAAATCCACCCATGCACACATCCACTTTTACTGCAGGCTTTTCTGTCCCACAGTGTGCTGCATCAACCCCACCCCCAAACCATATGATGGTTGTTTATCCGTAACTTGTCTCTGAATTTGTCAGGCTAGGTGCTTTGTGCTTAAATCAGCTTTACGCGTCTGAGACCAAATTCTCCTGCCAGTCCCTTTGAAAGCCCTGTGTCCTTCCACATGCACTTTCACAGATTAGACCTGCGACCCCTAGAGCTGAAAACAGTAATTCTACTCCATTTGTTGGGCACCTGAGAGCACATCCAATGCAATCCAGAGACATCATTGTTTTAGTGCTAACCTTTACTGGGAGATCTTTGGTTTAATCATGTAACACAATCCAGTGAACATGCTCTAAGTACATTTTAAAAACCAAATCAAGTCCAGTTTTTACTGGACCAGTAAAAGGCACATCTACAATTTAGGGACTTTGTCCTTGCCACATTTCATGTTCCCATTGGCCTCCACTCAGGCTCTAGAATTGTCCAAAAAGGTTACAACATTTTCTCTTAGCAGAAAAAACATCTTTGTTTCACCTTTTCTGTGCGTGGCTGTGAACGGTAGTGTTGAAACTTTCATCAAATATCACTCCTTGACTTGGGGTTTAGTGAGTGGCAGCCCAAAAGGTAACACTGAGAAAGTTCTTAGCAATTGGAAATGATCCTCTCTAATAGAAATGTGTAGGCATTTTAAAGGATAGCTGTCAGTATGTGCCAGCAGCAGCTTCTGGTTTGCATCTCGCTCTCTGGGGTGGGCAGGATGGAGTGAGAATACATCAGGCCAGCAATGGTGTTGGGGGTTGGTGCTGGGCACTGGGCAGTTTAGGAAGAGGAGGGGAGAAGGGTTTGGAGAAATTGAATTTCACAAGCCTTCTACCTTCAGCATATTGTCCATCTCTTATTGTTCTTCTGTCATACCTAGTTAGACTGGAAACTCTCTGGTGCAGGGACTTTGTGGTCCAGAGCCTCAAAGGTATTTAGGAGCCCAACTCCCATTGATTTCAGTGTCCTTGAAATGTGATGACACAGCTTTGACCAGGACCACGGGGATGACAGTGGCAGCAGTGAGAAATGAGCGCTCAGCGCAGAAGCTTAGGAAAACATGGGTGTAATAAATGAAGTGGGGGGGGGGGGGGTAGCTCCCTTTTATGAACACCCACACAGCCAGTTAGCTATGAAGTCCCTCTTGGTGGCTGTTGTCTGCTTGCTTTACCTGTAAAGGGTTAATAAAGTTCCCCAGGTAAAGGAAAAGGAGTGGGCACCTGACCAAAAGAGCCAATGGGAAGGCTAGAACTTTTTAAAATGGGAAAAAAACCTTCCTCTTTGTCTGTTGTTCCCCAGAGAAGGAGACACGGGAGCAGTGATGCTAGAAGCAGTAATGCTGTGTAAGGCTTGAACCAGGTATGAAAATTCATCTTCCATACCTAGAAGAAATCATTGGACAGGGAATGTCTAAATAGATGTAATCAGGTTTATTTCGGCTTGAGGAATCTCCTCTGTGCTAAACCCCCAGGTGCTTTTGTTTGCTTGTAACTTTTAAGCTGGACCCCAAGAAAGCTATTCTTGGTATTTAATTTTTGGAACTGCTCTTTTAAAATCTAGCAAAAGCCTAAGTTCCAGATGTATTTTCTTTCTTTTTGTTTCTAATAAAATTTACCTTTTTTAAGAACAGCATTGGATTTTTGGTGTTCTAAGAGGTTTGTGAATGTTGTTTGATTAGCTGGTAGCAACAGGTAATTTCCTTTGTTTTCATTCTCAGCTCTTCCCCGGAGGGGGGTGAAAGGGCTTGAGGGTACCCCACAGGGAGGAATTCCCAAGTGCTCCTTCCTGGGTTCAAAGGGGGGTTTTTGCATTTGGGTGGTGGCCGTGTTTACCAAGCCAAGGTCAGAGAAAAGCTGTAACCTTGGGAGTGTAATACAAGCCTGGAGTGGCAAGTATTAATTTTTAAAATCCTTGCAGGCCTCCACCTTCTGCACTCAAAGTGCCAGAGTGGGGATTCAGCCCTGACAGCAGGGGCTGAGGACAGTGCAGGGTTCAAGTCCAAAGTGAACCACTCAAACACTCTGAGACCTCTGGGGAGTCGGATGACTTCCTTTGCTTGTCTTAGACCCAGCTGGGGACCTGGAGAAACACTAGTTCAGCTCAGCAATCATGGGTAAATACAGAACTGAGACAGTTGTGGTTAGGCAAATAATTCAGAATGGCTTTATTATGGGCTCCCTACCAACCCTAACAAACCTTCCCCACCTCCTGGCCTCTGTGTTTCTGGAGTTCTCAGGCTCTGTGCAGCTGAGCACATAGGAGTCTGAGAGCGATGTATCCTGTATCCAGTAGCAATGAAGCATTGTGCTGTCCGGGCCGCTTCAGTGCTGCTGTCCCCACAATACAAGGGGCGCTGGAAGAGCCAAAATGACTGCATGAAATCTTGCTCCTAAAACGAAACAATACACTTACAGCAAAGCAACCAGTCTGCATGCCTGCAGGTGTGCCACACACCACATGGCTCCCCTGCACTCACACTGACTCCTGCCATGCTAGAGAGAGAGCCCCCAAAAGCTCATCCACATGGGCTCATGCAAACCCCAACATTTGGGGCAGCAAATGTTCCCTCGTAGGATTTCAGCACTGCCACTGCAGATCACTGCTGGAACCCAAGCTTGCAGAGGCTTCCACCAAAATGCAAAGGAAAACAAAACACACTTCTTCCTGAAAGGGTTGGCTCCTAGGGGGTTGCTGGTTCCTGCCAGCTCGTTTTTCCATCCACACTGGTTCGCCCATCCCTGACCTACATGGCACCATCCCTCCTCAGCCCCACACATGTCTGTTTTAAGATAAGAAGTCCTTTCACAGTCCCTGCTCTCTATGCAGGCCACCCAGTGTGATGTCGTATGGAATCTGGGGGACACTTTAGGATATTATGAATACCAATATTGTAAAATTGCAAAGAGTTATGCCAGATATGCCATGTAAGGTATCTGCAAAAATGTTATAATTTTCAAGGTATGCTAATCTCATTTACGTGTTTGTATCACCTTCATATTGTAAGTTTTATATGTACAGTACGTCTGTATGTACATATATGTTATATGTACAGTAGTTCCAAATTTGTCCTGTGCATCTGGGTGACAGCCCCAGACAGCTGGGCATTAGCACTGCCTAGCCTTCTTGATGGCCCATCAAGGGACAACAGCTATACAACTGACCCATTGAGAGAAGGCAAAGGATACACCTTAGGATTCAGAAAGGCATGCAGGGGCATGCCTATGGACAGAACTCTACAGGTTCCAGGCCATGTGCTGGGCAGCTTATGTTTGGAACAAAGGAAATCAAGCTGCATGGCAAAAGACTATAAAAGGCAGCTTGCACTCTCTCCATTTGCCTTCAGTCCTGCTTCTTACCTCTGGAGTAACCTTTCTACAAACTAACCTTTGAGCAAAGGACTGGCTGACCATCAAAGCTGTGGATGTATTCCAGAGGGACTTTCAAGCCAGCAAACTCACTAATACTGCCAGGAATTTGATGGACTTTGAATCTTTGTATGTATGTGACTGTTTTACCATTTAACATCTCCTTCTTGTTCTTTCTTTTTTCTTTATAATAAACCTTTAGTTTTAGACACCAAAGGATTAGCTGGCAGTGTGGTATTTTGGGTAAGATCCAAACCTATACTCACCTGGTGACATGGCTGACCCTTTGGAGTCAGAAGAACACTTTGTATATGTGAGCAGAGTTTTTTAAATAACTTCTCCCTGTACTGGCCCTAGTTGCTGATTGGGAGCCAGAGAACTGGAATGCAATACAGGGGCTATGTGATTTTTTTTCTTTTTTGCTTCTTGATACTTAGTGGGGGCGGGGAGAGGGGATCAGAAGCACAGTTTGTGACTCATTTGGGGAGTTTAACTTCAGTGTTACTCCCAAGACTTGGGAGTAATCTGCTCTCCCTTTTGCAGCCTTCCCTGACCTTGGCATTTCCAGCGAGGGCTGCCCTGGGCACACCAGTCACACCCAGTGTTTAGTATGGTATATCTAGTAAAATCCACACAAACTCCCTGGTGACTCTTAAGTTGTGCTTGCAGCCTTACCCAAGAGAGTTTTCAAACAGGATTCTCCCTTCCCACCCTATTGCCTGCACCTGCCAACCTAATTGAGGCAGCATTGTCCTATAGCTACACCCCATATAACCACAGCCAACAGCTGTCCAGGTGAAATCCACCACAGAACATGCAGAAGGTGTCCCAAGGAATGCCAGGACTAATGGCCTGAGATAGGCAAAGTCTTATCAGGCGGGAGGGATAGCTCAGTGGTTTGAGCATTGGCCTGCTAAACCCAGGGTTGTGAGTTCAATCCTTGAGGGGGCCATTTAGGGATTGGCCCTGCTTTGAGCAGGGGGTTGGATTAGATGACCTTCTGAGGTCCCTTTCAACCCTGATATTCTATGATTCTACATCTCCCATGATGCACTGTGGCCTGGGATTCCCATGATGCACCACCTTCCTGTCACCTTTGGACGTTTAAAAGCTCATTGGTGCTGTTTGCTGACTAGGTCAGACCTCAGCACAACCAACATTCCCATTGTTATTGCTGCTTGCTGTGTGCTCCATAATATCTGTGAGAGTAAGGGGGAGACGTTTATGGCGGGGTGGAAGGTTGAGGCAAATCGCCTGGCATCTGATTTTCAGCAGCCAGACACCAGGGCAATTAGAAGAGCATAGCAAGGTGCACTGCGCATCAGAGAGGCTTTTAAAACCAGTTTCAGGACTGGCCAGGCTTCGGTGTGACAGTTGTGTGTATTTTTCCTTGATGCAAACCCACCCCCTTTGTTGATTTTAATTCCCTGTAAGCCAACCACCCTTTCCCCTTCTAAATAAAGTAACTATTGTTTTGAAACCATGCATTCTTTCTTTATTAATTAAAAAAAAAAAAGGGAGGTAACTGACAAGGTAGCCTGGGTACGGGAGGAGGGAAGGACAAGGCCGCATTGCTTTTTGTAGCCACACTACAAATCAAACTGTTTGAATGACAACCTTCTGTTGCTTGGGCCATCCTCTGGAGTGGAGTGGCTGGGTGCCCAGAGCCTCCCCCCTCTTGCCCGCTGTTCTTGGACGTCTGGAGGATATGGAACTTGGAGTTTGTACTATGGATGCAGCCGGGGTCTGTGCTCCTGTTGGCTTTCCTGCAGCTGCACCAGACACTTCATCATGTCCCTTTGCTCCCCCATTAGCCTTAGCATCACTTCCTGCCTCTGCTCTTCGCGCTTCTGCTTCTGCCTCTGCTCTTCGCCCTCACTTAATGCTTTCCTAGCCTCTAACGCTGAATTCCTCCATGAGGGATAGCTCAGTGGTTTGAGCATTGGTCTGCTAAACCCAGCGTTGTGAGTTCAATCCTTGAGGGGGCCATTTAGGGATCTGGGGCAAAAATTGGGGATTGGCCCTGCTTTGAGCAGGGGGTTGGACTAGATGATCTCCTGAGGTCCCTTCCAACCCTGATATTCTATGATTCAGCTGTGCCCTATCAGTGCAGGAGGATTGTATGAGCTCGGAAAACATGTCATTGCGAGTGTGTGTTTTTTTCGCCTTCTAATCTGCGATAACCTCAGGGACGGAGATGATAGGAGGAGCCTAGAAACATTTACAGCTGGGGGGAGATAAAAAGGGAGAGTAAAATTTAAGATCATACATTTCTGAGAACAAAAGGGAGACTCTTTCACAGTGAATCAATCAATTCACAGCAGACAGCACATGTGCTTTAGATACAAGCTTGCATTTTGCCTTTTATATTGAGTGCCTGATGGTATGGTGACACATCACACACGGCTGGGCAACAGAATTCAGTTTCCAGGCAGCCATGGTAAGGCAAAGGGTACGTGGGGTTGGCTTCTTAGGCATAATGTGGGAATGGTTTCAAACTGCAGCTCCATCCTTTCCCATAGGAGGCAATGGGTTGGGTTTCACATTTAAAAGGAGGGGCTGTGGTTTTTGGGTGGATGTGCAGCACACACCTCCCCCACCCCACCCTGTGGCTATTCTCCGGGATGATCCGTTTTAACCAAGCGCAAACAGCCCAGCATGAACAGGGTCCTTTTCCCGTTCCCTTACAAAAATTCCTCTATTCCAACCCAGTGCCCATGAGGCTGAGGCTAACACCGAAAGATATAGACCGAACGTTGCTTGAATGTGACCAAAACCCAGGGCCATTTGCTGCCATGCTTTGTGCTGCAATGATTCCAGAATACTTTCAGAGTACCTCCAGGAGAGCTTCATAGAGATGTCCCTGGAGGATTCCCGCTCCGTCCCCAGACATGTGAACAGACTTTTCCAGTAGTTGTCCTGGCCGTGAATGCATCCCAATTCTTCAGGGCAATCAAACATAAAACACGATTGCTTTTAAACCCTGTACTGTAGTTACAAACGTGCACTCACCAGCGGTGCCTTCTCCAGCTTCAGGGTCGCGGATCCCGCCTTGGGAGGGTATTGGCTCCAGGGCAGTGATGAGCTGCCAAAATCTTAACCACTGGTTCCCTCCTCACCCCACGAGGGGTTCGTGGCCACTCCTGCCCCCCAGGACTCCTGCCCCATCCAACCCCGTGCATTCCTTGATGCCCCCCAGAACCCCTGCCCCATGCACCCCCCTCCTCTGTCCCCTGACTTCCCCCAGAACTGGGCAGGAGGGTCTCGTGGGCCACCGTAGTGTGTGCCCACCCGACCCCTAAGAGCCAGAGGGACCTGCCGGGGGGCAAGGTGGGGAGTCCCGGCGGCGCTTACCAGGGGTGGCTCCCAGGAAGCATCCGGCAGGTCCCTCTGGCTCCTGGGGTGGGGGAGCATAGCTAGAGAGGGAGCAGGGGGAGTGGCTGCTCCCCCCACTGATCACATCAAAAGTGTTGCCTTAGGCACCGACTCTGTGGGTGCTCCAGGGCTGGAGGCCCCACGGGGAGAATTTCATGGGTGCAGAGCCCCCACCGGCAGCTCCCCGCCCCGCGCCTGGCCCCAGCTGCGCCTCTGCCTCCTTCCCCTGAAGGCACCGCCCCGCTCTGCTTCTCTGTCCCCCACCTGTTTCCCACGAATCAGCTATTCGCGTGGGAAATGGGGGGGGCTGAGAAGCAGGAGGTGGCTTCACGCTCAGGCCCAGGGAGGTGGAAGTGGAGTGGAGCAGAGGGGAGCTGAGGCGGGAGCGCCAGGAGGGCCACCCACACCGCAGCAGGTAACCCGGGGGGGGGCACCCAGGGGAATCGCTCCCCTCCACCTCCCTGGGCCTGAGCGCGAAGCCGCCGTCTGCTTCTCAGCCTCCCGCCCACCCCCCGGCTTCCCGTGCGAACAGCTGATTCGTGGGAGGGGGCGGAGAAGCAGAGCGGGGCAGCACATAACTTGGGGGCGGAAGTGGAGGCGGAGCAGAGGGGCGAGGAGCTGCTGGTGGGTGCTCTGCACCCACCAAACTTTCCCCGTGGGTGCTCCAGCCCCAGAGCACCCACAGAGTCGGCGCCTAAGGCGTCACTTTTGACGGGTTGTTAAATTTAGAAGCCCTTTTAGAAAGTGGTTCTAAAATGGCTTCTAAATTTAACAACCGGTTCCAGCGAACCGGTGCGAACCAGCTTCAGCTCACCACTGCTCCAGGGTGATTAAAAGGTCCTGGCTGCTGGGGAGAACAGATTCACTGCTTGCCTGCTGCACATTCTCCTCCTCCTCCTCCTCTTCCTCATCCACAAAATCCTCCTCCCTGTTGTGTGAGACTCCCCCCTTGCAGGTGTCCATGGACAGTGGTGGGGTAGTGGTAGGGTCCCCCCCTAGAATGCCATGCAGCTGATCATAGAAGCGGCATGTATGGGGCTCTGACCCGGAGCGACCGTTTGCCTCCTTTGTCTTTTGGTAGGCTTGCCTGAGCTCCTTAACTTTCACGCAGCACTGCTGTGTGTCCCTGTTGTAGCCTTTCCAACATGCCTTGTGAGATTTTGGCAAATATATTTGCATTTCTTCTTTTTGATCGGAGTTCGGCCTGCACAGATGCTTCTCCCCATACAGCGATCAGATCCAGTGTCTCCCTTTCGGTCCATGCTGGAGCTCGTTTGCAATTCTGGGGGGACGGCATGGTCACCTGTGCTGCTGAGTTTGCCACGCTGACCAAACAGGAAATGAAATTCAAAAGTTCCCAGGGCTTTTCCTGTGTACCTGGCTAGTGCATCGGAGTTCAAAGTGGAGCACTCTGGGATAGCTCCTGGAGGCCAATACCGTCGATTTGAGTCCACACTACCCCAAATTTGACCCAGCAAGGTCGATTTTAGCGCTACTCTCTTCGCCTGGGAGGAGTACAGAAGTCGATTTTAAGAGCCCTTTAAGTCAATGGAACGGGGTTGGTTGTATGAACACATTCATTTTTAAATCAACCTAATGCAGCTAAATTCGACCTAACCCCGTAGTGTAGATAAGGCCTCAGTGGTTAAGAAGAACAATTTTTCTCCTTCCTTCTTGTAACAACCTTTTATGTACTTGAAAACTGTTATCATGTCCCCTCTCAGCCTTCTCTTTTCTAGACCAAACAAACCCAATCTTTTCAGTCTTCCCTCATAGGTCATGTTTTCTAGACCTTTAATCATTTTTGTTGCTCTTCTCTGGACTTTCTCCAATGTGTCCACATCTTTCCTGAAATGTGGCACCCAGAACTGGACATGATACTCCAGTTGTGGCTTAATCAGCAGGGAGTAGAGCAGAAGAATTATATCTCATGTCTTGCTTATAACACTCCTGCTAATACATCTGTCATAACCATAAGGGTAGGCTAAAATTCCTCCTTACCTGTAAGGGGTTAAGAAGCTCAAATAACCTGGTTGGCACCTGACCAAAGGAACCAATGGGGAGAAAAATACTTTGAAATCTGGGAGGTGGGGAGAGGCTTTGTTTTGGGTTTTTTGTTCGTGTGGTCGTTCGCTCTTGGGGCTGAGAGGGACTGGACATCAATCCATGTCCTCCAAACCATTCTGAACCAGTCGCTCATATTACAGAAATTGTAAGTACAGCCAGGCAAGACGTATTAGTTTATCTTTGTTTTCTCAATTTGTGAATTTTCCCTTTGCTGGAGGGAGATTTATCCCTGTTTTGTTCTAACTTTGAAACTAAGGCTAGAGGGGGTTCCTCTGTGTTTTGTGCATCTTTTGTTACCCTGTAAAGTTATCTTCCAACCTGATTTTACAGAGGGAATCTTTACTTTCCTTTTTTTTTTTTTAAATAAAATTCTTCTTTTAAGAACTGATTGATTTTTTTTCAGTATCCAAAGATCCAGGGGTTTGGGTCTGCGTTCACTTTGTAACCAATTGGTTAGGATATTATTCTCCAGCCTCCCCAGGAAAGGGGGTGTAAGGGCTTGGGGGGATATTTTGGGGGAACAGGAACTCCAAGTGGTCCTTTCCCTGATTCTTTGTCTAAATGACTTGGTGGTGGCAGCGTACTGTTCAAGGACAAGGTGGAATTTGTGCCTCAGGAACGTTTTTAACCTAAGCTGGTAAAAATAAGCTTAGGGGGTCTTGCATGCGGGTCCCCACATCTGTACCCCAGAGTTCAGAGTGGGGAAGAAACCCTGACAACATCCCAGAATGATGTTCTGTTTTTTTGCAACAGTGTTACAGCGTTGACTCATATTTAGTTTGTGGTCCACTATGACTCCCAGATCCCTTTCTGCTATACTCCTTCCTAGGCAATCATTTCCCATTTAGTATGTGTGCAACTGATTGTTCCTTCCTAAGTGGAGTACTTTGCAGTTGTCCTTATTGAATTTCATCCTATTTACTTCAGACCATTTCTCCAGTTTGTCCAGATCATTTTGAATTATAATCCTATCCTCCAAAGCACTTGCAACCCCTCCAAGCTTGACATCCACAAATTTTATAAGTGTACTCTCTATGGCATTACCTAAATCATTAATGAAGATATTGAACAGAATTAGACTCAGAACTGATCCCTGCAGGACCCCACATGTTATGCCCTTCCAGCATGACTGTGAACAACTGATAACTACTCTCTGGGAACAGTTTTCCAACCAGTTATGCACCCACCTTATAATAGCTCCCTCTAGGTTACATTTCCCTAGTTTCTTTATGAGAAGGTCATGCGAGACAGTAGTAAAAGCTTTACTAAAGTCAAAATATACCACGTCTACTGCTTCCCCCCATCCATAAGACTTGTTACCCTGTCAAAGGAAACTATCAGGTTGGTTTGACAGGGTTTGTTCTTGACAAATCCATGCTATCTGTTACTTATCACCTTACTATCTTCTAGATGTTTGCAAATTGTTTGCTCAATTATTTGCTCCATTATCTTTCTGGGTACAGATGTTAAGCTGACTGGTCTGTAATTCCCCGTGTTGTCCTTATTTCCCTTTTTATAGATTGGCACTATATTTGCCCTTTTCCAGTCTTCTGGAATCTCTCCCATCTTCCATGAGTTTTCATAGATAATCGCTAATGGCTCAGATATCTCCTTGAGTATTCTAGGATGTATTTCATCAGGCCCTGGTGACTTGAAGACATCGAACTTGTTCTTTCCCCATTTTAGCCTCTGATCTTACCTCATTTTCACTGGCCTTCACTATGTTAGATGTCCAATCACCACCAACCTTCTTGGTAAAAACTGAAACAAAGAAGTCATTAAGCACCTCTGCCATTTCCACATTTTCTGTTATTGTTTTTCCCCCTCATTGAGTAATGAGCCAACCCTGTCCTTTGTCTTTGTCTTACTTCTAATGTATTTGTAGAAAGTTTTCTTGTTACCCTTTATGTCTCTAGCTAGTTTGCTCTCATTTTGTGCCTTGGCCTTTCTAATTTTATCCCTACAGACTTGTATTATTTGTTTAATTAAAGTACAATTACATGAAAGGTAACAAAGACATCAAGCAAAACAAGCAGGAGAAGACACTTAAACAATCACTCTGGGAGACAGAATCTGCACCCCAGGATTGCTAAGATTAAGATTTAGTCTCTAGACAGCGTGTTTTTATTTTGTTTTGTTTTGTTTGCAACCAGACCTGTCTCTTTCTCTCTTGTTTAGTATCACTTCAATCTCTGTTCTTTGTTAATAAACAGCCTTTTTTATTACAAAACCACCTCAGTGCTATGTATTAAAGTGCAGTGTGAGTCTTCAGCTAACCTTACAGGCTGGTATTTGCTCTGTCTCCTTGGAAGCAGCAAATTTAATAATTTCTGTGAGTGTCCAGGCAGAGGATCCAATCCAGATCCTCCCCCATTGCCGGGGTTCAGAGCCGGGGCTCTAGCCTGAGCAGGAACATCTACATTGTCATTTTTAGCTCCACAGCCTAAGCTCCGTGAGCCCGAGTCCATTGACCCTGCCTCTGAGACTTGGCGCCACGGGTTTTTCTTCACAATGTAGACGAACCCCAAGGCACAGAGTTGTCCTGCTTCAAGCTACCTCGCAACATTGATGCATTGATTCATCACCCCAAACCTGAGCTTCTCGTTTTCTGACACTCTCCAGGTTTCTATAAATCTTCCTCTCTGGTCACAGTGTAACGTTATGTCAACGCTCACATGAATGTCTTGTGTATAAATGTTTTGCCATTAAAATCAGACCTCCAAATGTTATCTGCTTGAAAGCCTGGGAATCAGCCAAATTTCCACAGAAAAAAAGCACTAACTGTTGCAAGATGTTGTAAACATATGGAAAAAATAGTACAATACAACATATATTTTTAAAAAGATAGATTGGCCTGGAATGCAGCTCAATCTCCAGGGGAAGGTCAAAGGCGCTAAAGTCTTCAAGATACTTGGGCCTGCTCCATCCTCTGATGCAATTTTGGAATAGTTGGCTGCCTGAATCAAATTTTCACTTACATACATTTCAATCCATAGACCTTTAAAAAAATCTTCTATTAGGCATATCCCTGCCTCAACTCTCTCCTTTTGAGCTGGAGCTCTAGGAAAGGCTGGTCTTGGAGAAAACGGGCCTTCATCTTTGCCATGTGCACTTAGATATTAGCTTAATTTTCTCTCCATCGTGTCACTGCTGGGGATCAGAGCCATTTGTGAAGTAATGCATTGCAACTGCACCAATCTCAGTTAAATGTTAGCTAAACAGATGGAAAGCCAGCTTATCTGCATTGTGTATGGAGTTATTGGGAGGGTCTGACACAGCTGTGTCCATGGATAATTAACCTATTGTGTGCTCCAGGCTTTCACCAATTCCTGGCCTTTTGGTTCCAAATAGACAAAGCTGGCAGATTCAAACCTAGGAAATCTACTGGAGAAGTGAGTGAATTGAAGCCAGTGCTAGCCCACTGGGGTTCTAAGCAGGTATACTTTTGTTCCCCCCTTTCCCCCGCCATACTAAAACAGGCAAGATCTTAAAATAAAAAGTGACTGGGAGCTGCTTGGGGCCCTAAGCAATTGTTTAGTCGGCTTATGCCTAGTGCCACCTCTGGAGCACAGTCTGAACACTGATCGGTACTGCACTGCACGCTCCTTTTGGCAGTGTGCAGAAGACGTATGTGGCTATTCCCCCAGCACGGGTAGGAGCAGCAGTGTAGATGGCGAGGATGCTTCGGTGAGTACAGTAAAAACCCGCCTGCAGCCTGTGTGTATGTATCCAGGTATGTACCCTACACAGCTCTTTACAGCCCAAGACGAGCCTCCCTGTCCGCATCGCCGTCTTGAGCAGTGCAGTCATGGGTGGTGGGTACTGGAGGATTCGGGAGGCTGAGCCTCCGTGAACGGGGAAAGAAATGCCCGATGCAGTGCGCCTCTCTTTGGAGGGAGGCATGATGCCTTTGAGCACCACCACTGGAATCTCCAGAGAAGTGGGGGGGCCACCAGTGCCTGAACTGTGGCCCCTGCCCACACTCTGTCCTGAGACCCCGTCCCCACTCGGCCTCTTCTCCCACGGCCCCACCCACACTGCACCCACGCCCCCTGAGGCCCCACCTTCGCTCCGCCTGTTCCTGCCCCCACTTTGTCTCTCCCCCCGAGACCCCACTGCTCGCTCCACTCCGCCCCTTCCCCCTCCTCCCTCGTCGCTTGCCCTTAAGGCAGGAGAAAAGTGATGGGGCCACATTAGCCGAGTGACTGCAGCATCGGCACACGCAGCAGCAGGCGGAGGAGTGGTTCTGCCTTTCACTGACTGGCCCAGCCCTGGGACTCCCCCTCCTGCTGTGTGGGTGCTGGAGCAACTCGCTAACGGGTGCCGGAATGGGGGGACCAGGGCCCCATTCATTTTTTCCTGCCTTAAGGGAAAGAGACAGGGGGAATGGGGCAGAGAGGAGCAAGCGGCGGGCGGGGGGCTCAGGGGAAGAGGATAGGTGCTGGAACTAGGGGTTCTGCCGCACCTCCTGGTTTGAAATGGTTTGCATTATATACAGAGTTTATAGTTTGGTTCAATGGCTCTCAGCACCCCATTATAAAACCTGTTCCAGCGCCCCTGGGGAGCGGGACCTTGGGACGAAGTGAGGGTGGAGCACGGGCAGGGCCTGATGGGGAGAGGCTGAGTGGGATCAGAGTGGGAGATAGAGCCACGGTCTAAGCACCGGTGGCCCCCACTTCTAGAGAGCTTCCTGCGCTTGCACCCAGCCTTCCCAAATGCAAGAGTCATGCACCACGTATGTCCCACTGCCTCCCCACTTCAGAGCCTTCCCCCAGCCCAGGGAACAACTCTGGGTCTGACAGCGGGAGGCAGCCAGGAAAGGCTCCAAGGACAGGTCGTTTTGATGAGGTTGTATTTCAGGAACTTCTTCTCTCACCAGGTTTCATAGAATCATAGAATCATAGAATATTAGGGTTGGAAGGGACCCCAGAAGGTCATCTAGTCCAACCCCCTGCTCAAAGCAGGACCAATTCCCAGTTAAATCATCCCAGCCAGGGCTATGTCAAGCCTGACCTTAAAAACCTCTAAGGAAGGAGATTCTACCACCTCCCTAGGTAACGCATTCCAGTGATTCACCACCCTCTTAGTGAAAAAGTTTTTCCTAATATCCAATCTAAACCTCCCCCACTGCAACTTGAGACCATTACTCCTCGTTCTGTCATCTGCTACCATTGAGAACAGTCTAGATCCATCCTCTTTGGAACCCCCTTTCAGGTAGTTGAAAGCAACTATCAAATCCCCCCTCATTCTTCTCTTCTGCAGGCTAAACAATCCCAGCTCCCTCAGCCTCTCCTCATAACTCATGTGTTCCAGACCCCTAATCATTTTTGTTGCCCTTCGCTGGACTCTCTCCAATTTATCCACATCCTTCTTGAAGTGTGGGGCCCAAAACTGGACACAGTACTCCAGATGAGGCCTCACCAATGTCGAATAGAGGTTGAATCATCTGAATGTTTCAGAGGCCGGGCATCAGCCCAAGCAGGAAACTCTAACTGCTATTTTTAGCACTGTAGCACGAACCCCGTGAGCCCAAGTCTGGAGCCCTGGCTCTGAGACTCGCGGCCGTGTTTTGTTTTGTTTTCTTATGTTTTGGTTTTTTGCAGCCTAGCCATACCCTCAGGCGATGTCAACACTGCACCCAGATCTGAGCACTCAGGTTAGTCCATCCTGGGTGTGAGCAAAGCCCTACCCATGTTACTGTATCCTCACTATTTCTGCACTCACTTGTGTGTGTCTGGGGTCCTATCCCATGGCTCTGTGTGTGAGGCACTCTAGGATTCTTTCCCAGTCAGTTGTGTCAATTGCGAGAAGACCTGTCTGTCCTTCAGGGGGATCTGGGGGACCATCAGTACTTGAGTGATTTGGCCTGTGTCCTCACTGTAGTGCAGATGGGTTCCAACCACATTAAAGCAGAACCTAGCTCTACCCGACCACTCCAGCTGAGTCAGCTAGCCCAGGTGTTAAGCACTTCCAAACCCTGTTTTTTCAGATTACAGACTAGCACCGTGTTAGTCTGTATCCACAAACAGAACAGGAGGACTTGTGGCACCTTAGAGACTAACAAATTTATTTGCATATAAGCTTTCGTGGGCTACAATCCACTTCATCGGATGCATAGAATGGAACATATAGTAAGAAGATATATATATACATACAGAGAACATGAAAAGGTGGAGTAAGAGGCTAATTAATTAAGATGAGCTATTACCAGCAGGAGAAAAAAAAACTTTTGTAGTGTTAATCAAGGTGGGCTGTTTAGACCGTTGACCAGAAGGTGTGAGGTTACTTAACATGGGGAAATACATTCAATATGTGTAATGACCCAGCCACTCCCAGTCTCTGTTCAAACACAAGTTAATGGTAATTAATTCAAACTCAGGAACCTATCCTTGCAACAAGCCCAATGTCAACTCTGTCCACATATTTATTCAAGTGACACCATCATAGGACCTAATCACATTAGCCACGCCATCAGGGGCTCGTTCACCTGCACATCTACCAATGTGATATATGCCATCATGTGCCAGCAATGCCCCTCTGCCATGTACATTGGCCAAACTGGACAGTCTCTATGCAAAAGAATAAATGGACACAAATCTGACATCAGGAATCATAACATTCAAAAACCAGTAGGAGAACGCTTCAACCTCTCTGGCCACTCAGTAACAGACTTAAAGGTGGCAATTTTGCAACAGAAAAGCTTCAAAAACAGACTCCAACAAGAAACTGCTGAGCTTGAATTAATATGCAAACTAGATACCATTAACTTGGGCTTGAATAGAGACTGGGAGTGGCTGGGTCATTACACACATTGAATCTATTTCCCCATGTTAAGTATCCTCACATCTTCTTGTCAACTGTCTAAATGGGCCATCTTGATTATCACTACAAAAGTTTTTTTTCTCCTGCTGATAATAGCTCATCTTAATTAATTAGCCTGTTACTCCACCTTTTCATGTTCTCTGTATGTGTGTGTGTATATATATACAGATAGATAGATATAGATATGTCTCGTCTTACTATATGTTCCATTCTATGCATCTGATGAAGTGGGTTCTAGCCCAGGAAAGCTTATGCTCAAATAAATGTGTTAGTCTCTAAGGTGCCACAAGTCCTCCTGTTCTTTTTGTGTTTTTCATAGGTTTTTGTATGTGGACAACAGGGGGATTAAGACTAAAACCCATGTCAAAGCCCATGTCAGTTGTGCAGTGTAGGAGTTCCTTCATACATGCTGGTTGGTAGCCTAGATCAGCTATACATACTGTTCTACAGAACTGAAATAACATTTTAAAAACTTGAATTATTAGGTTTTGAAGCTGTATCTTAGTGCTAGACACCAAATGAGCTCAGGGTCTGTCCAGTGATAGGAGTTTTATGCGGATTCTATCCATATTGTTTTCCCTATCTGTGGGCCAGAAAGCGTGGTAAGAAAAAGCAAAATTAAAAATGAGGTAAAGCATTATAATTTTTATTGCACTTTACCCATGCACTGAATGAAACAGGGATTCTGTGGTAAAAATAGCATGTGATTATGTAATTAAAGATTGTATCAAAATACATACATATGAGGTGAGTGCCCAGGCAACTTTAGTTCTGGAATTTTCTAACTCTTGAGTGCTTGACTTTGCAACCTTAACATTTCTTTTAATGTAATTTTATGAGTATTTTAATATATTTATCAATGATCAAGGAAGTAGCAAAATTTGCAGATGACACAAAATTATTTAGGTTAGTCAAAAATAAATGGAACCCTTCTGCCAGGTGGAGTCAGCAGCAACAATGAGCAGGTTCAATGCCTGGGGGGGGTCTCTTACCAACACAAAATGCAGCTGGCTGGAGCCCCCACCTAGTAATTTGGGAAAACTAACCCCCACCACCAGATAGAAACACCTCTCATTCACCTCTTCACTGGCATGTGGCATCTCTACCCCTGCTTAGCAAGTGAGGTCAGGTTAGGGTGACCTCAGTCAGGGCAGGCTAAGCACGGTGCTGCTGCCCTTTACTTGTACAATCAGGATCATAACATTTTATTACCCTGCATTTGAATACAGAGCGATTTGTAACCCAGAATCAGCCAAAATTGATAAAATTTTGGCAAAGCAGCTGAATCTTCCGCGCACCTAGGCAGAGTAGGCGTGTCTATACA
This sequence comes from Lepidochelys kempii, assembly GCF_965140285.1. Classification (NCBI taxonomy): domain Eukaryota; kingdom Metazoa; phylum Chordata; order Testudines; family Cheloniidae; genus Lepidochelys; species Lepidochelys kempii. The sequence continues at coordinate 6,151,944 of NC_136404.1, forward strand.
AACACGATTGGCTCCTGAAGTCTTTTCCTCCAGGTCATCACTAGATGTCAGAGGAGAGCTCATTCAGATCCTGTTTACACTAAGAAGACTATTTAGAAACTTCCAAAGGACATAAGCAAGCTAAATTAATGGTTAACATGATGGCAGAGGAAATTCATTGTTCACAAATGCAAAGTAATGCACATTGGAGGTCTCAATTAAGAATAACTACCCAGGAAAAGGCTCTGGAAATCACTGTGCTCAACTCTACAGAAAGCCCTCCTCAGTGTGTGTTAGTGCTCCAAAGAGCAAGCAAATATGTGAAAGCATAAAGCACAAGATGGAGAACAAAACCAAATATCACACTGCCATTGTATACATCTGTGGTACGCCTCTCACTGTCTCCTATAAAAGAATATCATAGAAACAAAAATGGTTCAGACACAGGTGATGAAAATGGTTAGACCTGGAATGATTTTGAGAATAGGAGAGACTGAAAATCTGGATTCATTTAGTTTAGGGAGGAGATAAATAAGAGGGCTTATGTAAAATAAATAATGATGTATGGAATGTAAACCAGCTGCTCCTATTTCCCCTTGCCTGTAATACAATAACAAGGGGACATTCAATGACACTGAACATTTACAAATGTAAAAGGAAATACTCTTTTACACAATGCATGGTTAACCTGTGGAATTCATGGCCACAAGAGCTCATCAGTGAAATTTTATAAAGTATTTGACAGTTATGTGGATAATGAGAACAGCCCCAATTACATTAGACTAGATATTGGGGGTTTAATTAAGGGATATAAACCCGCCTGCTTCTGAGCATAAGCCAACCACTAATTTATGGGGTTAGGAAGACACTTCCCCTGGAAGCAGGGTATTATATTTGACCACTATGGGGTTTCCTGAACCTTCCTGTGAAGCAGCTGGCACCGGTCACTATTAAACACAAGCTAATGGACTAGATGCACCACTGTTCTGATCCAGTCTGGTGTTTCCTATAGACCCATGTTGAATTATGGGGTATTCTAAACATAGGGAAAAAATCTAGTAAACTCACTGAAATTCCTCATGATTAAGGAATAAGTATTAGGGAAGTCAACAGGCTGAACCACAGTGCATAAAGTTAAGCATGTGCATAAGACTTTTCAGAAATAGGGCCTAGATGACAACGGAACTATCAGCAATAACCAGCATTGGGAGTTCACAAAGAACAAACTCATTTGCTTCCTTTGTTCTCATCAGAAAATTAGTGGAAGAAGGAAGTGTAGTCGATGCAGTTTAATTAGACTTCTGACATAGTGACAAATTGAATCCATATTGTATGAGATTTTGAGTAGCATGGATATGATCATTATCAGAGAGACTGAAAACTGGCTGAAATATCATGAACAAAAATCAGGGATAAGCAGAAATTTATTCAGCTGGTTGTTGGTTTCTAATGAAATTCCACTGGATTCCATGGTAGCTCTGACCTTGGTTAACATCTTTATTAGAGATCTTGAAGAAGGGTAAACAGTACTTTAATTACATTTACAGAGGATACTGAATAGCATACAGAGAAGCAGGGATTATTGGAGACTGGGAACTAATTGCTAAGGGTCCTAGAATGGTTAGAAATATGGGCAGTAAATAACTAAATGAAATGCAACCCTGAAAAATACAAGAGAGTATATCTGGGCAGAGACATTGGAACAAAGATCCAGCGAGAAAGAGACACCAGTAATGCCAAAACAGACCTGGGGGTGAGAGTGCATAGCAATGGACTTGCAGAAAGGGAGAAAAACAATGCCGTTTTGGACTCTGCATACAGAGATTTCATGTCACACAGCAGGGAAAGAGTCATTGCTTTCTGTGTGAAACTGAAGCACTGCAACTAAAATATTGTACACAGTAATAATAATTATACGTTTCTATTGCACCCTGAAAAAAATCCACACCACTTTACAAACCATAAATGGACATTCCCCTCTTCACTTTTCCGCTGTGATTGTTGAGGAGACACCTATGCTGGACCCCACTCTTTCCTGGTCAGACCCGTGTGCTGCTGTCCACAACGGCCATGTCTGAAGTAAAGCTGGTTGGAATGTTGGGTCTTCAGTGGGTTTTGGGATGACAAATGACATTTTTGTCAAAACTGACACGTTTAAACATGTCTTTTCAACAAAATTTCATTTAGAAAAAATAAACCATTGTGATTATGTCAAAATGTCTCAACCTTTTTGGGACATTTTAATTGTTTCTTTGCAAAATGAAATTAGTTGTTTTGTTACATCTATTGTTTAAGTTTAAAAGGATTGAAATCAGAATGAAATGCTTTGATTTAATAAATGGTTGATTGTCACCATGACAAATGGTTAACAATGGATGCTGCTAGGCTGCATAGTTGGAGCAGCGTTCACTATATTTGTTAATGTCAGAGGGATCTGGCCAAGGTAGGTGAACAGACAACTCAATAGCAGATGAAATTTGAGGTTAACAAATGCAAAGTAATGCTACAGCATTCAAATCACAGCACTCTAAAGGACAGACAAACTCACAACCTTCTCCCTTCCAGCATGGAACCCCTAATACCAGATTAACCCTTCCCCAGGACAATGGCCACACAGCATCCCCATGCCCCAATTTAAAGCGTTCCGAGTAACTACGGCAAAGCAGTGGATGAGCAGAGTACATTGATCTCAGAACAAGTGGTGGGATTGGCTGTCCCAGAGCCGTCTCAGCTATGAATCATAGAATCATAGAGCTGTCGATCCCTGAGCATGCCACACTGCACAGGGAGGCAAAGGGTCTTCCCGCCTGGAGAGAGGAATGTGCTGGCTCTTGGGCTGCATGTGAAGGGGGGTGACAAGCAGTCAGGCGGAGCAGGACATTCCTCACCGTTATCAGGAGGCAAGTAACTGATACCCCGACTAGAGGTGGGAGGAGTGTTATCCTTCTGCCGGAAGGATAACAAACACTGTGTGCTGTAGTGGGGACCGCCTGGCCTTAGACAGTTAGAAAGTCAATATTAAAACCATCTGGGCCGCAGATTTTCCAGATTGTCAATTAAAAATTGCAGAATCCTTCTCCCCTCTGCCCCCAACACACTCCCTTTTGCCCCCTCTTTTCACACTTCACTCCCCCCACTCCACTTAGACTTTCCCTTGCCCCCAGCCTCTCACATGTCCTCTTGCCCCCTGCACCCGCACCTCCAACACGTCCCCTTGCTCCCCCACACCCCTCTCCCTCCCTCCCTCCATACTGCCTTGTTTCATGTTCTGCAGTGGAGAAATCTCGTCCTCAGACTGTACTAAGGGAGATAAATCATCAACCGCCATCTCAGCAAATGTCCCCAAGGTGCAGTAGAGCACTTCCCCGTGCTGCCCAGATACTCTCAGGGCTGTCTTCTCCAGAACGAGATGGGGAGACAGGACTCAGCATGAACAGGGCTCATCTGACAGGGTTTTGCCTGGCAAAATAGAGATACTACTTGCTTATCTACTTCACAGGGAAGCTGTGAGGATGAATTAGTTCATGTTTGCAAAGCTTTATGTAAATACTAAGTGTTGCTATTCACATTATAGGTGGGGCTGGAAGCAATGCCCATAGTTAACATTACCCAACAGCCTCCATTATTAGACTGTTTTCAATTGCTTATAAGTCTGCTAATCTTTACCCAGGGGGCTGACATTTTCTGTTCATTAGTTTATGAGTTAAAATTAAAGAAAGATGGGAAAATAAGGAATTTTTAAGAGACAATCTTTTAATCTCATGCTTCATGGGTCCCTCTAGCTTATAAATGGCTCTTTACTAACCTTTAAGGGCTCCCATGGAGTTTAAATGCATTTAAAACTCTGGGAATTAAATTAATTTGAAGAAATTATGTTGCAATTAAGGAAAGTTGCTAACGCCTGCTGCATCTAATTGTTATAATTGTAGTCAGAGTCAGGTCAGTGTCCTAGGTCTTTCTCAAGTGGGGCCATTATGACATTCCAGGCAGCTCAACTAACCATCCTCGTCTCCATGTAGCCATTCTGTTGGATGAAACAATGGACTTTGGAGTGTTTAACAGTCGGGTTGGTGATTATCAGACTTGAGCAAATTTAACTGTGTGTGTGTGTGCACGTGCGTGTGCGGCATTGTGAAGAGGAAGAAATATATTGAGGCCAACCCATGTACCAAGACCAAGGGTCCAGGGTGAGATTTTTCAAAGCCACCTAAGAGATGTGAATGCTGAATTCCCTGTAAAGCTAATGGCCGTGCCTGCAAAGTCTCAACCCTAAGGGAAGATTTCTAAGGCTGTGCCATTATCAGCAACTGGAAAACGAGGATGTGACTGGGAATGAGCTGCCCCTTCCCCATTTTAACTGCAGGGTTTTCTCCCGGGAAATGCTCGAATCGGGCCATGGAAGAGACACGTGCAGGATACCAGCTTTGCCTTCCGGGGAAGAGGAGGGAGGGAGCAAGGGGAACTGGCCTGTATTATCACAGCCCCCATTTGAGGTATGTCAGACCTGCTCGTGTGCAATGAAGTTTCCTCAGCTGGCTCCATGGGGCTCCTTCCTGAACTCCCTGACGAAGCGTCTGTGTCTGTGGTGCTCCCCTCAAGATGCCAGCAGAATGCTCCTTTCTTTGCAGTCTCGTCTAATGGAGTTGAAACGCCACCCGCACTAACGGTGGCCGTGAATTAACCTCCACTTCCAGCTCTTCACCTGCAACTTGGCTGCCAAAGCTTCAAAGGGAAGTGCCCTTTTCACCAAGCCCCACACTAGGGTGACCAGTCAGCAAGTGTGAAAAATCGGGACGGGGTTGGGGGGTAATAAGTGCCTATAGAAGAAAAAGACCCAAATATCGGGACTGTCCCTATAAAATAGGGATATCTGGTCACCCCACCCCACGCTGGCCGCTGTGCCGTCTGTGAATGTTCCCAACTCCACCACGGGTAGGGGCTGCCAACGCGGTCATCGCTGGCATCCTAACGCTCCTGCTGGAGTCCTAGCTAAAACCCTCATTCATCTGAAAGGGAGCAGAGGTAGGCCAGGACTGAGAGCTTTGGAAAATTCCACCCTTAGAGTTCAAAAGAGCATTCCTGCTCCCCCTTTGCCTTGGGGGGGCCCCACATGCCCAGGAGCAGTGCTGCCTCCAAAGCCCACACTGCAGCTGCTGCTGGTTTTTCATTTTGCTAGTTACAGACTCCGCAGGAGGTAATGGCTCGAGCCTTTTTGTAACACCAAGTCTGTCACCCAGACTTCGCTCCCCTCCACTAGCTGCTTGGCTGCGCTCCCTTAGAAAGCAGCCTCGTTTTTCTTGCGTTATTTCTTGCATTGCACTTACTTTAATTGACAGGGTTTGAAATAAGGATTCAATTAGTCCCCACAAAAACACTGTCTGAGATGGAAGGGGCAGAGGATTCAAAGAAAAGAGTCTGGTTACAAAGCATGCATTGAGGTTTCCTTGGCTATAAAGCTGCTTTCAGACCTCTCTCACCACATCCTGGTGACCTCTTGGGTCTCTGACCGCATTTTCCTCCTTTCAACACCTCTTCCTATTCAGAGATCACCAGGCTACGAAAGGCCCTGCTGCAGAGTCTGTCTGCAGGACCCCCACTCTGCTCTGACTTCCCCCAGGGACAGATGCTGGGGATGTCACAGGAGAGGAGCCCAGTCATGAATGGGGCATTATTAGGGAACAGTTTCAATAGACAGTTGTCCCAGCTCACCTCACCCTGAGGCAGAAAGAGTCTTTTTAGGTGTTTAAAGTTTCATTGATTCCTTCCTTCCCCTGTCAAGAGTGCTTTCTTCCTGCCCTGGCCTCCTTAGTTTACATTTCCTTCCTTCACCCTTTGATTCCATGAAAGGTGAAGGGTCTCCCTTCCATAGCCCCTGAAAATCCAACAGACGCAGCTCATTCCCTGTTCTAGTTTGATTTCAATGAGATCTCCAGCGCCATTCTCTCAGCTGAGCAAGTGGCCTTAGCACACTAAGGCAGAACGGAGCTTTCTGGTCTACCAGGCTGAATGAGTAGAGCTCTGAGTGCATACAAAATCTGTATCCGCATCCGATCTGTGAGCCGCACACATAGTCCATGGATAGCCGCAGATTTGCAGGGCTCTCTGAATGAGGATGCCCATCCGATGGGAAGCAGAGTCTTCTGGGCAGGGTTGGACATTATTTCTCTTTGGAAAACCTCTAGCTCATCTTGGGCAATACCAGAAGCAAACAATATAATCATCTGCAGCTCAGCTTCTTGCCGTTGCTTTTCACTGCTGGGAAAGTGGAAGGGGAACATGTAGCACACACTACATCAAAGCAAATTAATCTAGCGAAGACTCTGGCAAGCTAAAATCATGTGGATGAAGTGTGCGAAGGATGATGACAAATCTTAGGCAGAGCTGGGAATAAAATGGAAACTATTTTATTCAAACTGTATCATTAAATGAATGGAATAAATGATCAGACTAATACCCCTGTGACCTATTCTTCCAGCTCTGCAAACCGGGTGAGCAGTGAAAACAGTATTGGTTGAATAATTTAGGCCAGGTCTACACTACACACTTACATCGCTATAACTGTATGTAAAAAATCCACCCCCAGAGCGATGCAGATAGGGTTAGACAGGGCTATGGCGAGGGGAGGGCTTCTTCCATCCACATAGCTATCGCCTCTTGAAGAAGTGGCTTAACTCCTCCGATTGGAGAGGCTCTCCGCATAGTAGCGTCTTCACTGAAGCACTCCAGCATTTGAAATGTAGACCTGCCCCTATCCTGATGCTGTTGTGGAATTCACTGAATGAAGGCTTAGCCAGTTCCTCCTAAGACTCAGGGGAGTGATTGCGCTTGCAGAGGTCTGTGTCTCGCATTGACCAGCTGATCATCATCTGAAAGCACATCCTGTGCACGATATCTGAAAGTCTCTCATTCATGGGGGGGGTAGGGAGAGGCTTTCTGGCTTCCTTGCAAGCGCCACACTATGTGTGAGGAAAATGAGCCCTCATTTCAAAGAGGGGGCAAAGTGCAGAATGGGTCTGCCAGGCCCCTTACTAATCCAATGGCTGGGGACAGGGTAAGGGGCTGAGGTGCGTCTTCCAGGAAAGAAGGAGATGCTGAGATGACAAGCTGTGTTTTCAGAACTATGGTAGGGCAAGAGAAGATGTTAGATGCATTTCTGACCTTCATGTGAAGCCCTGACAGAGAAAAGAGGAGTAGCTGGGGAACTTGGCCGAGTGCTCCACGCTGGGAAAGAACCATCTGGAGGAAGGCCTGGAGCTAGGCGCAGAAGGAGTTAGGCACGGCTCACAAAGCCTGAGCGAGGTTCCCTATACTGGGCATGGGGAGAGGAAGGGCCTTAGACTGTGATTCAGAAAAGTCCACACAGTAGGCAGGAAGCTGCCTAAGCTAGCCAAGGGGAGATGCTGAGGGGAGGGGTGTGAGTGAAGCCCCACCCCTCTCTTGGAGCTAGCTGCCCATGTCCAGGCTGCAGGGAGGCGCCTAGTTCTGCTAGCGGTCCTCCGCAGGGAACCCTCTTTGGGGTTGGGAGCCTCTGCCATTGCTGCAAGAAGCTGGAGTGGCAGGGCAGGAGACCACACTCATAATGTTTAGCCCAGCGGTTCACGTTCTCATCTAGGATGTGGAAGAGGGAGAAGGTGTCTGAACAGGGCTGTGCCAGCTCTCAGGGGAGTGCCCTGACCCCTGGGCTATGCGACAGTCTGATGTGGGGTGCCCTAGGTCTCTCCTGTGCTGAAGCTGCTCTAGTGTGGATAGATACGTAAAGAGTACCTGGAGCAGGAGGTCACCACATCCCGGGGCTGTGCTCCAGCTAGCCAGCGCCAGAGTCATTCTCATGCATGTGCTCTCTTGCGTTCTCTGGCCCAAGTGGGGCTATTTATCCACAGTGGGGCAGCTTCAGCAGGAGAGACTGAGAGGGTCCCCCACCAGAACAGCCAATCGCTCAGTGGTTAGAGTGTTCCTTCTCCTTTGGCTGGTTTGTGCGAGCTCACCTGAGGGGCCCAATCCACTAGACCTGCTCAGAAGCTGCCTGCTGGATGGGGCCCTGCACAGGAGTTAGGTGTCCAAACACCTATCGCCCCCAGGTTGTGAATTGCTCTGGGGCTTAGGTGAGAGTTGGTGCTTGGATGCCCAGAGGCACAGGAATGAACTCTGTCTGTTCTGAAAACGTCTAGGGTCTCAGTAAGCAGGGTCCCAGCTCCTCATACAATGCTGGTCAGTATAAAAATCTACCCCACTGACAGACACTGATGTGCTCTGTACGTTGGAGCTGAGTGATTGCCTCAGAATGGAATATGAAAACTCACCCAAATTAAAAAAAAAAAACAATCAAGCCTGCTTCAGCTGTGCCCCTTTCCTGTTCACTTCCTGTGACTGCTTTAGGGAGCTCACTGGCAGAACTGCCCAGAAAACAGCACATTTTCAACAAATATTACAGAATATTCATAACACAAATGGTGAACTCCTCAACTTTCATTCTGGATTTACGAAGAGTTATCTTCATCCAGCCAGAAACGAGATAGATACAATGTGACTCATGTGACCAGCGCAGCCTGAATTTCACATTTCAGATACTGCATACCCACAAAGATCTGTTTGTGAGCAACAAAAATCTAGTCCAAAAGAAGGTGAGACAATAATTCTGTAAAAGGAATACATTTACCCTAATGGGGAAAAGGCTAACTTTATTGAATAAATTATTTGCTATTAATTATTTACTCAGCTGTACTGTACATAGATACCCACCCCCGAGCAGGCGCCTCACTCAGGATGTGTGTGGGGGGGGGGGGAGAGAGAGCGTGACACACACACACACACACACACATATACGCTGTAGACACAGAATATTTGGTGTTTTGCAGGTCAGCCAGCTAGAGCACTCGTGCAGTGCTGGACACAAGTAATTCGTCCAGGATTGCATGAAAAATATGGATTTACTTTGTAGAGTAAATTAAATCTGCCTAGTTGTATTTAAGTTAATGTGAAAGACATGATTGCAGTCAGTATGGCTTTTATTTAATAAAAATCAAAAGGTACAGGATGGGGTTGTTTACATCACTGCTCTTCAGAGGGGTACAGCTTACGCTGTCTGGCCTAGGCAGGCTCCATCTGTTACTCATGGAGAATTGGCAGGAACGGCTTCCATTGTCATCCGCTGTGTAACGAGAAACAATCATGGGTGAAACAAGCAATGTAATTAAGCAGGACTGCAGTAAATTGTGAAATGCACCCCCACTTGATGGAGAATGTGAGGGAGCTGCTCCAGGAACCTGTTGGGGAGCTTTCCACATTAGCTTTGGAATCCATCAGCGCTGACTTGTTTTATTCTGCTAACTATACACAGAAACAAACCCCATCATCATAGACGGGATGCCAGGGGAGCCTTTCCCTAGACCTCGGGGCAGGTGCAATGCCAGCCCCACCTGCCCATAAAGCTATTAGAGCCAAAACCTGTGAAGGTCACATCATTTGCCAACAATACATTGTGAGTTGAAATTAATATCAACCGACCAACAGCTATGATCCTATGTAGCATCTGTCACCCTACAACACCTCACAAATCACATGCAGGATTCACTTCCCCTACTGAAATGCCACTGTCTCTGACATGAAATATGGCAGTTGTTTCACAGTGCTCAGGAACATCACGCAGAAGTTTAGAACCGGAAGTGAAGAAGGGTAATGTATTAAATTGACAGCAGAATGTGCCTACCAAAACCAGAACTTGGCCAGGGCTCTGGGTTCAATGACCCGGCTCTCACACAAAGTGCTCTCAGATCTTTAATGATGATGAATAAGGAGGGCTTCCATCGCATTCAAAAGATGGCATGGCCAGCAAGAGTGAGGCCTCTAACCTCATGCTGGGGTACTGCACGACTCACTAGGCAGAGTGCCGCATTCTAACCCTAAGCAGTACTTCCGGCACCGCCTGCCGTAGATTTTCCTTGCTGGTCTCCCAGCCAAGTCCTTACCCAGCCCACCCTTGCTCATCTTGTGAGATCTGACCAGATTAGTCCAATAAAAGAGTGCTGTTAACTCCTCGGTAATCTGCCCATGGGAGAAGAGTTCAAAAATTCCTGGTGATCTGATCATTAGCAAACAAACCTCTACAGGCTCCCCTGGGTTTGATTTCTGGGCCCTCTTTGGCTTCAGAATATTCAGAATGACTCTATATTGCATGCAAAGTCAGTGAGGTGTGTGAGAATTGTGAACTAAAGCCTGCATGTTTGGACACACAACACAGCCAATGGGCAGCTGGGTGACATTTTGCACACACACAAGCATGGAACATGACCATGGATTTCAGTTCTGCACAGCTCTATTCTCCACCAACTCTCTGGATCAGCTTCTAAAACGATGTCAATGGTGCAGTAATTCAATTCTGAGCGCTCTCCTTTGTGGGCCTGGGTTCTACAGCCCCAGACGCTCCTTACACTTTAAGATGTTCTGGGTGTAGCACTCGGGGCAAAATGGGATTCCTCTGACTTTATTTTAGGAGCATTTCTCTTAACTAGCGAACTGAGCCATGGCTGAACCGCACCTATTCACTTTTGGGTGTGTTAAAATAGCAGCAGATTGGTCTAAGAGGAAATGTGGGGCTTCTGGTACAAATGGCAGCAAAGCCAGAGCTTGGGCACGCTCTTGCCATGGATCTGAGTGTAGAATCATAGAATATCAGGGTTGGAAGGGACCTCAGGAGGTCATCTAGTCCAACCCCCTGCTCAAAGCAGGACCAATCCCCAATTTTTGCCCCAGATCCCTAAACAGCCCCCTCAAGGATTGAGCTCACAACCCTGGATTTAGCAGGCCAATGCCCAAACCACTGAGCTCTCCCTGTACCTGTGTAGGTACAACGCACTATCAGACATCTGAGATTTGGAAGCTGGGCATTTTAAATCCCATCTTTTAAAGTGCCTGTGGCATTACCTCTCAAGAAGAAGATTTTCCTTGCACGATGGGATTTAAAATGCCCAGCTTCCAAATCTCAGATGTCTGATCGTGCGTTGTGCCTTTGGAAATGTGCCCCCGAGAGGTTGGTGCTGGTATGTGGGAAGGAGACCAAGAGACTGTGGGATCAGAATGAATGTACAGATTAATGAGTGGAGAGGTAGATGAACAAGTAAGTGACTGTGAGCAGGGTACGAAGTCAGACTCTTACCTAGAGCTGGTGGGAAATTGGAAGACCCTTCCCATAGAAAAGACTGCTATTTTGACCTTGATTTCATCCACAGGCGCCAGTTTCCTTTGGATCCTGGGGGTACTCAACCCCCTGCTCTGCCCCAGACCCTGCCCCCACCTGACCCCTTCCCCCAAGTCCCTACCCCCACCCTGCCTCTTCCTGCCCAGTTCCTGCCCTCCCCCAAGTGTGCCCTGTCCCCACTCGTCCCCGTCCCCCACAGCACCTCCTGTACATGGCAGAACAGCTGATCCATGGCAGGCAGGAGGCCCTGGGAGGGAGGGGGAGGTGTTGATCAGTGGGGAGGGGGAAGGCACCGCACCCACAGATTCAGAGCCTATGGTTTCATCTCCATTTGTGATGAAAAACTGAAATATTTCACAGAATGGAAAATTACAACAACAAGAATCAGTACTGTCCTGGTGCTAAAGGCCAGAAGGAAGCACCAGACCATCTGACCACCTGCAGATCACAGGCCACCAGCCCCACCCAGCCCCCATGCACCGAACCCGACAACCGACATGAGACCACGGTATTACGGCTCACAGGAGACTAAACCTCTCCGTGCCACAGGCAGAGAACAGGACCGGGCCAAGGGGCCCCAGTGCCCGAGTCCCCGGAATGGCAGGGAAATGAGTAAGTGAGAGGTACCCAGAGAACCCTGGCAAGTTACCCGCACCCCCACACTGCAGAGGAAGGTGAAACTCCCCCCAAGGTCACTGTCAGCCTGACCTGGAACAGAATTCCTCCCTGACCCACGCTGGGCGATGAGTTAGCCCTGGACATGGGAGCAAGGGCCAGCCAGCTGCACACTTGAGCGAGAGCTCACGGCCCTGTCCTTGTCCCTCCAGTGACCCATCCCTGAGGCTTTAAAGGAGAGAGAGAAAGAAAAAGAGAATACACTGGGCGGGAAAGCCCCATCCTGACCCCTGCTAGCAGCGGGTTGAAACCTGGAAGCATGAGATTTTAGGAAAATCAGCGATGTTGGGATGTTTTGTTTAGGCTCACAGTATTACCAACTGCAAAAGTTCAAAAAACACAAGTCAGACCCTAAAAATCATGAGCTGGGCCCCAAAATCTTGAGATTTTTAAACCAGAAATGTTATTTTGGTCTTTTTGATCCCCACCATCCAACCCCAGTGCAGGGTCAACAGAACGGCGGGGGGGGGCGGGGCAGAGGCCCATGGCCCTCCCACCTTTTTGTCGGCCATAAGGGTGAGCAACAGCAGGGAGCAGTTGGAGAGGAGTGAGTGAGGGACAGGGTTCTGGGGGGAAGAGATGGTGCGGGGGGAAGGGGCGGTGCAAGGGCAGGGCTCAGGGAGAAGGCGTGGTGCAAGGGTGGGGCTATGGGGAGAAGGGGTGGTGCGAGGATGAGACCTCGGGAAGAAGGGGCGGTGCGAGGGTGGGGGTCAAGAAGAAGGGGCAGTGCGAGGGTGGGGGTCAAGAAGAAGGGGCAGTGCGAGGGCGGGGCTCAGGGAGAAGGGGCAGTGCGAGGGCGGGGCTCAGGGAGAAGGGGCAGTGCGAGGGCGGGGCTCAGGGAGAAGGGGCGGTGCGAGGGTGGGGCTATGGGGAGAAGGGCAGTGAGAGGGCAGGGCTCAGGGAGAAGGGGTGGTACAGGGGTGGGGCTTTGGGGGCGGGGCAATGCAGGGGTCAGGGCTACAGTTCGAGCTCTGGTGGCTCCCCGACTTTTAGGAAGCTTCCGCCCCCTCCTGCCCCAGTGTGTATGTGACAATGACTTGTTGCCAGTTCTCCCAAATGTGCTGAGTAAGATCATGCAGGAAGCTCTTGCCGGATCCAACTGAGATCAAATTACACAGATTTGTATAAAATGTTCCCTGACCGTGTGGCTCTGTTGGAGCAGTCAAGCTAGGGTTGCCCACTTTCTGATTGCAGAAATCGAACACCCTTGCCCTGTCCCCTGCCCTGCCCCTTCTCTGAGGCCTCACCCCCTGCTCACTCCATCCCCCCTCCCTCCGTCGCTCATTCTCGTCCGCCCTCGCTCATTTTCACCAGACTGGGCAGGGGGTTGGGGTGTGGGAGGGGGTGAGGGCTCTGCGAGGGAGTTTGGGTGCAGGAGGGGGCTCGGGTTGGGGTGCAGGCAGCGATTACCTCTGGCAGCTCCTGGAAGCGGTCAGCATGTCCCTGAGGCCCATAGGCGGACGCGCAGCCAGGAAGCTCTATGTGCTGCGTCCGGCCGCAGCACCGCCCCTGCAGCTGACTGAAGCTGCCAGGGTCCCTTTTCGACAAGGTGTTCCAGTCAAAAAACAGACACCTGGCAACCCTAAGTCAAGCAGTCCAGCAAAGCAACAAGGGGCAGAGCAATTTATCTTGGGATCATCCCAAACTGCACAGCTAGGGTTGCCAATTTTGGTTGGACACATTCCCGGAGATTTCATCACATGACATAATTTTTAATGAAAGATTCATCTTTAATTCCTGGAGACTCCATGACAATCCTGGAGGGTTGGCACCCCTATGCACAACTCCTCTGAAAATGGGAGTTGTTATAACCAGAGGTGAGTAACCCTGGATTCTGGTTAGGCAATAAAACCACTTTGTCTGTTCTTAGATGCCTCACAGTCTCTTTGCCATCCCCCTTCTCCTGCAAGCACATTCCCAAACAACAAGAATGGTGGTTACGCAGAATCAGCTCAAGCCCCCACGCAGTAACATGGGAAAATTCCACACCACCCCGGGAGCCTCTGAGAGGCAATCCTTCCCCACTCGCAAGCACAGAGTTTGAGTGTAGAAAAGAAACTTTTAATGAAAGGAGGGAAGCCACCCAACATTAATTAGGGAAAATGCTGCAAGCGGGATTCATAATCATAACACTGTGAGCAGGACGCTCACCCCAGAGTGCGTGGGGCAGAGCCTTCCACCTTGGGTATCTGAGTCCTAAAACCAACAGTTCCTTTCCTGTGCCCCCTCTGCTCCCTCACCGTACCCCACTCACAGTCATTGTCCTTGGTCAGTGAGGACCCAGGGTTCAGAGGCGCATCTGTGTGAGTTCCCCTCCCACCTGGGGAAGAAGGCACCTTGCTTGCTCCACCATCTGAGCACTTGCTCTGGCTGGCCGTCCCACCAGCCACGGTTCCTCTCCACTGACCACGCTGCCAGCCGCTCGTTCCTCTCTGCTGGCCGCCTCGCCAGCCACGGTTCCTCTCCACTAGCTGCTCTGCCAGCTGCTCATTCCATGCCACTCCCCACCTCACCAGCCGCAGTTCCACTCGCTGGTCACCTTCTGCCACCTACTTCTCTGCTCTGACCTCTGCAGGTCAGTCTCTTGAGGTTCACCCAGCTCTTCGTGATTGTCAGCTCTGAGACTGGGCAGAGACACTGTCCCACAAGCACTTACAGTAACAAAAGGCTCCTAATGGAGACCATTTAGCTCTATCTTTGCACAGCGGGGAGGAACAGGTTAAACCAGACTGGGGACTCTAAGGGCATGTCTACACTTACCTCCGGAGCGATCGATCCAGCAGAGGTCAATTTATCGCCTTTAGTGAAGACGTGATAAATCGACCCCCGAGCGCTCTTCTGACTCCACCGGAGCGAGAGGTGCAGGTGGAGTCAATGCGGGGGCGTCAGCTGTCAGCCTACCACAGTGAAGACACCGCAGTAAGTAGATCTAAGTATGTCGACTTCAGCGACGATAGTCACGGGGCTGAAGTTACGTAACTTAGATCAATAGCCCCACCCAAGTGTAGACCAGGCCTGTCCACACCTCTTAGCTGGGACACCTGTTCCCACCCCTCTTTGCTTTCACAGGGGTCTGGCATTTGAGCCCGTGGCTTAACGAGGCCCTTTCAGCACAATTCTGCTCCCCTTTAGTCATACAATAAAGACAACAACATTGATAACAACATTTTACTACCTCTACATTCAGCACTAACGTGATTTGTAACCCAACACCAGCCAAAGCTGATCACTTGGAGCCACACAGTTCCTGTCTGCTGGGCACCTATGCGGGGTAGATTTGTTCA
Organism: Lepidochelys kempii; assembly: GCF_965140285.1. Classification (NCBI taxonomy): domain Eukaryota; kingdom Metazoa; phylum Chordata; order Testudines; family Cheloniidae; genus Lepidochelys; species Lepidochelys kempii. Next base: position 6,167,076 of record NC_136404.1, read on the forward strand.
TGTACATCGAGTTTGCTCCTGAAGTCTCTCCCCCATCCCCAACTAGCTGACAGACTCTGCTTACGTCTGTGCCATTAATAGCAAGGATGGAAGGGGCCCTCTCTGTAACCTGCTTCCTGAGTGCTACTGAACTTCACACCGAGTACAGCACAGAAGACAGATCAGTCTGAGATACCTACTGCAGGGTGAATGCTGCAATGCTGCAGGAAGATTGTATTTCTCTCATGACAGAAAAAACTTTTTGGGTGGTTTCATTTTAGCGGAAAGTTTGCCTGCATTAACTTTCCCCTGAATACGTGAGCTAGCAGCTCAGGGCTTGGTCCCTCCATTTGAATGAAATATCACCCTCCTAAAATTCTCCCTTTGCATGAGACAGTGGAAGAGTCTTGGAAAACATCCCCACACACAACCCTCTGCCCCTCCCCTAGCAGCCATAGGTTGGAATGGAGCTCCGGTTCTCAGCACTCTGCAGCCTACTGTTTCCTGGGAAGCAGCTCACTGGCCCATCCCAGCCTCTGCCTTGCAATTCCTTTTATTTGTGAACATTTAGAATCACAGAAGATTAAGGTTGGACAAGACCTTAGGAGTGATCTAGTCCACCACCCTGCTCAAAGCTGGACCAACCCCAACTAAATCATCCCAGCCAGGACTTTGTCAAGCCGGGCCTTAAAAACCTCTAAGGAAGGAGATTCCACCACCTCCCTAGGGAACCCATTCCAGTGCTTCACCACCCTCCTAGTGAAATAGTGTTTCCTAATATCCAACCTAGACCTCCCCCACTGCAACTTGAGACCATTCCTCCTCGTTCTGTCATCTGCCATCAGTGAGAACAGCTGAGCTCCATCCTCTACGGAACCCCCCTTCAGGTAGTTGAAGGCTTCTATCAAATCCCCCCTCATTCTTCTCTTCTGCAGACTAAATAAGCCCAGTTCCCTCAGCCTCTCCTCGTAAGTCATGTGCCCCAGCCCCCTGATCATTTTCACTGCCCTCCGCTGGACTCTCTCCAATTTGTCCACATCCCTTCCGTAGTGGGGGGACCAAAACTGGACACATTACTCCAGGTGTGGCCTCACTAGTGCCGAGTAGAGGGGAGTAATTACTTCCCTCGATCTGCTGGCAATGCTCCTACTAATACAGCCCAATATGCCGTTGGTCTTCTTGGCAACAAGGGCACACTGGTGACTCATATCCAGCTTCTCATCCACTGTAATCCCCAGGTCCTTTTCTGCAGAACTGCTTAGCCAGTCGGTCCCCCGCCTGTAGCGGTGCATGGGATTCTTCCTTCCTTAGGTGGGACTGATACTAGCCATGCAGGAGCCGGGGGGGGGGGGGGGGGACGATCGCTAATCCACTACAAGGGAGTTTTGGGTTGTACTGCGTTAATTCCTACCGCACTCTTGGCACAGTACTGCTCCTTCACTCCTGTAGGGTGTGTCTACACTTCAAACACTACAGCAGCACCGTAGTGCTTCCGTGCCAACCCTACCTACAGCTAAAGGGGGGGTGGGGTTTCCCACCATCGCAGTAGGTGAGCCACTTCCCCGCAGGCTGGTAGCTGGGGCGACAGAAGAATACTGCTCTTGACCTAGCACTGTCTGCACCAGGAGTTAGTTTTGCAGAGCTACGTCTCTGAGGTGTGGATTTTTACACGCCTGAGAGACGCAGCTATGCTGCTGTAAGTTCCCCGTGCAGACCAGCCCTGAGTTTCTGTGTGGGGTCTGTAAACCCCATCACAATCTCCACAACAAAAACATCCTTTTTGAGATTTGCATGTCCTGTAGGTGGCATGGTTAAAAGGAATTTCCTCAAAACCTCTTTGTTGAACCTGTTCGTTCCAGAGACCAGTGGGCTGCATTTCTGCATTAAACCAGAGCCGTTAAGCAGCACGCAGTGCCACAGACACTAAATGGGGGATCTCAAGCCTTGCAGGAAATGCCATTTCTTTGGAAAATACTATGAAGGGTCCTTTGCAGATAAAACTAAATATGGTTTAAACACAGAACTTAAAGGAGTTCTTTCAAAACACAGCCAGAGCTGGAAATCATGAGAGTGATGTCATATGCCAAGGGAGGTGTGGGTGGAGGGGGAAGATGACATCACTTCCTGTCTGATCTTCTAACACCACAGTAAATGAAAAAGAGATTGATCTGAAGCATGTCTCTTGCTGTCAGGACTTACGGAAATGTGCTGTCTGGAGCTCCCAAGGGACAAAGTTATGCAGAACAGCTGCATTCCTGACATAAGACATTTATTATGGCATCATTTTAAGGGGCAATGAACATGAGGAATCTGAGGGAAAATGTCTAGGTGGTTTTGGCTTAGCTGGAAGCCTGCAGAATTGTTGGCAGGGCCAGGTAGGGGGAAGCAGATGAGCTGACAACAGCTCTCTGTAACAAGGAGACACTGTGCCATAGTGTGACAGTCCGTTCCAGACCAAAACAATGTTCAGCACTTTAAAAAGGCAGAAATGCCAAAGCTAACGTTGCACATAAAACCTTAACTCTGCCCCCTTGTGTGCAATAGAATGATGTGAATAACTGATTGTTCAGTTCACTTGCACAGCTAAAAAACCAAAAATAAAAAAAACACCACCACAAAACCCAAAAAGTCATTTAGACCCAAACCAAAACCGTTTTTCAGAATTATGAGCGAATCAAAAAAGTTGGAATTTTTTTTAGCTGAATTTTGAGCATTTTTAACTTTTTTTTTTAATAGACACAAAAGAGCGGGGAGGGATAGCTCAGTGATTTGAGCATTGGACTGCTAAACCCAGGGTTGTGAGTTCAACCTCTGAGGCGGTCATTTAGGGATCTGGGACAAAAACTGGGGATTGGTCCTGCTTTGAGCAGGGGGTTGGACTAGATGATCTCCTGAGGTCCCTTCCAACCCTGAGATTCTATGAAATGAAGGGCTGGAGTCACAAAGGAAGAGGTGCCCCTAGAGCACTCACTAGGGATGGAGGAGACCCAGGTTTCAATGGTGTCACTGGACTGGAACTCAGTTTTGCCTGGTCCTAAGGAAATGGTCCTTAACCACCAGGCTGTAGGCTATCCTGGAGAGCGAGAGAGAGAGAGAGCGTTAGTTTTAATCAGCACTAACCCAGTACTGTGTTTAAACTGAGCTGTTCGGGTAATTCCAGTTTTAGTAGCAAAGTGTTGTATAGTGATCTCTTACATTGCTTCACACTGACTCAGACATTCTAGGCTTCAGAGGGATGTTTGTGGTTGTTGTGTGTGGGTTGAGTTGTGCTGGAAAACTTGTCTTAATTTGTGTGGATGGCGAATGAGGGGGTATGCTGCCATGAGGGCCTAGGAGTATTTGGGATTATAGTGTATGCTGGTTGTGATGTTGTGTGGGTAGTTGTGTTGATTTGTTTGTGATCTGTGTTACTTTGCATGGGTGGTCATTGAGGTGTGCTGCTGTGAGGGGCTACATGCATTGTGTGTACACCTTCAAAAGACAAGCCTGGGAGCTTAAATTCATAACTAAGCATCAAGGACTGAACAGAGACACTGGATTTGTGACTTATTACAACAATCCGTAACCCACTAGCTCCCCTTTTTGTCCTATGACTACAGGGGTGTTAATGGGCCACTTCACCTGGAAAGGTCCCTTAGAATATGTGGTTTCAGAGTAACAGCCGTGTGAGTCTGTATTCGCAAAAAGAAAAGGAGGACTTGTGGCACCTTAGAGACTAACCCATTTATCTGAGCATGAGCTTTCGTGAGCTACAGCTCCCTTCGTCGTATTCATCATAGCAGATCATCATTCATCATAGAATATGTGCTAACTCCTCAAGCTAAACTGTCTGTTCCACCTTGTATTTAGCTGGGACTCTCTGAGCACCTTTCCCAGACCTGAAGAAGAGCTCTGGGGAGCTCGAATGCTTTTCTCTCTCCCCAGCAGAAGTTGGCCCAATAACAGGTATTACCTCCCCCGCTTTGTCGTCACAGCCATACTGTGTAAGCAGGGTCTGGATGAATGCTTCCCTGACAGCTAGCTGGGAGGGGAAGAGACTATGGGTGTGTTTATGTGAACACAGTTTGCTCCTGCTGTTTACATATTCATCAGATACTGCTTTGGCTGGTGTTGGGTACAAATGACCTTTGTACTGGCTGCAGGGGTAGTGAAATATACTGCCCCGCCCCGCCTCCACTCTACCCCTTCCCCCAGCTCCCACCCCGCCTCTCTCCAGCTTCCGACCCCTCCGCTGAGTGACTCTGGCTGCGGGGAAGGGTGGGGGCAGAGCAGAGGAGGATGGGCTGGGGCCAGGTTGCTCAATACTGCCGGTGCCAGGGCCCCCGCTGACCTCTCAGGCCACCCTGGACCTTGCATCCCCCTGAAGCCTCCCAAAGCGCAGTAAGCCCAAACATTGGTGGAGCCGGGTCCACGTTCTTAAATATTGGTGAAGCATGGGCACCATGGTCCCATATGACTTGCCACCTATGGCTTGAATGTCAGAGCCCTGTGAAGGTGAGAGGCGGGTGGGCAGGCAGGCAGCTGCACATCCTTAAGGGTCTCCCCTAGACTGGTTTAACCTGTTCCTCCCCATTGTTCAAAAAATAGAGCTAAATAGGCTTCATTAGGAGCCTCTTCTGTTATTTTAATTGCTCAGTCAGAGCTGAAACCAGTTGTGGCAGGACTGTGTTTCCTGCACAGAGCTAAAATCACTCAGGGCTTGGCTAGACTTGCGAGTTACAGCACATTAAAGCAGCCCCGGGTGCCCTAGCTCACTCCCCGTCCACACTGGCAAGCCACGCAGAGCGCTCTGACTCCCCAGCTAGAGCGCTCCTGGTAGTCCATCGCGGCGAATGGAATGACGTTTTGTGCACGCCTGCTGGAGCACCGCGGCACCAGTGTGCACGCCCTGGTCCTATAGTGCGCTCTGATCGGCCTCCAGACGTGTCCCACAATGCCTGTTCTAGCCACGCTGGTCATCACTTTGAACTCTACTGCCCTGCCCTCAGGTGACCAACCGTCAGACCCGCCCTTTAAATTCTCTGGGGATTTTGAAATTCCCCTTCCTGTTTGCTCAGCCAGGCGTGGAGTGCTCCCAGCGCATCTTCCCAGGTGACCATGCCTCCACGGGCCGGATGAGCCCCAGTATGGAACGATGGCGAGGTGCTGGACCTCATCAGTGTTTGCGGGGAGGAAGCTGTCCAGTCCCAGCTGCGCTCCAGCCATAGGAATTACAATACCTTCGGGGAGATATCAAGGGCCACCCTGGAAAGGGGCCAGGATTGCAGTGCAGGGTTAAAGTAACGGAGCTGCGGAATGCCTACCGCAAAGCCCGCAAGGCAAACCGCCGCTCCGGTGGTGCCCCTGCGACCTGCCATTTCTACACTACTTAGGGGCGACCCCACCTCCACGCCGAGTACCACCATGGACACTTCAGAGCCCAGTTCAACAAGGCAGGGGGAGGAGGAGGAAAGTAGGACTGAGGGTGCTGAGGAGGACGGGGACAGCCCGGCATCCCTAGATGCATGCAGCTAGGAAGAGGGTAGCCAGTCGCGGCGACCGGTGCTTGGGGAAGGGCAAACACCAGAGGAGGTTCCCAGTAAGCGGCTTTTGTTTAGGGAAGGAAGTTATTCGGTGCAGGCTCTTGGGGCGAGGAGGGTTAGGCTGCATGCATGCCTAGATGTGGAATAGGGCTTTGATGTGCTCTCTCACATCACGGTAATCGGCCTCAGTGATCTCTTCAAAGGTCTCAGCCAGAACTTGGGCAATGCACTTGCTCAGGTTTTTTGGGAGAGCCACTGTTGTTCTCGTCCCAGTCAGGCTAACTTGTCCGCGCCACTTTGCCGTGAGGGGCGGGGGGGACCGTTGCTGCACACAGGCAAGCTGCATATGGGCCAGGGCGGAAGCCGCATTATAATAGAAAACCCTCCCTTGCTTCCCAGGTCACCCTCAGCAGCGAGATCTCTTCCAGGACGAACTCCTGTGGAAAATGTGGGGACAGTGTTCAGTATAGGGGCCCCGTGCTGCTGTTGGCTCTCCCCAAGGCACAGAAACCCAGAGAGCATTACAGCTGTGAAGCAATCAGTCCCTCTTGACCCTGTGCTTACTCACCATTTTGGAGCTCCCGTGGGTTATGTGCACTCGCTTTGGGACAGGCAAATTATGCTATTGTGTAGACTGTGCTTGCCCTTAAGTATGGGGGAATCATGCTCTGTCTGGTGTGAATGATGCTGCCTCTGTTAAGCGTTGCATTTTGTCTTTACAGACGCAACCTTGAGATCTCAGCCGTCCGTGTTATCACCGGCCGACAGACTCCAGAGAATTAGGAAGAGGCCATGTAGAAGCAAAGAAGACATGCTACATGAAGTCATGCAGCAGTCCCTTAACGAGAATCTAAAAGCTCAGGAGTGGAGGGAGAGTGAAAGGAGGATCCGCCAGCAGAAGGAGGCGCTGTGGCAGCAAAGCACAGCTCGGCGGATAAGCATCACGGAGCACCAAGCAGACTTGATCCAGGCGCTCGTAGCCATGCAGGCAGAGCACTACTGCACCCCCTCACCCCACCCCGCAGCCCTTGTCCCAAAATTCTTTCTCTTGTGCCCCCATGTCACCTCCAACCCACTTTCCCCAACATCCAGGTTCTTACTGCCACCAGCTGCCTCCCACACCTGTAGCTTCACCACCCAGCCCTGAAAACTACGACTCTTACCCACTGCACTCAACCCCCATCACCGTGCAGTACAGCCATCCTGAAGCGCAGCACTCATTGACAGCACTCCAGACAAGAAGGCTGAGTACGATAACAAGACATACGCAAATCTGTGATTGTACCGTTCCCCACCCCACCCCCTTGCCCTTTGTGTTTCCCAAGCAGCTGTGTTTCTTTTCAATAAATGAATTTTCTTTTCAATAAATGGATTTTTTGGCTTTGAAAACATTCTTTATTATTGCATAATGTAAAAGATACCTTAGCCCAGGAAAGCAACAGGCACTGCAAGTCACTGTATCATACGTAGCAAACACAGATTCCTACTAACCGTGGAACTACTGCACTTCACTCCCATGCAGGGCACCAGACATTACTGGTGGCTTTCAGACTCAGATTGCTCCCTCAAGGCATCCCTAATCCTTGCAGCCCTGCGCTGGGCCTCTCTAATAGCCCTGCTCTCTGGCTGTTCATATTCAGCCTCCAGGTGTTGAACCTCCAAGTTCCATGCCTGAGTGAATTGTTCACCTTTTCCTTCACAAATGTTATGGAAGGTACAGCACACGGATATAACCGTGGGGATGTTGTCATTGGCCAGGTCCAGCTTCCCATACAGAGAGCATCAGTGGCCCTTTAAATGGCCAAAAGCACACTCCACAGTCATTCTGCACCAGCTCAGCCTGTTGTTGAACCACTCCTTGCTGCTGTCAAGGCTCCCTGTGTAGGGTTTCTTGAGCCACGGCATTAAAGGGTAAGTGGGGTCTCCAAGGATCACAATGGGCATTTCGACTTCCCCTACGGTGATCTTCTGGTCTGGGAGAAAAGTCCCGGCTTGCAGCTTCCTGAACAGGCCAGTGTTCCGAAAGATGCGTGCGTCATGCACCTTTCTGGGCCAGCCTCCGTTAATGTCAATGAAACACCCACAGTGATCCACAAGCGCCTGGAGAACCATAGAGAAATACCCCTTCCGATTAATGTACTCAGAGGCTAGGCGGGCTGGTGCCAGAATTGGAATATGAGTGCCATCTATCACCCTCTGCAGTTAGGGAAACCCATTTGTGCAAAGCCAGCCACAATGTCATGCATGTTACTCAGAGTCATGGTCCTTCTGAATAGGATGCAATTAATGGCCCTACAAACTTGCATCAACACGATTCCAACGGTTGACTTCCCCACTCCAAACTGGTTAGCGACCGATCGGCAGCTGTCTGGAGTTGCCAGCTTCCAGACTGCAATAGCCACCCACTTCTCCACCATCAAGGCAGCTCTCAATCTCATGTCCTTGTGCCGCAGGGTGGGCACACAGTCCCATAAAAGTGGCTTTTCTCATCCAAAAGTTCTGCAGCCACAGCTCATCATCCCAGACTTGCATGACAATGTGATCCCACCACTCATTGTTTGTGTCCCAAGCCCAAAAGCAGCGTTCCACGGTGGTGAGCATGCCCGTGAATGCCGCAAGCAATCTCATGTCGTATGCTTTACTCGAGTCGATATCATCGCCGGAGTTCTCACTGTCAGTTTGGATCTTAAGGAGTAACTTGACTGCCAAACAAGACGTGTTGGTGAGACTTGTAAGCATACTCCTCAGCAGTTCGGGCTCCATTCCCGCAGACCAAAAGGGAAGACAGAGCACGCAGTACAGAAAACGTTGAAGAATGGTGCCAAATGTGGATGGAATCACAGGGATTGCTGGGATGCAAAGCAATGCATCACGGGGCATTTGGACAGGACCCAGAATGCCCCGCCCCCTTCCCACAAGCCACAGTGCCAGAACGGGAAGAGGGGCTCTGTGGGATAGCTGCCCATAATGCACTGCTCCCAGTGCCGCGGCAAGTGCCGCAAATGTGGCCACACCAGTGCGCTTGCAGCTGACAGTGTGGACAGACTGCTGCGCTTTCCCTACTGCGCTGTACAAAGGCTGGTTTAACTCAGAGCGCTCTACATCCATTAAGTGTAGCCATGCCCTAAGAGACTGGCAGGAGCTTGGCCAGTGGAGCAAGCATGGTGGCGTTTACCCTCCTGCTCGTGGCGGGAGGAGAATTCACGCAGACGTACCTATGCACTCAGGGTTTGTTCTGACCAAGCACAGCAACTGTGCGTGGGGTGTTGCGGGGGGCACACTACAAGAACTTGAGCGTTGGATTCAAGAACCTGAAGCAAAGGACGCTGCCCAGCGTACTCTGGGGAGCGTGTCTTGCTCATGCTTTTATGTTTCTGAATACCACGTGTGCTGTTTTCTCAGACTGATGCTAGGTTCCTTTCATTAAAGAAACTCTTTCTACCTCTGAATCTGTGCTTGTGAGAGGGGAAGAATTGCCTCTTAGAGGCACCCAGAGGGTAGAGTGAACTTTCCCAGGTTACTGGGTGGGGGCTTGAGACAGTTTTGGTTATATTCTTGAAAAGAAACTCCCTAAATATTGAACCCGGTCCTTCTTGCTGCCTGGTCCAACTGGCAGAAGGGTTACACTGTACAAAATGAAACAGCAGGACCCAGAATACTAGCACTGGGGGGCAGCCTCCCCTTCTCCCTTCCCATGGCATCTCCAAGGCCAGCGGCCTTGCCTGCCTGTGGTAGGAGAGCCTCTGCTTCCCCAGCATGTGTGCCCTCCAGGGCCTCAGGTCAGCGTCCCAGCAGAGGGAAGCTCTGAAGCACCATTGTCTGGCCAGGAATAGCAGGGCTCGGCAGCTTTAAGAGGTCTGTTGATAAAACAACGGGCTTGTCCATCACAATGCATTGCAGTTTGTGCCTAATTTTTGTAAGCCGCCTCCACGCAGTGGAACCTGAGCCCCAGGGGGGTTATGTGACCTGCCCCAGGCTCTGGAGAGCATCACTGTCCCAGCCTGGTATCCCTGGCTCCTGGCCACAGACCACTAGGCCACACCTCTCTCTCTGTTGCATCTGCAGCATGTGCCATAGCCGCAGGGATTGTGGGAAAGCAAAGGGGCCGTGTGTCTAGCAGTGACTTGGCAGCAGGGGGCTAACGCTTATAGAAAGAGCTAGAAATAGGCTTTGGGTTGGCAATAGCACCAAAGATTCTCCTCTCCCCCCAGCAAGCCCTGGGGGTTCTCCTGATCTTATGGCCCTGCCACATTGCTGCTCCTTCCCCTGGAGCCCCAGGCACCCCAGAAGTTCGGCGTTTGTTCTGGGGCAGGCATAGTCCCAGGTGGGAAAACTGCAAGTAAGGAAATACTTTCTGTTTAGAAATGGCAGGTAAGAAAATCCGGTGGAGACGTTCCCAAATCACAGCGCTCCTTGTATGAGCGGAGCTGGAGCATGCAGGCTTCTCTCGACAGGGAGGGCTCCGGCCCAGAGGGGCCTTGCTGGAATGATATTTGTTGGGATCAAATTCTTAGCTCTTCAGATACAGCAGTTGTTTCAGTGACTTTGGGGAGATGCTAGGAAACGCACTCACCCCGCTGCCCGGTCTTGTGTCTCGCTCCCATTCTCACCCCCTGTTGCTGGGTTGTTGCAGGGATCTGGGCTGCTGGGAGAGACTGTCCATGCCAACAATCACTCTCAGGTACTGGGCTTGGCAGCGGAAGACATGCTTTTTCCACATTCTCCTCTTTCCTTTCCCCTCCTGAACTGCAGAGACCACCCACCACTCCGCTCCTCACACTGCTTCCGCTAGGCCGGAGCCTTTTCCGAGCACAGCCTGAGCCAAGTGCAAAGGCTCAGCAACCATGTGCCAAACGTCCTCGCAGTTTTTCCTTCCCCTCCCCCTCCAGTTCCCTTGTTCTGCATTTAAGCGGGAATGAAACATTCATTTTGTCTCTGACCCTGAGCATTCTTATTCAGATGCAAGTCAAGCTGCTGTGCCAGACACTCACAGGCCAGAATCCAGAATGCACGTGCTTCTTACAGAGCAGATACTCCTCCTTTGCATTTCCCACAACCATAGGTGGGGATAGATGACCTGGGTCAGATGAACCAGGCCCTGGTCACACCTCACTCCACTCTCTTTGTGGTTGGACACAGTACAGATGCCGAATGATAACCCCTTAGGCAGACTTTTTAAAACAATGAAGAATTATCCAGCAGAATTTATTGCTACAAGGTAGCATGGAGGCCCAGAGCTGGGTAGGATTCACAATGGGATTGACCAGTTGCCAAGGGAGATGGCATGGCCGTGAGTCAACCCCCTTGTAGGGCAGACAACTCGTTTGTTTGTTTGAGCCTTGATTAATAATGAGACCAATTGCCCACCTGTGCTGATCTGACCAATCTGTCTGCACAACATATGAGTCCAGGTGGGTGTGATGAAGTTGTTACTATCCAACTGTGCTAACAAGGATTATGTCAAGTCCCTCCCAGACCAGGTACAATGGAGGGTCAATGGCTGCCTATTCAGCGGGCAGTCCCTTGGAATCATGGGTTGGCTCAAGCTGAGGAGAACCCAGTGGGATTTCTGACCTTCTTCTCCAGCGGACATGTTCCTGTTCTCTCTCGTTCCTGAAAGTGGTGGAAATGCAGACAGTACTGAAGGATGCAAGTCCCCACCTGCATCTGCAGAAGGCGCAGCACTGCCCTTCTGAGAGGATGGCCTCTTTATCTCGTCCAAGTCCCCATATTTGATGCCACAGACACACAGCAGCACATTGCCTAGTGGCCCGGCTCACTGCAGCACCTTTTGCTGCTCTGTGGATTTCGCTGTGAGCCCTGCAGAGTAGCCAGACTCAGGACATGGGGGAAACAGACAGGCAGCTCATACTTCTCAAGGGCCACAGAACATTCCTGGCGAGGTTTTAATGCCCCCCCGCCCCGATGCCAGAAGAAGCAGCTTTATGTGTTGGGTCACAGTATTGAGGAGTTTCAGAGTAACAGCCGTGTTAGTCTGTATTCGCAAAAAGAAAAGGAGGACTTGTGGCACCTTAGAGACTAACCAATTTATTTGAGCATGAGCTTTCGTGAGCTACAGCATCCGATGAAGTGAGCTGTAGCTCACGAAAGCTCATGCTCAAATAAATTGGTTAGTCTCTAAGGTGCCACAAGTCCTCCTTTTCTTAGTATTGAGGAGGACATTGGCAATTCAGTTTCCTCAGCCCGGCCTCACTTCTGACCCTCACCAGGAAAACAATCCAGGATTTATTTATGTGTAAGAGTCACGTCAATCTCCAGGGCCTATGAGTGGAGAGAGCCCTGCCCAGCACTAGCTCCCCCCGAACAGGGGAGAGCAGGCTGCCCCTTCCCCCGAGCTCAGGCACTGGCTGGATGGTCTGTGGTCCATGCTGAGTTCTTTGCCCTGTGCTGAGATGGGCTGCACCATTCTCCTGGCTTATAGGAAGATTCAGTCACAGTTTTCCTTGTTAAGAATGATTATGGGCTGGCCCCTCAGAGAGAAACGAGAACAATGGGCCTGCTTTTCAGTTGTACAGTGCTTCTGGCAGCATACAGGGGCATCAGAGAGGGACTGGGCAGGTCCATGTACAGCCCCAGAAGACAGTGAGTGTGAGGGTAGCTTAAAGACGCCTTAAGGCCATCCTGTCCCCACCCCTGCTACAACATGTCTGCCCCAAGGCCAGGACCAGAGTCGCTGAGAGTCAGACCCAATATTTTCTTTCTATAAAGGGCAAGCAGAGAAACGCCATCATTGCAGCATGTAACCACTCCGCTGGCTCAGTCTTTGGGAGACCAGTGGTGTCTGCACACTGCAGTTTATTTACTGGGGGAACGAATGCTGCCCCTTGGGATGGATCCAAAGCCAGTCTGCCTCGGTTTCTTTGTCATCGTGATCATCTGAGAAAAATCTGAACCACGCAGTTTAGAAAACCAGCTGTTCACACCCCAGCAAGCAAGACATTCAGTTAAGATCAGGCCACTGATCCAGTTGCCCAAATTTCATTGCTGTACTTTGGCCTTAACAAGTCCTCTGAATATTGCTGACTACATCGAGAAATCAGATGTCCAGGAGAGTAGCTGCCAGGATCGTACATAGAATCATAGAAGATTAGGGTTCGAAGAGAACTGAGGAGGTATCTAGTCCAATCCCCTGCTCAAAGCAGGACCAACCCCAACTAAATCATCCCAGCCAAAGCTTTGTCAAGCAAGGCCTTTAAAACCTCAAAGGATGGAGATTCCACCACCTCTCTAGGTAACCCATTCTAGTCTTCACCACCCTCCTAGTGAAAAAGTTTTTCCTAATATCCAACCTAGACCTCCCCCACTGCCACTTGAGACCATTGCTCCTCGTTCTGTCACCAGCTACCACTGAGAACAGCCGAGCTCCATCCTCTTTGGAACCCCCCTTCAGGTAGTTGAAGGCTGCTATCAAATCCCCCCTCATTCTTCTCTTCTGCAGACTAAATAACCCTAGTTTCCTCAGCCACACCTCTTTATTCCCTTGAAAGTTGTTACAGTTCCTTTTCTCTAGCCTTTCAGGCCCCTCCCACCTGGCTAGGGTTATTTGTAGAAATAATTATCAGTGGAAAAATGCATCTGCTAGCTAATGCGCTCACTCCTCTCTATAGAGGGTCTCAGTAGGACAGTAGGTTCTTATTTTCTAAGTACCCTTTCAATGTCAAGGTTCCCTCCTCACTCTGAACTCTAGGGTACAGATGTGGGGACCCGCATGAAAGACCCCCCCCCCCAAGCTTATTTCTACCAGCTTAGGTTAAAAACTTCCCCAAGGCACAAATCCTTCCTTGTCCTTGGATGGGTACTGCTGCCACCACCAAGTGAGTTAGACAAAGATTCAGGAAAAGGACCACTTAGAGTTCCTGTTTCCCTAATATATCCCCCCCAATCTCCTTCACCCCCTTTCTGGGGAGGCTTGAGAATAATCTACCAACCAAATAGGTAAACCAGGTGAGCACAGACCAGACCCTTGGTTTTTAGGACACTTGTAGGGCAGACAACTCATTCGTTTGTTTGAGCCTTAATTAATAATGAGACCAATAATGAGGACACTAAAAACCAATCAGATTCTTAAAAAAACAGAACTTTATTATAAAGAAAAAAAAAGTAGAAGAAGCACCTCTGTAAAATCAGGATGGAAGGTAACTTTACAGGGTAATAAGATTCAAAGCACCGAGGATTCCCCTCTAGGCAAAACTTTAAAGTTACAAAAAACAGGGATAAACCTCCCTCTTAGCACAGGGAAAATTCACAAGCTAAAACAAAAAATACTCTAACGCATTTCTTTGCTGGTTTCAGAGTAACAGCCGTGTTAGTCTGTATTCGCAAAAAGAAAAGGAGTACTTGTGGCACCTTAGAGACTAAATTGCTCAAATAAATTGGTTAGTCTCTAAGGTGCCACAAGTACTCCTTTTCTTTTTGCATTTCTTTGCTATTACTTACTATTTCTGTAAGTTAGATGCATCGTTCAGTAGGAGCTAGATTACTTGCTTGGTCTCTCTCCTTGTCTCCGAGAGAACACATGCAAAGAGACAAAGAAAAACCTTCTGCCCACAGATTTGAAAGTATCTTCTCCCTTTATTGGTCCTTTTAGTCAGGTGCCGACTAGGTTATCTGAGCTTCTTAACCCTTTACAGGTAAAGGAGGGATTTTATGCTACCCTTAGCCATATGTTTATGACAGGCTCTGTATCAATAATGTTTTTGCAGGGCTCCCATCCTTACCAGTCATTCAAACTTCTTTTCTGTAGTTTGCTTTTTTAAAACAGATTTTAAAAAGGCTTTGACAAATTAAGTCATTTTTGGAGTCTTCTGTAATTTCATTCTCTTTCTCATTTATTAATGAAGCTGGGGTCTCTGGCACTTCCTTTTCCCTTGATATGTTTGTAGCCAGGCTGACAGAATTAAATCACTCTTCTTTTCTGCTGTTCTTGTCTTTTCCCTATAAGCCTCAACTGACTACATGTTCTGCCTGCCACAAAATAAGGGCTTATCTAAACTGGGGTTTTAAACCAGATCAAATCAAGTTAATCTGGTTTGAAAATGCTTGCATACACGAGAGAATCCACCATTGTGTACTAGTTCCATATTTACACCAAACACTGGAGTCCTCTTGCAAAGTGGACCAGGATTGTTTCAAATTGAATAAGTTTAGCCTGTTGTTCATGTGGACACAATTGCTGCATTCCATTTTTTGCATGCTTACAATAGCTATCCCATAGTGCTTTGCACGTTGCCTATTACTGACCAGTCTCTTTACCTGTGTTGATACCAGTCAGCTCTGTGTTTTGGGGGAGCCAGGGCACAGTATCTACCCTGTCTGACTCATGAAAGACAGCACCTCCCCCCTCCCCAGTCTCTGCTTGAACCAAAACCAATCAGAGAAAAGGCTTGCAGAGAACAGTGAAGGGCGTTGGGAGACACACCTAGACCCCTCCTGACAAGGGTGACAAGATTAAGACATCTTCCTTAGCATACAGAATGAAGAACAGAGACAACTCCCCTAGCCTCATCTGCATGAAAGATGGGACAGGAATTAGCATAAAGAATGAAGAACAGAGAACCACACTGAACTCTGAGACCAGAAAAGCAGGGATGCACTGCATCATGAGAATCTCTGCTCCAGATGTTAATGAACCTACGCCTGCAGGTGGGGAGGGATAGCTCAGTGGTTTGAGCATTAGCCCACTAAACCCAGGGTTGTGAGTTCAATCCTTGAGGGGGGCCATTTTATGGATCTGGGGCAAAAATTGGGGATTGGTCCTGCTTTGAGCAGGGGGTTGGACTAGATGACCTCCTGAGGTCCCTTCCAGCCCTGATATTCTATGATTCTATGCACACACCCAGCTCAGCAAATATCAGACCAATTCTAGTAATAAATCCATGATTGATATCCAAAATACTGAAGCAGCCTAGTTGCATTGTGAGCTCCCTGGAAGGAAACACAGCTCCTATTGTCTAGCCTAAAGAAAACCCAGAAGATTAACCCTTATAAATGAGCATACGCCAAAGTAACAGACATATCTGGTAGCAGTGTGCCCTTCCCTGCTCTGGAGTCAAAGTCCAAGGACATCCCCTCCCCCCTTAAAAACCTGACGTAGAGACAGATTTTACTCATTTGCTCTTGGATCCCAGTGTATCATTATTCTGGTGGTACAAATGCGATAGCTCTCTAGAAGCCGCACAAGTAGGGTGACCACCTGTCCCTAATTGGGCAGAACAGTCCCGAAATGTGCATTTCAAGTCCCAGTCCTGGGCTGAATGACTCCAGAGATTGCATGCCCGATGAAGGCATGTGCTGCTCCCTGCTGAGGTACGGATGCCCTGTGACACACATTCTAGCTGACAATCATTGCAGCACCAATTTGGTTTTCTCTGCACTGTCTCCATGTCTGCAGGGGAGCTATAGAAGAACTTAAGACTGGGAAATTGCTCAACTGTGTTTTGCCAATTGGAGTGAAAAGCTGCATGCCCAGCCCCCTGGCATAGCTGGCAAGCCCTTTCCACTCCTGCAGCCTTCTGGGAGGACCTTCCCGGTGAATAACTTCACAGCTTCTCTCACTGGGCTGTCTTTTGCCTTTTGGAATAATTCCATTCTCTGTCTCCTAGTCACCACCACATTATAACAGCACTCAGACTCAGGACAGCCTGGAGGGGAAACTTGAAGAAGACACAGTTTGGTTACGAGGACAGAGATAAAGTGATGGGAAGCTCAGGAGAAAAATTCAAGAGGGAGTTTTTTTGCTCGCTCGTTGACACTGCTTTAGTGTCCATTGAAGAAATTTTTGGACAAATGAAGCACCACAAAAAGACCTAAAAGACCACTAAAAGACCTATGACCTTGGCCAGCAGATCGAGGGACATAATCATTCCCCTCTATTCGACATTGGTGAGGCCTCATCTGGAGTACTGTGTCCAGTTTTGGGCCCCACACTACAAGAAGGATGTGGAAAAATTGGAAAATGTCCAGCGGAGGGCAACAAAAATGATTAGGGGATAGGAACACATGACTTATGAGGAGAGGCTGAGGGAACTGGGATTGTTTAGTCTGCAGAAGAGAAGAATGAGGGGGGATTTGATAGCTGCTTTCAAC
This sequence comes from Lepidochelys kempii, assembly GCF_965140285.1. Taxonomy (NCBI): domain Eukaryota; kingdom Metazoa; phylum Chordata; order Testudines; family Cheloniidae; genus Lepidochelys; species Lepidochelys kempii. Next base: position 6,183,683 of record NC_136404.1, read on the forward strand.
TACCTGAAACGAGGTTCCAAAGAGGATGGCTCTAGACTGTTCTCGTTCTGTCATCTGCTACCACTGAGGAGTAATGGTCTCAAGTTGCAGTGGGGAGGTTTAGGTTGGATATTAGGAAAAACTTTTTCACTAGGAGGGTGGTGAAGCACTGGAATGCGTTACCTGGGGAGGTGGTGGAATCTCCTTGCTTAGTTATTTTTAAGGTCAGGCTTGACAAAGCCTTGGCTGGGATGATTTAGTTGGGGATTGGTCCTGCTTTGAGCAGGGGGTTGGACTAGATGACCTCCTGAGGTCCCTTCCGACCCTGATATTCTATGATTCTATGATCCTATGAAGTTGCCGGCAGACAGGAAAACACTCCTGAACAATTATATGGATCTTCACTGGACGCTGACACATAGGGAATACTTCAATGTCAATGATAAAGACCTGTATGTCAAATTGGACAACAGCCATCCCATTTTGCAGTATGGGAAGCTCTCTCCACTCCAAGTTCTCCAATTCGTGCATGATGCAGAGCTAAAGGACACTTTTCGTGATGTGTGGAAAGTGTTGAGGATTCTGCTCACGCTGCTGGTCACAGTTGTGAGTCATGAGCGCAGATTTTCAAAGCTCAGGCTGATTAAAACAGGTCTTCGATCAACAGTGGCCAATGAGAGACTGATATGGCTTGCTATTTTGAAAATGCCACTGGCCAGTCTTTGGATCTCTCCGACGCTGTGCTTCAGTTTGCAAGGGCAAAGGCTAGACGAACAACCTTGTGAACTAAAGGACTAGGTTAACATTCTACGGCTGTCACCTATTGTAACACCAGCTCTCCAACACCAAGCCGTTACCCGCTGATCCCGCTGCGGGTTACCAAAAGGAACGACCCCATTTGCTCAAGAAACTCCCTGAAAAAGCACGAAATCAAATCCGCACAGACACAGCCCTGGAACCCCGACCTGGGGTACTCTATCTACTACCCAAGATCCATAAACCTGGAAATCCTGGGCGCCCCATCATCTCAGGCATTGGCACCCTGACAGCAGGATTGTCTGGCTATGTAGACTCCCTCCTCAGGCCCTACGCTACCAGCACTCCCAGCTACCTTCGACACACCACTGACTTCCTGAGGAAACTATAATCCATCGGTGTCACGGAGTCCCTGGGCGATGCTCTGGAACTGCTCCCCATGAAGCCAGTCAGGACTCTGGGGAAAGTCTCCTCTCTGGGAGCAGACTGTCTTCAGGACACACAGCTCACACAGCTTCCACCTTCCTGGGTCTGACCTCGGAGCATTCAGCATCCTCTGCCCCTCCATGCGCTTCCCCCAGCGAGTCCGCTCAGGCAGGGCTCCTGGGGAAGCCAGAAGGTCCGGCACCCCAACTTCGCAGTCAGACGTGACTCTCAGCCAGCCAGTAAAACAGAAGGTTTATTAGACAGGAACATGGTCTAAAACAGAGCTTCCAGGTGCAGAGAATGGGACCCCTCAGCTGGGTCCATTTTGGGGGCAGTGAGCCAGACAACCACGTCTGCACTTCACTCCATGTCCCAGCCAGCCCCAAACTGAAACCCCCTCCAGCCCCTCCTCCTCTGGGCTTTGTTCCTTTCCCGGGCCAGGAGGTCACCTGATTCCTTTGTTCTCCAACCCTTCAGCTCTCACCTTGCAGGGGGGGAAGGGCCCAGGCCATCAGTTGCCAGGAAACAGGGTGTTGGCCATTCTCTGTGTCCAGACCCCCTGCACACACCAGCCCTCTAGGGCTCTGCAATGATCATACACCCTTACCCCACCACCTAGATACTTAAGAACTGCATAGGGGAAACTGAGGCACCCCCACAATATTCGGAGGAAACATTAAGAACAGGCCCACTTCGTCACAATAGGTGATCTTCCAGAAAACACCATCCTGGCCACTATGGATGTAGAAGCCCTCTACATCAACATTCCACACAAAGATGGACTACAAGCCATCAGGAACAGTATCCCCGATAATGTCACGGCAAACCTGGTGGCTGAACTTTGTGATTTTGTCCTCAACCATAACTATTTCACACTTGGGGCAATGTATACCTTCAAACCAGCGGTACTGCTATGGGTACCCGCATGGCCCCACAGTATGCCAACATTTTTATGGCTGACTTAGAACAACGCTTCCTCAGCTCTTGTCCCCTAATGCCCCTACTCTACTTGCACTATATTGATGACATCTTCATCATCTGGACCCATGGAAAAGAAGCCCTTGAGGAATTCCACCATGATTTCAACAATTTCCATCCCACCATCAACCTCAGCCTGGACCAGACCACACAAGAGATCCACTTCCTGGACACTACAGTGCTAATAAACGATAGTCACATAAACACCACCCTATACCAGAAACCTACTGACCGCTATTCCTACCTACATGCCTCCAGCTTTCACCCTGATCACACCACATGATCCATTGTCTACAGCCAAGCTCTACGATACAACTGCATTTGCTCCAACCCCTCAGACAGAGACAAACACCTACAAGATCTCTATCAAGCATTCTTACAACTACAATACCCACCTGCTGAAGTGAAGAAACAGATTGACAGAGCCAGAAGAGTACCCAGAAGTCACCTACTACAGGACAGATCCAACAAAGAAAATAACAGAACGCCACTAGCCATCACCTTCAGCCCCCAACTAAAACCTCTCCAATGCATCATCAAGGACCTACAACCTATCCTGAAGGACGACCCATCACTCTCGCAGATCTTGGCACAGAGATCTTGCCTACACAGTAACACAGACACAGGTAACTAACCGCTTTCATGTTCTCTCCACAGGTATCGTTGTGGAGAGTGGACCAGATGATATGTCTGGGGCGAGAAAGCAGAAGGAGACTCCGCTGGTTGGAAGGCATGAGATGCGCTGTCCTGAGGTTGGGGGTTCCACGACCACCACTCCCAAGAGGAGAAGGCGGGTGGTGGTGGTCGGGGACTCTCTCCTCCGGGGGACTGAGTCATCTATCTGCCGCCCTGACCGGGAAAACCGAGAAGTCTGCTGCTTGCCAGGGGCTAAGATTCGCGATGTGACGGAGAGACTGCTGAGACTCATCAAGCCCTCGGATCGCTACCCCTTCCTGCTTCTCCACGTGGGCACCAATGATACTGCCAAGAATGACCTTGAGCGGATCACTGCGGACTATGTGGCTCTAGGAAGAAGGATAAAGGAGTTGGAGGCGCAAGTGGTGTTCTCGTCCATCCTCCCCGTGGAAGGAAAAGGCCTAGGTAGGGAGCGTCGAATTGTGGAAGTCAACGAATGGCTACGCAGGTGGTGTCGGAGAGAAGGCTTTGGTTTCTTTGACCATGGGATGGTGTTCCATGAAGGAGGAGTGCTGGGCAGAGACGGGCTCCATCTTACGAAGAGAGGGAAGAGCATCTTTGCCAGCAGGCTGGCTAACCTAGTGAGGAGGGCTTTAAACTAGGTTCACCGGGGGAAGGAGACCAAAGCCCTGAGGTAAGTGGGAAAGCGGGATACCGGGAGGAAGCACAGGCAGGAATGTCTGTGAGGGGAGGGCTCCTGCCTCATACTGGCAATGAGGGGCGATCAACAGGTTATCTCAAGTGCTTATATACAAATGCACAAAGCCTTGGAAACAAGCAGGGAGAACTGGAGGTCCTGGTGATGTCAAGGAACTATGACGTGATCGGAATAACAGAGACTTGGTGGGATAACTCACATGACTGGAGTACTGTCATGGATGGTTATAAACTGTTCAGGAAGGACAGGCAGGGCAGAAAAGGTGGGGGAGTAGCACTGTATGTAAGGGAGCAGTATGACTGCTCAGAGCTCCGGTACGAAACTGCAGAAAAACCTGAGTGTCTTGGATTAAGTTTAGAAGTGTGTGCAACAAGAGTGATGTAGTGGTGGGAGTCTGCTATAGACCACTGGACCAGGGGGATGAGGTGGATGAGGCTTTCTTCCGGCAGCTCACGGAAGCTACTAGATCGCATGCCCTGATTCTCATGGGTGACTTTAATTTTCCTGATATCTGCTGGGAGAGCAATACAGCGGTGCATAGACAATCCAGGAAGTTTTTGGAAAGCGTAGGGGACAATTTCCTGGCGCAAGTGCTAGAGGAGCCAACTAGGGGGGGTGCTTTTCTTGACCTGCTGCTCACAAACCGGGTAGAATTAGTGGGGGAAGCAAAAGTGGATGGGAATCTGGGAGGCAGTGACCATGAGTTGGTTGAGTTCAGGATCCTGACGCAGGGAAGAAAGGTAAGCAGCAGGATACGGACCCTGGACTTCAGGAAAGCAGACTTCGACTCCCTCAGGGAACGGATGGCCAGGATCCCCTGGGGGACTAACTTGAAGGGGAAAGGAGTCCAGGAGAGCTGGCTGTATTTCAAGGAATCCCTGTTGAGGTTACAGGGACAAACCATCCCGATGAGTCGAAAGAATAGTAAATATGGCAGGCGACCAGCTTGGCTTAATGGTGAAATCCTAGCGGATCTTAAACATAAAAAAGAAGCTTACAAGAAGTGGAAGGTTGGACATATGACCAGGGAAGAGTATAAAAATATTGCTCGGGCATGTAGGAATGTTATCAGGAGGGGCAAATCGCACCTGGAGCTGCAGCTAGCCAGAGATGTCAAGAGTAACAAGAAGGGTTTCTTCAGGTATGTTGGCAACAAGAAGAAAGCCAAGGAATGTGTGGGCCCCTTACTGAATGAGGGAGGCAACCTAGTGACAGAGGATGTGGAAAAAGCTAATGTACTCAATGCTTTTTTTGCCTCTGTTTTCACTAACAAGGTCAGCTCCCAGACTGCTGCGCTGGGCATCACAAAATGCGGAAGAGATGGCCAGCCCTCTGTGGAGATAGAGGTGGTTAGGGACTATTTAGAAAAGCTGGACGTGCACAAGTCCATGGGGACGGACGAGTTGCATCCGAGAGTGCTGAAGGAATTGGTGGCTGTGATTGCAGAGCCACTGGCCATTATCTTTGAAAATTCGTGGCGAACCGGGGAAGTCCCGGATGACTGGAAAAAGGCTAATGTAGTGCCAATCTTTAAAAAAGGGAAGAAGGAAGATCCTGGGAACTACAGGCCAGTCAGCCTCACCTCAGTCCCTGGAAAAATCATGGAGCAGGTCCTCAAAGAATCAATCCTGAAGCACTTGCATGAGAGGAAAGTGATCAGGAACAGCCAGCATGGATTCACCAAGGGAAGGTCATGCCTGACTAATCTAATCGCCTTTTATGATGAGATTACTGGTTCTGTGGATGAAGGGAAAGCAGTGGATGTATTGTATCTTGACTTTAGCAAAGCTTTTGACACTGTCTCCCATAGTATTCTTGTCAGCAAGTTAAGGAAGTATGGGCTGGATGAATGCACTATAAGGTGGGTAGAAAGCTGGCTAGATTGTCGGGCTCAACGGGTAGCGATCAATGGCTCCATGTCTAGTTGGCAGCCGGTATCAAGTGGAGTGCCCCAAGGGTCGGTCCTGGGGCCGGTTTTATTCAATATCTTCATAAATGATCTGGAGGATGGTGTGGATTGCACTCTCAGCAAATTTGCGGATGATACTAAACTGGGAGGAGTGGTAGATACGCTGGAGGGGAGGGATAGGATACAGAAGGACCTAGACCAATTGGAAGATTGGGCCAAAAGGAATCTGATGAGGTTCAATAAGGATAAGTGCAGGGTCCTGCACTTAGGACGGAAGAACCCAATGCACAGCTACAGACTAGGGACCGAATGGCTAGGCAGCAGTTCTGCGGAAAAGGACCTAGGGGTGACAGTGGACGAGAAGCTGGATATGAGTCAGCAGTGTGCCCTTGTTGCCAAGAAGGCCAATGGCATTTTGGGATGTAGAAGTAGGGGCATAGCGAGCAGATCGAGGGACGTGATCGTTCCCCTCTATTCGACATTGGTGAGGCCTCATCTGGAGTACTGTGTCCAGTTTTGGGCCCCACACTTCAAGAAGGATGTGGATAAATTGGAGAGAGTCCAGCGAAGGGCAACAAAAATGATTAGGGGACTGGAACACATGAGTTATGAGGAGAGGCTGAGGGAGCTGGGATTGTTTAGCCTGCAGAAGAGAAAAATGAGGGGGGATTTGATAGCTGCTTTCAACTACCTGAAAGGGGGTTCCAAAGAGGATGGCTCTAGACTGTTCTCAATGGTAGCAGATGACAGAACGAGGAGTAATGGTCTCAAGTTGCAGTGGGGGAGGTTTAGATTGGATATTAGGAAAAACTTTTTCACTAAGAGGGTGGTGAAACACTGGAATGCGTTACCTAGGGAGGTGGTAGAATCTCCTTCCTTAGAGGTTTTTAAGGTCAGGCTTGACAAAGCCCTGGCTGGGATGATTTAACTGGGAATTGGTCCTGCTTTGAGCAGGGGGTTGGACTAGATGACCTTCTGGGGTCCCTTCCAACCCTGATATTCTATGATTCTATGATTCTACAGACAGCCCCCCAACCTGAAGCAAATACTCACCAGCATCCATATACCACACAACAGAACCACTAACCCAGGAACCTATCCTTGCAACAAAGCCCGTTGCCAACTGTGTCCACATATCTATTCAGGGGACACCATCATAGGGCCTAATCACATCAGCCACACTATCAGAGGCTTGTTCACCTGCACATCCACCAATGTGATATATGCCATCATGTGCCAGCAATGCCCCTCTGCCATGTACATTGGTCAAACTGGACAGTCTCTACGTAAAAGAGTAAATGGACACAAATCAGATGTCAAGAATTATAACATTCATAAACCAGTCGGAGAACATTTCGGTCTCTTTGGTCACTTGATTACAGACCTAAAAGTCACAATATTACAACAAAAAGACTTCAAAAACAGACTCCAAGGAGAGACTGCTGAGTTGGAATTAATTTGCAAACTGGATACAATTACCTTAGGCTTGAAGAGAGACTGGGAGTGGATGGGTCATTACACAAAGTAATACTATTTCCCCATAAAGAAAAGGAGGACTTGTGGCACCTTAGAGACTAACCAATTTATTAGAGCATAAGCTTTCGTGAGCTACAGCTCACTTCATCAGATGCATATCGTGGAAACTGCAGCAGACTTTATATATACACACAGAGAATATGAACCAATACCTCCTCCCACCCCACTGTCCTGCTGGTAATAGCTTATCTAAAGTGATCATCAGGTGGGCCATTTCCAGCACAAATCCAGGTTCTCACCCTCCACCCCCCCACTTTAGATAAGCTATTACCAGCAGGACAGTGGGGTGGGAGGAGGTATTGGTTCATATTCTCTGTGTATATATAAAGTCTGCTGCAGTTTCCACGATATGCATCTGATGAAGTGAGCTGTAGCTCACGAAAGCTTATGCTCTAATAAATTGGTTAGTCTCTAAGGTGCCACAAGTACTCCTTTTCTTTTTGCAAATACAGACTAACACGGCTGTTACTCTGAAACTATTTCCCCATGTTTATTTCCCCCCCCCCCCCGCCCACTGTTCCTCAGACGTTCTTGTCAACTGCTGGAAATGGCTCACCTTGATTATCACTACAAAAGGTTTTCTTCTCCGCCCCCACCCCCCACCCCCGGCTCTCCTGCTGGTATTAGCTCATCTTAAGTGATCACGCTCCTTACAGTGTGTATGGTAACACCCACTGTTTCATGTTCTCTGTGTATATAAATCTCCACTGAATGCTCCAGTATTTTCCACTGAATGCATCCGATGAAGTGATCTGTAGCTCATGAAAGCTCATGCTCAAATAAATTGGTTAGTCTCTAAGGTGCCACAAGTCCTCCTTTTCTTTTTGCGAATACAGACTAACATGGCTGCTACTCTGAAACCTATTTAATACTGGTCCATCCAATGTTGGCGCATAGTTCAATTTCTTGCTGTTAGTACATTTCAGTTATTCTTAAAATTAAAAAGTTTATATAATCTTAGAGGAAACATTTTTTTTATTTGCTTATATATGGCATGAATAAATACAGATTTATAGATCCTAGATTGCAAATATATTGTCTTCTATGACAGGGATAAATCATGCATGTAAATCGTGCATCAAAGTTTTGAAATGGGCTACCAATGCAATAAAAAATAAATTATTGAAAAGTTTAACAAATGGAGGTGAGGGACACACTCCTCGCCTGGGGCACCATTTGGTCTAGGGCCGTCCCTGACTGTGATCATCTGATCTGCCCTTCTCTGTAACACAGGCCAGGGAACTGCCCTGAAATAATTCCTAGAGCAGAACTTTTAGAAAAAATCCCATCTTGATTTAAAAATTCAGTCCAACTTGCCCCACAATTCTCCCGAAAACCTCCATCATCATAGGAGCACCAGCCCACCAACAAAACTTCAAAACCCAAATGGAAATATAGCTCCAGCTCACCTCACTCCTCAACCTCCCAACCAGCTAACAGCCCACAGATGAGACAGAAATCCCCGGTCACCAGCCCCCTCCCCACACACAGAACACTTACCTTCTCTGAGGTTCCCCCAGGACTTGGAAGAGTCTTGGGGAGGTGAAGTTCCATAAACATATAAGAAATGCTATCATGGCCCATCTGGAATGTGATGGTAAGTGACTAGTTGCTGTTTTTCTCTACTCTCAAAGCCACAGCACCGGCAATGGCCAGACTGTCAAGGATAGGGCCTCTGTCTGCTGCTGAGAAGGGCAAACTTGAGGAGGTAGAAAAAGAAGACTTGGGACAACATGTTTGTAGCGCTCAAGGCAGAATCCCAGAGGGAAACCAGACTGGTGGAGGGGTGGAGGCAGTACATGGGGACTCAGAGGAACAAGGAAATGCAGCTCTCCCAGGAGATCATGGCAGTGGCTACGGACAATGTAGCAGTGGCCAGGGACAGCAGCACCATGGCCAAGGAGAGCACAGAAAAAACAGGGAGATGCAGAGGCTATCCTGAGCCAGAATGCTCTCCTGCAAAACACGTTTCTGCTCGGCCAGAGCCCTGCAATCCCAAAATTTAGGACTCAGTCATGTCCCTCAACCCCTGGGCAATACTGCCTACAGGAACCAGACTCAACTCCTCCACACTGTACCCCTACAGGAGTGCACCAGCAGCAATTTCCATCTCAAAACCAATGCCTGGGACCTGAGAACACTGGATCCTGGGAGCCCAGCATTGCTTAGCCCAGCAGTGCCCCTGAAAAATTTGAGCCACAGCGCTCAACCCCAGACTCCACATGGACAAGAAGAGGCAGAGGGAAGGTGAACACATGCTGCCTGTTACTTTAAGCACTCTTCCACACACCACAACCTTGCTCTGTTGCATGGGTCATACTGTTGCAATTTCCATTTTGTTTGAACTATTGCTTTAATTAAAGGTTTTTTTATAGTTGGTTAGTTAGTAGATTGTTTGGTTAAAATATATTTTCAAATATTGTTATTTTGCCATTGGTTTAATTAAAACTTTACTTTTGGTTCTGGAATTGTTCCTTTATAAGAAGAACAGAAGAAGGGCCATACTGGGTCAGACCAAAGGTCCATCCAGCCCAGTATCCTGTCTACCAACAGTGGCCAATGTCAGGTGCCCCAGAAGGAGTGAACCTAACAGGTAATGATCAAGTGATCTCTCTCCTGCCATCCATTGCCACCCTCTGACAAACAGAGGCTAGGGACACCATTCCTTACCCATCCTGGCTAATAGCCATTAATGGACTTAACCTCCATGAATTTATCCAGTTCTCTTTTAAACCCTGTTACAGTCCTAGCCTTCACAACCTCCTCAGGCAAGGAGTTCCACAGGTTGACTGTGCACTGAGTGAAGAAGAACTTCCTTTTATTTGTTTTAAACCTGCTACCCATTAATTTCATTTGGTGGCTCCTAGTATTTTATATTATGGGAACAAGTAAATAACTTTTCCTTATTCACTTTCTCCACACTACTCATGATTTTATATACCTCTATCATATCCCCCCTTAGTCTCCTCTTTTCCAAGCTGAAAAGTCCAAGCCTCTTTAATCTCTCCTCATATGGGACCCGTTCCAAAACCCTAATCATTTTAGTTGCTCTTCTCTGAACCTTTTCTAATGCCAGTATATCTTTTTTGAGATGAGGATCCATATCTATACGCAGTATTCAAGATGTGGGTGTACCATGGATTTATATAAGGGCAATAAGATATTCTCCGTCTTATTCTCTATCCCTTTTTTAAATGATTCCTAACATCCTGTTTGCTTTTTTGACTGCCGCTGCACACTGCGTGGATGTCTCCAGAGAACTACCCACGATGACTCCAAGGTCTTTCTCCTGATTAGTTGTAGCTAAATTAGCCCCCATCATATTGTATGTATAGTTGGAGTTATTTTTTCCAATGTGCATTACTTTACATTTATCCACATTAAATTTCATTTGCCATTTTGTTGCCCAATCACTTAGTTTTGTGAGACCTTTTAGAAGTTCTTCACAGTCTGCTTTGGTCTTAATTATCTTGAGCAGTTTAGTATCATCTGCAAACTTTGCCACCTCACTGTTTACCCCTGTCTCCAGATCATTTATGGATAAGTTGAATAGGATTGGTCCTAGGATTACCCTTGGGGAACATCGCTAGTTACCTCTCTCCATTCTGAAAATTTACCATTTATTCCTACCCTTTGTTCCCTGTCTTTCAACCAGTTCTCAATCCATGAAAGGCTCTTCCCTCTTATCCCATGACAACTTAATTTACATAAGAGCCTTTGGTGAGGGACCTTGTCAAAGGCTTTCTGAAAATCTAAGTACACTATGTCCACTGGATCCCCCTTGTCCACATGTTTGTTGACCCCCTCAAAGAACTCTAATAGATTAGTAAGATGTGATCTCTCTTTACAGAAACATGTTAACTTTTGTGCAACAATTTATGTTCTTCTATGTGTCTGACAATTTTATTCTTTACTATTGTTTTAACTAATTTGCCTGGTACTGACGCTAGAAGGTCTGTAGAGCCCTTCTTAAATATTGGCGTTACATTAGCTATCTTCCAGTCATTGGGTACAGTAGCTGATGTAAAGGACAGGTTACAAACCATAGTTAATAGTTCCACAATTTCACATTTGAGTTCTTTCAGAACTCTTGGGCGAATGCCATCTGGTCCCGGTGACTTGTTACTGTTAAGTTTCTCAATTAATTCCAAAAAGTCCTCTAGTGACACTTCAATCTGTGACAATTCCTCAGATTTGTCACCGACAAAAGACGGCTCAGGTTTGGGAATCTCCCTCACATCCTCAGCCGTGAAGACTGAAGCAAAGAATAATAAAAAATTTATAATAAAAACCATTCACAATCCATCCACTATGAGTCATTATTGCATTTAACTCAAAAATCCTTTAAATAAAGCTGAAATAATTCATGGGGTTTTACAAAAATACTTAGGGAACATTCCACTTCTACCACCTATACGCAACACCAATACTCACAATGTGTCTATCCCGACACCCGCTCCATTGGCTGACAGCTGCACATCTTCAGGCCTGAGACTCAAAATATGAACCATAGGCATCCCTGATAATATTCCCCGGGGTGTTAGCACCAGGCTGGCTGCTTGACCTGCCAAGCAAGTCTCTGAACCTCAGCCTCCTATCCATTGTTAAGATTTTCTTCATTGCTCACCAATACTGTGTAGAACATGATATGCAGTTATAAAGCCTGGGATGTTTCTTCTGCTGCTTCCAACCTATTCGATAAATAGCACCATCTGCCTTTCAAACAGCCAAATGCACTTTCCACCACCATTCTGCGATAGTTAAATGTTCCTTCCTTCTGTCCAAGAGGCCTGTGCATAGTTTCACTAACCAGGGCATCAGAGGACAAGCTGGGTCTCCAGAATAACCAGATCAGCCTCTACACCATTAATGTCCACAGTACTCCTGGGGGGGCAAACAGTCCTTCCTCCATTCATCTCAATAGAACTGAGTTTATAAATTCAGCCATGACCTCCTGAGCCTTACCCAGCTGTAGGACCTGGCTAGACAGCACCTTATCAATGGCATATCCCAGTGGCTCTCAACCTTTCCAGACAACTGTACCCCTTTCAGGAGTCTGATTTGTCTTGTGTACTTCCAAGTTTCACTTCACTTTAAAACTATTTGCTTACAAAAGCAGACATAAAAATACAAAAGTGTCACAGCAAAGTAATACTGAAAAATTGCTACTTTCTCATTTATACCATATCATTATAAAATAAATCAATTGGAATATAAATATTGTACTTACATTTCAGTGTATAGTCTATCAAGCCATATAAACAAGTCTCTGTCTATATGAAATGTTAGTTTGTCCTGACTTCGCTCGTGCTTTTTATGTAGCCTGTTGTAAAACAAGGCAAATATCTAGATGAGTTGATGTACCCCCTGGAAGACCTTCGTGTACCCCTGATTGAGAACCACTGGCATAGCAGACCTGTCTGAGGATGGCCCCAGGAGCTGATCCCCTGCTTTGAATTGGTTGGCTCGAAAGCAGTAACACTCTGGGGTGCTCAGCTTCCATGTTGGTTCTCTCTGCACATTTCTGAAAAAAAGGTCATCCTCCCCACCCTGAAGTTCGAGGCCTGCAGAATGATCCTTTCCTACCAATCCACACTGGTTTCCCAGGCCCATAAGTGTAGGCCATGGCCTGACTACATCTCCCATAATGCAACTCGATCTCCCCAATTGCTGAGCCACCACAGTGCATCATGGGAGTCCCTGGACCTGGTTCATTATAGAAGATGTACAAATAGTTTTGATGAAAGATTTTAAACCAGCCCTAAGCAAAAGTCACAAATGTACAAGAGAAAATGGCAAACACCACAGGGGACATTGTTTTAACCAGAATAGATTTCCTTTGCAATATGAAAGCATCGTAAAGCCACATACAAATTAGACCAGCAGCACAGGAGAGCTGCTGCCTTTTATTAGTAGTATTTTGGTAGTACCTAGAGGCTGCAGCAAACCCCAGGCCTCCATTGTACATGGCACTGTACACACACCGAGTGAGAGCCAGTCCCTGCCACCAGAGAGCTTAATAAAGGCCAGGAAAGGAAATGGAGGCACAGATAGGAGAAGGGACTTGCCCAAGGCCACCCAGCAAGTCAGGGTCAGAGCTGGGAACAGTCAGTACTCCAGACCCCGTGCTGCCTCTCCTCTCCTCTCTCACTGACTTCTGCCTCAGCCTCTGCAAGCTTTAAACCAGCCCCCGAGGTTCTGTAACTTAGAATAATAGAACCACAGAGTTAGAAGGGACCGCAAGGGCCATCTAGTAAAATCCCCTACCAAGTTGCAGGATTTGTTGTGTCTAAACCATCCCAGACAGATGGCTCCAGCCTCCTTTTGAAAAACTCCAGTGAAGGAGCTTCCACACCCTCCCGAGGCAGTTTGTTCCATTGTCCTGCTGTTCATAGAATCATAGAATATCAGGGTTGGAAGGGACCCCTGAAGGTCATCTAGTCCAACCCCCTGCTCGAAGCAGGACCAATTCCCAGTTAAATCATCCCAGCCAGGGCTTTGTCAAGCCTGACCTTAAAAACCTCTAAGGAAGGAGATTCTACCACCTCCCTAGATAACGCATTCCAGTGTTTCACCACCCTCTTAGTGAAAAAGTTTTTCCTAATATCCAATCTAAACCTCCCCCACTGCAACTTGAGACCATTACTCCTCGTTCTGTCATCTGCTACCATTGAGAACAGTCTAGAGCCATCCTCTTTGGAACCCCCTTTCAGGTAGTTGAAAGCAGCTATCAAATCCCCCCTCATTCTTCTCTTCTGCAGGCTAAACAATCCCAGCTCCCTCAGCCTCTCCTCATAACTCATGTGTTCTAGACCCCTAATCATTTTTATTGCCCTTCGCTGGACTCTCTCCAATTTATCCACATCCTTCTTGTAGTGTGGGGCCCAAAACTGGACACAGTACTCCAGATGAGGCCTCACCAATGTCGAATAGAGGGGAACGATCACGTCCCTCGATCTGCTCGCTATGCCCCTACTTATACATCCCAAAATGCCATTGGCCTTCTTGGCAACAAGGGCACACTGCTGACTCATATCCAGCTTCTCGTCCACTGTCACCCCTAGGTCCTTTTCCGCAGAACTGCTGCCTAGCCATTCGGTCCCTAGTCTGTAGTCTGTTCTTACAGGTAGAAAGTTTTTCCTGAGATTTAATCTAAACCTGCTAGCCTGTCGTTTGAACCTGTTGCCTCTTGTCCTGTGTTCTCTGTGTTTCTTCCCCTAAAGCCCCCGGGAAATCAGTGACCCTCATGGCTGTGAGAAGTCACCGTCCCTGCTCACTGAATGGTGCCTGCATGTCCCTCCCAGCTGCCCCAGACATGCCACTGTCAATTGAAAAGCTCCAGACAGGGACTCTGTGTCCCTGCTCAGCTCTGGCCTCTCAGTGGGATTCTGGCAGAGGTGTATGGCTGGCAAGAAAACATGGATTTCTGGAAATAATCCAATTGACTAATTGGTAAGAAATCACTTAATCTCTTGGTAATTGATTTGCTGTGACCCTGAGAGGTGAGACATGGTGGGAACATGACAGCTGGGCTGGGCAGAGCCCTGGAGAACACATAGCCAGGACTGTCGCTCAGCTGACAAGGGCTCAGCGAGGGAGGGGCAGAAGGCCTGTTGAAATTAGACAGACGTGAGGAGACCGAACCCACAGTGGATGAGGAGCTGGAAATAGGGTTCCCCCACAAACCTGGAGCTTTGCCCCTGCCCTGAGCATACAGAGACCTCTCCTTCTCCTCCTGGGACATGGAGCCCTTCCTGGCCGCACTGCTGGGACACCAACAGTGCCTGGGGAAAGACAACTCTGGAGTTGGAAACACCTTGTAAACTGCAGTCAGGGAGAGCAAATCCCAGGGAGGACAACAAAACTCCTGTCTTCACGGATGTGAAAGTGTAACCTGAGTGCTGCCCCAGCCCGACTCCTAAGCACTCAGTAAAACCTCTCCCAAGAGTAAGGTGGGGCTTTAAATGTGAACTAGCTCATCCGTCAGGGATGGGGAGAACAGACTAAAGCTCAAATGCTGCTGATGCAGCTACTTTATGCTGCTAATCCAATCACTCTGCCACGCTAATCCAACCACTCCATCGTGTTCTGCAGTGTGACTGCTCCCCTCCTGTGAGGCTAACTTGAGAGGAGTTAATTCTGGCTTTGTCTCCACTAGCACAATTGTTGGTAAAAATTTTGTCAGTCAGCGGTGTGAAAAAAACACCCCACAACAGACATAAATGTCACCGACAAAAGCGCCAGCATGGACAGCGCCATGTTGATGGGAGACGCTCTCCTGCCCACATAGCTACAGCCACTCTTTGGGGGTGGTTTCATTATGCCGGCAGGAGAGCAGCCACACACGAGACCTTACAGCGGCACGGTCAGTCGTGTAAACATAGCCACGGTGTTCAAGCTAACACTGCAGGGAAGACAAGCCCTGAGAGTGTGAAACATCCTCATTTCTAAAGCTGGGTAGGAAATGTTTTTCCAATCCAAGGAAAACTTTTGAGACTTCAAAAAAATTCCCAGTCCTAAATCAGAACAAAAAGTCAAAATCTCAAAAAAAAAAAAAAAATCACAAAGCAATAATCAGAAATAAATCAGTTCAGGTCAATCAATAATTTGAAAAAAAGAAAAGGAGGACTTGTGGCACCTTAGAGACTAACCAATTTATTTGAGCATGAGCTTTCGTGATGCATCCGATGAAGTGAGCTGTAGCTCACGAAAGCTTATGCTCAAATAAATTGGTTAGTCTCTAAGGTGCCACAAGTACTTTTCTTTTTGCGAATACAGACTAACACGGCTGTTACTCTGAAACCTGTCAATAATTTGAAAACATTTCATTTTGATTTTCACCTTTTTTGTCACAAATAACTTTAAATTTCGACATGAAAAGTTGTTTCAAATAAAAAACCCATTTCACTAGACTTTTCAACAATTTTGAAACTCTTTTTTTCAAAATTTTTGGCACAGGAAATTTGTTGATACCCACCTTTCCTGTAAAATGCTTCAGTTCTGATAAATCAGCATTTTTCAACAGAAAAACGTTTTATCAAAAAACTACCAAACAGCAGTACTAATTTCCCCATTCATAGAATCATAGAATATCAGGGTTGGAAGGGACCTCAGGAGGTCATCTAGTCCAACCCCCTGCTCAAAGCAGGACCAACCCCAACTAAATCATCCCAGCCAGGGCTTTGTCAAGCCTGACCTTAAAAACTTCTAAGGAAGGAGATTCCACCACCTCCCTAGATAACGCATTCCAGTGTTTCACCACCCTCCTAATGAAAACGTTTTTTCTAATATCCAACCTAAACCTCCCCCACTTCAACTTGAGACCATTACTCCTTGTTCTGTCATCCGCTACCACTGAGAACAGTCTAGATCCATCCTCTTTGGAACCCCCTTTCAGGTAGTTGAAAGCAGCTATCAAATCCCTGCTCATTCTTCTCTTCCGCAGACTAAACATTCGCAGTTCCCTCAGCCTCTCTTCATAAGTCATGTGTTCCAGTCTCCTAATCATTTTTATTGCCCTCCGCTGGATGTTTTCCAATTTTTCCGTATCCTTCGTGTAGTGTGGGGCCCAAAACTGGACACATGAGGCCTCACCAATGTCAAATAGAAGGGAACGATCACATCCCTCAATCTGCTGGCAATGCCCCTACTTATACATCCCAAAATGCCATTGGCCTTCTTGGCAACAAGGCCACACTGTTGACTCATATCCAGCTTCTCATCCACTGTAACCCCTAGGTCCTTTTCTGCAGAACTGCTGCCGAGCCATTCGGTCCCTAGTCTGTAGCGGTGCATGGGATTCTTCCGTCCTAAGTGCAGGACTCTGCACTTGTCCTTGTTGAACCTCATCAGATTTCTTGTGGCCCAATCCTCTCATTTGTCTAGGTCCCTCTGTATCCTATCCCTACCCTCCAGCAGATCTACCTCTCCTCCCAGTTTAGTGTCATCTGCAAACTTGCTGAGGGTACAATCCACACTATCCTCCAGATCATTAATGAAGATATTGAACAAAACTGGCCCAAGGGCCGACCCTTGGGGCACTTCTCTTGATACCAGCTGCCAACTAGACATGGAGCCATTGATCACTACCCGTTGAGCCCGACAATCTAGCCAGCTTTCTATCCACCTTATCGTCCATTCATCCAGCCCATACTTTAACTTACTGGCAAGAATACTGTGGGAGACCATGTCAAACACTTTGCTAAAGTCAAGGAACAACACGTTCACTGCTTTCCCCTCATCCACAGGGCCAGTTATCTCGTCGTAGAAGGCAATTAGATTAGTCAGGCATGACCTTCCCTTGGTGAATCCATGCTGACTGTTCCTGATCACTTTCCTCTCCTCTAAGTGCTTCAGAATTGATTCCTTGAGGACCTGCTCCATGATTTTTCCAGGGGCTGAGTTGAGGCTGACTGGCTTGTAGTTCCCCGGATCCTCCTTCTACCCTTTTTTAAAGATGGGCACTACATTAGCCTTTTTCCAGTCTTCCGGGACCTCCCCCGATCGCCATGTGTTTTCAAAGATAATGGCCAATGGCTCTGCAATCACATCTGCCAACTCCTTTAGCACTCTCGGATGCAGTGCATCCGTCCCCATGGACTTGTGCTCGTCCAGCTTTTCTAAATAGTCCCGAACCACTTCTTTCTCCACAGAGGGCTGGTCACCTCCTCCCCATGCTGTGCTGCCCAGTGCAGCAGTCTGGGAGCTGACCTTGTTCGTGAAGACAGGTACAAAAAGCATTGAGTACATTAGCTTTTTCCACATCCTGTCGCTAGGTTGCCTCCCTCATTCAGTAAGAGGCCCATACTTTCCTTGACTTTCTTCTTGTTACTAACATACCTGAAGAAACCCTTCTTGTTACTCTTAACATCTCTTGCTAGCTGCAACTCCAGGTGTGATTTGGCCTTCCTGATTTCACTCCTGCATGCCCGAGCAATATTTTTGTACTCTTCCCTGGTCATTTGTCCAATCTTCCACTTTTTGTAAGCTTCTTTTTTGTGTTTAAGATCAGCAAGGATTTCACTGTGAAGCCAAGCTGGTTGTCTGCCATATTTACTATTCTTTCTACACATCGGGATGGTTTGTCCCTGTAACCTCAATAAGGATTCTTTAATATACAGCCAGCTCTCCTGGACTCCTTTCCCCCTCATGTTGTTCTCCCAGGGGATCTTGCCCATCAGTTCCCTGAGGTTGTCAAAGTCTGCTTTTCTGAAGTCCAGGGTCCGTATTCTGCTGCTTTCCTTTCTTCCTTGTGTCAGGATCCTGAACTCGACCATCTCAAGGTCACTGCCTCCCAGGTTCCCATCTTCTTTTGCTTCCCCTACTAATTCTTCCCGGTTTGTGAGCAGCAGGTCAAGAAGATCTCTGCCCCTAGTTGGTTCCTCCAGCACTTGCACCATGAAATTGTCCCCTACATTTTCCAAAAACTTCCTGGATTGTCTGTGCACCGCTGTATTGCTCTTCCAGCAGATATCAGGGTGATTGAAGTCTCCCATGAGAACCAGGGCATGAAATCTAGTAACTTCTGCGAGTTGCCGGAAGAAAGCCTCGTCCACCTCATCCCCCTGGTCTGGTGGTCTACAGTAGACTCCCACCACGACATCACCCTTGTTGCTCACACTTCTAAAAACTTAATCCAGAGACTCTCAGGTTTTTCTGCAGTTTCATACTTGAGCTCTGAGCAGTCATACTGCTCTCTTACATACAGTGCAACTCCCCCACCTTTTCTGCCCTTCCTGAACAGCTTATATCCATCCATGACAGTACTCCAGTCATGTGAGTTAACCCACCAAGTCTCTGTTATTCCAATCACATCATAATTCCTTGACTGTGCCAGGACTTCCAGTTCTCCCTGCTTGTTTCTCAGGCTTCTTGCCTATAGGCACTTGAGATAACTTGCTGTTTGTCCTGCTTTCTTAGTATGAGGCAGGAGCCCTCCCCTTTTGTGTTCTCCTGCTCGTGCTTCCTCCCGGTATGCCATGTCCCCACTTACCTCAGGGCTTTGGTCTCCTTCCCCCGGTGAACCTAGTTTAAAGCCCTCCTCACTAGGTCAGCCAGCCTGCTTCCGAAGATGCTCTTCCCTCTCTTCGTTAAGTGGAGACTGTCTCTGCCTAGCACTCCTCCTTCTTTGAATACCATCCCATGGTCAAATAATCCAAAGCCTTCTCTCTGACACCACCTGCGTAGCCATTCATTAACTTCCACAATTCGACAGTCTCTGCCCAGGCCTTTTCCTTCTACGGGGAGGATGGACGAGAACACCACTTGTGCCTCAAACTCCTTTATCCTTCTTCCCAGAGCCACGTAGTCCACAGTGATCCTACCACCA
This sequence comes from Lepidochelys kempii, assembly GCF_965140285.1. Taxonomy (NCBI): domain Eukaryota; kingdom Metazoa; phylum Chordata; order Testudines; family Cheloniidae; genus Lepidochelys; species Lepidochelys kempii. The sequence continues at coordinate 6,202,949 of NC_136404.1, forward strand.
CCACCCGCCTCCTCCTCTTGGGAGCAGTAGTCGTGGAACCCCCATCCCTAGGACAGTGCATCCCATGCCTTCCAATCAGCGGAGTCTCCTTCTGCTCCCTTCCCTCAGACGTATCATCTAGTCCACTCTCTGCATTAGTACGTGTGGGGAGAACATGAAAACAGTTGCTTACCTGTATCTGCATTGCTGGTACATGGATGCTCCCCTTTCTTCTTCTGGAGGTCACATGCTGCCAAATTACTTCACCGTCCTCCTGTCCCCACAGTGCAGCCTGCTCTGAATCATCAGAACCTTGTGCCTGTAGAAGCATATCCTGACGTCGGTCCAGGAAATCTTCAGTTTCTCTTATGCAATGCAGCGTCGATACCTGTTGCTCCAGACCTTGAATCTTCTGTTCCAATATGGAGACCAGCTTGCACTTTGTACAGACAAAGTCGCTTCTGTCCTGTGGAAGAAAGACAAACATGGCACATCCAGTGCAGGTCACAACAGCTGAACGCTCCCCATCCATATTACCTTCCTTCTATGAGCTTCTTCAGGAGTTGTAGTAACTACTAGGAGAAGCCAGCAAGTTGTAAGCCTCAGTGGGCTCTCCCCAGGTGAACTCCCTCTGTTAGCCTCTCTGCTGTTTGCTGCCCAGCTGGTTCACAGCTGACTGGCTTTTTATAACAGTCAGGCCCACTCAAGGCTCACCTGGAACAAAGCACTCCCAATTCACACTTTTCAAACAACCAATCAAGCACACGGTCAAACTGTCCCCACAACAGACACTCAGACACTCAGATAACCAACACAGCCTCCCTAATGCAGCCCTTAGCGTACCTCCTCTCAGGCAGATCCCAGGCAAACTCCCTCTGTTAGCCTCTCTGCTGTTGCAGTGTTGGTTCAAGGGCTTTACCCAGGAAGTACTTTTGGTCCTCCAAGCCCCACAAACTATGCTACCTACTATTGAACCCATCAGCTGGCATTTTATCTATGATCTGTTGTACATGGAAAGAGCCAGAGCATTCCTGTAACAGTCAGTAGTTTGGTTCTGCAGGAGCCTCTAAAAGATCTTGGCTTCCTCTCCGAGCTGCCAGAGTGATTTACACAAAAAAGGGCTATTCCCAGAGTAGCGCAGATTCCACATAAGTCCCCTTGGAGGTAGTGAAGCAAAGACCATGGGACATACAGCTCCAGACCAGGTGCACAGGCTGTGGCTGATCAAACTGGCTGCTCTCAGCTCGCTAGGATATTTCTGCAAACAGAAGGGTTTAATTAAAGCCCAGAGCTTCCTGCAGAAGGGGAGGGATCCCTGTACAGGGAACTGCTCCTCCATCCGCCCAACCCCCATGCATCCAGATCCCCTCATACCCAGACCCTCCTGCTGAGACTCACCCCTCCGCACTTAGAACCCCCTCCTGATGAGCCCCATTCCCTGGCACTTGGACCACCCCGATGAGCCACCTGTATCCGGATCCCCACCCCACTGAGCCCCACCTAGCTGCACTTGGACCCCCCTGCAGAGCCCCATTACTGTTGCACCCAGAACCCCCCAACAAGCCCCTGTGCATCCAGATCTCCTCCCACACCCAGATCTCCCACTGAGTTTCCAGCACCCAGATTGCCCCACCCAGAACCCTCTCAACCCACACCTGGATCCCCCACACTGAGCCCCTCCACACTTGGATCCCCCACACTCTCCGAGGTGGAGCACAGCCTGGTGCTGTCTGAACTCCTGCCTCCTGTTTCAAATGGATTCCAGCCACATTCTGGCCAGGCCCCCAGAGCAGGGCTGTGTCCGGGCCAGACCAAACAGCACTGTCTGCTTAACAACTGCAGTGCCAGGCGCGCATCAAAGGGAGCAGCCAGAAAGCACAGTGCACATTTACTGCCTTGTACCGCCAGGGGGGCATGTCCCACCTCAGCCAAGGGAGCCCTGTCCCTTCTCCAGTCCCTGCGACCACGCAGCCTGCCCAGGAGCAGAGGCGGATGGACTACAGAAGGTGTAATGAAGGGCATTCAACATTCTTTTGTCTTGACCCCTTACAGCTTCTTGCAGGTCCTGGGGAGCTGCTGTGCCCTCTGGCTCTGCACCGGTCACACAGGCTGCAGGGTGTGGGCCAGACAGCCTGCAGCGTCCCTTGGCTTGAGTCTCTGCCTTCACACTGTAGCTTGGGGAGCTTATTGAAGTTAATTGTTGGAACAGACTAGCTAAGAGGTTACACCCCCCCCCCCCGGCACTTCCCGCCTGCTCCCAGAATGCAGCAGTAGATTCCCATCGTTCTTATACACCCTCTGGGGCTGTTTATTGGGGAAAGAGGGAAGGGACTTCCGTTTTTCCTCACACCCTTTTCCAGACCCTGGTGGTAAAGGAGCCATATGTGCAAGGCAGCCACTGCCCAGCGACATGATGCCCCAGGCTGGGGAGCAGACTCAGGAGAGGTGGACTAACACTTCCTATATCCCGCACCTCATTCACCCAACTTGTCCAAGGATGTGGGAAGGAGACCGTTAATAGAATAATAAAATCATAGAAGATTAGGGTTTTTAGAGACCTCAGGAGGTCATCTAGCCCAACCCCCTGCTCAAAGCAGGACCAACCCCAACTAAATCATCCCAGCCTGGGCTTTGTCAAGCTGGGCCTTAAAAACCTTTAAGGAGGGAGATTCCACCACCTCCATAGGGAACCCATTCCAGTGTTTCACCACCCTCCTAGTGAAATAGTTTTTCCTAATATCCAACCTAAACCTCCCCCACTGCAACTTAAGACCATTGCTTCTTGTTCTGTCATCTGCCACCACTGAGAACAGCCGAGCTCCATCCTCTTTGGAACCTCCCTTCAGGTAGTTGAAGGCTGCTATCAAATCCCCCCTCACTCTTCTCTTCTGCAGACTAAATAAGCCCAGTTCCCTCAGCCTCTTCTTGTAAATCATGTGCCCCAACCCACTAATAATTTTTGTTGCCCTCCACTGGACTCTCTCCAATTTGTCCACATCCCTTCTGTAGTGGGGGGACCAAAACTGGATGCAATACTCCAGGTGTGGTCTCACCAGTGCCGAATAGAGGGGAATAATCACTTTCCTCGATCTGCTGGCAATGCTCCTACTAATACAGCCCAGTATGCCATTGGCCTTCTTGGCAACAAGGGCACACTGCTGACTCATACCCAGCTTCTCATCCACTGTAGCCCCCAGGTCCTTTTCTGCAGAACTGCCGCTTAGCCAGTCAGTCCCCCAGCCTGTAGCAATGCATGGGATTATTCCATCCTAAATGCAGGACTCTGCCCTTTTTTCAGAGTAACAGCCGTGTCAGTCTGTATTCGCAAAAAGAAAAGGAGTCCTTGTGGCACCTTAGAGACTAACCAATTTATTTGAACATAAGCTTTCGTGAGCTACAGCTCACTTCATTGGATGCATACTGTGGAAAATACAAAAGATGTTTTTATACACACAAACCATGAAAAAACGGGTGTTTATCACTACAAAAGGTTTTCTCTCCACCCACCCCACTCTCCTGCTGGTAATAGCTTATCTAAAGTGATCACTCTCCTTACAATGTAACAGCCGTGTCAGTCTGTATTCGCAAAAAGAAAAGGAGTAGTTGTGGCACCTTAGAGACTAACCAATTTATTTGAGCATTGGTTAGTGTCTAAGGTGCCACAAGTACTCCTTTTCTCCTTACAATGTGTATGATAATCAAGGTGGGCCATTTCCAGCACAAATCTCTGACTCTGCCCTTGTCCTTGTTGAACCTCATCAGATTTCTTTTGGCCCAGTCCTCCAATTTGTCTAGGACATTCTGGACCCTATCCCTACCCTCCAGTGGTAGGTACCCTCTACCTCTCCCCACAGCTTAGTGTCATCCGTGAACTTGCTGAGGGTGCAATCCATCCCATCATCCGATCATTAATGAAGATGTTGAACAAAACTGACCTGAGGACTGACCCCTGGGGCACTCTGCTTGATATCTGCAGCCAACTAGACATCGAACCGTTGATCACTTCCTGCTGAGCCCGACGATCTAGCCAGCTTTCTATCCACCTTATAACCCATTTATCCAATCCACACTTCTTTAACTCACTGGCAAGAATACTATGGGAGACCGTGTCAAAACCTTTGTTCAAATGCTCTGTCACACTGTGCCTCCTTTAGTCAAGCCAGATGTGGGTCCCACAGGGACTCACCACAGCTGGTCTGACTCTGAGCCCTGGCCAGTCAGAAGGGAAGCAAAAGGTGGGGACGTCAATCAAAATGGTGAATGGGAAAGGAGCCCCCCAAACCTTTCACTTGACCCAAACCACTTCCACCTGTCTGAAAAGAGCAGAACTTACTCTTTCTTTCTTTCTTTCTTTCTTTCTTTCTTTCTTTCTTTCTTTCTTTCTTTCTTTCTTTCTTTCTTTCTTCAGTCCAAGGATCACAAACACATGGATTCCACTTTGCAGCACCCCAGTGTAATTCCAAAACCCATTTTAAAAATGGGTAAACTGAGGCACAGAGGTAACCTGCCAAGGGTTTCTTTAAAAAGTTGTCTTGGGCCCTTTGTAAAAATAAAGGAGACCTGAATGGGTTTGCCTTCTTTGCTTTGCTTGTTTTTTAGCTAGAAGCATCAGGAATGCCCAACCTGGTGTTGCTGGACTGCTGTTTGGAAAATATGTTATGTGAGGTCTCACCTCCAGTGAATTGTTAACAAAGAGTTTGTATCTCAGTAGTGTTGGTTAGTCATTGTTGTTCAATGGACACTCCCCCATTTCCATCACATTAAACACCAGCATCTGTATCATGTTCCTGTGGACTAAGTCCCATTTTCTTAGGAGCTGCAGAGACAAGAAGGAACCTGAGCTGTCATGCCCTGGCTGGTCCCTGAGCTATGTGGCAACCACAACAATGGAGCCCTGAGCAGCTGGACTATCCGCTGATTCCAAAGAAAGTGTCTTGATGTTTTTCCCCACAGGCAGTGCATGGCTATTTCACCATTGGACCAGCCCAAGCAGGCTGGCTGGAGTTCCCCTGGCCTGTGCACAGGGCAGGCAAAGCAGGAATCAGCATTCAGGATGCAAACTGATCCATCACCAAACTGATTATTGCCCCCCTCAGAGAACTCCCGCCCACCTCACAGCCAGGCCTGGCTCCCTCCGGGCCCTGCCTGTCTGCCCTTACTGGCACACATGCTGACTCTCAGCAGTTCCCACCTCATCTCCAGGCCAGGGGTTCCCAGCAGCTTGCTAGGACCAGGTGCGGGCTCTGCAAGACACATAAGCCACAGAGGATGGAGGTCAGTGAGGGCTGAGGGGCACAGCCGATCTTGACCTGCTCCAGAACCTGCCCCACCTCACCACTGCAGGAAGCCCCAGTGAGCATCTGGATTAGCAGCGCCTCCCTGAGCCATGGGTTCCCTAAACCCACGAAATAACCAGTTCCCAGATAATATGCACCTGGCAACTCACCATCTTCCTAAGGAGAATGGGCTTGATGCTGCAGTCCTTACCCAGGCACTGGCTTCAATGGGAATTTGGCCTGAGCAAGGACTGCAGTGTCCAGCAGTGAGCTACAAAACCCGCGTCTCTGGAGTGTTAAATCTTGGCTCCGTGTCATCCAGGAATCTTCTCACTCCAGCACTCAGAGCAGCACCAAGCCCTTGCCATGAACAGTGGGGCTCAGCCCTCCAGAGGTGGAGCCTTCCCAGGTGGGCCTCGGGGCAGCTTGTGCTTTGGCCATTGTTGGCCTTTTGGTTCTTCCCGTTAGGTGTACATTCCCTTAGTTGGCAACATGCTGGTGAGAAATTGCTCCCCATGAGGCTGTTTGTTCGACATGCAGGAATCAGTCAGTGCCCCCTCTGAGCTGCTTCACCCAATGCACAGTCAACCTGTGGAACTCATTGCCAGGGGATGTTGTGAAGGCCAAAAATATAACTGGGTTCACAAAAGAATGAGCTATGTTCCTGGAGGATAGGTCCATCAATGGCTATCATCCAAGCTGGTCAGGGACACAATCCCATGCTCTGGGTGTCCCTAGCCTTCAACTAGCAGAAGCTGGGACTGGATGACAAGGGATGGATGACTCGATCAATTGCCCTGTTCTGCTCATACCCTCTGAAGCATCTGGCACCAACCACTATCAGAAGGCAGGATACTGGGCAAGATGGACCATTGGTGTGACCCAGTGTGGCCATTCTTATGCTCTACAGGACCACAATGGGGTGTCTGAAGTACCTCTGCGTTGGCTGAGGCACCATTACAGCCATTTGCCTTTGGCACTAGGCAGGACTCACAAATGCTGAGCAACACACACACACGGGCTGCATGGCCGTGTGGTCTCGTCAGCTGTCTGACCGCTCCTCCACTGGGTGCGAATTACCCAGGTGGACAAGTGAATGCAGTGGGCTGGCACACCTGGCTACGGCTGGGAGCCATATTCCATTTGGCGCTGATCCATCAGGAACAGCTAAACGCAGTAACAGTGACTGGATACCCTCACCTCACTGGGCAAGCTCTACAGCTGAAAGTCTGGCTCGTGGGCTGCATATAGTTCGTCCAGGTCTCTGCATAGCCAGCAACAGCTCTCATCCTGAGTCCTTGGGTCTGGCTTGTGGACACTATCTGTCCCACCATGCCGTGCTGCCGCTGGTGAGGGGTTCCCCTTTCGTTACACTCTCCAAGCAGGCAGCAGTTGTAAGTCAAGAGACATTTGCATTCAGCCCTGCGGGGTGCTGAGAGTCAGCAAAACACAGACAGACAGACTGACCTGGGACCTTTCTAAGAACAGAATGGAAAAATGGAACAAGAAAAGAGGGGCGGGCAGACAGAAGGGGGCACATGTAACATTTCCAAACCATCTGTTGGGAGTTCTTCTTTTTGAATGGGCTCTTTCTTTAACTGTGTTTATAGTAAGTGGCCTAACTATTCCTACGCTGTATTTTGAGTAAAGCTGTGCCAGGCTACTTGAACCTCATTCAAGTAATCACAGTGCTTCAGCTCTTAGTTGGTGGGACCTGTGGGGAGCACGCTGGCCATGTACCGTAATCCATAAACCCACCGCCTCAGGAATGGGAAGTGGATCTAAGTGGCAGATTCATCATAAACCACTCAGAACAGGGTCCTTCTGCCATAAAACAAGCCAGTGGTTTCTGATGCAAAGCAGGAGATGTAGATTGTGAAATGTGGAAGTGCTTAAATGAAGTGGCTTTGTGCAGTACATGCCTCAAGCGGCACTCTGCATGCAGCACTTGACTGTGACAAGTCAGGGAGGAATCTGCTGAGATCTGATCTGGTATCACCGTTCCGAGGTATGTGCCAAGCCCAGGGATCTCTAAGGCATCCTTGTTCTGAGGTCCTTACGGTTGTACAAGTGTCTCCATCTTCCTTGGACCAACTGAACTTTGTCACTTGGTACGATTCCTGCATGGCTGCTGTTGCTCAGCCCCATCTGGCATTTGTTCCAGTTCAAGGTAAAACTCGTTTCTGTTTCGCGCTGCAGAGCACGGTGTGGCCTGCCCCTGCGGGGTGAGGCACTTTTGCCTCAACTCTGCAGATCATCAACAGTTATTTCCACCTGTTTCAGACTCTTGAAGCTCTGGGACATGGGGCTTTCACGCTTCATGGGTGGAGGCAATCCTGAAGGGAAGTCCCATAAACATCTCCCAATGGGGGTGTTCAGTTTTTACAGTTTCTTTACCAAGCTGGACCTGCCCAAACCCAAGCCTTGCCTCCTGAATGGAAATATTCCTGCAGTTTGAAGTGTAGATCCGACTTCTTAAGCTGAGGTAGTGCCCACCTTTGAGGGCCTCCTTCACATCTCTTGGGTCTATACAAACACTTCCTTTCCTGCGTGTTGTTTTTGGGACAAAGCACAGCAGCTATTGCCCAAATATCTCTGCAGACAGAATCCTGTCCATGTGACTGCTACAAAAAACGGGGCTCAAAGCTGCTGTATTTAACCAGCTCCAGTAAAGGTCTGGACTCTGTACCGACCGGAGCCAGCTTTGACCCACTGCCCCAGAAAGGTGAGGCTCCATGCCCCATTCTTCTGACATCTCCTGACACACTTTAGTCTCCCTGACCCTGGAATCCTGAATTTATGCCCCGATTTGTCGAATGGCCTGTGCGACTTCATACTCCCCATCCCATACCACTGAGGCAGCCCTGCTGAGTCCAGCAGCAGCAGCAAGGGGCTGGCTTTATGGAGCTTCTTATACAACAATCCCAGCCACGCTCATGCCAAGGGCTAGAATGTCAGATCCTCCCAAACTCCTAAGCAGCAGCTAACACTTCTGTAACAAACCCCAGCTGGGGAACTCAATCCCAAGAAAGCCGAACCCCAAAAAGCCTTGGATTATAACTGAGACCAGGGATTGGCTCATGGCACATTCAATACCCTCACCATCCCAAAGACGGATAATTTATTACCATGATTATTTTCACTTTGGCTCCTAGAATCCAGCTGAAAAATGTGGCCTTTCCTCAATTCTGCTGACTAATCCAAACATGGTTAATTACTCCGCTTACAGTTCCTGGGGTGATCAGGGGAAGCCAGGAGAGTTTCTCAAAGGCAGCACGTTTTCCTTCACAGCTTCACGCTGCTCTGTGGACACATTTCACCAGTCATTGCACTGAGCTAACAGTTCAGGTCAGCATCCAACACTCTGGGTGCTGCTCCAAACAGAGCAAGCCTCCAGCCTGTGGAGGGGTGCAGAATAGAGGCCCACGCTCGCCTAAGTGACCATGGTTTTAAATTGAGTTTGGATATTAGCATGAGTAACAGGTCCAAAAGACTGAACTAATGAGAAAGGATTGTTAGTGACTCTTCCAGAATAGCAGCACTACCTTATTTAAGGGTTGGGCTGAGCAATAAAAATAACGAAAACATGGTTAACTAGGCACCAGCGGAGTAAATAATTGGTTAGAAATGCTTAGTTTAATAGCTGGGAAAATATGGCAATGTGAGATAAAGGAAAAAAACTTTCAAGAGAGCAGAGCACAGCCCTAAACTGCTTAAGTTGGCGTTAACTAAGGGCCAATACCAGCAGTGACATCACCTGTTCATTGGGGTGTACAGAAAAGCAAGGCTTTCTAGGGGTTCTTTGTCAGAACTTCCCATACTCTCTGGAGCCATGCGGGAAGGGAAGGTGTCTCCAGACCAGATCTGCTTGCGAGTATTCGGCCAATGCTTATCACTGTACTGTTGCTTGGATATAGAGTACAGGTGAACATGTATGCTTATATTCCTGTTTTGGTTGTGACCTACACCAAGTGGCCTTTGGGCTAATAAGGAACTGCTTGGGTGGAAACTGAGTCGTGGCAAACCTCCATGAAACTATTAGGAAAATTATTTCTCACGTTGGGTCACTGTTCAGAGCTCAGTGCTTCCAGCCCCTTTGCTGGGCTTCCTGCAGGATTCATTCCCACTCAAGGTGAATTCATTCCCCCGCTTGCCAGAGTGCTAAGAGATGATTTGATCCTGCTGACACTACAGACAGACCCATGCTGAGGAACAATGGTGTGGGACTGGTCGCCCCGATGTGGGGTGAGGGAATGGGGCCATGTAGAATAAAATGGCCTTTGGTGTGGATCTGGATTCCGTGGCTTTGCACCCGCCCACACCAGGTCTGGATCCCATGGCTTTGCACCCGCTCACACCAGGTCTGGATCCCATGGCTTTGCACCCGCTCACACCAGGTCTGGATCCCGTGGCTTTGCACTCGCTCGCACCGGGTTTGGAGTCACCCTCAGGAGGGAAATGCAGTTACATAATCAGGTTCTATGCAGTGTTGTTGTTGTAACAGTGTTGGTCCCAGGATACTGGAGAGGGAAGGGGGGGTGATATCATCCCTTTTATGAGAAGTTGGTCCAGTAAAAGGTATTACCTAACCACCCTTGCTCTCTAAGAGGGTCTGTTGAGCCTCACGGGTACAGGAAAGCCTAAATCCACATTCTGGCCTCGTTCCAGCGCTTTTGCTTAGGAGTGCCCCCTGCCACACACACTTCTCACTGTGCTAGAGTGGAGTCCGTCCCGCATTTCTGGCCAGGAGCCAGGGATCAGCAGTTTCCTTTCAGGCTGGTTTTATTTTCCCAGGTTTGCTGCTGCAGACAGAGCCTTTACTAAGGTTTGGCACCCACAGCTCAGGAGCCCTCTGGGAGTGTTTGTAGCAGCCAGGGCTGGCATACAGCCGGGCAATCACTGGGCCAGCTGGTGTATGTGCGGGAATGTCTGGTAGACTAAGGGCGTGATGGGAAATGGCCCTTTTGTTAGCTAGGAAACCTCAGGGACCTTCACTGTGCACTGAGGGCAGCTCCTCTAGGAGCTGGGGAGGCGTGACCCCAGGGGGCTCGTGTAGATCCCTCTGCCTGCAGGCCTGCATCTCACACCCACAGCTCCCTCGGGATCACCTTCCTGAGACATCATCCATGATCCCCTCCATGATCAGACGCTGCTGGAGTGACCATGTGCATGAGCCATGCTCTCCAGGCCCCAGCCCTGCCAACCCCTCAGCCCTTCTCTCCACAGACACAGCCTCCCACCCCCAAACACATGTTCTCCCTGCTTCCCCCCCCTCCACTTCTTCCCCCACAGACACACTCTCTGCACTCCCCACTCCTCCCACCCCACGGCAGGGCAAGACACGTTCAGCTGACACTGAGCAAGGGACTGTCTGAGTAGAAAGGTCTCAGCAGCCTTACCCCAGGGCAGCTCTGCCTGCTTTGGTGCAGCGCTGCGGATGAGATGTCCCCTTCGCCTCCTGCCTGGCTTCCTGCTAAACTTTAGCAGAACAAAAGCGATGCCCCTTCGTGTCCCCTGCTGCCCCACAGCATTGCTGCTAACAGGCGGCTTATCCTTGCAAGACTAGAACAAAGGTGTCAGTGATTAGTGGCAAGTGGTAATTAACCCTTAAGGCAACTTCCCGAGGGTCACGGTGGATTCTCCAGCACTGGCAATTTTTAAATCCAGCCTGGATGCTTTCTCACAGATCTGCTGTAGCTCTGACAAGGAATTAGTCCCTGGCCCATGTCACACAGGAGGACAGATGATCACAGTGGTCCCTTCTGGCCTGGCAGTCGATGAACACACCCTCTGCTTCTTCTGTGCTGAGCTACCTCGATCAACCTCATTCCTAGATTCCCAGATTGAGCCACGCAGGGCACAGCTATGCCCGGAGACAATTATTATTAATTACGATGATTTTTGACAGCGGCTGTATCCACTCTTTTTCCTCATCTACTTGTACCAAGGCTGCATGTCCTGGTTGCAGCTTGGCTGAGCTTTGGGGTGCTCTCCAGTGGCTAAAGACAGCCCGAGCCCTACACTACAGCCTAGGTTGGCCTATATCGCCCCCCCCCGAGCAACGGACATACATCAACGTAAGAGCTGGTGTGCACAGTACTAGGGCGGGAGAGTGTCTCCCACCAACATAGGTTCTGCCATTGGCAGAGGTGGTTCCATTATGCTGTTGGCAGAGCTCTCTCCCATCAGGGTAGAGCATCTTCACCAGATGCGCTGCAGCACGGGACGTGTTGACATGCCCTTAGGTACAGCGTCTCTCAGCATCCGGCCCTTCAAACAGCACAAAGCTCCACCTCTCCCTGCCCACAGGCAGCCGGGGTCTCCTCTGGGGCAGGGCTGGGCCAACCCCTGTCACTCCAGCCACTGTCTGAATACCCCTGGCTCAGTCACAGTTTGTCTCCCCTGTGATGCTGCCTCCTTCCTTGGCTCTGGGGGTGGAAAGCCATTTTGTGATGGCAGACAGTCCAAGTCTGGTACTAGGAAGACAGGGCTAGAGCCACAAAGGGACATAGGGGATTGTGACGTTCCCCTCTGGTGTTATTGGGACCGGTGATCTGCTAGGTCACTCCAATCCTTGACTCTGGGAGCTGGCCTTACCCTGCTCTGCTGTGAGAACCCCCACTCCTGTGCTGTTCACTCACAGCCTCTGGCATGTAAGCTGCTCCTTGGATTGTGCAAGTGAATGAAACTAGCCGATATCTCCTGTCCCAGACACAACCCTAGGAACCTCTGTCTTGCAGCATCCAGTTATGCCTGCTGGACGCTGCAAGCTTATATGAGTTCAGCAATTTAACAAAGAAATTGATATGTACCAGGCTTGTTATCCCCAGGGGAGTCTGTGACACGCTTCAAACCAAATGCACTGCTTCAGGTAGAACAAACAAACAGATTTATTAACTACAAAGTTAGATTTTAAGTGATTATAAGTCAAAGAACAACAAGTCAGATTTCGTCAAATGAAATAAAAGCAAAATGCATTCTAAGCTGATCTTAACACTTTCAATGTCCTTACAAACTTAGATGCTTCTCACCACAGGCTGGCTGGTTGCCCTTCAGCCAGGCTCTCACCTTTGATCAGTTGCTTGGTGTGGGGTCTGTAGATGTAGGTGGAAGAGAGAGAGGAAGAGCATGGCAAACGACACTTCCTTTTATCATGTCCTTTCTTCCCTCTTGGGTTTGCCCCCTCCTTCAGAGTCAGGTGAGCATTGCCTCATCGGAGTCCCAAACTGACAAAAGGAAGGGGGCTGACTCACTTGAGAGTCCAACAGATCCTTTGTTGTTGCCTAGGCCAGTGTCCTTTGTTCCTGTGAGGCTGGGCTGGGTTTGTCCCATACCTGCCCTGATGAGGTGTGAACTGCCCCTCTGCTCTTGGAGAGTTTTTGCCTGGGCTTGCTTTAAGCCATGAGGACACATTCTCAGCTGCGTAACTATATACATGAAATTACAACCTATAACATCACTACAACATTACTGTAACAACAATTACTATAACATTACCATAACATCAATACTCAGTACATCATGAGCCTTCCGAAGACACTCAACATGACAAACTTTGCATTAGATACCACACAATCGTATTATAAGGATGAACATAAGAATGAACATACAGAACATCACAGGGATATCTCTGCCGGAGCTGGGAGACAGAATTTCCAGCATACCCACCCTAGCAAGCACACTGAACCCTGCAGTGTAGCACGAGTGCTTGTTGCCCCAAGCATGGCCGTGTGGGAACAGACTTGGGGCCGCTAGCCTCTCCCACCACTCGCACTGCCCCAGCTGCATTCCAGTTATAGTGGGGAGCACACACCCAGCCAGCCAGCCAACCCCAAATTCCCAGTCTGGTAGTCCCAGCTGCCTGTGGTACATGGAAAGTGTGCACTGGAAACGCCTGCCAGCTCGGGCCCTGCAGGCGAGACAGATGGAGAAAATCTCGCCAGAATTCGATCTGCAATAGAGCCAAGCTGCTCGTGGCATCACGACCTGGGCAGCTTTGCACATGGCCACCAGCTGGAACTTTGGCACCCAGGAAAATTAGATACCTTTGAGGTTAGGTGGCAGCTGAGCAGAGGTTTTGAGGATCTCAGTGGCACCTAAATATTGGACTAAAGCAGTTAAAGTGAAAGTTAGGGGCTTTGAGGTAGGTCTGTAACAGAGGTAGGTTGTAACTTCCAGCTCCAGGAGACATACTCAAGCTAGCTGATTGAGCTAGCATGTGATTAGACTGTGGAACTCACTGCCACAGGAAGACATTGAGGCCAAGAACTTAAGATGTTTCAAAAAGGAATCAGATATATCTAAGTGTGACAGAGAACTGGGAGTTAACAGGTGAGCTGGTACTCTGATCACTCGGGCACTCGTTACTTCCCCCAGAGCAGGCTGTCTGGGCAATTGAAGATAATTATCTAATCAGGTGGCAGGTGGAGGGGCTGGGTGAGCTAAAGAGCCAGTTAGCTGATCAGCTCAAGACTGATCAGAAGGGCACAGGAAGGAAGTGAAGGACTGGCTGCGCCCAGTCTCACAGAGACCTCAGAGAAAGGAGACTCTGCTCCTCTCAGGCCCTGAGGAAAGAGCCGAAAGCCCAGGAGACGCTGTAAACAGTATTGCTGCACGGCACGGTAAAGGGATTGGTGGAGGGACCAGGGTGTGGCTACCCTGAGCAGTTTTCTGCTGTCCAAAGGCAGGCGAGGGGTGCGCCCTGCTACCATCAGGGTACCAAGAATATCCCACATTATCACAGCTAAAGGAACAACTGGGTGGGATGTTTGAGCCAATCTCCATCAGGGATCAGGATGAGACCTGATGGGCGGGGGGGCGGGAGAGTCCCCGTCTGTTACTGCAGGTATCTGAGCCAGGACAACTCCCTGGCTGGGATGATTTAGCTGGGGTTGGTCCTGTTTTGAGCAGGGGGTTGGACTAGGACCTCCTGAGGTCTCTTCCAACCCTGATCTTCTATGATTCTATGACACTGGCTAGATGGCCTGATACAGTCTGGTGCGTCCTCTGCTCCTGATGTGTGTGACTCCCTTTGGGTTTGTCTCCGCTCAGGGTGGACTGGCTGAGTGGGAAAATGCTGGAGAACCACAAAGGCTCATTATTCTGCAGGGCCCTGGGCTCTGGCACAAGGAGGGCTATGCAGGGGCGTTCCTTAGTGCTCTGTGCCTAGGGCAGCCCTGAGCCCTGTATATCTCAGGCATTCTGGAGGCTGATGCAGCTCTTTGAATAAGCAGGACTTGGCTCCCCTGGGTGTACGGCCCTTTCATGTGGATTAAAGTCAGAGCGCTGGAGAGCAGCCTGTCTGATTGAAACCAAACAAGTCCTTCCCCTCCAGCAGAAAGGCTTTTGGCAGGGATTGGAAGAGAGAAAAATGCGAAGACGATATGCAAATGTTCTGTAGTGTGCCGAGCCAGCTCTTCCTCCCCCACAACCTGCATCCAACCCTGCCCACCGTCCAAACCAGCGAACGCCCAGCAGAGCACAGTGCTGCCCGAGAGCCAGACTGCTGCCGCTGGGCCGGCTGCTTGGGACTGGGCCTACTACAGCTCGTGTCTCCAGACAGCAATGGATGACAACGGCCGTGAAGTCAAACTTTCCCCCTGTGCTGCCAGCAGAAGAGGCCACAGGAATAAACGGAATCTGCCCAAGCGTCCATTTGCAGAGGCATATTATCAAGACCGTGGAAAAAAAAGCAGGCAGGAGGTTTCCTGCGCAAATAAGCAGCTCCCTGGGGCAGTTCTCGCAGAACCAGTTCCTGCCTGACTCCTCTCTGAGACCCTCGCTCACAGCAGAGGAGAGCTCTGTGTCCACCATCCCCTGATGTAACGTCTCTTGGCAGGGTAGGGGGACAGCCCCGGGGGGGGGGGCGGGCTTGGAGGGGGGCGAGGAATGGGAGCACCTGCAAGGGGGAGAGGAGGGAAAGGAAAGGGGTGAACTAAACCTGACAAGCAAACCCAGCACGTGATAAAACAAAATAGAGCTCCATACTGCAAGACACAATAAACTACATGCATTGCTCCCACGTCCCATGGCACAGAGCCAAGCACTGCTACAGGGAGGGACAGTTACTGCACCCGGCTGCACAGAGCCCAGTTCACTGCTGTGGGGAGTAACACTGTCACTGCACCCCACTGCACGGAGCCCAGGGTACTGCTGCTGGGAGGGACTTTGGCACTGCACCCTGCTGCACAGAGCCCAGCACTGCTATGGGGATGGACAGTCACTGCATCCCACTGCATGCAGCCCAGGGAACTGCTATGGGGAGGGACACTGTCACTGCACCCCACAGCACAGGGCCCACTTCACTGCTGTGGGGAGGGACACTGTCACTGCACCCCACAGCACAGGGCCCAGTTCACTGCTGTGGGGAGGGACACTGTCACTGCACCCCCACTGCACAGGGCCCACTTCACTGCTGTGGGGAGGGACACTGTCACTGCACCCCACAGCACAGGGCCCAGTTCACTGCTGTGGGGAGAGACACTGTCACTGTAGTTTGGTGTCACTGAGTCTACAGAAGCATCCTAGTTTTTGCTAGAGACATTAATTTCCCCAAAAACTGCATACTTTCAGTACAGCTGGTAGAATAATTTTAAAAGATCTGAGAGAATGTGTGTGACCAGGGCCCCCAGCTGCTCTTCCCTGGGGCCACATTACCCATTACTGCACATAACCACGAGGATTCATGATGATCTCACAGACCAGCAAGGACCCCAGACTTTGTACACAGAAGGGCCTTACACATTACTCTTTATCCACTCTTAGTTCTGTGTCATATGTTCCTCTGTTTAAAAGATTCAGTCATCCAATCAGGCAGCAGAAAATAAGCATGTGACCAATCAGACCACACCAATAGTGTGAAATTCACCCCTGTGCAGAGGGCCAGTGTAAAGTCCATGTAGCGCTGGAGTGGGACCAAAGGGATGCCTAGATTTCAGGTTGCTCTCTTGCACAGGGGTGATTTTCACCCACAGTGAGTAGCAAAAAGTGACCCGTTCATGAACAACCCATAGTCACAAAATAGTTCTAAGCCACTTGGCAAATACATTGGAAAGGCAAACACAGTCACAGGAATCAGGAATGAACTCAGGAACCAAAAAGACTGCATTCATTTGGTTCAGCAATTACTATTATTTGATGACCAGCTCTAGTTTTCAGAAGATCAGGGCAACCCCTGGCTGTGCCTTCAGAAAACCCTCCCAAACAGCCGTTTGGACTCATTGCTGAGATCCAGGTCACTTCCTTTCCCCTTGTTTGCTTTACCTCAGTGGTTTACTTTTCATTAAATAGCTTCACCCACTTACTGCAGTGAGGTCACCCATTGCTATGCAGAAATGAGAGATGTAATCCAAGCTTATAACTTGCCATGTGAACATGACCAACAAAAAGCAAAGTATCTAGCAGAGGAATATCAGTCCTCACGTCATGTCTCAGAAGCCAAGGACTGATGGCGGAAGCAGCTCTCTGCATATATTTCTCCAACAGGCATGCTTTTTGGTGATGAATTTTCCATCCGTTCATCTGGAAGCCATGAAGAGAAAGTCTCTAGGTGACTCCATTAGGGCTCCCGGGTGGGTATTTGTAAATATTTCCTATGGCGGAAACAGGAAGTTTTGTCTCAGAGCGACGAGGTTCAGCTCTCCTCCCGCAAACCATGCCACTGCAGAGTAATGTTTAGAATACACTCAGGACTAGCTTTTGAATTCACACCTGTGTCAATCTTTAGTGACTGCACTGAAGTCAGGGGAGTTGATCCTGTGTAAATCAGAACAGAATGCGGCCCTGGGGGAACATCTGATGGCTTTGTGATCGTGAAACAGGATGGAATTATCGTGTTCAGAATATAACCTGGGCTCAGCACCAGACAAGATTTCCTCTTTAGCAATGTGATAGGCACTGGACCCTCCCACCAATCATGCCGCTTCCTTTCCACGGTGGAAACAATTTAAAACTGGGCTTTTACTACATGTCATGGGATGTGGAGCTTCCTTAAGAAGAACGGAACTGTCTTCTCCAGGAGCTGAAAAGTGCCTGGATCTTCAGTGCTCTAGTCCCAAGGCAAGATGCACTTCTTACCTGCACCAATAACAGCATATTGCACAGCAGTGTAATCAACATGCATGCAAATTTCCTCCAGGGCAGAGGAATGGAAAAGGGACCACACATAACAGTTATCACTTTGATTAATTTGTCAGCTGCCATGGTGATGGGCGTGGAATAGGAAGAGAAGAGTTAGGTGTTTCTGTTCCCCTTTCAGTAATGAAAATAATCAGTCCATAATCCCCAGCTTCCTTCAGAATTATTGAGCTGTGATTTATTTCTAGTAGAATGAGTGGAAGAAAGAAAAGCAGATTCATGAATTTATTTTTACACAAATCAGCCACCTTCACGCCATTGCTGTCAGTCAGGTCCTGTCACTTGTTATTTCTCAGAACTCAGCTGATCAGAAACAGTTGTTTGCAAATCCCCAAAGTTTCATGAATTCTAGAATGAACCATTGCTGTGAATGAAACAAACTGTGGTTCTTGGTTAATCACTATTTAGCATTCCTCATTCCCCTGTTTAAAACATGCAAGTCGTCAATCAGGGAGCAGAAGCAACACCATGTGACATGGGTGAAAACCAGCACATCCATAACCAACAGTGTAAATTAAATAGCCAAGGGGGACAGTTTGCAAAGCATCTGTAGTATGACAATTATTCTTCCAAACTTCAAGGCCAATGCCCAGGAACAGCAGACATGTTTGCAGAAATCAGCATGGGTCTGAATGACTCGCAAACAGACAAGGGTAAATTTGCAGCAAATATTAATAATAGTAAATACTTTGACCAGTTTTTGTCTGTCTGACCTGTAAATCTGGATCCTGAAGCAACTGGAAGCTGGTGCCTTCTTATTGCAAATTATGTATATTACAGCAGCACCCCTTTGTGCTGTGTGCTGTTTAGATACATACGCAGACACAGACCTTATAGGACACCAAATCATACTGCTTCCTTTGTCCTTCTTGGCCCTTTGGCTAAAATGCAAACTGGTTTAGTGCCTCGTGGGCTAGGTACATCGCCCATAGACATTCCCATCTCTGTTATGTTGCTGTAATCTATTCAGAGATTCAAGGCCCTTTACAAAAAATACCCAGCAATTTTAATGAGACAATCTGCAGAGCTGAACTAATTACAGAGGCCAAAGGCAAAATGAATGAGTTTCTGGATTTGAAATCACAGCAGCGCGCAGAAACTTGGTGGGGCAGTTCACATGACTGGAGCACTGTCATGGATGGGTATAAACTGTTCAGGAAGGACAGGCAAGGGAGGAAAGGTGGAGGAGTTGCACTGTATGTAAGAGAGCAGCATGATTGCTCAGCGCTCCAGTATGAAACTGGAGAAAAGCCTGTTGACAGTCTCTGAGTTCATTTTAGAGGTGAGAGCAACAAGGGTGATGTCGTGGTGGGCATTTGTTATAGACCACCAAACCACGAGGATGAGGTAGACGGGACTTTCTTCGGACAACTAACAGAAGTTTCCAGATCAGAGGCCCTGATTCTAATGCGGGACTTCAATCACCCTGACAACTGCTGGGAGAGAAATACAGCAGTGCACAGACAATCCAGGAAGTTTTTGGAGAGTGCTGGGGACAACTTCCTGGTGCGAGTGTGGAGGAACCAACTAGGGGCCATGCTCCTCTTGACCTGCTGCTCACAAACAGGGAGGAATTGGTAGGGGAAGTAGAAGTGGGTGGCAACCTAGGCAGCAGTGACCATGAGATGGTCGAGGATCCTGACAAAAGGAAGAAAGGAGAACAGCAGAATACAGACCCTGGACTTCAGAAAAGCAGACTTAGACTCCCTTAGGGAACTGATGGGCAGGATCCCCTGGGAGGCTAATATGAGGGGGCAAGGAATCCAGGAGAGCTGGCTGTATTTTAAAGAAGCCTTATTGAGGGTGCAGGAACAAACCATCCCGATGTGCACAAAGAATAGCAAATATAGCAGGCGACCAGCTTGGCTTAACAATTAAATCTTCAGTGAGCTTAAATTCAAAAGTTTACAAGAAGTGGAAACTTGGACAGATGACTAGGGAGGAGTTTAAAAATATTGCTCGAGCATGCAGGGGTGTAATCAGGAAGGCCAAGGCACAATTGGAATTGCAGCTAGCAAGGGATGTGAAGGGGAACAAGAAGGGTTTCTACAGGTATTTTAGCAACAACAAGAAGGCCAGGGAAAGTGTGGAACCCTTACTGAATGGGGGAGGCAACATAGTGACAGATGATGTGGAAAAAGCTTGAAGTACTCAAGGCTTTTTTTGCCTCGGTCTTCACAGACAAGGTCAGCTCCCAGTCTGCTGCACTGGGCAACACAATATGGGGAGGAGGTGAGCAGCCCTCAGTGGTGAAAGAACAGGTTAAGGACTATTTAGAAAAGCTGGACATGCACAAGTCCATGAGTCCAGATCTCATGAATCCAAGGGTGCTGAGGTAGCTGGCTGATGTGACTGCAGAGCCATTGGCCATTACCTTTGAAAATTTGTGGCGATCGGGGGAGGCAAATATAGTGCCCATATTTTACAAAGGGAAGAAAAAGAACACAGAGAACTACAGCCTCACTTAAATCCTCAGTAAAATCATGGAGCAGATTCTCAAGGAATCCATTTTGAAGCACTGGGAGGAGAGGAAGGTGATCAGGAACAGTTAACATGGATTCACAAAGGGTAAGTCATGCTTGACCAACCTGATTGCCTTCTATGATGAGATAACTAGCGCTGTGGATATGGGGAGAGCTGAGGATGTGATATATCATGACTTTAGCAAAGCTTTTGACATGGTCTCCCACAGTATTCTTGCCAGCAAGTTAAAGAAGTATGGATTGGATGAATGGACTATAAGGTGGATAGAAAGCTTGCTGGATTGTCGGGCTCAACGGGTAGTGATCAACAGCTTGATGTCTAGTTGGCAGCTGGTATCAAGTGGAGTGCCCCAGGGGTCGGTCCTGGGCTGGTTTTTTTCAACATCTTTATTAATGATCTGGATGATGGGATGAATTGTACCCTGGGCAAGTTTGTGGATGACATTAAGTTGGGGGAGAGGTAGATACGCTAGAGGGTAGGGATAGGGTCCAGAGCAACCTAGATAATTTGGAGGATTGGGCCAAAAGAAATCTGATGAGTTCAACAAGGACAAGTGCAGAGTCCTGCACTTAGGAAGGAAGAATCCCCTGTACTGCTACAGGCTGGGGACCGACTGGCTAAGCAGCAGTTCTGCAGAAAAGGACCTGGGGATTACAGTGGATGAGCAGCTGGATATGAGTCAGCAGTGTGCCCTTGTTGCCAAGAAGGCCAATGGCATACTGGGCTGTATTAGTAGGAGCATTGCCAGCAGTTCAAAGGAAGTGCTCCTCCTTTCAGCACTGGTGAGGCCACATCTGGAGTACTGTGTCCAGTTTTGGGCCCCACACTACAAGAAGGATGTGGAAAAATTGGAAAGAGTCCAGCGGAGGGCAACAAAAATGATTAGGGGCTGGAGCACATGATTTATGAGGCAAGGAGCACATGATTTATGAGGCGAGGCTGAGAGAACTGGGCTTATTTAGTCTGCAGAAGAGAAGAATGAGGGGGGATTTGATAGCTGCTTTCAACTACCTGAGAGGGGGTTCCAAAGAGGATGGATCTAGACTGTTCTCAGTGGTGGCAGATGACAGAACAAGGAGTAATGGTCTCAAGTTGCAATGGGAGAGGTTTAGGTTGGATATTAGGAAAAACTTTTTCACTAGGAGGGTGGTGAAGCACTGAAATGGGTTACCTAGGGAGGTGGTGGAATCTCCTTCCTTAGAGGTTTTTAAGGTCAGGCTTGACAAAGCGCTGGCTGGGATGATTTAGCTGGGGGATTAGGTCTTGCTTTGAGCAGGGTGTTGAACTAGATGACCTCCTGAGGTCCCTTCCAACCCTGATATTCTATGATTCTACCTAATGGGGGGTTCCAAAGAGGATGGAGCTTGGCTGTTCTCAGTGGTGGCAGATGACAGAACGAGGAGCAATGGTCTCAAGTTGCAGTGGGGCAGGTCTAGGTTAGATATTAGGAAACACTATTTCACTAGGAGGGTGAAGCACTGGCAAGGGTTACCTAGGGAGGTGTTGGACTCTCCATCCTTAGAGGTTTTTAAGGCCCAGCTTGACAAAGCCCTGGCTGGGAAGATTTAGTGGGTGTTGGTCCTGCTTTGAGCAATGGGTTGGACTAGATGACCTCCTGAGGTCTCTTCCAACCCTAATCTTCTATGATTCTCTGATGTGTCTGGGCAGAGATGCACTGAGAGAGAGATGGAGCTAAACGACTGACTTGATCCTCTTGCCCCAGTCCTGGGGAACACCAGCAGGCAGACGCACACAGCGTGGCTTTTATAGGGGGTGAGTAATGGCTGGCATTTTTTCTAATGATTAATGAGTTTCCATTGTCCTCCATCAGTGTTTGCATTAATGCCCTGCTGATGGCTCGCACTGGAAATGAGGCACACATGTTTGACAGGCGAGAAATGTACCATTGGGATTCCCCGGGGAAATGGTTGGTTCACTGGGGTCACTTGGAGTCTTTACATCAAGGCTGAACATCGTTTTCTAAAGGATACGCTCTAGCTCAGCCATTAGCTTTGGCCTGTGCGCAGCAGGAGATCAGGCTAGAGACTCATGATGGTCCCTTCTGGTTTTGACATCTATGACTGTATGATAGAGACAGAATCCGTGGGCTAGACAGTCTGGTACCCTCTGGCAACTGGTCTGCTCCCTCTGCACAGCCCTGAGGTGGCTCTGCTGTAGGACAGCTGGCGAAGCGTATCCCTCACTGATCCTACCTGCGGGGCGGGCCACGAGCCTGTTAGAGCTTGTCAGCCAATGTCCTCCAGTGGTACTGGGCTCCTCCCAGTGACCCCTACTGGCAGAGTGAGCAGAAGGTCTTGCTCAGCGTGTGTCTCAACAGCCCAGCCTATGCTCCATGGTGGCGGCTGGGTGGCCTCGGCCTGCTGTCTGGGATGAGTCTGTGCACCTCTTTCTCCTTTTCTGCCTCATCCTGCAGCAGCAGGACCCCTGTAAATCGTAAGGGAAAGCCTGGAGCACCTGGTGCACCCTCTAGTGGTGACTCTCACGAGCGTACCCGGCACAGATGGCGTCTTGTTGACATTGTACCACTCAGACTCCCTGCACCAGCAGTCGGGTGCATCTGTGTCTGGGGAGTGGACGCGAACCATGGCACAGTGTTAGCAAAGGCGACTGCTGCGGGGCTCTGGAGCCTTCAGATTGGGCGAGTGTTGGGGCTCATTTTAGACCAGCAGCCAGGCACACAAACCTTCTCTGAGCCACTCCAACATGCCTGGTACTGTGGCCATGGCAGTGGGTTAGTCTGCGCAGCTGTTTGGGAGGGTGGGAAGGGGGCTCTCGGGAAGTGAGGGGCCCAGAGGGTGAAGGAGGTGCCACCTAGCGGACATGGCTGGGCAGGGCCAGATCCACACACACCAGTGAAGGCAGGAGATCTCTGGCCAGCAGAAGAGCTAGAAGCTGAGAGTCAGATTCTGAGCTGGCGTAAACAGGTTTCCCATTGATTCCAATAGCGCAATGACGATTTACCCAGCTGAGACCCTGGCTCTTACTTCACATGAGAACTTAATCCCGCCGAAGCTCATGAGTGGGGACACAGCTGCATGCCCCCCCGACTCCTCCCACCAGCCACTGGTCCCCAACCCCCATCAACCACTGCTCCCCAAACCCCCACCTACCACTGCCCCGACCCCTCCCACCAGCCACTGCCCCAATTCCCAGCAGCCACTGCCTCCCAAATCCCCCCCAACCACTTCCCCCCAATGCCCATCAACCACTGTCCCCAACAGACCCCCCCATCCCACCCACCAACCATTGCCCCTCAATCTCCACACAAACCACTGCTACCCCACACCCACCACTGTCCTCCTAACCTCCCACCCAGCACTGCCATCCCAAAACCCTTCACCAACTACCAATCACTACCATCCACACCTCACCCCCACAACTGGCTCATCCCACCTGCCACGGCCACCCACTGACCTCCCATCTGCCCCATTGTCAGCAGCTGCCTGTGCCATGTCTGAGACTGGCTGCTGCTATGTGGCCCTCACAGAGCCCCTGGAGAAGACAGTGCACCAGACCTGCCTCCCCTTTCCCAGCTGTGCGTGCCCCCTCTCCTCTGCCTTCATCTTTTTGGGATGTTTCCTTATAGCCCAATCTCCTGCCAGAGCCCCTTTGTGCCGCTGAGCCTAGTGGTTCCAGCTTGCTGTCAGTGGAGAGTCTCTCCAAGCCCCCTGGCTTTCAGGAGACCCCAGCTGTCTGCCACAGCTTCACACCTTCACCTCCACAGCTACCTGACACAGAGCTACGTGCTGCTATGATGTTCATGGTACACACACTGAGAAGTAAGATAAATACATAAACAACTCTGGCTGGAAGGTTGCATCAAAACATGACTTTTATTCTTAGAATCCTGAGCAAACACGCACGGTAACCAAAACCAGAGAGAGACAAAGCAGGCTGCTCCCTGAGGCAGAGAGACACAACTCACTCCACCTTGCTGCAGGCTGGCTCTTTCCAGACTGACTCATCCCACACTTCCCTACAAAGCCCCCTAGACTCCTTAGAAATGTAAAGCGATAGTTTACAATTTAACAGTTTTCAATACACCCTGGACACCAGCAGCATCACACCCGGGCTCGGGCTATCTCCTTTCATGGGTCTCACAGCAGTCACTGACTCACAAGAGGAGCCATAGGCTGGAGTGCAGATCCCAGAGACAAGCATTGCTGTGCTCTGACAAACTGGCTTCCTAAAATAGCCTCTCCCAAGCTGTGATGCATAGAGGCTGCTGGTGTTTAGCAGAGAGTGAGCTATTTGCGTGGTGTGGGCCTGGCTTCTAGGGGTCCTCAGGCTCTTCATGGCAAAGAAGTGCCTGGAGGCCTGTAGCAGCAGTTGGAGACAAAGGGGAGGAGCCCGTCTAGCTCCTTCTATTAGAAGCGGCTGCTGCCTGAGAGGGGGAGAGGAAATAGGGGCTTCCATTTGTTACATGTTAGCCCCCAGCTGATAAGCATTGCCCAGGGGAGCAGGGAGTGCACTGGGAGAGGGGACCAAGCAGCAGGAAGCACATCCAGCGTGGAAGAGAACGGCCAGGCCGGTGCATATGGGGCAATGAAGGGCAAAACTGCACTGGACAGCCCAGAGTCCCCTCCCCACATGTGCTGGGCTGTATTTGCCACAGGGGTATTCCGGCAAGACTGCGTGCCAGCTAGGGGTGTGATTCCTCTGCTCACGTACACATACCTGTGGGAGCTCTTACTGAGCTGGTAGCCATGGTAGCAAGCCTGTCGGTACGTTCTTGGCATGCCTGCGGTCCTACTGCCCATACTACCATGGCTACACTGGTAGTGCTAATTCTCATCAAGCTACTGCAGGTGTGTATGCACGAGGAGAGGAGTCACACCCATCGCTCCCAGCCTAGACACAGCATAGAAAGGCTGGTGGTACCAACCCAGTGTGGGTCACCGGTGCCACCTAATGGTAAGGCTGGCCCATTGCATGGCAGGGAATAACTTTCTTTTTTTGTTTAAGCTCCCTTCCATAAGGGAAAGTGCTAATCCTCTGTTCATGTGAACGGTTTCAGAGTAACAGCCGTGTTAGTCTGTATTCGCAAGGGAGCCAAAACTGAAGGGAGAAGGGGGAAGCAACCGCAACTGCCTCTGTGACTGAGGCATTTCTAGCCAGCACAGTGCGGGGCCTGGGGAGTGTCATGTTCCTGTACCAGGTATGGACCAGTGTGATAAATTAAGGTGGTGGGGGAGGTAGCTTCCTTTTATGGACATCCAGCCAGGCAGTAGCTATAAAATCCCTCTTAGTAGCTGTTCTCTAATTGCTCTACCTCTAAAGGGTTAAAAAGTCTCCCTGCTATGCATAGGTAAGAGGAAGGGAGTGGGCACCTGGCCAAAAGAGCCAATGGGAAGGCTAGAACTTTTTAAAATTGAAAAACAACTCCTCTTTTGTCTGTCTGTGGTTCTCCGCGGGGAGAGGTGGACAGGGCAGCAGTTATGCTGTAAGAAGCTTGGGCCAGGTATGAAAAAATCATCAGTATCATACCTAGAAACTACTCATTTAAAACCCCAGAAATGTAAGCAGATCAGGAAATGTCTCGGAAGATGCGATTAGGTTTATCCCTCTTATTTCGTTATGGCTTGTGGAGTCCTCTGTGCTAACCTCAGGTGCTTTTGTTTTGCTTGTAACCTTTATGCTGGACCTCAAGGAAGCTATTCTTGGTGCTTAATCCTTGTAGTTGCTCTTTTAAAATCTAGAAATAGCCAGAGATCGCTGATGTATTTTCTTTCTTTTTTTATTAATAAAATTTACCTTTTTTAAGAAGAGAATTGGATTTGTGTGTCCTAAGAGATTTGTGCAGGTTGTTTAATTAGCTGGTGGCAGCAGCTGGTTTCCTTTTTTTTTCCTTTCTCAGCTCTTCCCTGGGGGGACAGGGGATGAAGGGGCTTAAGGGTGCCACACAGGAAGGAATTCCCAACTGCACCTTCCTGGGCTCTCAAAGCGGTTCTGCACTTGGGTGCAGGGCCGATCCACAACATTTTGGCACCTGAGGCAGGGAGCTCAAAGGATGCCCCCCATGTCCCCTCGAATGGGCCAAAACTTTGAAAGGTCTCAATTCTGCCTTCTTCCTGCTCTATTCCTGTCATGGTATCTTCTTGAATATGTCCAGAGCTCTTCCAGTCGATTTTGTGACCAATGTGGTCATCTTGTGAGCATCAGGAATTTTATGGAGTGTGCACAGTCTCTCAAAGGTGAGAAAATATTCAGCAATATCACTGGATTCATCATACTGTGGACCTAGTTGCTCCCATTTGTGGATTGTTAGGGTTATTCTGTATATTCTGCTGAGCCCTTGCCTTCTCTATCTCCAGTGCATGCTTCCTCTCTTTTTCCCTCTCCTCCATTTCTTTTTCCTTTGCCTCCATTTCTTTTTCTTTTGCCTCCATAGCTCTCTTGTGGGCAGCTTCTTCTGCCTCCACCCTGGCTTTTTCTTTGGCTGCTTGTGCATCAATCTCCATCTGTCTGAGTTTTACCCACCTTTCATGTTCAACTTTGAATTGTTGTTTGGGTCTCTTATGGGATTATCCTGTGCCTTGTAATCAAAATGTCTTCTTCTTCAGTGACTCTTGTATTCTTGAATGAGTGGGAAAACAGCTTCAGCATGAAGTTCCTCTGCCAACTTCTGTGCACTCTTCAGAACGTTTTCAAATCCCTCATCTGACCGGTAAGACTGTAGGTATGACTTTACTTTGTCCAGTTGTTTCATTGCGCCAGATATATCAAGGTCAACACCTTGGAGTCTCTTGCTTACAACATTTATTTCAAACAGTATGTCATGCCACAACACTAAACCACACAGAAATTTGAAGTTATGTATGGTTCTGGTGATTCCATTTCCCGCTGACACTGTTCTCCCATGAACAGTTCCTGTCATAGCATTATCCTTCATAATGGCAACTATGGCATCATCTATCTTCCCAATTTGGTGTTTGATAGGCTTTATCGCCTCCACTCGACTTTCCCATCGTGTGGCACTCAGTGGTCTCAGTGTCAGAGAGGATGTTCCCAGATGTTGCTTCAAAATTTGCCATCAATGAGTTGATGCAGAGAAAAATACATAGATGCTTTGAATTACATTAAGAAATTCAGCAGCCTCACTAGAAGCTGATGCTGCATCACGGACCACCAAGGTCAATGAATGAGAACTGAACGGGACAAAAAAAGCTCAAGGGTTTAACTCTTGGATCCATGTCTGGACTCCTCTGTTCCTTCCTCTCATGTTGGCACCATTATCGTAGCCCTGACCTCTCCTGTCAACCATCGCAATTCCCGTCTCTTCCAGCTTTTTAAGAAGCACATGTGTCACACCAGCTCCTGTAGTATCATCAATGTCAATAAATTCTAGAAAATGCTCTCGGACCGTCACCATTGCAGGGAGATTTTCACGAGGTTCTGTTGTTGTTACAAAACGCACCATTAAAGTCGTTTGTTCCGTATGGCTGATGTCAGGTGTGCAGTCCAGAATAACAGAGGAATACCTTGCTGACTTCAGATCTGCCACAATCTTCTGTTTGACTTTTGTTCCCAGTAACTGTATGATCTCATTTTGAATTGTTTTTCCAAGGTAGTGGTGTGTGTACATTTCTTGGGTGGTGACTCTTCTTAGAGGCTCCTGGAGTACAGCAGCAAACTCAGCCAACAGCTCCACAATTTTAGGAAGTTTCCATTGTTTGGCACATACAGCTGATCTGAAGTGCCACGCAGGGCTAGGTGTTGGGTCGCGAGCATTCTCACAATGGCAACGAGCCTTTTCAGAACATGTTGCCAGTAAAGAGTGTGACAAAGCTCTGTCCTTGTCTCAGTGGGTCCCGTGCTTTCTGGAGGATTTCACTAGACTCAGAGGCTCACTGTGACCCTCCAAGTAGCCCTTCTCTCTCTAGAGGCAAGGCTCACAGCCTACTGATCCATTTTCATCATAAGCCAGCAACGGAGGTGAGGAGAAGCCACCCTCCCTGGCACAGTCTCTGTTGCCTCCGAATCTCAGTGATTAATCGGGGAGGGGTCTAGAACTGATCAATGAAATTGTTTTTAATTGTTCACTTTATTAATATAACTTCATAAGCAAAGTTTTATGAATGAAACAACATTCATTCATAAAACCAGTTACCCCAATAAGTGGCTAATTGAGTTTCACTTTCAATCCGATGGCTGCTTAGATCGCTGAAACTTACACTGACTGACAGAGCCAGAAGAGTACCCAGAAGTTACCTACTACAGGACAGGCCCAACAAAGAAAATAACAGAACGCCAATAGCCATCACCTTCAGCCCCCAACTAAAACCTCTCCAACGCATCATCAAGGATCTACAACCTATCCTGAAGGACGACCCATCACTCTCACAGATCTTGGGAGACAGGCCAGCCCTTGCTTACAGACAGCCCCCCAACCTGAAGCAAATACTCACCAGCAACCACACACCACACCACAGAACCACTAACCCAGGAACCTATCCTTGCAACAAAGCCCGTTGCCAACTGTGTCCACACATCTGTTCAGGGGACACCATCATAGGGCCTAATCACATCAGCCACACGATCAGAGGCTCGTTCACCTGCACATCCACCAATGTGATATATGCCATCATGTGCCAGCAATGCCCCTCTGCCATGTACATTGGTCAAACTGGACAGTCTCTACATAAAAGAATCAATGGACACAAATCAGACGTCAAGAATTATAACATTCAAATACCAGTCGGAGAACACTTCAATCTCTTTGGTCACTCGATTACAGACCTAAAAGTGGCAATTCTTCAACAAAAAAAACTTCAAAAACAGACTCCAAGGAGAGACTGCTGAATTGGAATTGGAATTAATTTGCAAACTGGATACAATTAACTTAGGCTTGACTAGAGACTGGAAGTGGATGGGTCATTACACAAAGTAAAACTATTTCCCCATATTTATTTTCCCCCCCTCCCCTGCCCCACTGTTCCTCAGACGTTCTTGTCAACTGCTGGAAATGGCCCACCTTGATTATCACTACAAAAGGTCCCCCCCAGCCCCCCCGCGCTCTCCTGCTGGTAATAGCTCACCTTACCTGATCACTCTGGTTACAGTGTGTATGGTAACACCCATTGTTTCATGTTTTCTGTGTATATAAATCTCCCCACTGTATTTTCCACTGAATGCATCCGATGAAGTGAGCTGTAGCTCACAAAAGCTTATGCTCAAATAAATTGGTTAGTCTCTAAGGTGCCACAAGTCCTCCTTTTTTTTTTTTGTTTCAACATTGTAACTTCTGCTCACTGTTTCTCATTCATTATACTTGTCTATATTGTAACTTCTTTCACTGTTTGCCATTCCTTTCACTTGTCCATATTGTAACTCAAACTCCATTTTAACTTGTCCCAAACTCCATTTTAAAATGCCCACTGCATTTTGTAAAAGCTTTCTGCAACCTTCATTTTGCAAAGCTCACCGTGAACATTTGTGTCTGTGTATCTCAGGAGAGCTCCTTCCTGCTTAGATAGAAAAGCTTCCTTTGCTTGCTTGCTTTTTCTGAGTGATGACCCAGAGGGGCGTTTTCTTCTTTCACTCATGACTGCTGTCCTGTGCCAGCTACAGTGGCTCTCAACACTCAGTTGAAGGGGACAATTAAGCAGGCTGGTAGCAAGTGAGTGAGGGAAGATATCAGCTTCTTAAGGGCCTTATTGACTCCTTCAGTTGACTGCCTGTTCTCCTCAACTGGGTTCAGGGAAGCAGCAGGAAACAGGAAGCTCGCTGAGAAGCTGGGGTTAATCAGTCCAGGCTCCTGGGGTGCTAGAGAGGTACATAAGAGGCTCCTCCTCCTCTCTCCCCCTGCAGCTCCCTGTTATTCCCTCTCACCTTTTCTCCTGCCTGCCTGTTCTGTCTCTCGTGCCCTCCTCCCTCCAGCACAGCGCTCCCCCATCTCTGTGCATCTAGAGCAGAGAGAATACATATGCGCCAGCAGCAGAAACAATTTTCTACACTCTGGGTCCTAGTGGCACCCCCCACCCCCAGTCTGGCACCTGAGGCAGTCACCTCAGTTCACCTCATGGTAAGGCCAGCCCTGGCCCTAATCCTCTAATTTGTCTAGGTCACTCTGGACCCTCTCTCTACCCTCCAGCATATCTATCCCTCCCCTCAGTTAGTGTCATCTGTGAACTTGCCATTCATCCCGTCATCCAGATCATTAATAAAGATGTTGAACAAAACCGACCCCAGGACTGACCCCTGCGGCACTCTGCTTGATACCAGCTGCCAATTAGACATCGAGCTGTTGATCACTACCCATTGAGCCTGACAATCTAGGCAGCTTTCTTATAGTGCATTCATCCAATCCATACTGCTTTAACTTGCTGGCAAGAATACTGTGGGAGACTGTATCAAAGGCTTTGCTAAAGTCAAGATATATCTCATCCACCACTTTCTCCATATCCACAGAACCAGTTATCTCATTGTAAGCAGTGTCAGGATGAGCTCCACCCTGACATCTGGTGGTGAGGTGTGGCAAGTTGTGGAAAAGAACTTCAGGGGCCGATCTCATTTGCATAGGCACACCCACCACGCCTAGAATGAGACCATAGCTGCCCAAATGGTCACTTTGGCTGCTGTGGGATCCCCAGTGTCTCTGTTATTGGGGCAGGAAGAATAAATTGTTATTACCCTGATTATGGGAACTGTGCTTGGAACTGTACGTGGCCTTTTGTTACGATGGAGGGATTCACCATCATCTAAGTAGCACTCGCTAGGCAAGGGTCATGGGTTCCAAAACTGTGTGAATGGAGAGAGGCTGGGGACAAGTATTAATACTTGGTGGCATGGGCCCCTTGGTGAGGGCCTTACATGCTGATTGCACTTCCTCCTCTCTCCACTGTAGAATATCAGAGCTAATTTTGATTTCATTAGAAGTCTAGTTATAGGCTGCTGAGCTCACTTTGGGCTGACAGTGCACCAGCACTGGGGCTCCCCTATTATAAGCTGAATTCACCTAAGCGCTGAAATCACTAAGTGTTGTGTTAAGTAGTGGGGGAGCCTGAAGATATATTGTGGAGCAGTTTGCGGGACGGCTGGCGAAGCAGTTCGACACGGAGCAGTGTGTGGATGGCAGGAGCTGCTTGTGGGCCGTGGAGCTGAGCGAAGGAGTTCGTGGGGCGGCTGGCGGAGTGGAGCGCAGCTGAGCGAAGGAGTTCATGGGGCGGCTGGCGGAGCGGAGTGCAGCTGCGCGAAGGAGTTTTGTGGGGCGGCTGGTGGAGCGGAGCGCCGCTATGGAGCTATGGGGCGGTCAGCTTCAGATCACGTAAGGTGCCTCTTACCCCCGTCCCATTTCCACCCAGGTTGGGAGGTAAAGCTCCGCCGATAAACTTTCGAACTCTGGGGCTGCCCTGACCAGGGACAGAGACTTTTGGGGCATTGGACTTTTGGGGTTGCTGGACTCAAGAACCAAAGGGAAAAGGGCATGCCCCAATTTGCCTGGGGTGGAGTTGTTTTTGCTCATGGGTTGTGTTATGAATCCGGTTGGTGGTGTTTCCCCAACATAATGCCACATTGTTTCTCTCTGTTATTAAAAGACTTTTGCTACACTCAGACTCTGTGCTTGCGAGAGGGGAAGTACTGCCTCTTGGAGGCGCCCAGCGGGGGTGGTATATATTGGTCCCAGGTCACTGGGTGGGGGCTCGAGCCGGTTTGCATTGTGTTATTGGAATGGAACCCCTAGATATTGAACCCGGCCCTTGTTGCTGCCAACTCTGACGGGCAGAAGGGTTACATCATCATAGAAGGCAATCAGGTTGGTCAGGCATGACTTGTCCCTGCTGAATGCATGTTGACAGTTCCTGATCACCTTCTTCTCCTCCAAGTGCTTCAAAATGGATTCCTTGAGGACCTGCTCCATCATTTTGCCAGGGACTGAAGTGAGGCTGACCCGTCTGTAGTTCCCCGGGTTCTCTTTCTTCCCTTTTTTAAATATGGGCACTATATTTGCCTTTTTTCAATCGTCCAGGACGTCCCCTGATCCCCATGAATTTTTAAAGATAATGGCCAGTAGCTCTGCAATCACATCAGCCAACTCCCTTAGCACCCTTGGATGCATTAGATCTGGACCCATGGACTTGTGCATGTCCAACCTTTCTAAATAGTCCTTAACCTGTTCTTTCACCACTGAGAGCTGGTCACCTCCTCCCCATGCTGTGTTGCCCAGTGCAGCAGTCTGGGAGCTGACCTTCTCTGTGAAGACCGAGGCAAAAAAGCATTGAGTACTTCAGCTTTTTGCACATAATAGAATCATAGAATATCAGGGTTGGAAGGGACCTCAGGAGGTCATCCAGTCCAACCCTCTGCTCAAAGCAGGACCAATCTCCAACTAAATCATCCCAGGCAGGAGTTTGTCAGGCCTGACCTTAAAAACCTCAAAGGAAGGAGATTCCACCACCTCCCTAGGGAACGCATTCCAGTGCTTCACCACCCTCCCAGTGAAAAAGTTTTTCCTAATATCCAACCTAAACCTTCCCCACTGCAACTTGAGACCATTACTCCTTGTCCTGTCCTCTTCTACCACTGAGAATAGTCTAGAACCATCCTCTCTGGAACCACCTCTCAGGTAGTTGAAAGCAGCTGTCAAATCTCCCCTCATTCTTCTCTTCTGCAGACTAAACAATCCCAGTTCCCTCAGCCTCTCCTCATAAATCATGTGTTCCAGTCCCCTTAACCGTTTTTGTTGCCCTCTTCAGGACGCTTTCCAATTTATCCACATCCTTCTTGTAGTGTGGTGCCCAAAACTGGACACAGTACTCCAGATGAGGACTCACCAATGTCGAATAGAGGGGAACGATCACGTCCCTCAATCTGATGGCAATGCCTCTAAGTAGTAAAATGCCTCGATAGTACTCCTCACCATGCATTTTTAACAGGTTTCCACGCCTCTTTAGAGCTTATGTGCAGCCTTCCCACTCCGTTTCTGTTGGCGCCGAAGTTTGGCACCATTGGCCATTTTGAAAAAAACAATTTTGTGCACGTTTGAATGAGGGAATGTTGAATGTTGTGCTTGGATACATTGAGAGCAGTTTAAAGTATTGAAAAAAGGTGTTTGTGTAAGGAGAGCTGTTGTTAAAGGGCAGGTTATTAAGGAAAAGAAAGATGATGGTATGCTATAAAAGAATAGAAAAAGTGATACATTGAAAGATTAGAGTGAGAGACGTTTGGGTAAGGTTTATTGAAAAAGGGGGATTGAGTAAGGAGAGCAGTTGGTAAAGAATAGAGTGTTTGTGTTACTGAACACATGCAGAGCGAAACATCCTGCCCCACTGACTGTTGGTAGCGAAATGATAGCTGGTTTGGGCAGCGCTCCTGGGAGCTAGCCCCTCCTTTTGGACCAATCAGAGGTTGTTTTACAGCTAGGTCACAGAATGCGCTTCTGGAACCAATCCTGTAGTCCCAAGATTTAAAGAGGATCTTTACCTTACATTAAAAGCTATAAAAACAAGATTAAAAAGGAAATGTAGGAAGCACCTGATAAAAAAGTGACTCAAAAAAGCACTAAATAATATTAAGAAACATTAAAAGCTAGCTCTAAAAAAGTAATTTAGCAAGCAAATGATAAAATAAGTAATAAAAAAGCCTTCAGTATCAGGATAGATTATAAGAAAGAGCAGAGGAAAGACAGAGAGCACATGGTTGAATTGAAGACAGAGAGAGATTTTTTTCCTTGCCTGTCTTTCTGTAAAATGAGGCAGCGACACCGTTTAGAAACTTTCAGACTTGTTATCCCCGCCTTTGGATCGGGCCAATCAGAGGTTGTTTTACAATGACGTTATATTTTATTTTTCTGAACCAATTTTATAGGTCCAAGACCCCAAACTTTTAACTGCCTTATTCTTATCTAAAGAAACAGACACCCAGCATCTTTTCCGCCATGTAGTTTTTTAGAAGGGGGTTTTCATAAAAGTTAAAACCATACGCTTTTAGTAACAAGCCATTTTTCAAAGTTTTTTTCTAGGTTTTAGGCTAGCATTGGTCTTTTTTTTTTTTAGTGAGCCCAATATAAAACAACAGGATTTTGCAGCTGATAGCTGTGATTAGAAAGAAGAAGCCTGCTTTTTACAAACACAAGTTAGTTACATCACGGTTTGTAATGGAATAAAGTTCTGCTTTATATTGACTTGAAAAGACACAGCCCTTTTTTTACAGGGGTGTTTCAATAAAATAGAGCAGGCAGAATTACCCCAGGTTTTTAGTAACAGACAGTTTATATTTTCCTTATTTTGTTAACCACTGGATCAGAGAGAAGAAGCTTGGGGTTTTTTTGTACTTTTTAACAAAGAGAGACGAAAGTTTTGTAAAGGAATAAACCCTTGAAAAAACACAGTCCTTTATGCAAAAAGAAAAGGAGTACTTGTGGCACCTTAGAGACTAACCAATTTATTTGAGCATAAGCTTTCGTGAGCTACAGCTCACTTAATCAGATGCATACTGTGGAAAGTATAGAAGATCTTTTTATACACACAAAGCATGAAAAAATGGGTGTTTACCACTACAAAAGGTTTTCTCTCCCCCCACCCCACTCTCCTGCTGGTAACTTATCTAAAGTGATCACTCTCCTTACAATGTGTATGATAATCAAGTTGGGCCATTTCCAGCACAAATCCAGGGTTTAACAAGAACGTCTGAGGAGGGGTGGGGGGGTAGGAAAAAACAAGAGGAAATAGGTTACCTTACATAATGACTTAGCCACTCCCAGTCTCTATTCAAGCCTAAGTTAATTGTATCCAATTTGCAAATGAATTCCAATTCAACAGTCTCTCGCTGGAGTCTGGTTTTGAAGTTTTTTTGTTGTAATATCGCAACTTTCATGTCTAATCGCGTGACCAGAGAGATTGAAGTGTTCTCCGACTGGTTTATGAATGTTATAATTCTTGACATCTAATTTGTGTCCATTTATTCTTTTACGTAGAGACTGTCCAGTTTGACCAATGTACATGGCAGGGGGCATTGCAGGCACATGATGGCATATATCACATTGGTGGATGTGCAGGTGAACGAGCCTCTGATAGTGTGGCTGATGTTATTAGGCCCTGTGATGGTGTCCCCTGAATAGATATGTGGGCACAGTTGGCAACAGGCTTTGTTGCAAGGATAGGTTCCTGAGTTAGTGGTTCTGTTGTGTGCTATGTGGTTGCTGATGAGTATTTGCTTCAGGTTGGGGGACTGTCTGTAGGCAAGGACTGGCCTGTCTCCCAAGATTTGTGAGGGATAGGTTGTAGATCCTTAATAATGCGTTGGAGGGGTTTTAGTTGGGGGCTGAAGGTGACAGCTAGTGGCGTTCTGTTATTTTCTTCGTTAGGCCTATCCTGTAGTAGGTGACTTCTGGGAACTCTTCTGGCTCTATCAATCTGTTTCTTCACTTCTGCAGGTGGGTATTGTAGTTGTAAGAATGCTTGACAGAGATCTTGTAGGTGTTTGTCTCTGTCTGAGGGGTTGGAGCAAATGCGGTTGTATCGCAGAGCTTGCCTGTAGACAATGGATCGTGTGGTGTGGTCAGGGTGAAAGCTGGAGGCATGTAGGTAGGAATAGTGGTCAGTAGGTTTCCGGTATAGGGTGGTGTTTATGTGACCATCGTTTATTAGCACTGTAGTGTCCAGGAAGTGGATCTCTTGTGTGGACTGGACCAGGCTGAGATTGATGGGGGGATGGAAATTGTTGAAATCATGGTAGAATTCCTCAAGGGCTTCTTTTCCATGGGTCCAGATGATGAAGATGTCATCAATATAGCGCAAGTAGAATAGGGGCGTTAGGGGACGAGAGCTGAGGAAGCGTTGTTCTAAGTCAGCCATAAAAATGTTGGCATACTGTGGGGCCATGCAGGTACCCATAGCAGTGCCGCTGATTTGAAGGTATACATTGTCCCCAAATGTAAAACAGTTATGGGTAAGGACAAAGTCACAAAGTTCAGCCACCAGGTTTGCCGTGACATTATCGGGGATAGTGTTCTTGACGGCTTGTAGTCCGTCTTTGTGTGGAATGTTGGTGTAGAGGGCTTCTACATCCATAGCAGCCAGGATGGTGTTATCAGGAAAATGACCAATGGATTGTAGTTTTCTCAGGAAGTCAGTGGTGTCTCGAAGGTAGCTGGGAGTGCTGGTAGCGTAGGGCCTGAGGAGGGAGTCTACATAGCCAGACAATCCTGTTGTCAGGGTGCCAATGCCTGAGATGATGGGGCGCCCAGGATTTCCAGGTTTATGGATCTTGGGTAGTAGATAGAATATCCCAGGTCGGGGTTCCAGGGGTGTGTCTGTGCGGATTTGATCTTGTGCTTTTTCAGGGAGTTTCTTGAGCAAATGCTGTAGTTCCTTTTGGTAACTCTCAGTGGGATCAGCGGGTAATGGCTTGTAGAAAGTGGTGTTGGAGAGCTGCCTAGCAGCCTCTTGTTCATATTCCAACCTATTCATGACGACAACAGCACCTCCTTTGTCAGCCTTTTTGATTATGATGTCAGAGTTGTTTCTGAGGCTGTGGATGGCATTGTGTTCTGCACAGCTGAGTTTGTGGGGCAAGTGATGCTGCTTTTCCACAATTTCAGCCCGTGCCCGTCGGCGGAAGCTTTCTATGTAGAAGTCCAATCTGCTGTCTCGACCTTCAGGAGGAGTCCACCTAGAATCCTTCTTTTCGTAGTGTTGG
Organism: Lepidochelys kempii; assembly: GCF_965140285.1. Classification (NCBI taxonomy): domain Eukaryota; kingdom Metazoa; phylum Chordata; order Testudines; family Cheloniidae; genus Lepidochelys; species Lepidochelys kempii. The sequence continues at coordinate 6,239,482 of NC_136404.1, forward strand.
TAGGAAGGTCTCTGTGGATTAGTATGTTGTTCAGAGGTGTGTTGGAAATATTCCTTGAGTCGGAGACGTCGAAAATAGGATTCTAGGTCACCACAGAACTGCATCATGTTCGTGGGGGTGGAGGGGCAGAAGGAGAGGCCCTGAGATAGGACAGCTGCTTCTGCTGGGCTAAGAGTATAGTTGGATAGGTTAACAATATTGCTGGGTGGGTTGAGGGAACCATTGCTGTGGCCCCTTGTGGCATGTAGTAGTTTAGAAAGTTTAGTGTCCTTTTTCTTTTGTAGAGAAGCTTTGTGTGTGTATTAAAAGATTTTCTATACTTTCCACAGTATGCATCCGATGAAGTGAGCTGTAGCTCACGAAGGGTTATGCTCAAATAAATTGGTTAGTCTCTAAGGTGCCACAAGTCCTCCTTTCCTTTTTGTGAACACAGACGAACACGGCTGTTACTCTGAAACACTCCTTTATTTAGCCCCATGGGCATAAGTGTTTTAATAAAAGGTAAGCCTGCAGAAACAGTTCAGGAATTAAAAACACAAAAAAGTTTTAGACTAACATGGTCAGTAAAAACGATGTGAAAAAAGAAGCCATTGTGGTCAGAACTAAGAAAGCCCAAGGCCTGTTTTCAAAACAAAATGATACCAAAGACTTGTACTAAAAAGAACAGTAACTTTAACTGTAAATAAGCTCACTGTATAAAATAAAACCTTTTTAACCATTAGAGGTAAAGAATGTAGCCTAGGGTTCCCGCTTTTTTTTTTCTTTAGAGGCCGCTTGCTCTGCTCTTATTTAAAGGAAGAGGACCCTGTAACAAATGCTGACCAAAACATAGGATAAACAATTGAATTAAAGAATAAAGGTTGTAGCTTTTGGTTACAGATATGTTAATGAGCATATTACCATTTACAGTGTCTTTTTATAAACTGTTTAAACACACTTACTATAGAACATAAGAACCTTTTAACCATTAAAGCTAAAGTATGTAGCCCCTTTCTCCCCATCTTTTTTTCTAGAAAAAAATGACCCTTATACCCCCATGGTTTTAAATTTTAGGGGCCCCACGCCCTTTTTTCAACAGGTGTAAACCTATAAATAGGGACAGAAAACTGGACAAGGCTGTTAAAGAAACACCGCTGATGGGACGCAATGACATGATAAGAAAAATGACTATGGTGTGTGTTACCCCTGTTCTCTGCCTGTGTTGTGCTTAGTTAAAAGTTAATATTTTTTTCAAACAGGACGAGGCCGTTTTTCTTGACATACCAGATTCCGCACTAGAAGTTTTAAATCGTGGTAAGCGGCTTCATATCTTACACGTTTATGGTTTATTTTTTAAAAAAATGGTTTTAAGAAGTTTATTTTTAAAAATTTAGAACAAGATGGAAGTCAAAACCAACAGACAGCGTTTCCTGAAATGACAGAAGACGGTATGATTTGTTCTTAAATATGTGTTTGAAATAGTGGACATTTTTTCTAGGGGTTTGTTGTTGTTAGTAAAAAGAGGAATCACCTTGGCCCCAAAGGTTTTACTGTAAACATGTTTTGCGGGTTGTTGTTGAGGAGTCTGGAGCTGTACTACATAAGAGCTAAAGGTCTTTAGCGTGAAGGGGTGGGTTATGTGGGATACATGTATGTCGGGGATATGTTTGTGGCTGTTAATAAAAAGAACATACAGGTTTAGGTGCTAAAAACATTTTGTTTATGTGTATTGACAGACTTATCGAGTGTTATCCCTCAAGAAGAAACGTTGAAGGGGACCAAGAAATTTCCCTCTGAATCAGCGACAGTGGGAAGCAAGGGTATGAGACACTTTGATTTTGAGCACATCCAAAACCTCATTACACAGAACCAGCCATCCTTAAAAAGGGCCAAAAAATCTACCACTGAAACAGCAGCATATAGGAGCAAGGGGGTTAACCCCCCCCCCCCCCCCCCGCATTTTGATCTGCCCTGCACCACCAGGGCCAAAAAAAATCTACCTCTGCAGGGCCGGGGACACTGGTAAGCAATCCAAAGGGACTAAAACCCCTAGTTCTCAACAGCCCCAAGCCTTTACAGCCCCGAAGGAACCAGCTTTGAGAAGGGTAAAGGCAAACAATCCTGTAGCAGCAGCTGTGTCCAGGGCTGGGTTTGAGCAGAGTCAAGAGGCCCGCCCCCCGGCTTCTGGGCAAAGCAAAACCTCTGCTACAAGTAAAAACCTCCCTGTAGGTCTTGCTGCATCAGTTGTTGTTTGTAATGAGCTGTTTCGTGTTTGTACATCTCTGAAGCGTTTAATAGATAAAAAGTTTTCGAAGCTAATCGTTGAGGTGTTTCAAAAGCAAAATGCTCCAGACGAAAGGGTGGTTTTAGACCAAAAGTGTGTTAAAGGTGGAAGGGAGGGTGTGACTAAACATGAAACCTAAAAACATAAACATATTAGAAACAGGGCTGGTGGTGTCGGGGGGAGGGGCTGTAAGGCCCTTAAAAACTATCCTGTACAGTAAAATCATCGGAAAAAAAGAAAAAAATTAATTGATTTACATAACCAAGGTAACAAACTGTGTTTTGCCGGTAGCGTGCTGGGTCTTTTATCAGATGAAAATCTTACAGATATCCAACTATTAGAGGCAGCCAGACATCTCCATCAGGAGCTGGGGTTTTCGGACCAAAAAATGATTAGCTTTACAGACGGGAGCGCTTTTGAAGAGCGCTTAGGGGTTGACCGTTATGTATCATGAAAATGGAAACTTGCGCTTTTTTACAACTGCTGGTGTACACCGCCCAAAACTGGTTTTGTTCTGTTACATGACAAACATTATTATGGCATCCTAAATATTAAAGCCTTTATAGGCGCGCCGTATTTGTGCAATTACTGATAAGCCACGTACAGCCACAAACATCAGCAAGCCTGTAAAAATCACTGCCGTACGTGTAATAGCGCCGAGTGCCTTGAAGTGGCCACTAAAAAAAAGAGATGCCCCAGCTCTAAACTATTTTGCAGGTCCGAGGCCTGTTTAGAAAGGCACAACGCTTTGGTAAAAGACGGTAAAGTTGATTGTAAAAACAGAAGTCTTTGCAATAATTGCAGCTTCTACAAGGTTAAAAATCACAGGTGTAAAAACAAAAAATGTCCCCAGTGCTATCAGAAGACCGACAACATAGAGGGTTATGAGTGTTATATACATAAAATTTGGTCTCCAGAAGAGGGGAAGGATTATGTGTTTTATGATTTTTAATGCATCCAAGAAATGGGCTACAGGTGCCAAATTATGTTTATGCCTTGCATCTAAATAAAGAAACCAGCTGGGAATTTAAGGGAGAAGAATGTGTTAGCGAGTTTGTTTGAACCTTTGTAGACAAATGCTTTAAGGGATACCCATTCATTGCTCATAATGCTAAAGATTACGATTGTTATTTTATCCTTAGACAGTTGATTAAAGAAAAAACGCAAGGGGGGAAACGAATGTGCGTAACGGTGATGGACTTAGACATTAGATTTATAGCTTCTTTAAATTTTCTTCCCACAAAACTTAGCAAGTTACTCAAAGCTATGGGGTTGGAGGAAGTTAAGGGGTACTTTCCGCGCTTTTTTTAACACTGTTGCAAATCAGAACTATGTGGGGCCTATGCCCGGGATAGAGTAGTTTGGAGTAGAATACATGCTGCCTGAAGAAAAAAAGGAATTTCTGAACTGGTACCAACACAATCGCCAAAACAAATTCGATCTCCAAAAAGATCTGCGCTATTATTGTCAAAAAGATGTTGAAATTTTGCGAGAGGCTTGCGACCGGTTCAAAAATAAAGTTATAAAAATGACAGAAAAGCAGATTGTTAAAAACCCAGGACAGGATGATGAGAAGGTGGTCACTAAGTGTATAGACCCCTTTCAGTACCTTACATTAGCCTCGATTTGGATGGCCATGTACCGATTTAATTTTTTAAAACCGCGAACCATAGCCCTTCTGCCATTAAACAATTACCACAAACAGCAGAAGAGATATTCCACCCCGGCCATTCAATGGTTGCTGTACGTAGCCCACACTGAGACCATTTACATCCAACACGCTTTGCAGGGTGGGGAGTGGGGGGTCCTATTTTTGGATGGTTACGCCGTCATAGCAGGTAAATCCACAGCCTTTGAATTTAACTAATGTTTTTTTCACGGCTGCCCCATCTGCTATTGTGAAAATGACCACAATCCATTGCTTAATGCGACCTACAGACACCTGTACAACCGAACCCTGATTAAGGCGCAATTTCTAAAAAGACAGGGGTTTGAGGTAACGGCCATGTGGGAACACGAATGGCAGGCTATGCTAGCTAACGATAACCGGGTGGGGGACTTTTGACGAGAAAAAAAACTGCCACAAACTTTGGTTCCTAAAGCCGCCCTTTACGGGGGTAGAACGAATGCCATCTGTCTTTATTACAAACCGCAGCCCGGGGAGCAGATTCATTACTACGATTTTACCGGCCTTTACTCTTTTGTTAACAAGAATAAACAATACCCTGTGGGACACCCCGGTATTGTGTATGAGCATTTTGGGGCTATCAGACAGTACTCTGTCATCACCAAGGTTAAAGTGTACCCTCCAAGAGCCCTGTATTTCCCCATATTACCATACAGGGTCGGTGGAAAACTCATGTTCCCTCATGCACCCTTTGTGCAGAAACAAAACAAAAGGACCCCTGCGAGCACAGTCAGGAGGAGAGGGCTTTAACAGGAACTTGGTGCACAGTAGAGTTGGTGGAGGCTTTAGACAAAGGATACAGAATCGCTGAGATTTATGAAGTCTGGCATTTTAACTGCTCTTCAGATGCCCTGTTTTCAAACTACATTAAAACACACCTGAGACAGAAACAAGAGGCCTCGGAGTTCCCTCACTGGTGTACGGACAAGTTAAAAAAACCGGTACGTTAAAGAGTACCGTGAAAGAGAAGACGTGTGTCTGCGTCTAAACAAAATTAAAGTAAACCCCACGAAAAGGCAAATCTCAAAGCTGTTTTTAAATTCCTTGGGGGGGAAATTTGGTCAGCGAACAAATTTGACTAACACCAGTATAGTAACTGACCCCGACGAGCTCTTCAAGTACATCTTTGTACCTTATTACAACGTGTCAGGGTGCGAGTTTATCGACGATGACATGGCTGTGGTGTCTTGGAACTACACAAAAGAAAGTTGCACCCACTCCAGCAACACTAACGTGTTTATAGCGTGCTTTACCAACAGTTATGCCAGGCTAGAGCTCTACCGCCTGTTAGACCACTTACAGGAGCGGTGTCTTTATCACGATACGGACGCTGTAATTTTTGTGAGTAAAGAAGGGGAGAGGAACCCGCTCCTAGGGGATTATTTAGGGGATCTGACCAGGTAAATACCACCAGATGAACATATCGTGGAGTTTGTGTCTGCTGGGCCTAAAACATACGGATACAAACTGTTCAGCGGTAAGATCTGTATGAAAGTAAAAGGGATCACGCTCAACTCAGGGAATAGCAAAAAAATTAATTTTGAAAGCTTAAAAGAACTCATCTGGGAAATTGTGGTACAGCAGCCAGGAATCGAAAGGGTAAAAAAGCACTGGTCGATAGAAACGAGAACGCTGAAAAAAAACCCAAAAGTCGTTTATGACAAAAGAGCCCTTGAAGTCGATTTTAAAACCTTGCTGTACCTTAAATTGATTATTATGAAAAGCCACGTTTGCTTTGTGGCCCCTCGAATTGTTAGAAATGGTAATAAGTTGTTATCCTGTATGCCTGAAAATATTGTGTGCTCTTATAGCTGTTGGCAACCGTTGTATAAAGAGTTGCTGCAAAAATGTCCATGTATTATGTTCTTGGAAGGTTTACCTAATACTTTTAATGATGAACATTTATTTCCTAGTAATAAAGTAATAAAATAAATATGGTTATTATAGATGATCTAATGGAGTCTGCGTCTGCAATTGAAAATGCCTTTACAAAATACATACCCCACAAAAACCTAAGTGTTATTATGTACATTGTGCAAAACATGTTCTGTCAGGGGAAAAAAAGCCAAGTGATTAATTTAAATACCAAATATATGGTTTTTCTTAAAAACCCACGCGATAAACTGCAGATCGCCACTCTGGCCCGGCAAATGTACGCCGGTGAAAGACAATTCCTTTTGGAGCCTTTTGAGGATGCTACCAAAAAACCCTATGGGTATCTGTTGGTGGATTTAAACGCTTCAGCACCTGAAGCCTTCAGGTTAAGAACAGGTCTTTTTCATCCAGACTGGCCCTGTGTATACACCTTTAAAAAAATCCCATAAAAAATAGTTATTTTTATCCAACTTCCAGAGTAACCCCCTGACAAACATGTCTAGCCACGTGCAGAAAAACCTGGCTCTTTTAAGAGTTCTCATCACAGCCAAGCCGCAGCAAAGAAAAGCGATTCTCTGCTCGGCTTCTGATGACTTGGTAGTGGCCATCTCAGAAATAGCTCTCAACACTTTAAAAGGAAACGCACCTCTAAAACCCCGACAAATAAGCATCCTAAAAAGAAAACAGGGAATTATTAAAAAGCTGAGCGATAAAAAGCTATCCCTCAAATGAAAAAAGGTAATTGTGAAACAGGCTGGGGGCTTTGTCGGACCTTTGCTAAGCTTTGCACTCCCTCTACTGTCAGGCCTTTTCATTAACAGATAATGGAACACGCTGAATAATTGTACCTCGTTCCTAGACATCAGTTAGAACAGATAAAGCGTGCTTCTAGCGGAGAAGAAAATATCAGAACCACAACCACATGCCAACTGGATTCAGAAATGAAAGACAGTCTTCAAAAAACTTTCAAAAATTACGAGGAGGCTAAACTTCACGAGGGGGTTCTGCAAAGATATTGGTATTGGCCAAGCATGGTGAAATGGAAAAGACTAAAATAAACCTCTTTCTCCCCAAGCAAGAGCAAGAGGAAATTCAATCTCCTGAAAGCCTGGGGGTCGGGTTCATCGGACATTGTCGTTCAGGAGCTACTGGAGGGGGTAAATCCTCGCTATAAAAGTAAAGCTGTTTCTGCTTGGGCCAATAATGGCAATTTTGTGTACTGGGGGGAAACGATCGAGGAGTCTCACATGCTTGATTTTGTCACAGGGGTCACCGGCAATTATTCTTTTGCTAACAGAAGGACTCCTAAGGGGTGGAATGTGTTTATGAAAGCCTTGGCGGAGCTGAACGTGCCTATGTCTGTTGCAGGGCATGTTACCAACAAAGAGTTTTTAGAACGTCTAAAAACACAGGTAGAGCCAGTCAAGGCCGTAAGTAACAGCACCCCTTCTAAAAAACGAAAAATCTCATGGTTAACGGTGTAAAATAAAAGACCTAAACAAAATTCAAGGTGTGCTTTATTGATGCGCCTCTTTAAATTCACGACAAGACAAACACGTTTAGACATGTTGAAACATGTTTGAAACAAGACTGGACATGCCTCACCTTTTCCCTTTTACAAACTGTACCACCATTTTCTGGTAAATCATTGGTGTACAATTTTAAAATGCGATCAAAAGATAATCCTCTACTACGTTGTTTAAAAAAAAATACAATGATAACCACAGGTTACTGCTAAAGGATCCTGTAGTTGTCTTTGATGAAACACAAGTGGCATTCTTACAACTACAATACCCACCTGCTGAAGTGAAGAAACAGACTAACAGAGCCAGAAGAGGACCCAGAAGTCACCTACTACAGGACAGGCCCAACAAAGAAAATAACAGAACGCCACTAGCCATCACTTTCAGCCCCCAACTAAAACCTCTCCAACGCATCATCAAGGATCTACAACCTATCCTGAAGGATGACCCAACACTCTCACAGATCTTGGGAGACAGGCCAGTCCTTGCTTACAGACAGCCCCCCAACCTGAAGCAAATACTCACCAGCAACCACACAACACACCACAGAACCACTAACCTAGAAACCTATCCTTGCAACAAAGCCTGTTGCCAACTGTGTCCACACATCTGTTCAGGGGACACCATCATAGGGTCTAATCACATCAGCCACACTATCAGAGGCTCGTTCACCTGCACATCCACCAATGTGATATATGCTATCAGGTGCCAGCAGTGCCCCCCTGCCATGTACATTGGCCAAACTGGACAGTCTCTACGTAAAAGAATAAATGGACACAAATCAGATGTCAAGAATTATAACATTCAAATACCAGTCAGAGAACACTTCAGTCTCTCTGGTCACTCGATTACAGACCTAAAAGTGGCAGTTCTTCAACAAAAAAACTTCAAAAACAGACTCCAACGAGAGACTACTGAATTGGAATTAATTTGCAAACTGGATACAATTAACTTAGGCTTGAGTAGAGACTGGGAGTGGATGGGTCATTACACAAAGTAAAACTATTCCCCGCCCCCCGCCCAGCTACTGTTCCTCAGACGTTCTTGTCAACTGCTGGAAATGGCCCACCTTGATTAACACTACAAAAGGATTTTTCCCCCCTCCAGCGGGTAATAGCTCACCTTACCTGATCACTCTGGTTACAGTGTGTATGGTAACACCCATTGTTTCATGTTCTCTGTGTATATAAATCTCCCCACTGTATTTTCCCCTGAATGCATCCGATGAAGTGAGCTGTAGCTCACAAAAGCTCATGCTCAACTAAATTTGTTAGTCTCTAAGGTGCCACAAGTCCTCCTTTTCTTTTCTTGATTACATTGGCCTCATTAGCACTACAAAAGTGATTTCTACCCCTTCTTGTCAATTGTTGAGAATAGCCCACTTCCACCTTAATTGAATTGGCTCATTATCACTGTCCCCCCCACTTGGTAAGGCAACTCCCATCTTTTCATATGCTGTGTATTTATACCTTTCTACTGTATTTTCCACTCCATGCATCTGATTAAGTGGGTTTTAGCCCACGAAAGCTTATGCCCAAAGGCTAGTGTGTGTCCTCTCCACATCAAGGGGTGGAGGGGTGGACTGGGTAATGAACTTATACTAGTCAGGCTTCTGACCAGGGCAAGATGGTAGAGTTCTCAGGTGCAAGGCTGGGAGCTTGGAAGGTTTGTTGGTGCCTTTCTCTGTGTGATTTGTGAGTGGCTAAAGCAGTCATGCAATTTAGCTGGGTGTGGGTCTCCACGTGCTGTTGTACTGAGTGGTCACAGCACTCAGAGGGGTTTGCTGCTGGTCACTAGCAAAGCATTGTGAGTGACAGCACAGGCTGAAGAGTTAAGGGGGCACAGCAGTACTCCAGTTCCAGGTTGTACCCTGGGGATCCCGTCACACTCACCCACCTTGTCTCAGCCATACCTAGCAGAGAATCAAAGGCTCTGATGAGGAACACAGCTGGTGCGGATTAGCAAGCACTCTAGCCAGTCCAGATCTGGTACAGGAACATGATATTTGGTGAGGCTGGGTGTTACAGCCATTGGATCCCTGAGGCAGCTGGATGCTGCTGCCACTGCATCCCTAAGGCCAGGCTGGGGATATGGGGGCAATCATGTGCTGTTGCTACTGGATCCCTGAGGCCATTTTGGGAGTGGAGGCAGTTGGGTGCCATGGCCACTGGATCCCAGAGACCAGTTTGGGGAGGTGGTCAGGTGCCACTGGATCGCTGAGGCTGGTAACTCTGGATCGCTGAGGCTGGCCAGGTGGGGGCTGGGGATGGATCCCTGGCACTGGTTGGGGCGTTGCTGCAGCCGGGAGCGTCTGGTGGCCGATGCCACTGGATCCCTGGGTAGGGAGTTGATGCAACTGGATGCCACTGCCAGTGGATCCCTGAGGCTGGTGAATGTGGAGTGTGTGGGGGATAACCAGGTGCCGTCAAACAGGATTGCTTCCTGCGGTTACAGTGTTCGGCTGGATGCTCCAAATCATTTGATCTCTGAGGCCAGCGGGGGCGAGGGGACAGCCAGGATCCCTGAGGCTGACAGAGGGGTGTGGGCTGCTGAAGGTAGCCACCACTGGATCCCTGAGGCACAACGGGATCCCTAGGGGGTAGGGTCGGAGGCGCTTGTGCGTCACCGCTACTGGATCACTGAGGGTGACACTGGGGCCAGGGGAGGGCTGCAGAGTTCTGCCACCACGGTGGTGGCGGCAGCTGGATTCTACCCTCACCGGATCCGTGTGATCCACAAGGATCCTATGGCAGTGGAACCTGGCTATCTCCACCCCCCCCCAACACACCCTCTCCTCAGGCCTCAAGAATCCTGTGGCAACAGCATCCATCTTCCCACACCCACCTCTACCAGCCCCGGGGATCCAATGGTGGCCGAACACGGCCATCTGCACTCCATCCCATGGGCCTGAAGGATCCAGACGTGGTGGCAAGCAACTACCCCGGCCAGCCTGAAGGAGCCAGGGGCAGCAGCTTCCATGTGCCTTGTGACACTAAGCACCCCAGTATTCACACCGTACGCACCGTTGTAATAATGTTTGTACAAAATATGCCTTGTGAGGCATCATGAAATGTGTATTAAGAGTAAAAGACATACACTGGAATTATGACTAAAGTGTGTTTTAGCCAGGCATGTCAGGGGGAGCTGATAAACAGGTTTGCACAGGTCTTGACTACAAATGAAGCAGGGTCAAGCAGAGACAATGGACTTGCAATTTACATGTTTGCTAAACAGAACCATCAAACCTCACAAGGTTATTGTGGGGGGGTCAGCATGTGTGGACCACTTTGGTCAGTAGGCAAAGACAATGAAGGCACCTTGGCATGCCAGATAAATAAAGCTATCAAGCTAACAAGTGGGGGAAGAGACAGCATGACTACACCCAGCAGGCCAGAGAAGCTAGGTCTGGGTTTTACTTTTCAGTAGACTCCATTTCAAAGGCTTACCAGTCTATAGAGACAGGGAGTCTGAACAGCAAGTGATCAGCAACTGATTGTATACAACAGTATTGTATGAAAAAAGTGTGTGGGGGGGGGGGTTGCAATAAAATGGAAAAATGAATATTTCCACTTTAAAAACTTGAGAAAAATGGAAAAAATAGAAATAGTGTGGTACCACAAAAAATGCTGGCCTCCAACCAATAATTATGGCTACCCTTCTTTTTTACAGATGTCTACATTTACAGGAAGCCATATTAAAATGCATATTGTTTGCTTGCACCCAATTTACCAAACAATCCAGATGACTTTGAATCAGTGATCTGTCGTCTTCATTATTTACCACTCCCCCAATTATTGTGTCATCTGCAAATTTTATCAGTGATTATTTTGTTTTCTTCCATGTCATTAATAAAAATGTTAAATTACATTTTGAGACCTATCATTTAGGCAGCTTTTAATCCACTTAATGTGTCGGTGTTAATTTTCTTAAGTTTCTATTTTTTAATCAAAACATTGTATGGTACCAAGTCAAATGCCTTACTGTAGTCTATCCTATCACATGAACACTATTAATCCACCAAACTTGTAATCTCTTCAATAAAAGATATCAAGACAGGATCTATTTTCAAAAAGAAGTGTTGATTGGCATTAATTATCTTATCCTCAATTCTTGATTAATCTAGTTCCATAGCAACTGCTTCATTATCTTGCCAGGGACTGATGTCAGATGGATAGGCATATAATTACCCAAGTCATCCCAGTTACCCTTTTTAAAAATTGGCACAATAGCTCTCTTCCAGTCTTCTGGAACCTCTCCAGTGCTCCAAGGCTTATTGAAAGTCAAAATTAAGGGTTCAGCAAGCTCCTCAGCCAACTCTTTTAAAACTCTCGGAATGCAAGTTATCTGGACCTGCTGATTTAAAAATGCTTAAGTTTAGTCACTGCTGTTTAACATGCGCCTGAGCTACTAGTGGAATGGAAAGAGTGTTATCATATGAAATGAGTGCCTTGCATAATGACAGGTTTCAGAGTAGCAGCCATGTTAGTCTGTATTCGCGAAAAGAAAAGGAGTAATAGTGGCACCTTAGAGACTAACCAATTTATTTGTGCATAAGCTTTCATGAGCTACAGCCTCCGATGAAGTGAGCTGTAGCTCATGAAAGCTTATGCTCCTTTTCATCATATGAAATGACTACATCATGTTTTCCCCCACATACCGAACACATATATTTATTGAACACTTTTGTCTTAGAATCATAGGATTAGAAGGGACTGCAAGGGTAATCTAGTCTACCCCCTGCCAAGACACAGGATTTGTTGTGTCTAAACCATCCCAGACAGATGGCTCCAGCCTCCTTTTGAAAGCTTCCACACCATCCCTGGGCAGTCTGTTCCATTGTCCTGCTCTTCTTACAGTTAGGAATTTTTTCCTGAGATTTAATCTAAATCTGCTTTGCTGTAGCCTCATGTCCTGCCCTCTGTGGCAAGAAAGAACAACTTTTCTCCACCTTTTTAATGTATTTTTAAGTATTTGAAAACCACGATCATATCTCCTCTTAATCTCCTCTTTTCCAAACTAAACAAACACAGTTCCTTCCGCCTGTGCTCATAGGGCTCGCATTCCATCCCTTTGATCTTTGTCACTCACCTCTTGATCCTTTCCAGTTTCTCTACCTCCTCGCTATATGTTGGTGACCAAAAAAGGACACAGTACTTTAGTTGAGGGCTAACCAGCAGCAAATAGAACAGTACTATCACCTCCTGTGACTTGCATGCTATTCCTCTGATAATGTAACCTAAAACTGCATTTGCTTTTTTTGCAACAGCATCACATTGTTGACTCAAATGTTGAGGTTGTGATCCACCACAATTCACAGATCCTTCCTAGCAGTGCTGCTGCCAAGCCATTTATCCCCCATTCAGTATTTGTGCATTTGGTTTTTCTTCCCTAAGTGTAGCTCCTTACATTTGTCTTTGTTGAATTTCATTTTGTTGCCTGTAGCCCAGTTCTCCAATCTATCAAGATCTCTCTGAATTTTAGCTCTATCTTGCAAAGCATTGGCAAACTCCCCCTCCCCCCGGCGGTGTGTCATCTGCAAATTTGGTCAGTATGCTCTCTGTTCCTACATCCAGGTCACTAAAAAAGATCTTAAACACCACCAGACCAACAACAGATCCCTACGGAACCCCACTTGAGACCTCCTTCCAATCTGACATCATTCCATTAATAGTTACTCTTTGTTTGCAGTTGTTTAACCAATTATGCATCCACCTAATGGTAGGTCTGCTCAGCCCACATTTCTCCAGCTTAGCTATCAGATTGCCATGCGGGACTGCAGGGGAGGGATAGCTCAGTGGTTTGAGCATTGGCCTGCTAAACCCAGGGTTGTGAGCTCAATCCTTGAGGGGGCCATTTAGGGATCTGGGGTGAAAATTTGGAATTGGTCCTGCTTTGAGCAGGGGGTTAGACTAGATGATCTCCTGAGGTCCCTTCCAACCCTGATGTTCCATGACTGTCAAAAGCCTTGTTGAAATCCAGGTACAATGCATTGCCCCTATCCACCAAATCACTTACCCTCTCAAAGAAGGAAAATCAAGCTAGTTTGGCATTATTTGTTCTTAATAAATTCATGCTGGCTGCTAGTAATTACCCCTTCATCGTCCAGGTATTCACAAATGGAATGTTTTATATATTGCTCTAGTAGCTTCCCAGGCATTGAAGTCGGGCTGACTGGCCTTTTCTTTGTTATTATTGATAATTCTACAAATTTCATCTCCTAATCGACCAAGCTATTGTCAGGATCCTTTTTGTTCCTAATGTGCATTAAAAACTCCTTATTAAACTTAACTTTCTGGATGTAGATTTTGCCTTGTGTCCCGTGGCTTCCCTTGTCAATTTCTACAGTTCCTACCTTCTGATTTATATTCATTATTATCAACTTTCCCTTTCTTCCATTTGTTATATACTATTTATTTATTTTTTTAATAACTGTCTTCACTTCCCCTCTAAACCAGCTCAGTTTTTTAACCAATATGGCCGTCTTTATCAGTTGTGGGATTGTGACTTTACTGCATGTAATAAAATGTTCTTAAACAATTCCCAATTATCATTCACATTTTTCTGATTAAATTCTTCCTCCCAACTGATTTGGCTCATTGTTTTCAGCTTTGAGAAACTGGCCCTTTTAAAGCATCACATACGTATATCACTGGTCTGGACTTTATTTGCATACTATAAATGTGATCAAGGCATGATCCTGTGATGATTCTCAGGGTACCCAGGACAGTGAGTCACCTTGTTAGCCCCTGCTTCCACTGTGAAGAAGTCCTGCCTGTGCCTGGCTGAGTGTCAGCTCTCTAACAACACCTGCCTTTCAGCCACTCAAACATTCTTCTCTGGGCTATGACAGCCCTGTCTTCGCCTTGCAGGTTAACTATAGATGTACCCCAGTCCCTGAGCCCCCTTGACACATTCTCCTGTGATATCCAGTCCCTGTAACTGGCTACTCACAGAAATACCAGGTTTGCTATCCCTAACAGGACAATGCACACACAAGCTTGTTTGAATCAACTCAGGATCAGCTCCTGTATAACACCACAGCACTGAGATATATTAATAGTGAAAACAACCATAAGTCTATTATAAAAGATTACTGAGATAGTGAATAAGGATAATGGAAACAGAAAAGTTACATATACAACATCAATAGTCACCTTCTAGAGACTAAACTTAACTTTACCAGGCTAACCACCTGTCAGCTGACAATTCTCACCCAAAGCCTGCTTGCAGCGATTCCAACCCTGGCTGCTTGATTACTTCCTCAGGCACAGGATAAAAAAGAGGTGTCCTTTTGACTTCTTCTATCCCCCAAGTTCATTGTTGGCCCCCAAAGGCAGAATGATGCCCTGCCCCAGGGTTTATTCTCTGGTGTGCTGATTTTATTTTGACTTCACATCCTCATGTTGACTTCTTATGCAAAAGGGCTTCCGTTGTGCTGGGCTACAATGCTTAATTGACATGTGAACTGAGGCAGGCAGGTGACCATACATCCTCTGGCTGGCAAAAACCTGCTTGTCGACCCTGCCTTAGACACAGACTTTAAAATTAATACAAATACACAATTCCTTAAATATCAACCATATATACATCTCACTGATTATGAGGCTCAGTATGTCATAAGCTTTCATTAGAGACCTCCCATGATATCAGTTTTGGATAAATGCCATGAAAACAGTGCACTAGGTTTAGTGAGTTTGTCAGGCCTGTTAGGAGCTGCTGAACAGCACCTGGCACCAATGAGCACCAAACATGGCAATTTGCATTGTTCTTTGGTGTAGTTGCTGCACTCCTGTCATAAATATAAAGGGAAGGGTAACCGCCTTTCTGTATACAGTGCTATAAAATCCCTCCTGGCCAGAGTAAAAATCCTTTCACCTGTAAAGCGTTAAGAAGCTAAGGTAACCTCGCTGGCACCTGACCCAAAATGACCAATGAGGAGACAAGATACTTTCAATGTGGCTTATGTAAACTGGATGACAGATCTGTTTGATAAATGGCTCAAAGGACGGGATGTAACTAGCTTTGGAGGAATGCAGGATTTGATGATACAGGAGCAATTCCTGAATATGTCCAAGGAGGAAATAAAACAGTGTTTATGGGATAAGAAAATGGACTCAGCAGGAAGTCTTGCTTCTTATGCTGATCAATATGAGCAGTCCCAAACCACCAGATAGGCAGGGCAAACCGGAGCAAAACAGGTGGAGGGAGGAGAGAGGAACAACCCTGGTCGCAGTTGGAGCGGATACCAGAAGGGACACCTTCAGACCACACCCTACCACTGGGGGCAGCCCAAGGCCTCAACTAGACCCCAAGGAACACTCCAGACACCTTATTGTCCCACCACACTGTCCTCCAGCAACCCACCTCACCCCAGTGACCAGTCAGCTGGGCGATGTTTTAAATGTAATGAGCTGAGGCATGTAAAGGCCAACTGCCCCAAGAACCCCCACAGATTACAGTTCATTGCACTGGGGTCCCACCAAAGGTCCTCAGGCCCAGATCAGAGAATCATAGAATATCAGGGTTGGAAGAGACCTCAGGAGGTCATTTAGTCCAATCTCCTGCTCAAAGCAGGATCAATTCCAAATTTTTACCCCAGATCCCTAAATGGCCCCCTCAAGGATTGAACTCATAACCCTGAGTTTAGCAGGCTAATGCTCAAACCACTGAGCTATCCCCCCCCCCAACTGTGCATGGGGTGGAGGCCAAGGCAGAAGCTGACCCTAGCAGTTTCCCTCGGTCCACACTGGGAAAAGAAGTGGACGGTGACGTTTATGCCAGACCCCGAGCGCTACATGGAGTGAGAGCCTGGGATCTCAGGGCTCAGGTTCTCCTCTGGGGTGTTTACCCACTGGCCATCCTCAGAACACCAGTTGCCAAGGTGCGAGTCACAAGGCAGACTCTGGTAGGCCTCTGACGCAGCTGGTGACTCGGGGGTCTCCATGCTCCTGATGCTTTGGAATGAGCCGGACAAGGCATCTGCACACAAGTCTGCATGGGCCAGTGGGGTGTTTGTCCCTGGCCCGTCGCTGACACACAGATTGAGCTTTGCAATCAGTGGCTTCCCGATATTTACTGACTGGCTCTCCTCAATGAAGTCATCGAGTCCTTGGTATTGGTACTGCAGGCAGACGGTGAAGACCAGTTCCTTCTGCAATGACACCACGAACCGCGGTTACCACAGGTGGGCATGTGACTGGACCTTAAGACATCTACATCTGTGACACTGTTATCACCTTAAGACATCTACATCACTCCCCACTGCCCTTTCCTTAACCACCAGCCACAAGGTCCATGCTGGTCCGTGGACTCCTGATGGTGCCAACTCCATCCTGCTGGGACTCTGTTCCGGGGGCTCAGCACCATTCAGGATGGACTTGTGGGGAAGGCACTGGCCTGGGAACCCAGAGACCTGGGTCAGATTAGCTCTGCCACAGACCCTTGGCAAATCACTTCACCTCTCTCCCCCTTGGTTCTCCAGCTATACAATGGGGATGCTACTGCCTTTGTCTGGCTCCTGTTAGCGTGTGTCTGTGAGCAGGGACTGTCTGTGCATTGCCCAGGAAATGGGGCCCTCTGTCAGCTGGCGACTCTAGGTGCCACTAGATAATAACTTGGGCGTTACTTGAGGGATGCATTGGATCCATTCACTATAACATTCAGTAGTAGCATGGGGAGCTGCCCGCTGAGGCTGCTATTCATTATGTGCATTGCCAGGGCGCCTAGGAGCCCCAGTCCCAGACCAGGACCCCGCTGCACTAGGCGCTGTACAAACACAGAACAAACAGTCCCTGCCCCAAAGGTAACAGTCACTCACTCCAGCAAAGCCCAGCAATCCTTCCCCAGGGGGCCCAGCGCTGGAGTGCCCTGTTGAGAAGGATCCGAACCCCAGTGTCAGGGCGCAGGAGTCCCCCGAAGGCAGTGGAGTGAGCCAGCCCATGTACACTAGGGCTTCATTTGGCCTCCTTCTGCACGTTCAGGGTCATTATTTTTTCCCCGCCTTTAGCCCCTGTTGGCCCTGCGGAAGCTGTGCAGCCAAAGGAGAGGGAGCCGGAGTCCATTCCACCTTGGGTGTGGTTACACAGCCAGCGGTCTCACCAGGACCAGCACCGACAGGGCGGGGCAGCACTTACCCTCAGTTTCTGCAGGCTGCAGAGGCGGCTGTAGAGGCAGCTATCGGGGAAACTAAGGCTCCAGGCCAGGGCGAGGCTGCTCCCCATTTCCTCTGGGCTCTCCTTGTTGGTGAATTTCAAATCCACGTCCAGCTCCTGCCAGAGACAACACTGTCATCAAAGGCAGCCAAGGCACAAGAGGGCATCAGGCTGTGGAACCGCCCACCTCATGTGGTCCGAAATCATGAGTCAGCGCCCCCGAAATCATGAGATTTTTAAAATAATAATGGGGGGGGTCTGGTTCATTGCTTTCCATGCTCAGAGCCTTTAAGGGTCACGTTTTCACTGCGGCCAGGAGGGATAGACATGTCCTCGCTTGCCAAATGAAGAGTGAGCTTCCTGCATCTTCACATGACTCCAGGAGCTGGGGCTCAAGGAACACACCCAATGCCAGTGCCTCGCAATGAAATCGTGAGAGTTGGCAACACTGGCACTGATGTCGTGCCTGTAAGAGGCAGCTGCCTTGAAGGGAGGCTGCGAGCACAGCACAGCCTCTTTCTGTGTTCAGTCCAGAAGGGGGGGTCAGCAAGGAATGCTGGGAAAGGTGGGACTATATAAGGCAAGCTTCTTGTTCCCTCTGGGGAGACCAGGAAGGGGGTGATGAGCTGAGCGGTAGGGCCCTGCCTGTCAGCCTGACCCCCCTTCCTCTGTGGTGCGCCTTCCTCTGCCCTCTCTCCTCGTACGGTGTCAGGCGTGAAGGCAGAATTCCAAAGGCCAGTTAGGCGCTAAGTGGGAGCCGTGTCAGGGACTGCAAACTGTGGCTGGCTCCTGCCACAGGGGCAGTTTCTTTGTACCGTCCCCTTGTTTGACATCCCTGCATGACCTTCTGGGGTCTCCCCGGTGTCCTGTAGAGCAGGAGTAGGAGCCGGGACACTTGGTCAGGCAGTACCTCTCCAACTGGGCTGCCCTGCAGCTGGGACTTTGCTGCTTGAGCCACTCTCTGGAGCGAAGGGGAAACGCCCCCGTGGGAATGGGCCTAGCCGAGCGCTTGCTCTCACATCCCCGTTGTTCACAGCGCTGAACCCCCAACCCCGCGGTTATCCCGAGCCAGGTCTCTGAGCCAGGCAGGCTCTGGCACTGGGCCTCTCACCTCCGGGACATCTGTGAGTTTTGCTTCACATCGTGTGATCTCCTGTGGCATCTCGACGATGCGGGTGTAAATGATCAAGATGTTGGAGAACTCAGCTGCGAAACCCAGCTGTACCCGAGCCCCGCAGTCGAACTGGAGGTATCGGCTTTCGGGAAGCACTGCAAACAAAGAAATGGGGCCGTGATACGCGTGTGTGTGTCACTGCCACCCACTGGTCAGAATGAGAACCGCTCAGCCGTGTGTCCTGGGCCCTCTTCTACTAACACTATTAATGGAGATTCTCCTTCAGCTCACATGGCAGGGGCCTGCGCTTTGGGAGCGGAGGAGGCTCTGGGTCCTGTCCCCAGGGTCAGTGTGGAGCTCCCTGATGGCAGCTGCTTTGTGACACTAAGACCATCCCAGCAGTGCTTGTCCTGATCAGAGCTGGGCCAATAGCAGCAAAGCCATTTGCAGAAGTTTGACGAGATCTAGGCTTCCTGCTGGGCCCAGCTGCGCCCCCCCCCTCCCCCGTGCTCTGGCTCTCCATGGTTGGCTGCACTGACGGCACTCTGCCCACTCCCGTGCTTTCTGGGTAACTGCATTGCAATGCCTGCTCCATAGGCTGAGACCTCCCCGAGTCACTGCAACCCCTGGGGGCTCCCTGAGTAACCCCCTTCCCCCCCAACTCCAGGACAGGGCCTCTCTCACTGTCTGCCTCTCGCCACTGCTCTGTCAGCAGGGATGACGGGGCCATGATGCTCACCATGGGCCTTGGCCCATTGCAGGTTCCTGACAGAGATCTCCTCTGGGCCCTCAGATGGGTTAATTGGGTCGGTGAGGGCTCGTCGCTCGGACAGGTTACTCCGCAGCTCCAGCGCTTGCCTGCCCTTCGTGATCTCCAGGGTTCCCATGTCTGGAAGGCACAACCAGGGCCAGGCAAACGACTTCAGCACAGTGCTGAGTCCGCTGCTCGCAGACAGTCCTGAGGTGTGATGGGCTGGCCTGGAAGAGCCATTCTACCCTCGCCCCTGGATAACCCACCTTCCGCCACCTTGTCCAGCAGCACCGTGATCTTCTCCTCCTCCAGCAGCCATCGCTTCAGGAAGCTGACGAAGATGCCATTGAACAGCTCCCCTTGGCTCAGCTCGTAGGCCTCTGCGTCCACACATCTGAGAGGGGCACGGAAGAGAGCTAAGGCCTGGAGCTCCTTCATAGGAGGGGTGAAGACTCTTCTACACCCAACTGCTCCCTTTCTCCTGCTCAGCACAGAATGTACTGAGACTTTGCTCCTGGGAACCTGGCCTCAACAGCAGCTGGCTTGATTCAGACTCCTGAGGAAGCTTCGGGTTCAGGCAGGATGGCTCACCAGAGATGGGCCGGAACCAAGACCCTGGCTCCAGACAACCTTACAACCTGGGGAAGTTCAGGTTTGGGTCTGGGCCTAGGGCCTATCAAGGCAGCCCAATAGCTAAGATGAGGGGGGAAGAGAGTTTGGATCCTCTTGTGTTCTAAAGATGGGTTTTTCACAGGGCTGCAGGGACTTTGCTGCCCTTGTGGTTCAATGGGAACCGGAGCCTTGCTTCTCGTGGAGCCCCCGGCCCCGGAGCCGGCCCCTTGCTTTGCTCTCCAAGGCCAGTCTGAGGGGGGATTCCCCCTGCTCTCCACTCCTGCAGAGCCTGCTCATGACACAGCTCCCCACCACGAGAGCTCAGCAGGCCTGAGAGACAGACGTACCTACCCCACCAAAGCAGCAGCAGCCCCAGAAAGTTGCCCCCTCCCCTCAAGTTACAGAGGGGAGAAGTTCTGGCTTGGGACAGAGACGTGGAGCTGAACAAAATACACAGCACATGCAGCTGGGGGGAAGTGCTGTTTGGAGAACGAAGCCCAGGACTCGGAGGCAGGACACTTGGGTTCTCTGTCCAGCTTGGCATGGATTAGCCATGTGGGCGGTGGAATGCCAGCTTGGCTTGCTGTGCCTCAGTTTCCACATCTCTAAATGGGGGATGATAACTCTACCTTCTTCAAAGAGGACTGTGATGCGTAATGAATTAAAAGTGCTCTGCCACAGTCCCTTAGCACCTTCCAGCCAAGGAGCTCAAAGCAGGTGGCCAAGAATTGTTACGGCCACATTATAGATGGGGGAAGGAGCCTGAGGCACAGAGCAGGGACCTGACATGCCCAAGCTGCTGCAGAATGGGGTACCGAACCCAGCTCTTTTGACACTGACTCCCTGTGCTCTAACCTCTAGACCAGGCTGCCTCTTGGAGAGCTTGGGGTGAGAGGCAATATGGAGGTATGCTGCATTATTGCCCTTTCTCCCAGGAGGCCCATGCAGGACACATCCCTGCTAGCAGCTCTCCAAAAGCAGAGTGACTGGTGGGTTCAGTTCCCTGTAATGGACCCTGCGCCCGTTCCCCCACTCAAGCCCCAGGAGGACACAGATGAGGAGTGACTGTGGCCAGCAGGAGGTGACAGGGAGCACCTACGTGGCGTAGCCGAAGACGATGTTGGCCGTGACCTGCAGCGCCCCCACCTGTGGGATGATGTCATCGTTCAGGTTCCTGGAAAGAAATGGAAGCACCTCATGAGGGGCATGAAACCTACACAATCCATGGTCGCTCTGGACCTCTGGGCTTGGGCCATGCCAATGGGCTCTGATCAGAAGAGCAGAGGAAAGTTTCATGCTATTCAGCCTGAGCCTTGCCTATCAGTGAGCTCTGGGAGGTAGTGGACTAGTCCCTCAGGTGGGAGCCCTGTTGCTTGGGCCCCCCAGGCCCAGATAGGACAAAGCCCTGCAAAACATGCTGTAAGGAACAAACATGGACTGGGCTGGAAACAATGCAAGCCCGATGGATTGGTTAGCATGAAGCCACTGTGCCAACACAAGGAGACACCAACTGGCAGCAGTGCAGTACTCCTAGCTGGGGAAGACCTGTTAGATCGGCCAACGAGCGGGATACTAAAAGCGGGCGCCTAGATCTAAATCTGTCTGCGCCTGGAGGCTACAGTGTCTTTACTTGGTTGAATAGTGTCATTTGCCAGTGATGGGGCAACATGGCACTTGCCAGCTTAGCAGCAGTCAGGCTGCACAGGTTCAATGGCCAAGAGTATTTAGCTGCTCAGTGCCCTACAGCAGGTGACTGGCATGGCCCTTGCAGAACATCTGTGTGGGCTGGGAGCCCAGGCAGCCGCCAACGGGACACTGGGCTAGAGGACAGAGTATCTGGAGAAGAACTCTGGCCCCCTGGCTGTGGATTTGTTGCTGTTCTCCTTTCCACAGGGGTTCCCCTGGGGATGGCTGCTCTCCGGGGAAGCACTGGAGTTAGTTCTGACAAGGGACCTCTCTCTCTCTCTGTCCGGCATCCCCTTTCAGGAGTAATCACAGCTGGTTTCACTGGGCAGTGGGGCGATGCGCCTGTGGGTGGGAATGCGTGATGGCTGCCTCTGCGTGCATGTTCTTGCATGCGTCTGGGTAGGAACCCTGGGTATACACAGGCCCGCAGGCAGCTACGTGTGCACATGGACACACATGGTGTGCATGACCTCAGTGTGTGTGGCTATATTTCACACCTGGTAGCACGGTCACACGTGTGCTTGCACCAGTGTCTGTATATGTGAGAGTGTTGGTGTTTTGGCAAGCCAAGGGACTGCTTTCACACGCCCGTGCTGCGTACGTCCCTTGCACTTACACAGTACCTTCCAGCCAAGGCCCTCAAAGCAGGCAGCCAAGAACTGTGCCCCCTCTGCGTCCGCGGGAGGGGAGAACGTATGCACTGTGCCGAGTGCCGCATCCTGGCCCTGCCGCGCCTGGGCGGCTGGCTCTGGTGTGCTCACCTCTTGCGGCACATGTCCAGCAGGAAGATGTTGAGGCCGGTTTGCCGCTGCTGCATGCTTTGCAGCACACTCTGCACGCACAAGCAGTGCTGCGAGGTGTAGGATCTTGGCGCATCAATAGGAACCATAAAGCTGTTTCCAAAGTTCTCGTAGCCATGGCCAGCGTAGTAGAGCAAACCTGGGGGAGGGAGAGCAGGAGCAGAGCACGTCAACCTGCACCGGTCTGTGCTGCTCTCACACCTTCTCTGTCTCTGCCACCCTCCTAATGCTGGCCTTGCAGCCCACTGCATCCAGGGCTGCAAAGTCCATTCCGGGGGGGCTCAGGTTCTCCTCCTCCTTCCCACTCATTTCTCCGTCTGATCTACACACAACCCTCCTCAGCTCGCCATGTTCCTCCCGCCCATCCCTGGGGACATACTGACTGGAGTTCCCTCTCCTGCTTGCGGCAATGGACTGTGGGATCCTCTCTTGGCCAGACTGTAGGAGGAGAAGCCCAGAAATGTCCTGCCTTAGGCCTTCAGCAGGATCCAGGTTCTGGCTATGCCACCCCGCCAAAGCCTGCTAATCCAAACCCTGTCCTTAATGACAGAGCCTTCACAGCTCGGCCTCACCCAGCATGCTGGGCCTGATCTCCGGGCAGCTCCCACTGAGCTGCTAACAATCCAGGCTCCAGGGCCCCATGCTTGGCTTCTCCCACAGGCATCCGTGTGCTCTCTCCTGTCCCGAGGGGGAGGCACCCAGACAGAATCCTCCAGCCATCCCTTGGTCCCTCCAAGTCCCTCCTCGCCCCCGTGTCTGCTGGGGCACTTTCCTGTGGGCATCTCCTAGGTTGCTACTGTGGTCACTGCACCTGTCGAGCTAGGGGATACCCAGCTCCTGTTACATTTGTCTTCCTGTCGCCCCATCCCTCCCTCCTGCTCACTCACTTCTCCTTATGGCCCCATTACCTTCCTGTCATTCAGACCGTAAGCTCCGCGCCCTCTGTATGTCTGTACAGCGCCCAGCACTGGCCCAGGCACCACCTCCATTGACATGTTTAATAATAACGCTGAGTTATCGTGACGCTGGTCCCTGGGCTGCATGGCATGCTGAACAGGTACAGTGGGCCAGGCTAGTGCTGAGCATTAGTGAGAGCAAGGAAGGGCATTCACCAGTGCTCCTTGCTACCCCATGGTGAGTCTGTGACCACCACCGGGCTGTTACCAATCCCACACCTCCCAGACAGTCTAAAGTTGGTGACAATCACTCAGTGCTAACTCCCTTCTGGCACTTGGACAAGTGAATGAGGGTGATTAAGAGAAATGATACAACTATCTAAAATACACCCGCTCTATCACACCGTATCACCTTCTGCTTTTATTGCCTGAGCCCCCGAGATGCTGCCCAACCTCCCAGCCACAAGAAGGGTAGGAAACGAGTGCCTCCACCGAGGGGGTAACATTTTTTAAGTTTAAAATTGGGGAAAACTTTGAAATGTTCATGAAAACCTTCCTGTGTATTTAGTGGTGAAGAAGTCCTGCCCTTCCCAGCCTGCACTAGTCTGCCCAGAGGGGCTGGGGCCCTGGAAGGAAATGGCCTATTCCAGCATAGACCAATGTACACCACACAGACATCCCCTCCTCCAGTAAAGAAGGGGTTCTCCTACCCCTACCCAGCAACATAGGGAGCTCCCTCTGTACCGTACACTCCTTTGTCCAAGAGGAGAAGGAACTCGTTGACGGCCATCTGCATCTCGTCCTTGCTCAGGTCCAGCAGGGAGACCACCTTGAAATCCAGCTGGCGCAGCAGGTTGCTCAGTTCATGGACGTCCACCATGGGTGCTTTCAGATGCTTGTGGTGCAGGTAGTTCATGTTGCCCATCAGGAGGGCCACTTTGTCTGTGGCTGCCCCAGGAGAAGGACAAGAGGAACACTTGAAGGGCATGGGGAGGGAACGAGGGGAACCCTCCTGGCCCCTTTGGGATGAACCTTCAATCTCTCCCTGCTTCTATCTCCCCTTCACACTCAGCACCACCCCAGACAGCTTCTTGCCCCACCTGCTGTGGATGGGCTCTCTAGAGCAGGGATGTAACTAGTCGGACCCAAGTTTTAGCCCTGGGCCTAAACCTCTACTCCAAACGAAGGCAGAGTCCTCCCTCCAGCTGGCTCATCCCTCCAGACAAGCCTTTGGCTCTCCCTTGAAGGACACGCTTTGCCTAAAATAGCCAGCATGCTGCCCTCGCTGCCTGCCAGTGGGTGCCAGGTCTGCGGCGGGGGTGGTGCATCTTTGGGGCAGTAGGACATGCTGCAAAGCCGTGGAGGAGGTGGGAGATGGACAGAGCCCTGGAGATTGCATTGCCAGGCCA
This sequence comes from Lepidochelys kempii, assembly GCF_965140285.1. Classification (NCBI taxonomy): domain Eukaryota; kingdom Metazoa; phylum Chordata; order Testudines; family Cheloniidae; genus Lepidochelys; species Lepidochelys kempii. Next base: position 6,264,249 of record NC_136404.1, read on the forward strand.
ATCCTAGGGCTGGTCTGATGGCTCTTCTCCATCTCTCACGTCCACGGGCAGGGCTGGATCCACATTGGTTCAATGCCCAATCCCTGGGGAGGAGCCCGCGTGAGGATGGCTCAGCTGACCTGGTTGTGGGAGACATGTTTCTCCACAGGCCAGCTGAGACAGGGGCTGGCTGGGAGAACAGTCTGGAATGGGTCCCTGCATTGGCACCCGGGAGGAGGATGCACGTATGAAGCGGGGAAGGCCGAGAGCTGTATCTCTCGATCCATTTCTAAGCGGAGGTCTGGCCTGGGGATTTGGATGCAGCCTCTTACCGTACAGCTGGCTGGGGCCGCTGTGCTCTGGAGCACTCCCTGGAAAGAATGGGACACATGATCACCTCTCTGAGCACAACATAGGCACCATGGCTGGTAGACCCTGCCCCCTTGGCAGGGTGGGAACCCTAGCAACACAACACAAGTCCCAGGAGCTCCCTTGCCCATGGAGAGATGCTGAGAGCAGCACTCCCCTGGGCCGTAGGGCAGGCACTCGGCCCCCAGCAGCCAGCTAAGCTGGGTGAGGACAAAGAAGAAGTCCAGTCCACTAACTAGCACATGTAAAAGCCATGCCTGCCATGACAATGCCTAACCTGCCCCAGAGGAGCTGTGTTCAGATAGGAGCTCCTAGGTCCGGGTGGGACCCACGTGGGCCTCACCTACCTGTGTCCTCCTCCCGCCAGGAGCCTCCGGAGGCAAACAGCTGTGGGCCTGGAACAAAACAAAGGGTGAAGCAGTGAGGCTGGTGAGATGAGCAGGGCTGCCTGTGAGCGCCAGCTCCGGCTGCTGATTGGGGCCACAGACGCCCGAGATCATTCATGCCACAGTCCTTGCCCCAAACCCCGTCCTCCCTGTAGGGCTGGCAGACAGGCACAGGAAGCACCATAAGGAGGCGCTGTGGTCTCTTCCCCCAACCCCAGGCCTCGGCGAGGCTTGGTGGGACCGCTCCCCGCACAACGCCTCCAGAAAGGTATTAGAGGCAGGAATGCTCAGGGTGGGCAGGTGGTGCCCTCTGACCCTGGCCATGCCGGGGTGGGAACTCCAGGCCAACATGGCAGAGGATTATTTTAATAAGGGTCTCCAACTCCTCCCCCACCCCCGCTTGCAGTCTAGCCAGGACGCAGCTGGGGCCCATCCATTTAACAATATGAGCAAGCCAGTGTGGTCGTGACCCCCAGTACCTGTTCATGAGACCCCTGCTGAGCTCCCTGGGTTTAAAAGGCAGCCTAGGCCCATCGCTGTGATATCAAGCACCTTCCCCCGCTGCACCAAGCCATGTGACTAGCATGTAACCCACATGATTATCTGATTTTCACATAGGACTGACCACATCACTTCACAGCCTGCCCAGCAGCCTCAGAGCTCTCCTGCAGGGATTGCTGAGGACTTGTTAAACAGGCAACAAACCTGGAGTGCAAAGGGCAGGGTGGTGGGGTGGGGACTGCCTGCAGGCTCAGTGTGCCAAGGGTCCAACATGCGAGCAAAATGTTGCTTCTGTTCTCTAGCGGTTGGTCAACAGAGGGTAACAGCCTACTACTGCTACCCGTGCACAGAGTTGCTCCTTTAGCTCGAGTAATGGAGGGCTGAGCTTTGGTTCTGAAGGCCCCGTTCCAAGCCTGCCAATAGCCTGCGGTGGGGGTGGCTACAGATCCCGAGTCCTGACACGAGTCCTCACCAATCTCCACCTCTGTGGCCTGGCTCCACAGCTCCTGGAAGAGGTTAAATACCTTGCAGGCATAGCGGCCTCTCTCTGCGGTTGTCACCAGCTTCACCTGCAGCGAGGGGAAAGGAAGAGGCAAGTTCCAGCTGGTGGACCCTGCACTCTGGGCTAGAGCTCCCAGGAATCTGCCTTTGGTGAGCTGGGGACTGCGGGCACTGAATGCAATAGAAGGTGCCTGGGTGGGCTAGGCCTGGAGAGCTGAACCGGGGATTACCCCTCGCTCACTGTCCTGCACTGCAGATCCCCCGCACCTTGGGCTGCTGAGCCCACAGCACCTTACCGAGAGTCTGCAACCCATTACAGGCCTCCTGCCCAGCCTGCAGCCCTTGCCCAGACCCCAAGGGAGGGTACCTGGAGGTGGGAGTTCTGCGCCCCCTCAATCGGACTCCCGTTTCGGAACCACTGGTACTGGGGTGGTGGGTTCCCGATGGCCACGCACCGCAGCTGGAGGGAGTCCCCTTCGTCCAAGGTGCAGGGCTGGGGCTGACAGAGGATCTGCAGTCCCACCATTGTCGGGCAATAGCCGCTCGCTGGAAGGGGGTGGAGAACAGAGCGCTAGCCTGGGCAGGACAACTCAGGCACAGGAGTCCTCATGTGGGACCAGGCCCCGGGGCAGGCTCAAGCAGGGGCAGCCAAGGCTGCAGTCCTGCAGCAGGTGGGCAATACAGAGACACAGCCAGTGGAGACTGTATATCCCAACAGGCACTGCCCCATCTCAGCCTGAGCAGCGGCGCACTCCGTCACACCAGAGCCCAGATCGCCCTCTGCTCACAGCACCAGTTGGGGCATTGACCAGACTGTCCGGCCCCTCCAGTTAATCATCATAACAGCAGTCCTGAGCCCTTATCTAGCACTTTATATCCACAGAACTCACGGTGCTTTACGAATTGAGGGCAGGAGCCCCCCAATGGGCTACAGATGGGGACACTGAGGCACAGAGGCAAAGTCACCCAGCAGGCTACTGGTAGAGCCAGGAATAGCATCCAGGACTCCTAAGTCCCAGTCCAGTGCACTACCCACTAGACCACACTGCCTTCCCCAGCTGTAATACACTGGCAGGAAGGCCTGGTGACCCCAGCCTGTTAGGCAGTCTGTTTAAGGGCTGGGATCATATATACAGCTCCCACAGAAGTCAATGGGAGTTCGGCATGCGAAAGGACTGCAGGACAGGACACAGCTGGTACCACTGGGCAGCAGGCCCATCCCAGGCACAAGCATGAAACCCACATCGACGGTACACGGCCCTCCCGGTTCGGCCAGGCCCAGAGGGCAGGATCTGCAAGTCAACACAGTGCCGAGACGGAGCTGCTCCCAGACAGCTCAACTGCCTGGCTGGCCCTGCCAGCTGCTTTCCCTGCCGCTGCTGCAAACAGCCCTGCGACTTGCCCTCCTACCTGAGGCAGGGCTGCTGCTTCGCTTGACCTGGAGCCGGGCCCACCTGGAGAACGTGAAGCTGGCCCTGTGGTTAACGCGGCAGATGTACCAGTCCGGGGTCTGCAGAGAAGCTGGGTCAATCACCAGCTCAGGGGAGATGGCACCGGGCACCTAACAGGCACAAAATAAAACATGCCAGGTTGAAGGGAGCAGAAACCATGCAGCCTCCTGGCACTGCGCCCTCCATCCATCCCCAAGTGTCCCACCCTCCACGGGGGCTGTGCTGGGAGGCTGCATGGTCTAATAATACCACCTAACATTGACACAGAGCATTGCCTGCACTGTCCAGGCACCAATGAATCCATTGGCTTCAGCTGGAGCTGGGGATGCTTTGCTTGGCCCTTTGTGTCTCAAGCTGGGCCCCCCCCCAAATTTGACTTGCCCAAGGCCACTCAGTGTGTCAGTGGAACAGCCAGGCCTTGGGACTTGTTTTCCTCCCACCAGACCATGCTGCTGCTGCAGATTTATTGACTGATTAATTTATTAAGCTGGAGATTTTCCCTTTTCCCTCCTCCCTCCCCAAGCCTTACCTCCTGCTTCCCACAGAACCACTGGTAATTGAGTCCCGGGGGCCCCGTCGCCCAGCAGGTGAAAGACGCTGTGGTCCCTTCTGTAACCACCTGAGATTCGGGCTGCACCACGATCCTGATGGACTCTTGGACTGCAAGAGAGGAAAGAACAAACCCCTGGGCAATCAGGCCCCCCCAGGAACATGTCACAGGCCTGGTCTACACTCAGACGTTAACCCAGTTGCGTTGCTCAGGGATGTGAAAAATCCACACGCTGAGCATCACAGTGAAGTCGACCAAAGGCCCAGCACAGCTGACGCTAAGCCAAGGGGAGAATTCTTCCAGCAACACAGCTCCGCCCCTGCGGGAGAGGGATTAGCTCCCCCACGGGAGAACCCCCTGCTGCTGAAGCACTGCAGTTTCCGGTGTAGACGTAGCCTCCGGCAAGAATCCGGCTTGTGTGTAAGTTGCCGTAGTTTTAGATAGTTTCCATTACACTCCCCTCACACAATTTCCCTTCACCTGTAAATTCCTGGGGCCCCCACTCCAACCACCATCAGGAGTCCTGGCTCCCAGCTCCGGCCATCAGCTCACACTCTCTGGAACCCAGCCATTCTGCCTTGCTGCTCCCTGCTCCAACAGAGCCCTCCCACACCTTCCCACAGTGGGGCTTAGAACCCAGGAGTCCTGACCGCCAGTGACAGCCACCAGACCCCACTCCCATCCTAGAGTAGGGAGCAGAACCCCCAGACCCAGCCACAGGACCCCACTCCCATCCTAGAGCAGGGAGCAGAACCCCCAGACCCAGCCACCAGACCCCACTCCCATCCTAGAGCGGGGAGCAGAACCCCCAGACCCAGCCACCAGACCCCGCTCCCATCCTAGAGCAGGGAGCAGAACCCCCAGACCCAGCCACCAGACCCCACTCCCATCCTAGAGCAGGGAGCAGAACCCCCAGACCCAGCCACCAGACCCCACTCCCATCCTAGAGCGGGGAGCAGAACCCCCAGACCCAGCCACCAGACCCCGCTCCCATCCTCGAGCAGGGAGCAGAACCCCCAGACCCAGCCACCAGACCCCGCTCCCATCCTAGAGCAGGGAGCAGAACCCCCAGACCCAGCCACACAGACCCCGCTCCCATCCTAGAGCGGGGAACAGAACCCCCAGACCCAGCCACCAGACCCCACTCCCATCCTAGAGCGGGGAGCAGAACCCCCAGACCCAGCCACCAGACCCCGCTCCCATCCTCGAGCAGGGAGCAGAACCCCCAGACCCAGCCACCAGACCCCGCTCCCATCCTAGAGCGGGGAGCAGAACCCCACACCCTGACCCCCAGACCCAGCCACCAGACCTCACGCCCACCCTAGAGCAGGAGAAGAACCCCTGCTCCCTGACACCCAGACCCAGCCACCAAGCCTCACTCTCACCCTAGAGCGGGGAGCAGAACCCCAGCATCTTGACCCCCAGTCCCTGCTCCAACCACCAGCCCGTACCGACACTGGAGAGAAACTGGAAGGCCTCGGTGTGTCCCATCTTATCCAGGCAGCAGAGCAGGTACTTGAGGGTGCAGTCCCGCTCTGACAGCAGCTGCAAGAGGCACTGGCTGGGGCTCCCGCAGGGCTCCAGGACCTTCAGGGAACACATCTCCAGCTCCTCCTCGCTGGGAACCCACAGCAAACACAAAACAACATGAACCCTTTCAATCCTGTGGCTGGGGAGACGGCCTCAGCTTCTGAGTGGGAGGCCGCGTGGTCTGGTGGAGAGGGCGGGGAATGGGGATGCAGGAGACCCAGGTGCTCAGCTCAGCCTGGCTCTGCCCTGCGGGATGGCCTGTGTCTCAGGGATAATGATCCCAACCCACCTGGAGATCTACGCAGGAGATGTGCTACAGCCGGGGAAACGTTCCCGGGTAGGGGATCCAGGCTGAGACACCCACCATCCTTAGAGCACCTGGGGGCCCTTTCTCTTCACCCCCGACTTCCATTCACTGGCACAGCCATGACCATCAGATCCTGCGCCTACACCCCCCACAGCCCGCACTGGGACACCCCACCCCCCACAGCCTGAACGGGGACACCCCACCCCCTACACCCCCCACAGCCCGCACTGGGACACCCCACCCCCACATCCCCCACAGCCCGCACTGGGACACCCCACCCCCCACAGCCTGAACGGGGACACCCCACCCCCACATCCCCCACAGCCCGCACTGGGACACCCCACCCCCTACACCCCCCACAGCCCGCACTGGGACACCCCACCCCCCACAGCCTGAACGGGGACACCCCACCCCCTACACCCCCCACAGCCCGCACTGGGACACCCCACCCCCACATCCCCCACAGCCCGCACTGGGACACCCCACCCCCACATCCCCCACAGCCCGCACTGGGACACCCCACCCCCTACACCCCCCACAGCCTGAATGGGGACACCCCACCCCCACCCCACCCACAGCCTGTGCTGGGACACCCCACCCCCACACCCCCCACAGCCTGAACGGGGACACCCCACCCCCTACACCCCCCACAGCCCGCACTGGGACACCCCACCCCCTACACCCCCCACAGCCCGAACGGGGACACCCCACCCCCACACCCCCCACAGCCTGAACGGGGACACCCCACCCCCTACACCCCCCACAGCCTGAACGGGGACACCCCACCCCCTACACCCCCCCCACAGCCTGAACGGGGACACCCCACCCCCTACACCCCCCACAGCCTGAACGGGGACACCCCACCCCCACACCCCCCACAGCCCGCACTGGGACACCCCACCCCCTACACCCCCCACAGCCTGAACGGGGACACCCCACCCCCTACACCCCCCACAGCCTGAACGGGGACACCCCACCCCCACACCCCCCACAGCCCGCACTGGGACACCCCACCCCCTACACCCCCCACAGCCCGCACTGGGACAGCACACACCCTCCACTGGGACAGGAAACACTCTACACAGACCCCACAGCCTGCCCTGTGACATCTACACACATATGGGGCCTACACTGGGACAGCTCTCTCTCTCTCTCTCTCTCTCTCACACACACACACACACACACACACACCCCCAGCCTTCACTGGAACAGCGCGCACTGTATACACACACACACACTTCATACCACAGCCTACACTGCGATGACACCCCTACCCTCTCTCACACACACACACACACGAGTGTGACCACTCATACCCAGGAGCATCACCTACACCCCCCCCCGCGTCTGCTCGTACACACACACACGTGCACTCCCCACACCAGCCCCCGCTGCACACAAGCACATGCACTGGGACCGGCAGGCTGGCGAGGCCGCTGCACTGACATGTCGCCCGCGGACGCGCTGCCCGGATCGGTGCCCGAAGCCTGTTGTGCCCCCACGCTTCCTCCACCTGCATTTGAAGCGTTTCTCGGCACCGGCGATTTCAGCCAGTTTCCTCCAGCCCCGGCTGCAGTTGTCCAGGAGCTCACAGAGCCTGGCCAAGGCACCTTCTCCCAGGGTGCCGAGGGGCACACTCCCGTCAGCCATTGACCCGCCTGGCCCCTTCCTTCTGCCTCAAGCCCTGGGAGGTGTCAGGTGGCCTGTTCCCCGCTGATCCCGAACCAGCATCCACCTGGGCACAGAAAACACAGCCAGCGTTGGCGGAGAATCATTCTGAGGAGGGCAACACAGCCAACGGCTCCTGAATAGCTCCTGTTTGAACTGAGAGCAGGGGGCAAAATAGCTAGGCATCTCCCACGGGCAGCCGCCCTCCCTGGCCTGACATCCATCCCTGCTCCCACAAATCGCCCATCAAAGTGCCCCTCAGGAGTGCTGGCTGTTTGGAGCAGCAGCTCCCTATCCCGTAGCCCGGGGGCCAGCAAGGGGGGAGAGTCAGGCAAGCCTGCAACCGGGGAAGTGCCAACAGGGCGGCAGCGCGGGTTAGGAGGCTGAACCCACAGCCCATTCTGCTGGGGTACAACCCCCCCTCCTTTGTCCCCCACCCCCAAAGGAATGATCAACAGGCAACAAAATAATCTGACTGAACATGAGGTCCACGGCCACTTACTACCTGTTCTGGAAGGCCATGACAGCAAAAATGCCAAACTCCTCCTAGCTGGTACATTCAGGAGACACAGAAGTTATCAAAGGATCTCTAGCTACTTTAGCACAAAACACTCTAGCACAAAATAAGCCGAAACCCAAGGAGTTTCAAGCCCTCTGATGGGGCCGTAGGGCGCAGGCCAGAAGACAGAGTACGTCCACACGGCAAGAGCTCAAAGCCTGGGTCCGAAGACTTGGGCACGTGGGGCTTATGCTCTGGTGCTAGACAGAAACCACCCGTAACTCTTTCTGGGGGAAAGGCACAATTTAAAGGTTTGGGGGGGCATGTGACGGTGTCGCATCTGGTCCCTTTCCCACTCCCCTTGCGCCCCCCCAGACCCTTCCAAGCTGGCACCACCTTGTCCCCACCCACGCCCCTCACAGCTCCTTCCCCGCTTCCTTCTCCCGGGCTGGAGCAAGCTCCGGACACCGACTGCTGAGCTGCGGGCGAGGAAGGGAACCGGACTCAGTGGGCTTCCCCACGCCCCGCCTCTCTTCCCTGCTCTGGGACCTCCTAGTGAGGCTGGGGGCTGGTGCCTTTCCCAGGCACATCCCCCTCAGCTGTGTTCAGCCCGACTCCCACCCTGGCCGAAATCTCATGGGGCACATGACTCCGCCCCCATATCCCCCCCCCCCTTCTGTGTGTAGCCATTCAGGCTCAGTCCAAGGCCAAACAGCTGATTTTAGCACCACAGACTCGCTGCCCTGGGTTGTAAAAGGCGTGTAGATGTTCCCTAGGGCTGGCGCTCTGCACACTTTATGGGGAGAAGGGGAACAGCCCTCTCTAGTTAGCCTCCTGGATGCATCTTGCTTACGCAGAATTCCCTCTACTGCCCTTGGACGCTCTGGTTGGAACTGATTTCTGTTCTGACTGTGTCAATGACAATAGATTAGTATTGAACCCTCCAAAGTGCTGATGGTTTGGCCAGAATATGCCCAGGGTGGGGTCACCTGGCCCGAGGGGCGAGGAGACCGTGGTTTGGAATGAAATCCTCCTCAGAGTAGAGGAAATCTTGGAGCAAAGACCGGATGGATCACTGCAAGGAGCTGGGGTTCTAGCTCTAGCTGGGGTTCTCCTACTCAAGGGTCTTGTTTTGCTCTGGGTTCCCCACGTGGCAGTTTGGTTCCTGTGTGGAGTGAACCTGTGGGGCTGGAGCAGTGGGGGAGATAATCATGCAGAGCTGGCGTAGCCATCAGCAGCAGTGGAACGTGGCTGAGATCTCTGTCAGCCCGCGGCACCCTGTTCGCCACGCCTGCCAGAGCTGACTTCCCAGGATCCTGGGCCAGCAGGACCGGAGCTGATATTGCAGAGCTGGGCCGGGTAGCCGCACGGTTCTCTTTGGGCGGGAGCAGACCAGCAGATGAGAACCACAAGAGGGCTTTAGGGGGGTGGGGCTTGTGGACAGCCTGGGATCTGTCTTCACTGCACAGTGAACTCGAGTTAGCCTTGCTCGCATGAGAGCAGCTCCACTGTGGAATCCCACCTGCTGTGTCCACACTGGGTGTGGCCCTCCTCGGGCGTGACAGAAGGCCTTGGCGCTGCAGTAAGTGGAAATTCGTTTGTCCTTTCTGGACTTGCTGGTGCGGCAGGGGCGGAATTGTGGAAAGGTGTTGGAGGATGAGCAGCAGTCCAGTGGAGCAAGCCTGCCACCATGCTGCGCAGCTCGTTAGCCTGTGCTCTGGAGGGGGCAGAGCAGTCAGCTGGTGTAAACAGCACCGTCACAGCAGTGAAGGGTTTTGTGGGACTCCAGCGAGGGGTGATGCTGGAAGTGTAACTCGAGGTAACTCTGCCAGGAAGACAAGCCAGTGGAGTCCTGGGTCTCTGCCCCTGAGGCCATCCAGACGCCTGATGCCTGGTTTAGGTGGCTCAGGTTCTTACAGGTAAATCTAGACCTGGGTTATCATGGTTCTTTGGACTGGTTTCTCTTCGATGAAAAGCTCTTTGTGTTCCAAGGGCGCTGAGCGCTGGCGAGGGGGAAGAGCCCCCTCTAAAGGGGACCCAGGAGGGGTTATTTTAATTTCCCAGAGCCAGAAGTAGGAGCCCAGACCTGGGTGGAGGCTTGAGCTGGAGTCTGATTTGTTTTAGGCAAAGGGCCCCAGACAGAGTGATCCTGCCCCTGGGACCTGGTAGATGGGTTTCAGCGGGGTTTAGGGCAGGGGGGATACAGTAATGTACTAATAGCCGCCTCCCAGGCCTGGGTGGGAGAGCGCCTGGGAAAGACACGTGGGCACTGGCCTCAGTGTTGGCATCAGGATTGGAATTTGGCTCTGTGGCAGAATGACGTACCCCTGTACTCACACCTGACACACTATTGTAATAATCTTTGTACAAAGTACTCCTTGTGAGATATCATTTGAAAACTCATAATTTGTTGATCAGTAACGTCCTGATAAAACCTGTGTGGTAACCTTGTATGTGATGCCACTGTGTGGCTTTATTAAAACATGTTCCAAACTGAGGGTGGCAAACAGGCCTGTCCTAATCAAAGGAATGTGTCCTCTGCTTAATTTGCATTTAAGCAGTAAACAGAGTCATCAGCTGGAAGGGAAACAAAGGAAGCTTAAACGATGAGGAAAAAGCAGCAGGGAACATCCTTCCATGCAGACTCTTTTCCTTCTAGTGCCCACCTGGAAATGTTTTTCAAGAGGAGGACTGAAACTATAGAAAGGAAAGACAAAAACCCCACCGGTCCCCTCTTTCTCTCTCCCTGCCCATCAGATTCACTGCACCTGAAGCAACAAAGGAAGCCTTCATTGGATTCTTGGAGAAGGGGTCCTAACCTACAGGGTTTGGTCAGTAAGACTGCTGAAAGTATATGGTAAGAAACTTTGCTTGAATCTGATAGAGTTTGTTAAGTTCAGCATTAGGAAATGTCTTAACTCTATTGTTCTTGTAACCATTTCTGACTTTTTTGCCTTGTTACTTGTACTCATTGAAAATGGCTCTCTTTGTAATTAATAAACTTGTTTTACTCTTTTATCTAACCCAGTGTGTTCAAATTAAAGTGTCTGACAAACTCCATTGGGGGTGGCAAGTTGTGTGCATATTATTTCTATGAAAGAAATAGACTTAATATAGCTTGTATTGTCCAGGAGAGGACATACATTACTGAGGGACCGTCTAAGACTGGGGGTGTTTTGGTGTCACCCTGCAATATAACCCAGGCTGGTGAGAGCAGGGTGTGTAACCTCAGTGTGGCTGGCAGGCTGCAGTTGCACAAAGACACACAGGGTGTGGCTTGCTTGCTGGAAGCTGTTTGTGAGTGGCCCAGGTGGAAGCCACTTCAGCAAGACATCGTAAGGCACCAAGGTTGCAGGACCAGGACGGCTGAGCTTCTCATTAGTCTGGATTGTACTGTGGTATGTCACAGGCTCCCCGTCCCGTGCTCTGACCCCTAGGCTGCACTGTCTAGGCCTCAGCCTCTGAGTCTCGTGTTCTGAATGGGGGGGGGGGGGAGGGCTGGGATTTCTCAGACTCCTGCTAGAGGTGTTGTAAGCCTGGCTGACCTCTAAGGGTCAGGGGGTTACTGCCGGGAACCCTCCCCGCTTCCAGTTTCCTCCAGCCCTGGAGCTCCTCTCTGTTATTTTCCTCCATTGCAATGTTATTGTAGCGACCCAAGTGGGGAGCTGCCCTGCCTTGATCCTGGTTAGGGGGGAGCTGAGCAACCTCTTATTGGCTCCATCTCATGCAGCTCTAATAGCAGGACCTGCAGTGCCTGAGAAAGAGTGACCCGCCCAAGGTCACACAGGAACTCTCTGGCAGGGCTGGGAATAGAACCCAGGAGTCCTGCCCCCCCATTGCCTTAACCACAGGCATGTCCTTTCTCTCCTGCGACCAGCCTGCTGGCACTGCAAGGGAGGCTGCGCCCCTCCCTGTTGGATTTACCAGCCTAGGGCCTGATCCTCAAAGAGGCTGATGGCAATGGAGCTGAGGGTGCCGGATGCTTGGAAGGGTGGAATTAAGGCTTTGCAGACACGGCCTGCGCAGGGTGGGCACAGGGGAGATTGCGGGGGCCAAGCGGTGAATGGGAAGAGGCACGCAGGGAGGGGAGCATGGGAGGAAGTGGAGGGGAGGGCTGAAGTCTGAGCAGCAAGGAGTCGGCAACAGTGTACTCACCCCTGGCAGAGCAGAGACACCTTCGGAGACAGCCGGGATGCTGGAGAAACCCACCTGCTCCTGCCAGCGCTGCTCAGAGCCTGGAGATGGCAGCCCTCCGCACGCCCGTCCACGGACACTGCCTGCGCCCCAGCTGTGCAGAGCCGTGTCACCGAGCTCTGAAGCCCACGCACAGGAAACGAGGGTTAAAAACAAAAGTCCCCCCACGCTGCAGTACACGGCACTTCTGCTTTTGTGAGCAGCTTCCTGAGCCCTAACTGCAGCCGTGCTGGGCCCCAGCTCACACCCAGCATAGACCCCTCTGCTCCCACAGCGCTACCCCTGAGGTGAGGCTGGCCTGCATGGCCATCGCCCAGCCCAGCGCACACAGCTGAGCCCTGGGAACCAGACACTGGCCTTCAAATGGAACCAGCTAAAACAGGAACCTCTACCCTGACACCCAGGGCCCCAGGCAACTCCATCATGCGTGTGCACTCACCCTGCCCTCCACATGCCAGCGGGAAGTGGGTCGTTCTTGGCTTACACCAGCCTCTCTGAGAATCCATGGCTGGGCAGTGCCAGCTTTGGGTGGTGAGGTGAATTCCAGCTCTGGAGACTGAGCCACAGGTGCAACATGAGCAGCACCAGGACAAAATCCCCCTGCCCCGCACCCGGGGTGCTGCTCTGGGGGGACCTGCTCAGTTTCCGTGTCCCAGTTCAAGCCTTAGCTTCTCCTGAGTCCCATCCATGCCATGGGGCTGCCTTGCGACTCACTGACACACACAGGCTAGCCAACAGCCAGGAGACGCCAAGGCCCAGATAGGAGGTAGGTACAGAAATGCCCATGGGGGTCTGGCCCCAGGAGCGTCTGGTGACTCCCAGCCCGAATGGGAACCTGGGACTTAGCAGTGAACGGTTTCCTATGTTACCAGATTTGCCCGTTACTTTGGGGAACACTCATTTATTAGGGTTACTTTTCTGTGGGGGTGGGGGATTCTGTAATTCTATCAATGTACTGCTTATACACTGTGTTCTCCCACGGAGCTTTGCTTCTCCCTGCTGCAAGTCCCCTCCCAGTGGAGCGATCCTGCAGGACCTTGGTTCCCCAGGGCTGGGTTCTTCCAGTCCCAGAATCAGACAAACACACACACACGTTAACGCATCTGGGAGGACCGGGTCAATAAGCACCCCCCAACTGACCTCTTACACGTCCCTGGACTCAGCAGGCCGGGTTGAGCAGCACGTCTAAGCTGCCACCCGCCTATGCCCCAGGTTCAGCACAACCCTATCCCCGCTTTCACGTTACCATTGTTCTGGTCGTAACCCACTCGAGCAAACTCCACAGGATTTTTGGGCACTGCAGGGATCTTTAGTTTGGGTACGAGGAGCGTTGCTGCAAAGTGAATGGGGAAGCCAAAAAAAAAAAAAAAAACCACCCATGATGGGATTGAGGAAGAGAGAGAGAGAAGCAGCCATCTTAATCATGAAAGTTATTTATTGCCAGGTAATAACCATAGGAGAGCCAAACAAACATGTTTAAGAAGGATGAATTCAAACTGGAACAGGTACAGAGAAGGGCTACTAGGATGAGCCGAGGAATGGAAAACCTGTCTTATGAAAGGAGACTCAAGGAGCTTGGCTTGTTTAGCCTAACCAAACGAAGGCTGAGGGGAGATACGATTGCTCTCTATAAATATATCAGAGGGATAAATACCAGGGAGGGAGAGGAATTATTTAAGCTCAGTACCAATGTGGACACAAGAACAAATGGATATAAACTGGTCATCAGAAAGTTTAGACTTGAAATTAGACAAAGGTTTCTAACCAGCAGAGAACTGAAGTTCTGGAACAGCCTTCCAAGGGGAGCAGTGGGGGCAAAAGACATATCTGGCTTCAAGACTTAGCTTGATAAGTTTATGGAGGGGATGGGATAGCCTAATTTTGGCAATGAATTGATCTTTGACTATTAGCGGTAGATATGCCCAATGGCCTGTGATGGGATGTTAGATTGGGTGGGATCTGAGTTACTACAGAGAATTCTTTCCTGAGTGTCTGGCTGGTGAGTCTTGCCCAAATGCTCAGGGTTTAGCTGATCGCCATATCTGGAGTCGGGAAGGAATTTTCCTCCAGGGCAGATTGGCAAAGGCCCTGGGGGTTTTTCACCTTCCTCTGCAGCTTGGGGCACGGGTCACTTGCTGGAGGATTCTCTGCACCTTGAAGTCTTTAAACCACGATTTGAGGACTTCAGTAGGTTAGGGGTTTGTTACAGGAGTGGGTGGGTGAGATTCAGTGGCCTGCGTTGTGCAGGCGGTCAGACTAGACGATCATAATGGTTCCTTCTGACCTTAAAGTCTATGATTCTAAAACAGTGATAATATTAAATCTAACTTAAATTGGATTATAAAAGTCAGGTTTAGAAAACTATAACTGATCACACAAGCCAGGGTCAGAAGGCTATTCCGAGAGAGAGAGAGAGAGAGAGCTGGATTCTCGCCATTCCGTGAAGCTTGAATCGATTGGGGATCCGAGGTGGTGGTGGTAGCTGAGGGTCCAGAGTGCTGGAGTCAGGCAGAGCCCCCAGCACGATCAGTCAGGAGAAGATGAAGTCCCAATATCCCAATAGAACTGATGCAGATTTTGGATCCAGGCATCAGAGCACTTATTTGAGCATGGGTAGGGGTTTTTATAGGGAAACAACAATGGTTGGAGGGAGAACACTAGATTTGTTTATGTGTAAACTTATGGCTCAAGGGAATATACCAAAGTTGTTTTGTTCAGGCTAGACAATAGGAACTGATCATTCCTGGCTATGGGCAGTGTTCCTTCGAGGGAGCTCACAACGCAATTAGGGAGCTTCAGTATTTTGGATACCAATAAAGGATTTATTACTAGAATTGGTCTGAAACTACAGAGCTGGGAGGGTGCAGGCATTAACACCTGGAGCAGAGATCTCTCATCATGCAGTGCTTCCCTGCTTTTATAGTCCCAGAGTTCCAAGGGGTTCTTGCTTTGGAATCTCTGTTCTCCATTCTGTATGCTAATAGAGATGCCTCCCTGTTCCATCTTTGATGCAAATGAGGCTACGGGAGTTTCTTTAATCCTGTCACCCTTATCCCAGGGGTTTAGGTGTCTCCCACAGCCTTTTCATTGCTTTTTGTACATCTTTCTTCTGATCGGTTTTGGTTCAAGCAGAGGCTGGGCAGCGGGAGGTCTTTAGTGAGTCAGACAGAGGCTGGGTACTGCGCCCTGATTCCCCAAGGACACAGAGCTGCTAGGTAACATCTCCACCTGTGCAGGTACCAGCTGGCTCTGTGCCCTTCCATGCCCCAGGAATCCTGCATGATCCACCGCGGCTGCAGCTTGCCCCAAACCCCGGAGCAAACTCCCTGCGCTTCTGGAGCAGTTTCTAGTGTAACTACATAAACAGCTGATGGGGGGAAGGTGGAGATGCTACTGAGACAGGACTTTTCTGTGCAGAGCTGAAGGGAGGGGTGTGGGGGGACTGGGGGCTGGAAGTGCGGGGCTGGGAAGGATCAAGGTGCTTTGGCAGAGAAGTGGGGGAGGCCTGGATGGGCACAGCCAGGTGGGCTCTGCTCCATGATTGAGGCGTGTGGGTGTGGATCTTGATCTCTTTGTGCCAGGCTTTTGGGAGAAGCAGGAACGGGTCTTGCCTAGCATCCTGCAGCAGATCCTTTCATGTAACCTAGGAGTCCTGGCTGCCAATCCCCCCCGCAACCACTAGACACTGCTCCCTTTTAGAAAACGTGAAGGCAGAATGGGTGAATACGCTTCTCCCTCCCTCCGCGGGGTCAGGTGAGTGGAGGAGCCTCCTTCGACTGCACAGCCTGAGAATGGGGGAGCCAAAGGGGAAGTGAGAGTGTGTGGAGGTGGAGGGTGCTTTGTAAATCCCCGGGGGAGGGGCACACACTACCTTCTGGAGAGCTACGGGGCACATCCCCTCCCTCCCCATTTCTAACCTCTGTGGCATCCTTGAGTCAAACAAGCACCAGCCAGGGGAAGGCTGCAGATTAGGAGCATCCCTCACACTCCCAGCAAGGTGGGCTCAGGGGGATTTACACAAAATCCAATTCTTTTACATTTAAATTAAGTGCATTTTTCTTTTTTAAAACAAACCTACTTAAATGGGAAGTTATTGACAACCTGGGTCAAGGCCCTAAATTTACCCTAATCCTGTACATCAAATCCCATAGAATATGAAGCAGGATGTTTGCTCTTGAAGCTTTACAGGAAGGCAGGCGCCTGATGTATGTATCCAACATAGCTGTGGCCGTCACATTGAATGAAAAACACATTTGGAAATGCTGGGTTTGTGCATTGTTAATTGAATCCCAATTTCCATCCAAAAGCAGCTTGACACAAGGAGAACTAATTAATCATCTAGTAAATAAGAAATGCATTGCTCACTGTTTTCTAATGGTAGAAAATAGGAAAAATTAAGAATCTGAGTAAATGTACGTTTAGATATGTAATTGCTTAAATAAGTATGTACACTTCTAGTGTATCCTCGTGATTAGCAAAAGCCAGTACCAAATTTAGCAAAAAGGCTATTTTAATGGCAAACCAACCTGTTTTAATAGTTACCACCAATGAGAATCAACCTTGCTTTAGAAACATAACTAAAAAGTGCAAATGCAAAACAAGATGCAATTTGATTATTTAAATCAAGGTTTCCTGCTTGCTGATTTAAATCACAGTTCAAATCTGCGGCTGAAATCAATCCTCCATGCCCTGTGCTGTCCTAGGGCCTGGACACAGAGCCATTCCCCTTGGCCCACCTGCTGACGATACTAACCAATTTCATCCATTGCTCCCACTGTTCCTTGAAGGCTCTTTCAGAAATGCTCCAAACCATCACCTAAGCGTACCTCTTGTTGTCAAAAAGGCTAATAGTATGTTAGGGACTGGTAGGGAAGGGATAACAGAAGACAGAAAATATCATAATGCCACAGTATAAATCCATTGTTCGCCCACCCCTTGAATACTGTCCAGTTCTGGTTGCCACCATCTCAAAAAGGACAGAGTGGAACTGGAAAAAGTCCAGAGAAGGGCAACAAAGATGATCCAGGGATGAACGGCTTCCACACGAGGAGAGACTAAGATTACAGCTATTCACCTTAGAAGAGAGACGACTAAGGGTAGAATGATATGAGGTCTATAAAATCATGAATGGCGTGGGAAAAGGGTTAACTGCCTGTTCCCAAAACAAAAGCCGCAATTAAATTAAGCGGCAGCAGGCTGAACACAAGGAAGAGCAAGTACTTTTCACATAATGCACAACTCGTGCGTGGAACTCATTGCCATGGGATGCTGTGATGGCATAACTGGATTCAAAACAAAGCTAGGTAAATTCATGGAGGATGAAGTCCATCGATGGCTATTAGCCAAGATAGTCAGAGACGCAACCCCACGCATGGAGCACCCTAAACCTCTGACGACTGGAAGTAGAAGCTGGGATTGGGGGGATCATTCCACAGTTGCACTGTTCTAAACACTGAAGCTTTGGTACGGGCCACTCTCAGAGACAGGCTACTGGGGAAGACGGACCATTGGTCTGACGCAACGCAGGAGACAGGGGTGAACCCATGGTGGCTCACAGTGGATCAGCAAAGCAGAGCCCTTTCTGGAAGCTGGCTCCTTGAACCCCAAATTCCAGGCTTTCATTACGGGGGGGAAATAATTTTAAAAATGAAGCCTCTAGCCTCACGCTGTGAAATAAAATTAAAAAATCCCAGCACCACATGTAAAGGATGCCTGCCCAACGCGATGTCTACATTTACGGCAGTGTGCTGAGTACAGACACTACACACACAGCGACAGGCCGCAGTGAGAGGCTCTGGCCAGGGGGAGGCAGTGGGACATTACTCTGCTAAAAGCAGCCGGGGGAGGCACTGCTTGGGCTTGTAGACAGCCATGGAGAGGACAAACCTGGGGGCTGAGGTGTGTCCAGCTCTCTACCGTACTCTGCTCACCTAAACCACGTCTCACTGTCTACACTCTTTGTACCCAGCTAGCTGGGCCTGAAGCATCTGCTACTCCACATGCTGCCGTACGCACAGACAGCCTGGGCCGGCCAGCCATGTGCCACTGTCTTTAACGGCTCTGCAAAGCCCCTGGCCATTTTTTTCATAGATTTATAGATTGTAAGGCCAGAAGGGACCTTGTGATCATCTAGCCTGGCCTCCTGTGCCAGCCATCTATCGGTCGGACGGCCGTGTCTCCCCTGATTTATTTCCTGACACCACCTCGCACAGAGTAAAAGTTACCAAGAGCTTTGGGTTGAAAGAACACCGGGTAACACCACT
Organism: Lepidochelys kempii; assembly: GCF_965140285.1. Lineage (NCBI taxonomy): Eukaryota > Metazoa > Chordata > Testudines > Cheloniidae > Lepidochelys > Lepidochelys kempii. Next base: position 6,282,447 of record NC_136404.1, read on the forward strand.
GCTACTCTGATTCAGCCCTCAAAGGGAGCCAATGACCCAGCGATGCGCCAGATGCCGTGGAGAGGGGGATGCATGAAGATTTGAGCCCTGGGTAACAGGGCTCAAATAACAGGACAGACCCACCAACGCTGTCCAGTTACGGCCAATGATTTATTGTCGTCAGTATTCAAAGTAAAAATAAGAGACTCTGGCCAGGCGGAGCTGCCAGTTGATCCCAGCTCAGGGGCCCGCCCAGCTGGATCTGTTTTCCGTCTCACAGGACACGTCCAAATCCCACCTCGAGCCCCAGTGCAGCATCCTTCCCAGGCCCGGGGGCACAGGAGGTGCAGGGCTGTCACCATACAGGCCCCACCCTAAAACTTCTTGCTCTTGCTCAGTTTGTTGCGGCGCCAGGTATTATGCTTCCGCAGGAGCCTCCAGTACTGGGGCGTCTCAGGGTCCAGCTCCTCCAGTGTCTTGGGGGGGCCGAGGTGCATCTGGAAAAGCCTGGGGACCAATGCACAAGAGAGAGTGAGTTTCTAGGTCAAGCGGGATCCCTTAATCCTGACCCAGGTGATGGGATGCATCAGCCCGCTCAGGTTCCAGCTAGCTCCTGGTCTCATGCGGTCACTTGCCATCGAGCACGCCTCATCATTTAAAGCGCCCTAAGGCTAGCCAGGGTCACCAGAGCTGGGCCCAATTTTTTGCACAAAGCTTTTCTGGTGAAAAATGCAGATTCAGCTACACTGAAAAGTTTCACAAACACGCACCAAATTGCTTTGGTTGGGAAGAATGATCCCATTTCATTTCCACCTTTTCAAAACAAAATGTTCTGATTTTTTTGGTTCCAAGCGAGGTGCATGTCCAGCTTTCCTTTGATTAAATAATAAAAAATGTTGAGAAAGACAAGATCAAACCAAAATGTTTTCTTCCATCTGAAATGAATATTTTTCCTGCTTTTCAGAATTACCAGCAAACCAGAAACTCCCCCTACTTGCTCAGCTCGGCTGGTCAACCCCCGGCAGATGGGGGAGGAAGGACCCCCTGCTCAGGGCCTGATCCCACAAACACGTGGGACTAAGCACTGGCAGGGTCTGGCCCTCGGAGGCCACAGGGCGGGACGCTGCTTGGTTCTGCAGGGGGCCATGGGTGCCGGGATACAGCACAAGCATTGCAGGTGGCTAGAGTCAGACACTGACAAGTGCAGGGGTGCCGGGGGGGAGTATGAAGGGGGGGGGACACCTTTGTAGAGGGGGTGACAGCTCTGCTTGTTTATTATTTCTATTCTGGTGGCACTTAGGAGCCCCAGTCATGGCCCAGAACCCCACTATACAAAGTGCTGTACATTATTTATTAGGTGTATTATGGTAATACCTAGGAGCCCGAGTCGGGGTCCAAGATCCACAGTGCTAGGGCTGTACATTATTTATTAGATATATTATGGTAGCGCCCAGGTGCCCTCATCGTTACCCAGGACCCCATGGTGCTACAGGGGCTCTACATTATCTATTAGGTGTATTACGGTAGTGCCCAGGAGCCCCAGTCATGACCCAGGCCCCCACTGTGCTAGGGCTGCACAAACCCAACAAAACCCCCGGACCCTGCCCCAGGGAGCTCACAACCCGAGTTATTCAGCAACTTGCTCTCCCCTTTCAGCTGTGGGGCACAATATATCCCATAAACCTGATTTAACCCCATGCTAGAGACTGGCACAGCTAGGTACAAGGTCTCGCAGGGGGTCAGTGATGGAGCCAGCAATGGAGCCCAGCAGTCCTGGCTCCCAGGCCCCTGCTCTAACCACTAGTCTCCATGTGCCTCGAGTGGCTGGGAGAGGGCAGACCAGGCTTCACCCACCAGTCAGGATACTCAGAGTCGTCCTTCAAAGCCACCTCTGGGCCCTGTTTGTAGAAGTTCACTCCCATGGCGTGCGTGGTGAGCAGCACGGGGTCCTTGCACACCTCCGGGCCTTTCAGCTCCTCCTTACTGAAGCCTTTCCCTTTGGCCTTCACCGCTGCAGAGACAAACACAGATGTCAGCAGGGCGCCCGGCCGCCTCGGCACTGGGGGGAGGCACCGGACTATTGCAGGGAGCAGCAATGGTCCTACCAAGTTCCTCCGCCTGCGATTTCCACTTCACAGGGGGCAGAGACCAAACACTCTTGCTACACAAGTGAGCGGCTTTGGAGGCACGTCCACTGACTCGGAAAACCTCAAATGCTCCGCAACTGTACCACTCAACCCTCTCACTTTGACTCCCCATAAGCCCAGCCCCCGGCAACGCAAGGAGCAGAAGCCTGTGAATTTCTGACGTGCCTGTCACCGTGACGTCAAGGCAGCTCTCAGTCCAGTTAGGGTCACATTACCTCCGAGAGTCTAGGCCACTGTGGTGCAAAACAATGAGCCTCTCTTGTTGGGGCAGTCGGAGTGGGCATATTAAACCCCACACCACGCTGATGTCCAAACACACTTGGGAGGACCTCAGCGCAGAGCAAAATGGGCAGCAATCTACGAGGCTCGTAGGATGCCATCACTACAGCACGTGACCCCTCACAATCTGCAGTGTAGTTATTTTCCCAATGCCCTGGAGGTAGGACCCCCCTTTTACAGGTGAGGAACTGAGGCTGGCTGCCTGGCCCAGGGACACACAGGTCGTCTCTGGCTCCCAGGTCTCCCAAATCCATGGCTAGTGCCCCAAGTGCTGGACCAATCCTACCTCCCCTCGCCTCCAATGAGGTTGGTATTATGGATTTGCAACATGGGGAAACTGAGGTACAGAAGGGGAAAGAGAAACTCGCCCAAGAGGCTGCAGAGGTCCGCCAGCAGGAACAGAACCCAAGAGTCCTGACTCCCAGCTTGCACCCGGGGTAGATGTTCCTCCCTCACGGGCAGGGCGAAATCTCGGTGGCAGGGGATTGCTCTGAAACGAAACCCAGCCAAGGCTGCGCCCGGGGGCTGCTGGCGTGAGAGCCGCAGCCTGGACACAGCCACACCATGGAAACAGGGGCCAGCGCCCCCTCTCCAAGCCGGCTGCTCCCAGCAAGCAGCGCTAGGGCTGGGGGGGCCCCAGGGGGCTGTCGGGAGCGGGGCCACCCGACCTAAGCGCGGGGGTCCCGGGGAGGGCAGCAGGGAGCGTCCCAGCTGAGTCCCAGCCACTCAGTGCACCCCAGGCCCCCAGCAGCCAGCGGGGGGGGGGGCCCGGCCCCACACTCACCTGCTTTCTTGGCATAGCCACGAGCCAGCACGCTGCAGAAGGGGCCGGCGGCCGGGCAGCGCCCAGCCGCGAGAGCCCGCACAAGCGCCCGGGCTGCCATGGGCCCGCTCGCTCCAGCTGCACGCGCGGGGCCGCGCGCCGGCCTCCCCCGCCCGGGCACCGCGGGGCGCAGCCCGGGGCCGGCTGGGATTCGCAGTCCGGCAGGGACCGGGGAGCATGCTGGGAGCTGTAGTTCCTTCACTCCCCTCCCCTCGGCGGAGCAGGCGGGAGATGGGGGAAGGCTCTTTGGGTGGCCCGAACTGTATTTCCTGTAAATCTGCTCCTGTGGATTAATAGCAATTTAAATTCGGATTGTGCCCATGGGCAGTGACTAGCGTCTACACTGGGAGTTGAGGTCGAATTTAGCAGCGTTAAATCGATTTAACCCTGCACCCGTCCACACGACGAAGCCCTTTTTTTCGACTTAAAGGGCTCTTAAAATCGATTTCCTTACTCCACCCCCGACAAGGGGATTAGCGCGGAAATCGGCCTTGCCGGGTCGAATCTGGGCTACTGTGGATGCAATTCGATGGTATTGGCCTCCGGGAGCTATCCCAGAGTGCTCCATTGTGACCGCTCTGGACAGCACTCTCAACTCAGATGCACTGGCCAGGTAGACAGGAAAAGGCCCGTGAATTTCAATTTCCTGTTTGGCCAGCCTGGCGAGCTGCAGGTGACCATGATGGAGTCCCAGAATCGCAAAAGAGCTCCAGCATGGGCCGAACGGGAGGTACGGGATCTGATCGCTGTACGGGGACAGGAGTCCGTGCTATCAGAACTCCGTTCCAAAAGATGAAATGCCAATATATTTGAAAAAATCTCCCAGGACATGAAGGACAGAGGCCATAACAGGGACCCAAAGCAGTGCTGCATGAAACTTAAAGAGCTGAGGCAAGCCTACCGGAAAACCAGAGAGGCAAACAGCCGCTCCGGGTCAGAGCCCAAAACATGCCGCTTCTATGATGAGCTGCATGCCATTTTAGGGGGTTCAGCCACCACTCCCCCAGCCGTGTTGTTTGACTCCTTCAATGGAGATGGAGGCAACACAGAAGCAGGTTTTGGGGACGAGGAAGATGATGATGAGGTTGTAGATAGCTCACAGCAAGCAAGCAGAAAAACTGGTTTTCCTGACAGCCAGGAACTGTTTCTCACCCTGGACCTGGAGCCAGTACCCCCCGAACCCACCTAAGGCTGCCTCCTGGACCCACCAGGCGGAGAAGGGATCTCTAGTGAGTGTACCTTTTAAAATACTATACATGGTTTAAAAGCAAGCAAGTTTAATGATTAATTTGCCCTGGCACTCGCAGCTCTCCTGGATGTACTCCCAAAGCCTTTGCAAAAGGTTTCTGAGGAGGGCAGCCTTATTCTGTCCACCATAGTAGGACACTTTATCACTCCAGGCCAGTAGCACATACTTGGGAATCATTGTAGAACAAAACATTGCAGTGTATGTTTGCTGGCGTTCAAACAACCTTTATCTCTCTGTGTTATCCTCAGGAGAGTGATATCATTCATGGTGACCTGGTTGAAATAGGGTGCTTTTCTTAAGGGGACATTCAGAGGTGCCCATTCCTGCTGGGCTGTTTGCCTGTGGCTGAACAGAAATGTTCCCCACTGTTAGCCACATGGAGGGGCTAGCCACTCGCTGGGGGGAGGCAAAATGTGACCTTGGAAGAAAGCACATGTGCGATGTATGTAATGTTAACAGCAAGGTTTACCGTGAAAGAGTGTACCCATTGTTCTATAAAATGTGTCTTTTTAAATACCACTGTCCCTTTTTTTTTCTCCACCAGCTGCATGTGTTTAAAGGATGACAGGATCTTCTTCCTAGAGGCTAGCGAAGATTAGAAGGCAAAAAAAACCACACTCGCAATGAAATGTTCTCTGAGCTCATGCTGTCCTCCCACACTGACAGAGCACAGACGAATGCGTGGAGGCAGACAATGTCAGAGTGCAGGAGCGGGAGGAGAGGTGGCAGGCTGAGGAGATGTTTCAGAGTAACAGCCGTGTTAGTCTGTATTCGCAAAAAGAAAAGGAGTACTTGTGGCACCTTAGAGACTAACCAATTTATTTGAGCATGAGCTTTCGTGAGCTACAGCTCACTTCATCGGATGCATACCGTGGAAACTGCAGTAGACATTATATACACACAGAGATCATGAAACAATACCTCCTCCCACCCCACTGTCCTGCTGGTAATAGCTTATCTAAAGTGATCATCAAGTTGGGCCATTTCCAGCACAAATCCAGGTTTTCTCACCCTCCATCCCCCCACACACAAACTCACTCTCCTGCTGGTAATAGCCCATCCAAAGTGACAACTGTTAGGGGGCTTATTCCTTCACCCACTTACTTCCCTGGTCCTTCTCGCATGAACAGAGAGCAACAATACCCGAAGTCCAAAGGTGCAAACAATTCGATGTTTATTGGGGTGAACTTCCAGCAAGCATGATTCCAGTTTCCTTCCTTAGTATCCTCCTTCCCAGTTCTGACACCACAGAGCCTTACACCTGTGTCCCTGTTCCCATTCCTGCCCTTAGCCAAACATGATTCCAATTTCCTTACTCCCATTCCCTGTTCCCATTTCCCCCTTTAGCAAAACATGATTCCAATTTTCTTACCCCCATTCCCTGCTCCCATTTCCCCCTTTAGCAAAACATGATTCCAATTTTCTTACCCCCATTCCCTGTTCCCATCTCACACACCCACATGCCCACCCCCAGTCACTTCCTCACTGACTACAGATTATATAGTAAAACTTGAGTTCTGCTTAGCTATACCTTAACCAATCATTTTCCTGAAATTTAACTAACCAATCCTAACATATTGTAACATGATTATGTAACCAATTATATCCCACCACCTTAATTAGTTTACACCCAGCAAAATTAATTATACAGTAGACAGGAACAATCACAGAACCAGACAGAGATTATACAGACAAACAATAGCAAAGTGGGAACTATAATGACAAAACAATACAGAAGTGAGGATTTCACATCCCAGCTATTGATAAGTGAGTTCTTGCCAGACAGGATGCTGTCAAACTAAGTTTCCTTTTACATTTTCTAGGCACTTCCCTTTCTCTGGAGGTGATAAGAATACAGGACAGGATTGTATTCCTAACAGCCGAATAGCACCTTATTTCAGTGTGACTAGTTTGGAATGTGAGGATGTGACTGTTTGCTTCCCAGCTTATGGCTGCCTCTGCTGCTTAGCCAAAGGCCTGAGCCTAAGCACAGGGCCACAAACTGTCACAGTAAGAGAAGGCCCTTACGCTGGCAGACAGTGGTTTTGATTCTTTCTTTTATACCTCTAGAACTAGCCAAGCGATAAGAATACACCTAAATTCTTAGAATATAGGCCTTTACAGACAGGCCTGAATATCTATATCCTAACAAAAAGAAAAGGAGGACTTGTGGCACCTTAGAGACTAACCAATTTATTAGAGCATAAGCTTTCGTGAGCTACAGCTCACTTCCTCAGATGCATATCGTGGAAACTGCAGCAGGCTTTATATATACACAGAGAATATGAAACAATACCTATTCCCACCCCACTGTCCTGCTGGTAATAGCTTATCTAAAGTGATTTCCAGCACAAATCCAGGTTTTCTCACCCTCCACCCCCCCACACAAATTCACTCTCCTGCTGGTGATAGCCCATCCAAAGTGACAACTCTTTACACAATGTGCATGACAATCAAGCTGGGCTATTTCCTGCATAAATCCAGGTTCTCACATCCCCCCCACCCCCATACACACACAAACTCACTCTCCTGCTGGTAATAGCTCATCCAAACTGACCACTCTTCAAGTTAAAATCCAAGTTAAACCAGAACATCTGGGGGGGAGGGGGGTAGGAAAAAACAAGAGGAAACAGGCTACCTTGCATAATTCTCTTCACAATGTGTATGATAATCAAGGTGAGCCATTTTCTGCACAAATCCAGGTTCTCTCACCCCCCTCCAAAAACCACACAGAGAGGGCTGAAGCTGAAAGGTGGCAGCAGCGTGATGAGAGCAGGCAGGATTCAATGCTGAGGCTGCTGGAGGATAAAACCAATATGCTCCAGCGTATGGTTGAGCTGCAGGAAAGGCAGCAGGAGCACAGACCGCAGCTACAGCCCCTGTGTAACCAACCGCCCTCCTCCCCAAGTTCCATAGCCTCCACACCCAGACGCCCAAGAACGTGGTGTGGGGAACTCCGGCCACCCAGCCATTCCACCCTAGAGGATTGCCCAAGCAACAGAAGGCTGGCATTCAATAAGTTTTAAAGTTTTAAAGTGCTGTGTGGCCTTGTCCTTCCCTCCTCCACCACCCCTCCTGGTGCTTCTCTCCTCCACCACCCCTCCCGGGCTACCTTGGCAGTTATCCCCCTATTTGTGTGATGAATTAATAAAGAATGCATGAATGTGAAGCAACAATGACTTTATTGCCTCTGCAAACGGTGATCCAAGGGAGGAGGGGAGGGTGGTTAGCTTACAGGGAAGTAGAGTGAACCAAGGGGTGGGGGGGTTTCATCAAGGAGAAACAAACAGAACTTTCACACCGTAGCCTGGCCAGTCATGAAACTGGTTTTCAAAGCTTCTCTGATGTGCACCGTGCCCTCCTGTGCTCTTCTAACCGCCCTGGTGTCTGGCTGCACGTAACCAGTGGCCAGGCGATTTGCCTCAACCTCCCACCCCACCATAAACGTCTCCCCCTTACTCTCATAGATATTGTGGAGCGCATAGCAAGCAGTAATAACAGTGGGAATATTGGTTTCGCTGAGGTCTAACCGAGTCAGTGAACTGCGCCAGCGCGCTTTTAAATGTCCAAATGGACATTCTACCACCATTCTGCACTTGCTCAGCCTGTAGTTGAACAGCTCCTGACTACTGTCCAGGCTGCCTGTGTACGGCTTCATGAGCCATGGCATTAAGGGGTAGGCTGGGTCCCCAAGGATAACTATGGGCATTTCAACATCGCCAACGGTTATTTTCTGGTCTGGGAATAAAGTCCCTTCCTGCAGCTTTTGAAACAGACCAGAGTTCCTGAAGATGCGAGCGTCATAGAATCATAGAATATCAGGGTTGGAAGGGACCCCAGAAGGTCATCTAGTCCAACCCCCTGCTCGAAGCAGGACCAATTCCCAGTTAAATCATCCCAGCCAGGGCTTTGTCAAGCCTGACCTTAAAAACCTCTAAGGAAGGAGATTCTACCACCTCCCTAGGTAACGCATTCCAGTGTTTCACCACCCTCTTAGTGAAAAAGTTTTTCCTAATATCCAATCTAAACCTCCCCCACTGCAACTTGAGACCATTACTCCTCGTTCTGTCATCTGCTACCATTGAGAACAGTCTAGAGCCATCCTCTTTGGAACCCCCTTTCAGGTAGTTGAAAGCAGCTATCAAATCCCCCCTCATTCTTCTCTTCTGCAGGCTAAACAATCCCAGCTCCCTCAGCCTCTCCTCATAACTCATGTGTTCCAGACCCCTAATCATTTTTGTTGCCCTTCGCTGGACTCTCTCCAATTTATCCACATCCTTCTTGAAGTGTGGGGCCCAAAACTGCACACAGTACTCCAGATGAGGCCTCACCAATGTCGAATAGAGGGGAACGATCACGTCCCTCGATCTGCTCGCTATGCCCCTACTTATACATCCCAAAATGCCATTGGCCTTCTTGGCAACAAGGGCACACTGCTGACTCATATCCAGCTTCTCGTCCACTGTCACCCCTAGGTCCTTTTCTGCAGAACTGCTGCCTAGCCATTCGGTCCCTAGTCTGTAGCTGTGCATTGGGTTCTTCCGTCCTAAGTGCAGGACCCTGCACTTATCCTTATTGAACCTCATCAGATTCCTTTTGGCCCAATCTTCCAATTGGTCTAGGTCCTTCTGTATCCTATCCCTCCCCTCCAGCGTATCTACCACTCCTCCCAGTTTAGTATCATCCGCAAATTTGCTGAGAGTGCAATCCACACCATCCTCCAGATCATTTATGAAGATATTGAATAAAACCGGCCCCAGGACCGACCCTTGGGGCACTCCACTTGATACCGGCTGCCAACTAGACATGGAGCCATTGATCACTACCCGTTGAGCCCGACAATTTAGCCAGCTTTCTACCCACCTTATAGTGCATTCATCCAGCCCATACTTCCTTAACTTGCTGACAAGAATACTATGGGAGACCGTGTCAAAAGCTTTGCTAAAGTCAAGAAACAATACATCCACTGCTTTCCCTTCATCCACAGAACCAGTAATCTCATCATAAAAGGCGATTAGATTAGTCAGGCATGACCTTCCCTTGGTGAATCCATGCTGGCTGTTCCTGATCACTTTCCTCTCATGCAAGTGCTTCAGGATTGATTCTTTGAGGACCTGCTCCATGATTTTTCCAGGGACTGAGGTGAGGCTGACTGGCCTGTAGTTCCCAGGATCTTCCTTCTTCCCTTTTTTAAAGATTGGCACTACATTAGCCTTTTTCCAGTCATCCGGGACTTCCCCGGTTCGCCACGAGTTTTCAAAGATAATGGCCAGTGGCTCTGCAATCACAGCCGCCAATTCCTTCAGCACTCTCGGATGCAACTCGTCCGGCCCCATGGACTTGTGCACGTCCAGCTTTTCTAAATAGTCCCTAACCGCCTCTATCTCCACAGAGGGCTGGCCATCTCTTCCGCATTTTGTGATGCCCAGCGCAGCAGTCTGGGAGCTGACCTTGTTAGTGAAAACAGAGGCAAAAAAAGCATTGAGTACATTAGCTTTTTCCACATCCTCTGTCACTAGGTTGCCTCCCTCATTCAGTAAGGGGCCCACACATTCCTTGGCTTTCTTCTTGTTGCCAACATACCTGAAGAAACCCTTCTTGTTACTCTTGACATCTCTGGCTAGCTGCAGCTCCAGGTGCGATTTGGCCCTCCTGATAACATTCCTACATGCCCGAGCAATATTTTTATACTCTTCCCTGGTCATAAGTCCAACCTTCCACTTCTTGTAAGCTTCTTTTTTATGTTTAAGATCCGCTAGGATTTCACCATTAAGCCAAGTTGGTCGCCTGCCATATTTACTATTCTTTCGACTCATCGGGATGGTTTGTCCCTGTAACCTCAACAGGGATTCCTTGAAATACAGCCAGCTCTCCTGGACTCCTTTCCCCTTCAAGTTAGTCCCCCAGGGGATCCTGGCCATCCGTTCCCTGAGGGAGTCGAAGTCTGCTTTCCTGAAGTCCAGGGTCCGTATCCTGCTGCTTACCTTTGTTCCCTGCGTCAGGATCCTGAACTCAACCAACTCATGGTCACTGCCTCCCAGATTCCCATCCACTTTTGCTTCCCCCACTAATTCTACCCGGTTTGTGAGCAGCAGGTCAAGAAAAGCACCCCCCCTAGTTGGCTCCTCTAGCACTTGCGCCAGGAAATTGTCCCCTACGCTTTCCAAAAACTTCCTGGATTGTCTATGCACCGCTGTATTGCTCTCCCAGCAGATATCAGGAAAATTAAAGTCACCCATGAGAATCAGGGCATGCGATCTAGTAGCTTCCGTGAGCTGCCGGAAGAAAGCCTCATCCACCTCATCCCCCTGGTCCGGTGGTCGATAGCAGACTCCCACCACTACATCACTCTTGTTGCACACACTTCTAAACTTAATCCAGAGACACTCAGGTTTTTCTGCAGTTTCGTACCGGAGCTCTGAGCAGTCATACTGCTCCCTTACATACAGTGCTACTCCCCCACCTTTTCTGCCCTGCCTGTCCTTCCTGAACAGTTTATAACCATCCATGACAGTACTCCAGTCATATGAGTTATCCCACCAAGTCTCTGTTATTCCGATCACGTCATAGTTCGTTGACATCACCAGGACCTCCAGTTCTCCCTGCTTGTTTCCAAGGCTTTGTGCATTTGTATATAAGCACTTGAGATAACCTGTTGATCGCCCCTCATTGCCAGTATGAGGCCGGAGCCCTCCCCTCACAGACATTCCTGCCTGTGCTTCCTCCCGGTATCCCGCTTTCCCACTTACCTCAGGGCTTTGGTCTCCTTCCCCCGGTGAACCTAGTTTAAAGCCCTCCTCACTGTACCTTTCCCAGCCCTGTCATGTACCTTTCCCAGCCATCCCACGTTGATGTTGGTGAAACGTCCCTTGTGATCCACCAGAGCTTGCAGCACTATTGAAAAGTACCCCTTGCGGTTTATGTACTCGCCGACTTGCTGCTCCGGTGCCAAGATAGGGGTATGGGTTCCATCTATCACCCCACCACAGTTAGGGAATCCCATTGCAGCAAAGCCATCCACTATGACCTGCACATTTCCCAGGGTCACTACCCTTCATAGCAGATCTTTGATTGCGTTGGCTACTTGCATCACAGCATCCCCCATAGTAGATTTGCCCACTCCAAATTGATTCCCAACTGACCGGTAGCTGTCTGGCATTGCAAGCTTCCACAGGGCTATTGCCACTTGCTTCTCAACTGTGGGGGCTGCTCTCATCTTGGTATTCTTGCGCCTCAGGGCAGGGGAAAGCAAGTCACAAAGTTTCATGAAAGTGCCCTTACGCATGCGAAAGTTTCGCAGCCACTGGGAATCGTCCCAGACCTGCAACACTATGCGGTCCCACCAGTCTGTGCTTGTTTCCCGAGCCTAGAATCGGCATGCCACGGCATGAACCTGCCCCATTAGCACCATGATGCCCACATTGCCAAGGCCCGTGCTTTGAGAGAAGTCTGTGTCCATGTCCTCATCGCTCTCGTCACCGCGCTGATGTCGCCTACTCGCCCGGTTTTGCTTTGCCAGGTTCTGGTGCTGCATATACTGCTGGATAATGTGTGTGGTGTTTAATGTGCTCCTAATTGGCAAAGTGATCTGAGCGGGCTTCATGCTTGCAGTGGTATGGCGTCTGCACAGAAAAAAGGCGTGGAACAATTGTCTGCCGTTGCCCTGATGGAGGGAGGGGCAACTGATGACATGGCTTACAGGGTTGGCTTACAGGGAATTAAAATCAACAAAGGGGGTGGCTTTGCGAGAAACAGAATGGCCCCCTCAAGGATATAACTCAGAACCTCAAGGATAGAACTCAAAACTGGGTTTAGCAGGCCGTTGATTTCACGGATAGAGGGAGGGAGGAGAAAATGAATACAAAACAAATCTGGTCTATTTCTTGTTTTGAGCCACTTCATCTATCTTTGTACATCTTGCTGGCAGTACGACCGCTAGCCATCATCATCTCCTGGGTGCTCGGCAGAAGACGGTGCAGTATGAGTGCTGGCCATCATCTTCTGCTGGCTGCAGATTAAAAGACAGTGCACTGCCGGTAGAACTGAATCGCCATGAGACTAAACTTAAAAGGGAAATGACCTGGCTGAGTTACTCTCGTGTTTGCCCAGGTACCCCTGACCTCATTGAGGTCGGTTAAAAGAGCACCCAGGACTACGTCAACGATGGCTACCAGTCATACTGCACCGTCTGCTGCCAAAAGGCAATGAGCTGCTGCTGTGTAGCAATGCAGTACCACGTCTGCCAGCACCCAGGAGACATATGGTGACGGTGAGCTGAGCAGGCTCCACGCTTGCCGTGGTATGGCGTCTGCATGGGTAACCCAGGAAAAAAGGCGCAAAACGATTGTCTGCCGTTGCTTTCACAGAGGGAGGGAGGGAAGGGGGGCCTGACGATATGTACCCAGAACCACCCGCGACAATGTTTTAGCCCCATCAGGCACTGGGATTTCTACCCAGAATTCAAATGGGTGGCAGAGACTGCGGGAACTGTGGGATAGCTACCCACAGTGCAACCCTCTGGAAGTCGACGGTTGCCTCTGTACGGTTGCCTCGGTGGACGCACTCCGCCAACTAAATGCACTTAGAGCATTTGTGTGGGGACACACACAATCAACTGTATAAAAACACTTTCTACAAAACCGACTTCTATAAATTCGACCTAATTTCATAGTGTAGACATACCCTAATGCGCTAGTTCTGGAGGGGAGGGATAGCTCAGTGGTTTGAGCATTGGCCTGCTAAACCCAGGGTTGTGAGTTCAATCCTTGAGGGGGGCCATTTGGGATCTGGGGCAAAAATGGGGATTGGTCCTGCTTTGAGCAGGGGGTTGGACTAGATGACCTCCTGAAGTCCCTTCCAACCCTGGTATTCTATAATTACTGTAATGGTAAGAATCCTTATTAGTCATCACAGATGATTTTCTAAAAAAGCTGCTCTAGGAATTCTTTCAGGGCAGTGTTCTGGCCTGTGTGAGACAGGTCAGGCTAAGATGATCACAACAGTCCCTCCTGGCTGTGGAAGCTATAACAACGGTACAGTAATTATTAAAACAATTAAGGATTTTAGTTCTGCTTTAACTGCAAAATGCAATGCAACTATGGAGTGGCAAGAACACCTTCATTTGTCATTATTACCCCTTGCTATTTATTATGAATATCACTATTATTATACTTAAGTGGGATGTCATAATAATAGCTTACATTAATTAATAATTATTATTTAACTTATTGCATCTAGTGCTGCAAACTCTCAGTGCAGGGGACTGGACTAGATGACTTATCAAGGTCCCTTCTAGTCCTACTCTTCTTTATCAGGAGTTTCATGATATTTGGGGTTTTTCTTAAAGCCCCAGCTCCCAGAGTCATGTGATTACATGAGACTCTCAGCTTATGTTAATTGAGAAAAGGATGTTTCTGGCCCTTGTGGTCGCAGGGGAGAGCTTGAAAATGGACCCCTAAAGGTGCAAAAACCAGAAAGCAAATACAGAGAAGCTACAATTTATTATTTTTGAAAATCTCATGATCTTTAAGCCACTCCCACCATTTGTCACTGCTCAGCAATACAAGCACCCAAAGCCTGATCATGCAAACAGTGGCACTTGTGTGTGAATTTACCAGTAAGAATATAGTCCAGTTGAATCAATTGGCCTACTCATGCATCTAAGCACTTGCAGGATTAGAACAAGAGCGCAGAGCAGATTCTAGTTAGGAATAATCCTGGCCCCTTGCCTGCTCCAAATACTTATGCAAGTAAGTTCACACTCCTGAGCAGACTTCTGGAGTAGCATTTCAGTCCTCTAGAGACTAAACTGTAGCATGGTGCAGGCAGAAAATGGGAGAGGCCATGTTGCCACCAAAGCCTGAGGTCCATGTGGTGGCAGGAAATTGTTTAGGTGAGATGTGCACAGATGATCCCAGCAGGCGAACCATGCCCCATGCTGCAGAGGAAGGTGAAAAAACGCAAGGTCTCTCCCAGTCTCCCAATTCCTAAATGGTGCTATGGGAGTAATATAAATAACCATTCATAATAAATCCCTTCATTGAGTCAGAGAGTCCAAGGCCAGAAGGGACCATTGTGATCATCTAGTCTGACCCCCTTAGAACACAGGCCAGAGAATGTCCCCAAATGAATTCCTAGAGCAGAGCTTTCAGGAAAACATCCAGTCGTGATCTGGCCTCCTAGGCAGACCTCTGCACCCATAAGGAACCCCACTGAGGTCAACTCCGCACAGACACAAGGACCCATCTGCACTGGTCAGGTTGCAGGACTTTACTAGTGCAATTAACTCAGTCGTGCTATTTGGCCCCATAATGCAAGGTACTAGCTTAAGAGACAAACCTGCAATGCATCTTCATGAGATTTAGGGCCCCAGTGGCACCGTTTCAGATTTGCGGTGGGGGAGGGGCAATATTAACCATAATTCCAGGAGTTACTTAGGCACCTATAAACTCTAGGTTTCAGAGTAACAGCCGTGTTAGTCTGTCTTTGCAAGGTAGCCTATTTCCCCTTGCTTTTTCCTACCCCCCCCCCCAGACGTTCTGGTTAAACTTGGATTTAAACTTGGAGAGTGGTCAGTTTGGATGAGCTATTGCCAGCAGGAGAGTGAGTTTGTGTGTGTGTGTCCCTGGGAAAGGGGGCGGGAGTGAGAAAGCCTGGATTTGTGCTGGAAATGGCCCACCTTGATTACCATGCACATTGTAGGGAGAGTGGTCACTTTGGATGAGCTATTACCAGCAGGAGAGTGAGTTTGTGTGTGTATGGGGGTGGGGGGGGTGAGAAAACCTGGATTTATGCTGGAAATGGCCCACCTTGATTATCATGCACATTGTAGGGAGAGTGGTCACTTTGGATAAGCTATTACCAGCAGGAGACTGAGTTTATGTGTGTGGTTTTTGGAGGGGGGTGAGGGGGTGAGAGAACCTGGATTTGTGCAGGAAATGGCCCACCTTGATTATCATACACATTGTGAAGAGAGTGGTCACTTTGGATGGGCTATTACCAGCAGGAGAGTGAGTTGGGGGGGGGGGGCGCGGAGGGTGAGAAAACCTGGATTTGTGCTGGAAATGGCCCAACTTGATGATCACTTTAGATAAGCTATTACCAGCAGGACAGTGGGGTGGGAGGGGGTATTGTTTCATGGTCTCTGTGTGTATATAATGTCTACTGCAGTTTCCACAGTATGCATCCGATGAAGTGAGCTGTAGCTCACGAAAGCTCATGCTCAAATAAATTGGTTAGTCTCTAAGGTGCCACAAGTCCTCCTTTTCTTTTTATAAACTCTAGGTTTTTTGCAGATAACTTAGAAATTATCTGACAGGAGCACTGTATCTAATTCCTATATAAAGAAAGAAAAAATATATACAAACACCAGTTAAAGTCATATTTTAAGTTTATATGTAAATTTAGAACAATCAGGAGATAATACACCAAGTTATTCCCAATTCCAAATCTTGAGGTATCATAAGAACATAAGAGCAGCCATAGTGGGCCAGAGCAAAGGTCCATCTAGCCCAGTATCCTGTCCTTCAGAGAGAATGAACAGAACAAGCAATCATCGGGTGATCCATCCCCTGTCCTCCACTGCCAGCTTCTGGCAAACAGAGGCTAAGGACACTGTCGCACTCAGAGCATGGGGCTGCATCCCTTCCCATCCTGGCTAATTGCTATTGATGGACCTATCCTCCAGGAACTTATCTAGTTCTTTTTTTAACCCTATTATAATTTCGGCCTTCACAACATCCCCTGGAAATGAGTTCCACAAATTGACTGTGCGTTATGTGAAAAAGTACTTCCTTTTGTTTTAAATCTGCTGCGTTATTAATTTCATTGGGTGACCCCTGGTTCTTCTGTTATGAGAAGGGGTAAATAACACTTCCCTATTCACTTTCTCCACCCCAGTCAAGTTTTTATAGGCCTCTCTCAGATCCCCCCTTAGTCGTCTCTTTTCCAAGCTGAAAAGTCCCAGTCTTTTTAATTTCGCCTCATACAGAAGCTGTTCCATCCCCCTAATCCAGTGGTTCTCAAACTGTGGGTCAGCACCTCAATGTGAGTCACGATCCCATTTTAATGGGGTTGCCAGGGCTGGCGTTAGACTTGCTAGGGCCCGAGGCTGAAGCTCGAGCCCGACAGCTTCAGCCCTGAGTGTCAGGGCTTAGGTTACAGGCCCCCCGCCTTGGGCTGAAGCCCTTGGGCTTTGGCCTTCCCGCCTGGGGCAGTGGGCCTTGGGTGGGCTCAGACTCTGGCCCCCCTCCTGGGGTCGTATAGTAATTTTTGTTGTCATAAGGGGGTTGCGATGCAATGAAGTTTGAGAACCCGTGCTTAATCATTTTTGTTGCCCTTTTCTGTACCTTTTTCAATTCCAATATATCTTTTTTGAGATGGGGTAACCAGATCTGCATGCAGAATTCAATATGTGGGCATACCATGGATTTGTATAGAGGCAACATGATATGTTCTGTCTTATTATCTGTCCCCTTCCTAATGGTTCCTAACATTCTGTTGACTTGTTTGACTGCAGCTGCACATTGAGTGGATGTTTTCAGAGAACTCTCCACGATGACTCCCAGATCTTTTTCTTGAGTGGTAACAGCTAATTTAGACCCCATCATTTGTATAGCTGGGATTTTGTTTTCCAATGTGCATTACTTTGCATTTACTTTCCTATGTCAGTTTTGGAGCCTTAGTACAAGAATTAATAACTTTAATTGGTAAATAAAATGAATACAGAATATTTACTAAATACAATTGTCCTTATAACCTCACACCAATCACCCTCAAACACCCACGCACTTTTTAATTTTAATTTATATTATCGTCTGGAAAAATATAAGCAAGAAAATACATGCACTCTTACTTTGTATATCTCATTTCTCATTAAAAAGTTATGAAGTCTAAAGTAGTTGAGTTTCCTCTCAAACATTCTTCTAAAACATGGAATAACTAACAAATTAGAAAACAAATTTGTTTTGGCACTAGCTTAAAAAAAAAGAAAGACAAAAAGCTTTTAAAGTGATAATTGGAAAGAAAATATTACAACAGATTTGCCAACATAGGTTTCCTATCAGCTCTGACACACCTGAAGGTAGATAAAAGTTATCACCTTTTTCTAATGGAAAAGTGTTTTCTTTTCCTGTTAAGATAGCCAGTAATTAGAAAGAAAGTCTTAACCATTGTAATCTGTTTATACAATGCATTTACAAATGACTGATCTAAAAGCCTGTTTTAGCTTCTGGAAACTGTTCAGTTCCATAATGTAATACAGGAATCCTGAGTATGTATCTACAGTGACGCAGCTGGATGATTATTAACCGTGTCTTAAAATATAAAGTGACACTATATGTCTTAAATTTTATGTAGAAAATTTGCCCTCTAAACAATGTCATTTTCAAGGGCTTACTCAAATATTAAGGAAGTTAATAAAGAAACCTGTTCCAAGGTATTAGCCAGGATGGGCAGGGATGGTGTCCCTAGCCTCTGTTTGCCAGAAGTTGGGAATGGGCAACAGGATGGATCACTTGATGATTACCGGTTCTGTTCATTCCCTCTGTGACACCTGGCACTGGCCACTGTCGGAAGACAGGATAGATGAACCTTTGGTCTGACCCAGTATGGCCGTTCTTATGTTCTAAGGCTGTAACAGCCTTGTAGGATTAAGAAAGAGCCCTCCAGGAACTGTAGAAAGTCTCAAGAGTCCATAGAATCATAGAACTGGAAGGGACCTTGAGAGGTCATCTAGTCCAGTCCCCTGCATTCGGGACAGGACTAATTATCTAGACCATTCCTGACAACTGTTTGTCTAATCTGCTTTTAAAAATCTCCAATGATGGAGATTCCATAACTCCTTAGGCAATTTATTCCAGTGCTTAACCACCCTGACAGTTAGGAAGTTTTTCCTAATGTCCAACCTAAACCTCCCTTGCTGCAATTTAAGCCCATTGCTTCTTGTCCTATCCTCAGAGGTTAAGAAGAACAATTTTTTTTCTTCCTCCTTGTAACAACCTTTTACATACTTGAAAACTGTTATCATGTCCCCTCTCAGTCTTCTCTTCTCCAGACTAAACAAACCCAATTTTTCCAATCTTCCCTCATAGGTCATGTTTTCTAGACCTTGAATCATTTTTGTTGCTCTTCTCTGGACTTTCTCCAATTTGTCCACATCCTTCCTGAAATGTGGTGCCCAGAACTGGACACAATACTCCAGTTGAGGCCTAATCAGCGGGGAGCAGAGCAGAAGAATTATTTCTTGTGTCTTGCTTACAATACTCCTGCTAATACATCCCAGAATGATGTTTGCTTTTTTTGCAACAGCGTTACACTGTTGACTCATATTTGGCTTGTAGTCCACTTTGACCCCCAGATCCCTTTCCACAGTACTCCTTCCTAGGCAGTCATTCCCCGTAGACTAATTTAAGAAAGAAAACGTGTTTTATTTTCTGATTGAGAATCAGAGCTATGTACAATCACTTCCTCTGATTTCCATCAGGAGCAACTGAAATGTCTAAAGACAGCACTGAGTGTGACACGGAAAATAAAACTGATCAGCTTTGTGGGAGAGACTTAAGGAGATCAGCACTCACCAGGTCTCAGCCAAGGCTCGGCAGAAACTGCTCTCTCCTGGCTTTCATCCTACCAGCTGGGTGACGGGGAGCTACCTACCCACATGGAGGGCTTTGAGTGTCCCCCTGGTCCAGGAGCTGCTAGCGCGGCTGCTGGCTGTGGGCTGGCAGGGGGGTGCTAATGGGGGTGCTCTCAGTTGCCCAGCCGGAGGGGGCATTGGAAACCTCACTAGACCAGCTCTGCGCAGCGGTGGGGAAGGACAGAACCATGTAGACAGCTCTCCAGTGCGCGGAGCCGGCGGCCCACACCGCCAGGGAATGTACATTTCCCACCACCCAGAGCCGGGGGGGCAGCCCTGTCAGCCAACAGCGCTTCCAGGGCCCCGGCTGAGGGCTGGGGGTTCCTCCGCAGAGCACGGAGCCGCAGCTCGCTTTCCTGTTTGCACCCTGCTGTGGTGGGAAACTGGGGGGCAGGGGACACGCCCCCCCCCCCACCTGAGCCCTGTAGGCACAGTTAGGACCCTGCTCGCAGCTTTGCAGGAATGGGGTCGAAGGGCGAAGATCGTCTCTCGCTGGTTTCCCTTGTTCCTCCGGATCGACACCGCCAGGGTGACCAGGCGGCAAGTGTAAACCATCGGGGCAGGCGGTGGGGGGCTGTAGGCGCCCAAATAAGACGAAGCACCAGGTATGGGGGCTGTCCCCATAGAACGGGACACCTGGGCTCCCTCGGCACCGCCAGCGGCTCTGCAGCGCCCGGCCCCCGACACCGCGGGGAGGGGCCTAGGAACTGCGCCTCCGAACTACATCCCCCAGCAGCGCCCCGCGTGCTCGGCGCTGCGCGGCCCGGCCCAGAACTCCATCCCCCAGCAGCCTGCGGGGCCCGCGCATGCTCGGTGGAGGGGACGAGCCCCAGGCGGCTGGAAGCGGGAGGGAGGGGCTCGGGGGGGGGGGGGGGAGCGAAGTTTCGCTCCGCAGCCACATCAAGGGCAGCTGCCGGCAGGAGGGGGGCGCCGGGGGCGGCTGCGGCGCGGCAAGAGTTAACTGACCCCGGGTTCCTGCGCCGCTGCGTCTCCCGGAGTTGCTGAAACTTTCGTGGAAGTAAGTTCGCGCCGCCGGGCCGGCGTGTGGCCAGTGCTCCCCTGGCCCCGTCCTGGGGCCAGCATTGCCCGGCCGATCCGGGGCATCCCCTTCCTGGCCTTCAGCCCCGGAAAGGGGGGAGTCAAAGCAGGAGCTCCGTGGAAATAAGTTGGCTGCATCCGTGGAAGGGCTTGGCCCGGAACGAGGGGATCCGGTCTGCGCCTTACATGGGGACTGCTGGGAGATCGCAGAACACCAGGGCTGGAGGGGACCCCAGGAGGCCATCTAGTCCCACCCCCTGCTCCAAGCAGGGCCAGTCCCCAGTGTTTGCCCCCAGATCCCTAAACGGCCGCCTGGAGGATTGAACTCACAACCCTGGGTTTAGCAGGCCAATGCTCACACCACTGAGCTGTCCCTCCCCAGCGAGATGTGGCTCGCTAGTCATGATGCTCCAGGCATCGTCAAAAAGTGGGCAACTTACTAGCCACAGGAGTTAGTTGCCCACCTTTTATCACCTTAGCGACTCAGATCCTGCAGTCGGCCCCCCCTGTCCCAGTGGAGCTGCAATGAAGTCGGTGCCCTGGCAGCTCCTGGGGGTGGAAGCCTAGAAGCGTCTGATTGCAAAATTGGGGCCTAGCTAGTTGGTTTTACTCCCCAGTCTAATGAAACCCCCTTGTGTTGGGGCAGTAAGTAATTTTGTAAGGCTAGATTGTGGTTATGGGGCCAGATTCTGCTCTCAGTGATGCAGGTGTAAATCAGGAGCAGCTCCATGGACTTCAGTGGTGAGCTGTAGCTCATGAAAGCTCATGCTCAAATAAATTGGTTAGTCTCTAAGGTGCCACAAGTCCTCCTTTTTCCTTTTGCGAATACAGACTAACACGGCTGTTACTCTGAAACCTGTGATTCTTGATTGAGGCCTCCCTGTTTGTGTGTCAGATGTTAACGTGCAATGTAAGCAGTGTGAGGGGGCATGCGGGGGTCCTAGGGGGCTGTGACATTTCTACCTCCGGGATCTGACAGAGGGGAAGCAGACTTTTTTTGGGGGGGCGATTTCAGCATTCTCAGCACAGCTGCTGGGAGAGACACAGGAAGCAGCCACTGATCTGTGCATGGTGACCTCCAGCCTTGTCCTGCTGGGGTCTGAGGGTGCTTCCCAGCATCTCAGTGTACATCTGTGGATCCCCGCCCTCCAGGGGAAAGCAACTGATTCTGGGGAACACTGCCCAGCAGAGGAGGACATAATAGCTCTTCAGAAGGAGTTTTTTATGAGTCTCCTGCACGAACCTTGGGGCTGGATTCCTTGCAGCAGTACCAAGAGCGGGGGTTGAGCCCCACTGCAGGCAAGGAAGCGCCCACCCTCTTCAGGTTAGACAGTGGATATGTTTGGAGAGGGACTAAAGCGAGAATTGTTAATGTGGTCTCAGGGCACCAGACTGTGAGTCAGGACTCCTGGGGGGGTCTGTTCCTGGTTCTGCCACTGACTCACTGCCTGACCTTGGGCAAGTCCCTTAGGGCAGAGTTCTCACAAGAGGCTACTGGCTTTGGGTGCCCAACTTGAGAAACCTGGAAGGGGGCTGATTTTTCAGAAGTGCTGAGTGCCCACAGCTCCGAGCGGGAATCGAGGGGGCTCAGCACCTCTGAAATAATCAGCTTGGGCTCCCAGTGTCAATGGCCACCTTTGCAAAATGTCAGCCTTAACGGCTCTGTGCCTCAGTTTCCCCTTCTGTAAACTAGGGACAGTGAGATTAGCCAGCCTCCGAGGAGGGCCCTGTGAGATTCGGTCATTGATGAGTGTAACGTGCAGTGCATCAGAGAGACTGATGTGGGTTTTCAGATTTGCCCAGCACAGTCTGAGTGCCAGCCCGCACCTTACTCCCATTGATTTCAATCCTCACTGCCGCGGAAGATCTGGGCCTGAGGCCCGTGGCGTGGGAGACTCCACACGGCTGCTTCCTATGGGTTGCAATGGCAGGAACAGCTTTGCAGCTGCCTTTGTTAATTCAGCCCTGCCCAGCCTCCACTGCTGATTTCCATCCAGAAGACCAGGGGCTGGATCCTCCGCGGGCCTGACTCAGGGCAGCTCTGTGAGGATCTGGTCTACGAAGCTGTCTCTGCTCTTACTTTCAGTCCTGCCCATGTCTAACCTCCAATACCTCTTTCCTTCTGTTCTCAGTGTAGGGCGAGTTTCTTCTTCCCCCACCTGGGCAGGAGCGACTGTGATGGACAACGGCATGGACTTCCAAACCGATGTGCACCCGGGGCCTGGCTTTGGCAGCCACAACCTTCCCGGGGAGCTCCTGGAGCCTCCAGCCATGGACCTGGAGGAAGGGGCCTCGTCAACACTGGCCATACCAACGGCCTGTGAACAAAGCCTGCGCAGCCTGCAGCAGCCCGGATCCCCCTTCAGTGCCCTGCGCTCCAACCTCAACCCCTCTGCAGCTGAGGCTGAACTGTCTGTTGGTGCAGCCATCGCAGGGCCGACTGTCCCCGAAAGCCCTCTGGGGGGCCTGCAGACCCCCGGCCCCGCAGCTGCTCTGGACTTAGCCCTCCAGGCAGCTGGGGAAGCATGTGATGATGCTTGCAGGGACCTGGGAGGGGGGATGGAAGACTGCGAGGACACTGCAGCACCTGGGAGCGATGCTGACTGGAAAGGGAACCCAGAGGGAGCCCACCCGGGGGTGGATTGTCCCAGAGTCCCGGCCAGCACGGAGCAGGGTGACCTGGTTTGCATGGACCTGGATGAGGAGCCTGAGGCCCACCTGAGAGGGGAGGAGTGGGCCGAGAGTGTGGAGGATGACGACCAGTTGGAGATCCAGAACCTCCTTGCCCAGCTCCAGATCCTTAGCCCCAGCTTCCACGACGACTTGCCTGCCTTGGAGGACGACCCGCTGCTGGCGTCGGACTGTGGCGCAGGCCCTTTTGGGGGAGACGCAGCACTTCCCCACAAACGGGCCTTTGGCGGCTGCCGGGGCCTGCTGGGCGAGTGCCCTCCCTGCCTGCTGCACGTTGCCATGGGGAGAGGCCTGGCAATGCAGCCCTGCCATGCTCAGCCCTCCGCCTGCTCCCGGAGGAGCCAGGAGAGCCACGGCCTGCTCTTTGCAGAGGCTGACCGGGAGGACTTGCTAAGCCTCCTGCACCATGAGGGGGGGCTCCCAGTGGAGGCCACTGAGGAGACCCCCCTCGCCAGGTCAGACGTCCTGGCTGGGAGCGACAGGGAGGTCCTGCAGTGTCAGGAGAGCCCAGTGGCCCAGCAGGCGGAGGAGGCCGCTTCACAGCCAGGCAGCTCGCAGGCAGAAGGCTCCTGCCGGTGGTATCGGAGAGGGGGAGCCCACGAGGGAGACTCTGCCTGTGTGTCCCCGGGCAGTTGGGACAGCTCCCCAGAGCCCGTGTGGGTGGCCATGTCCCCTCCTCCCAGCCAGGGTCTGGAGCAGCCCTCCCCCAGGAGCACAGCTGTGAGTGCTTTGCATGCTGGCTGGAGGTCTGGCCCCGGGCACCTTGTCTTGGGGGGCCCTGGGATTGGGTGGGGCTCTGAGCTACCTCTGGATGCCAGGCCTGGAGCTGAGCGCTCTGACAGATCCCCGTGTCAACAGCTACGCGGGGTGGTTGGGGGTCAGCCCTTGGCACAAGAGTCGCTGCCGGCCGCCCCCAGGCCAGGGGGCGGGGTGGTGGAGGGGAGCAGGATGCGGAGAGCAGCTGCCCCTGGCTCCCTGCCATGTGTGGGGTATGGGGGAGGCGTTCCCGAGGGCAGCTGGCAGGTCGAGGGGCTGCTGACACGCATTGTTACCTTGCAGCCAAGCAAGGGGCCCAGCGTCATGTGTAGGGGCTGCCGAAGCCCAGAGCCTGGGTAGGGGTAGGTCTGGACCCTCTCAGGGCCAGGGACGAGGTCTGATCTCCACTGTGTGCGTGGGAGTCTCACACATCCGGCCACTGCGAGCTGAGACGGCACTGGCCTCAGAGGGTCTGGCATGGGAAGAGCAGTTCTGGGGGTGCTGCATGATGGGCTGGCAGCGGGTACCAACTGGAGTCCCTGCCCCCCTCCAGCCCTGTCCCCAGAACATCCCCTACCCAGGCTTCCCAGCAGCTTGACCGTCCTGCATCCCTGCTGGGGCTCACACGGCTCTGGCCGATCCCAGGCTGCTGAGTTAACCCAGAGGCCTCTACCCTGGCAGCAGCTGCCCACCGACCTCAGCATCCCTGGCCTGCCCCTTCCTCTGCCCCTCGCACCCAGAACACTGAGCCCTCTGGCCTTGTCCTGCTGCTGCTCTCGGTTCCTCTTTGGCTGCTGCTTGGGGGTTAGTTAGGTCTTGTGCCCATCACTGGAGACTTGGCTGGAAGTGGCCGGCAGGCGTCCCGGCGTCTGCGTCCCCTTGGGTGCTGACACTCACTGCTCTCATGGTTGCTTTGTAGGTTAAAGAATCCCAGGCGGCCTATCCGGCCTTCAAAGAGGGTGAGTTACTCGTCCACTTGTAACAGGGATAGAACCCAGGCGTCCTGCTTCCCTGTCACCTGCTCTGACCACCAGCCCGTGGGCCGCCGTGTGAGTGGCAGCCCCTCCTGGGTGCTGTGTGGCTAGTGCATGGCAGGCCGGCCCAGCCCGGCCAGGAAGGGCAGGGGATTTATGAAGGGCGGGGGCGTGTCTTTCACTGCCCTGGCTCCTGGGAGGAAGGCTTTCTGGCTGCCAAGTCCTGGGAGAGGGGACAGATTGAGGACACTGGTTCAAATCCTGCTCTAGTCACAAGTGACCTGTTGTGGCCTATGTGACACGAGTTTGGAGGGTCTCAGTCGGGTCCCCACGCTGTGTAAACCTTCTTGTGGCTGCCTGTGACTGGGGTCCCCCAGGGCAGCCGCAGCAGGGAGGTCGAGGAGGCTGCACTCCCCTTTGCTCAAGGAAGGGGTGGCTCCAGCTCAGGGCTCAGGCATGTGTGGGGGGGGGGGGGGCTGGGGGCACTTGGCCGGCCACTATTGGTGCCATCAGCCTCTGGGGCTGCCGACGTGGCACATGCAGGACAAGGAGATGCCACAGGGGGCTTGGCCTTCCCAGCCCTACGGAGGAGGCAGCAGGTGATGCAGGATACCCGGCTGGGGACGGATCCACCTCCCCTGCAGCTCCCCCGCACGAGATCTGGGCGCCTCGGAATGGGGCAGTGCCTGCAGGGAGCTCAGCGGTGGTGAGCAATGGAGAGCTGCCTTGGGAGGGGCGTGAGAGCCAGGACTGAAATGCCGGTTCTGGTGGTGTCTGCTGCTGCTCAGGCCCGGCCCTCGCTAGGCCCTGGCCCCGCTGCCCGGGCCTGGCTGGATGCAGGTCTCTGTGTCGAGAGGGGAGCTTATCCCTGCTCCGCAGAGGGGCACGCACTGGACTTTTCCCCACGGGGGGCTCAGGCCTGTAAAGCAGGGGGCAGCGTGCCCGGGCTGATCTCGCTCATTGCAAGAATGCTGGGGCTCCAGGGGGTGCTCCAGCTTTAAACGGGGGGAGCGAGATGGGAATCATGCCCTGCTGAGGCCTGGGGTGACCTGGCCCCCCGGATAAAAGGCTGCTGAGAGGGGCCATGCCGCCCCACATCCGCAGTCAGCAGCTGCTGGGTCTGGCTCCAGACCGGTGTCTCAGGCCACGGGCATTGCAGGGAGGGGAGGAGCAGGGAGGCCCTGCCTTTGCTGATACCTGCCCCTGGCTTCTCAGTGGCAGGCCCCTGTGAGCCGGAGGATCTCCTGGATGGAGTGATCTTCGGAGCAAAGTATCTAGGCTCTACACAGCTGGTCTCGGAGAGGAACCCCCCTGCCAGCGTCCGCATGGCGCAGGCCCAGGAGGCCGTGGACAGGATAAAGGTGGGTGAGGGCGCCGGGTGAGCTGAGCGGTCACTAGTCCGTGCGAGCTGGTCCCCTCGGGGCGGCACTGCCGCCTGCATCTCTTCAGGAGCATCCAGCCCTGGGGGCAGAGGCTGCTGAGATGAGCTCCTGGCACTAGTTGATTTTCACCCTCCAGGAGCCAAAGCCCAGCTGTCTGGGACTGCCCAGCCACGGTACCCCCATCGATGCAGCCGAGGAGGTGCCCTCTCCCATGCCCAGAGCACAGTGTGCATCCTCCTCTGCTCTCTGTCCTCCCCACCCTGCGCCCGTCGCAGGCGGCTCCTGGACTCACTGGGCTGGCCTGGCACATAAGCAGGTCGAGGGAAGTGTGGGCCCCGAGGGTGGGATCCTTGTCCGTTCCCTCGGCTGCAGCGGGGCAAAGCTGAGCATGTCACGAGCCGATGCCTATGTTTGCATCAGGTTCTTGCCCACCCCTGCCATTGCAGCCAGCAGCTGAGCTTTGACTGGTGGGTGAAAAAATAGGGACCCCCCCCCATTTTCCGGGGCCCCACTCCAGAAGAGGGTGCTGCTGACTTCTCCGAGGTGCGTAGCTCTGTTTATACTTAGACCTGTAGGATGCAGGGAGCAGGTGTGAAGAGCAGTGAAAGCAGGTCACTCCTGGGTCTGGCTGCAGCTGGAAGCTGAGCTCCCACTCGCTAAACTGGGTGGAAGGTGTGGGGGGGATCAGTGGGGAGGTCTGATTCGAACAGGGTTCCAGAAGTGGGATGCAGAGAGGCGAGAGGGAGGAAGCAGTGGTCAAAGCACAGGCCAGGGAGTCAGGAGGCCTGAGTTCCAGTCCCACCTCTTCCACTGGGTGACACTAGGCCAGGCCTGGTGTCTCTGCGCCTCAGTTTCCCCACCTGTAAAAAGAGGCTGATTGATTCCTCCTGCGCGGGCTGCCTGTAAAGTGCTCACTGAGGGTTGCTCTTGACAGGAGTCATTCAGAGATCGGGTAGAGGAAGACAAGGCAAACACAATCTGTCACGTTAGCTGCTGCTAGCCAGCTCTGGCATTCCAATGGGCTGTGAATTCTAGTACCCCATCGCCCATCCCAGCACCCCAGACTGCATGTTCATGGAGACCCATTGCTCCTTGAGGGGAAACGGAGGTGACTCACTCCTGGTCACAGAGAGAGTTAGGGCAGAGCTGAAAATAGGACCCAGGAGTTCTGGCTCCAAGTCCCTTGCTTTGAGCCTCTGCCTTGGGGCTACTGGTGACCATGCACACGGGTGCTTTGTCCTTACCATGCTGCAGGCGCCGGAGGGGGAGTCCCAGCCCATGACCGAGGTGGATCTGTTTGTCTCCACCCAGAGGATCAAGGTCCTGACGGCCGACTCGCAGGTGTGTAGGACAGGGGATGTCGTTACAGGGGGTAGGTCACCTGTGCTAGGAGAACTGGGCTTGTTTCTGTTAGAATTCTCCCGGCCTTGGGACGTCACCTTCTGTGCACCCCACCCCCTCCAGCTCGGATCAGGGCACTTGGCCCGTGCAGGGAACTGGCCTAAGGCGATCGATTGTACGTGGTGCAGGTGTGCTGGGGTTGTGAGCCCCCCTGGGTAAAGAGGCCTTTCCTCCTGGAGGATCCACTGGCATCAGTGGGGATCGCACAGCTGCTGCCAAAATGCAGCCACCTCTGGGGTGGACCCAGCAGCAGTTAAAAGTTTACATGTAAAGGGAAAACCAATTGGTTTTGTGCATTCCTTAGGCCAGAGGCGCCGACTTTCTAATGTGCCACAGGGTGCTTTTCCCCAGGCCCCACCCCCACTCCACCCCTTCCCCCAAGCTCCCGCCCCGCCTCTTCCCGCCCCCTCTCCCCGCCCCCTCTCCCCCAACGCCTGGGGAGGTGCTGGGAGGGAGAGGGAGGCACTGATTCAGGAGTCTGTTTTTTTTTCCGGAGCCCCCAGAGTGTTGGTGCCTCCACCTTAGGCCTCCTCTGAGTTCAGCGCTCCACTGGTACAGAGCCTCCTGGGCTTGCTCCTAAATTAATCTAAACCTGGCTTCTCTTGATTGATTACTGAGCTAAACAACATCAGTACACAAGAGGTGTCAATCTCAGCGTGAGCGTCCAGGCAGGGTTACGCGGCAGTTTCACTGGATGGATAGAGAAAGCCGGGGAGGATTCGTATTCTCCTGTGTAACCATCGGGCATGTGCAGTCAGGTCTCTGCTGGCTTTGCTGGAGGTCTCCTTGCACGACCCACAGGAGTCATCCATCCACTCAATGTGCAGCGGCAGTCAAAACAGCGAACCGATTGTTGGGAATCATTAAGAAAGGGATGGATAATAAGACAGAAAGTATTGTATGGTTTCTATAGAAACCCATGGTGCACCCACACCGTGAATACTGTGTGCGGATGTGGTCGCCCTGTCTCAAAAAAGATACATTGGAATTGGAAAAGGTTCAGAAAAGGGCAACAAAAATTATTAGGGGTATGGAACGGCTTCCGTGTGAGGAGGGATTAATAAGACTGGGACTTTTCATCTTGGAAAAGAAGCGACTGAGGGGGGATATGATAGAGGTCTATACAATCATGAGTGGTGTGGAGAAAGGAAATTAGGAAGTGTTATTTACTCCTTCTCATAATACAAGAACAAGGGGCCACCAAATGAAATTAATAGGTAGCAGGTTTAAAACAAACACAAGAAAGTATCTTTTCACGCAACACACTGTCAACCTCTAGAACTCCTTGCCAGAGGACGTTGTGAAGGCCAGTACTATCACGGGGTTCAAAAGGGAGCTAGATAGATTCATGGAGATAGGTCCATCAATGGCTATTCACCAGGATGGGCAGGAATGGTTTCCCTAGCCTCTGTTTGCCAGAAGCTGTGATTGGGTGACAGGGCATGGATCACTTGATGATAACCGCTCTGTTCATTCCCTTTGGGGCACCTGCCATTGGCCACTATCAGAGGACAGGATACTGGGCTTGATGGACATTTGGTCTGACCCAGTATGGCCGTTCTTATGAGTGGCTCAGGAGTCCTTGGCTGAAGGCGTGTCCAACCTGTAACTCAGATGGGTGTTCTCCCAACGGTGTGGCTGGCGTTTGAGTGAAATAGCCACTAGAGCCCCAGGGTTTTAAACAGGCCGTGAAGAACCCTTCCCTCCTCTCGGTTAACAGGCTCCCCTGGCTTGGAGGCTGTGCTCCCATAATCCCGCTGGCACTCCAGCTGTCCACTGAGACCACCCCTGAATTTCTCATGCCCCCTCCCTCAGGAGGCCATGATGGACCATCCGCTCCAGACCATCTCCTACATTGCGGACATCGGCAGCATCATTGTGCTGATGGCGCGCAGGAAGCTGCCGCGGCGGGCAGACACCTCGCAGGAGAAGCGGCTCTACAAGATGATCTGTCACGTCTTCCATTCTGCGGACGTGAGTCTGGGCGGGACGGGGTAGGGGTGGAGCATTGCGCGTTGGCTTTACGCAGGCTTCGAGCCTGGAGCTCCAGATCCCAGTCCTACCCGAAGCCCAGTAGGCGTCATGAGCTGGGGGTTCTCAGCTTGGCCTCCAGGTGTTGCTGTTCCGTGAGGCGTTTCAGTTGCATTTCTCCCTGCCGCTGTGCTGGGCCTTGTGCCTGGGAGCTCGCTCACCCCCATCTCCAGCCGCCTCGGGTCTAGCTCAGAGATAGGAAAGAGCCACCTGGAGAGTGGGTAGGGTGGGGGGTCCTTCGTACTGTTGGAGAAAGCCAGGGCTGGGGGGGAAGGATCTTTGGAGGCGAGAGGCATGAGGGTGTCTGTGCTGTGAAGGGGGCCCCACCTGGGGAGGGGAGGGGAGAGGTGTGTGGGTATCTGTCCATAGAAGGGGTTGGAAGTGTCTGTCCCACCCCCGCCCCGCAATACATCCCAGGTTCTCTGCAGCTGCTGTAGCAGTGTTTGGCTGTGCCCCAGACAGGCTAGCGGGATGGCAGATGGGTTGGCTTTGACCCCCCTGGCACTGCCCAGGCTCCCGGGTGCTGGGGGTGTTGGAGGGTGGAGCCCTGTACCCACAGGCGCTTGGGGCCCAGCGCCCCGCTGCCGGGGTAACCTCGGGGCACTTCCTCCTGCAGGCTCAGCTGATTGCCCAGGCCATCGGGCAGGCCTTCAGCGTGGCATACCAGCAGTTGCTGCAGGCCAGCGGCATCGACCCGAGCCAACTCTCCCCTGGCCAGGACAGCCGCGCCCTGGAGAGCCAGGAGCTGCACAACGGGGACCTGGCCCACTTCTCCAAGCAGGAGAACTGCAAGGATGTAAGAGCCGCCTGCAGGGGTCGGGGGTGGGATCAGCTCACTGGCACCCAGTGCTCCAGCTTGGCTCCCTGCAGCGCCTCCTGCTGGTGTCTGCAGCAGTTGGGAGCCTCCTGTGTTGCAACCTGCCAGCGCCCTGCTGCGGGAGCCGGGCCTGGAGTAGCCGGGGGCTCTCCTGGGGCAAGTGCCCAGGCCCCGCTCCCTACAGCCTCTCCGGGGCCCCCTCCCGCCCACTGCCAGTGGTGTACCTGCACCCTCTGGGATCCAGGTCTGGAGTAGCTGCGAGCCACCCACTCCTCTTGGTGCCTGCACCGCAGCCTGCTGCAGCCTGAGCTCCCGGCTGCACGGTGTCGCCAGCCCCGAGGTCCCCCAGCGCCCGCTCCGCAGTTCAGTGGGCCCTGCGCTCCGCCCGGCCTGCAGGTCTGCATCCGCAAGCAGAAGGGGGAGATCCTGGGCGTCGCTGTGGTGGAGTCGGGCTGGGGCTCCATCCTACCCACCGTGGTCGTCGCCAACCTCATGCATGGCGGCCCTGCGGAGAAGTGCGGGGAGCTGAGCATCGGGGACCGGCTTATGTCTGTCAACGGGACAAGTTTGGTGGGGCTGCCCCTGAGCACCTGCCAGAGCATCATCCGGGTGAGCAGGGGAAGGGGAGATGGGGGGGGGGGGGAGGACAGTGGAATGGGTGAATGGGGAAGGGGTTGGGGGGACAGTGAGGAGGGGGTGTTGGAGGGGTGAGGGGGTTGGGAGGGGTGAGGGGACAGTGGGGCAGGGGTGGCTGTGGAGGGGGTGACGGGGATCGGGGGACAGTGGAGAGAGGGCGAGGGGAGGTGGAAGGAAACAGGCAGGGTGGCTGTGAAGGGGGTGATGGAGATAGGGGGACTGAGGAGGGGGCAATGGGGATGGTGGGGCACAATGGTGAGGGGGTTCTGGGGGTCGGGGGTAGTGAGAAGGGACAATGGAGGGGGATTGTGGGAATGGGGAGGGAGTGTAGAGGGGTGTGGGGGGGGGGACCTGTACTCAGTTCCTGGGCCCGTTCGTCTGTGATAGCGGCCACCTTTCCATCAGAGGCGCTCAGCACTCCGCGCTCAGTGGTGAGGGACGTGCAGGCTGGGGCTGGGGCTGGGGCTGGGGCTGCAGCCAGGTGGGGGCGGAGCAGAGGCTGGAGCCTTCACTGCTGGGATGCCGGCTGGGCCCAAGAGCCCCCGTGGGTGCAGTGAGACCTTCCAGACTTAAGCCTGCAAGAGTTTGCCACCAGGGAACCCAGGAGTCCTGGCTCCCAGTGTTCTGCTCAGATCCCTCTGCAGGTGGGACTCAAGCTTGCCCTGGCCCTGGGAGGATAAGCTCCAGGCTCAGGCGTTTGGGGGCATCCTATGAGACACTTCCTCTGGGAGGTGTCCGAGCAGAACACGGACAAGCCCAGCACTGCACCAGAGGGCAGCATGGCCTAGAGGTGGGAGCAGGGCAAACTGGACTTGGATTCCTGGGTTCTTTTCCCTGACCTGCAGTGTAACCTTGGGCAAGACTATGCCTCAGTTTCCCCCTTCCCCCCCATAAAAGGAGGGTGGTAATTAGACCCGCCCCCAAGTAAGGCGTGCAGAGCACAGTGGTCGTGTTCAGTTCTGCCCTCCCTTCCCCCACATGGCCCCAGAGAGTGTCATGGGGCCAGTGGGCGTAAACCTGCCCCCTGTCTGCCCCCCCACGGCTGGGCCGATCCTGATTCCCCTGTGGCGCTAATGAGCCCCGCCCCTGGCAGGACCTGAAATCGCAGACCGAGGTGACGCTGAGCATCGTGCACTGCCCGCCCGTCACCACGGCAATCGTCCGCCGGCCCGACTCCAAGTACCCACTGGGCTTCTGCGTGGAGGATGGCATTGTGAGTGGCGAGAGCCCCGGGGCGCGGCGCTGCGGGGGGAGGGCAGGGGCCCTCTGGCCAGCACAGATGCCATACCTGGGGCGAGAACTCAGGCTCTTGTGCTCCAGGCTCGCTGGCTGGCGCTGCTTGAGCTAGGGGAGAACTTCCAGCTGCCCAAGGAGCGGCAGGCATGTGGCCCCGGTGGGCATCGGGTCCCAGGAGAGGGAGAGAATCTCTGGTCCCAGCCCCAGGGGCAGAGATGGGGCTGGTTCCATGCGGGGCCTCGTCAGTGCCATGGGTAGGGAGCAGGGGGTGAGCAGCGAGGCCTGGGCGTGTTACCCCAGTGCCCGCAGACTGTCTGCTTTCGCCCTGCCCCCACGGCACCAGCTGCCAGGCTGATGACCCTGTGCCAGGACCCCCGTGACCATGGCCTTTCCTGGACCCCAGCTCTCTGGCACTCTCCGGCTCTGGTGACCCGGCCCTGCTGCCTCCAGGGCCGGTCCTGTGGGGGGCTGAGCCCCAGCTGCCAGGGCGCAGAAGGGTGCTGGAACGTGGTGCTGAGTGAGCAGTAAGGGGGCGCTGTGGCTGGTGTGATGGCTGGCGAGCGCAACGTGCCGGGAGGGGCAGGCCCAGGGGTGGGTTTCATGGGCTCTCCCGGCAGGCAAGATTTGCTCTGCTTGGGGAGGCTGCGGAGGATGGTGTGCTGGGGGCGGGGGCTGGCCTGCTCTCACTGGCGCCCCCTGCCATTCAGATCTGCAGCCTGATGCGAGGGGGGATAGCGGAGAGAGGCGGCATCCGAGTGGGCCATCGCATCATCGAGATCAACGGGCAGAGCGTGGTGGCCACGCCGCACGAGAAGATCATCCAGCTCCTAACGCAGGCCGTCAGCGAGGTGAGCAGGCCTGAGGCCAGGGAGTGCAGCAGGGGCATGCAGGCCCTTTTCCCCATTGGGGGGGCTGGCATGGGGCAGACCCCTCGCCCTGAGCCCCCTGCCATGGCTCAGGGGAGGGAGGGGCAGATACAGGGCAGACCCCCATCCAGATCCCCCCCGCCCTGGCTGTGGGGAGGGAAGGGCAGGTACGGGGTAGACTCCTGCCCTGAGCCCCCTACCTCAGCTGGGGAGGCTGGTTTGGGACAGACCCCCCTCCCCTGTTTTGGGGAGGAGGGCTGACTCCCACCCTGAGACCTCTGCCCTATGTTTAGGGGGGTCTGACATGGGCCAACTGCCCCCAGCCCCACAATTTCCTGGGTGCTCATCTCAACTCCCAGTCCTGCTTTGCAAGCTGCACCCTCTGCTAGGGAGGGGATCCCTTGTCACGCTGCTGAGCAGCACACCTCTTCGGCCTACTGGACTCTGGGAGCAAAGCCTTTTCTCCTGCAGCTCCCTGCTCTCACTGCCCCTTCTGTTCCTCCTCTGCCTGACCTGGAGCCTCAAGCAGGGGCTGATCTTCCATGCCCTGGGCTGCAAACTCTATTAGGGAGGGACCAGCTGCCGTCTTCTCCCCCCGCAGGGCAGCACAGCCCCCTCGGGAACTGCGGGTGCTGTAGCAAATGATGCCTAGGATTCGCCATTCCTCCATGCCGGCACTGAATTAATGCCCCAGGTGGGGCACAGCTCGCTCTCCAAAGCGACAGGCTGCTGCGGGCTTTGGAGGCTGCAATAGGGGTGGCAAAGTGATGGCTATTTGCCCTAGCCCGTCCCTAAGCCTGCTGGCAGGGTTAATGCAGGTTAGCATGGGAATCCCAGCCACCTGGCCTGAGCTCCCCTGCAGGCCTAGGCAGGTTCAGGCTTCTGCTAAGAACTGTTGGTCTTTTCTGTCAGGCCTTCGAGTTTGCCCTGAGCCTGGGCAAGAAACTCCACATCCTGCCCTAACCTGCGTTTTTCACGGGGAGCTGTGCCCCGTTCAAACCAGTGGCTCAGCTCCACCCCAGCAGCAGCTGCATTTCAGCAGACGGGGGAGAAGTAACTCTTGCAGCCAGTACCTGGACATGTAAAGTGCCTTAGTATCGCTAAACTGTGCTTTAGCATGAAACATTTCCCCTGGGTCCTTCTCCCAGGCCCAGAGAGGCTGGGGCAGATGAGTGGCGTGTACAGGGCTCTGAGCCCAAGTGGGCGTTTCTGAATGGAGCTCTCCCAGCTGATTCATTCTCTCTCTCTCTAGGTCCATATCAAGACCATGCCGGCCTCCACCTACCGGTTACTGACAGGCCAGGAGCAGCCCATCTTCCTCTGAAGGGTGGAGTTTGCATTTACCCCGTCTGTGGCTCTGCACATGTACCAGCTACGTGGCTTTGGGGCCCCGGCCTGGGGCAGCAGCCCACAAGGAAAGGATGTCGCTGCATCTCCAGTTCCCTCGGGGCCTGCTGGGGGCCAGATCCTGCCACTTTTCTTGTTTCATGCAGAGACCCAGAAGGCAAACCCCCCTTTGCCTCTTCTGGATGTGCTTTGCCTGGCCTCACCACGAGGGGCTTTGCACCAGGCCTTAGAGTCAGGGACGCAAACTCCTTGGCTCCTCTCCTGGGCCTCCGCTCACTGAGCTGGAGTCTCCAGCTTGCGCCACACAGTGGGGAGCGGGGCCTTGCTGATGGGATGGGCCCTGGAGAATGCCAGGGGCTTCCTTGGCTCAGCTGGCCCCATGTGCGTGGCTGGCTGGGAAGTACCTGCTCTCGGGTCAGCGCAGGCGTTGGCAGGAGATTCTGGAGTTGCCATGGGGGCAGGGCATGGCCCCTGCTCTGCTTTGCAAAGGGCAGCGACTCGGACTGGCTCAGACGGGCGCTCGCACTCGGTGCATCCTGCTGGAGCCGGAGCAGGGCCTGGCTGCAGGGGAGGCTGTTCAGGATGTGGTTTGTGTGGGCAGAGAGAGTTTTCTAGCCAGTGGCAGGGCATCAGGGAGCCGGTGCCACGCTCTGCCCCTCCTCGCTGCCTGCAGGAGGAAGATCCTGCCTCGTGTCTGCTGAATCCCGGCTCAGTCTGCACTACAGATCAAGGGCGACAGGCCTAGCCCTGGCCGCTCCCTCCCTTGTCCTGCCATCAGCCTGAGAGGGCCCATCAAACTGCCAGCGATACCAGGTGTAAGACCAGCTCAGGCTGAGGAGGGGGTGCTGCCCCTATGGACACGGCCCCTCTTGGACCTGCTGGGTTGTGAGGGGAAACTCCCTCTGCTTTCCTGTTCTGCCTTGTTAATGCTGTTTGTAACCCCTCCTCCCCCAGCACCTGCGACCAGGCTGGGCCTGCAACCCCTGCCATGAGAGCCAGATTCATCTGCCAGCTGGCCCCACGGTGGGGTGGGTCAGCTGCGCCCTCGTTCTGAGAGAAGCTGCAGGAGCAGCATGACCTGGCTTGGGCCTAGCACTGGGCGTGGGGGAACGTCAGGCTGAAGCAGGCAGCAGAGACCTGGCCAGCCACGGTGTGTTGGGTGGGGGAGCACAGGAGAAAGGGGCTCGCTGCGATCCCACTCTGCTGCTGGAGCCTCTGCCCTGGGCCGTTTCCGTAGGCAGGGCTGGCCCTGCGGAAGGCTACTTGTACTAAGTTAATCGCAGTGGTGGTCCCAGCATGAGACACAAAGTGAGGGAGGTTGGACCAACATTTGTCCAAGAGAAGTTGGTCCAGTAACAGCTGTTCTCACCCTCCTTGTTTCCCCTGGACTAAATCAGAGTCCTGGGTGCTCCATCAGCTGCAGGAAGCCCGGGGCTGTGCGTTTTAACCTGTACTGCTGGCTGATGTAGGAATAAAGGCTGTTTGTGGCGTGTCTAGGACTGACTGGGTAAGTGAAATGCCAGGCAACCGACCTGCATGGGAAGGACGGCACTGTGGGCATATGAGGTCCTGGGGCCTGCTCTGGCTGGGGATTGCTGGCTGAGTCCTCCACTTCCTAGGGGAGGCGGTGTAGGGAACAGCACAGGGCTGGGGAAGGCGAGCAGCTGCTCAGAGTGTCCCTATCAGCCGGCAGAGCTTGCCCTAGCTCCAGCCTCAGATGGAGGGAGCCCTGGGACCTCCCAGAGTCAGGGTTCATCTAGCCCCAGAGGCCACCAGCAGCCACATTCCAGATGCTGGATCCATGGCTAAGGCTAGGAGCTTTGTGGGGGTGTCTGGTTCAGTGACAGACGCTGTGTTTCGTGAGCGCCGCTCCCTGGCACACATCATCTCAGGACGGGCTTTTAGGAGCAGCTGTCTGTCCTGTGTGTGCCCAGTTGTGCAATAACGGTGCAGAGATGTGCCCCATCGGCTGACGAGGAAAGTTGGCTGCTGCACTAACAGCGCCCTGAGCTGGAGGGGGGCAGTTAGCCCGGCTGAGATGTGCCAGCTGCCTGCAGCCTGGCTTCATTTGGTTCCTGTGCAGCGAGGCGGGAGCACAGGTACGCTGCCGCCCTCCTCTGCAGAGCATGCTCCCTCACGGTTGCCCTGCGTTTCGTTCGCCAGCTTCCTGTACTGAGGCTCGGAGCAGAGCCCAGTCCACCACCTCTTCCCCGCCTCCGCCGGGGGATACAGAGACAGCAGGGGCTAGTGAAAAGGATTCCTTTATTACAAACACAGGCAGAGCTATTTACAGCACCACCCAGGGTGCCAGGGCGTCCTGCCTGGTGACGCTCAGTGGGCAGAGCTGCACTTGCCAGGGACGCTGGCACATTGACGTCACTGCAGGCAGCTAGGACAGGGCTGAGACCTGGGCTCTGCCGGCAGAGACGCGGAGGAGAGTTGAAGCCTAGGAGCCCAGGAGAAAAGCTCAGGCTGGCTGCTAGCCAGCAGCACGCTGCCCTGAGCATTGTGTTCAGGAAGATTAAAACCAAACAGCCCTGCTCTGGAGAGGGGGTGTGCAGGAGGGAGCCGACCCCACGTGAGAATGGACAAGGGCTCCTCTCGCCGGCCCAGGGTGGAAAGGGAACGATGCAGCTTGGCAGGCACTTCCCAGAAGGCAGCTTGGTGGTGTATAACGAGGAATCCTGGAAGCCTTTGTGGCTACAGGTCTGTAGCTGGGCCCCAGTCGTAGCCTTCATCCTCATCAGAGTCGTAGGCCCGGGCCTGCGTGAACTTCTTTTTCAGAGCGTTGTGTTCGTACTCCCTGCAGGGCAGCAAGATGCCACATCAGGCCCTGGCTGAGGAGCCGGGGAAGGGACAGCAGGTGCAGAACGCCCCCCCCAGGGTACTCGGCTGAAGAGCTCACAGTGGCCCACAGGCCATGGCTGGTTTGGGTTCAGAACTGGCCCTGGCTGACATTCCCCTCCCTGCCGCTGAGCCTGTGCGGAGCCCACAGACCCCATCAGAAGGAATCCAGTGACTTGCATTAACCCCCCTCACAACTGGATTCAGACAGCAGCCACAGACCCAGCGAGCAGAACTGGTGTCCTGGCGAGGGTGCCAGCTGTTCGGTTTTCGACCAGAATGCCCAGTCGGAAAGGGCCCCTGGCGGCTCCAGACAGCACCACTGACCAGGCCTTTAAAAGTTGGGTTGGCAGTGCAGCAGGGCTAAGGTAGGCTCCCTGCCTGCCGTGACTCCGTGTGGCGCCTTGAAGCAGGGGCATGTCCGCCCTCCGGCTCCTATGCGTAGGGGTAGCCAGGGTGCTCCTCATGCTGCCCCTGCCCCAAGCCCTAGTGCTGCATCTCCCATTGACTGGGAACTGTGGCTAATGGGAGCTGCAGGTGCGGCACCTGCAGATGGGGCAGCGCACAGAGCCACCTGGCTGCACCTCCACATAGGAACCAGAGAGGGGACATGCTACTGCTTCTGGGAGCTGCTTGAGGTAAGCGATGCCCGGAGCCTGCACCCCTGAGACCCCTCCCACACCCCAACCCACTGCCACAGTCCTGATCCCTTTTCCACCCTCCGAACCCGTCAGTCCCAGCCCACAGCACCCTCCTGCACCACCAGCCCTCACCCCCCTGTGCCCCAGCCCTGATTCCCCTCCCATGATCCGAACCCCTCAGTCACAGCCCCACCCCACAGCCAGAGCCCTCACACACCCCTCTGTACCCCAATCCCCTGGCCCAGCCCAGAGCCCCCTCCCACAATCTGAACCCCACAGCCCTAGCCCAGAGTCCCCTTACGCACCTCAAGTCCCTCCTCCCCTTCCCTCCCCCTGCATCGCATCCCCTGCCCCAGCCGGAGCCCTTACCCCCCCCACACACACACTCCAACCCTCTGCCCCAGCCCCCTCCCGCACCCTGAGCCCCTCATTTCTGGCCCCACCCTGAAGCCTGCACCGGGAGCAGGGGTGGGGCAAGGGTGTTCAGTTTTGTGCAAGTAGAAAGTTAGCAATCCTAGTCCTGGCAGGAAGGATGCTCCGAGCACGTGATTTACCCCCCACCCCCCTCACTTCCCGTGTCACGCCTGCTGGGGCAGGAGAGACGAGGCTGCTGGTACCTGATGCTGCTGTAATCCTGTCTCCACTGGCCCTGAGGCTGCTGCTCTCCATCCTATTGGAATCAGAAGGAAGTCGTTCGAGGCTGCAGAGCTGAGCGCTCCCGACGGCGCTGCTGCAGCCCCAGGCACTGCCCTGGGAAGGGCTCCGCGGTCGGAGAGGCAGCACCAGCCCTCAAGCCCGCCTGGCCTGCTGCCTGCCCCTGAAACGGGCACCTCACAGCCAGAGCTGGGCCAGGCTCCCCTGCCCACCCTCACCCTGGGCTTTGAAGAGGGGAGTTCAGCTGCCCCGGCGCTGCTGAGGCTGCTCACAAGGGGACCCCTTGGTGCCCATTCTGATGGGGGTTAGCGATGCCCTCTGTGACCAGGGCAGAGACCGCCTGCCCCCTTCCCCAGAAGCCACCGGCCAGGGCAATGTCAGACCCCTGCACCCCGCAGTGCCCTGCCCGTGCTGCCCTGCTCACCCGTGAGGCGGCACAGGCCAGAGAGACGGCCACAGGCTCATCTGGGTTGTGGGGCTCCGCCGGCTCCGAGGAGCGGGCCAGGGCTGTCTGGGCATAGTCGTCCTCCAGCTCGTTGTCCGTGTAGGGCCCCCCCTCGCCATCCGTGTCCTCGTAGTCGCTGTTGGCGCGGCTGTCGCAGGTGAGGTCCCCTGTGCTGGGGGAGCGCTGCTGGTTCAGCAGGTCCAGGCCCTCCTCTGGGGAGGCATCCGCCTGCAGGGAGAGGAGATGGGGTCACCTGGCAACAGGCCCAAGAGGGCCCCCGGTGACCCACGGTGCTGCCCGAGATGGGCGTCTGCACTGGCTCCATGGCGCTGGCGCCCAGGTCTCGGTCTCCCTCGGGCCCTGTATCTCAGCTGCCTTGCAGAGGAGCAGGGGGCCAGGGGAGCCCCTCCCCGTAGTTCTGAGGCACGGTCCTCCCCACTCCCGCTAGTGCCCGGAGGGCTGCCCTAGCGGGCCGGGGCCGTTGGGATCAGAGCCGTGTCTGCCGCAGGGAATTAGCAGGGCTGGCAGGCAGACTCCAAGGCCGGCTCCCGCCCAGGGGATGCCCCGTTTCAGTCAGGGCAGGCAGGAGGGAGCTGAGAAAGGCGTTGGCCTGGAGGAGCGAGAAGGCCTCTCCGGGTACCTGCTCCTCCGCTGTCCAGATAGGCCGGGCCTGCTGGGCGCGGACGATCTCCTTGAGGCTCTGGTACCAGGTGTTGGTGCTTCCGCCGAGGCTGATGGTGGCCGTGAAGAGGTAACTGTAGTTCTTCTTCATCTTGACGGCCTGCGCGTAGAGGCGGCGGGAGCTCTTCTTGGAGCCGGGGGCGAGCCACTGGCGCATGGCCTTGATGCCCTGCCGGCTGTCGGGTTCACAGAACACCACCACGGGATAGTACTGCACGTAGTTAAGCCGCTCCACCGCTGAGGGCGTGATGTCCAGCAGCGCGTGCTTGTCCTGCGGGGCAGGAGAGGGGCTGGGTGAGGGTCCTGGGGGCGGGAAGGGAAACCTACGGCGTGCTTCCCCTGCCTCAGAACGCCAGCCGAGAGGGGCTGGGCCATCCACTGCCACGAGCAGTGGAATACAGCTCTCTGGGCCCCCGCTCCCCGAGAAGGGGGATCCCCACTGCCTGGCCTCGCCCTCCACTTCCCGAGCAGCGGGCAGACATGGCAGGAGTCAGGGCATTGGGCTTGATTCCTAGCTCTGCACTCACTCAGGCAAGACACCCAACCTCTCTCCCTGTGGACTGGGGTGACGCATGCTTCCCAGCAGGCAGCCAGCGTGGGCAGGCTTGGAGGCCCTGGCTGGAAGAGGCTCGGGGAGGGCAGAGCATCCCTCGCTAACCCTGGCCCTGCGGGGGCCGCACCTTCTCAGCAATCTGTCGCACCGAGTCCAGTTTGATGACCTTGGATGATGCCTCGTCGCGGGTCACACTCTCTGGGGAACAAGCACAACCCGGCATGGGAGACGGTGAGAGCGTCTCCAAGCCGGACCCACTGATGGTCCCCAAGTGTCCCTGGCCCAGCTGTGCTGCTACTGATCCCAGGAGAGCTCCTCAGCCCAGCTGTTTGGGGTGGTGGGAAATGGCATGAGGGGCCCCAGGGCATTGCAGGGGGTGTGCACGGACTGGGACGGGGGGGTGTGGAGAGGGGCACAGGGCATCGCAGGGGGTGTGCATGGAGGGGCGGAGAGGGGCCCCAGGACATTGCAGAGGGTGTGCACGAACTGGGGGGCAGAGAGAAGGCTCCTGACCTGTCTAGCTCAGGAGGAAGCCATCAGCAGGCTGGGCAGATGATGTTGCAAAGCAGCTGGCACATGGGGGGGCAGAAGGGACAGGCAGGCAGAGACACACTCCGCATGGGAAATGTGGAGGCCCAGGATAAGGAAACAGCTGGGATCAGGGTCACATCCCTGAAAGGGCCCCTGGGCTGCAGGAGGCTCTCAGCATTAGCCATGGCTGGGTGCCTGAGAGAGAACGCTTCAGCAGGCCATGTGGGTCCGCCAGCTCTTGCCCAGAGCACCCCCTCCTTACGCTGGCCGCACACGGGAGCCCTGCAATCCCCACGTAATATCCCAGGATAGGACTCCAGCCAGAACAGGGCCTGTCGGACGCTCCCAGCTGCACTTACGGGCGATTTCAAACTCGTCAGGCAGCTCGGCACT
Source organism: Lepidochelys kempii (assembly GCF_965140285.1). Lineage (NCBI taxonomy): Eukaryota > Metazoa > Chordata > Testudines > Cheloniidae > Lepidochelys > Lepidochelys kempii. Next base: position 6,323,476 of record NC_136404.1, read on the forward strand.
CAGCTTCTCCATGGCGATGTCAGAGATGGGCCCCAGGATCACGACTGGCCGTTTGAAGTTGGCTGCGGGGAGAGGAGAGGGGTTCAGCGAGCCGGGCACCACATGAAACACAAGGTGTGACCCCATCCCCGCTACTGAAACGCTGCAGCCTCGGGCAGGCCCCCCACCCCTGTGCCACCGTGACGTGTAACATGTGGGACGGGCACTCTGCCTCCCAGGCTGGGCGTAGATGGGCCCAGGGGATGGCTGCGAGCGGCAGGATCAGATACGCCAGAGGCCTCAGGCTGTCGGCTGCAGGGTCAGGGCTGGCAGCTCCCATGAAGATACCAAATGGCAAGGCCCGGTGAGGAATAGGCCCCAAGTGCACTCCAGGCAGGGGACCTCCCCCCATCTCATCAGAGAACAGGAATGCAAAGCAGCTGCCCGTGCATGGGCAGAGCCTGGGGTAACACCTCCCAGGGGACAGCCCAGCCCAGTGGGCCAACAGGAAGGGAGTGCAGGGCTCCCCTCACATGGGCAGGCCAGCAGCAGCCAGCCTCCTCCAGCCAGGCCAATCCTTCCCTCCCCCAGCCTGAAGGATCAGCCCCCCAGCATTGCTCCTCTGGGACAGCCCCGGGCTGGCAGCCATGCCCACCTTCCCGCAGCACCACCCTCTCGTAGGGTGGATAGTGGCCCTGCTTGGTGAGAGCCGACAAGTCCTCGCGGCTCTTCCGCAGGTTCTTCTTGGCCCCCCGCAGGCCCCGCAGCTTCCAGAACTCGGCCCGGGCCCCGGAGGAGCTGGCAACGGAGGTGGCCTTCAGGACGGACTCCAAGCTGGCGAACTGCTCGGCCCTGCACCAGAGGGCGAGGCAGCGTCAGCATCGAGAGCCCCAAAGCATCTCGGGGCGCCCCAGAACCAACCGCCTCGCTGTCCCTGCTCTGGCACAGCCAGTCTGTCCCACGGTCCAGGGCTGGTGAGCGTTTCCAGCATCGCGAACCAGGGCGCCTGGGATCCCCTCCAGGGGCCGATACCAACTCACCTCCTCCCTTGGTGCCCCCCTTTGCCGGTGGGAGGGGCTGGCAAGCAGCAGACACTGCGAGCGCTCAGTATCGTTACACAGACCATCCCAGGAGCCGTGTGCCAGGGCAGAGAGAAGGTCTAAACGGCACAGCCCCGTGCAGCGAGACCCAGGGTGCATTTCCTTGCAGGGCACACGGCCTGGGTCATTGGATTTCCACATCGGCACAACAGGCCTCCAATTCCCTTCCTGAGCAATGGGCCAGCAGTGCTAGGGCGCGAGTCCTGCCCTGTCTAACCTTGCAGGCATGGCAGGAAGATGCTGTGCAACAGCCCCTTCAATCCTAGGGCATCAGGCTGCCCTGCAAACAACCCCCACTGCCTCACAGGAAGAAACCATTGTCCCCATTTCACAGATGGGTAAACTGAGGCAGAGACCTGGAACATGACTTGGCCTCAGGACACATGGCCACTTTGTGGCAGAGCCAAGATTCCCAGGGCCACCACTGGACCATGCTTCCTCCAACGAGGCAATGCAGGGACAGAGCTTCCTCTCTCTGCCCCAGAGAAGCACGGGCCTCCCTCCGTGGTAGGCTGGGAGGCTGGCAGGGGTTTGGGGCAGAGCAGCTCAGGACAGCATATGTGGGGCTGGCGGGTTCTTGGTCCCATAGCAGCCACCTGCCCAGGCCCTGGCTGCAGGCAGACAGCCCGCTGGTCCTGCTGCTCTGTTGCAGTCCAGGGCAGAAAGCTGGATTGATGACTTCCCGCCATGGGAGCATCATGGGCCCTGAGTAAACACCCTCAGGACTCCCAGCTGCACATGCCTTGGGGTGGGAAGGTTATTGTGATCCACACTGGAGGACGTCTCCCCCACAGCTCCCTTAGTAGCTCCGCTGCCCTTTGCTCAGCCCCAGGGCTCAGTTCCCCCGCTCTGAGACTCATGCCAAGGACCCTGTGCCCCACGGCCTGCCCTACCTGCTCCTGTTGGGGATGATTCCCTTGTCCAGTTCCTGCAGGTCTCTGCCCATGCGCACGGCCAGCCAGCTGCCCAGCTTGCCGCGGTACATGGTGTCCAGAACATGGAAGACCTGGCCCCGCGTGAAGCTCAACCCAGAGGGAGCGTCCTTCTCGAAGTCGAAGTGCGTGCGGATGTGGAACGAGTCCCTCACGTTGGACTTGACCATCTTCCTGTAGACTGGGCAAGGCCAAGACAGGGCCTGTCAGGGAGAGGCGGCCAGAGAGGAGGGGGCATTTGGGGGCCAGCACACGGGGAAAATGGAGGAGAGACGGGTCGGCTGCATTTGTGCAGCACCTTTTACTGCCCAGGTCTCAAAACCCCGGCAGAGAACCAGGGACCGTCTGCGTAGAGGGAACAGAGTCCCCCAGCATGGCTCATGAAAAACGGGAGCCATCAGCAACACAACCGAGCTGGAAGGAAGGTGAACCCCTCGCAACCATGGAAACTCTGGGAGCGTGAGCTCAGCGTCCAGGGAGATGGGCAGAGCCCAGGCCAGAGCATTGGGCGGGATGGATACCCCCCCCCCCCCCATGAATGAAGGTCGGGGAGCAGGAGCGTGCAGGGCAGCAACCCCAACATATGTCAGGTTGGGAACAAAAGCGAGTGGCCGGACGAAGCAGGAGGCAGCTCTGGTTGGGAGCTCGGCCAGTTCCACCCTGAAAAGATACAGGGTAGATGGGGGAGTGGGACCCCTTAGAGAGATCAGGCACCAAGAGCCCAGACTATAACCCAGGCCTGGATTCAACCCAAGACAACAAGCGATTTGCCACAGGGACATGCGACTTTTCTTTGGGTCTCCCTACCGGCATGAGTGTAGCTACACCAGCCCTGCCCCTCGGTTCAGATGGCTGTTCTGGTGTCACACGGGTGCCATTTAGCCTCACGGATGCCAGCCCTGTCTGACACGGGTGCAGCCCATCTGCACTGGAGGCTGGCATTGATGTGGCATCCCTGGCATGGTGGCTCGCGGTGTAGCGTTGGAGCAGGTGTTGCAGCACTGGAGGATTTCTCTGGGATGCAGTCGAGGGCTGGGTTAACTCTCCCACCCACCTGTGCTCAGTCCAACAGGGGATGTGCCTGGGCCCGTCCAGCACAGCTGGGATCCTAGGCACTCGAGGGGAGCCAGAGTTCTGGGAAGTCCCAGGCTGGTCTTGTCTCTTGCCCAACTTCCCAGGGGAAAGAGGAGGAAACTCACGTGGGCAGAGTCACGCTGGGCTCCCAAGGGACAGACACGGGTGCACATTGGCAGCTCAGTCACAGGCAAGGACCAGCCAGAGCCTGGAGTGGGACCTTAACACACAAGCCCCAGCAACCCTGCAGCTGCAGACTGGAGGTCAGTTGGTCACTTACTGTCCTGCTTGCGCTGGGTCAGCAGAACGACCTCCTCGCCCTGTGGCAGGGACAGCAGATACTGCACGGCGTCCTCCCGGGTCAGGCTCTGGAAGCTGGTATCGTTCACCTGCCAGAGATGAAAGGGCCTTAGCGCCGGCGTCCCCCGTCCATTCCTGGGTGGGAGCAGCACACGCCAAGGGGCAGGGCCTGCACGGGGAGGCCACATGGGGCTGTGGTGACGACGCTCAGGCACTGCAGGACTGGGCTGTACAAGCCAGGCTAGTGCAGGGCTAATGGCTGGAGCCGAGGCCCAGAGTCAGGGCTCCTGGGTGCTATTCCCAGCTCCATGACCCTGGTGCTGATGTTTCCCTGGCAGTCACACTGACCGCACAAGCAGGTTCAGAGGGAGACGGGGGAGCCTATGTAGTCTGTGTATACAGCCTACAGGTGACTGTTCTGGGTCTCCCCCTAGGCCAACCCACAGAGGCTGAGCCGTTACAGGGCCAAGGCTCCATCGCTCCAGTGGCTTTAGCTCCGGGAGCTCCCCGGTTCAATCCCTGGGCTGCCAGCTGAGATGGTGGCCGTTGCAGATTAACACAGGGGCGCTTCAAGGAGAGCAGGGGGCCCGGATGCCTCGGGGAAGAGCACGGACGTGCTCTGGGTATTCTAGACATGCAACAGGTGGTACTCTCAGTGCTGGACTGCCAGAGGGCGTGACAGCTCCGGGGCGAGCACAGCCAGGGGAAGTACACTCCTGGCCGGGGCAGGCTGGAGGGAGGGGGCTGGACTAGAGGTTGGGAGAAGCATTTCCCATGTTCTCTCCCAGGATTAGCTTCCAGCAAGGTCGGACGTGGCACTCCATTTGCGGGCGACTCTCCACACAGGGCTGCTGGGAGTGAGGGGTTTGGGAGGCTAGAGACGGTCACGCCATATAACAAAGTGAGAGGTTGGGATGTCCCAACCCATAGGGAGCTGAGCCAGGAAACAATCCCAAGATTTTGGGCTCCCCTGCACTTCCTGGGCTCAGCTACTTCCCAATAACAGTAAGACCCACACCAGACAAGGACCCGTGGGGGAGGGAGAGCTCAGTGGTTTGAGCATGGGCCTGCTAAACCCAGGGTTGGGAGTTCAATCCTTGAGGGGGCCATTTAGGGATCTGGGGCAAAAATTGGGGGTCAGTCCTGCTTGGAGCGGGGGCTGGACTAGATGACTTCCTGGGGTCCCTGCCCACCCAGATATCCTGTGATTCTGTGACCCCAGCTTTGCGCAGGGTGGGTCGTTGCCGCAGCAGCACTTTCATTCCAGACACTCTCCCTCCCCTGCCCCCTTGTTTGCGGTGGTACCTGCAGAACTTGGTCCCCCTCTTTGATCCCCTGGCTGTCCGCGGGGCTCCCCTCCTGCACACCTGCCACAAAGATGCCCACGTCATTGCCGCCAGCCAGCCGTAGCCCGATGGTGTTGGCCTTCACAAAGTGCACGATCTTGGCGTCCGGGCTGTACCTGGAACCGGGAAGAACCGCAGTGTGAGCTTGGAGCCGCAGAGTCAGCGCTGCCGTCGGGGCAGACGGGTTCCAGCAGCTCATCATCCACAGCCAGCATGGGAGGGCTCAAGGGCACTCCACCACCACAAACAAGAGCCTTTGTCTGAAGGAGCCAGGGTCACCCTTAGCTCCTCCTACCCGCCCTGCTCCGAGCTGGCTTCATCCTGCCCCATGAGCTCACCCCCTGCTGAGAGCCTTCCCCTTTGGCTTCAGAGCTCTTCTTAAAGCCCAGCTATTTTCCCTGGCCAGTCCCATCGCCCACTCCCCCTGCCAGCCCACTGCTGAGTGGCTTCTCCGCAGGCTGTTGCCAGGACTGTGCTGCATCTGGGCAGGGCCCTGTTCTGTCTGCACAGCCCCGTGACCTCCGCAATACCTGCGCCTAGACACGGCTCCTTCCCCAGCTAGCCAGGAGGTCTCCGAGTTACCAGCACATGGCAGCAGCTTACCCATCCTCCTCGCTGGCTCTGGCTGCAGGGCGGTCATAGGAGACGCTGTAGGCACTATCCTCAGCAGGTTCCTGAGAATCTGCAATGGGAGAGGGTGGGGTAAGGTGGAGCAGCCCTGGACATTCAAGCTGCTTTGAGGGCTGCAGGGACTTGGCTGGGTCAGGGGGGTTGGAAACAGGGCGTCTTAGGAGCTTCTCAAGAGCAAAGAGCCCATTTTACTGCCTGGGTGTGGTGTGTGGCCCAGTGCTCCAGAGATGGCTGATGAAGATGGGGACGTCCATGCTGCTGCCCTCAGAGTGGCAGGCAGCACCGCCAGAGAGCAGTGCGCCCTTCTGCAGGGGCTCGAGAGCACAGGACGCCGCAAGGGAGAGATGCATGTGGGCCATCAGGGCGCCCGAGCCTACACCAGGCAGCTGCCAGAACACAGCAGCTTGCCCGGCCCGGCTGGGAGCTCGGCCCACAGCATCTGTTCAGAGCCACGATCATCAGCCTGGCCTCACGTCTGGGAAGTCAGTGCTGGTGAACGGCCCCTACCGACAGGCTCTGAGACTGATGGCCTCTGCTTCACCACAGAACAGAGAGCGGCAGGGTAGGTTCCCCCTCCCCCCAGCTGCCACCCGCCCCCGCAACGTATCTTCGGCCGTGCCCAGGAGAGGCCTCCTCTCCAGACAAGCGAGATCATCGATTTCCAGGGCCCCACTCAGTCCTGACCCCTCTGCTTAGCTGGGCAGCCAGACTTCCAGTGACTCCTACCCACGCTGGTGGTTCCTGCCATGAAGACACCTGAGTGGCAGGAACCAGATCATAGAATCTCAGGGTTGGAAGAGACCTCAGGAAGTCATCTAGTCCAAGTCCCTGCTCAAAGCAGGACCTACCCCAACTAAATCATCCCAGCCAGGGCTTTGTCAAGCTGGGCCTTAAAAACCTCTAAGGAAGGAGATTCCATCACCTCCCTAGGGAACCCATTCCAGTGCTTCACCACCCTCCTAGTGAAATAGTGTTTCCTAATATCCAACCTAGACCTCCCACGCTGCGACCATTGCTCCTGGTTCTTGATACATCAGCCCATTCCCAATACGCAGTTGGTCACGATCCTGCTGGGTGGGGCATAAACCAGCAGCCTGCAGGGGAGAGACTGTGCAGGCCCAGTTTCCAGAGCAGGGCAGGCTGGACTCAGCCTCGAGGCTCCTTGCCTCGCCCGGAGGAGACCCAGTAGCCAGGACTCACCTGGGAGAGGAGCATCGTTCTCCTGTACAGCGGCTGCTGTCTCCCTGCTGAGCTGGCTCCCCTCCCTAGAGCAAAAAGAGATGATGAGAGTTAAGCAGGACTGCTGCTGCTCCTCCATTTGTGGGACAGGGAAGGGGGCCCTGGTCCCATTCAGAGAGCCCTTTCCCACAGCTCCAAAAAGCAGCAGCCACTTGCCTGAGAGAGCTAGGCTGAAGGCATGGGGACAGCCCGGGACCCACACTCTTTGGGCTGCCTGGTTCTGCCCAGCTCCTGGAGCTCCCCTTCACCCCGCAGCAAGCGCGTGGGAGGCGGCGGGAACAGAGCTGAGGGGACTGGAGATGCTCAGTGGTGCTGCCAGCCGGAGGAGCATCAGTGCTTGTGGGGCTAGGGCCCCGTTGTACTGGGCACTGCACCCACTGCGGGCACATTGCACACACTCCTGCGCCAAGAAACATGCAGTCTGTGCAGCAGGGCCTGGCTCTTCACCAGCAGGCAGCCCACTCTGCCAGGCTGCCACCCCCGGGAAGGGCTGTTCTCTGGGGCACAGGCCCTGCAGCAGGAGAGCTCCGATGGCTCACATCACCCAGTCTCCTCTCGGACAAGCCACAGACCAGCTGCCGGCTGGATCCGGCAGGGAGATGCCCATGCCGCCCCTGCCTTCTCCTCCAAGTGTCATCTCCTGCCTCGCTCTGCTCCCTGAGCCCACACACAGGCACCTGCTCCAGCCCCTCCCTCACCCACCAAGGAGCCCTTAGAGAGGCACCATCCCCAGGGGCTGTCCTGGCAGCGGAGAGACCAGCGACTGCCAAGCAGTGTAATCATTGCTTGTGCTGTAGGTTTCCCCCTGGATGGCCCTGTGCTGCTGTTCTCTGGGGCCGCGAAGTCAGAGGCTCCTGACGGTTACATGATGGGACCCAACTGACGGATGCCCCGGGAACTCCGCTTAGGCTGCTCCAGCTGGAGCAGGAACATTACCTAGAAAACTGGACGAGGTTTGCAGTGCAGGTCCAAGATGGGGAAGTCACCTTTAAACTAAACTCAGTGCCCAGCTCCACATAACTTTACTGACGGCACTGCTCGGCCCTGGCTCCTGGGCACCGCGAGGACTCATACACAAGCGTTAGTCCATGTTACAGAGGGGACAGGCAGAGAGCAGCCACCGAGCCAATCAGCGTCTGAGCAGTGTTCATCCACACCCAAACCGGGGCTGACGGTGTCTCAGGACAAGCTGGCTGCTGGGGAACACAGCCGGGGCAGAAGGGGAGCGGCCCCTCCACCTGGGGTGGCACAGCGAGGGTCTGATGACTCGAAGGGTTGAGGGGGAAGAGGAAGTGGCTTACGATAGCGAGTTCGTCCTGGAGGCCTCTGGAGCCCGCTGGGGGCTCTGTGCTGGGGGCGGGTGGGACAGTTCGGAGCCAATGTCGGAGATGTCTAGAGCACAAAGGGGGGAGATAAGACAGTGCAGTAGCTGCTCACACGCTAGAGCCAGGCACGCCAGGGCAGAGGTTCGTTTCCCTCCTCAGCTCTATGGCAGTGACAGGGCGCATGACCCTCTGGGCATTCGGGGTCTGGGGAAGGACTGGAGGACTCTTGCTGTCTCATGCAGTGAGACAGCAACAGCTCGGAAGCAACAGACCAAGTGCTCAGAGCCCACAGCCCTGCCATGCGCTGGAGAACACCACGAGTCTGCCATGTGCGACTCCACCCCTGACCTCCCCAGACGCCCAGTGGCAGGGCCTGGCTTCTCCCTCCAGCTTGCCCAGCATAGCTGCACCTACTCAAGGAGCAGATCTGACACAAACCCAGCCCTCGCCGGACTGGCGTGCACCGAGCACACTGCATAGGCCGTGTCGCCGGATGACTCTGCTTTTGCAGAGGCTCCCAAACAGTAATTACCCTTCAGAGTCCAACAGCCGTCTGGGACTCTTGCTTGGGGCCAATGACCTTCCAAATGGCTGAGCACCATGGCAATTAGGTCACCGTGACCTTTGAATTCAGACAGCAACTAGATACTTGCTACTGCCCTGGTGTGTTCTCCCCCCTCCCCAGCACTGAATATGGCACTGCCAGGTCGCCTGTACCCAAGTCAGCCACAGAACACGTGTGTCCTGGCTCCTTCCACCTGGAGGCTCCCCCGGGCCCTCGTGACTCCGCTCACCGTCCAGCCGCGAGCTGTCGCTGTCGCTGTCCCTCACTTGGGGGATGTTGACCAGGAACTGCCGGTTGTCCCGGAACACGAGCAGCCTCAGCGTCCCCTCTGACCTTTCAATCAGCCTGCGGGTGTCAGCCAGAGACATGTTCTCGCTGGTGACGCCATTAATCTAACCAGAGGGGCAGAGAGAGGGGGCGGAGGATTACAGAGCTGCCTGCCAAGCACCATGCTCAGGGGGAGGCTGCAGCCTTCCCTGTGCCTGGGCACAGCCGAGAGCAGAGGTGTAGCGAAAACGAGCCTATAGACCAGACTAAGCCCAGATCCACTCACCCCCTGCAGTTCATCTAGAGATCCATGCTGGGGAGTGCAGCGCTGAGTCAGTCACACCAAGCCAAACACACACGCCAGCCAGCGTGCCTCATATCAGAGCACCCAACGGGAGGGGTGGGACTGTTGATTTAACGGGGCAGAGCCAAGGCTGGTTCTGATGCCCATAACTACCCTGCTGGAATCAGGGAAAGACATTCCTGTGGACAATGCAGGCAGGCAGGGAGCCCAGCAAATCCACGTGGGAATTGGGACAAGGAGTTTAATCACGCTGTGTACACACAGGCACAACACAGTGAGGAACAGCAGACTCGTTAACAACAATACTCACAACTACTTCAGAGAGGGGGTTTCATCCAGAGATTTCAAAGCACTTCACAACCGCAGTGGGAAATCTCATTAGCTCTTAGATAAATGGGAAGCTGAGCCAGGAAGGAGGTATGTGGTTGGAGTGTGAGCACACACACACACGCTTGCTCTCCCTCTGTCCCCAAACCACCTGCTGATGGTTGGGTGGAAGGATCTCTCACCACAGAAGGACCTCTGACTATGTACATAAGAACGGCCACACTGGGTCAGACTAAAGGTCCATTTAGCCCAGTATCCTGTCTTCCGACAGTGGCCAGTGCCAGGTGCCCCAGAGGGAATGAACAGAACAGGGAATCATCAAGTGTCGCCCATTCCTAGCTTCTGAACAGAAGTGAGAACGTTTAGAAAGTTCTCCAGACAAGCAGCACCTCCTGATATGCCCAGCCTGTGAAACACACTTGCAAATCGAGTTTAATTATAGTTCATAGAATCATAGAATCTCAGGGTTAGAAGGGACCCCAGGAGGTATCTAGTCCAACCCCCTGCTCAAAGCAGGACCGATCCCCAATTAAATCATCCCAGCCAGGGCTTTGTCAAGCCTGACCTTAAAAACTTCTAAGGAAGGAGATTCTACCACCTCCCTAGGTAACGCATTCCAGTGCTTCACCACCCTCCTAGTGAAAAAGTTTTTCCTAATATCCAACCTAAACCTCCCCCACTGCAACTTGAGACCATTACTCCTTGTCCTGTCCTCTTCTACCACTGAGAATAGTCTAGAACCATCCTCTCTGGAACCACCTCTCAGGTAGTTGAAAGCAGCTATCAAATCCCCCCTCATTCTTCTCTTCTGCAGACTAAACAATCCCAGTTCCCTCAGCCTCTCCTCATAAGTCATGTGTTCCAGTCCTCTAATCATTTTTGTTGCCCTCCGCTGGACTCTTTCCAATTTTTCCACATCCTTCTTGTAGTGTGGAGCCCAAAACAGGACACAGTACTCCAGATGAGGCCTCACCAATGTCGAATACAAGGGAACGATCACGTCCCTCGATCTGCTGGCAATGCCCCTACTTATACATCCCAAAATGCCATTGGCCTTCTTGGCAACAAGGGCACACTGTTGACTCATATCCAGCTTCTCGTCCACTGTAACCCCTGGGTCCTTTTCTGCAGAACTGCTGCCTAGCCATTCGGTCCCTAGTCTGTAGCGGTGCATGGGATTCTTCTGTCCTAAGTGCAGGACTCTGCACTTGTCCTTGTTGAACCTCACCAGATTTCTTTTGGCCCAATCCTCCAGTTTGTCTAGGTCCCTCTGTATCCTATCCCTACCCTCCAGCGTATCTACCTCTCCTCCCAGTTTAGTGTCATCTGCAAACTTGCTGAGGGTGCAATCCACACCATCCTCCAGATCATTAATGAAGATATTGAACAAAACCGGCCCCAGGACTGACCCTTGCGGCACTCCGCTTGATATCGGCTGCCAACTAGACAGGGAGCCGTTGATCACTACCCGTTCAGCCCGACAATCCATCCAGCTTTCTATCCACCTTATCGTCCATTCATCCGGCCCATACTTCTTTAACTTGCTGGCAAGAATACTGTGGGAGACCGTGTCAAAAGCTTTGCTAAAGTCAAAGAACTACACGTTCTTGCTTTCCCCTCATCCACACAGCCAGTTTTCTCATCATAGAAGGCAATTAGATTAGTCAGGCATGACTTGCCCTTGGTGAATTCATGCTGACTGTTCCTGATCACTTTCCTCTCCTCTAAGTGCTTGAGAATTGATTCCTTGAGGACTGTTGTCTATTCTGACGCTCTTACCAGGGCCTCTTGAACAAATCCACTTCAGCTTCTGTATTTTTATGCCTTAAAAAATAAATCACACCCTTCCCTCCCCACACACACACAAAGCGGCAGTGGTGTCCTCATTTGTAGAGATCAGGTTATGTAGAAGTCTGGCTGGGAGGGGGCAGGGACCATTAAATAAACTGGTTAGTAAAACATTGACCTCGACTAGCTCTGCTGAGATAAAACCCGTCTGTGCCTTTTCTCCACTAAGTAACACGCACCTTGTCTGCAGTGAAGACAAAGCCTCCGTCATTTCGGTTCCAGGTTTTGCACAGACAAGGCCAGAGGGTTGCTTTGGCCAGGGGAAAGGACTGTAGATTGGGTTCTTTGTGTGCACTTGTCTTTCACTGTAACAGATGAGCACTCTCCTCTGTTCAGGTTTTCAGGGGCCAAACTCCACCCTGGGGCAGGCAGGCCACCACATTCCCCGTTTGCACGAATGCTCAGTTCATCTAGACAGTATGTTGCAGGCGCTGATGGCAGCTCTGTGGCTAACACTGCCCCAGGCCCTTCCTTGTAACTATCTCCTTCTGATCCCTCTGGGATACTTTTTTGAATGAAGTATTTGAAATGATAAAATTTGGCATGTTTGGAATTTTCGATGGTAATGTTGGGTTTAAATAAGGTAGCTGTTTTCAGGTTGAGACATACGCACACAGTACCACGTCAATTCTAGTGGGTTAGGAGCAGATACACAGTGATGCTGATACAAGCCCCTCGTGCAGGTGCAGTTGCTCTGGCATTGAGGAGCACATGGCAATCTGCTGTGTCCACACTAGGGGCTGTGCTGTTAACTACCTCCCAATCCGAGCCCAGACGGTTCCGTCGGTAAAGACGATCTAGCCCCCAAAACAAAGAAACCCTCCAAAAACACCCAAACCCACAAAGCTTGCTCCAGGTGTTCAGACAGGGGATGTGTCTTTTTTGGAGCCCTATGGGTTCCAAGCCATGGTGCAGACTCCACAGAATGCACCACACAGCAAAGAATTCATGCCATTTAGTCAACGGAGCTGTCACCACAGACACGTAGGCCTGGAAGGGCCCTCGAGTGGTCATCTAGTTCAGTCCCCTGCACCGAGGCAGGGCCAAATATTATCTAGACCATCTCTGACAGGTGTTTGTCCAACTGCTCTTCAAAACCTCCAGTGATGGAGATTCCACAACCTCCTCAGGTAATTTATTTCAGTGCTTAACTACCCTGACAGTTAGGAACTTTTTCCTAATGTCCAACCTAAACCTCCCTTGCTGCAATTTAAGCCCATTGCTTCTTGTCCTGTCCTCAGTGGATGAGGAGAACAATTTATCGTTCTCCTCTTCAGAGCAACCTTTTACGTACTTGAAGACTATGTCCCTCCTCAGTCTTCTCTTCTCCAGATTACACAAACCCAACTTTTCCCAATCTTTCCTCGTAGGTTGTGTTTTCTAGACCTTTCATCATTTTTGTTGCTCTCTTCTGGACTTTCTCCAGTGTCCCCCCCTTTCCTAAGGTGTGGGGCCCAGAGCTGGACACAGTACTCCAGCTGACGTCTTAGATGAAAAAAACATCTAACATCAGTGAGCAAAACCAAGGCTGCCCAGAGCAAAGTGGTGAAAACAGCAGAGGTGTCTGCGCAGAACAACTACCAAGACAGAGTTTTGAGCACAGCATTATAACAGGAGGTTTTGAGCATGAAAGTACTCACAAGAGTGAGTGTCCGTCATGACAAAGGCTAGACGGAAGGTTTAAGAGGCTCCTCTGAAGTCCTCTTTGGAGATCCAACAACATACAGGCTTTGTCTGGGTTAAGATAGATCATGTTAACTAGCCTGATCTAATGAACGTGACCTAATAACGCCCCGGTTAAGTCCCAGTCTAGACAAAGCCACAATGGCCAAACCAGCAACCAGAGAGGTGATAAAATAGCTGCTCTTGCAGAGGCAAGGGCTTGGGAGAGAATGATCAGGAGAACGAAAGGGCAAGACGAGCCACGAGAGCAGGCGCAATAGTTCAGCTCCGCGCTGGCTCCGATAGGCTCCATCCTCATGTCCCAGAATGGCAGGTCTGACCCCAAGGCCGAACAGTTACAATGGGGCTGGAGTGGAGCTGTGAGCTCAGCCACCTGCTCCTCAGCGGAGAAGAACTGGGATCTAGTAGCCGCCTCCCTTTGTTCTGCTGGGAGCGCTGAGGAGGAGAGTCTCAGAGGCGAGATGATGCCTTGGAGCAGGCAGGCATTATGGACAGTCCTTTTTGGGGCAAGGACCAACTGGGGAGGTTTTGCCCCATCTCTGTGGCAGATCAATCCAGGAATAGGTTAGAACAGCCCAAGCACAGCCTTAAGTTGTTCCTCCTCCTCCGCTCCCCACCTTCCATAGCCTCCCAGACCTGAAGAAGAGCTCTGCGAGAGCGCCAAAGCTTGTCTCTTCCACCAACAGAAGCTGGCCCAATAAAAGAGATTCCCTCCCCTGTCTTGTGTCTCTAATAGCCTCCAGGGGCATTCCAGCAGCAGAGAATCGCTGGTCTCAAGTTGCAGTGGGGGAGGTTTAGGTTGGGTATTAGGAAAAACTTTTTCACTAGGAGGGTGGTGAAACACTGGAATGCGTTGCCTAGGGAGGTGGTGGAATCTCCTTCCTTAGAAGTTTTTAAGGTCAGGCTTGACAAAGCCCTGGCTGGGATGATTTAATTGGGTATGGGTCCTGCTTTTGAGCAGGGGGTTGGACTAGATGACCTCCTGAGGTCCCTTCCAACCCTGATATTCTATGACTCTATGATTAAGTGGCATCCCAGCAATAGCTTCTGCTCTCCCACCCCCACAGAATCCCCCCTGTGCCAAAGTGAGTCTGTGGGAGGTGATGCAGAGCTGGCTCCACCCATATTGGGTGGAGGAGGTGAACTGGATAATCTTATGGAAAAGACGGTTACCTACCTCTCATAACTGTTTTTCTTTGAGATGTGTTGTTCACATCCATTACAATTAGGTGTGCGCGCGCCGGGTGCATGGACGTTGGAAACTTTTTCCCCTTAGTAGCTCCCGTCAGGACAGCAGGGGAGCCCCCTAGATTGGCGTCCTCATGGCGGTGTATATATTACCCTGCCGGCCTGACCCCCCCTTCGGTTCCTTTTTGCCGTTGACTCCGACAGAGGGGAAGGGGGGTGGGTATTGTAACGGACGTGAAGAACACATCTTGAAGAACAACAGTTACGAGAAGTAGGTAATCATCTTTTCTTCAAGTGATTGTTCACGTCCATTCCAATAAGGTGATTTCCAAGCTTACCATTGAAGGAGGGTAGGAGTCATGGAACGATTGACTGAAGAACAGCTTTGCCGACTGCCGCATCATCTCTGGCCTGTTGGTTAGCAGCATAATGGGCTGTAAACGAGTGCACTGAAGACCAGGTGGCTGATTTACAGATCTCCTGGATAGGGACCTGAGCCAGAAAGGCTGACGAAGACGCCTGTGATCTGGTTGAATGGGCTGTAATTGCTGGGGCTGGGACCTTGGCCAACTTATAGCACGTGCAAATGCAGTCTGTGATCCAGGACGATATGCGTTGCGCAGAGACAGGAAGACCCTTCTGTCATGGAGTCCCTGGGCGATGCTCTGGAACTGCTCCCTACGAAGCCAGTCAGGACTCTGGGGAAGTCTCCTCTCTGTGAGCAGACTGTCTGCAGGACACACAGCTTCCACCTTCCTTGGTCTGACCTCAGAGCATTCAGCATCCTCTGCCCCTCCGTGTGCTTCCCACAGCGAGTCCACCCAGGCGGGGTCCTGGGGAAGCCAGAGGGTCCTGCACCCCAATTCTGCAGTCAGACATGACTCTCAGCCAGCCAGTAAAACAGAAGGTTTATCAGAGGACAGGAACACGGTCTAATACAGAGCTTGTAGGTACAGAGAACAGGACCCCTCAGCCGTGTCCATTCTGGGGGGCAGTGAGCCAGACAACCACGTCTTCACTTCGCTCCATGTCCCCAGCCAGCCCAAACTGACTCATCCTCCACCCCCTCCTCCTCTGGGCTTTGTCCCTTTCCTGGGCCAGGAGGTCACCTGATTCCTTTGTTCTCCAACCCTTTAGCTATCACCTTGCAGGGGGGAAGGGCCCAGGCCATCAGTTGCCAGGAGACAGAGTTTCGGCCATTTATGTACACTGGCCCTTTGCTCTCCAACAATTACACCCCCTTATCCCACCTCCCAGAGACTTAAGAAATGCATAGGGGAAACTGAGGCACCCACACAATATTCAGAGGAAACATTAAGAACAGTCCCATTTCGTCACACCTTCATTCTGTCAGCTATGGCGACGAACAATTGGGTCGACTTGTGGAAAGATTTTGTGTGCTCTATGTGGAACACCAGGGCTCTCCGAACATCCAGCGTGTGTAGGCTGCGGTGTCTTGGGCTCATGTGGGGTTCTGGAAAGAACACCAGTAAGCAAATGTCCTGACCCATGTGGAATTGGGAGACCACCTTGGGGAGAAATTTAGGGTGGGGTCTAAGCTGCACCTTGTCCTTATGAAACACCGTGTAAGGCGGTTCAGAGGTGAGGGCTCTCAGCTCGGACACCCTCCTTGCCGATGTAATGGCCACCAGGAATGCCACCTTCCAAGAAAGGTAGAGGAGGAAACAAGTGGCCTGGGGCTCAAATGGTGGGCTCATGAGTTTGGAGAGGACCAGATTCAGGTTCCAGGTTGGGACAGGTGGGCGAGAATACGGGAACACCCTCTCCAGACCTTTGAGGAATCGCCCCACAATGGGATTAAAAAATACCGAGTGCCCAGACTCCCCTGGATGGAAAGCTGAAATGACCACCAGGTGTACTCTGATGGAAGAAAGGGATAGACCCTGATGTTTAATGTGTAGGAAGTATTCTAAAATAACTGGGATGGTAGCCTGGAGCGGTTGAAGGCGCTTGTGTTCACACCAACAGGAAAACCTTTTCCATTTCGCCAGGTAGGCAGCCTTAGTGGAAAGTTTCCTACTGCCGAGGAGAATTTGTCTGACCGACTGAGAGCACTGGCTCTCCATGGGGTTTAGCCATGGAGTTTCCACACCATGAGATGCAGAGATTGCAGGTTCAGGTGAAGGAGGCGCCCATGGTCCTGCGTGATTAGATCTGGGTGAAGGGGCAGAGCAATTGGGGCATCTATGGACAGCTCTAATAGGGTTGTATACCAATGCTGTCAGGGCCAAGATGGGGCGATCATGATTACCATCGCTCTGTCTCTGTGAATTTTGAGGAGGACCCAGTGGGCAAGCGAGATAGGAGGAAAGGCATACTTCAGACCCTCGCCCCATGGTATTAAGAACACATCGGCAATCAAGCCTGGACTGTGGTTTTGGAATGAGCAGAACTGCGGGCACTGTCTGTTGCTCTTGGTGGCGAAAAGGTCTACTTGGGCATAACCCCACTTCTGGCAGACTGACTGTATGATGTCCAATCTGATTGACCACTCGTGCATGTGGTATGACCTGCTGAGGCGATTGGCAAGCTCAGTCCGCACTCCTGGGAGGTAGGATCCTTCGAGAGGAATGGATTGGGCTATACAGAAGTCCCAGAGAAGAAGAGCCTCACAGCACAGAGGTGAGGAGCGGGTTCCGCCTGGTTTGTTTATATAGAACATGGCGGTGGTGTCGTCTGTCAGGACTGTCATGCTGTGACCTTGCAATGTGGTATGAAAGGTTTGGCAGGCCAGACGAACCGCCCTGAGCTCCTTCAGGTTGATATGGAGAAGTATCTTGTCCCTCGACCACATGCCTTGTGTCCTCAGGTCCCCAAAGTGTGCGCCCCAGCTCAGATCTGACGCATCTGTTACTAACGTCAGAGAAGGTTGGGGCTTGGCGAAGGGGACCCCTGCACAGACCACTGGTTGGTCCAGCCACCAGCGCAGGGATTCTAGAATCTGTGCCAGGATCATCACCACGAGGTCCAGGGGGGCTCTGTATGGATGGTAAGACAGTGCGAACCATGCTTGCAAGGGTCCGAGTCTCAGTCGGGCATGCTTGACCACGTACGTGCATGCTGCCATATGTCCTATTAGCTGTAGGCAATACCTGACTGTGGTAGTGGGATACCAAAGCATTGATTTTACAATCTACTCTATGGCTTAGAATCTGGACTCTGGAAGGTTCGCTTTCGCCTGTACCGAGTTCAGGACTGCCCCTATAAATTCTATCCTTTGAGTGGGTATGAGAGAAGATTTGGGTACACTGAGGAGGAGCCCCAGTCTGTGGAAATGTGTCCATGACCATCGTCATGTGGGACTGGACCTCGTCCTTGGAAAGACCTGTGAAAAGCCAGTTATCGAGGTATGGGTACACTCGAACCTGCCTTTTCTGCAGGAAGGCCGCCACCACCGACATACATTTCGTGAACACTCGGGGGGCTGTGGACAGGCCAAATGGGAGAACCATGAACTGGTAGTGATCTTGGTTTATGACAAACTGGAGGAAGTGTCGGTGCGCCGGATGAATAGCGATATGGAAGTATGTGTTTTTCATGTCGAGGTCAGCGTACCAATCCCCCGGATCCAAAGATGGAATAATAGTGCTTAGGGAGTATAACAATGTTGGTTCTGGCGGGACCCAACTGAGAGTGCCAATTCAGGACAAATTGCTTAAAGCAGGGCAGTTACAGACCAAGGCTGGGGTTTCTATGCACACCAAGGCAAACCAAACCAGCCAAACAGAGAAGACTTTGGTTTTACCCCACTGGCTCACCACAAGTCACACAAGCAATTCCCTTAGACACTCCAGTTTCCCAGTATCTCCACCAGTGCCCCTCGTTATGGGGACAAATGGTTATGAAAACCAATACCCCAGTAAAAGAAAAAAGGTTCTCTCGATCCCAAAGGACCACACCCAGGTCAATATACAAATCAGATCTTGCCCACAAAATCACACTGTTGCCAATCCTTTAGAATCTAAAGTCTAAAGGTTTATTCATAAAAGGAAAGAAATATAGATGAGAGCTAGAATTGGTTAAATGAAATCAATGACATACAGGAATGGCCAAGTTCTTGGTTCAGGCTTGCAGCAGTGATAGAATAAACGGCAGGTTCAAATCCAGTCTCTGGAGAACATCCCCAGCTGGGATGGGTCATTCAGTCCTTGGTTCAAAGCTTCAGTCTGTAGCAAAGTCCCTCCAGAGGTCAGAAGCAGGATTGAAGACAAGATGGAGGAGCTGCAGCAGCTTTGTATAGTCTCTTGCCATGTGGTCTCTTTCTTTCTTTGTCCCAAAGACAAGCTGTCCATCCCATGGCCTGGAAACACCTCAGAGTTCTGTCCCTAGGCAGGTCCCTGCACACCTTGCTGAGTCCCAAGGCATGTCTGCCTTCTCTCAGTGGGTCAGTTGTGCAGCTGATGGTCCTTAATGGGCCATCCAGCAGGCTAGGCAGAGCTGACATCAACTTGTCTGGGGTGTCACCCAGAAGCAGAGCATAAGTTTGAAATACAGACAGCATAGAGCCAGTATTCATAACTACAAAAATGCTACACACATAAAGACAGCATAATCATAACCAGCAAACCATAACCTTGTCTTAGATACCTCATTTGACCCCCTTTATATAAGATTTGGTGCCACTACAGGACCTTGGTTGCAATGATGATCTATACGGTCCCAGATTATGTCAATAACATCACAGGGAGACCATGCAGAACTGGAGCTTGACCATAAATTTGTTGAGTCTGCGAAGGTCTAAAATGGGTTGAAGACCTTGGGGATTAGAAAGAATGGGAGTAAAACCCCTTTCCCCTTAGCTCCTGTGGAACCTCCTCCACTGCACCTATCTCAAGGAGCGAACAAACCTCCTGCATAAGGAGTTGCTCGTGAGAGGGGTCCCTGAAGCGGGATGGGGAAGGTGGGTGGGAGGAAGGGGAGGAGGAGAACTGGGAAGAGTATCCCACCTGTACCATGCATAGGGCCCAACAGTCCGATGTTATATGGGACCACGCACGGTAGAAGTGGGATAGTCGGTTTAAAAACCATGGGGATGGATCCGGGAGCTGGGTTGGTACACTGTCCTCGGGCGCACCCTCAAAACCCTTGCTTGTTTCCAGGTTGGGATTTACTCTGGCCCTGGTTAGGCGCATTGTTCCGTCTGCGCCTGTTATTTCTGCCCCGCCTTCGATACGGCTCCTGCCTGGGCCTGGGTTGATACTGCCTCTGCTGTGGAGGCTGAGGCCTGAAGGGCTTTCACTGGTTGCCGACGTATGCAACCCTAGCGACTTCAGGGTGGCCCGAGAATCCTTAAGGCCATGCAGCCCGGAGTCTGTTTGCTCCGAGAAAAGGCCTGAACCCTCGAAAGGAAGGTCTTGGAGGGTATTCTGAACCTCTGGAGGGAGGCCTGATGCCTGGTGCCACGCTGAGAGTCACATGACTACCCCCAAGGCAATGGTTCTGGCCGCAGAGTCTGCTGAATCGAGGGAGGCTTGTAATGAAGTTTTAGCCACTGCCTTCCCTTCCTCGATTAAAGCTGCAAACTCAGAGTGTAAGTCCTGGGGCAGGCGATCCTTAAACTTGGACACGGCTGTCCAAGAGTTGAAATTATGTTTATTAAGGATCACCTGCTGGTTGGCTTTACGTAACTGGAGGCCTCCAGAGGAGTAGACCTTCCTAACGAAGAGGTCCAAATGTTTGTCTTCCTTGGCCTCTGGGGCCGAGGCTTGTTGGCCCTGTCTTTCCTTTTCATTGACTGCTGAAACGATAGGGAACAGGGAGTTGGACAGCAGAACAGGAACTCGTAGCCATTGGAGGAAGTGAAGTATTTCTTTTCTACGCCCCTGGCCATCGGTGTCTGCCATATTGTTTTGTAATTTGGTTGTATGGTCTTTATGAGAGGGAGTGCAACTCTGGAGGGACCCTCAAGCGTCAGGATATCCACCACTGGATCCTCCTGCTCAACCATTTCTTCCACCTGGAGGCCCATATTGAGGGCAATCCTACGGAGTAGCTCCTGGTGAGCCCTGTGGTCGATTGGTGGTGGTCCTGAGACTGATGTGCCCGCCACCGCCTTGTCTGGGGAAGAGGAGGAAGTGAGGTGCTGCAGGTTGCCCTGATCTAGACCCACCTGTGTGTCCTCATATGCCTGGGTCACTTCAAGCCCTGTGGGGCTGACACCTCTCGAGATGTCGCAGAGCTAGGCACCGCCTCTGGTATTGGGCTTGGGGGCACCAGTTGCTCTTGTGGGTCCGGGGGCAGCCTAGAGAGAGTGGCCTCCCTTGTCCTTGATGCGTGCCTGTGTGGTGACCTGGAATGGCGTCGCATAGATTGTCCGGACCTAGAGGCTCTGGAGGAGATGCCCTGTTGCTGGTGGTAGGCCCATGGAGTCCAGAAGGGCCACTGACCTGGAGGAGGCCATTGTGGTTGCCATGCTGGTTGGGATTCTCTGCTGGATATTGTTCAATGTCTCCTATTGCTAGAGCGACCGGAGTCGGCCTCGGAGCCGGAGGATGCCAACGGAGAGGACCAGGAGGGTGCTGAACGTTGAGCAGTTGCAGGGTGCTGGAGAGCCGAGGAGCGGTGCCTGCCTTACCGGGACCACGACTGGTACTGGGAGTCTTGGGACCGGGATCGGTGTCTCACACTCGGTGCCAGTGAGGTCATCGGGTCCATACTCCGGTGCCGGGTGACCAATGGTAAGTCGGGGACTGGCGTGCAGTCGCCGCAGGCTTGTTCGCCTCTGGTGCCGTAACCTCACGCTGGGTCGTGGGCGCAGGGGACTAGTTGGACGCCATGACGGTGACCTCGAGCAGCACACCATTGCCAGCTTCCCTCTGGATGGCACCCTTTTAGGTGGTGCTGGAGGCTTCTCCCTGCACGGCAGGGGGTTTGGCGCTGACAAGTCAGTGAGGTCTTTTGCTGCCTCAAAAGTGTCAGGTGTGGAGGGGTGTTCGAGGACCTTCTCCAAGCCTTCGTTGGCACTGAAACTGCTGGGTACCGGACTCAATGGGGCCTATGGGGCCGGAGTCGACGGTGCTGGTTCTTGGCTCGGGCCCGCATTGTGTCTTTGCATGCCAGGAGCGTCTTTGAGCGGCTTAGTAGCTCTTCAGGGAGAGTGCCCTCTTTCCCCTTGCTTGTGCCGCTTAGTCGGTGTCAGAGAGGTAGACCAGAGTTGAAGTTGGTCGTCCTGTCTCAGTGCCAGTGATTTACGGTGCCTGGGTGGTTCCGGGTAGTGCGGGGATGCCAGGGCACTTCGCAGCAAGGAAGCTGGGGCCCGGGCCGGTCAGTCAGAGGCCGGTGGTTGTAACACGACTTCATGAGCAACTGCTTAAGGGGAAAGTCTCTTTCTTTCTTGGTGAGCGGCTTAAAGGCCTTGCAGATTTTGCAGCGCTCGTGGGGGTCACTGTTAGGCATAGACTTGCAGCACGTGGCGCAAGCTTTGAAACCCTGTGCTTGCGGCTTGCCCCGCAGCCCAAGGCTGGTGCTGGAACTAGCTTCCATTGTTTCTGGAGTTCTAACAAACTGGCAACTATCTAAGAACTCTAACTAGAAGACTGAAAGGCTAAGGGATCACTCACAAGAGAGAGAAAACATTCCAGCGCCACCACGGATGGTAAGAAGGAACTGAAGGGGGGGTCGGGCCAGCAGGGTAATATATCCCCTGCACCATTCTAGGGGGCTC
The DNA here is from genome assembly GCF_965140285.1 of Lepidochelys kempii. Taxonomy (NCBI): domain Eukaryota; kingdom Metazoa; phylum Chordata; order Testudines; family Cheloniidae; genus Lepidochelys; species Lepidochelys kempii. Next base: position 6,345,267 of record NC_136404.1, read on the forward strand.
CCCTGCTGACCTGACGGGAGCTGCTAAGGGGAAAAGTTTCCGACATCCATGCACGTGGCGTGTGCACAACTAATTGGAATGGACGTGAACAATCAAAGAAGAACAAGAAATTACTTAGAAACTTTCAGACCGAGAAGACACAGGGAGCAATCGCCATAATTTAAACATTCAAATACAGAAACTCAAACATCAAAACACCCACTCACCATACCCCACTCTGTCCTGTGCAATTTGACCTGTTTCTCACACAAAACTGGGAAATTCAGTGTGAAACCGTTTATCAGCACCCGCTCACACACACAGTTACTCACAAAGACACACACTGTCCACTCCTCTGCAATTGAACCCTACCCAGCCAGCCTCCACGGTCACACCGAGGCAGCCTGAACTCTGCCCTCTGCAAAGTGCCAAGGGGTGGAGGCGGAATACACATATCTCCTGGCCAGGAAAGAGCCCAGATTAATCTACGTGCCAGAGGGCCAGATCCCCACACCACTGTGTCACATGATCTCAACCAGCTAAACCTATTCAGCAGCCAAAAGAAGTACGTAACTGTTGGAGCGGACAAGCAAACCATCGGTTACCTGTTAATATCTACCAATAAAGAGGCGCTGGACAGTGTGGAGTGTTTGCATGTAATAACTTACTGGAAGTGGAGACCTCCGTAATCAAAAGTCAGAATTTAAGTTCTCGTCCCATAATACGCTACAAAAATCAAACTAACAAGGATAGGTTCATATCTACAGCTCAATGCTTTCATGTAAGTGACATCACTCACTATACGTCAATTGCTTATCTTCAGCTCTCACAGAACACAAACTTCACAGTTCCAAAACTCAGCTCCATGCACCACATGCTGTCAGAAATAAATCCGAGTAACTTTACTCCGATTGTCAGTTCTTTGGGGCAGGATCTGTGTCTCTGTTCTGTGTTTTTTCAGCACCTAGCGCCCTGGGCTCCTGCGCCACGACTAGGCTCCTTGGTGCTATGGCAATACACCTAATCAGCGGGCTAGACTCCAAACTGAAAATGGTAGGCAATCGTGATTAATCCACGGGACAGTGGTGTCAAAGAGAGGGCAGTTTTCAGGCTGTCTGAGTGGAACTTTGGGGCCTGTGGTCATGTAGAATTGATTTGCTTGGGGAACAGAGTGTGTTTTTGCGCATTCTTGTTGATAGAACCAGGGAAATGTTGGGCTGGAAGGGCCCTGAGAGGCCACAAATCCAGCCCCCTGTGCTGAGGCAGGACTAAGTAAATCTAGGCCATCCCTAACAGGGGTTTGTCCAGCCTGGTCTTACAATCCTCCAGGGATGGGGATTCCAGAGGGCCCGCCCCGGGAACCCTGTTCCAGAGCTTCGCTACCCTGAGAGAGTTTTTCCTAATATCTAACCTAAATCTTCCTTGCTGCAGCTTAAGCCCATTACTTCTTGTCCTCCTTTCAGTGGACATGGAGAACAATTGATCACCTCCCTCTCTGTAACAGCCTTTAATGTATTTGGAGACTGTAATCAGGTCCCCGCTCCGTCTTCTGTTCTCAAGCTGTGGGGTTGCGGGTCCATGTTTCACACTGTATTTCCTAAGGCTGGGGGAGCATTATTAGCTTTTACTGGTTTTCCCCCCCCCACCACTTTGTTTTTTAATATTGGTCCATTGAACCACATGACAGCAATGCCCAAGTCACGAGCAGATTGGAGAGGAGTTTCTGCTGTGCCTCCCATCAGCTCTAAGGTTGCATCTGCACTGGGGAAAGGAACCTTTTTTGATGGTGGGGGTCAAAACAGCCTCTTTCAAGTGATGCTGAAGCCAGTTACCCCATCTACACTGGCAGGGCGGACATTTCAAAGCCATTTTGGGGCCGGCAGAAATAGTTTAACATCTGTTATCAAAACAGCCTCATCTTCCTAGTGCAGAGAGTTCCCGAGAATCTCCAGACAGCCCGGCCCATAGACAGCGTCACACCCTACACTGAAACCCAGCATCAGGCACAAGCTGATGAGTGCACCAATCCTTCCAGGCCTCTGCATACCTTTAAAATGAGGTCCCCTTCGTGCAGCAAGCTGTCCTTGGCAGCCAAGCCGGTCTCCGTTATGTGTTTGATAAAGATCTGGCTTCCCAGCTTCAAGCCGTATTCTGCGCCCCAGGAGAGAGACAGACAAGTCAGGTTCAGGGAATGGAACGAGAGAAATACCAGATCTGGGATATCAGGGAGACAGGCCCTCGCTATGAGCCCACAGTACGCAGTGGGAACCCTTGCCCTCCCCTCACGGCTCTAGCTGTAGGGTGAGCCAGGCCATAAACTCCAGTCGCTAAGGCCTGGTGTGCGTACACAAATTGCACGCATTTAACTAGCTCGGTTTCTAAACTGATTTAGTTAACTCAGTGCAATGTGGCCCCAGACCCAGTGTGTGTAGAAGTGAAGATATTCCTTCCAATTCCACCTCCCAAGGCATCCCCTCTGGGGCAGAGCAGTGAAGACAACAGCCAGTAGGAACCATGCACCACTGCTCAGCCTCGCTGGTGTTAAAGGTCCTTAATTTCTGAGTCCTCAAAGTCATCCTGTTCTGTCCCTCCCGCACGCCAGGCAGCCTCCACCAGACTGCAACGAAGAAGGATGGTTCATTAACACGGGATGGGGTTGGTGGAGAGAGAATAGGGAAGCTGCCTCTTACCTTCGCCCTCTTTCTGCTTCACCAGAACAGAGCGGATGGGTTTCATTGGTACCTCCTGGCGCGGCAGCCTCTTGAACCCAGACACTAGCACAAGCCCATTGGTGTCCTCTTCGTGGCCATACCCATTGGTGGAGCGTTGTCTATGGTAACTCTGCCTTTCAGAGCCACTGTCTTGCCTCTGTCTCCTGTTGCTGCCATCCTGGCTCCGCCTTCTACTTCTGGACACCTGCCTTCGATTATCGCTGTTATCCCGATAGTGGCCGGAGCTCCTCTCACTGGAGGAGTCTCCGTCGTAGCCTCTACTGTAATCTGCGTCATCCTGGGGCCTGCTCCGGTTGTAACTGTCGTACCTGTATCCTTTCCCTGTGCTCCGCGGCGATGACTCGTCTCCCTGGTACCCGAATTCCTCATCCGAATCATATCGGACGGTGTTGGGAGAGTGCAAGGAGTCACTGGATAGTGGCTGGGTGGTTTTGGTTACAGGAAGCTGAATTTTCTTTGGTCTCTTCACTGTCTGCAGGTGGGAAGGAAGAAGAATTGGCTGGCAAATGACACGTACTCTGTTAGACACAAACAGCACTCCCAAAAGAGAACCACCCCTGATTTCAAAGCACTTCACTGAGGGAGAAGAGTGACATTATCTTCATTTACAGATGGGGAAAGCCACGGCACAGAGACATTACGTTATTTGCCCAAAGCCCCACAGAGAGTCAGTGACAGAGCTGGGACAGAGGAGCCCCCTGGTTTCTATACTAGAAAGTTGTCTCCCTTGAACTACACTGGCACAGACAAACCGGTTCAGCGCCCCCTCATGAGGACGCAGTTGTGCTGATAGAAAGGTGCTTTGTACCAGTACAGCAAAGGGAAATAACTATACCAGGACAAGGCGCCTTTATACTGATGTAACTGCAGCCACACTGGGGCTTAGCCTGGTGTAACTATTTCAGGAATCACACCTCGAGCCACAATAGTTACACTGGTAAGACTGAAGTGAAGACCAGCCCCACGAGTCCCTTCCTGTAACTCCTACATGTGCGTTGGAGGTGACGGACTCTGCCAACTAATGGGATCCAGACTGTTCCATGGTTCAACAGGCACAGATAAAAGGGAGATGAGCAAAGGAGGAGCCATGTTGTCTCAGATTAAACATGGAGGGGACAGGACATATCAGGAGCCACGTGGTCCCATCTGTTCTTTGAAGAGTAAGCAGCCAGACTGACAAGTGGCCAGTCCCATCAATGCAATGGCATATCGCGGACCTCCCAACATAGCTGATTGCCTGCCTACCTCCACCCTCCCCGCATCCCTTCCTTCCTCAGCTCATGCTCATGACCCAACCATGCCCTTTGTCTCCTTTGCCCCCTCCTGACATTGTGCCTTCCTCCCCGCTGGCTCATGCCTTTGGAACAGCCTCTCGAGTCAGGTGTGTCTAGAGTCATCCTTAAAATACAGCCAGAGCCCCTCGATGCATGAAGCACTCTGCTCACAGTGAGTCCACACTGCACTGTTTGTTCTGTGCTGGGCTGCTGCAGAGTGAGAAGGGCCGTTAACGGGAGATTGCTCTGAGCCCTGGTCTACACTAGGACTTTAGGTCGAATTTAGCAGCATTAAAATCGATGTAAACCTGCACCCGTCCACACGATGAAGCCCTTTATTTCGACTTAAAGGGCTCTTAAAATCGATTTCCTTACTCCACCCCTCACAAGTGGATTAGCGCTTAAATCAGCCTTGCTGGCTCGAATTTGGGGTACTATGGACATAATTCGACGGTATTGGCCTCCGGGAGCTATCCCAGAGTGCTCCATTGTGACCGCTCTGGACAGCACTCTCAACTCAGATGCACTGGCCAGGTAGACAGGAAAAGAACCGCAAACTTTTGAATCTCATTTCCTGTTTGGCCAGCATGGCAAGCTGCAGGTGACCATGCAGAGCTCATCAGCAGAGGTGACCATGATGGAGTCCCAGAATCGCAAAAGAGCTCCAGCACGGACTGAACGGGAGGTATGGGATCTGATCGCTGTTTGGGGAGAGGAATCCGTGCTATCAGAACTCCGTTCCAGTTTTCGAAATGCCAAAACCATTGTCAAAATCTCCCAGGGCATGAAGGACAGAGGCCAAAACAGGGACCCGAAGCAGTGCCGCGTGAAACTGAAGGAGCTGAGGCAAGCCTACCAGAAAACTACAGAGGCGAATGGCCGCTCCGGGTCAGAGCCCCAAACATGCCGCTTCTATGATGAGCTGCATGCCATTTTAGGGGGTTCAGCCACCACTACCCCAGCCGTGTTGTTTGACTCCTTCAATGGAGATGGAGGCAACACGGAAGCAGGTTTTGGGGACGAAGAAGATGATGATGATGAGGTTGTAGATAGCTCACAGCAAGCAAGCGGAGAAACCATTTTTCCCCACAGCCAGGAACTATTTCTCACCCTGGACCTGGAGCCAGTACCCCCCGAACCCACCCAAGGCTGCCTCCTGGACCCAGCAGGCGGAGACGGGACCCCCGGTGAGTGTACCTTTTAAAATACTATACATGGTTTAAAAGCAAGCATGTGAAAGGATTACTTTGCCCTGGCATTCGCGGCTCTCCTGGATGTACTCCTAAAGCCTTTGCAAAAGGTTTCTGGGGAGGGCAGCCTTATTGCGTCCTCCATGGTAGGACACTTTACCACTCCAGGCCAGTAACACGTACTCAGGAATCATTGTAGAACAAAGCATTGCAGTGTATGTTTGCTGCCGTTCAAACAACATCCATTCTTTATCTCTCTGTGTTATCCTCAGGAGAGTGAGATATAATTCATGGTCACCTGGTTGAAATAGAGTGCTTTTCTTCAGGGGACACGCAGAGGAGCCCATTCCTGCTGGGCTGTTTGCCTGTGGCTGAACAGAAATGTTCCCCACTTTTAGCCAAGGGGAGGGGGGAGGGTTGAGGGGGTAGCCTCGCAGTGGGGGGAGGCAAAATGCGACCTTGTAACGAAAGCACATGTGCTATGTATGTAATGTTAACAGCAAGGTTTACCCTGAAAGAGTGTAGCCACTGTTTTATAAAATGTGTCTTTTTAAATACCGCTGTCCCTTTTTTTTTTCCTCCACCAGCTGCATGTGTTTCAATGATCACAGGATCTTCTCCTTCCCAGAGGCTAGTGAAGATTAGAAAGAAAAAAAAATGCACTCAAGATGAAATGTTCTCCGAGCTCATGCTGTCCTCCCACACTGACAAAGCACAGACGAATGCGTGGAGGCAGACAATGTCAGAGTGCAGGAAAGCACAAAATGACCGGGAGGAGAGGTGGCGGGCTGAAGAGAGTAAGTGGCGGGCTGAAGAGAGGACTGAAGCTCAAATGTGCCGGCAGCGTGATGAGAGGAGGCAGGATTCAATGCTGAGGCTGCTGGAGGACCAAACCAGTATGCTCCAGTGTATGGTTCAGCTGCAGCAAAGGCAGCTGGAGCACAGACTGCCACTACAGCCCCTGTGTAACCAACCGCCCTCCTCCCCAAGTTCCATAGCCTCCACACCCAGACGCCCAAGAACGCGTGGGGGGGCCACCGGCCAACCAGCCACTCCGCCACAGAGGATTGCCCAAAAAAAAGAAGGCTGGCATTCAATAAATTTTAAAGTTGTAAACTTTTAAAGTGCTGTGTGGGATTTTCCTTCCCTCCTCCACCACCCCTCCTGGGCTACCTTGGTAGTCATCCCCCTATTTGTGTGATGAATGAATAAAGAATGCATGAATGTGAAGCAACAATGACTTTATTGCCTCTGCAAGCGGTGATTGAAGGGAGGAGGGGAAGGTGGTTAGCTTACAGGGAAGTAGAGTGAACCAAAGGGGGTGGAGGGGGGGTTTCATCAAGGAGAAACAAACAGAACTTTCACACCATAGCCTGGCCAGTCATGAAACTGGTTTTCAAAGCTTCTCTGATGCGTACCGCGCCCTCCTGTACTCTTCTAACCGCGATTTGCCTCAACCTCCCACCCCGCCATAAACGTCTCCCCCTTACTCTCACAGATATTGTGGAGCACACAGCAAGCAGTAATAACAGTGGGAATATTGGTTTCGCTGAGGTCTAAGCGAGTCAGTAAACTGCGCCAGCGCGCCTTTAAACGTCCAAATGCACATTCTACCACCATTCTGCACTTGCTCAGCCTGTAGTTGAACAGCTCCTGACTACTGTCCAGGCTGCCTGTGTATGGCTTCATGAGTCATGGCATTAAGGGGTAGGCTGGGTCCCCAAGGATACATATAGGCATTTCAACACCCCCAACAGTTATTTTCTGGTCTGGGATTAAAGTCCCTTCCTGCAGCTTTTGAAACAGACCAGAGTTCCTGAAGATGCGAGCATCATGCACCTTTCCCGGCCATCCCACGTTGATGTTGGTGAAACGTCCCTTGTGATCCACCAGAGCTTGCAGCACTATCGAAAAGTACCCCTTGTGGTTTATGTACTCGCCGGCTTGGTGCTCTGGTGCCAAGATAGGGATATGGGTTCCGTCTATAGCCCCACCACAGTTAGGGAATCCCATTGCAGCAAAGCCATCCACTATGACCTGCACATTTCCCAGGGTCACTACCCTTCATAGCAGATCTTTGATTGCGTTGGCTACTTGCATCACAGCAGCCCCAACAGTAGATTTGCCCACTCCAAATTGATTCCCAACTGACCGGTAGCTGTCTGGCGTTGCAAGCTTCCACAGGGCTATCGCCACTCTCTTCTCAACTGTGAGGGCTGCTCTCATCTTGGTATTCATGCACCTCAGGGCAGGGGAAAGCAAGTCACAAAGTTCCATGAAAGTGTCCTTACGCATGCGAAAGTTTCGCAGCCACTGGGAATCGTCCCAGACCTGCAACACTATGCAGTCCCACCAGTCTGTGCTTGTTTCCCAAGCCCAGAATCGGTGTTCCACAGCATGAACCTGCCCCATTAGCATCATGATTCCCACATTGCCAGGGCCCATGCTTTCAGAGAAATCTGTGTCCATGTCCTGATCACTCACATGACCGCACTGACGTTGCCTCCTCGCCTGGTATCGCTCTGCCAGGTTCTGGTGCTGCATATACTGCTGGATAATGCGTGTGGTGTTTAATGTGCTCCTAATTGCCAAAGTGAGCTGAGCGGCCTCCGTGCTTGCCTTGGTATGGCGTCTGCACAGAAAAAAGGCGCGGAACGATTGTCTGCCGTTGCTCTGACGGAGGGAGGGGCGACTGATGACATGGCTTACAGGGTTGGCTTCAGGGATCAACAAAGGGGGTGGCTTTACATCAAGGAGTATTTCAGGCAGGACTTCACGGAGGGTTCCAATAAGAAATGGTGCACCTAAGTTATTGTTCTTATTGGAACCAGGAGGTTAGTCTGGCCTCTGATTGATACATGGCTAGATTTACCTCGCTGCACCTTCTCTGTGAGTGACTGCAGTGTGACCTAGAGGAATGAGTCCCCTAGACGGGGGAGGGGGGGAGGCAAATGAGTACAAAACAAATCTGGTCTATTTCTTGTTTTGATCCACTCCATCTATCTTTTACATCTTTGGCTGGCAACAGATGGTGCAGAAGGACTGCATGCCATCCACATCTCATGGCTGCTCGGCAGAAAATGGTACAATAGGACTGCTAACCATCCTCATCTCTTGCCTGCCCGGCAGAAGATGATGCAATAGGACTGCTAGCAATCCGTATCGCCTGCCTGCTCACCATACGACGGTTCAATAGGACTGACTGCAGGACTAAAGAGAATGACCTGATCAAGTCACTCCAAATTTAGTCCCTGCGCCCATGTCTGCCCAGGCGCTCCCAGCCGACGTGGCCAGGAGCACCTCGGACATGACGATGACGGCTACCAGTCGTACTGTACCGTCTGCTGCCAGCAGGCAATGGGTTGCTGCTGCTGTGTAGCAATGCCGTACCGCGTCTGCCAGCACCCAGGAGACGTACGGTGACAGTGAGTTGAGCGGGCTCCATGCTTGCCGTGGTATGGCGTCTGCACAGGTAACTCAGGAAAAAAGGCGCGAAACGATTGTCTGCCCTTGCTTTCACGGAGGGAGGGAGGGAACGGGGGCCTGACGATATGTACCCAGAACCACCCGCGACAACGTTTTAGCTCCATCAGGCATTGGGATCTCAACCCAGAATTCCAATGGGCAGCGGAGACTGCGGGAACTGTGGGATAGCTACCTACAGTGCAACGCTCCGGAAGTCGACTCTAGCCTCGGTACTGTGGAAGTGCTCAGCCGAGTTAATGCACTTAGAGCATTTTCTGTGGGGGGGGACACACTCGAATATATAAAACCGATTTCTAAAAAACGACTTCTATAAATTCGACCTTATTCCGTAGTGTAGACATACCCTGAGGCAGTCTCAGGCATTCAGAGCAGCTCCACAAGAGCAGGAACAAAGGTCCCAGAGCCACTTTGCCGAGTAGGGCCCATTCAGAAGGGCATGATCTACGAGGGCTCTCCATCTGATTGAAGGCTCCCCCCACTCTGCCAACACTGGCCTGAGACAGAAGCGAGCACAGGACTTGGAGCCAGGAACTTCTGGTTAGAAGCTAAAATTTTAATAGGTCATTTTTGGGGGCAGCCTATATATGGGGTAATTTGGTTCCCAGTTTCCTACTACAAATTCTGGACCAGGCCCTGGACTGACGTGTGACGTACCTATTTTCAGATCTGTCTACGTACATGGATTTTTAGAGAGATTTGAAAATCTAGTTTTAAACAAAAGTGCGGATGCAGTTTTACTTCTGGTGCTGCTACTCACTACCCCAGCATGTTTGCAGTTGGCTTTGAGCTGCGATTGCCTACAGTTAATCCTAGAAAAAGAACAGGTGGACTTGTGGCACCTTAGAGACTAACAAATTTATTTGAGCATAAGCTTTCGTGAGCATCTGATGAAGTGAGCTGTAGCTCACGAAAGCTTATGCTCAAATAGATTTGTTAGTCTCTAAGGTGCCACAAGTACTCTTGTTCTTTTTGCGAATACAGACTAACACGGCTGCTACTCTGAAAGCTGTAATTATTTCTAGAGTTATCCTCTTTCATAATTTTAAAAGTTTGCAAGGAGTTAGTGCCCTGCAATATTTTAAGATGCTGTTGATTCCTGCGGGTAATTTGCCAGGTTAACAGGGACCAAGACATGCCAATCTAAACAAGCCATGGGGTGGAAGAACCAGGGCTGTAGCTAACCATGAAATGCTTGGTAGAAAGTGGACCCAAATTCAGCCCTGGTGTAAGTGGATGAGGCCTCACTTATTCAGGGTACATCTGCACTACAAAGTTAATTCGAGTTGCTGCTCTTGAGTGAGAGCGGCCACTCTCCAGCTGCGGTGTCCACACTAAGCAAAGGAGTACTTGTGGCTCCTTGGAGACTAACAAATGTATTTGAGCATAAGCTTTTGGGAGCTACAGCTCACTTCATTGGATGCATGCAGTGGAAAATACAGTGGGGACATTTTATATACACAGAGAACATGAAACAATGGGTGTTACCATACAGACTGTAACAAGAGTGATCAGGAAAGGTGAGCTATTACCAGCAGGAGAGCTGGGGGGTGGAGGGGGCCAGAGGAAGCTTTTGTAGTGATAATCAAGGTGGGCCATTTCCAGCAGTTTACAAGGACAGTAGGAGGGGAAATAAACACCTACGCTCCACTGACTCCTGGGTGGAACTAAGACTTCTGGGAGCATGTCCCATAGTTCTTTGCACTTCAGTAACTGCTTCACTGGCCAGCTCTTTGAATTCACTCTCAGTTAATTATTGAAGAACTTGTTTGTTTCTCTGGGCCCATGGGGGGAATTGTGGGAAGGCACAGGAGGACCAGCGGCTCTCAAGTGGAGCAAGCCTGCATCCACACTGCAGAGCGGTGGTGTTAGCAGCTGACAAGTTGTATGAACTCGAGCATTAGTCTGCACTAGAATCATAGAATATCAGGGTTGGAAGGGACCTCAGGAGGTCATCTAGTCCAACCCCCTGCTCAAAGCAGGACCAATCCCCAATTAAATCATCCCAGCCAGGGCTTTGTCAAGCCTGACCTTAAAAACTTCTAAGGAAGGAGATTCTACCACCTCCCTAGGGAACGCATTCCAGTGTTTCACCACCCTCCTAGTGAAAAAGTTTTTCCTAATATCCAACCTAAACCTCCCCCACTGCAACTTGAGACCATTACTCCTTGTCCTGTCCTCTTCTACCACTGAGAATAGTCTAGAACCATCCTCTCTGGAACCACCTCTCAGGTAGTTGAAAGCAGCTATCAAATCCCTCCTCATTCTTCTCTTCTGCAGACTAAACAATCCCGGTTCCCTCAGCCTCTCCTCATTAGTCATGTGTTCCAGACTCCTAATCATTTTTGTTGCCCTTCGCTGGACTCTCTCCAATTTATCCACATCCTTCTTGTAGTGTGGGGCCCAAAACTGGACACAGTACTCCAGATGAGGCCTCACCAATGTCGAATAGATGGGGACGATCACGTCCCTCGATCTGCTCGCTATGCCCCTACTTCTACATCCCAAAATGCCATTGGCCTTCTTGGCAACAAGGGCACACTGCTGACTCATATCTAGCTTCTCGTCCACTGTCACCCCTAGGTCCTTTTCCGCAGAACTGCTGCCTAGCCATTCGGTCCCTAGTCTGTAGCTGTGCAGTGGGTTCTTCCGTCCTAAGTGCAGGACCCTGCACTTATCCTTATTGAACCTCATCAGATTTCTTTTGGCCCAATCCTCCAATTTGTCTAGGTCCCTCTGTATCCTATCCCTGCCCTCCAGCGTATCTACCACTCCTCCCAGTTTAGTATCATCCGCAAATTTGCTGAGAGTGCAATCCACACCATCCTCCAGATCATTTATGATGATATTGAACAAAACCAGCCCCAGGACCGACCCCGGGGCACTCCACTTGACCCGGCTGCCAACTAGACATGGAGCCATTGATCACTACCCGTTGAGCCCGACAATCTAGCCAACTTTCTACCCACCTTATAGTGCATTCATCCAGCCCGCACTTCTTTAACTTGCTGACAAGAATACTGTGGGAGACCGTGTCAAAAGCTTTGCTAAAGTCAAGAAACAATACATCCACTGCTTTCCCTTCATCCACAGAACCAGTAATCTCATCATAGAAGGCGATTAGATTAGTCAGGCATGACCTTCCCTTGGTGAATCCATGCTAACTGTTCCTGATCACTTTCCTCTCCTCTAAGTGCTTCAGGATTGATTCTTTGAGGACCTGCTCCATGATTTTTCCGGGGACTGAGGTGAGGCTGACTGGCCTGTAGTTCCCAGGATCCACTAACTAAGGCTTTAGCTTATACCCTCTGATGGGCCAGAAAACTGGAGTTAGTAGCATCATCACAGTCCAGTTAAGGACGGAGTGTGAGAATAGGACTCAAGCTAGGGACACAACACACATTCTCACTGGAATTAACTGCGCAAGGGAGTTGCAGCCAGTTCCATGAGGGCTGCGTTTAATCCAAGGACAGACAAGTGGAACATCCAGGTGGGAAAACTTGCCCCACATCAAGGCTTTACGCTGGACCCTTGTTACCTCTCCTCCCACCCAAGCCAAGTCAGCCCCTCCCAGGCAGGATGCTTACAATGTTAGCTAACTTGCCACAGGTTTTGAGCGTCTGGATGGCAAAGGAGGAGGACACGTTCTCCATGGAAAGGCCGTTCACCATCACAATGTGATCTCTCGTCCTGGAAAGGAAAGACTCAAGTCAGGCAGATCCCTTGCCAGGGCACAGGGGAGAGTGCGATAAGGCTCTCGAGTGGCTAGGAGCAGCCCCTCAGCCCAGGCAAATGCCTCTGCAGTGACAGTCTAACCCACTTTTCACCCCCGGACAGTCTGCTGATGGGGAGCATGTTCATTTGCAGTTCTGAAAAGGCAGGTCCCACCCCAGAAAGGGCAGGAGACCCTCCCAGGTCCAAAATCCCCATGTCCTCCAATCTGCACCCCCACTGGCCTCTTCTTTCCCCAACTCCACCCCCCAGTCTGCCTCCTGACACCAAGGCAGGAGCCAGCAGCTAGAAAGGCAGATCCCCTCAGGGAGCTAGCGTAGCAGGGACTTTCCCAGCAGCTGCTACTCTCCCCTTCCTCCCACACTAGTGACCCCAGCAGACCTGCCTCCCAACCCCCACGAGGCATGTTCTGAGCATATGACTGGAGCCAGGACCTCCCGGGTTCTAACTGACTCCCTTGCTGACCTTCAGCCAATCATGCCCCTCTCTGTGCCTCAGTTTCCCCATCTGCAAAACAGAGAAGACGATAGCAACTCCTAGCTGCAGATCAGCAAGTGTTTGAAGTGTTGCTTCCTCTCATGAGTAGAGAGGGACCCGAATCCAAGATACCCCAGAACCTGGGGAAGTTTGGATCCTCTTTGCTCACAACGCTTTCCTCAGTGAATCCTTCTGGCTCCAACAGCCACTCACTGGAGCCTGCCAGCTGCTGGTCCACCGGGTACCACATCTGAGACAACGATAGAGGGGTCCCCAGCCAAGCCGCTGGGACGGTCCCTGCCTCCTGAGATGGCGATGCCAAAGCCCCTTCGAGGGTCCTAGTGCGACAGATACATACAAGGTCAGGCTCTGCACAGAGGATGCCGGCTGCAGATGGAAGGGGGAGGGCACGGTGGGTGGGCAGGCATTTCTGAGTGGCTGCTAAGCCCTGCTGTAAGCCACTTCCTTGGCAGGCCAGTTGCATCGCTGCCATGAAGGGGCTCCTACGGCCAGATTCAGCTACTAGCTCAGTACCACAAGGAAGCTCACGCTGCTGGGGGGCTGCTTGGCACTGGCCAGGCACTTCTCGGGTCACCCCAGCTGGCTTGCGCTGCCAGGCTGGCGTCAGCAGGGCCCCATGGGGAAGCAGCTCACGCTGCTAGGAGCCCAGCTGCTAGGAGCCCAGTCACATCGGAAGGCAGAGGGCTCCAGTCAGGGGGCTTGGCTGATCCGCAGTGTCACCGCCCACGATGAAAGCCCCGACGCCCACCCTCCCGAGGGAGACAGCGCAGTGAACAAGCAAAGGGGTGGGGCCGGCTCACCTTGCTCAGCGACACAGTGTGCTGCTCCCAGATGACCATCTCCTCCATGGCTGTAACCTGGGAGCCCGGGGAAAACAGGACGGTCAATTAACAAAATCAGATTGTTGCCCCAGTCTCCAGAGACGGGGGAGGGGTGGCCAATTTGCTCCTGTCACTTCTCTAGACCCCCAGAGATCTGGGCCTACTAGAAATCACTTTTAGCTGCAAAGAAACAAGCTGCCTTTTTCCTAAGGAGGTAACTGGCCATGGCTAGGGCTCCCATGTCCCCCTCCCCCCTAAACCCAGCGTTTAAATAAAAGACTTGCCCCTTCAGCTGCAGAGAGAGCATCTCCTATTAAGGGTGTGTCCAGGCCAGTGAAGCTAAGTGTGCTACAAACAGACGGCAACTCTCAGCATACAGAGGTCAACAGCAGGCTCATCTGAACGCAATGAGATCAGATGAAGCCAGGGAGGCAGTGTTATAGCAAGGGACAGAAGCACTGTAAATCACTTAATTAACCCGTGCCTCAGTTTCCCCAAACTGAAACAGGGATTATACCAGTCTACATCAACAGGGGATTAGGGAGGTTTATTGATGTTTTTCGAGCATTTAGGGAGAAAGCTTCTTCATTAATTTCTGGAACCTGATACCCATAATGGTTCTGTTTAAAAGGGCCCAGTTTAGTCTGTGTTCTGGATTACACCTGCTGAGACAGTCCCAGATTTGCAGGGTCTAATCCTGAATTCTCCACCAGAAGGGAACAGTGGGAGCGGAGAAAGAAAGTTGGAGGAGGGAAGAGACCAGCAAATTCCACCAGGACTGCGTCTACTTATTGTGAAAATCAACATTGCCTTCCCAGAGCCAGTAACTGCACAAGAGACAGTCAAAAGAAAAGGAGGACTTGTGGCACCTTAGAGACGAACCCATTTATTTGAGCATGAGCTTTCGTGAGCTACAGCTCACTTCATCGGATGTGATAGTCAGTTACCTCACACATGGTCCCTGACTTGAACGAATCTATTCAAACTAGGAAGAAGGACCAAGTTTATCTTTGTCAGAGGAACAAATCAGCCTCTGACAGTTCCTACTGGATGTTTGTCTATCAAAAGACAACAATAAGTGCAAATATCACTTTTTCCATTCACAGAGCTCAATCCTACGAATACTAATAGCACCATTCACAGCTGGGGAAGCTGAAATGCAAACAGAGACGTGACTAACCCCAGAGCACATGGAGTGACAGAGCCAGGCACAGAACTTAGCCCCAGACCCTTGCCCCATGCTCTGGCATGGAATTAAGCAGCGTGAGGAGGCCAGTGATCCAAGAACAGGTAAGAGCAGAAGCCTGCATGGTTACTTATTGCTAAACAATTCACATGGGCACTTGAGAATTAAGCTGTGCGACTAGCTAGCAGAGCACACAGCGGGTGCCCCCTCCTTGCTATCTCTGCTCACTCCTCCTCTTTGTGTTCCCACAGAGGGTCTTAAACACACCAACCCAGTAAGCGGAGTCCCTGGAGGAGGCAAGTGAGGCTGGCATGGTGCGGAGAGCAGGGCACACACTGACCACCTCCACGGCCTGCCCCGGGGAGCTGGAGAACTCAGGCCTTGGCCAGAACGCAGACAGGAGCTTGTTCCGAGTCAGTCGGCTGCCAGACGCTGGAGAAGCATCAGTAGCCCCGCAACGGCCCCAATTTGGAACCCAGCTCAAGTGGACACAGCAGCAGCAGAGCCCCAGATGGATCAGGCGGGCGGCATGTGAATCACCTCACCGGCCTTTCCTCTGGGGATTCAAGTGCAATTGTCTGCAGTCCACGTCCATGTGGGAAGCAGAGGGGCTTTTAGCCAAAATGAAACTCCTGCCTTCCAGGGAGAGAGTGATTAGGAGTCAAAGACCCACAAATGCTGCGCTTGCAGTTATTGTAACCCACAGAGTTTAGAAAAGCTGCATGTTAGAAGCCTCACCAATTGGGTTATCGCAGACCTCCTCCTTGGCCTGCCCAGGGGTCAGACTGCACCAGATACAGTCCACCAGGTTACACACGGGCCCGTGACTTTAAAGTATCTATTCAAACTAGGGAGGGGAATCGGGTTTATCTACAGGTCAGCCAATATGCAAGGACAGATGACAGTTCCTACTGCATGTCGGTCTATCAAAGGACAACATACAATGAGCACTGGTACAGCATTTAATAAACGGTAAATTATAGGTTAACAACATACAGTAAGTGCTTATACAGCAGTTTCCAATAATAGAGTTCAATAATAATATCACCCATTTACCGATGGGGAAACTGAGGTACAGAGCACAGACGTGACTAATCCCAGAGCACATGGAGTGACAAAGCCAGGAACAGAACTCCAGTCCCATACCCTAGCCCCTGCTCCCCAGCGCACTGATGCACAATTAAGCAGCGTGAGGTCTGTGGTCCAAGAAAGGTAAAAGCAGAAGCCTGCATGTTCTCAGCCTGGTTTCAAGTATGGAGCAGACGGTGCATTCTGAATGAGCAGGCCCATGCTGCAAGGTTGTTATTAGGCACCTGCAGTCTCAAAACTACGGTAACCAAACACCGAGCAGTTCAGATCTTGATGGACAGCCTGGTGTACGAGAGGTGGGAAAGGATCCGCGATTGATCAAGTAACCCAGACCATACCCCCGCCGAGGGTAGGACTGTCTGCAGGGAGGCTGGACCCCAGAAAATTGGCAGAGGTGCATGGAAAATGCTCTCCCATTGTGCCAGCTCCAGCCGCCACCCACCCCACGATTTTGAGCATTAACAGCCAGCCCCGGAAAAGGGTGAAGTCTCGAGATCTCCCAGTCTCTGCTCCTCCTCAGCAGCTGGTTTTGAACATCAGGCACCACCCTCCCAGCACCTTTGTCCCCTCAGTGAAAAAACCAACAGCCGGCATCCAGAGAATGAACCTCCAGCACCAGCCGCATCACCTAGGACTGGTCACTTTTCAGTGACCACCACGGCCCTGACTCTGCCCTACGCAAGGTTGCCAACCCTCCAGGACTGGCTGGGAGTCTCCAGGAATGAAAGAGTAATTTTTAATTAAAGAGATTGTCATGTGATGAAAGCTCCAGGAATACATCCAACCAAAATTGGCAACCCTAGCCCCAGGACTGCGTCAGTGGAATTACACCAACACCGAACCAGAGTAAGTGTGGAGGCTCAGGCCCAAAAGCTCTTATCAGTGTTGAGAAAACCGCTCACAAACAACCCCCCAACCCAAGCAGATCAGCCGGGCTGATCATTCCCTCAGCTGAAAGTGTATCTGTTAGCAGGACAAGAGGCATTCCACAACCCAAGAGGAGGAATCCCGAGCAGGAAAGACATCCAGATGCCTAAAGAAGGAAACAGCCAAAAGGTGGTGTAAGCAAAAAGGACAGGTGGACAAAAAGACTCCAGGAATTGGAGAGAGGGTTTGAAATCCACAAGCTGCAGAGACTGATCAAACCTGGATCATCTTGCTTCCTTCTGCAGAGCTGATACAGTCAATAGTGAACAGACCAGGCCCTGCAGTTGCTGCACTGCAGGATACAATTAGAGAAGGGAGCAAGCCGCAAACTTCAGATCCATATTTAAAATACCCCGAAAGTTTGAGGGAGCTCTGATTCAGGCCCCTTTCTAGCCAAACCTTCCGTCTGCAGGGGAAATTACGCATCAGGTGGAATCCCTAGGTTCAGCAGACAGAGCATCCCCCCAGCACAGGATTTCTCAGAACAGCTGGCGTAGCAAAGTAGTAAACACAACGTGACAAGAAAGCAAAATACACCACCACCCAAATCTGGATATGCCTGAAAAAATTAATGTTTGCAGGTTACTGGAGGGGAGGGAGAGCTCAGTGGTTTGAGCATTGGCCTGCTAAACCCAGGGTTGTGAGTTCAACCCTTGAGGGGGTCATTTAGGGATGTGGGGGAAAAATTGGGGATTGGTCCTGCTTTGAGCAGGGGGTTGGACTAGATACCTCCTGAGGTCCCTTCCAACCAATTCTATGATTCTACAGCATGAGAAGCGATAGGATGGTGCAACCACATGCAGAGCATGTCTGCACCGTGCACAGAGCCAGTCCAGGTCAAAGGGGGTTTTGCCATTGGCTTTAACGGGAGCAGGATGGGCTGTGAGCAGACTTTCCTCAGAATCATCCTGATGTTTGCATCTCCTTCCCTCTTGAACTAGGTTGCTGGTGCAGATCTCAGCCAGGCTGGGAGTGAGCAAAAGCTGCTGCCATTGGCTGTTGGAGGCCCTATGCGAAATGCGTTTGGCAGGTCTCAATCCATGCACAAAGCCAGTCCTCACGGAGGAGCAAGCCCATCACGGAAGCCATCACACCCGATGCCCGGCGGTCACGCTCGGCCCGGGCGCCCGGGGCAGAATGGGCCGCGAGGCTGGTCTCCCCACTGGAGGGGCCCCTCTAGGTCAGGGCTGGGGGCAGTGCGTAAGGGGACACTTTCACGATTGCTGCCTGCCTCGTACCTGTTCTCCACAGGAGCCAGGGTGGGTCCATCACCAGCACAACATTCTGCACACGGGCAGAGCGGCTGACAGCGCTCAGCGCTGTGCAGAGCCAAGAGTGGAGAACGGAACCCTGCGGCGCTGCCCTTTGGGGAGTTCCCAACCCTCTCCCCTCCCCACCCCCGCTTGGATAAGATTGTTTTCTTCGCCTGGAATTGCTGTCCTTTGAACAGGCTGCTGCGGAACTGGAGCAAGATAAACCCTGTTTCTCCCTTCAGATTGTTCCCCTGCCCCACGACGGCTGTCACCACACACAGCACTTGCAAAGCTACTGGCCCAGGAGCTGTTTCGCTGGACACGCACACACCTGCTGGAAAAAGAGACTTGCCTGAAATCTTACAGCCATATTCCACAAAGCCCCAGGCTGCTGGCTGCTCCCATGGGCAGGGCTGGCCCTGGGGACGAAAGGTTCCAGGAGCTCCAAGCAGCAAGGGAGACGATCTATGCGGAGCAGGTGTGCAGAGGCCGAGAGATTCTGTGGTCAGCTGCAAGGTTCGGGCACTTTACAATCAGTTCTTCCTTCTCCCAGGGAGATGGGGGCTTACACCTGCTGCTCCGGCTCCTCCCCTGTTCCACGGCCCGCCTCCTGCTGACACAGCCAGGTGCGGGACACACCTATTCCAAGAGACCAGGCTGACGTGCGCTCAGGTGACCAGCTGACCTGTGGTCCCAGCCAGTCTCCTGCCTGGACTTCGTTCTCATCTGGTACAAGGCTCCAGGCCAGGATTTCCCGGCAGCTGGGCCAGGGGAACAGAGCTGGCTTTGGCTAGAGAGCTGCAGGTTAGGTGCAGGCAGGAAACAGGGAATGCAGCATGCAGGTAAGGGCGCCGGACACAGATTCCAGCTGCCCCAGGCAGGGAGCCTCTCTGCGCTCTTGGGAGGAAGGAGAATGCCGAGCAAAGAGTGTTTTTGCCACCCCGCCATCCCACTAATGATGCATCCACAAGAGAATGGTTCCCAGTCACCATAAACGGATTTGCACTAGATGAGATTTAATGGCACCAGGACTCCTGGGTTCTGAGAGGTAATGGGAGCTCGTGGTAAAGCCAGAGGGTCCGTCTGCACAGCGAAAGCTGGCCTGGGCTCACCTACTGCAGCTGGCTTGGCCCCAGCTAACTCCAGGAGCAGTGAAGACAGCGCAGCCTGGGCACCAGAGCAGGCATTACAAGCCAGGCAGGGTGACCAGACCGGAAGCGTGAAAAATCGGGACTCGGGTTGGGGGTAATAGGCTTCTATATAAGAAAAATCCTCAAATATCGGGACTGTCCCTATAAAATCGGGACATCTGGTCACCCTAAGCCAGGCATGGGCTCTGGCTCTGTATTGAGCTCACTAGCCCGCTCTGAAGCCTTCCTACTTTGTTACTGGGGCTAGCTCGGTGGATGAGCCTGTGCCCAGCTTTCACTCCATAAGCAGACCCAGAGTCAGGACTCCAGGGTTGCTTCTCCAGCCACTGACTTCGCATTGCTTTGGGCAAGTCACCTCAGTTTCCCCATTTGTAAAATGGGACCCCTAATCCTTATGCTATACATAGTACTGCAGTATCCCCCAGAGGCATAGCTGGCATCAAATTAATGCTCATTAACATGGGTAAGCTACTGTGACGTCCCCGCTGAAAGGAGCTATACAAGCACAAAGCATTAGTATCCTTCTGGCGAGGAGGGGTCAGCCCACGCTGCATCCTCACACATTTCATAGCATGGACCACACCTTGGCTGGTGGACACCTCTCCTCCTATTCATGATCACGAGCCATCTGTCTTGCCATTCATGAGCATTCGGCCTCACTTCCCTGGGGCAAATGACAGCAATTTGGAAAGTTTGTTGATGCATTTTAACAGCTGGAAACGTGGAGAAGCCGGTTCCATGGGATCTCTCTGCAGGCTGCAGTCTGGGAGCGACTAGATTAGCTCACCTCTCCTGTAGCCTCCCACGATGTTCCTTTATCTCTGGCTTTAGCAGGCCATAAGGAATGGAGCTGGTTGTGATTTTCTGTGTCAGGCTGAGTGCTGCAGGACACCTGCAGGATTCCTCTCTCTCATGTGCAGCATTGTTTGACAGCCTACACTCAGCGCCTTGTTTGCTGCACGCAAAGAGCAGCGCAGGGATTCGGGCTTTTGCCTCTGTTCGCAGTAAGTCTGCTCTTTGCTTTGCAACAGATGTTTACATTTGGAAAAGGCAATAGGAGAATCCTGGTATGAGCACAGGATTGCAAACAGCCCCAAGGTCAGCCCAGAGTGAAAAGGGAACGGGCCTAACATGTTCTCTTCTATTTAGGTTCTTATACCACCCTCATCACCACAGGATCTGGGCACCTTCCAGCCATGCATTAAGCACGGTGATTAACATCTGTCATGCGTTTGTTCTCTCCTCCTCTCCGCAGGGGCAGAAGTGTGTGCAGCGGAGTGTTTTGTTGTGGATTTTTTTTTGGTAATCACACACACACAGGCGCCAATTTTTGTTGGCGTCGGTGGGTGCTCGCGCCCCCCCTACCCCGACTCCGTCCCCTCACTGTCCCTATTTGACCCCTCCCCAAAACCCCACCCCGGTCCCGCCACTTCCCGGAGCCTGCCCTATTCCTCCTCCTCTCTCCCAGCGCTTGCGCCGCGAAACAACTGTTTCGCGGCACAAGTGCTGGGAAGGAGTGGGGAGAAGCAGGACGCGGCAGCGCGTTCAGGGGAGGAGGCAGAGGCAGCGGTGAGCTGGGGCGGGGAGCTGCCGGTGGGTGCAGAGGACCCACCAATTTTTCCTTGTGGGTGCTCCAGCCCCAGAGTACCCACTGAGTCGGCGCCTATACGCACACGCCCACACACACACACACACACACTCGGTGCAGAAGGTGGGGAGGTTTGTGATGGTCATTAGCTCCAGGGGGAGTTCATTGCATGTCTACACAGCAATGTAAGCCCAGGGGCAGTGGGACTTGGGTCAGCTCACCTGTGTCAGGGAACCCTGGTCTTGACTGTCTACACCGCATTTTAATCCTAGGCTAGGGATGGTCTCATCTGTGGTCAAACCAAGTGCTCTGGCAGCCATACTGTGGTGCACAGGCCCAAGTCAAAGGAAACGTATTCCAAAGTTCTAGCACTCCCACCACCTACCAGTGTTGACACTCTAGCCCAGGGGCGGGCAAACTACGGTCCGTGGGCCGGACCCAGCCCGCCAGCCATTTTAAGACGGCCCTTGAGCTCCTGCTGGGGAATGGGGTCTGGGGCTTGCCCCACTCCTGCGCTCCAGCTGGGGAGCAGGGTTGGGGGCCGCTCCACGCGGCTCCCAGAAGCAGCAGCATGCCCCTCCTCTGGCTCCTACATGTAGGGGCAGCCAGGGAACTCTGCTCTACACGCTGCCCCCGCCCCAAGCGCCGCCCCTACAGCTCCCATTGGCCGGGAACCGCAGCCAAGGGGAGCTGCAGGGGCGGTGCCTGCAGATGGGGCAGCATGGAGAGCTGCCTGGCTGTGCCTCTGCATAGGAGCCGGGAAAGGGACATGCCATTGCTTCCGGAAGCCGCTTCAGTTAAGAGCTGGCTGGAGCCTGCACCCCTGAGCCTCTCCCCATGCCCCAACCCCCTGCCCTGATCCTACTGCCACCCTCTGAACCCCTTGATCCCAGCCCGGAGCATCCTCTAGCACCCCAAATCCCTCATCCCCAACCCCACCCCAGAGCCTGCACCCCCAGCCAGAGCCTGCATCCCTTTCCGCACCCCAACTCTCTTCCCCATCCCTGATCCCCCTCCCACCCTCTGAACCTCAAACTCCCACCCTCCCTCAGTCCCAGCCAAGAGCACCCTCTTACACCTCAAACTCCTCATCCCCAGCTGTAACGAAGTGGGAAAGTTCTTAATGTTCTCTCTGAATACTGTGTGGGTGCCTCAGTTTCCCCTAGGCATTTCTTAAGTATCTAGGTGGTGGGATAAGGGTGTGATTGTTGCAGAGCCCTCGAGGGCCAGTGTGATGGCGTCTGCACAGAGAATGGCCAACACTCTGTCTCCGGGCAACTGATGACCTTCCTCTGCAAAGATGCCAACTGAAGGTGTTCGAAAACAAAGAGATCAGGTGACCTCCTGGCCCAGGAAAGAGACAAAGGCCAGAGGAGTGGCCAGAGAGTTTCAGTTTTGAGCTGGCTGGGGAAATGGAGGGAGGCCCAGGTGGGGCTCTGGTCTCCTTGGCCCCAAGATGGACCTGACTGAGGGGTCCTTTTTTCCATACCTACAAGCTCTGTTTTAGACTGTGTTCCTGTCGTCTAATAAACCTTCTGCTCTCCTGGCTAGCTGAGAGTCACGTCTGACTGCGGAATTGGGGTGCAGGGCCCTCTGGCTTCCCCAGGACCCCGCCTGGGCGGACTCACTGTGGGAAGCGCACGGTGTGAGAAGGGGATGCTGAGTGCTCTGAGGTCAGACCCAGGAAGGTCGAAGCTGTGTAAGGTGTGAGCTTCTTGCCCTGGAGACAGTCTGCTCACAGAGAGGAGGCTCCCCCAGTGTCCTGCCTAGCTTCGTATGGAGTAGTTCCAGAGCATCGCTCTGTGACTCCGTGACACCAGCCCCACCCCAGAATCTGTACCCCCAGCCAGAGCCTTCACCCCCCGCCCCACACACTCTACTCCCCAGCCCGGAGCCCCCTCCCACACCTTGAACTCCTCATTTCTGGCCCCACCCTAGAGCCCTCACCCCCTCCCACACCCCAGCCCCAATTTTGTGAGCATTCATGGCCCGCCATACAATCTCTATTCCCAGATGTGGCCCTCGGGCCAAAGAGTTTGTCCTAGAGCAGGAGTGGGCATGGTGCCTGGGGGAAAACTCTACTGCCCACCCTGTTTCCTAACTGTGCCGATGCTACGGATGGACTCAGGCACCCATGAGGCGCATTAGGACTCAAACCATATAATGCCTCCTTTGGGGGCCGTCTCCGTAGACCGACGGCAGGTTGAGAAGGCTTATACTGAACAGCCGTCTAATGTGAGAGCCGGGCTCTCCAGCTCTAGGCCGGAAAATGCCCCTGTGCACCTGTTCTGAGGAGAAGGGCCGTCAAACTGTCACAGTGAAACTCTGCCATTCTTCATTTGTAACTGGGTTGTTCAATGAAGGGGTTTGGGTTGGTTGATTTTTTATTTATTTTTGTCTGTTGTGAAGTTTGACATAAAATGTAGGCTCCAAGTGTGAAGTGGCGCAGTGTGGCTCCAGGGCTGGGCGTGCTGCATGCTGGTGCCTGCCCTGCAAGAGGACAGGAACAGGGAGCATCTCGGCCAGGCAGCAATGGCGCATGTGGCCGCTGCACTGGCTGCCGGCAGCGCTGCTTGTCTGCTGCCGGGAACTCTGGGGTACATCTAGAGGACTTCTGGGACCTGAGTCAAGCCAGGGCCACGTGCACGCAGGAAAGCAATAGGGCCCAGACCCTAGGACCCAGCGCAACACAGGCTTGGGCCCTCCAGCCCTGCAGGTTCCTGGGAGCCTGGCTCCGAGCCCTAGGTTAGGGCATTTGCAGTGTGGACACAAGGTGGGTTTGGCTTGAGTCTGGGCTCACGCTGCTGTGTAGAATTACCCTAAACTCCGTCTCTTAGACATGGCCAATTCCCCTGCTTGTCTAGCGTCCTGTCTCTGACAGGGGTCAGAACCGGATGCTTCAGAGGAAGGTGCAAGACACCCCTACCCCTTGGGGAAGTTCATCCCTAACACCCTGTGAAGGATCGCAGATCTTGCATCCATGCCTACGGGCCCCCAGGGTGGATGTCATGGCCCAAGTCCTGCCAACAGCTCACCAGAGTAACTGCTGCTTCCGGGAGCTGCTTGAGGTAAGCGCCGACTGGAGCCTACACCCCTGAGCCTCTCCCCATGCCCCTGCCCCAGTCCTGATCCCCCTCCCATCCTCTGAACCCCTTGATCCCAGCCCAGAGCACCCTCCTACACCCCAAAACTCCTCATCCCCAGAGCCTGCACCCCCAGCCAGAGCCCCCCGGTGCCCCAATCTCCTGCTCCAGCCCAGAGCCCCCTCCCATACCCTGAACTCATTTCTGGCCCCACCCCAGAGCCCGCACCCCCAGCCAGAGCCCACACCCCCTCCCACACCCCAACCCCAATTTCATGAGCTTTCATGGCCCGCCATATAATTTCCACACCCAGATGTGGCCCTTAGGGCAAAAAGCTTGCCCACCCCTAATCTAAGACATGAAATCACAAACATCTGTCCCAAAAAGCTAAGTTTGCTGTAATCTGTTTAAAGCAAAACTGCTGGGAATTTGGCAAGCTGTTGGCATATAGACTTAAGCAAAAAGCGAACAGAAAGAAGATTGCTACCATGACAAATAGCAACAATAAGTTATATACAACACAGTCAGATATTCAAAGAATTTCAACAGTTTTATGTAGCTGATGAGGGAAGATAGTCCACTAGAAAGTTATCTAGGTTGTCTCTGCCACAGATCTCGGACTCTCAAAAGGAACTTTTAGATGCTTCTCTAGAAATCACAGAACTGACTCAGGCTATAACAGAAATAAAGGGTGGAAAGATTCCTGGTGCAGATGGGTTCCCAACTGAATTTTACAAAATGTTATCTGAAATTTTAACACCTAGATTATTGAATATGTTCAGTGAGGCCCAGGATGAGCTAACCCTCCCACCTACTCTTAAAGGAGCTGTAATTTCTGTTATTCCTAACCTGGGAAAGACCTTGAACTATATAGTAATTACAGGCCAATTTCTTTAATCAATTGTAATGCTAAAATTTTAGCTGAAGTTCTTGCTGTATGAGAGAACTTTGTCCAATCCCATATTATACACATAAATCAGGTAGGTTTACTTTATAATAGACAAGGCTCAGATAATTTGCATCAACTGATTGATATTATTGCCCTTAGGTGTCATTTCTTTACACACTGTAAAGGCCTTTGACTGCATAGTCTGGGACTGTCTTTTTCCTGTGTTAGCAAAATTTGGATTTGGTGACCCATGTATTGCTTGGATGAATCTTTTATATTCTATCCCAATTTCTAGGGTAGTTACCAATGGTATTATTTCTACCCCATTTCCATTACAGAATGATACGAGGCATGGCTACCCCCTTCCTCCTCTGTTTGATTTAGCTCTAAAACCTTTAGCCATTGCCATCCGAGCTAGTTAATATATTCACGGGATCAAGGTGGTCCGAAAAGAGCACAAAATTATGCTCTGTGGATGATGCTCTTGTATTTGTGTCTAAGCCTGAGGTTACCATCACTAACCTTCTAACCACTATTAATAAATCTGGATTCCTCAGGATATCAAATTAATTGGGGGAAAATCAGAAATCTTAGGCATTAACAAATATGCCCACAAAGGCCTTTCCTCAAATTGGGAATTTCAAGGGCAATCATCTTATATGAAATATTTAAGAATACCAATTCTCAAAACTATTCAGGACATTCCTAAGATAAATACAGATCCAATTAATGCCCAAGTGGCTGACAATTTGGGGAGATAGAGTGTGTTAACCCTCAGTTTGTTTATTGGATAAAATTAATATACCGACAATGAATGTCCTTCCCAGAATTTTGTTATGTCCTGTGGGGGCTCCCTATTTCTATTCCTCAAACTCATTTTAAAAAAATTCAATAATATTTTCAGAATGTTCCTTAGGAGTGCAGGTAAGAAACCTAGACTGGTTCTGAACAAATTACAGCTCCCCCTGTCTCTGGGAGGATTTCATTTTCCCAACTTGGAAAATTATCATATCTCCTTTTTGTTAAGCCCGACATCTTGGTGGCTGTTAGATATGACCCCACAGACCCCACCTTGGGTTCAGACTGAACAAGAATTAGTATACTCTCTCCCACTTTCAGGCATTGTAGGATCACATTATTATAGATTTGATGGCTCCAGAGCTCCCACAATAGCATTTGTGAGGCAAGCTTGGTCAAATTTAGCTAAAAAAATTCTGCTTCCATCCATTTTTCCATGTAGATGTGGTCCCCTGGAGCAATCCTATCCTTAAAATCAGCAGCAAAACTTTAATGTGGAGGGACTGGATGGCCACAGGAATTATGACTGTGTCACAGCTAACTAACAAGGATAAATTTAAACCACTTGTAGACCTTCAACAACAATTTGGCATGCCCTGCTCTGGACCATGGAAATATCTTCAGTTAAAGCATTGACTTCTACATGTATTTGCACTGGATGCATTGAGAGCTCCAGAACGTTTATTATTTTGAAGGAAATGTCCTGGATTTTCTCAGCCAGTAGTATCCTTTTATTATTGTCTGGTCCAAAGAACTCTGCCAAAGATTGCGAACTTTCTACTGAAATTTGGGACTGAAATTTGGATACACAGCTATCTCTGGCCCAGTGGAATACAATTTTATCTAATGTTTAAAAAGCAACTATAGACCTGAGACTACAGCTCATTCACCAAAAGACACACTTTTTTGAATATAGTTGTCCCCATATAGGCTAATGGTAATGGGTCTCATAAATACTGACCACTGTTGGAAATATAATTCCCTTGGTGTTACATTAGCTCATATGTTTTGGGAGTGCCCCTGTATAAAGAATTTCTGGTATGAGGTGGGTCAAAGGACCAATTTGATATTGTATGCTAAACTGGAGCCCTCCCACTTAAGTTTCATTCTTGTATATATTCTGGATAGCTGGAGATTACCTGGTAACAAGGCAGCATGGTTCCAATGTGCATCTTTGATTGCTAAAAAGTTAATCCTGCAAAAATGGTCAATCCCCACCAAATAGTGATGCCTGGCTCAGTGATACAGCTGACCTTGCAGCTAATGAACAACTGGCATTCTACAGAAGGGGTATGCCTGAAAAATTCAAAACAATTTGGAATGACTCTTTAAGAGGTCTATGATTAATGTATACTCTGAAGAAAGATATCTTACTTCACTGCTTTTATCCTACTGTCTTTACTTTTGTATTATGTTGAATCTGGTGTTTTGGTATATTTGTTGTATTTGAAAAATGAATACAAAGTTATAAACAAAAACAAACCAACAAGATGGTTCTCATTGCCTGGATGAAAATCTACAGGCAGGTTCCTGGGAGAAGACCATGGATGAGATGTGCCAAGGTGAGAAACGTGATCAAACAGGTCATGAACCACCAGTTCTTTACCAAAAAGGACTCCAGTTATTCCTACAGGAGTCAGTCCTGTCTGTATCTATTATGGATAGTTTAACAATTATCTGGAGTCCAGGTATCTGTTCTGAGCTCACGTGCGCTGCACAGTCCTTATCAACTTTCATGATCTGACCACCACATGGAGCAGTGAGGAGGACCTCAGAGACACTTCATTTCTAGGGAGCCCTGGGGATTTTCTTCCCAGGCCCTATACAGAAGTATTTCATTTCTATTCTAGTCTCTGCCATCAAGACATGAAGCCCTATTTGCTTCAAGGACTTTTCATAGATTCATAGAATCCATGGCCAGAAGGGACCATTGTGATCATCTAGTCTGATCTCCTGTATAACACAGGCCAGAGAATTGCGCCAAAATAATTCCTAGCAAGACAAATATCCAATCTTGATTTAAACATTCTCAATAATGGAGAATCCACCACGAGTCTTGGTAAATTGTACCAATGGTTAATCACCATCGCTGCTAACTGTTTATGCCTTATTTCCAGTCTGAATATGTCTAGCTTCAATTTCCAGCCACTTAAATGCTCTGTCCCCAGATTGGTGATGCATGCAAGATATAAAACACAGTTGCTGGAATACATACAATTAAGGACTATTCCACTAAGGTGACAGACCCATATGTAAGCCATACATCATCAAGATGTTCTTTGGGGAGGGATCTCATCTTTTCTTTTCAGACCCCACTTACAGTCCTACAGAATCTCTTCACCCAAACAACTGTAATGTATTATTTTCCCTTCTACAGGACGTGGTTCTATTTTCATGTCTGCTGCTGACTCGCTGCATGACCTGGGTCAAACTGTTCTCTCTCTCTGTGTGCTTGTTTTCCCATCTGTACAATAGGGATAAGGACCGGCACTGATGTAGCCTCGCTGTTGTTAGTGCATTCGATCCCACAGCTCTCATAGCTCTTTACAAACATGAAGGCTTTAAGTCTCATTAAATCTTTGTGAAGTAAGCCATTGTTTTCTCCCCATTTTACAGACAGGGAAATTGAGGCACAGAGCAAGTTTCACAACATGTTTATGGCAGAGCCAAAGCTAGAACCCAGATCACCCAGTCCGACACATTAGCCACAAAGCCAGTTTTGTCCCTGCTTTTGTCAGTGGGAACATTCCCTAGTGTTTGATATTCTGTGGGGCCACATTTCTTAGGGACACCGGCAAGGGGCATTTTTGTTTTGGTTGCTACTCTTCAGCAGACCTTTTATTTCCATACTGCAAGATCCCTGCTGCGCTGGTGATCACCGTGTGCGCGATGGCACGTCTACCTTGGGAGAGACGCGCGGTGCAGACAGGCACAGTGAAGCAGCCAGTCTGGGTACCAATTTATACAGAAGCCCAACTTCAAAAGAAACACACACCAGAACATTTGGACTAAAAGCTCTAGAATCTCAGCGGTGCAGCTCTCGCCATCACAGAGCCACAAGCCTTCTCAGGGGGGCGGCACAACTGCTCGGAAAGCCAAGGTGTGCAAAGAGGAGAGGGACAAATTAAGGGAGGGGGCAGCTGCACTCTAGACAGAATCATCTTTTCACAGGCGGAGTCACAAAAGCAGCATTGTCTGGTGGCTAGAGCAGGAGCCTGGGGGTCAGGACTCCTGCGCTAGTTCCCTTTCTGCCCATAACCTTGGGCAAGTTAGCCACATGGAGGACAAGTATCTCCCCCCTGTAAAATGGGGCAGGGAGGCTTTGTAAAGCACTGGACCATCAGAGAGAGGAGCCATAGAAGCAGACCGTTGTGTTTAAAAACAAAAAGGAAGGTGTAGGCAGGGCCAAATCCTGCGAGGCTGGGCCATGGGCGCCTCTGCAGAAGGATTGCAGGAATTCCCCAGAATCCCCCTGCCTTATGGGGAGCTGGGCCCTCCCCGGCTGTGGCTAGAGGTGGACTGGAACCAGAAAGGTTTCAGAGTAACAGCCGTGTTGGGGACACTGGGCATGACTACTAGGTAACTCGAGGGGATGGAAGACCACGAGTGTCGATGAAGCCCCCTCGCACTAGGCCCAAGTATCCTTGCCCCCCCCCCCGCCTGGAGGCGCACACAGCAGTTATGCTGAGGATCTGCAACAATATGTTGCAGAGTCAGACTGCCTGAAACTAAACAAGGCCAAACAGGGCAGATATGGAAGAACAATGCTGAATAAAGCAGCTTTATGTATAGTTTAACAAATGATACAAAAAACAAGGAAACTAGCTGGGAACTGGATTGGCCGGCTATATGGATACTTAGGGCAGCTTGCTATTGGTAAGTATGCTGAAGAAAGGATGTATAAAAGCCTGTGTAACTTTCTGCTCTGCTTTCCACAGTATGCATCTGATGAAGTGAGCTGTAGCTCACGAAAGCTCATGCTCAAATAAATTGGTTAGTCTCTAAGGTGCCACAAGTCCTCCTTTTCTTTTTGCGAATACAGACTAACACGGCTGCTACTCTGAAACCTTTCTGCTCTGTGTACAGGATTTGAGATTCTAATCTCCCTGTACCTTTTTGAAGCTTCAAATAAACTTTTCTGCTTCTCCACCCCGTTGCGATTATTGGGTGAAGCATACTGGGTAGCGAACCCCCCCCGCCACCGCTGTTGCTCGCCTCTGGCACTGTGTGCTGGCAACAGCCGTGTTAGTCTGTATTCGCAGGAAGAAAAGGAGGACTTGTGGCACCTTAGAGACTAACCAATTTATTTGAGCATGAGCTTTCGTGAGCTACAAATAAATTGGTTAGTCTCTAAGGTGCCACAAGTCCTCCTTTTCTTGGAACCAGAAAGAGAGCACAGTGGGGAGTGGCACAGGGAAAGATAGCTCAGTGACTGAGCCCAGCTGCTTAGACACCTGCTGAAGCAGATGCAATCAACAGGCTCCTAGCCTAGGTCTGAACTGGCTGCAGTCTTTGACCCGAAACTCCTCTGCAGGGCGGGACAGTGGGCGTTAAAACAGGCTAGTTTTACTGGCATCAGGGAGGCAATCAGAGCCGTCCTGAATTCTCCACCCTGCTACATTGCCCAAGGTGAGGAGCAGTTTCTATTGCCCCTAGCCCCAGCTCTCTCCTTTATTGGCTGCCCAGCACAGGGAGTTCTGAGAGGCCTAGTGCAAAGATAAACCGAGTGGTTTTGAGGAAGGGAGGCCCAGAGGGGAACACACATGCAGTCCCCAGGAAAGGGCTCTCTACTATCACTGCACATGGGAGTGTCCAAGTGGGGGAATTCAGAAGAGGCGACAGCCAGATTGCTAGCTCTAGTAAGCGCACGTTTACCTCAAAGCACTACCCCTTACTAATGACCTGCAGCCCCCTCCACTAGTCCAGCCTTGGCCTCCCCACCCCCACTGCTCTGCCAGGGCCCTTGGGAAAGGATCTGCAGCCCCTCCCCTGCAATTCCCCTTGATCCTCCCCACTTTTGCACTCTGAGGAGCAAGATTACAGGAGCAATTCAAGTGCCTGCACGGGTTTGCTTCTGCCTTGATGGAATTTTGCTCCACCCTTGGGGCACTTAAACACTAGCCTAGCTGTGGTGGGTGTGCCCATGCTGAGCGAGAGAAGACACCCAATCAAACAGCCAGAGAAGCTGGTTTGGCAGGTTTCATTGCAGAAACCACCCCCACACTCTCAGCCTGCTAAATCAAGCAGTATCTCGAAAACACTGACCATAGCCCTAGCCTGGCTGGGGGGCTGGAACAGTTTGTACAGTGAGGGTGCTGAGAGCTACTGAACCAATCTGTAAACCCTGTATGTGATGGAACCACTTCAAGCCAGGGCAGCTCCCCTTCCCCGGCCGCCCTAGTTCCAGCACCTATGAGCCTGACTCCCATTGCAGCCCATGGCACAGGGCTACTACAGAAGGAAGGAGACAGCAACAGCCCAGTATTTTGTCATTGTGCTTTAAGCACCGACTGAGCACAGACCCTGACAGCTCACCGTGTAAACAACCACAGTTGTGGGGAAACTAGAGGCAGGGAGGGTCTGGTCTAAGAGCGTCTCTTAAAATCCAGGTTTCAGAGTAACAGCCGTGTTAGTCTGTATTCGCAAAAAGAAAAGGAGTACTTGTGGCACCTTAGAGACTAACCAATTTATTAGAGATGCCTTTCCCACCAGTTTCTGAGTCAGGCCCTAGCAATCCAGGAGGGCTCCACAGGAATGATGTGATTGCAGTCTTAGGCTGGGAGCTCTGAGGCAGGGAGCTTGGCCCCTGGTTTGTATATACCGCACTGGGCGCACTACAAATAGCGGTTTTGTCTTTTCCTTTCCTTTCCTACTGCCCAGCAGAGATGTGGCTGAACAAACATGCAAGGACACAAAAGCTTTTAGGACTTTTCCCCAGGGCTTAAATTCAGATCAGGTCCCATCTGTGCTACAGATGGAAACAGTGGTATAATCAGACCCTCTGACTTAGTTTTATTTGCAGCGTAGATTTGGCCCCGAGAGTGTATCCTGTCACATATGCAGATTTGGCTCTAAGTTACACTTGTATAAATCCAGAGTAACTACATAAAGCTGCCTAGAATTTCTTAAAACTTGTTTTTCATCAAAGCGCCTTTGTTGTCTGCAGTTCACCTACTTATGCCTCACTCTGCTCAGCAACATGCTTCAGGGTCATCAGAGAGACTGTTTACATCCAAGCAAGCTACTTTGTGGCTACAGCAAAGAGCTGTTTGCTTCGCTGCCGGGTGCAGGGGAGGGCCCCTGAGACACACCAGTGTGATGGAGTTTAGATGAGTGAAATCAGTCAGGCTTTGGGGAAGTTAGCCTAACACTTCAGAGCTCATATTTGAAATGAAATGCTGGGGAGTTTAATTGATTTTAACTTTCTGTTTCCAGGCGCTAGGCTCAGCTCTGTGTTAAAGTCACTGGCCATAGCAAATCATGTAGAGCTGACAAGAGTGAAAGGTGTTAGGATATAGATATTCAGGCCTGTCTATAAAGGCCTATACTCTAAGAATTTAGGTGTATTCTTATCACTTAGCTAGTTCTAGAGGTATAAAAGAAAGAATCAAAATCACTGTCTGCTGGTATAAGGGCCTTCTCTTACTGTGACAGTCTGAGGCCCTGTTCTCAGGCTAAGGCCTTTGGCTAAACAGCAGAGGCTGCCATAAGCTGGGAAGCGACCGGTCACATCCTCACGTTCCAAACTAGTCATATTGAAATAAGGTGCTATTGGGCTGTTAGGATACAATCCTGTCCTGATAGTGCCTTTCGCCTCCAGAGAAAGGGAAGTGCCTAGAAAATGCAAAAGGAAACTTAGTTTGATAGCATCCTGTCTGGCAAGAACTCACTTATCAATAGCTGGGATGTGAAATACTCACTTCTGTATTGTTTTGTCATTATAGTTCCCACTTTGCTATTTGTTTATTGGCATGGTCTCTGTCTGGTTCTGTGATTGTTTCTGTCTGCTGTATAATTAATTTTGCTGGGTGTAAACTAATTAAGGTGGTGGGATATAATTGGTTAAATAATCATGTTACAATATGTTAAGATTGGTTAGTTAAATTTCAGTAAAATGATTGGTTAAGGTATAGCTAAGCTGAACTCAAGTTTTACTATATAGTCTGTAATCAATCAGGAAGTAAGGGGGGGGATTGGAATTATGTTTTGCTAAGGGGCGGAAATGGGAACAGGGACACAGGTGTAAGGCTCTGTGGTGTCAGAGCTGGGAAGGGGGACACTAAGGAAGGAAATGGGAATCATGCTTGCTGGAAGATCACCCCAATAAACATCGAATTGTTTGCACCTTTGGACTTCGGGTATCATTGCTCTCTGTTCATGCGAGAAGGACCAGGGAAGTAAGCGGGTGAAGGAATAAGCCCCCTAACAGTGAGTTTCCTTTACAAAATTGCCATTAGAGATGGGTTCCAACTGCAAAATTCAGTTCTAGAGCTGCCCTCCCTCAGTTTAGCACTTGAAGGCTGATTCTTTAAGAAGCACCTATAAAAGTAAATAGGAATTTTTTAACATTGCTCCCTCATTCCAGGGGAGCTTTAAGTACTTCTGGACACATCCGTCCCTTGGAAACACTACAGCAGGGTCTGAAAGGCCCTTCTATTGCCTCTCCTGGCTTCCAGGGAGGTGTGCAGACAAAATGGGTCAGACCGTACTTTTTCCAGCTCAAAAAGTACATTGTTTTTCAGCTGTGGGCTAGCATCGAGGGATTCCCTCTCCCTCCACCACAACCCAGTTAAATCAAAGCCACAGTTTCACCGTATTAAACACTCACCTTTGGGGAGTGGGAGGTGTTTGCTCCTCAGCAACAGAGAAAGTCACTGGGATTCAGCCACACATAGAGACGACTCCCTGGTGCTCCCCTACCAGGAAGAAGACAACTCTCCACTCCCCAGGTAGAGCCTCCTTGAAATATGCAGCAGCCGCTTTCATTTCAGGGCGGCTCGCTTAACCCTTTGTGGGCCACACGCTGGAAGGCAAACAGAGGGTGGAAAAAAAAGAAAAGGAGGACTTGTGGCACCTTAGAGACTAACCAATTTATTAGAGCATAAGCTTTCGTGAGCTACAGCTCACTTCCTCAGATGCATCTCATCTCAGCTGTAGCTCACGAAAGCTTATGCTCTAATAAATTGGTTAGTCTCTAAGGTGCCACAAGTCCTCCTTTTCTTTTTGCGAATACAGACTAACACGGCTGTTACTCTGAAACCGGAAAAAAAAGGTAACTTTGGGGAACTGGAACTTGGGCAATTAACCCTTTGGGAAACAGGACTTGGGCAATTATGCTGGCAATTAAACATACAGGAAGACTGAGAGCAGGCCAGAAAATACTCCTTATACCTGGGGGAACCCTAAAAAATTAATAGGTAGGAGAGACAAGTCTCTGTATTGCAAGGGGATGGGGCTGATCTAAAACAGCCTTGCACATTTCTTTCTCACCCTCCCCTGCTCACCTGGGAGGGGTGTTTCTTCCTTAGCATCTCCCTAGCAAGGACAGGTGAGGGGCTGGGTGCTTGGGCTGGGAAACTGGCATGGCATTTTTGCAAGGGGGATCAAACGGCTCTTTCCTCCCCAGCCTGCTATGACTCTGTGGTTTCGAGGCACCTTCCCACCTGCATTAGTACCACAAGCCTCTGGCCAAGATGCATCTCAGTCAGCCAGAGGAGTCCCTATTGAGCAATAAGAGTTGTCGTGTCCCCCCTCCCCCCCACATCCCCAGGGCTTTCTCTTCTGCAGCACCCTCAGCACCAGGGAGCAAAAAAGAGTGGGGCATTCTCTCCCCTGTGCTGACTAGCTGCTAGCTCCAATAACCACCTGCCCTGCATGCTCCATCCCTCATCTCCCCTACCCGTTTCTATGGCCCCGCTCCCTCCCTTGTCTCCTCATCTAGCAAATCTCCCTGCACCCATGAAAGTCCTTCTGAAGGATTAAACAAAACATGCAGCACTCAGTGACATTTACACCTGTTGCTCTGCTCGTCTGTTACCCCCCCTTCCCTCCTTGGGTCTGGTCTGTTTTGGATGGAAACTCTCCAGGGAAGGGACTCTCTAGTACTCTGTCTGGCCAGCGCCTGGCACAATGGAGCCCCATCCTCAACTGGCCCTTAGCTGCATAGGTGCTACCATAATACAAATAATAAAGAACAATAAGAATTGCCCTACTCCCCTCTCCCTGGGGCCAATGCAGAACAATATCGCTAAGTCACGGGGCTGGGCTGCTGGTTTTTCTTCACTGAATTCAGTAGAGCAGTGCTTGCCTGCACCAGTGTGGAATTTGGTCCATTTGCCACCCCCAACCAGGCCAACAGTCCAAGTCCTGCTGTGTGTCCCTAGGACTGTGGTCAATGTTTGATGTTATAGAGGAGGGCATAAAAGTCACCTTAGACAGCAGCCTGATTGCGCAATGCTGAACAAGGAGAAAAAATTCTTCCCTAACGTCAGCAGTGATCGGCTTCGTTCCATCCCAGCGCATGAGACAGGATTACGCTATAGTCTTAGCCTGCAGGGCCACCAATTTCATCCCTGCTCGTGGAACTGTCCATCTCTTTGTTTGCTATCAAGCACAGTCTAGTGGTGTGAACACAAAACAAGGAGGGAGGAACGTCTCAGCTCTAATCACATCTCCGACTGGATTCTCTCTGGGGACCAAGGCCCGAAAGTTCCTCTATAGCTCAGCTTCCTGGGCTGTGAAACGGAGATAACGATATTTTTTTCTCTGATGCGGGGTTGTGACGATTCCTTGGTCAATGTCTGCATAGCACTTTGAATGATACGGAAGGCTAAATATTCTCACTAGCTACAGTGTTTGACTCCACATTATGCAGCTGCACAGGTGTTGTCTTGGGAATCAGGTTTCCATTGCTTTGAGAATAATGGGGAACTAAGGTGCTGTTTCCTTAAAGTACTGACCCTTCCAAATTACAGACCAACTGCCAATGGGCTTTTTCTCTCCCTCCTCAACCCACAGACCAGATCTCTTCTGAGCTGTAGATATCTCACTTAACCCATCTGATATTGGTAAGGGGCTATTTTTAAACAAGCAGATATCTCCTCCCTGGAGAGCCAAATAAAATTGAACAGTGGCAGAGGCAGTTCCACACTGCAAGTACATGGCTCTCCCAGTGAGGAATCTTTTGGCAGTCCCGGAGTAACAGGTAACTTCCACATGCCTTCCAAAATTAAACAAACACAGCTGAACACTGATCTAATAGATTAGGCATATCATGGTGACTGATATTTAGATGGCACTTTCCATCAGAGTATCTCAAAGCTCTTTATAAAAGTGAGTATGTATTATAATTCCCATTTTACACATGGAGAAACTGATGAACATATAGGTTAAGTGACCTGGCTACGGTCAAACAGCAAGTCAGTAGCAGAGTCAGGTCTCCTGATTCCCTTCATTCCCCAGACTATGCTGCAGCCCATGTCTCCCGATTCCCAGTGCATGAACCACTAAACTCCCTTCCTCCCTTAATCAAATCTGTATAATCAAAGAATAATTGAAGGCACAAGACCATAGGGGAGCTTTTCCCACCCAGGTGCCATATTGGCATGCTAGGTAATATTTACTTAGAAAAAGCTGGGGTGTTCCTGTTGTGGAATCTGTCTAGGGCCCTGATTCTGCAGACACTCACATGCTTAACTTTACTAGCACAAGTACTCCCACTGACATCCGTGGAACAACTAACCGCGGTGAAATCAAGCATGTGTATAAGTGTTTGTAGGATGGGGGCCTCGGTCTCTATAGAATAAGGCTGCACTACACCTTACTCTTCCTGGCCCCCAACTGTACATAAAGGTTTACAGTATACCCATCAAGGAATACAGGAGCTAATTAGGAAGTACTTAAAAGTTTTATGCTGCTTAGAAACTGATCAAGTGTGATGGGTGTTCACCAGTGGCGGATTAATGATTTTGCTACCCCTAGGCCCTGAAATAGACCACAGCTGAGGGGAATTCGGTAACCCTGGACTGATGCTGGAGACCAGCTGAGAAGGAATAGGCAGGGCTGGTACAAAGCCAGGAAGCTGGCAGCAGAAAAAGGCTGCAGAGGGAGCCTATAGCTGCTCTCTGGAGATTTGGTTGTATTTGGCTGAATGAGTGATGACAACATTGGCCTTTCAGGTGGTGTGTGTAGGTGTGAGGCCCAGGGCTGGCTCTGCTGTTTTTGCCACCGCAAGCTGTGAAAAAAACCTGTCGCCGCCGAATTGCGGCCGGCAGGAGAAAGAGAAGCTGCGGCCGGCGGAAGGGAGAAGCTGCCGCCCCTGAGGAAGTGAGCTGTAGCTCACGAAAGCTTATGCTCTAATAAATTGGTTAGTCTCTAAGGTGCCACAAGTACTCCTTTCCCTTTCTGACCGCCGCCCCGCGCACCTGCTTGGAACGCTGGTGCCTGGAGCCGGCCCTAGTGAGGCCATGCCTACGCTAAAGAGAAAAGGGGTATTTTTAATGTTAATATCCTGGTAAAGAAAAGGCAGTTGTAGTTTTAACAGGGCCTAGCAGGGCAAGATAAACCTATACCAGCTGTTACATTCACAGCATACGCACAGAGCTAGAAACAAAACAGAAATGCCCTTGCTGGAAGGTTGAACTTTATTTCCTAGAATCCAGAAATCTAATACGCACCAAGTAAATACAGAGCTAGTCAAAGCAGGCTGCTCCCTAAAGCAGAGGAGCACAACTCACCCCACTTTGCACCAGACTGGCTCTTTTGCAGACTCACTGCTGAGGAGCAGATTTGCACTCTTCTCTAGGAGCCCCCTCATCTGCAAGCAGGAGCAGGAAACCCCTTAGAATTTAAAGTGACAACTTATTTTAACAAGTTTTCAATACACCACACCAACTAGGGTGACCAGACGTCCTGATTTGATAGGGACAGGCCTGATTTTTGGGTCTTTTTCTTATATAGGCACCTACTACCCCCAATCCCTGTCCCGATTTTTCACATTTGCTGTCTGGTCACCCTAACACCAGCTAACACATTTAAACCACAACTGCCTTCCTAGTCTTCTCTAGGGTGTTGCCATTGGTTAACACCTGTTAAAAACACACCTTTCCCCCCTCTCATAATGAAGACAAGGCTGAGAGAAAATAAAATCAGAGGCCAGGGCAGATCTCTATACTAGATGGTGCCATTCTAAGTGGAAAAGAGGTGACCTGCCAGCAGCCTGCCATGAGTTATTGGGAAGTCCTGGGCTCATGAGAGTTGAAAACAGGACATAATGGGTTGGGGAGGCCAGTGCTTTCTCAGCCCAGTATCCTGAAAGGACAATACTGAAGGCACAACTCTAAGATAAATGGGTTATTATGAGGCAGGAGGGGATCGTTTCTTTGAAGAGCTTCTTTTAGATGAAGCATCTTCCACAGCTGATAGGATGTTTCATTTGTAACAAGCTGCTTTGGGATCCTCCTTCTTGTTAACAGGCGGAGTGCCCATCAATTAGATCGGCCAACTAAGCCTGGCACTGGCATCCTCGTGACTTCCTCACCCCTGGAGAGTACGTCATGTTGCCACCACAGAAAACAAACACTGGCAGCAGCATAGCCAGCTGGCAGCCTCCCAGCAACACAAGTGTTGTAAAGAGAGAAAAGGAAGGGAAAGAGACACACTCTCAAGGGGCCAACAGCCCTGGTGAAAGGGGGGATGGTTCTACTGACTTCAGTGGAGCTGAGCGCACTTACAGTTGGGCTGAATTGGACCCAATATTAGGGAGCTGCGGAGAGATGGAAAAGGCTGTTGGACCAGAAGGACCAATGACTGATTCACAGTTAAAGGGACCAGAGTCTATTTCAAATCTAGTCCACTGCAAACAGTAGCTGCGGGTTCTGACGGCTCCCTCTCCTGCCCCCTTTACAATCCCACCTGCCTGTTTTAGAAATGTTTCTCTTCCCCCCAGTTGCTGTACGGAAAAGCTCCCAATATCAAGAGGAAGTGACTGTCTCGGGGCGGGGACGGGGGGGGGACAGTGACACTGACGAGACACAAAGTACCGTCAAATGTACAAAGCATTAGTGTGGAACTGAGTCGAGTCACACAAACCCTGTGTGGTCCTGCCATGTCCCCACAGAAGAGGAGGCACTCCTGCACTGGGAGCAGAAGAGATTCCATGTAGGGTCTAGCCACGTCCCAGCATTTACAGGGAGGGGGAGGGTGGTGTATGCAGGTGCCTTTGCAAGGTCAGCGCATCCCCTACCATGCCCAGGCACCTGTGTGTGTGACACCATCTTCCTGCTGCCCTGTGCTGTCCGGCCACATTTTGTGAAATGGGAGTGGGACAGTCATCCCACAGGGTGACACTTCTGTTGCTTGGTAGCTAGGCCATGTCAGAGTGGTGCTTGAGGAGGAAGTGGGCATGCAGCTTTGCAGAAGCAGAGCACCCCTCATGGTGCCCTTACAGGGGAGGGCAGGAACTCACACTGCTCTTCTTCCGTTTGAGTCAAAACCACCAGAACAACGTAATATAAAGCTATATATCTACCTACTCCATCTTCTTATACTATACCCGCCATGAAATCAACCAGAGTCACCAAGGTCATAGCCAGACAACTCTAACTCTGCCCTCTGTGAAATACCATGAAAATCAGGATGCACCCATCTCCTGGATAAAAAACTTCCACACTGCCATATTGGAGGCTTCAGTGCAATGGGCTGGTCTGAGGATCTGCTCCTTTGGTCAAGCAGGGATTGGCTGTGATGCATGAGAAGTATTCTCCTTGAGAGGAGGGAGGGGTGATGTATTTCGTAATGTTCAACAGCAACTGCTTTGTCATCCCAGGTGAGACTCATACGTTGTATTTGGTTGAAAAAATTATTTTTTTTGAAGCAGAAAAGAATTTTATTTGCATAACACTTACAAAGAATCACCAAAAAGGAAAAAGCAAAACTATGCAACAAAACAAAAGCAATTGCAAGGTATAACACAGCAGCCTTCAGGAGGGAGAAGTGTTCAGGCTAGCCTGGGCCCAGAGCGGGGGGGGGCTTCCTCGACACTCATGGTCTTCCACCCTCCTGAGTTACCTGGTGGCCTAGAGCGGGGGGGCTTCCTCGACACTCGTGGTCTTCCACCCCCTCGAGTTACCTAGTGCCATGCCCAGTGTCACGATTATTCCTCTCCTGAGAGTGCCTGACAAGATGGGCACAGCTGCGGGATGGGCAGTTTGGGGGGGGAACATACACCCACGTGTGATAGGACCCCTCCTAAGTGACTGTGATGATGGTATCCACAGCGGCAATGGCTGGGTCTGGGGTCTCTTGCTCTTCCCCTCAATCAAAGGGTCAGACGGAGGGAACCGGACGGGGTCACCGAGCAGAGAACCTCGGACAGCGCCCACCGCTCCTCGAAGATGTCAAGGGAGTCGGTGGACGCCACCCAGAGGAACTCCGCCTGGATAAGTGAATGTACTGAGGATCGGAAAAAGGCCCTACAGTCGCAGGATGCTTCATTGGCCAACCTCTTCTCTCTGGTTTTATAGATGGCTGTTTTAGCTAGGGCTAGGAGGAGGTTAACCAGGAAATCCCACGACTTTGTGGGGCCACGGATGGGGAATGTGTAAATAAAAAGGTGAGGGGAAAAGTGCAGCCAAAGTTGAAGAAATGATGCCAACAACACAGAACTACTAGATCCTGTGTAAAAAGAAAAGGAGGACTTGTGGCACCTTAGAGACTAACCAATTTATTTGAGCATGAGCTTTCGTGAGCTACAGCTCACTTCATCAGATGTTTACCGTGGAAACTGCAGCAGACTTTATATACACACAGAAATCATGAAACAATACCTCCTCCCACCCCACTGTCCTGCTGGTAATAGCTTATCTAAAGTGATCAACAGGTGGGCCATTTCCAGCACAAATCCAGGTTTTCTCACCCTCCACCCCCCCACACAAATTCACTCTCCTGCTGGTGCTAGCCCATCCAAAGTGACAACTCTTTACATAATCAAGTCGGGCTATTTCCTGCATAGATCAAGGTTTTCTCACATCCCCCCCACCCCCATACACACACAAACTCACTCTCCTGCTGGTAATAGCTCATCTAAACTGACCATTCTCCAGGTTTAAATCCAAGTTAAACCAGAACATCTGGGGGGGGGGGGGGTAGGAAAAAACAAGAGGAAACAGGCTACCTTGCATAATGACTTAGCCACTCCCAGTCTCTATTTAAGCCTAAATTAATAGTATCCAATTTGCAAATGAATTCCAATTCAGCAGTTTCTCGCTGGAGTCTGGATTTGAAGTTTTTTTGTTTTAAGATAGCGACCTTCATGTCTGTGATTGCGTGACCAGAGAGATCACAGACATGAAGGTCGCTATCTTAAAACAAAAAAACTTCAAATCCAGACTCCAGCGAGAAACTGCTGAATTGGAATTCATTTGCAAATTGGATACTATTAATTTAGGCTTAAATAGAGACTGGGAGTGGCTAAGTCATTATGCAAGGTAGCCTGTTTCCTCTTGTTTTTTCCTACCCCCCCCCCCCAGATGTTCTGGTTTAACTTGGATTTAAACCTGGAGAATGGTCAGTTTAGATGAGCTATTACCAGCAGGAGAGTGAGTTTGTGTGTGTATGGGGGTGGGGGGGATGTGAGAAAACCTTGATCTATGCAGGAAATAGCCCGACTTGATTATGTAAAGAGTTGTCACTTTGGATGGGCTAGCACCAGCAGGAGAGTGAATTTGTGTGGGGGGGTGGAGGGTGAGAAAACCTGGATTTGTGCTGGAAATGGCCCACCTGTTGATCACTTTAGATAAGCTATTACCAGCAGGACAGTGGGGTGGGAGGAGGTATTGTTTCATGATTTCTGTGTGTATATAAAGTCTGCTGCAGTTTCCACGGTAAACATCTGATGAAGTGAGCTGTAGCTCACGAAAGCTCATGCTCAAATAAATTGGTTAGTCTCTAAGGTGCCACAAGTCCTCCTTTTCTTTTTGCGAATACAGACTAACACGGCTGTTCCTCTGAAATAGATCCTGTGTGTCAAGGCAACAGAGGAGGAGAACTCTACCACTAGGTGGTGCTGTTACATGAGCGAAAAAGAAGATGCCAACAACAACTGGTAATAATTGACTGTAAAGTTCTGGGCCTATGTGGGTTAAGAATAAAAGGGAGAGTGGGGAAGAGGATTGTTTTGGCTCAGTTCCCTAGGAGGGCAGGGTGTAGCCCAAAGGCCACTTTGGGTTTGTCTAGAATCTAGACTAGGATTTAAAGGTGCATTGTTAAAATGTGCTATCTAACCTGTTCTAGCTAACATATTAGAAGTGTAGCATAGGCAAGGTGGGTACATTTTAACACAGTGGTTCTCAGCCAGGGGTATGTGTAACCATGGGAATATGCAGAGGTCTTCCAGGGGTATGTCAAGTCATCTAGATATTTGCCTAGTTTTACAACAGGCTACATGAAAACCACTAGTGAAGTCAGTACAAACTAAAATTTCACAAAAAGAAAAACAAAGTAAAACTATTTCCCCATGTTTATTTCCCCACCCTCCACCCCTCACTGTTCCTCAGATGTTCCTG
Source organism: Lepidochelys kempii (assembly GCF_965140285.1). NCBI lineage: Eukaryota > Metazoa > Chordata > Testudines > Cheloniidae > Lepidochelys > Lepidochelys kempii. The sequence goes on from NC_136404.1 coordinate 6,387,502, forward strand.
TTAACTGCTGGAAATGGCCCACCTTGATTATCACTACAAAAGATCCCCTCCGTCCGTCCCCCCCCCCCCCCCCGGTAATAGCTCATCTTAAGTGATAACACCCATTTTTTCATGTTGTGTGTGTATATAAATCTCCTCACTGTATTTTCCACTGAATGCATCAGATGAAGTGAGCTGTAGCTCACAAAAGCTTATGCTCAAATAAATTGGTTAGTCTCTAAGGTGCCACTAGTACTCCTTTTCTTTTTGCGAATACAGACTAACACAGCTGCTACTCTGAAACCTAAAATTTCACAGACACTGACATGTTTATAAAAAGAAAAGGAGGACTTGTGGCACCTTAGAGACTAACCAATTTATTTGAGCATAAGCTTTCGTGAGCTACAGCTCACTTCATCGGATGCGTACTGTGGAAAGTATAGAAGATCTTTTTATACACACAAAGCATGAAAAAATGGGTGTTTACCACTACAAAAGGTTTTCACTCCCCCCCACCCCACTCTCCTGCTGGTAATAGCTTAGTTAGTTATAATAATAACTTAGGCTTGAATAGAGATTCGGAGTGGCTAAGTCATTATGCAAGGTAACCGATTTCCCCTTCTTTTTTTCCTACCCCCCAACCCCCCTCAGAGGTTCTTGTTAAACCCTGGATTTGTGCTGGATGGAAATGGCCCACCTTGATTATCATACACATTGTAAGGAGAGTGATCACTTTAGATAAGCTATTACCAACAGGAGAGTGGGTTTGGGGTGGGGAGAGAAAACCTGGATTTGTGCTGGAAATGGCCCAACTTGATTATCATACACATTGTAAGGAGAGTGATCACTTTAGATAAGCTATTACCAGCAGGAGAGTGGGGTGGGGGGAGTGAAAACCTTTTGTAGTGGTAAACACCCATTTTTTCATGCTTTGTGTGTATAAAAAGATCTTCTATACTTTCCACAGTACACATCTGATGAAGTGAGCTGTAGCTCACGAAAGCTTATGCTCAAGTAAATTGGTTAGTCTCTAAGGTACCACAAGTCCTCCTTTTCTTTTTGCGAATACAGACTAACACGGCTGTTACTCTGAAACCTGACATGTTTATAGCGCTCTATATACTATTCAGCAGTTCTCATTTTAATGGGGTCACCAAGGCCGGTCTTAGACTTGCTGGGGCCCAGGGCAGAAAGCCACACGGGGCTGAAGCCAAAGCCCAAGTTTTTAAGAGAGGTGAAATTTGGGGTACACAAGACAAATCAGGCTCCTGAAAGGGGTACAGTGGCCTGGAAAGGTTGAGAACCACTGTTTTAACACATGATAAACGGGTCAAATGGGTGGGAGCTTAGACTTTCGAGTGGTGTAACATGTTAATGTTTTTGCTGCCTTGTCTACACTAGGCTTTTCAGAGTGGGTTCTTTCGAACGTGGTCTGAGATCCCCCCTTGAAATCCAAAGCTAAAGTGTCTCTCGGGGCTAATTTCTTTGAAGAGCTCCTTTTAGACAACATAGCTTTCCTAAGGGATTGTTAGTGGCTCTTTAGAAACCAAACATCCTAACATCACCAATTAGATTGACCAAGCCAGCCTGACACCGGCATTTGCATGACTTCCTCACCCCGGTTCAGCCCTGATGTGAGGGGACAAACTTCTATTGACTGGAATACTGTTGCATTCACTTACACCATGGCTGAATTTTAAAGAATGTAGAGAAAAGAACTTTGGAACCTAAGGGTGTTGGTCACAGAGCTGCTGATTCAAATTGGAAGGGGGAGCATCAATTTCAAATCTAGTCAGTTTCAACTATGCTGTAAAATACTTGCAGGTTCCACAACTGCTCCTCACTGCCCCTCTTCCCCATCCATTTCCCAATCACATTTCCCTATTTGTGCAGATGCAAAGTGAGGTCTAATACTCCACTTGACTGCATTGCTCTGTTTGTATGTTGGTAATCCGATAACTTTACTGCATTGTTCTGTGTGCCGGTACTATGATAATTTTTGAATGCTGCATCCGATTAATGCTAAAATGTCTAGGAATGGTATCAATGGTCAGAAACCTGTTTATGGTGGTGAAAACTGGGGTGGGTGGGAAATGGGGCACACACAGAGCCCCTGCCATCTGGTTAACAGAGTGTCTGCTTTTACCACCTTTGTCTGTAGATCAAAGAGCCAGCTCATGGCAGAAATTAATGCCTTTCAGCATAACAACATCCCTCAGCTCTGATCTGGCCTGGTTTAAAATGTTGGCACCTTGAAAGCCTTCTCTCCCAGAAAGAACCAAAATAAGGAGAATGGAGGGGGGCATGGGACAATGGAGCAAAGATGGGAATGGGGGCACAGAGAATCCCTGGAAGGGGGAGGTAGAAAGAGGGGACACTGACATAGAGAGAAGGGGGAATACGGAGAGGCACAGAATGCTGCTGGAATGAGGGGGTGGGTGGGAGGGTTGCAAGGAGTCCCTGAAATAGAGGGGACTGGGAGGGTGGCACACAGGGTGCTCATGGGGGGAATGGAGGGATGCTGAGAACTCCTAGGGCGTGCAATGGACACGGCATGCACAGGCACAGAAGCGTGACCCTCTAGTTAAAAAGATTTTCCTCTCCTCTACTGCTGAATTAAAACCCCACACAAACAACAGCGGAAACTGACAGACTCTACCAGGGAGAGGAGGGGGTGACTGAAGTGCTGCTGATTCACATGTATTAGTCATTATCACATATATAACAGTAACATCAAGGGAGACCCCAGGATCAGGGCTTATTGTATTAGGCAATGTGCAGTCCAATGTGCGAAGCATCCAGGTGCTGCAAAGTCAAGCCATGGATGCCATGTCCCATTCTACCACATCCTGGCACAAGGGCAGTGGTGCCATCAGAGCAATGCCACATTCCATCCCGCAAGGTCCCAGCACGGGGCCCTGGTGCCATCGGGGGCGATGCCATGCCCCGTCCTGCTACGCCCCAGCATGGGGCCACGGGGGGATGCCACGCCCCGTCCTGCCACGTCCCAGCACAGGGTGACGGTGCCATCGGGGGCGATGCCACGCCCCAGCACGGGGCCATGGGACCATCGGGGGCGATGCCACGCCCCATCCTGCCACGTCTGAGCATGGGGGACGGTGCCATCGGGGTGATGCCACACCCCAGCACGGGGCCACAGGGCCACCGGGGGCAATGCCACGCCCCAGCACGGGGTTACCGGGGGCAATGCCATGCCCCCTCCTGCCACGCCCCAGCACGGGGCCATGGTGCCATCGGGGGCGATGCCACGTCCCCTCCTGCCACGCCCCAGCACGGGGCCACGGGGGCGATACCACGCCCCATCCTGCCACGCCCCAGCACGGGGCCACGGGGCCATTGGGGGTGATACCACGTCCCCTCCTGCCATGCCCCAGCACGGGGCCACGGGGGGCGATGCCACGTCCCCTCCTGCCACGCCCCAGCACGGGGCCACGGGGCCATTGGGGGCGATGCCACGCCCCATCCTGCCACGCCCCAGCATGGGGCCACGGGGGCGATACCACGTCCCCTCCTGCCACGCCCCAGCACGGGCCACGGGGGCGATACCACGTCCCCTCCTGCCACGCCCCAGCACGGGGCCACGGGGGCGATACCACGTCCCCTCCTGCCACGCCCCAGCACGGGGCCACGGGAGCAGTGGAGCCGGCCAGGCCGCTCGGCCAATGAGAGCCTCCCGCGGAAGGCGAGGCCGTGTTGCCGTGGTGACCCGCCCGGCCCCGCTCCCGGCTCCGTGGGCTTCCAAGGCCCAGTCCGGCTCTCCAGCCCCGCCCCCGCCGCCCCACATCGCCCAATGGGGGCCCCGTTTCTGTGCCCAGGGGCTCGCTACTTCCGCTTCCTGCGGGCTCTATGGTCTCCTTCCGCCGCCGGGGCCCGTAGGGCGCCTCTAGCCGCCGCGCTCCTGGCTCTATGGTCCGCGCGGCCCGGCGCGCTCCCCGCTCTCCTCCGCGTCCGCGTCCGCCTCGCTGCTGCCGTCGGCCGGGGCCGGAGCCGGGGCCGGGGGCGCTGCCGGGGCCTGCCCGCTCTGGGCGGCCATGGAGCTGGAGGTGCCGGACGGTGCGGAGAGCGCGGCCGAGGCCGGAGCCGTCAGCCCGGAGGCTGGATGGGGGGGGCCGGACTCGGCAGGAGGTGAACGGGCGGCGGATGCCGCGGGGTGGGGGGCTGAGACTCTCCCCACGGGGGCGCCCGGCGGGCACCCGTCCGGGCTGAGCGCCCCTCCCCTCCCCCCTCCCCCCCCCCGCACTGCCCCGGGGGGCGCCCGTCCGGGCTGAGCGCCCCTCCCCTCCCCCCTCCCCCCCCGCACTGCCCCGGGGGGCGCCCGTCCGGGCTGAGCGCCCCTCCCCTCCCCCCTCCCCCCCCGCACTGCCCCGGGGGGCGCCCGTCCGGGCTGAGCGCCCCTCCCCTCCCCCCTCCCCCCCCGCACTGCCCCGGGGGGCGCCCGTCCGGGCTGAGCGCCCCTCCCCTCCCCCCTCCCCCCCCGCACTGCCCCGGGGGGCGCCCGTCCGGGCTGAGCGCCCCTCCCCTCCCCCCTCCCCCCCCGCACTGCCCCGGGGGGCGCCCGTCCGGGCTGAGCGCCCCTCCCCTCCCCCCTCCCCCCCCGCACTGCCCCGGGGGGCGCCCGTCCGGGCTGAGCGCCTCCCCCCTCCCCCCCCCGCACTGCCCCGGGGGGCGCCCGTCCGGGCTGAGCGCCTCCCCCCTCCCCCCCCCGCACTGCCCCGGGGGGCGCCCGTCCGGGCTGAGCGCCCCTCCCCTCCCCCCTCCCCCCCCGCACTGCCCCGGGGGGCGCCCGTCCGGGCTGAGCGCCCCTCCCCTCCCCCCTCCCCCCCCGCACTGCCCCGGGGGGCGCCCGTCCGGGCTGAGCGCCCCTCCCCTCCCCCCCCGCCCGCACTGCCCCGGGGGGCGCCCGTCCGGGCTGAGCGCCCCTCCCCTCCCCCCCCCCCCGCACTGCCCCGGGGGGCGCCCGTCCGGGCTGAGCGCCCCCCCTACCCCAATAATGTTTCCTGGGCAAAATTCCTCCATGCATCGAGAGGAGGGATCGCTCAGTGGTTTGAGCATTGGCCTGCTAAACTCTGGGTTGTGAGTTCAATCCTTGAGGGGGCCATTTAGGGATATGGGGCAAAAATTGGGGACTGGCCCTGCTTTGAGCAGGGGGTTGGACTAGCTGACCTCCTGAGGTCCCTTCGAACTCTGATATTCTATGACTCTCTCCTGTGGGGGCCCCCTTCTAAGAAGCGAGCCTGGGGCTGCTCCGCTCTGCAGGGTGGCACTGCCCTGAGCCTGCCCTGCTGCTCACTCTTCAGGAGTCGGGAAGGGGGCAGCTTGGGGTGGGGAGCCCCTGGAGCTGGGCGCTCTGGGTGGTGAGGAAGACCCTGCAGCTCGGGCGGGGAGGGGCTGTGTGCGGGGAGGGGCATTAAAAGTAATGTACTAATGGCAGGGGCAATCTGGGCTGCCCGTGGGGCGGGAATAGTGCAGTGCAGCAGCTTGTGGAATGAGAGAGGTGGGAGCCCCATTGCTTAGCAGTAGGACATCAGGGGATGGTGCCTCGTCTACACAGGACTGAGCCTTGGCGAATAGGGCACAGTCTTTCGTTACTGAGATGAGCTAGATGGTACTGAATAGGCTTTCTCTGTCATCTCTCTTGAAAGGAGAGTGCTGGAATATCAGCAACATGCAGGGTCTTAGGGAAAAATTACCCTTCTTCTCCCAACCAAATACTAGGAGGCGACATCTGAGCAGACAAGAAGCCTATTGCTGCCTGGGTTTGTTGGCTTTTCTTAGCCCTCCTGTCCCTGTAATATCTGAGTAGCCTCACAGGCATTTTTGACGTTATCCTTGCAACATCCCTGCACGGTAGGGGAATGGTAAACCACATTTTATAGACACTAGGGCTTTTAAATGACTTGCCCAGGGATCACACACCAAGTCTGGGTTTTAGTCCTGTGCACCAACCACAACTTTCTCTGGAAAGTGCGCATCCATTTGGCTCTGTTCCTTTGATAAACTACAATGTTATGTTCATATTCATTCCCATAGAGAATGGGATGGGAGGGGTCTCCTCTCTTGCATCCCTGGTCTTCATTGCTTTCATAGAATCCTAGGAGATGAGGGTTGGAAGAGACCTCAGGAGGTCATCTAGTCCAATCCCCTGCTTACTCAAGCTCTTCCTCTGACCTCCCCCCTGTAGCCCGTATAAGTTGTGAGAACCTTTTCCAGTCACAGGAAAATATTTCTGTCAAGTTATCAGTTCATCTTTTCCAAAGCAAGATCAGAAAGCTCTGCTTTCTCAAGGCTGCTTGAAAGTGATTATAAGGCTGGAAACAAGCTCCTGAGGAGGCCTGGCTATTACTGATAATATTAAATGAATTTGGGAGTCTCAAACTGACAAAATCAGAAACACATTGCTGGGCAAATCCCTGTGCATCTGTTCTTGCTCGCTGACTTACAGTTCATTATAACTTTACAATTTTTAGGTTCAGTTTTGCATATGACCATGGTGCAACTATTCCAGGTTCTTAAGCGGACAACAACTCCCATTGTGGGTCCCTTTCAGAGAGATGCTGAGTATCTCTGGCTCTGAACACTGAATTTATTCATAGTATTTAACAGAACCAGCTAAATTTTGATGTAACAACACAATGATCTGATTTCTTTTGGGTTTTTAGAGGCAGTAGAACTTAAATAATCTACTACAGAAATTGGTGGAGATGCCATCTAATGGGGTTGGCAGTGTTTAATAAGCCAAATGTTGTAAAAGGTGGTCGTAGCCACACTTCTAGAGACTCCCAGCCGGGCCATGCACTTTCTGCTTCAGTTGATCAGTACTGCTAGGATAATGGAGGGAACAACTGCATGTGGCTTGCTGCAAGAGAGATCTAAAAAAGTAAATCAGAGATTTTTCTAGGCTTCCTTTTCTGGAGCACAGTGTGAGGCTTAGAATCATAGAATATCAGGGTTGGAAGGGACCCCAGAAGGTCATCTAGTCCAACCCCCTGCTCAAAGCAGGACCAATTCCCAGTTAAATCATCCCAGCCAGGGCTTTGTCAAGCCTGACCTTAAAAACCTCTAAGGAAGGAGATTCTACCACCTCCCTAGGTAACGCATTCCAGTGTTTCAGCACCCTCTTAGTGAAAAAGTTTTTCCTAATATCCAATCTAAACCTCCCCCACTGCAACTTGAGACCATTACTCCTTGTTCTGTCATCTGCTACCATTGAGAACAGTCTAGAGCCATCCTCTTTGGAACCCCCTTTCAGGTAGTTGAAAGCAGCTATCAAATCCCCCCCTCATTCTTCTCTTCTGCAGGCTAAACAATCCCAGCTCCCTCAGCCTCTCCTCATAAGTCCTGTGTTCCAGTCCCCTAATCATTTTTGTTGCGCTTCGCTGGACTCTCTCCAATTTATCCACATCCTTCTTGAAGTGTGGGGCCCAAAACTGGACACAGTACTCCAGATGAGGCCTCACCAATGTGAGGCTTGTTTAGCAAGATGCGATACAGGCAGCAGGCTTTACGGCTTTTGATGCTGAGTAGAAAAAAGAAAACGCTTTGTCACAAAGCAACAAAAATCTCACTTGCTCTTTTGATTTTTTTTTAAATCTTTTAATTTCCTAAGAGTGTCGGAGGACAGCAGAATATTATTGTGATGCTTAGGACACAGCAAGGAGTCTGTGGAAGCTATGGCTCAGCTGCTGACTTAAAACAAAACAATGAGTGGATAATTTTTTTCCTTCTCCAAAAAAAGCACACTGGCTGACCTAAAGCTGTAGGAGATCTAGTCTCATTTGACTAGCACCAGGCAGATACAGGGCAAAGAATAATGTTGTCAATGTTTTCATTTGAAAAACTGCTTACTCGGTACTTACATAGCTTTTTCCAAGTGTGCCACATGACTAGATATAGACAGGTCCCTGCCCTGAAGTGCTGACTGTTAAAATAGGTAACCGGGAATGGGGGTAGATGGGCAGCACACAGAAACGTTTTAAAAACATTGTCAAAAGAAAGTTTGACCTAAGCCTGACTGCATGCATTCTTCTGTGAAATATTCCCAAATACATGGTTATGGCACGCTGTCACCATAAGGACTCCACTGAAATCCTGTGAGGGCAGGGCACTGAGTGAAGTAGCGGGGTGCGTATGTGTTTTGAGAACTCGCATTCCTATGAATGGGAACGCTGTTCCTTTGCTTCCAGGCATATTTTGGGATGGATACCTCCCAGATAGAACTTCTCCTTGTCTCACCCTCTGTTTCTCCACTAGCAGTTTTCCTACGTTTCCCACCATTGTAGCTGCTGTACACAAATGCTGATTGATGTGATGGTTAAAGCTTTGGAAACTCACTGCACCAGCACCCGTTGCTGCTACATTAATGGAAAATTGCTGGTATAGACAAAAGCCACTTTGCAGTTGGATTGGGTGAGAGCTGTGCTTCCTTATTAAATGAACTTGACAGAGTTAATTAACAGCCTTGTCCAGGTCAGTAAAGGCCTCCAGAATGCATGGGGAGAAATGGCATGATATGAACTTCAAGGAAAGAGAGGACTCAGTATGCACAGGGACGTAACTAGAAGTCATGGGATGGAAGTAAGAGGAAATTTGGGCTGAATATCAGAAACATTTTTCTGGCAATCAGATGGATTAAATTGTGGAGGGATCTCCCAAGGGGAATTTTGGAAGTTTCATGATGTCCCGTGGGGAAAAAATCACACTTGACATTGGCAAGCAGGAAGTGCTCATTCATGAGCACAAGGGTCTCATTCATCAACTTCTGCAGAGTCTGATCTTTCTTCCTCTACTCCTCCCCCCACACACCTGGTTTTAGCCATTGTGGGGGGAGGGATAGCTCAGTGGTTTGAGCATTGGCCTGCTAAACCCAGGGTTGTGAGTTCAATCCTTGAGGGGGCCATTTAGGGGTCTGGGGCAAACATTGGGGACTGGTCCTGCTTTGAGCAGGGGGTTGGACTAGATGACCTCCTGAGGTCCCTTCCAACTCTGATATTCTATGATTCAAAGAACAGTTTTGAAAATTGAATCACATGTAAACTGATGCGGTACCATTTTCCTGAGTCTGCAGACAGTCTAGCCTAAACAGCTGCATGCAGTTTTACCAAGCAGCACTTGAGGACTTCACTCAGTTTTGCTGTGAGCGGCAGTGAAAGTGATGAAAATCCCATTATCTTCACATGGCAGGTCTTCGGGGAAGCTCTGATAAGCAGCAGTAGTGGCAGGCCCCAGAGTTACTCAGAATGGAGTACCTGTCCCTAGAGCATGGTTGGGAAGAGTGAATAGCAATGACCTCATCCTTCTCTCCTCCCTCTATTAGCAGCATCCAGGAAGCTCTGAGGGAATGAGAAGAGTCCAAAAACTCCTTGTAGGGAGTGGGGCTCAAATTATTGGAGACCCCAACTACATAATGGCGTTACAAAGATGGTGCCCCCAAGCAGGGTCCAAAGGCAACATACTTGTAGGAATTGCAGCAGTTTAGGGAGGTGAGGCCTGGATTTCTCTCACCCCACGCCATCTTTCTGATCTCTCTATCTAGTTGGTGTTTGGTCAGTTTTTCAAGTCTTGCCCCATCACTTGTGACTCTTAAAAGCTAGACTGGGCAAAATACTAGAATCCTCCAGTGTCTAGAGGGTGAGCCCTCTATTTGTCAGGAGATGGGCTAGATGATCTAATAGCCGGATTCCATTATCTGGCTCAGTACAGTGTTTCTCACTGTCTGCTTTCTCCTCCCTGGAAACAAAGGGGGAGTGCAGGGTGGAGTCTGTTCACTCTTAGGTGTTCACCCTCTTAGCCTCCGTGGACACTGGCATTATAGCTTCAGTCAATCTTGACATGTTGGTGTTAGGGGTGCTGGTTAGAACACTATTACAATGAAGTGTTTGCTCATTGGTGGAAAATCTCTTCCTCAGCCAAAGATAAAATCATAAGTAACTTCACAAGGGATGTGGGAAATGGTTTTATCCAGTGAGCAGATTAAAAAGCTGAGATAAGAAGTCTACCTGCAGGCCAGAAACAGTTCAATCTTTCCCAGTGTGGTGAAAAAGGAAATTGGAGAGGTCGCTCTGGGAATGGAAAGATCTTATAAGCTTGAGGAAGAATCAGATATAAATATCATCCCACGTGTGATGAAGGTTCAAAGCATGGTGCTGTGGTGCATGCCCACTGCCCTTGGAAACGGTGCCAGTTAAGGTTATGGTGGCTAGTTAGAAGACCCCCACCCCCAGACCCATTGACATTTTATAGACCCTCTGCAATAGCTTCTCCCTAAGTCAGCCCAGTACATAGCCCATCTGTGGCAAATTAGAAGAAAGCCTTTGAACTAAAGTTATAACTGGTTTAGCAAACTAATTGCCCCTTTAAATGAGAATAGGCAGGAAGTGAACACGAAGGGCTGGAGGATTTCTAGTGGAGGTTGAGAGCTGAGGAAGGACCATAAGAACTAGAGACTTTCCAGCTTGGCACTGAGTATTCTAGCCACTCTTTTAAAATATTTTGGACTTGATTTTTTTTTTACTAACACTTCGGCTTAGCCAGCATTGATCTGTATGTAACAGCTAGTTGCATAATCCAGTACTACTACTTAGCATATGTGCAACATGCCTCAGGTGGCACGTGACCAGGATTCATTGCCAAATCTGGTCCGCAGGCTGGATCATTAGCTTCCCTGTCCTGCACTGGGTACCGACTGGCAGTGCGGCGTGAACACTGATTCATACCCCCCAATCCAGTACTGGTAGGACTGAGTGAATTGCTGCTGCTGCTGTATTCCATTCAGGGAGCTTTCTTATAGGTCTCTGAAGAAGTCTTCCTTAGAAAATGATCTGAGACTGTACAAGTAGTGTATAATTTGAGCCCAATGATTAAAGCAATTCACTCACATGATTTATGTGCTTCTGGCAAGAGCCCGTAATCTGATTAAAATGTGAATTTTCCCATATACAGATCTTGCAGTATAAAAACAAAGTCCAGCTTACAGTGCTAGCTCTCTTCATGAAGGCACCTTTCTGCTGAAACAAATTAAATCCAGAAATAGGTCTGACATGGTCATGTGATATTCTGACAAAGGTTTGGAGTACTGTGCTCATCAGGTGCTGCTTACATCTTTGTCACTTCTTATTCCCATCCATCTCTTTGGACTGCTGAGCATGTTCCTGCAGGCCAGAATTAATTTGCAGGAGCCTGGCGGGTGCCTTTCTTCTGGCAGTGGTGATGTTGCACCTTAGTATTTTCTAAGAGGCTTTTTTTCCAGCACATGATTAGTTCCCATCTCTGTGCATGTGGGAACAAAGAGTTGTTCAAGATGTAATAGACTTGAAAGTCACATTTGTCTGAAAAGATTGCCTCTACCCTAGTCTCGTGTAACTACTACAGAGATGGCTAAAACTGAGATTAGAGGGAAAACATTTTTCTGCCTGTCAGTGTCTATACTTGGTGCATAGTCAGTTTCACTCTGATCTGTTGACTTCTTGTCTTGAGCCTTCTCTTCCCCAGTATTTACCAGTAACACAGTAGCAGTTGGAGTTTAGCTCCAGGAGCTTGTCTCCTGTTTCTAGGATCCCCCCACTGAGGTGGGGAATAGCAGAAGCTAAGAATCACTTTCTTCAATCCCAAGACATCTTTATAGTGCTGGATTGCAATGGGAGCTTGGTGGGTCACAGAGTCCCCTTGTTCTCTAGACCCTTCTGATGCTAGGGAATATAAAATCTGGGTGCCAGGGAGCCCCCTTCTTTTTTACAGGCTGTGGAGCAGTGAGAGCTTGGGCAGGGACTGTGGGAGAAGTAGTACTTCAGTTTCCAGGTATTCTTTGCAGGTCCTGGAGAGGAGGTTAGAAGAGAGGCTTTGCCTTGCTACTCCTGCTGAAGATGCAAGTGCATGGAGGCAAGAGGAGGGGTGAGCCCAAATACGTTTGGACCTGTATAAATATCAGCAGAGCACCTGGAAATCCTATCTATATTTTTTCATAAAGGAATCTTTTAAAAAAGATTAAAGGGGACTCTATCAGAGTGTTATTTTTACTTAATTTTTAAAAGTCTAGGTGACTGTCCTTTAATTCGAATACATGGCTTTCCCATGAGATGCCGTGTCTTGTTCTGGTCTCCTGACAGCTGTGCAACCTGCATGAATACAACTGAGAGCAGAACTTGCTCCATTCTTAGCCACATTAATAGAGTTAGTCATGCACTCAATAGGCCCAAAGTATTGAGCTTGTTCAGTTTCATGTGCACAGAGCAGGATATGAAGTTGAACTGGTTTGATATATTCTAAAAGAGCTCTCGTTCTGTGGCTTGAGTTCCCAATAATAAATTTACATTAGGTACCTCTGCACTGCACTTTACTGTTCCTTAATCTAGTTGAAGAGACTTGTAGAAACAAAATATTTTCAGGTTTCAGAGTAGCAGCCGTGTTAGTCTTTATTCACAAAAAGAAAAGGAGGACTTGTGGCACCTTAGAGACTAACCCATTTATTTGAGCATAAGCTTTCGTGAGCTACAGCTCACTTAATCGGATGCATTCAGTGGAGAATACAGTGTGGAGATTTATATACATAGAGAACATGAAACAATGGGTGTTGGCATATATCCCACTGGTAGATGCACAGGTAAACAAGCCTCTGATAGTGTGGCTGATGTGATTAGGCCCTATGATGGTGTCCCCTGAATAGATATGTGGACACAGTTGGCAATGGGCTTTGTTGCAAGGATAGGTTCCTGGGTTAGTGGTTCTGTTGTGTGGTTGCTGGTGAGTATTTGCTTCAGGTTGGGGGGCTGATCGTAAGCAAGGACTGGCCTGTCTCCCAAGATCTGTGAGAGCGTTGGCATAGTGTGTCCTTTTTCTTCTGTAGAGAAGCAAAGTGCGTGTTGTAAATGGCTTGTCTAGTTTTTGTAAAGTCCAGCCACGAGGAAGTTTGTGTGGAAGGTTGGTTTTTTATGAGAGTATCCAGTTTTGAGAGCTCATTCTTAATCTTTCTCTGTTTGCTGTAGAGGATGTTGATCAGGTGGTTCCGCAGTTTCTTTGAGAGTGTGCCATCATGTGCTGGCAATGCCCCTCTGCCATGTCCATTGGTCAGACTGGACAGTCTCTACGTAAAAGAATAAATGGACACAAATCAGACGTCAGGAATTATAACATTCAAAAACCAGTTGGAGAACACTTCAATCTCTCTGGTCACTCGATTACAGACCTAAAAGTTGCAATTCTTCAACAAAAAAACTTCAAAAACAGACTCCAAGGAGAGACTGCTGAATTAGAATTAATTTGCAAACTGGATACAATTAACTTAGGCTTGACTAGAGACTGGGAGTGGATGGGTCATTACACAAAGTAAAACTATTTCCCCTTGTTTATTCCCCCCCAGCCTCCACCGTCCCTCAGTCATTCTTGTCAACTGCTAGAAATGGCCCACCTTGATTATCACTACAAAAGGTTTTTTCCCCCCCACTCTCCTGCTGGTAATAGCTCACCTTAAGTGATCCCTCTCGTTAGTGTGTATGGTAACACCCATTGTTTCATGTTCTCTATGTATATAAATCTCCCCACTGTATTTTCCACTGAATGCATCCGATGAAGTGAGCTGTAGCTCATGAAAGCTTATGCTCAAATTTGTTAGTCTCTAAGGTGCCACAAGTACTCCTGTGCTTCTTGAAAATATTTTCACTGTCTGTAAGTCTTTGGCAAAGCAAATTGCTTGCCCCGCAGATCCACCCTGCATTTACAGCATGTTGGTTGTGTACCTGCTTTGTACTCTTTCAGTACACGCATAAGCACCCACATGTTCTCTCTTGTGGCATGGAAGATTCCTTAATGCAGATCTGTGGCATGCCAAGCACCTTACTGCATGCAGCTTTACAATTCCACTATATTGGTACCTTTTATGATGGCAAAACATCAGTAACCCAATACAAAGATAAGTCAGTCAGTTAGTGATGTCCAACAAAAGGCTGCTTGATGCTGATATTAAATAACAAAAATCCAAAAAAGGAGGTGATGGAAAAGCCTGTAACTTGCTTGGTGGCCTGTGTGAAATGAGTTTAGCTTTAATCTATATCACAACTAGTGCTCCCAGCAGAGAGCCCAAAGATTGCACATCCAGAGATCAGGGTTGACACACACTAGTGGGAAAGGCTTTCCTGCTATGCCTGACCTATTGAGAAGTAGAGGGCTTTAGTCTGTAGAAGATATCAATCCAACACCTTTCACCAACGCTGAAATCCTGTGAATAGTCTAAGAGCCAATAGTGCTGTCTTGCCTTCCTTTAGGCAAATATTCTGCTCGTAGGGCTGTGTGGTGTGTGTTTGTGTTGGGTTTTTCCAGTGTTGTAGGTAGCGTAATTAACCTCAGAACTTCCTGGGAGACATTTCTAGTAATAAAGAAAAGGCGAAAACCGACCACAGTAGCTTTTCTCACTTTCTCTTTCTCACCCACATATTTAAACAAAATCTCTTCAACCTATAATTAGGTGTACAGTAGTTGTTTTCCGATGTGTTCTTGTGGCTTCTCCAGGTTACATGTGAGTTTCCTCACTGGCTTGTGGTGAATAACTAGACTGACTCTGTGTGTGTGGTGGGTAAATCTGGAGGATTCAACATATTCCCACCAATTTATGCTGTTCGGAACTGCCAGCGATGCTCAACCGGCCTCTTTCTGTCCTCTCTAGATTGCAGAGGCGACTGCACATCCCTGAGCAATTCCAGTTCGTAGTGAGCTATTTACTGTCACTAATTTTTTCCTACAATATTACCGAGTAAAACAAAATGCCACTGTCCTTCTGATTCTGTTATATCTAAATAAGTGAAGCCAGTGAGTGACTCTGTGATATAAATGGTGTTCTTAAATATTTACTGTAGAACAGGAAAGGGGAATGATTATTTTATAGTATTCAGACTGCACATGCAGTCAAATTTCATCTGTAGTAAACAGTGCTGACTAGAATTATCCCTCTGTACAGTTGCATGGCTTTTGGGGACCCAATGTCAATAAATGAAATATCACAGTGCACAGCCATCTGTATAGTGCTGAGAGTGCAAGTCACTTCGCAGACTATTCAGGATGGGGATGTGCTCTTCAGTCTTGTCTCTAATTTAGAATTAGCAGTATCTGCAATAGTAATATTAATCTGCCTTTTGCCATGAGACTATTGGCTTAAAAAATCTTCATATAAGAAATATTCATTTGGAAGTGGGTATATCTACCCGTTCATCTGTAAACACTACACAGAAAAGCAGGGATAAATATTGGCAAACCAACAGGTAGCTGTGTGCTTCCTTATTGCTTATGAACTTGTCTGTGCCCAAGCCAATCTTGTGACAAACACACTGCTTCTGAAATTATCTGTAAACAAGCTGAGCATGGGAACTTTTCAGACAACTTGAACACAGGGCAAACAACTTTTTCTTCCATTTTGTGGAAAACTATTCTAATCTTAAATTAGCAGGATGTCAGTTGACCACAAGATGAGAGCAGTGTCATCTTGTCTTCAGTGTCACTACATGGCTGATGATCACATGGTTGAGAAAAGCTTCAGTGGCACTAAAACTGTCAGTGTTGGACATAAAGTGAATATCCAGCCATGCCACCTTAAGGACCTAGGTAGTGATCAATCCAAGTGGTACTCAGTCTGCAAGAAGGCATGTCCCCTTGGGATTTTCTATGGTGATGATCTTGTCATCTTTCTGGTCTTTTAAGACCTAGCATGCACTTGGTACTGTATCTGTTATTTATAAAGCACTGGTAATGCACTTGTATTGTACTCAAAGCTGGGTAGCTCGAATACATCTTCCTCCTTTACTGTATAACCTTGTAAAAGTCTTCAGCAACATATGGAAAAGATTGTGTGCCTATTAATAAACCTTAAATCCAAACACTGATAACTAGACAGTCAGCCTTTGATGCTTTTACAATGGAAATTGCGTTAATTTGGATTTCACCAAAGCCATGTCTACACTATCAAAGCGACCCATTGTTATAAGGATTGTCTGCAATGAGTGCAGCTAAATCATCTTCAGCACCAGGTGAACTGCAATGAGTGGCTAACGCTTGTTGAGTCTACCGTACATTAGCGCACAAGTGTAGAGTGTGTGTGTGTGTGTGTAACTTTTGAGATAACAGCATTTAAAGGGGCATGGCCACTTGAAAGAAATCACGTTTGTCTGAAAATAGTGTGCGCGCGATAGTTATAGGTATAATTTACAATGGGTACAACTGAAAGATTAGGTTTTGGCAACACTTTGTATTGTCAGTTTCACTGTTTCCTTAGCATGAAGGCAGACTGACTATGCAGGAAGGACCCTTCTATGCAGAGCCGGTAGCACCGTCTATAGTTGAAGTTGCCAGCACTTTCCCTGATAAGTTGCTCCCTATTGTTGCTTATATAATTTTTCCAAACGCTCAACTATTCGGGCTGAAACTTTTCATTGCCTGCTCTGCCTCAGGTTGATTATTTCTTTAAGTTTCAGCAACTTAACTTCAGCTGATCAGCTGCTTGAGGATGAGGTTAAGGGAAAATAGTCTTGTCAATGTTAAATTATTTCCTCAGTATTCTCTTTGAAGTGCTCTAGCTCCTCCATGCTTTGGATTAAACTTAATTCCGTGCAAAGGATGGACAGTGAATGAGACAGAGGGTTATAGGAAGAGAAATGATGTCCTCTTAGTTCTGAGGCACTGAACTGGGACTGAGGAGAGCTGGGTTCTGCCCCCATCTCTGCCTCTTCTGTGTGGTGGATCAGACTAATATAATAAAGATTTGTGGATCATGGTGGATAATCAGCTGAATATGAGCTCCCAGTATGATGATGTGGCCAAAATGGCTAATGTGACCCTTGGATGCATAAATGGGAATCTCCAGTAGGAGTGGAAATGTTTTTACCTCTATAGCCAGCAGTGGTCACACCGGGAGAAATAGAGTCCAGTTCTGGTGCCCTCCATTCAAGAAGGATGTTGGTAAATAGGAGACGGTTCAGAGGAGAGCCATGAGAATAATTAAAGGATTAGACCGCATGCCTTTATAGCAGGGATTGGCAACCTTTGGCCCGCGGCCCTCCAGGATAAGCTCCCTGGCAGGCTGGGGTGGTTTGTTTACCTGCCACGTCCGCAGGTTCGGCCGATCTCAGCTCCCACTGGCCACGGTTTGCCGCTCTAGGCCAATGGGGGCCGCAGGAAGCGGCACGGGCTGAGGGATGTGCTGGTCACTGCTTCCCACAGGCCCCACTGACCTGGAGTGGCAAACTGTGGCCAGTGGGAGCTGCAGTCGGCCGAACCTGCGGATGCAGCAGGTAAACAAACCTGCCCGGCCCCCCCAAGGGGCTTACCCTGGTGGGCTGCATGCCAAAGGATGCCAATCCCTGCCTTATAGCATTATTCACAAAGCTCAATCTATGTAGTTTAGCAAAGAAAAGGTTAAAAGTTGACTTGATTAGTCTGTAAGTACAGTACCTGCATGGGGAACAAATGTTTAATAATGGTCCCTTCAATCTAGCAGAGAAAGGTTTAACGCAATCCAGTGGCTGGAAGCTGAAGCTAGACAAATTCAGACTGGAAATAAGCTGTAGATTTTTTTTTAAATAAGTAGTTGACCACTGGAATAACTTACCATGGTTTGTTTTAGAAATACAGCCAATCTTGATTTTAAAAGATCTGCACTATGAATTATTTTGGGGAAGTTCTTTGGCCTGTATTATATATAAGTCAGACTGGATCAGTGGTTCTCAAACCTTTGTACTGGTGACCCCTTTCACATAGTAAGCCTCTGAGTACAACCTCCCCGCCTTATAAATTTAAAACCACTTTTTATATATTTAACACCATTATAAATGCTGGAGGCAAAGCAGGGTTTGAGGTGGAGGCTGACAGCTCGCAGCTCCCCATGTAATAACCTCGCGACCCCCTGAGGGCTCCCGACCCCCAGTTTGAGAACCCCTGGACTAGATGATAACAATGGTCTCGTCTACCTTGGAGTCTATGAATAAGGCATATGCCCAAGGGGACTGAATGAAGGATGCGTGGACAACCCCAATTCTGCCACATTCTAGCTGTGGAGTGCTTTGCAACCCTAACCTTCTCTTGTCATAGCTTATTACGTACCAATAAAATTCTCAGCAGTGGAGCAGAATAAGACTGTATGTATAACATAAAGGTTTAAAGGTACTCTCTATTCTTTTCAGGACAAGGACATATTTAAAGGGGATGCAGTGGGACTATTAAAGTTTCAAGTTGATTGTGTCTTTCTAAGCTCGTAAATATTCATTTGTCTTGAGTTGTTGTGAACCAGGCAATGTTGTATTAACTGAAGCAACCACTGAAATAACAGCATGGCCATATTTTTAATACCAGTCATGTAATGTCTCTAGCAATGAGAGTTTAGTCAATAAGGATGGTATGTGGATTTTCACTTTTGTTTAGGACTCTCTAGAAGCTCAGGTAATTGAGGTCACTTTAGGCCAAATTGGGGAGCTTGGGAATTGAGTAATTTTGGTACATATTGTATTGGCTAAATCCTTTTGTGTTGTGTGTGAGTTATAAAGTCAGATGAATGCTTCCATGCAGTGGGCAGACTTGAGACCTTTTCATCACTCAAGACACATCTGTAAAATCAGTTTATCATCACACAGCTCCCAGCAGATCACAGTGCCTTGAAGTGCTAAATCTTATCGGCATGCATTGTAGTGATAGAAATAACCTGTATACAAAGCACTCTTACTGTGTTAACAAAATTGGTAGGAACTCTGTGGTTACAGCAGTTGAGATAAGACATCGTTAATATTTCATTACTGGTGCTTTTTTGGAAATGGGATGAAATCCTGGCCCCATGGAAGTCAGTAGGTGTTTTGTCACTGACTTTACTAGGGCCAGGACTTCACCCAGGGCCTTCAAAGGTTAGGGAATAGGAAGAAAAACTTCAGTCTTGGCACAAGTCCTAGAAATGAAGGTTAGTCTCAATTACAAGTCAAATTAAGATGGTTAACTATTGCCTCTTAGAGCTACCACTAAGTTGGCTGTTCTGTTTTTAAAAGGTGTAGATATGACCTTATTGTAGCATTGAAAACTTCAATTCAAATTTTCTTTGGTGGATTTAAGGTTCAAACTGTTCTGGTTTGTCTTTGAAAAATGAATCTTCTAAAGTGCTACATGGGCTTTGGTGCTTGGTGCTGGCCTACCTGGATCTCATCATGAGGATGGTGAGAGCCTGCCCAGGTTGGCACTTTCCCAGTCATTCTCAGTTGCTGCTGCCCAAAGGCTATGCAGCAGGATGTACTAGAATCATTCAGCCATTGTGATTGTCATTTGTGGTGTGCAGGGAACGCAGTGGACTCTGATGAAAACTTCCAAAGACACACTGGCTCTTTCTCCACCATAGAAAGAGATGGGAAAGGAATCAGACTTTCACTTTCCATGGAAGATTTCTATTGGATGCAAATTTTGATCGTTTAGGGATTTTTTCAGCCAAATCTTTGTTCATCTCGCAAACTGACTTTTGTAAACCCTTCACAATAGGAATGTCTCACCCCATTTTTAAAGAAAGTCAGTCAACTAAATAACCACCCTTCTCTCTGAAAATTCCTTGCCTACAAGGGTTACAAATAACTCCTAAAATGAATGTGATTGAAAGATTAACGGAATGTTTTTCAGGTTTACATTGTGCATGTAAGAGCACTTTGTATATAGTCAATTTTCCTGCTTCCCCTGTTAAGTCAGTCAGTTCCCTGTGTGTTTTTGGGCTTTGTGCAATAACAGGAGAAATTTTAAATTAAAAAGAAAAAAAAGGGGGGGGGGGAGAATAGGAAATGTGATTGAAAACCTACAAAAATTGTCCGAGGGACTCTGTTCAAATGGAACACCTGAAAGTACTTTTTTTAATTGTCTGTTTCAAATTGATGTCCCTTTAAAGGGCAGCTTCCCTTTCTATATTTGCTCTACAATGGTTCTTCTCACCATCTGCCCACATACGTGTTCATGGACACCGTGTTGAAACCTTAGTAGAGTTTGTTGACAGAAATGCAAACTGTAGAAATAGTATGTAAATTCAAAGCTGGAACTAAGATAAAAATAGCCTTGCAACTATTCCAGGGTCTTAACACTTTAGAGAGTTAAGAAATGATGTCCTATTCAGTTGCTGGGCTAATGCTTGCCTTGGCAGAATGGAGAAGTAAGGGTAAAGTTTCACGCTGGAATCCTGTGTTTTCTGGCTCCTGTTGGTTTTAAATCAAACACATGTAATATTGTTGTGTTCACAAGGATTGTTCTTTGAGCTATCAAAGCTGAGATCTGGAAGATTAACCAGGATCTGTTACATTCCTAACTTTATTATATAATGCTAAGACCACCAATTATTAGATCAGTAATTAAGCTTCTTTAGTGGAATGCAAATTATGCTTCATTCTCTACCACTCAATCTTTTCTTTTTCCAGCAATGGTTTATTAAATCTCCTCATGAAAGCAGGTGGGAAGTTAATCCTTCCAGTGTAGAGGGTATAGGATCTCTCTCCTTAGACATAGCATTTGGGCATCTCTTCTGTCTTCGGTTTGTTCTCATGAAAGAGAACTGATTCTGCAGCCTCTTTCTCCACTTCAGTCTGTCAGGGTTGAATGTCTGTTTTTTTCACTTCAGTATTAAACAGGAGTCACTAGTGGATTAACTTTCTAGGGCTCTCCCCTAAGAAAATGGCTTCTGATCCAGTAATGCTGGAAAATGCTTATTAAAGAAAATGAGAATCTTGGGGGGAGAACTTCCTAAAATTGTGCTAATGACTTTTTGTGGCTTGTTCACGTATTAATCATGTGTAACTATAGATAGCCCTTCCTTCTCATCCCAGCACCCCCCAAAAGGCCACTGAAGTCCCTGCAAACCTGAGTTTTTAAATATCTAAGTCCTGACTCTCTGCTTATAGTGGAACAAGACAGTTATTGCAATGAAATGCTGACAATTTAAGCGTATGTCTACACTACGAAATCAGGTCGATTTTATAGAAGTCTATTTTTAGAATTCGATATTATACAGTCGATTATGTCCACACTAAGCACATTAAGTTAGTGGAGTGCATCCTCACTACTGTGGCTAGCATCGACTTATGGAGTGGTGCACTGTGGGTAGCTCTCCCAGTCTCCGCTGCCCATGGGAATTCTGGGTTAAGCTCCCAATGCCTGATGGGGCAAAAACATTGTCGCGGGTGGTTTTGGGTACATGTCGTCAGTCGTCCCTCCCTCCGTGAAAGCAAGGGCAGACGATCGTTTCATGCCTTTTTTTTTCCTGGGTTACTCGCGCAGATGCCATACTATAGCAAGCATGGAGCCCGCTCAGCTCATTGTCACCGCTGCTGTTGTGGGCAAGTCTATTGTGGGGCTGCTCTGATTTAAGTAGCCAATACAATCATTGACGTTCTGTTATCAAGGTTAGTGACTCTGGGAAATGTGCCGGTCTTTTTAGATTTTAGGTGCATCATATTTCTGTCCTTTGTCTCTGGTGAAGAAGTCTTACAGCCGTACATTCAAGTCCGGTCGGCGCTGTAACACCCCATAGTACTTCTGTGGTTGACACATGTAACAGGTCCGAGGCTCTTGCTCTTTTGCCTCGGCCGAGGTACCTTGTCCCACCAGGACCTCCAAGCATTCAACACAGAAGCACCTGCAGCAGCTGGCATTGCTACACAGCAGCAGCTCCTGGGTGCCTTCACAGCAGACGGTGCAGTAGGACTGCTGGCCATCCTTGTCCATGGTGTACGGCTCTACTGCTTCCGCTGCAACTCTGCTGTCCTGTGAGCTGGAGCCTTCTGCCTCAGGCTGCTCTCCCAGCCGGCAGCACCGCACAGTCGCACCTACCCCTTGCTCCCATGGCTTGTGAAGCCTAGACGGTAGTAAGGAACAGTTCAACTATTGGCTGAGCAAGTGCAGAATGGTGGTAGAATGTGCCTTTGGACGTTTAAAAGCTCGCTGGCACTGTTGGTCAGACCTCGGCACAACCAGCATTCCCATTGTTGTTGCTGTTTGCTCCATAATATCTGTGAGAGTAAGGGGGAGATATTTATGGTGGGGTGGGAGGTTAAGGCAAATCACTTGGCATCAAATTTTGAGCAGCCAGACACCAGGGCGATTAGAAGAGCACAGCAAGGCGTGCTGCACATCAGAGAGGCTTTGAAAACCAGTTTCATGACTGGCCAGGCTTCAGTGACAGTTGTGTGTTTCTCCTTGATGCAAACCCGCCCCCTTTGTTGACGTTTAATTTCCTGTAAGCCAAACACCCTCCCCCCTTCAAAATAAAGTAACTATTGTTTTGAAACCATGCATTCTTTCTTTATTAATTAAAAAAAAGAGATAATGGACAAGGTAGCCCAGGTGGGGTGCAGGAGGAGGGAAGGACAAGGCCACATGGCTTATTGTAGCCACACTAAAAATCAGACTGTTCGAATGACAGCGTTCTGTTGCTCGAGCCATCCTCTGAAGTGGAGTGGCTGGGTGCCCGGGGCCTCTCTCCCTCTCTTCCCCTCCCCCAGCCGCGTTCTTGGGTGAGGAGGCTATGGAACACGAGGAGGAGGAGGGTAGGCGGTTATACAGGGAATGCAGGTTATACAGGGAATGCAGCGGGGGGCTGTGCTCTTGTTGGCTTTCCTGCAGCTCCAACAGACGCTTCATCATGGCCGTTCGCTCCCCCATTAGCCTCAGCATGATGTTCTGCTTCTGCTCTTCGTGTTCACTTAATTCTTTCCTGGCCTCTGCCACTGAATGCCTCCAGACATTAAGCTGTGCCCTATCAGTGCAGGAGGACTGCATGAGCTCGGAAAACATGTCATTGCGAGTGCGGTTTTTTTTTTTCATCTTCTAATCTGCAATAACCGCAGGGATGGAGATAATAGGGGGAGCGTAGAAACATTCTACACGCTACGATTCTAGGGGGACTGCATGGTCACCTGTGCTGCTGAGTTCACCATGCTGACCAAACAGGAAAAGAAACTAAAAAGTTCCCAGGGCTTTTCCTGTGTACTGGCTAGTGCATTGGAGTGCAAAGCGCTGTCCAGAGCGGTCACAATGGAGCACTCTGGGATAGCTCCCGGAGGCCAATACCGTTGATTTGCGTCCGCACTACCCCAAATTTGACCCAGCAAGGTCAATTTTAGTGCTACTCCCCTCGTCGGGGAGGAGTACAGAAGTTTATTTTAAGAGCCCTTTAGGTCGATGGAACGGGGTTGGTTGTGTGGACGCAGTCATTTTTAAATCGACCTAACATGGCTAAATTCGACCAGTGTAGACCAGGCCTAAGGAATGGAATCAGGAGGCCTGTTTTTGCTTCTAAATTGTAAACTAGATTTACCTCTCGTTGTGTTTTGTGTGAACAGGGATGGCAACCCCACATTGATGCCAATTTTAAGAACATTTGGAGAAGAAATGATAAGGGTTAGAGTAGAGGACTGGATATTAGGACTCCTGAATTCTGTTCTTGAATCTGCTACTGACTCCATGGTCTTGGGGAAAAGTCACTTAATGTGTCTGTGCCTCCACTTCCTCATTAATAAAATGGGCATAAAACTAGCTTTCACAAGGTGTTGGGGCTTAATGCTTGTAAAGTACTTTGAGATTTTCAGATGGAAAGGTACGATGGATGGACAAAGTTGCTTTTAAAAAAGCAGAGTGACTGAAATGAACTTTGGAAAAACTAACTTCAAACTTCATGAAAACACTTGTATTAATATTGAGATTTGTGAATCTTTTTCCTTTTAAACCATCTTCTGCCTAGTTAGTGAGCCCAGCATTGCAATGTTGTACTAATACATAAAAACCAAAATGTGAAAATGACTGTTAATTAGCAACCAGAAAGCTAAAACTGACCAGTATGAATTTGCAGAAGCATAAAAATTAAGCTGGATTTGCACCTTGGGACAGACTTAAGGTTTTTTTGTGTGCTAAGGTGATGTGGAAAACCATTTTAATCTGTAATAGGGAGTGTCTGAGCCTGTTGTGAAAGGAGAGTAACAGGCACTTGGATTGAGGGTGATCGTTTATAGGAGCATTTGATTGAACGTATTTTTGGCAGAACTGGTAGGATTGTCTTTAGTTAAAGTAGCCTGATACTTTCCATAACGAGCCCTGTTTTTCAGTTGCTTGCTAACCATTTGGGTTGGACATTTCCATGTTTGCTCTTTCCCTCAGGCTGACTTTTGGTTCAGTGGTTCATTCGTTTCTGAGAATGAGGGCAAGAAAAGTAGCTTTGCCAGTATTACACATTGTTCCATTGAGCTCTAGCATCCCCATCCTTTGAAGTAAGATCATGAAACTTGAAAGTGATAGTGCTGGGGTCAGATAACTGCCTTTTGCTTTCCCTCTCCCAGTCATCCACTTACACGTGCTCAGTAGAGCTTGTTAAAATTTCTTTGGTCATGGTGCGAGCCCCCACTGAGCCTCTTTCATGGTGGACACGGAGCTAGAGCTCCAGTCAGGGATCACAGCAGCCACAACTCCCTGTGTCTGAGAAGAAAAATTCGCTGGGTTGGGAGCTAGGAAAAGATAATGAGTTCTAGTCTTCCACTCCTGGGGGAATTCTGTACCCAAAAAATAAATTCTGCACACTATTTTAAAATTCTGCAAATTTTATTTCTCAAAATAACACTACATAATCATGCCAGTTCCAATTATTTTGGTAACTTATTTCAAAATACCTGTCAGCAAGTATGTCTGTAACAATACAGAGACACAGAAATTTCCCACCAGGAGTAGTGTGTTAAAGAAACTCTTAGGACAACCCAGTTCGTGTTTCTTTGCCTCCTCCCTGTCCTGAGCCCATCTGGGGGCCTCCCCCATCCAATACACCCGAACCCCCTACCTCCCCCAGCACCAAACCACCACCCCCCCACTCCTCAGAGCCCAGGGATCCAGAGGGAGAATCAGTCTGAGGCTGGGTCCCAGGCTTGTGTGGAGTTTTCTGTGTGCCGCTGTCTCCTTCCCTCAGGGGTTGCTGGGAACTGCAGTTGCTGGGACCCCTCTAGCTCTGCCCCCCACCTCGCCCCAATAGTGTCTTCTGGGTGCAAGCTGGGCTCTGCTGGGTCCAGCGGTCCCTAGCAGTGACCAGCAGCACTGCAGCCTATTTTTGTGGGGGAAAGGAAATTCTGCATGCACAACATTAATTTCTGCAAAACTCTGCATTGCACGGATTTCCCCCAGGAGCAGTCCCTGCTTTTCCACTGACTTAATTCTGTGCACTTCACAGCCCTCACTGAGAGGGGGTCCATCTGCCTACCTTAAGAGGTAGGCAAGTATCACTTTTCCCCCTCCCTTTTCACATATGAGGGAAACTGAGAGATTGCACAAGGTCACTTCCAGTAGAACCAAGAATAGAGCTCTGTCTCTATGACAGACCCAAGCCTCTTTCTTCTTAGGTGCCCTGCCCTGAATGAATGTGTGACGTTTATGTGCCTGGCTGTGCAGACCACATCTCCCACTATTCCTACAGCATCTGGAATAGAGCCAGAGATTTTCAGCATTCCTCTCTTGTCTAACAAATAGTTGTGTAAGCCATGGGCAAGTTTGTGTCAAGCCACCTTATGGTTCATCCACATAGAGGCTAATGGTGGCTACTTACTCTTTTAGCTCAAGTGGTAGAGGTCTGTGCCTTGGACCCAAGGATTCTGGGTTATAACCCTCCATGCAGAGGGTCTTCATGTTCTACATGATCTAACTTCTGTTTTTTAAGAATCTTAGGAAACTATTGTAAAGATCTTAAAAGAACATTAAGGTTGCAAAATCAGGCACTCGGACATTAAGAAATGTTAAGTTTAAGGTTGCAAGCTATAATCTTGAATTGCATGTGACATAACTTACTCGTCTAAGCATCCCTGTCTTATTCAGTGTGCAGGATGGACAGTGAATGAGGCAGTGTGTTGCATGAAGAGAAATGATTCTCTCTCTTGTGCACAAGGTACTAGGCCAGAACTTGAGCTGGGTTCGGTTTCTGGCTCTGCCTCTAACTGCTTGTGACGGTGGGCACGACTATTGCAATGTACCAGTGCAGGAGGCCAGAATGAAAGTTGCATGATCACTCTTAATTCTGGCACTTCCTAAGTCTTGAATGCTTGACATTGCAACCCCAGTGTCTTTGGAAGTTTTCTATATTTAATATATAATGTTATTGCTCTATTTATATTCTAATTTAAGATTCCTGTCTGAAAAGACCATTGTTCTTTAGCTTGGACCATTTACCCTTACAAAGTCTGGGCACACAAATGGGGAGAACTCGTTCCTGAATGAATAAAAATTTGACACAGCCGTATTTGTTAAATGGAAGTAATAGATGCCAAGCTAGGAGTATAAGAGAGAACGCTGCTCAGTGGGCTGGAGATACTGCCTCGTTTTTATCTGTCTGCTTTTGAGCAAACTTGCAGATCTGTACCAGGAAGGGCCTGTTCTTCAGCTCGGGGTTGGCTTGGCCATGTTGGAGGCGCCTGTGAGAATGGTGTACGGTGTCATGTAGCTAACGCATCCATACTTATCGGCTGAGTCACAAGGTGCCATACCTCACTGACAGTTCCTCTGGAAATAGGATTTCTACTGAAGTTTCATCTTTAAGGTTCATTATGGTCTCTGGCAGCTCACTTTGAGCTTGTTTTGTTTGAACAATTTAGGTGCCTCTCTTTGATCCTCTTTTTCCTATACTTGTACATTTTTAAAGGGCCATCACCAACTTGAAAACCACATTTGTCTGAAAATGTTGGACATATTATTTAAAGAGGGCCGTATAAGACCTCTTCTTTTTTTGAATCAGTTTCAATAAATCAAGTTGAAACATTCTCTTTGAAATTAACCTCAAATTAGATAAAATGTTAATGTCCTCTTCTCTTCTCCTCTCCCCCAGCCTCTTCAACTTTGTAAGCTCTAGCCTCTGGCCACTGGAAAGTGCTTCATGAAGGAGAGGAGTTTAGTCAGTGTGATGTGAGCAGCCTAGCAAAGGGGCTGCATGTTCAGTGACGCATGTTGTTACACAGCCCCATTCACAAATCCCCTGTTCGTCTGTGCTGCTTTGAGCACCCCCAGGAAAATCTCCCTGTCATGCAACGTTAGCAAGAGTAGAATTAAATCTTAGAGGATTTAGACAAGCAGCTTTTGCTGCAAAGCAAATCGGAAAGTACCCCACCCGCTAAGAAAAATCCAGGTATATTTCCAGAGTGACGCATAAGACATGGCCTTAGTATTCAGACAGTTGCTTTTACTGTGAGCAAAGGGTGTTACATCTTTGGGGTCTGATCTTGTGGTGCTGAGTTCCCACTGACATCAGAGTTGTACTTGCTTACGCCTGCACTGAATTTGACTGTAGCGGTGCCAGCAGATCCTGGTACTAGGGCAGTGAAATTCTGGATCTTCTCCTTTTCCCCACTAACACTGGATTTAGAGGAGTGTTTTGATGTACTTACCTTTAGTTCTTTCAGTCGTTAGTTTCTCAACTGGGTGTCTATTTTTTGCCCTTCCAGAAGGCCAGAATCTTTCTCTGTGGTAGCAAAATGTCTTTAGCAGTTTGAGGGGAGGAGTTTGTAGTTAGTAAATGTAACTTCTAGTCTTCGAACAGTGGTTGGTAGTAAGCAGATAGCTTGCGTCCCCTCTAGCAACACAACATAATGAAGGAAATAGTTAATGAACATATCTGTCTAATTTATCCCTCCTACATCTTTCTCATGTAGTGCAGAGGTTCTGATTTTATCATTCTGTGGAGCACTCTGTAAGGGGGAAAATCAGCAGTATTTCAGTTCCACTTATATTCCCTACTCCTTTCTGTCTGCTACAGTGTTCTTGTGAGCAATGCACTGGGTCTCCCTGCCCCACCGGATGTTTCTAGAACCACTGGGGGGCAGGGGGTGGAATTCCGGAGGTATTACCACAGGCAGTGGAGATCAAAGTGTGGTTAGTATAGAAAGATGTTGCCCGGTGCTAATCTCTAGGACCACTGGGTACAGGGTTTTGGTTTGGTTAGTTTGTGATACTTTGTCAGTTGAGTGAAGGTCTTCGATTTGGCTGCAGGTTCTTTGTTCATTCCTAACTCCAGGGTCAGCCATAGCCGCATACTGTCATGCTAACTCTGTAGCTGAGGACTAGCCACCTCCTCAAAGGCTGTTGGTGGTCAAGTGTCAGAGGGCACTAGGTGGGTTGATTTGCTGTCACTTGACGAAGCCCCCTCTGCAGTGCAAAGCCGGGAGGTTTGGAATGGAGCCTTGTGCACCTAATCCCACTGGAACATGTGCCATTACAAAAGGGGTGTGTCTGGGGAAATAGAGTAGAGTGGTATCTAAGGGGAGAATAACTGCTTTCCCAAGCAGTCTGTGATGCCAGGTAGGTTGGTGGAACTCATGAACTCACTAAATCTTCCCCTTTATTAACATGTTAGAAGGAAGAGCCCAGCGGAGACACTGCAGATCAATTTCTCTCCCTGCCCAGAGGCTTTAAAGCTGCTTACGCCTTGCTTTCCTGCAGGAATCCATGGTTTGTTTTGAAGTATCAATGCTTTGCTAAAGTGTGTGGATCTGACAGGGAGGGGAATTTAATTCTGAGCTGAGTTATAAGGCCTTTGACTATATCAGCTCTTGTCAGGCTTCTCCAGGTCGGCTTCAGGCTTCAATATAGTGTCAGGAATAGGTTGTCTGGGGTCTTGTGGGACAGTTGGAGACCCCTTTGTTAATTGTCCAACATGCTGCTTGTGGTTCTGATGGAATCTGCTGATGGTCAGTTTAGCCTGTCCTTTTAGTCTAACCAAAGGAGCAGCGTGGTTCTTGTTCTACCTCCTGCTGCCTCCATTCTTGAAAGAGATGGGTAAAGTAGCTGTGATTTGTATTAAATACTAAAGCTGTAGGGTCTGCCCAGTTAACTCCAGTGATCAAATGAGGAAGCTCAGTGTCTGTTGTTTTGGGGTCCTAGTGTCATGTGGCAGGAGCAGAGATGGTCTAGACAGTACATTTCTCTCCTGGGTAGATTGAGGAGAGTGCATTCTTGCTCTTGAGTGAGATTCTCCTCTTCCCCCACACCCCGGGATAGCTTTTGAGCATTCAGAATGATATTGATTGGCTCTG
This sequence comes from Lepidochelys kempii, assembly GCF_965140285.1. Taxonomy (NCBI): domain Eukaryota; kingdom Metazoa; phylum Chordata; order Testudines; family Cheloniidae; genus Lepidochelys; species Lepidochelys kempii. Next base: position 6,416,523 of record NC_136404.1, read on the forward strand.
GAGACATCCATTGCAGGATGTCCAAGGACCTTATTTCCTCTGCTACAAATCAACATGGCAGTATAATGTGCTGCTAAGGTGTGTCTGTCAAAGGGCATTGGATATGTCATAGATGTAGGAAGATGGGTTTCTGTCTCAAAGAGAACGCTCATGCTCAAATAAATTGGTTAGTCTCTAAGGTGCCACAAGTACTCCTTTTCTTTTTTTGCGAATACAGACTAACACGGCTGTTACTCTGAAACCTGTCTCAAAGAGCTTACAGTTCTTATACAACCCTCATTGTGGGATAAAAGAGATCCAATGGTGTTGACTACCTCAAATTAGTGTGTAGGTCAAAATTTGCTGATAGTGAATGCTTGATTTTGGAGGTTGTAATAATGGGAAGCCAAGGATTAGGAAAAGGATTCCATTTCTTCACCACTGACTCATTGGTTGACCTTTGGGAAAGTCACTCCCATATCTGCCTGTCGTTTCCCATCTGTAAACTGGTGACAACACAGGTGTGTTAAGAAGTTTTCTTGATTAATCTCTGAAATCCTCCAATGACAGGTGGCATAGAAGTGGAAAGAAATACTATTTTTGGTTAAAATCTGCACTTCATCTTTAGTGGTAAAAAACTGTATTGCAAAAGTTAAATGTCTGAACGTACCACTGGATTACATAATGATACAGCTGAATGTGGAGCAGTGTACTCTGCGACTAGGTATTGTGTATGTTCTTCTTGATTAGATTTTTGATTCATTTTCCAGATGACCTATCATACAGTTCATGCTAAGCTCTCTGAAAAGCCCTTCCTAGCCATGCAGCTGATTTAAAACAGTAAAATAGCTCATTGTTTTAAATTTCACTGCATTTGTTCTGCTTATTCAGAGCTGGAACTGGCCTCTCTGCTGTAAATGTTTCCTGGTTCGTTGTCAAGGAGACATTTTAACACAGTATTTATTAGCTCAGCAGTTCCCGCTGTGGGAGGAATGCCCCGTTGTAGGAGTCAGGAGAGAAAGAGCATACCCTATGGTGAGAAGTAGTCTAGGCTTGGAGTGGGATGAGTTAATTGCTATCCTGAATCACCTTGTGATCCTGGATAACAGCAGATTATTTCCTGTGACAGCATGAGTTTCTGCTGAAGAACTTCTTAGAAATAGCCTGGTTAGATGCCTTTTTTTACTGCAGAAGTATCCTGTTTGTTGCAGTCATTTATACTAAAGAGATTCCTTGAGCAAGGCATCTTATTCCATAGCTCTGGTTATGCTGTATAATGTAGTGTGCAATGATTAGCTCAAAGAATATATGGCTACAGTTCAGCTGGTGGTCTCCTTCCTATAGGAGTGAGTTCAGGAAATGATTGTAGAGTCACAGGGGAGCTCTTTCCTCTGGCCCTAGGTTCACGCAGTGTAAGTCTCTCATGCGATAGGGCAGGAAGTCTAGATATCATAGAACTGGAAGGGACCTCAAGAGGTCATCTAGTCCAGTCCCCTGCACTCAAGGCAGGACTCAGTATTATCTAGACCATCCCTGACAGGTGTTTGTCCAACCTGCTCTTAAAAATCCCCAATGACGGAGATTCCACAACCTCCCTGGGCAATTTATTCCAGTGCTTAACCTGCCAACTGTCTTCAATTGTTTTTCCCCTTAGACTTGCTTCCCATGGGATTTTACCTACCAACACCCTGAGTTTGCTAAAGTTCAGAATTTTTTTCCAAAAGTCCAACCTAAACTGTTCTTGCTGCAATTTAAGCCCATTGCTTCTTGTCCTATCCTCAGAGATTAAGAAGAAAAAATTTTCTCCCTCCTCCTTGTAACAACCTTTTATGTACTTGAAAACATTATCATGTCCCCTCTGTTGTCTCTTCTCCAGACTAAACAAACCCAATTTTTTCAGTCTTCCCTCACAGGTCAAGTTTTGTAGACCTTTAATCATTTTTGTTGCTCTTCTTTGGACTTTCTCCAATTTGTCCACGTCTTTCCTGAATTGTGGCGCCCAGAACTGGACACAATACTCCAGTTGAGGGCTAATCAGTGCTGAATAGAGCAGAAGAATTACTTCTCGTGTCTTGCTTACAACACTCCTGCTAATACATCCCAGAATGTTTGCTTTTTTTGTAGCAGCATTACACTGTTGACTCATATTTAGCTTGTGATCCACTATGACCCCCAGACCCCTTTCCGCAGTACTCCTTCCTAGGCAGTCATTGCCCATTTTGTATGTGTGCAACTGATTGTTCCTTCCTAAGTAGAGTACTTTGCATTTGTCCTTATTGAATTTCATCCTATTTACTTCAGACCATTTCTCCAGTTTGTCCAGATCATTTCATCCTATCCTCCAAAGCACTTGCAACCCCTCCCAGCTTGGTATCGTCCGCAACCTTTATAAGTGTACTCTCTATGCCATTTTCTAAATCATTGATGAAGATATTGAACAGAACTGATCCCTGCAGGACCCCACTCGTTATACCCTTCCAGCATGACTGTGAACCCCTGATAACTACTCTCTGGGAATGATTTTCCAACCAGTTATGCATCCACCTTTATAGTAGCTCCATCTAGGTTGTATTTCCCTTGTTTGTTTGTGAGAAGGTCATGCAAGACCATATCAAAAGCCTTACTAAAGTCTAGATATATCACCTCTACCGCTTCTCCCCCCTCCCCCATCCACAAGGCTTGTTACCCTATCAAAGTAAGCTATCAGTTGGTTTGACACTATTTGTTCTTGACAAATCCATGCTGACTGTTATTTATCACCTTATCTTCTAGGTGTTTGCAAATTGATTGCTTAATTATTTGCTCCACTATCTTTCTGGGTACAGAAGTTAAGCTGACTGGTCTGTAATTCCCCAGGTTTTTCTTATTTCCCTTTTTATAGGTCCACTATATTTGTCCTTTTCCCAGTCTTCTGGAATGTCTCACATCTTCCATGACTTTTCAAAGATAATTGCTAATGGCTTAGATATCTCCTCAGTCAGCTCCTTGAGTATTCTAGGATACATTTAATCAGGCCCTGGTGACTTGAAGACATCTAACTTGTCTAAATAATTTTTGACTTGTTCTTTCCCTTTTTAGGATTTTAGATTCTGATCCTACCTCTCTTTCACTGGCATTCACTATGTTAGGCATCCAGTCACCACGAACCTTTTTGGTGAAAACCGAAACAAAAATCATTAAGCACCTCTGCCATTTCCACATTTTCTGTTATTGTCTTCCCCCCTCCATTGAGTAACGGGCCTACTCTGTCCTTGGTCTTCCTCTTGCTTCTAATGTATTTGTAGAATGTTTTGTTGTTTCCTTTTATGTTCCTAGCTAGGTTGATCTCATTTTGTGCCTTGGCTTGTCTAATTTTATCCCTACATACTTGTGTTGTTTGTTTATATTCATCCTTTGTAATTTGACCAAGTTTCCACTTTTTGTAGGACTCTTTTTTTGAGTTTTAGATCATTGAAGATCTCCTGGTTAAGCCAGGGTGGTCTCTTGCCATACTTCCCATCTTTCCTACTCAGTGGGATAGTTTGCTCTTTTGGCCTTAATAATGTCTCTTTGAAAAACTGCCAACTGTCTTCAATTGTTTTTCCCCTTAGACTTGCTTCCCATGGGATTTTACCTACCAACACCCTGAGTTTGCTAAAGTCTGCCTCCTTGAAATCCATTGTCTTTATTGTGCTGTTCTCCCTCCTACCATTCCTTAGAATCATGAAGTCTACCATTTCATGATCACTTTCACCCAAGTTGCCTTCCACTTTCAAATTCTCAACCAGTTCTTCCCTATTTGTCAAAATCAAATCTAGAACAGCCTCTTCCCCCCCAGTAGCTTTCTCCACCTTCTGAAATAAAAAATAGTCTCCAATACATTCCAATAACTTGTTGGATAATCTGTCCCCTGCTGTGTTGTTTTCCTAATAGATGTCTGGGTAGCTGAAGTCCCCCATCACCACCAAGTCCTGGGCTTTGGATGATTTTGTTAGTTGCTTAAAAAAAGCCTCATCCACTTCTTCTTGGTTTGGTGGTCTGTAGTAGACCCCAACCATGACATCACCCTTGTTTTTTTACCCCTTTTATCATTACCCAGAGACTTTCAACAAGTCTGTCTCTTATTTCTATCTCAACCTCAATCCAAGTTTGTACATTTTTAATATATAAGGCAACACCTCCTCCCTTTTTTCCCTGCCTGCCCTTCCTGAGCAAGCTGTACCCTTCTGTACCAATATTCCCAACATGCGGATTATCCCACCAAGTTTCCGTGATGCCAGCTATTTCATAGTGTTGTGTGTTTACTAGCATTTCGAGTTCTTCCTGCTTATTCCCCATATTTCTCACATTAGCACTCAGACATCTACGATACTGATTTGATTTCCCTCTCCCCACTCCCAGTTCTGTGTTGTCTCTCCCTTATTTCTGCTATAACAGCCCATGCTCCCCACAAAGTCCGATCCTTCTCCCAGGTCTCCGTATTTTTTGACTTGCTTGTGGGCTTTGGTGACCTGCCCCCTTCGAACCTAATTTAAAGCCCTCCTCACTAGGTTAGCCAGTCTGTAGCCAAATATGGGGGAGTTCACAGCTATAGACTGTGCCAGCAAGAGGCACTAAAATGAGTGTCCAGGGATTCTTGAAGCTACCCCAGTCCCACTTTATCTTGAGAGAGACCATGTACAGTGTGGTATAGAAACTGTTCTGGGGGGCTCAGAGCTCTCTGCTGTTGCTGCATAGTAATATTTATATTACGGTAGCACCCAAAGGCCCCAGCCCAGATCAGAGCCCCTTTTTGCTAGGTGTTGTACAAACAGATATAAGAAGACATTTTTCTGCCCTGAAGAGCCTACCATCAAAATAGGCAAGACAAAGGGTGTGGGAAAGAGATTAATCTATTCTGAGGCCAGATAGGAGCATTATGATCATCTAGTGTGACCTCCTGTGTAAACAGGTCGGAGAATTGCCCCACAATAATTCCTAGAGCAGGTCTTTTAGAACAGGCGTTCTCAACCTTTTTCTTTCTGAGGCCCTCCAACATGCTATAAAGACTCCACAGCCCACCTGTGCCACAACAACCATCTGCATATAAAAGGCAGGGCCAGTATTAGGGGGTAGCAAGCAGGGCAATTGCCTGGGGCTCCCCACCACAGGAGGCCCTGTGGAGCAAAGTTGCTCTGGCTTCAGCTTCAGCCCATGCAGTGGGATTTCAGCTTTCTGCCCTGGGCCACAGTAAGTCTAATGCTGGCCCTGCTTGGCGGACCCCCTGAAACCTGCTTGGGGCCCCCCAGTGGTCCCCAGACCCCTGGTTGAGAACCACAGTCAAATCACTCAAATCAATAACCTGTCTTCATTGTTTACCGCTCCCACAATTTTTGTCATCTGCCAACTTTATCAATGATTTCACTTTTCTTCCAGGTCATTGATAAAATTGATAAGTAGAGTAGGGCCAAGAACCGATCCCTGTGGGATGCCACTGGAAACACACATGCTCTCTGACAGTTCCCCATTTATGGTTACATTTTGAGATCTTTATCAGCCATATTTGTAATCTCATTAAAAAAATCAAGTTAGTTTGACAGGATCTATTACCCTTAAACCCATGTTAATTTGCATTAATTACATTACCCTCCTTTAATTCTTTATTAATAGAGTCCTGAATCAGCAGCTCCATATCTTACCCAGGATTGGTATCAGGATGACAGGCCTATAATTATTCGGGTCATCCTGTTTACCCGTTTTAAAAATTAACACAACATTCGCTTTCTTCCAGGCTTGTAGAACTCCTCCAATGCTCCAAGACTTATTGAAAATCAACATTAATGATCCATCGAGTTCCCCAGCCAGCTCTCTAAAAGTTCTTGGATGCAAGTTATCTGGACCTGCTGATTTTAAAAATGTCTAACTTTAGTAGCTTCTGTTTAACATCCTCCAAAGATTACTAGCTGAATGGAATGTTATCACCATACAATGAGAATATATCTGTTGTTTTCCTCAAATATAGAACAGTAATATTTATTGAACACTTTGCATTTTCTACATTATTATTGATAATTCTACCACCTACATTGAGTAATGGACCAATACCATTGGCAGGATTCTTTTTATTATTGTCCTTAACTCTGCTGGCTATAGATTTCTCCTTGTCCCTTTCCTTCCCTTATCAATTTTCTACAGTACTTAACTTCTCATTTATATTCATTACTATTAATTTCCCCTTTCTTCCATTCGTTATATTATTATTTTTTATTTGTTACAGCTGCCCTCATTTCCTCTCTAAACCAGGTCAGTTTTTTAACCAGCACGGCCTTCTTCCTTGATTACGGGTTTGTGGCTTTTGGGATATCTGGTATTCATTCTCGTTTTTCTGATTAAATTCTTCCCTGAGCTGATTTGGCTCACAGTTGTCTTCAGCTTTGTGAAATTCACCCTATTAAAGCACCGTGTGTGTGTGTGTGTGTATATATATATATATTTTACTGGTCTGGACTTCATTCAACTTGCACATTATAAATGTGATCAAGTCTTGAATACTTGTACACAAGCTAATATTAGTTTTTAGTTCAATGATCAGTTCCTCTTTATCTGTTAGGACAACGTCTAATATCGAATTGTCCTGTGTTGGCTACAACACTTTGAGTTAAGAAATTGTCATGTGTAATATTTAGAAATTCCAAGGATGTTTTAGTACTGGCAACATGAGACTTCCAGCATATGTCGCTCCAGTTGAAGTCCCCCATGATCACATAGCTTTTTCCTCTACACTTTATAGATAGGCGCATAAGGTAGCAGTCATCCTGTTTCTTAGTGTGATTTGGTTGTCAGTACCAACTAATACCCGACCTTGTATTGTATCTGTTTGAATGCTTATGGATCAATATTCTGTATTATTTTCTTCTGAATTATCAGTTACTCAGAAACAGGGCAATGGCATTTTTGACAGTGCCACTCTTCCTCCCGCTTTGTCCACTCAATCCTTCTTAAATAGGCTTTAACCATAGATTTTAACATTCCAGTTGTGCAGAACATTCACCAGGTTTCTGTAATATCACCTAGATCAAATTTACGTTCACAAACGAGCAATTCCAGTTCTTCTTTGTCATCCTAGCGTTGGTGTATCGGCAATTCCAGAATGCCTTCTCTTCATGTCCTTTGATTCCTTGATTAATATTGTTCTCAGCATCTTGATTTGTGCCAGCGAAGAGTTTATATTTTCCTCTTTCGTTATTCGTTTAACCCCTTCCTGACTTTTCTGACCAGTCTGTTCCCAAGGTGATTGGTCCCGTTCTAGTGGGGTGGAGTCCATCCAAACTATCTAGCCCCCTCTCTCCATAGAAGGTGGACCAACATTCCACAAAACAAACCTCTACTCCACTTTACTGAGTCAGCGATTGACTTTCATAATCTTCTGACTTCTGTCTTCCTTCGCTCGTGGGATAGGAAGGATCTTGAAGAGGATTGCATGGATATTCTTCAGCACACTTGTGTGCAACATACAATCAGAGTGTAGAGGATGTTGGTTGGCAAATGGCATGGTAGTTCCACCTGGTGGTGGTGGTGGTTGGTTTTTTACATACTGTGAGGGAGCTGAAGAATTAATAGGAGTAGAGGAGGGAAGGAAGGGAGGATAAAGAGGGGAGTATGGAGGACCAAGCAGTTGAAGCTGTAGTGGTGGGACTGGGAGGTAGCTGGACGTTCTCCCTCTCTGCTGATGGGTCGTTTACTCCAGAGACCAAATTGAAGTAAGTAGTCTGATACCTCCACTCATGTCTGGGGGCCTCTGAAAGTCTCCTGTGAAGCCTGCTCCAGCCAGTGGCTATGGAAAGCTGGATGCTACTCAGTTCTACCCTCTTCGATACAGCTTGCTTGGATGGTAAGCTCTCCAGGGCTTGAGCTGTGTGGTACTTATAATGCACCATGCTCACTTATGGTGCTGTAGAATGCCTCATCTAAACACAGAGCTGAACTAGTGTGACTTGTTTTATAGCTTGTTAGTTAAACAGGTGCAACTCCTATTTATAGACAGGCCTAAAGTAACTCACTGAATTGTCCTGAATGCTCTAGGGGAGAATGGATTCATTTCGGTATATAAAGTTTGCTTGCCTTTTACAGGCTCATCTTATGTTGTCTTCCCCCCTTAATGAGTACAACCTCTCAAATTGCTTTACTTCACTGATTCTGTAAGCTCACAAATGGCATAAACTGCGGAATTTTCTTTGTTCTGGGTACAGTTAGCCACAGCAGCTCCTCGCAGGGATGTGCTGTATTTTTTTTTAATAGTGGGTTACTTTACCTCCTCAGCAAGCTGTGTTGCTTTTTAAAGGGAAGTCTTATCTATTTAACAAGGTAAAGTAGGTCATTGTAGATCTCTGGGAAGGCCAGTTTGTAAATAGCTTCCCCTTCAGAGTGATGTTACTCTGTTTTCCCTCTAATTACTGCCCTCGTGCTGTGCCGCTGGGTAGGAACTGAGACTGCATGTTGTGGGGACAAGATGGAGGCGCTCTGAGGTTGGCTTCATCCCAGTCCACTTCTTTCCATTTGATGCATTCTGAATGCCAGCACTGATTTCTCTTCTACAACCTAGCCTGGCGGGCTTGCCTACTTAGGATGCTTATGAGTCTCAGCGTGAAGTCCTTTTTTGGCATCTTTTCCGAATTGCTTTTTCCTTAATTTCTTTTAAGATCAGTCTCTAATGGAAAAGAACAGCATCGTGCCGTCTCTTAAGATGGATATTTCATTTCCAGTACTTCCCACCATATTTCTCTTAACATGTCTATATGTGTTTTCATTCCCTTTTTATAGCTCATACCTCTGCGCTCTCCACTTTCTCTTCCAGTGCTTTGTAATGTAATACATTGACCAGAACAAGCTGCAGTTAGAACTGACCTAACAAGCAATCTTCACATCCTTGATGCTCTCTTTGCTTCTCCATATTGTCTAGACAGGTTAAGAATGTGCATGGTTCTTTGGTATATAGGCAATTCAAGAATTCCTTCTCTTCATGTCCTTTGGTTCCTTGATTAATATTGTTCTCAACATCTCAATTTTGTGCCATCTGAGTGCTCATATCTTCCCTCTTTTTACCCTCCCATTTTACTAGTTTAACCCCCTCCTCATACAATCATCTTCCTCCTGCAATTCAGTTTCATTCAGAGCAAATTGAACGAACATAAAAATGTTTTGTGTACATGCATTGCATTATAGTAGCATAACATACAATCTTCTAGTTGATTGGAAAGGGTCAGCACTGAAGAAATGTCAGGATTTTAAATGTCACTGCTAGTCACAAAATAAAAATGTAGTCCAGTGCTTTCAGACACTATCTTCCAAAGTTCAGCTATGTTGCGACTGCTAAAATGGACAACCAGTGTTGATCGGCCAAAAGTCTTTTATGCACCGTCTATTGCATTTTTTTCTGGTGTTATCAATATAACTTTCTAATAAAAGGATAATCATAGAATATCAGGGCTGGAAGAGACCTCAGGAGGTCATCTAGTCCAACCCCCTGCTCAAAGCAGGACCAATCCCCAATTTTTGCCCCAGGTCCCTAAATGGCCCCCTCAAGGATTGAACTCACAGCCCTGGGTTTAGCAGGCCAATGGTCAAATCACTGAGCAATCCCTCCCCCCACCACTAAGTGGCATTTCATATTCAGGAGTGTACTTATTTACTGACGTCTGAGGTTGATTGTAACAACAAATGAGTCCTCGGTAAATTCACCAGCTACTCAAGCTTTACTTCCTTGGCCTTACCCTGCAGAACATCACAGTAGCAATAACATTGGTAGTGGTAGGGGTATCTTCATTATAAGACCCTATTATCAGATGTCTGTAAATGTTCTGAAGGAGTTACCCTTGGATAGAAACTTCTTGTGACTCTTAGCTCAGAAGTGAACATTTTTGGTGGCTTTGTCAAATTTCTATCTAGCTGCTTTTGAAGGAATAGCTTTGAAAATTTCTTCTTTAGTCGTTTAGCTTTTCAAGTTTCCCCTTTGTGCTTAAATAACTGAAAAACTTAATTTTAAAACTTCAGTCTTTACATAGGTTTTGGCCAATGAGGGCCTTTTTGCCTTTACTGAAATTTGGCTTAGAAACGGCATATGGGTAGTCTTCGGATTTTTTAGGCTATGTCGACACTACGCACCTTTTAGCAACACAGCTGTGCCATTACAGCCGTACCACTAAAAGGTGCGCAGTGTAGTCACTCTTTGTCAGCAGGGGAGAGCTCTCATGCTGACAAAATAAATCCACCCCCACTGAGAGGTGGGAGCTTTGTCGGTGGGAGAGCTCTCCCGCTGACACAGCGCTGTTCGCACTAACGCTTTTTGTTGGTAAAACTTTTGGCGGGGGGTTTCACAGCCCCTGAATGACAGAAGTTTTACTGATGAAAGTGTGGTGTAGACAACGCCTCCTATACATGCACACACCCAACTGTAGATTCTTGGGAAGGCAGCATGGTCTGGGAGGCAGAAGCACTGGGTTCTATTCCTGCCTCTGCCAGTGACCTGCTGGGTGATCTTGGACATGTTCCTTTACTTGTCTCCATCTGTAAAATGGGAGTAGTTCTGAAATCTCTTTGTAAAGTGCTTTGAGACCTGTGAATAGACTAAGCTAACCTATATATATAACCTGTATAAGTAGGGGCATAGCGAGCAGATCGAGGGACGTGATCGTTCCCCTCTATTCGACATTGGTGAGGCCTCATCTGGAGTACTGTGTCCAGTTTTGGGCCCCACACTTCAAGAAGGATGTGGATAAATTGGAGAGAGTCCAGCGAAGGGCAACAAAAATGATTAGGGGACTGGAACACATGAGTTATGAGGAGAGGCTGAGGGAGCTGGGATTGTTTAGCCTGCAGAAGAGAAGAATGAGGGGGGATTTGATAGCTGCTTTCAACTACCTGAAAGGGGGTTCCAAAGAGGATGGCTCTAGACTGTTCTCAATGGTAGCAGATGACAGAACGAGGAGTAATGGTCTCAAGTTGCAGTGGGGGAGGTTTAGATTGGATATTAGGAAAAACTTTTTCAGTAAGAGGGTGGTGAAACACTGGAATGCGTTACCTAGGGAGGTGGTAGAATCTCCTTCCTTAGAGGTTTTTAAGGTCAGGCTTGACAAAGCCCTGGCTGGGATGATTTAACTGAGAATTGGTCCTGCTTTGAGCAGGGGGTTGGACTAGATGACCTTCTGGGGTCCCTTCCAACCCTGATATTCTATGATTCTATGATTCTAACCTAGGGCTAAGCTAAATAAGATTCTTGAACCTATTTAGATTGAATTGTCTTGGGACTTTACAACTCTTTACAGCCTTTTTTCATTGCCATGTTTACTGGAAAAGTCATGGAGCACACCACAGTTAAGTATTCAACTTAAACACCCTGCACAGTGAGGGAAAAATTGTGGCTGCATTGGGAAAACATCTGATTACCTTTACCGCTCTAAAAATCCCCCAAAACAAAACCACCTTCTCTGAAACATCTGATCTGTTTTGGCTGAAACTTTCCAAATAAATTTACCCTGAGATAGACACCTAGCATAAAGAATTTCAACCCAATTGCTTAATTTGGCAAACGCTTTATAAGCATCGGGACAGTAATGGAAAGGGTTAGGCAACCTTAGCTGTGTTGCCACTGGCTCCTATCATAATACTGAATAGAAATGTATTCAATTGTTTTTTCCTGATGTGAAGTCTTAACCCAAATGTTACCAGTTTGCCACCTGTTAAGTTTACCCTGTGTCTCCTTCCATGCATTCTCCCTGCTGTACAACTAGGGCCGGAAGTTGGCCCACAAATAAATCGGTGAGGAGGTTCAGCCCATTAGAACTTAGTGCACCTGCGTTTAGCACAGTGCAGTTATATTGTACTGCACTAGGGCATCCAATCCACTGGCTCTTTGAGTTAATTTCTATGAAAGCTTTGCAGTCGTCATTTAAATCTTTAAGTGTTGCCTCATTTTTCCACCTGAGTACAGTCGTGGCTGTTCAACGGGCTTTGGAGCAGACAACTAAAGTTAAGATGTTTTCTGTCATTGATTATCTAGGTGCCAATCTTTATGGCAGTGAGTCACACTTGCTCCCTAATGTGAGTTTGAGAAGAGTTTGCTTTATGGCCTATTTCTCTTCTATAAAGGATTGTTTTGGCACCCTAGAATCTCCTACTATAGAACTTGTGAGTGAAACCAGTTTCAGTTAAGGTGTTTACTTTTATATAGATTCTAGTATTAAATTAAATCAAAATGAGTGAATTATTCTATAAATAAAAATAAAATAGTTTTCTTTTTTTATATTTAGCTGCAGTTTTTTCATTAGAACCCCAGAATGTGGCAGGATTCTCTTTAAAGGGGCATTTGACATCTGATATGCTAGGTCAGCTGTAAATTACAACTGTGGCCAAGATTTCCAAAAGAATGTAAGGGAGTGGGGCACCCCATATAGGTAGCTTTGAAAATTCAGCCTGTATCCTGTCGTGCTGATGTTTTGTGGGCCACTTACTGGTGGTGTATGTGAGTGTCGTAGGTAGCTATAGATCAATCTGGATGTTGCTCAACTGCAAGGAGGATACGTCCTTTGGGACTTGCCTTGATGGTGAAGAAGTAGGATGCAAATAATAAATTGGGTTGTTTAAAAGTACTTTAACTTGTGCTTATTTGTTAACGAAACAACTAATTTTCTCTTCCAGTGTGTCTAGTCTCAGTTTAAATACCCATGATTTTTCAAGGAAGTTACACTATAAGTGAATGCTAAAAGTGGAAGTCAGCTCCCAGAATCTCTCTCTGTATAGCTCTGTAAATGTGCATGGTGCTTTCAGAAATAAATTCAGTCCTTGCCCCAAGGAGTGCTTATATTGGAAGAACAAGAAATTGTGACAGCAGCCAGAGGAAGAGTCAGGGAAGGGGTAAGGGTTAAATCAAACAGAGATGGGAGTTGCATTGTGCTGCAATCAGAATTCTCAGCTCTGAATGTTTTGGGGGGCGGGGTGCCGCCCTTTTTTTTTTTTTTTTTTGGTTGGGATAGGACAGCAGCAAGTCAAATGTACAGAACATACATTGCCTTTAAAAACAAGGGCTGAGATGGAGACAGGCAGAGAGTTGGAGTTACAGTAGAGTACCCTTGTATGAAGTGGCTGTCTTGAAAATGGCCCAGTGTGATTATGGATTTTTCGAGTTACATTGAGTAAGACGGTTTCAATTAGCTTGTTCAGTGTGGAAACTTCCTAAAGGAGAGCTCCAACTCATCCATAAACCCAAGTGCTGTGTTTCGTGGCTGTATTACTCCTGGAGCTAGAGTTAAGTCAGTTTTTTTCCACCAGGCCATCTGTCAGCTTACTTAAGAGATAAGCACAGCCAAATGCTGCACGCTGAGTAGCCAATGGAATCCTTTCGATTTCTGCACAGACAGCCTGTTTATTTTGAAAGCCGATTTTTACTGTCAATGCTGTTGTCCCCCGAAACGAAATTTGTTCCAAAGAGCTGTGATCCCTTGCCCTAGGTGGCTGTTTTGATCACCCCTACTCCAGACAATCAGTGTGGACTCCGCACTTGGAACACAGACAACATTAGACACTCCAGATGCTGAGCACTAAAGCAGCTTATGGTAATTATCACAAAATTAAAGATAATTCTCTTGCTCTGGAATTCGGACAATGTGCAGAAAGATTAACTCCTGTGGAATACAAAGCTGTAGCAGAAGGGGCCTTAGCCTTTACCTTCCTACAGTCAGCATAGAAAACATAGCCTCTATGGCTCAAATCCTGCTCTGTTACACTGTGCACCTCCATTGATTTCAACAAGGCTATGCTGGTGTAACTGGGAACAGAATCTGGCCCTTTGAATCATGCCTTTGAGTAGATGGCGTGTTTGTTGGCTTTGAGAAGAGGGGCCTTGTCCTGAGGAACTTACAATCTGGATAGACAGCACAGGCACACAGGAGACCATGTTGTGACCTAGAATGGTTGTGAAAGGATTTTCTGTCTGCTCGTCGTCCTAGCGGAGGTTAGTCCTGTGAGCTCTGAAGTGAGAGTGAGCGATATGATTTATGCAAAGAACAGTATTTCAGAAGAAGAAGAAAGTGCAGTGGAATGGAATCCAGGGCCCTTCTGCTCATCCTTCCTACTGGTCATTTACCTGTTGCACTTGGGGGAGTTTTTAAAAAAATAAATGAATAAGATATTTGGTTCTGTTTGCCTAGGGCAATCTACCTACGGCTGGTTCAGCTCTAGCTGTGCTAGCAACATCGGGAGCCCGGGGGTGGTCAGCCTGCCATCACCATTCAAAGCATCAGGTTGCCTAGACCTGCTCCGTGGAAGCCGCTGTAGGCCTGTTGATGCCAGGTCTCCTCATATTTTTAACACAGGATCTGGGCCATGGATGCAGTGGTAAACTTTTATTTTTAAATATTCCTAGTGAAAATCAAGCCACTGAGATCATCTTCCAGCATGTGTTCAGAAAGGGCCCAGCCCCAGGTGGCCAGTAGGAAGCGCTCTTCTTTGTTTGTTTCCTGAAATATAACCGAAGGGAGCCCTTGTCATAGGACCCTGTAGGTGCATTGTTGTGGGGTCAGCACGGTATTAGGATGTTCCTGCTAATCTCAAATTCTTGTTAATACTAATTTTGAACCAGATCTTGTAATACTGCCACTTGTTTGAAAATCTCTGAGCTCTTCAAGAAGGGTGGGTATGGCACATCCCAGCTTACTGACAGCATCCCCTCTTTTTCTGAAGAGCTTTCGGGTCAAGCTGCGTTAGTTCCCATAATGGTCTGACCGAATGGGAAAGTCTGATCAGCAGCGCTGGCTCCCTTGGCCTGCACTGCTCCATGCTGGCATGTCATAAGTCCTAAAGAATTGGACAGAAACATCCTCTTGCTCCTCCTGCCTTGCTGAAACAGCTACTCCCTTAGACTTTAGGAAATCTGCATTTAGGCCATGAGTAGGAGCTGCATCAGTTACATGTCTGCCTGGTGGTTCAAGGGCAGGTTAAGTGGGGAGGGGTGGCTGCAGGTATGGAGCCTTTGTTCTGTGCAGAATGAATTTCAGTGTTCTGCTTTGCAGCATGAAATCCTTCATTTAGAAGGATTAAGGATTGTTCAATAGTCTGCTGATCCTATCGTTCCTGTAAACCTGGAAGCATGTACAAGGCCTGTGTCTCTCTCTCAAACCAGGTAACTGAAAGTAGGTAACGCTAGTTAGGCAGCCTCACAGTGAAATCCATTATTTCTTTTTAAAAAGGGCTTTTCCCTCCCATTTAGCACATTGGCTCTTCCAGCAGAACTCTCCATTTAAGGAGATGATTACTTAACTTGCAAGCCTTTAGGGCAGCTCTGCAGGGGTGTGCTGTATTGCTGAAAGGGCTCCTCTATGAGCAGCTCTTGATGCTTGAAGTCATCCAGGGTCAGCTTCATGAAAGCCAGAATTCTCCAGAATTGGGGGCGGTTGAGCTGTTGATATGTGCACATAACTGCTTGGGTTTTTTTGTTTTTGTTTTTTGGGTTTTTTTTCCTTTGAATGAAAATTTAGTAGCTCTGCATTAGCCCATTGCAAAGGCCCCTTGTTCTGTTAGTGTGCTCTGGTTCAGACCGCAAAGGGGGCTGTTCTTATTTAGAAACGTGCATGGCTCAGTCTGCAAAGTTTGACTACAGATAAGGTGGGAAAAGGATGGGCTTGTGTTAAGGTGCTAATGGGACATGCTCAGACTTTGCCTTTCTGTGTGACCTTAGGCAAGTCATTTAATCTGTGCCTCAGTTGCTTGTCTGTAAAATGGGAATAATACTTCCTTCACCAGGGTGCTGTGAAAGCTAATACATTAGTGTGCTTGGGGTTCTTTAAGTAGATCTGGGGCTCAATTCAGACCAGTCTTTCCTCTTGTTGAGCGTCTAGAAGAGAGCATCATAAAAGCCTCTTTGGGTTTTAATAATTATTCAGCATAGCACAGTCCCATTACTAGAGGAGCAGCAAGAAGTAGGGGAAAGTTATGTCAATGTAACACCTTTAGAGTAAAAACCCCACCGACAGCTAGGAAAGAAGACATGGGCAACCTATGAGCTTCTAAAAGCCAAGTTGTCCAGGCTTGTTCTTTAACTTGGGACCCCTGCACTTGCAGAAATGAAAGCTGGGCAAAAAATTGCTGCCTTGTTTCTTCTGACTATTTGCTCGACTGATCAGCTGTTGGGATAAATGCACCTGCTAAGAGCCTGTGGCCATCCTCCTACTGACCTACTGTTCTTCTCTCCTCAGGTCTGGCACTGAAGAAGACTGCCCTCACTGAGGTGAGTTGCATACAACTGTTTAAAACCTTTTGCAGAGGGGTAGAGAGGACCCAAATAGAACTTTTATGGCGCACAGTTGAAACGGAGGAATGTGCAAGGTGGGAGAGTCATGGTTTTTTAAGTAAATCTTGGTGTTGGTGAAGGTGCCAGGTTGGCAGCCTATGAGAATGAGGTCCTCTATCTTCCTACAGAATGGTTGGCAGCAGGGCAAGGTATTGGGGGGTGGGGTGTTTTTGACCTATAGTGATCACATCTGGGGAGGGTATTTTTCATGATCCATTCAGCCCTTCTGTCTGCTGACTGCTAGTGGTAGGGCAAATTATGGTGATGGGTTTTGTTACGTTGATATGACCATTTGGAACTGGACTGAGACCCACCAACTAATCTATGTAATATTCAGGGATTCTCATTCTGAAGGCTAGAATGTCTGAGTCATGTGGAGCAATGGAAACTGCAACAAGCATGGCTGAGAATTCTTTTTATTGAGTGTCACCAGGTTGACTCATCACTGGGATTTGTTACTGATCAGTTTAAGTTCTCAGCTATTTCGACTCTACAAGTTACACCTGTGTGAAAGCATGGGCTTTTAGCTAAAGTAAGCCACTTTTAGCAACATGTAACTGTACCAAGCCAAGAATCCTAGACCATTGTAATGACAGCAGAATCTCAACCCATCACCGCCCTTACTCTACAGACAATTTTCCTGCAACAGTTTCATTGGTTGTATGTGGGAAAGTGCACAGATGGATTTCTGGGCCCAACTGCTACAGTTCAGCAGGTTCAATCACTGGGATTCACAGTCTATTAGTGTCCAATTTTTAACTTCTTGGATATTTTTGGCTTTTTTTACAACATGACTTTGATAGCACAGGCTTTCAGCGTGTGTGTGTGTGTGTGCGCGTGTGAGAGAGAGCGCGCGCGCACTGAAGTGGGCCATCTCACCATTGCTCTCCACTGGGCTGAGCTAGGACTTGAGATCCAAATTCGATTCCTGCCTCTGCCACAACCTTTCTGTATGACCCTGGACAAGTCACTTAATCTATTTCCTAACTGTCCAATGGGGATGAAACATCCCTACATCTCAGGGGTTTTGAGAAGATCGTCTTAAGGATTTTATTACTACAGTGACGAAAGCCATGTAAGCACTTGGCTACCAATGCAGGCCCAAAATCAAATCCCTGGCCTTCTGGTCAAAGCTCTGTAACCCTTCACCAGTCCTGAGCAACTCGGGCACCTACAGTCTAACACAACAAATGTATGTACTGAAACTGGCCCCCATCTAAGTATTTGAACCTCAGCAAAGCACATTTTGTCTTTCTTAGAATAGAGATCCCAATAAATTGAGCTTCATTAAGCAGCATGCAAGTCTCAATCAGAAACGGGGAAAGCTGCTGCTAAGATTCCTAGAGCTGAGACTAAACTTGAGAGCCTGATTTTCAGACCCCATCCTCCAGCTAGTCGATGGGAGCTGCAGGTGCTCACCTGAAAATCGGGCCTTTAAATATTTGCTCAGTTCGCTACTTTAGTTACCAGATTTCTAGTCAATGCTACACATTGTAGCTGCCAATCCCACCCTCTCTCTGCTGCTGTGCTTGTGTGGGTCAGTTTTTGGCATTGGTTTTAGAATCTGAGTAAGCTCTTGGCTCTGGTTAGTGTTTCCACTGAGAATGAAGCACAATAAGAGCAAAAACTTCGTATACTCATGGATTTAACAGCCTGTGATGAATATAAGCTATGCAAATATAGCATCTCTTCTAATCCCCCTCCCCGCCCCCTCTCCGCAAGCTACTCACCTACCACTTGTCTCTGTACCTTTCGACAATCCCACTGCTCTTGGTACACCTCTGAATGCTGCCACTGAGTGTATGCGCCTCATCAACTCTTTGAAATCTCACCTTAAAATTCATCTAACTCTTGTTTATGCTTGAATTTTTCTCCCTTTGTTAACTGTTAAGTAATACTGTGCAGATTTAGTGGTTGTAGAGCTAAAACAAATATTAGAAAAGCTGCTATAAATGTCTTGGGCGAGGTGGGTTATTGTGGGTGCATCTCCCCAATGCTCCATTGATTTGGCTTCTAGGTGCAATTTGTAAAGTCCTGAATGTGTATCAGTGTGGTCAGGTGGGTAGAGCACTGGACAGACTTAGAAGACCTGGGTTCTAAATTCCTGATGCTGCTACTAGCCTGCTGGAAGACCTTGGGCAAGTCCCTTCCCCTCCCCGTGCCTCAGTGTCCATTTGTAAAATGGGGATAATGATGCTGACCTCTTTTGTAAAGTGCTTTTAGATCTGATGAAAAGCACTATGTAGAAGCTAGATGTTACTAAGCACAGTAGAAGAGATGATTATTAATTACATAGGGGGTGGATCCCAGGGATCACCCCTCTGTCACTCATTA
Organism: Lepidochelys kempii; assembly: GCF_965140285.1. Classification (NCBI taxonomy): domain Eukaryota; kingdom Metazoa; phylum Chordata; order Testudines; family Cheloniidae; genus Lepidochelys; species Lepidochelys kempii. The sequence goes on from NC_136404.1 coordinate 6,435,133, forward strand.
GCTAGGATAAGGTTACAGTTTGCTAAGTCGCTCTTGGTTTCTGTAGTTAAACGCCACAGTTGGCAGCAGGGAGGGTCCCCTGTGCCAGCCCCTGATCTCTAGGACAGTGTTCAGCCAATTTTTGTTTGATCCAGCTGTGTCAGACTGAGTAATAAGGTTTGGTGCAGGGTGGGGGGGGGGTCATTGTTTGTAGGCACCCAGATGCTGTGATGGGCCCTCCATTTAAATGTCTAACAATAATTATAATTTTCTATAAAGAGATGGCTCTGGGAGTATGTTAGCAATTCTCACACCTCCAAAATCAGCACCTAGTGGGAAATTAAACTTCTGGACAGGCTAACTCCTTATTTCATTGCACAAATAAAGATCCAGTCCTCTCTAGGACAGGAAATGCTCTGTTATGGTTAGAACAAGGGCCTGGGCATTGAGCCCCTGCCCTCTATCCCCAACTCTTACTTGCTATGTGACTTCAGTCACGTAACCTGTCTGTGCCACTGTTGGTCAGTGTGTAAAATGGGGTTAATTACCCACAGCATGGGGTGGGATTGCAACAGTTTTAATTCATGTTTGTAATGAGTTTTGAGGTCATTGGGTGGAAGATGAAAAATGTAACATTAACTACATGTGTGGATTAATGGTAGTCAGAATGGCTGGAGTCTGCTGTAGAAATGTCCAAGACTACACAGATCTTTATAGAAAGAAATAAAGGCATCCAGTTGGTCCTGTCCAGAAGGCACTCTAGCAGCTTGGGTAATTGGAAGGAAATATTGCAATACTTTGCTGCAGTCTGAATAGATTCACTCCCTTTGTGTAAACTTCAGTGTTGATAAATTGTCAAGTGCTGCAGCATAGATCAATACCACTGATGCAGTGTTCCTCCAGGAGAGACTGCCTTGGGTCATTACAAATTGTGCCTAGATGAGTCATGTCTAAAGCCATGGCCAGCTGTTAATGGTGTCACAGAAGCAGAATGCTCAAGCTCCCCCCAGATGTACATGGTGAGTCCACTGAAAGTTGTTGGCGCCTGTGATGCTTCTCCACCACCGTAGGTAGTGGGCAACTGCAGAGTCATTCAAGCAGCATGCCAAGGCAGAGATGTGTTTAGGTGGGTGGGACTGCAGAGAAACACTGCCTTGAACTTTACAATGTGCAGTTGGCTTGATGTGTAGAGCTCTGCTGCTGATCCTGGAAGGAGCAAATGGAGGAAAGAGACGGGACAGAAGGGCTATCGTTTTAGTGTTGGTGCTCAGACCGCACTTTACGCACCTTTGCTACGTTTCTGGAGGAAACTGCTACAATTACAACAATTCACCTGGCTTGGTGAATCAGTCGTTCATAAACAGCAGCTTGCTTAAGTGAAGTGTCTCCCCATGAACACAACACTGGTGATTCATTATCCACTCTGCTTGCTGACTTTCAGATGGAGTATAAGGGGTTGGCTTTGAGCTCTAAAGCCCAAATGGCCTGGTACATCGAAGTGATCTGTCTGTCTAGTATTTGATTCACATCCCCACAGTGCCCACAAACATGAATGCAGTTCTACTCCCATTACCCTGTGAGGTGGGGAAGTATCGCCAGTTTTCAAATGGGGAACTGAGGTACTGAAATTAAGTAACTAATTGTTTTGGGGGAGTTCGCTGGCCTTCATTAGACAGGAGGTCAGAGGATCATGATGGTACCTTCTGACTTTTACACAGGGAGTCTGATGGAGTTGGGAAACAAACGTAGATCTGAGTCCCAATCCAGTGTCCTAACCCAAGACCATCCTTCCTCCCAGTATGTCAAGATCCACAGTCCTGTGTGTGATAAACTCGCTGGCTATCAACTCGCCTCTCATCCTGAGGGATGTATAATTTAGTGTTTAAAGCTTGCTGGTGCCAGATACATCTGTATGCACTCTGCAGATCTTTACACGGGAATAAATGCAGACCATTGCATTCCTTATAACCACAGCACCTTAGTCCTGACTGCACCACTGTGCCTCTTTTCTTCCTTCCGCTAGCGTAGCTTTTCTTCACCACTCTGACCTGGAAACTTCTCTTTCCCAGGCCCCATCATTATCAGGACAGCCTGGAGTTGGCCAAGGAAAGAAGATAGGTCATCGAGGAGTTGATGCTTCTGGCGAAACTACCTACAAAAAGGTTCCGTCTCTTGATTGATTTCTGGAGGGTAGTGGCCACACATACAAATGGGAGGTTGAGAATAGAATAGCGACCAAGTGTGTATGAACAGGTCATTCAAACTGTAAGAAACAAAGGGGGAATACAGGTGTGCGATTGGCTAACCAATTTGATTAAATTTCCCTGCAGTGTACTGTGCTGACCTTACACGCTACAAGCATTTCACAACTGTCATTCTATAGAAACCTGAGGCACTCTATAGTGGTGTTCTCTTACAAAGCAGCCAATATCTGAGACCTCCCACAAGGCATCAGCATGATCAGAGCATCAAGGATACCTATATTTGGGGGCTGTTGCTGTAACTTAACGGTGAATGTGCATTGACTGCTCTCTTCCTTCTGCTAGACCACTTCGACCACTCTGAAGGGGGCCATCCAGCTGGGGATTGGTTACACAGTGGGGAACCTGAGCTCCAAGCCAGAGAGAGACGTCCTGATGCAGGATTTTTACGTGGTGGAGAGCATTTTCTTTCCCAGGTAAGAGGACAAGTGAAACAAAATGCAGGGGCTGGCTGTTTCCTTTCATCATGCTGATTTTAAAGGGGCTTCATTCTAAGCAGAAAGGTGGGCCCTCAGAATTTCAAGTGTGCACCTATTTCTTACCGGCATATTACTGGAAGCATTAGAATCCATGGTGCTGCAGCTCAAGAGATGGGGTTAATTTACTATGGGCTGTGATATATCTGCTTACTGGGCTTGTTAGCCTTGAAGCTTTTGTTGCCTTTATAATTGTAGTCCTTTTTAACCTACCTATGTGGAATTTTCACCTCCAGATGTTACATTATCTTTGTACTGAGACTGAGGAAACCCCCCAGCCAACAATATTCATTGAACCACTTCAACTTTTGCATGGCTGAGCTGTTAATGTGCAGGGCTTACAGAAACTAGAGTCTAGAGTATATGTATATACGTCTAGCCTTGCAAACTTCTATTTGCTCTTCCTAAGGAGTGAGTTTCCTTGCCAGATGGTTAAAATATTAGATCTTTTTGCTAGTGTCCTGATGAGGTCAGGCAAGATCTTTGTGCCTAGGCTGGTGGCTTCTTGGAATGCCTTTTTGCAAAGCTCAATTTTTCCTTTTTTTTCGTATCTATCAACTGGCTGGGTGTAAATGTGCAAATATGCGAGGCATTAATGTGAAATAACATGCCTGCTCTTTTTGTATCCTTTCCATGCAGTGAGGGAAGTAACCTCACTCCAGCTCACCATTACCCTGACTTCAGGTTCAAAACCTATGCACCCGTGGCTTTTCGGTACTTCCGGGAGCTCTTTGGAATTCGTCCAGATGATTATTTGGTATGTATGGAGTTCTTTATTTCTCTGTGGTTAGTACTAGGTATGAATGGGCTTGGATAGAACTGCTTTACTTGAAGCCTCAGCAAAATTGAAGATGGGGAAACGCCATACCACAGACTGATATGTGACCAGTCAGCTGCACAGGATTAGGGGGTTTCCTTGGATTTTTGTTAAATTCAGTCTCCAGCTAATAGCTGGGGGAAACTGAGGCATGGAGTCAAGTGATAGGGTCAGTATCACAGGGGGAGTTGAGGTCAAATTTGAGGAGAGAACACAAAGAAAGCCAAACATCTCCCACCTAATATTTGGTAGCTGGAGACTGAGGTACAGTACTGGGATTAGAGAGAATCTCTGATCCTGTACATTAAGCAGATCCCAAATGTGAGGCAGTCTGTGGTGGTGCTTCTTTTCTTGTACAGTCTGAGAAAGACCAGCTGGAAGAGTGGGTCTGAGAGGCTTCTGGTGTTTCTGCTTCGGTTTGCCAAGTCCATTCCCAGCAAATTAGGTCTGTTGGGGCACCCTCTGTTAAAGGAAGAATGGAATAATCTACTGTCATGGAGTCTTTAAAGTGTATTTGGTTAAAATGATATGGTGGGGTTCTGTGTCTCACTGACAATGCAACAAATTTACTCTGTCTACAAGAAAAAAAGACAAGTATTCTAAACTCCCTTGGAACCTCAGGGAAGATGTTTGCTGCCTCATGCATCATCCCCAGTAATAAAGATTGAACAATCTGAGAGTTAACACTTGGTAAGGTGAAAATCAGAATAGACTCCAGCTTGCTCTCCTAGAGCTGAAATGGCTTGTCAGGGCTAACCAGTCTTCTCCTGTAAGATCGCTGATTGGCTTTGGAACAGACTGAGGCCGCGTCTGCACGTGGGTGCTGGAGGGGCACAGCTGTGGGGGTGCTGTAGCACCATAGTGTAGCTGCCTCCCACTGTGAGAAAGGGGTTTTCCCATCGCTGTAGTTAATTCACCTCTCCGGGAGGGGTAGCTAGGGGGTGGGAGAATTCTTCCATCTACCTAGTCGTGCCCGCACTAGGGGATAGGTCGGCATAACTGCAATGTCCTTTGTGAACTTTTCCTACCCCTGAGCAACGTCAGTTTAAAACTGAAGTGTAGGTCAGGCCTCAGTTAAAGTTGACTCCTGTGTGTAAGTGGTTGCACCTCATCTTGCTGATAGCGAGGCAGGAGTTTGTTGGAGGCAGGAGCAGATCGTCTTAAGAAGGTGCCATTTTTATGTAACCGCTTTGCCCATATCTGCAGTTAGTCAGAAATGAGGACTGAAAACATACCAACAGAAATGAGCCTGTATGATGGGGCTGCTTGACAACAACAGAAATCCCCATCTGTGCCATCTGGGATAATGCCTGCTGATTTGATAGTGGTTACAAACTTGGGGGAGGGAGAGATCCTGCCTGAATTCCAAAGGTGTCAGATCTGATTTGCAGCCACTGCTTCCCCTTTCTCTGGCCCACTATGGCAGTGAATGCCTTTTAATTATGCATGAGATAATTAAGTTAATAAAGTCTTGGATAGTTAATCCATGCAGTGCTGTAAGCTGTTTTCAGCATGTAATGATAGCATTTAATTTATTGCTCTGATTATGTCCCCTCTGCCTTACCTTCTTCAAATATCAGCTCCTACATAATGTTGCCCTAACCCCTTTTGTCTGACATATGCAAATGTTTTTGGACATTTGCATTTGTATCCACACAACACCTCTGCCTCCCTGCTCTGGGAACTTGCTGTTCAGATTTCTAGTCCCTGCTCTGTGCTCCAGGATTGGGTTCTGAATACAGGGAAGCATAATTACCACATGCCTACTGATACGCGAGTTTTCTGGGGGTGGTTTCCCACCTCTTTTAGTTGCTGCACTGAGGGTGTGAGGGACGCCTCTGCAAACCATGTATCTCTAATGTTTGAGCACATGGGAGAGCTCTAGTCTTGGGAACAGGCAGTGCGTTTTGTTCCTCTCTGGAACTGAGACATGCAGAACGCTGAACAAGCTGGCTTGTCTCTTTAAATCTGATCTTTCTGTCTGCGCGCACCCTAACACACTGAGGGAAAGAACCTTATGTGGTGGTGGTACAGGGCACAAAACATAAAAAGATTTTATGTTATGCAGCCTGGGTGTTACTGAGGGCAGGCAGATTAGCTTCACTCTGTGAGCAGTCAGGGCACTCTGGACTGTAGTATATGCATCTCTTTGTAAGCTGTCTTCCTCCCAATCCACTGTGAGATTAACTCCAGTTTAAGGTTCACAATTTCTGTACTGCTTAATATCCCAGACCTATTGGTCTAGATTCCATGGGGTGGTGCCTTAGGAATGTCTTGTAGATGTATTATTCTGATCCTAGTTTATCATGTGGTGTATGAATGACATCTTATTTTTTTTCTTTCATTCCTAGTATTCATTATGTAACGAGCCTCTGATCGAGCTGTCGAATCCTGGTGCCAGCGGCTCCCTCTTCTATGTCACCAGTGATGACGAGTTCATCATAAAAACTGTGATGCACAAGGAAGCGGAATTCTTACAGAAACTTCTCCCTGGCTACTACATGGTGGGTATCAGGACATTGGTTTGTGGGAGAAATGTACAGCTTGCCTGTCCACAGCACCACAAAGGGTGGTGTTTTGGTAACCTAGCAGGGCTTCCTTTGCCCGCCTTCCCAGCACACATGACAAAATGAACAGCCTATTGTGAAGCCTGATGTGGAAACAAAATTCAACCCACTTAAAACCTGGAGATAGCTGAGCAATGTCCTGACAAGTGTTTGCACCCTCCTCCAGCTTTACTGCTGTTGTATCCCAGGATAGCAGATTATCATGCCTTAACTGTTGGAGGCCTTAAGGAATGAAACTTTCTCCTCCCCTTTGTCTCCTATCAGATGTTCTTAGGTTTGTGAAGGCAGCTGTGTGGCAGAGTGGGTGTGTTTATTGCCCTGCTATTGTGTAGCACCCAAGCATGTTTGTTTCTGGAGTACCCATCCCTACTATTTCCTGAATTTCCCTTGTGTGTGCGCCGCTTAATAGTGATCTGCTCAGCAATCTATTATCTTGGGTCCCTGCCATCGAAAGGCCCTGGTACCAGTCTGTCAGCTGAAGCCTTTGCCTGTATCAGCCCATGGCTGCAGCTTGGTATTTTCTAACCTACCCCAAACTGTGGGCTGCTCTACAGTGCAGCAGCATGGTGGGTTAGCATGGCAGTGCACTGGGGCTCAGCAGAGGCTTTCCAGGAGGAGAAAATAAGAACCAGAATAGGAGCCCACTGTAGCAGGGAAGGTGGGTCCCCCCAGTGGCAGGAAGTGTCTCCTCCTACACAGATGCATCTTAAGGTCCAATTCCAGATAAAAAACTGTGTTCAAAGAACCTGAAGCCTGCAAAGGGGAAGCACTGTGCTATGGAAATGCCAGAGCTAAGGTTACCTACACAACCTTCACTCTGCCCTTTGTACGTGTGCATCGTACTAGTCTTTAATTACCTGATGAGCTGTTTTCCTCAGGTCCCTGCCTCACTCAGAGCACTGGTCTGGGACTGGAGAGATCTGAATTCTATTTCTGGCTATCCCACTGGCTTGCCGGGTGAGCTTGGCCAAGTCATTTCTGCTCTCAGTGCTTCAGTTTCCCCTTATGTAAAAAGGATGTGATGATACTTACCTCCCTTTGTAAAGTGCTTTGAGAGTTACAGAAGAAAGGAGCTGGATAAGAGCTAGGAATTATTATTCAGAAGCACTTCAGGCACCTAGGCTCCAGAGTGTAACTGAAAGTCAGTGGCTCACTTTTGAAAATGGGATTTAAACAGCTACATCACTTAAGAGCTTTTGAAAATTTTACTCCCTGTAGGGAGTAAAACCTGCTAGGCAAGGCTCCTAGGATTAGGACATCTCAAATGAAAGTAGTAACTAGACTCTTCTTGTCCCAGGAGCTTTAGATGGTTGGATAATAAAAATAATTATAGAGGATCAAACACGACTTCTCGCCCTGTTGTAAAGCGCTTGTGCTGTTGTCCGATATGTTGTAAAGTTACACTATGCTAATTGCTACGAGGGTCTCCCTGCTGCTGTCAGAAACTCCTCTGAGGTGTAAAATGACCTGAGACAGACAAGACACCGGGACGGTTGGTGCTGAGTTGCTCTAACTCTGGAAAGTGGAGTTCTGCTTTCAGCTGCTGGCTGGGAGTGGTGGCTTTGTGTACGGCACTACATCGACTGATACGCTCATAAAGAAAACTCACTCATGGGTCTAGTTAGAAAAGATGAGATGAAGGGCATTAAATTTTCATACACTTGCTGTGCTTCTGCTTTCCTTTGTTTTGAAATCTGGCAGGTTCATCTCTTCTCTCATATAGCTCTTTTTGTTTCCTTTTAAAAACCTCCCAGCGCTGAACAAGCAAGCTGCGTTTGTGATATCGTTCCTAATAACATGATTGCCTAAAATGGGCCTGACGTTGGGGTGGGTTAACTGATCTCTCTGGCAGACTGTTTTATAAATTGACTTTGTTAAAGGTAAGCTGAGATGATAGTATATCCTTCTGGAGAGGCTTCATAGAGATGTTGTAATACATGTTATGCCATTGGTTTGTTCTGAGCTAGGAACAGTTCATAGTTGTAAGGTCTCCAATTGGATGAGGATATCTGATATTTTAAAACTTTAAATTGCCACTAACTAGTTGGGGGGTTTTTTGGGGGTGGGGGGTATGATTAGGTTTCCCTTTCCTTAGCTGCAGTTTGTGGGGAAATCTGTCAGAGAGATGTGCAAAATGTTGTTTTCTATAGGTAAGTCAAGGCATAGCAGTCTTTCCATTTGTAAAGCCAGATCCTAGATGGAGCCATTCAAATGGTTAGTTGAAGTTTGTTTGGGGTCTTTCTCCTGCAAAGCTGTCAAGGTAAAAATAAATTCTGGATGCGCAAATGCTAATCTGTGAACCCTTCCCAAAGCCAATCTGATCTTGGGTTCTGCACTAAACAAAGCGGAAGTCGTTTTTTCACAAAGGCTCTTTCTAACCTCCCCCTTCTGCCTTCCTTGCCCCACTGCAGAACCTGAACCAGAACCCACGGACCTTGCTGCCAAAGTTCTATGGACTGTACTGCGTTCAGTCGGGAGGCAAGAACATTCGGGTGGTGGTGATGAACAATATCCTGCCCCGGGTGGTGAAAATGCACCTGAAATTTGACCTGAAAGGTTCGACCTACAAACGCCGGGCATCCAAGAAGGAGAAAGAGAAATCCAGCCCCACTTTCAAGGACCTGGACTTCATGCAGGACATGCCAGAAGGCCTAATGCTGGACACAGACACCTTCAGTGCACTGGTGAAAACACTTCAGCGAGACTGCTTGGTAAGGGCAAGGTAAACCTAGAAAGCTGGACTAACAAACTGTGGGTCTCTAGCTCTCAGGCAGCTGTAACCAAGATGGAGTGTCCTGTGCTTTTGTTAGCTCATTAATCTGTAAACCCAAAGCCAGCTGTCTCCATCCCGGTTCTCAGCTCACCCAAAAGCAGAGTGCAGTAGTTAAGTACTTTGCTAGTTTCAGAGAACATCCATTACGAAATGTCATAAAACCAAATGACACTTGGCTCCCAGGGACACAGCTTACCATATGCTGTGGAATTCTTGGTTTTTCCTATCACATTTGTTCACTTATTCTCCAGTTCACACAATTCAGTCATCCAGAACGAGGTCATTGGGGTGAACGAGCTTCTGCTGTACAGTGTGCAACAGGTGACGAAGCAGAGCTGGCCCCTTGTAAACTCTTTGCCATCCTGCAACCCCCTTAAAAGACCAATGGCAAGGGTGTCTGAGATCCGTTAGACCAAGCCCAAAGTATGTTGAAACAAAGGGTGATTAACTCTAATGCTCTCTTATGCTGCTGCTAAGGAGTTGCTGGCATGAGTTTTGTGTAACCAAGATGGACTGTCCCACGCTTTTGGGTCTGCCTTTGAAGTAGCATGTGAGAACTTACTGGACTGACTGTCTTTTTGTCTGATTTGTTCTTGAACTCAATACTAACCTATAGGTGTTGGAAAGCTTTAAAATCATGGACTACAGCCTGCTGCTCGGGGTGCATAACATAGACCAGCAAGAACGGGAGCAGCAAACTGAGGGAGCCCAGAGCACGTCTGATGAGAAGCGTCCCGTTGGGCAGAAGGCACTTTACTCCACAGCCATGGAGTCCATCCAGGGTGGGGCTGCCCGGGGGGAGTCCATAGATACAGATGACACGTAGGTGAAAATGGTTCTCTTGTACTGCTGTAATGGGAGTGGGTGGAAGCAAAAAGCCAAAGTAGTAAATCCCTCAAGGTTGCCACCCTGTGCCGTTGGCTTGAGCTATCTGTGTGACCCATCTGCCTTAAGGAAAATGGAGCACAGCCGCTGATGTAGTGTAGCACGGAGTAGTTTGTTGTCATTCTGAAACACTTTATCAATTCCCATTTTGTTATTTACAATGGTCAGGACCATGAATTGCACCCCATCCAGTAGGTAACTGGGCCCTGAACCAGCCTGTAGGCACAGCACTGGTCTTGGGAGGAGAGATGGGGGCAGGCTTAGCTCAGGAGTGTGGTGATGCAGTGGGGCTACACACTATCCTAGCCCGTGGAGCTTGGAGTTCAGTTTCTGCTTGGGTCATGAGTCTGTCACTTGCTCCCTGTGGAATCCTAGCATGCCAGTGTGGTTTGAGGATTTGACTTGCTTCGCAGTACCCGGCCTCTGCTCAGGTGAGATCCAGGCGTTGGCATTTGGGGTTTGACGGGGAGGATTGGAAGTGCACAGGTGGAGCTGTGGGCGGCGGAAGCTTGCCCGGTGCTTGCTGCACTCTGCCTTATCTGTAGTTCTTGAGCCGCATGTGGCTCTTGCAGCATTTTGTGTTTATGGCTCGGTGGATTGGCCTTACTAACAAATTGTGGGGTTGCTGTGTTTGTCTGATGGCATCTGTGTGCTGAGAGACCAGCTGCTCCATTTTGAACAGTTAGGATTCTGCACAGTTAAAGAGCCAGGAAATACGTTGGTGTTTCCATTCTCTCAAATAACTCTTAATTCCAGTGGACAGCCTGATGTCCGCATGTCAGCTTACCATGTGCTGACACTAATTGTGCTGCAAATTCAAGATGGGTATTAATGGGTGGAGGTGGGGGGCAGTTTGAAAACAAACTTGTGCTTAAAGATTTGGGCCAAGCTTCTGCTTTTATAAGCACACAACTCCCACTGACTGCATCCAGGGCTTATGCTATCTGTATTGGTGAGCAGTCTGGCCCTTACAATATAATAGGGGTTTCTACCCTAGGGTTCTCAAAGCGTTTTGCCTGAAAAGAGCATCCTAAGATTTACCTCCCCACTGCTGTAGGGAGCAGCTGGTGTGGGTGGGTGTGGTGGGAGCTAACACCCTGTCTTGATGTCCGAATGTATATTTTTGGGAGAAGGGGATGTTTGCCCGGATGCCTCCTTGAAGTGCCACAGGTGTCTTAATGTCCTCCTAGGCTGCCATGGCAGAAAGCTGTTAGCTTAGTGTGTCTGAAGGGCGCATTTCACGTGCGGCACTGCAGCCGGTTCTTTACCTCTAGCTTCTGAACATGAACCCATGTCCTACCGTAGGACAGGAACCCTGGGGTGCTCTGACCCAGGTAGGAGAAAGCAGTCACCTGAATCATAATAAACCTTAGCACTGTATATGGTCAAGTGCTGTACAGAAGTTGACTCGTAGAACCCCACCTTCCATTCAGTCAGAAAAGTACACAACTCCACAGGTACTGTATCTTATAATGAAAGCTGTTGCACCAGAGTCAACCTGATTACCAGGGGGACAATCTTGTGGTTAATGTGAATATCTGTCTTTCCTCTCTGACATACAGCACAAGTATCCTAGGGCATCTCTGTCTTAGTGTGACAATGTTTTCTTTTCTTCAGAATGGGAGGAATCCCAGCCGTGAATGGCAAAGGAGAGCACCTCCTGCTTCACGTAGGAATAATAGATATCCTTCAGTCCTACAGGTAAGGGGGCTTGAGCATCCTCTGACCTCTGAGCGTCTATAAAACCTGGTTTTAATACTGTATGGAGAAAGATTAAAGCCTGCCTTTGAGACGACGGTCTGCAAGAGCAAGTTTCCCAATCTGACTCACATTTATCAATGCATATTTGAAAGCTGTGAGTTTTTATCTTGCTAATTTTGAAGATTTATATCAGCCAGTGGTGCTGAATCTGCTTTTCGTAAAGAAAAGTCTCCCCTTTCTGGAGGGGTAGTACAGTGTGTAGGGGAGTGGTTCTTGTGCTCCTCCCACCTCCAATATTTCCAGGGAGTCTTGACCTTCCAGCTGCTGAGACCTAGAAATCTCCGCTTCAGAGGCATCAGCGCAGCTGTCTTGGAGAGAGGAAAGCTATGCTCTGAGAATGGGAAGGAATATTAGCAGCTGACTGTCCTCTGCTGTGGGAGGGTGTGAAAGGTGGTCTGGCCAGGGCGAGGAGGGCAAACCTGTGTCCAACACACTCTCTCTCAAAATTAGGTTCATCAAGAAGCTAGAACACACTTGGAAGGCCCTTGTCCATGATGGGGTGAGTATTCAACACACACAGCCTTGTGTGAGAAATGCTGTCAGCAAGCTGTGGTCTGCAGGGTTACTTACTTTGCCTTCTTGCATTCAGTTTGGTGCCATTTACTTTGCTGTTCGTAGTCTCTCGGCGGGTACAACTGAAATCCAACGGACAGGAGGAATTCTTCATGCCTGTAGGCTTGTGGCAGTAGAGTGGCACTTCCATCCAAGTTCCCTTAGCTTGGCCCACTTCCTCAAATGTTTAGCTGTCACACTACAGGCTTCTGTCCTCTGTCTCTCTGTTGCACTAGGGACCTTTGTACTAGCACAGAGCACTGGGTGTGATACATTTGTGTTTTCACTTGGGTGAATTATCTACCAACGAGGAGTCACCGTCTACCTGTTCTCCTCTGATATTCCAGTGTGTTCCACAGCAGCAAACTGTGCTGCTACGAAATTGACTTCAGGTGGGACTTGCTCATCAGAAACACACGTACTTCTATAAAATGCCTTTGCCTCATTTACAGAAGCTGATGGTTACGGAGGCAGAGTAGAACATCAAAGCTGTCGAAGACCATTTCAGCTTTAGTACGTGAAATGAACTGCACAGTACAACTAAAATGCAGTGATGCTGTATTGCTGAATTTTGGTGACCATGTCCAAGTGTGCTTTGAACATCAACAAACAAAGCCGGGGGACTCTCTTGTATGAAATCAGGCCATTTGCTTCCTCCAAAAGTCTAGGTGCCCTCTAAGCAGCAGAATCACCAGCCCAGCATAATACACTGAGAACCTCATCAAAATGCCGTCAAATCGAAGGACATGCTCCAAGCGTATTTATAGTGTTAAAATGGAAAGGCTTACCTGGGAGCTAAACTGGGAGGAGTGGTAGATACGCTGGAGGGGAGGGATAGGGTACAGAAGGACCTAGACAAATTGGAGGATTGGGCCAAAAGAAATCTGATGAGGTTCAATAAGGATAAGTGCAGGGTCCTGCACTTAGGACGGAAGAACCCAATGCACAGCTACAGACTAGGGACCGAATGGCTAGGCAGCAGTTCTGCGGAAAAGGACCTAGGGGTGACAGTGGACGAGAAGCTGGATATGAGTCAGCAGTGTGCCCTTGTTGCCAAGAAGGCCAATGGCATTTTGGGATGTATAAGTAGGGGCATAGCGAGCAGATCGAGGGACGTGATCGTTCCCCTCTATTCGACATTGGTGAGGCCTCATCTGGAGTACTGTGTCCAGTTTTGGGCCCCACACTTCAAGAAGGATGTGGATAAATTGGAGAGAGTCCAGCGAAGGGCAACAAAAATGATTAGGGGACTGGAACACATGAGTTATGAGGAGAGGCTGAGGGAGCTGGGCTTGTTTAGCCTGCAGAAGAGAAGAATGAGGGGGGATTTGATAGCTGCTTTCAGCTACCTGAAAGGGGGTTCCAAAGAGGATGGCTCTAGACTGTTCTCAATGGTAGCAGATGACAGAACGAGGAGTAATGGTCTCAAGTTGCAGTGGGGGAGGTTTAGATTGGATATTAGGAAAAACTTTTTCAGTAAGAGGGTGGTGAAACACTGGAATGCGTTACCTAGGGAGGTGGTAGAATCTCCTTCCTTAGAGGTTTTTAAGGTCAGGCTTGACAAAGCCCTGGTTGGGATGATTTAACTGAGAATTGGTCCTGCTTTGAGCAGGGGGTTGGACTAGATGACCTTCTGGGGTCCCTTCCAACCCTGATATTCTATGATTCTACCTGAAATGATCTGCTTAAGGTGCTGTCAACATTAAATGTTGGAATAAAGAAGACTCACTGGGCACTGCTGATAAGGCGATGGTTTTTAAGCATAATGTTGATCACCTATCTTGTTTGTAGGACACGGTGTCAGTGCACAGACCCAGCTTTTATGCAGAGAGATTCTTCAAATTCATGACCAACACAGTGTTCCGAAAGAATTCCTGTAAGTGTATGCAGACTCACTATTCTGAGGCACCCGCTGGACCACCTCCCTTTGAGATGGGCAGGAAGCCTCCCCTACCCCATGTCCCCTGACCCTGCTAGGAGGGAAGACCTTGACTGCATGCTCTACCATACTAACGTAGCCCTGCTGCATCCCCCCAGTTGATCTCCCTGCTCCCACTCCTTTGCATTTGTTAAAAGTTTTAAAAGCATGAGTGATTTGAGTTCTCCCGACACCTGTATGTATAATCACCTTTGCCTAGTTCTCTTGGTGCCCTTGTGTCAGTGTAAAGGTCAGTGGTTCTCAAACATTTGTACTGGTGACCACTTTCCATAGCAAGCCTTGGCGTGTGACCCCCACCCCCCTTATAAATGAAAGACACTTTTTTATATATTTAACACCATTATAAATGCTGGAGGCAAAGTGGGGGTTGGGGTGGTGGCTGATATCTCGTGACCCACCATGTAATAACCTTGTGACTCCCTGAGGGGTCCCGACCCCCAGTTGGAGAACTGGTATAGAGTTCTTAAAGCAGGTATGTAGGAATCAGAGAATGCCATGCCTCAAGACATCAGTGAGAGCACATGACTGGCAAATGCTTGCCAAGAGGAACTCGTTTTTCTCCTGTCAGCCTTCCTTATGTGAGCTAACTATGTGGGGAAATTGGGCTCTCCCCACAGCAGTCCAAGCCTAAGCTAGGAAATTGCATTGGCGAGGAAGCTGGAGCTCACTGCAGTTTGGAGCTGACCAAACTTCCTAACCGAAGTGCCTGATTCAGAGCTGGAAGCTCTTTAGGCAAACAGTATCAACAGCCCACAGCTAGGCCTTCCTGGAGACGGAGTCCTTCTGTTGCTGAGTTATGGGGATGTTCATCCAAGGGGTGGGATGGTTTCTCTAGTATCTAGTCAGTGAGTGTGGCTCGTGGTGTCATCTCCTTAACTCTTCTGACTGCAGCTCTGAAATCGTCTCCATCCAAGAAGGGACGTAGTGCCTTGTTAGCTGTCAAGATGCCTGGTCCAACAGCTGCGTTTTCAGCTAGCCAGATCCCCTCGGAGAAAGATGAAGCCCAGTATGATCTCCGAGCCGCCAGGAGTTACCCCACGTTGGATGATGAAGGTAACGGTTGTGGTGGGTTTGGCTGCCCTGTGGCGATTCTCTCCCACTAGGTGTGTAGCTGTTCCTTAGCATCCTCCCCTGTACTTTCAGTTTCCCCCACTGTGCACCAAGTATGCAACTGGATCAACAGCTCTTCATTCCATTTCTTGCTTTGCTTTGCAGGTGCTAAACTTGCCTTCCCCCCTGTCCTGGTTAACAGAATATTGCTCTGGCATGGTATTAGGGAACTCGTATATGGTTAAGCAGCGCTAGCAGCTTTGAAGAGGGTGAAGTCCCTTCCCTGCACTTCTGGAGAGAGCCAGCACCTTAGGGGTTCTGTGTAAAAATGGTCACTGACGTCACTGCTGCAAGGTGCCCACTGCCAGTTGGCACTCGCAGTGATGACAGGGACAGTCCAGACACCATGGAAACACTATTGGCTTGTTGACCATCTCGCTGTTAGTGAGAAGAGAATTGGGGATACGTGGGGATGTGGAACCCAATTATGTTGGTGCTCAGGTACCACTGTACAGTACAAGACTTGAACTTTGCCAGGAGAAAGCTGGGTCTGATTCTCCACAGCCCTGCATCACTTACATCTGTACTATCTTTACCAGTTCTGAATGGTAAAAGGCAGTAGCCAGTTGGACCCATAGATGTGGCATCTTTACAGCGTAGTTGGGTGAAACACTGAGGGCTCCATTCATTGTCTGAGCACATGTGGGTATTGATCTGACAGGCTCTGTACTGGTGGAGTTGGGAGTGAAGCTCCATGGTAGGGCTGTTCTGAGGAAATCTGCTGAGCCCTCACCTAGCTCAAGCCAGCACTGTTAGTCACTTTTATGACCACCCTCAAACACCTCCTCAGGTGCACAGCATTCAAGACTGCCCGCTACCCGTGGGGTGTGGATCCAGTGGTGGTGCAGGGATAAGGAGGTTTTAGTACCGTTATACAAGGGACTGGAGAGACCTCACCTGGAATACTGTGTGCAGCTCTGGTCTCCATGTTTAAGAAGGATGAATTCAAACTGGAACAGGTACAGAGAAGGGCTACTAGGATGATCCGAGGAATGGAAAACTTGTCTTATGAAAGGAGACTCAAGGAGCTTGGCTTGTTTAGCCTAACTAAAAGAAGGTTGAGGGGAGATGTGATTGCTCTCTATAAATATATTAGAGGGATAAATACCGGAGAGGGAGAGGAATTATTTAAGCTCAGTACCAATGTGGACACAAGAACAAATGGATATAAACTGGCCACCAGGAAATTTAGACTAGAAATTAAGACGAAGGTTTCTAACCATCAGAGGAGTGAAGTTTTGGAACAGCCTTCCAAGGGAAGCAGTGGGGGCAAAAGATCTATCTGGCTTTAAGATTAAACTCGATAACTTTATGGAGGAGATGGTATGATGGAATAACATGGTTTTGGTAATTAAATATTCATGGTAAATAGGCCCAATGGCCTGTGATGGGATATTAGATGGGGTGGGATCAGAGTTACCCAGGAAAGAATTTTCTGTAGTATCTGGCTGATGAATCTTGCCCATATGCTCAGGGTTTAGCTGATCGCCATATTTGGGGTCGGGAAGGAATTTTCCTCCAGGGCAGATTGGAAGAGGCCCTGGAGGTTTTTCGCCTTCCTCTGTAGCATGGGGCATGGGTCACTTGCTGAAGAATTCTCTGCTCCTTGAAGTCTTTAAACTACGATTTGAGGACTTCAATAGCACAGATATAGGTGTGAGGTTTTTTGCAGGAGTGGTGGGTGAAATTCTGTGGCCTGCATTGTGCAGGAGGTCAGACTAGGTGATCATAATGGTCCCTTCTCACCTAAATATCTATGAATCTATGACTGACATGGCTTCAGCAGCTGGCTGGAGACCGGCCAGTGTTGCTTGTATTTAACTCATTCAGCCTGTTCTTTTCCTGTCGTCTTTCTGCTCTTGGTCTTCGGCATAGCAGGAAGGCCAGACCTGCTACCCTGCACTCCTCCTTCCTTCGAAGAAGCAACCACAGCCTCCATAGCAACGACACTCTCTTCAACGTCACTTTCTGTTCCTGAGCGGTCTCCCTCGGAGACCTCTGAGCAGCCCAGGTACAGGTAAGGACAGTGTTCTTAATCTGGTTATCCTGGAGTCCGACTGGGGTTAGCCTCTGCCCTACAAATCAGCAGTGTGTGCTGTGCTCTGCCATGGAGTGCTACCAGCTGATTTTAATTAAACCCCTCCCGGGAGTGAGGAACATGCTTTTGGGATTCATTATTGCTGTCAAGTAGAACAGCCCTCTCAGGGACGGCGTGGTTGATGTGGCGTTTGTTTTTTGTTTTTTTTAAATCGCCACTCAGATAAACTTGGTTTTTGGTTTGTCTCCGCAGGAGGCGTGCACACTCCCCAGGGCAGGATGGCAGGTAAGACATCCTTTCATGCTCTAGAAATTGGTGTCCAGAAATCCCCTTCAGCTGACTGGGCTGAGTAAAAGCAACCACAGTGCCAAGGCCTGCACGCCACTTCAGGCCTATTTTGAGGGCTTAAGTGGGATTTCAGTGGTGCCTAGGCTTTGTGCTGGGCCCCTTCTGCAGAGACGGGTGAATTTCTCCCTCTGTAACATTAAATAATAATAGTCCCCAGCTCTTATCTACCAATTCTCATCAGTAGATCTCCAAGCACTTTACAACGGCACCTAAAAACTGACAACCCGGAGGGAAACGCTTTTGAAAACGTGGACCCTTACCTCTGTGCCTCAGTTTTCCCACCTGTGGAACTGATGCCTAATTACATTATTCATAAAGGGGCTGAGGCTTAATGTTTGCATGGAAAGCCCTTTGAGATCCTCTAAAAGTGCTGCAAGTACACATTTATTAATACATGAATCTACGTGAATTTAAAATACTTGCTCAGAAAACAAAAGGGACCGTACCCAGTTTGTTGAGGTTCTGTGTGCTGTATCTGGAGAATTCCCTCTGGGATTTTTAAAGAGCCATCGCTATAAGAAACTGCAAAGCTCCCAAGCTGAGTCCCATAGAACTGTATGAGAGCTCCCCCTGCTGGCTATGCAGTGTGCACAAGCACTGTCAAATGAGCAAACGAGGGGAGTTTGCGATATCTTTAGGTATCTCTTACAAACCCAGGACACTGTAAATAAGTCTCTCTTCCCCAGCTGATTGTGTCCTCCACTTAGCAAACATTGACCCCTCGCATGAAGACCATCGAACGAATAATCTATTCTAAGGCCATGTCTAGTCTTCAGGGACTATTGCAGCATAGCTATGCCAGCATAAATCTGTAGTGTAGATGCAGCCTGTAGCAACAGAAGGGGCGTTTCCATCAAAGTGGGACCACCTCCTCCCCAAGTGGTGGTAGCTAAATCAGGGGAAAGCATTCTTCCATGGACCTAGCTGCAGCTACACCATAGCTTATGCTCAAATAAATTGGTTAGTCTCTAAGGTGCCACAAGTACTCCTTTTCTTTTTGCGAATACAGACTAACACGGCCGTTACTCTGAAACCATAGCTTTGGTGCTCATGGCTGTGTGTAGGGAGGGGACGTTTATTTGTTTCAGTTTTTCTCCACACCCCTGAGCGGTGTAGCTATGTGTCAACCAGGCCTAAGCCTCTCTAAAATAAGCCGTCCCTTTAAATAATATTATGAACTGGATGAAACCTCATTATGGGTTGAGTTAAAACCTTATTGAGATTGATAGGTGTGAGTGCATCCTTCAATTAACATATCTGTAAGGATAAGCCCACACCTAGGACAAAAAGAGTGTGTGAATCCCCCAGGAGGTTTTTGCTGGTGTTTTGTGGGGCAGGGGAAAGCAGAACACTGGGTACCAGAGAAACACAGACAGCAGGAAGGAGCAGCTGAAAGTACCGTGTCTGACCCTGGAAGAAACTTGGGCAGAGGGATTTGGATCAGGGGTGCAGGCTGAAAAGAATGTTCTTGGTGCTGTGTGCAAAAGAAACTGTTTCCTGGTATTTGATTTCTTCTGTGTTCAGAGACACAGGACTTTATATATTCTCTGCAAAGAAACACCTGACTATCACCAATTGCTGTTCCCAACTGGAATGTCCCCATCGCCCCACACTGTGACTAGCCACTTGGATTGAAAAGGAGCAGTGGTACCATAATAATGAAATGGCAGACAATCCACAGAGACACAGCTCTCCCTTGGGTTACACGTGTATAATCTAGTCTGGACTGCGTCATTCACCTTTAGTACCTGTGAACATCTTTGCATGGCAGGAAATACAGAAGTGGGCAAGGAGCTTCAGCACACCTGAGTCAGCTGTGCAGCTCTGCTTTTCTCACCTACAGCAGGCATCTAGCACCTGCTGCTAGCCATCCTGAGGTAAAGCAGGGTCTCCTGTTGTCAGCCGGCCTGTTCCAGCTAATCCCACTGCCCTGGTTCTCTCCTCCAGCTGCAGAACTTGGAGGGGATTGACCCTCTGGGCTGGAAAGTTAAGCTGTCGGAAACGGTTGTCCCAAGGACCAGACGCTAGGAGACTCTGACTGCAGGAGCTAATGTAGCTGTGTTATGCGTGTGCTGTGCAACTGCCCATGGGTGGTGTGCTGGCCACTTCTGTTGCAAAAGGCTGCCATTTGCCACATCCAGTCTAGCACTGCTGCAGTACGTGAGGCTATTGCTTTTCTGCCGTAAAGCAGACTTACAGTGCTGTGGTATTTGGAGACCCTGAGCGCTGGGGTGGAGGAGACCATGTGAAACAGAGCAGATAGGCTTGTGGACCTTTGGTTTTGCAGGTCACAGGAGGAGGTTCGGGTTGAAGAGGAGCTCCAGCAGATAACCGTAGAGCTGGAGAGCAAATGTGATGTTGAGATCATAGCTCCTGAGGAAGACGACACAGGGTAAGTGTCAATGTGGAAAAGACAGGAGTTGCTGTTGGTATTGGCCATGAAGAAACGCTAATTCCTGCCTCTAATCCCATGGCACTGCTGCTTCAGCGCAGCTCCTCCAGGTGCTGGCCAGCCTATGGCACTCCAGGGCCTGGAAGGGGCTGATGTCTCCATCTCAGCTTTGAGATGCATAAAGACTGATTTGCTCTGGGTACCAAACTTCCAAAAGCATAGGTGCCTCACCCAGGGTGCTGAGTGATTCTGCTTCTAACCCCACATTGATCTGCACCTTAGCACTGGGGAGCAGTGATGGTGTCCAGATTTGCAGTCTCCTGTCCCCTTCAGCTCTCCTGTAGTAAATCACATTAGCTCCATCCTTTTTTGATGGAGGAAACTGGACTCACGTTCTTTGCTTCTTACCCAGGGAGGCAGCCTCTTCAGCCTGTGCCATTGCAACAGCCACAGCCACAATTGAAGTGGAAACAGCCAGCCAGGCCTCGGAGCCAGCCAGCCAGGCTTCAGATGAAGATGATGTGCCAGTTGCAGACATATACTTCGTAAGATACTCTGTCTGCTTGGTCCATCTTACACACATAACGTGTTCAGGCAGCGCTGTAGCTAGATCTGAGATACCAAAGCAGCAGATGAAGGGAAATAGTCTAACCTGGGTAATGTATGTCCTGTGGATCTGAAACACGTGGCTGTCAGTCGCCCATGCACTCATTGGTTAGATGGAAAGGTTTTAAATCCCAGTAACTTGGTTTTACCCTTTGATAACTCAAACATAGCATGTGCTCAAGCACAGGAGATAGGTATGCATTGCTATTTCAATGTACATTGTAGACATGCCTGTCCACCACATGAGCGACTTTGCTACCTACATGCACACGTCTGACAGGCTTAAACAAGCCAGCTGTCCATATCTGGGACTCTGTCGCTTTGAACGTACAGTTACCCTGCAAGTTCTCTTTCCTCCCCACAGAGCAGAATTCATTGTTTCTCTCCCTGAAAAGATGAGGCTTCAGATCCTATTCTTTCCTCATAGCCTCCTGGAGACAGGACAGGATGTTACTGTGCTGGCTGACCTCAGAGGTCTGTGGTGAACTCTGATTTTTCCTTTCCCTGCAGGCAGATGCGTTAGATGGTGCAGTGGAAATCTAGTACTGAGGCAGGGAGTAAGTGAGGGGGTTGCCGGGTTGGCAGCAGAGCGTGGAGTATCTCTGAGCTGTATCCCTCCACCAGCTCTCGCAATGTCTGAGCACCTGCTGGAGACTTGAGAGAGAGGAGACTTCTAGCAACACGTACCTCCTCTCTGAACTACCAAAGGCCAGCAAGGAGAGGTTGAGGCAGACTGCCTGCTGACATCTTCAGCCTTGCGTTGATGCTAGTTTTGGCTGCAGTGGAGTTACAGTAGGGAAGAGCCATGCCCTGCAATTTGGCACTTCCATAGAAACAGAGATCACCCTAAAGTGGGTACCTCAAACATTGCGTATCCTAGAGCATTCGTGCATCATGTTGTGGCATTCCTTGTGCTCATGTGACTCCACTGCAGAATTGCTCATTCATTACTGAGTAATTTGGACAGCTCCAGGGAGCTGCAGGAGGAATTGGCTCAGTTTTAAAAGCTTGTCTGTTTTGGTTTTTTTTATGCATGCGATTCAAAATGCAAACAGCTTTCCCTAACATTTGCTGCTCTTTATTTGCCTGTGGATGGCAGTTGAGTGCGAGCTGCCTTCTGGTAACTTCCCTTCTCATTGGGAAGTGCCTTCTAGCAGGGTTCAACCCCGCATTCCCCCACCACCCAGCCATAGACAAGCCCACCTGCCTTTCTTAGGGATGCTGCCTGTTGGGATGGATGGGTTGGTGTGCTGTGCCTAGCAGTGTGCACAAATCGTGTAATCCATCATCAGCATTTCATAACTCATCTGAGCCCTCTGGCTTTGCGTTGCCATATGTAGTGTGCTGTGGTATGTCTCTCCAAACAACTGAGATGAAGGGAAATGCACCGAGTTTTAGTTCCCACTGGTTCTCACCTAGGAAAACTGCTTAAGTGGTAACTCAAGTGAGCAGCTGAGCATGATGCTGGTTCGGACTGGCTGCCCTGTCCAATAGCTAGCTGCATTCTGGGGGGAATCTGAAGGGATGCTTGGACCAGAGGAGAAGTTGCAAGGGAGCATAAACTCACCTTTGAGAAAGATCTGCTTTCCAGTGCTTAAAGCAGCAACAGAGGGGCATGGGGATGCACTTTATCTCCCTACTCACTGCAGGGGAATAGAGGCGCAGAGCAGCGTGGCTGGGCATGGGGCTCGGCTGTTCCCACGCATGGCTCCCTTGCCAGCTAATCCTTTCAGACCTGGAGATGCCCAGCCCCTTGGTTGCGTTCTCTTTCATCCTTTCTTTCACTTCATCCTTTCTCCTCTGTTTCCTTTCTCACCTCACTTGCCCTGGTGCCATCCAGTTCACGGATGGGAGGTACTGGATTTACTCTCCCCGCCAGCGCAGACTCCGAGCCGCCTCGTTTTCCTCTGGGACTGTAAGTGAACACGCTAGCACTCAAGGGAGCCAGGCTGCAGCTTTGAAACAGTGGGGTCAAGCAAAGGCCTAGCGGTTCCCTCTCTCCTAGATGCCCCAGGGACTAGTTCTGTTTTGTGGGGTGTCTGCACAGCAATTCAGGCTCCGCAGATAAAGGCTGCATGGCCAGCAAGCCCCTGGTTAGTTACCCTCTACAGCCTCTTTCCAAAGATCTCAGCTGGACCCAGGGTAATGGAGCTGACTGGGAGAGCGTCTCCCTCCTTCCTGCCCCCCTTTTTCTCGGCCAGTTATGAGATTGACTGAATTTAGCCAAGTGCTTTATCATTAATCCTTTGTGCCAGCATGTTTGGCAGCATCTGCCATTAACTTAAACATGGCCCTGTATTTACATGTCCTGCTGGGCCGAGTCCTCCTGGGAGCCATGTAGGCTGGAATGCCAAGGCTAGATTCCAGGAAGACATCACTCGGCCGGTATGAAGCTGAGGATAAAATTCAGCTACAAACATGGCCCTTTAGGACACTGGCTGATTTCCAGGTGTCTAACGTACTGACCAGTTTCTACAGCTTAGGGGCTCTAAGAGGGAAACTGCTGGGGACTCCAGCCTAGGGTGCAGTGCCTTCCCTGCCCTCAGCAGGCTGAGACCTTGGGAGTGTCACTTCACCTTTTCACTTGTTTTCCCCATTTATAAACTTGGGATAATTGTTCCCCTTCCAAGGCCTCTGTCCAAAGGGACTGTTTAATGGGTGCTGGTATTCCCAGCCCCTCCTCTGCCATGGTGCGAGGCTGGGGGCATTAAGTAGATGGGATGTAGGTGGCGAGCAATGTGCAGGCTGGGCCTGGCGAGATGGGGCGGGGAAGGAGTGAGAGAGTTGAGAGAGAATCGTTAACCTCTTCTCCCCCACACCCAGGATCTTGTAAACCCGCTTTGTCCCCCATTTATTAGGAAGTCCCAGCACCGAGGGGTTAACTCTAGCCCACACTCAGAATGCTTCTCCTCTGTCACCACACAGCACAGACCCATTTCTAAAGCAGCTGTCGCTAGACACCTGCCTCTGGTGCTCACGAAAGGCTTGGAAGGTGGGTGGTGGAGTTCAGGGCTCACTCAGCCAGAGCAGTAATTCTCAGCTATGGGGAGCAAAGGATCTGGAGCAGGGCGGGCTCTGCACAGTAGGAAGGGGCTCTGGGGGCTCTAGCACAGCATTTAAAGCTTCAGCTCTGGATTCTGGTACCCCCCCCAGCGGCTCCTTGTTGGCACAACCTGCAGTTATCCTTGGAGTTCCGTGTCGTAGACCTCCCCGACCCCCAGTGCACCGAAGCTTGTCTGGCTGGTTGTAGCTGTATGTCGTAGACTCAGTGCCAACCCTGCTTCCTTTACCTTGTGCCTTCAGACACCACGGTGGGAAACCAAACTGATTGACGATGAAAGTGGCTCCCCCTTGAACTGTGTCTTGCCTTGCGTTCGACTGCAAGTCTCTCCCTGCTCGTCTGGAAGCAGAAGCACATTTCTGTTGCATTAATGCGGTTCTGGGGTAGCTAAGTCCCTGGATCCTTCCCCAAAACAATCCAGTTCTGTGTTGCCTCCTTTGTCATCCCCAGTCCCTGTTCTCCATTTCCCTGCTGTCTCCAATTGATGACTAACCAGCTCCTCTTCATGGTCCAACATGATCTAACCCTGCACTTCCACCGCCTTGCTTGGCACGTCAGCACAAGGGGGTTACAAATATTGTTGGCTTTGCCGTAAAAGCTCCCTTAACTTTAAAGTGACAGTATGACAGTAACATCCAACATAAGCAGATGCGACTGCAGCTGAAGGTGTGGGGAAAGGAATGGTCTTGTGGGTAAAATGCAGCATTGGGAGTCCAGAGATCTGGGGTCTAATTCCAGCTCTGCCACTGACCTGCTGTGGGACTTAGGCAAGTCACTTAGCTTTTTGTGCCCTGGTTCCCCATCTGTCATTGGGGCTGGTGCTGGACTTGCAGGGGCTTTGAGGCTTAATTAATGCCTTGAAAGCTCTTTGAGGTGCTCACACGGAAGGTGCCATGGAACTGGAAAGTGTTGCCCTCTGCCCTGCAGCTGAACAGAAATTTCCATTTTAGCAGCGCAACTAGCGGCTCTCCCAGACGTTGTTAGGGGCTAAGGTACGTATTGAGGATGAGGAAGGCTCCTTCACTGAAGTCTTGTTGTAAAATCAGTTCTTCCTCCGGGTGTACAGCTGTTCTTATTGTATTTTCCTGCTCTCTCTATTTTCTCCTTTTCTCTCCCTCGCTCCCTGCTCTGCCGCTGCTCTTCTTGCACTATCCCTGCCGACTCTGGCAGCCTACAGACGAGAGGAGTTGGGTTTACTCCCCTCTCCACTATAGCACTCAAGTCCACTCTGTCTCCGATGAGGAGAGTGATACAGTAAGTGTTCAAGAAAGCTTTGATGTGCACCCAGAGGGGCAAGCTCTGAACATGGGCTGCGGTGCCAGGATATGGTTTGGGGCTCTGGGGCTTGGCTTTAGCAGGGGTGGCACTCGCATGGCTGGGGTAGTCCTGCTGCATCTTAGATTGGCTCTTTGGCAGCAGGCAAGATCTGCTGTGTAGTCCGAAAGCAGGTTCACTTTGACGACACTACTGGTGATTCTGTTGAGTTGTTTCTAGTACAGTCAAACCTCATTGAGCCAGAGTCCTCAGATGTAAACTGTTCTGTTACCTGAGGGTACAAAGGGAGCATGGTTCTCTCGCTCTATATAGGGGACTTAGCAAAGTGTGAAGCTAACTGAAATCAGCACAGCCACCACCTGCTAACTCCTCCTCCTTGCCTCTTTCAGTAATCTCTATGCAGACACTGAAGACCCAGAGAGCAGCGTTTCCCTCTGCAGGTTGATGTGTTCCCTTTCATTGACAGTCGTTCTGATGGAATGGGGAAGAGCTTGCTGCACTGCTGGATCCTGGGCACTGCGTTTCAGGCTGGAGCGAAATGTTCTCTAAACGTGTATTTATACCTATCCGAGACATGGACAGCAAAGAAACCTCCCACCCAGAGCTCCTATGTAAAGCGGGCTGGAAAGAGTCCTGGGTAGTGACTGTTTCCAGACAGGCACCACTACAGCTACCTATCCATGTGTGATACTGTGAACCTTTTTAATTTTTAATCATGTATTTATTTTTTATCTTTGCACAGACACTGCACAAATGTGCTTTTTTTAAACATTTAGTTTACTGCACTTTTTTTGGTTGTCATATTCTATTTATGTGCTTCATCAAGAGTGTGAAACCTCACAGGAGACAGAGAGCAATCTTCAGTTCGGGGGTGTGAGGAGGGCAGGTCCAGTCCTAGCTTCACTGATGAGGAGGCAGTGTGGTCTAACCCCCAGACAACAGGACTGGGAGTCAGGAGTCCAGACTCTGTGGGACCTTGGGCAAGTCACTTAGCCGCTCTGTGCCTCGGTTTCCACATGTGTGAATGTGGGTAATCCCCACCTTTGTCAAAGCACTTGGACCCTCAGATTGAAAGGTGCTATGTAAATGCAATGTATTCAAGGCCAGTAACTAGAATTGCTCTAATATTAAAGCAGTCTGAGTTAGACATGCCACTTGATCTGAATTTAGAAATAGCTAGTGACCTCTACAATCAACTGTATGGGAGAAGCAAAAAAAACCCTGGCTGTAATGGCATGGCTTCTTGGCTTGGCTCTCTTCTGGGTGTTGGAGATGGTGGGGCTCTGCCTTCACCATGAACTGTGCTGCTCAGTGGTGGGCTGGAGATCTGCCCTGATCTGCTGGCAGACTGATGTTCTGGCAGACTGCTGCCTCGGCCATGGGGTGTGGAAGGAGGAGAACTGTGACAGCTGCGGCTGGGCATTGCAGGCTGTTGAAGTCACGTAGCAGCAGCATGTTCATGACTCTGATGCTTAAGCGAGTGAGGGTGGCTCAGAGGTTCACGTGTATTCCTTCATAGCTGAAACCAACATGCCACCCTTCCCCCATATTGAAGGAAGTCAGCGAAGCCCAGCTGGAAGCGTCTGTATTGGGCATGTGACACATGCCATTGAACGTGCAGCCGGGGAGGCCAGCGGTGTGATGTGGCCTCTGAGGTGAATAGTGCTGCTCTCAGTGCTCTAGAGGCATCTTTGCAGGCTGCAGTCTTGAGACCAGACAAGATTTGGCTTCACTTAACCAATGAATGGCACAAAGCAGTGACCCGGTGTTGACTTCAAATTCCTCCTCGTGACTGTAGCTGTAGGTCCTGACTCCTCTAGCGATCCCATCTCCTCTCCCATGAATTAGAAAGTCTTGAGCGCAGAGGGGGCTTGGGCTCGTCTCTGTCCTCCTTGGACTCTCGTGTAAAGTGAGGGGTAAAGATCACTCTTTAATGCTGTTACGTTCTTCAAACCTCTGTTCTCAAGCTGCCCTGTGCAGTAGCCGTCGGAGGATGTCCCCAGCCTATAGGCTTGCGTGCCAAGCACTGAAGAGCTAGTACCACGGTCTGTCCTGCAGCACTCGGGACACGCTTGTCATTCAGGTCCCAGAAGGCAGGCTGGGTCAGGGGAGCGCCGAAGCTTTTCCCGGGAGCCACCAGCGTTCTGAGGGTTTTCATCTGGTGACTTTTTTTCTCTTCTTTCTTTAAATACCCGGAGCCTGACTTTTCAATCCCGGCCCGCAGAGGCCGAAGACTTGCTCTCCCTACGTGTGCCAGGCTTCGGAGACGCTATTCCACCACTTGATCTTCATCTTGATTGGTCTAGAATGTCCTTTCTTTGGAATCCAGGTGGGTTTAAAAGGATTAACTTCTCTCATTATCAGCTGTGAAAACACAGATGCTGCCATTACATCCATGAGTCAGGTGGCGAATCTTCTACGGAACTCTGGCAGGTTCCTAAAAGCTTTCTCCGAATCACCGCCCCTTCTCTCATTACACACAAGTATAGCCAACTTCACTCGGGGATTTGGTGGTCTGTCATGCTTAGCCCACGCTCACCTGGCTGTCTCCTCTCCAAAGAGAAGGCTGAGCAAAGGAGCTAGGGAGGTGAGCAGTGTGTAGATTCAGGTGTTGCCGAGTGCTAAAGGCAAAAGATTTCAGAACACACAGTTAAACGTACAGTGTGATTTTTCTGAAGCACTGAGCAGCTCCAGGTCCAAATGAAGCCAGTGGGAGCTGCACAGATGTTCCGCCCTGTTTCAACCAAGCCCTTGATTTCAACATCCAGTAAACTAGGCTTTGGGAGGAGCAATGAAGATGAGCTAGGCCCATCTCTGGCCAGCATTTCAGGGCTCTGAAAGGAAGCAGCTAATCAAATCTTTAGCCTTATGCCTTTAAAAGAATATGCTGAAGTTTGGCACTTCTGATTGCCCAAGAATAAAGAGCAGGATATTATTACTTTCAACCATTTGGAATATCTCTAATCTATCCAATACACCCACTCCAATCAGTATCTCTGTGGCAAAGACAAAGCATCTTTCTGGTGATGAATTTTGCAACTGTGGAGTTTCCTTGGTCTGCTCCCGCATTAGAGGCTGAAGCAGAGAGCCCTGTTCTGTGGTGATGGAAAACTGATCTTGCTTCCTCCGTTCCAGAATTACTCCTTGCTGACAGGGCTTTCTGCTCCGTGACTTTCTAGGGCAGCTTCATCTGTGTAAATCTCTTGTTTTCAGCCCTTTGCAGCAAGCAAGTATTTTAGGGTCTGTTATTGACTCTGAACTTCTTATAAAGATACAGATACCCTGGGACATGCAAAAGAACCACTATCAAAAAACCCTTCCCAGGAGCCGCACTGCAGGGGGAGTTGGTCAGAAATAAACCATGTTGTTCACGTGCAGTCCCATCCCCAAAAGCATTGTGCTGTGTTGTCTTGTACGTTACAAAGTGCCCCGCAGTAGGTTTAAACTCCCATTTCCATTATGGGAGAGGCAGCTGGATGAAGGAAGGGAGCTGTAGGGTATGTCTGCATTGCAATAAGACACCTGTGGTTGGCCCATGCCAGCTGGCTCAGGCTTGGGCTAAGGAGCTGTTTCACTGCAGTGTAGATGTTCCAGCTTGGGCTGCTGTCCAAGCTCTGGGACCT
Organism: Lepidochelys kempii; assembly: GCF_965140285.1. Taxonomy (NCBI): domain Eukaryota; kingdom Metazoa; phylum Chordata; order Testudines; family Cheloniidae; genus Lepidochelys; species Lepidochelys kempii. The sequence goes on from NC_136404.1 coordinate 6,463,596, forward strand.
TCCCACCTCACAGAGTCCTAGAGCCTGGGCCTCAGCTGAAGCCCGAACCTCTACCCTGCAGTTAGCCTCACATGCCCAAGTCAGCTGGCACAGGCCAGCCATGGGAGTTTAATTGCAGTGTAGATATACCCTGGGGCTCAAAACAGGCTCCTCTTCCATCAATTGGACTCTTTTTTTTTTTTTTTTTTTCTTCCCCCCCCCCGCCTCCTGGCTTTCAGCACAGTAGCTTTGCAAGACTTAATCCTACAGTTGGTGGCATGTGAGAGCTCCCCGCTTCCAGAGCTGGATGGAGCTAGGGGTCTGCTACTGTCAGTTACCTCTAGGGATGACACAGCCATTTTCTTTGGGGCCGGGGAGGAGAGGGGTTGCATCACGAGATTCTGCTGGTTGATTCTGCCCTAGTTCTACGGTGAGGCTTTGCATTGGGGGGAAGGAAGGGTTTGTAGAATTTCTCAGGGGCCTCTCTCGGAGACTGAGGGGTGTCTGTTTAAACAGCAGTCAATCTGCTTGCTCTCTACAGCATGAGCTGTAACTGTACTGTGTCACATTCATTCTTAGGGTGGTATGAAAGTTGCATTCTTACATTTACTGTATCTACCAGGATTTTCATTGCTTGCTTCACTATAGCTGACAGTTTGCTTATGAGCTATCGCCTGTTTCAAGATCTAGTCTACTTATATCTTTGAAAGGAGACACCTTGTTCCCTTTCCACTGAAATGTTAGTGGAACAATCCAGTGAGACCCCAGGCTTCAAAGTAGCTTCCTGTCATTACTGTCTCACCATCATCCCTGCATCCTGCCTATCTCACCTGTTCAAAGTGGGTGACCATTGCTTCTGCTAAGGCTATTTCTGAGCTCTGGTGTAGGGGATTCCGAGGGGAGTGTCTCGTGCCAGACTACAGGGTGCGGAATGCAGACGGGGGTATAATTAAGACCCCACTTCAGCAAAGAAATGCAAAATGTTGACTGCCGAGGTGCGTGGTTCTGGGCTGTTACTTGCCGGGTGTTCCATCACAACCCTGAGCCTTTCTCAAGCAGCTCCTGGGCGGGAGAAGCCTCCGTTTGAATGATTCAGCAGGTGCGCCATCAAAACAAACTCCGCTCCAATGAGTTCTGTGTTCATTTGGGAACTCCCCAGAGGGAACAGGAGCAACAGCTTCTCCGGAGAAGACTCCACCTGTGTGCTCAGTCACTGAAAACGAACAGACTGCAGCTCCAGAGAGACTTCTGGAACCCCCAAAAGCCCCAGGCTCTGCTAGGAGACTGGGATCCGTAGCTGTATCCTTTACTGCTGCTAGCAGTCAGTCACTGCAAGTATCCTGCTGTCACGCCCCCGCCAGTATCATCTGGGTGAGTGTGTCGAAATCACACTTCGTGAAACCGCAAAAAGTTTTAATCTCAGCACTGAAGCTGGCATGACTGTGATCCTTGATGGCAGCATTAGGATGACACAAGCTCTGTTTGTCCCTGTCATCATCAGCCGGTTGACTCTCTTGAAACACGTTCCAGCCTTTCCTTCTAGCAGAGCCTTCCCTGAGCAGCTAAAACCAGCCTTGGTATCTTTTCTTCACACTCCCACCCAGCATCATTGCCCATGTTTTTAGATGGAAAGGCAGATGAGAGAGCTCAGACTTACTGGATCATGTCTGATTTGTTTGAAGTCTACATTAGACCAAGTATAATATAGCTGATGTTCATATTAGGTCATTTTGTATGTATGCTCCACATAAAGAATGTAAGTAGGGTTTTTTGTGGGAGGGAGGGGGGAGTTCTTCTCTGAAAAAAATGATGAGAATCCATGGATATTGTCATGTTTTTCTTTTTTTTGTTTCAGTTTAAGTCCTGAACGCTTTTTTGGAAGTCTTTTCTCAGAGAAACGTAAATTGATGCTAATTGTTCTTCAGCTGTGCGATAAAGCATAATGTCGTCTTTGATGTAAACACAGAGGCAAGCAAACTATAATGTCTAGTGAATTAATTGCCTTACCCGAAACCCCATGGGAATGGTTCCTAAAAATATTGTTTCCCTTTTTAGTGTAAAGAATTTTGTAAATACTTTCAGCGTGAGATTGCACCCCTAGTTTGTCTTGTCTCTGATGGCTGCTATTGCTCAGAAAGTGGATACTGTTTGAACTATTGTACTGTATTAAAACTAAGGCATTTTGTGAGACAGTTTAGATGCAATGTTCTCCTGGAATCATGAAAGCTAAAAAGGCAATACTCTTGTTAATAGCAGAGTCCTCTCTCACCTGTTGGTGATGTTTCCTACAGTCATAACCTGTGCTCATTCCTGACCCTCACAAAGGGACTGCTGGTTTTGTTGAGACTTGGGTTTGTCACTCGAGTTGGTTGGTTAATTCGTTTGTAAATATGTGGACAATCCACACGTTTGTGTCCTGACCCACCTGTGACATGCCCACAGCCATTGTCACAGACATGTCGGCTAACTCCACTTAACTTGCAGTGAGTTAACTCGCATTAAACTCTGATCAAAGCAAAACCTTTTTTTGTTGTTAAATTGCATTGAGGTCAATCTTCTCTCATGTTTTACTTTGTAATTTATGAAACGTTGTATGTCCTTAACTATTTCAGCAGGTTCTATTAGAACTTTTGAATCCGACAATACTTTGACAATCTCTAAGCTCTTTTTTGTCGAGGGGAGAGCTGTACCTTTGAACCCAGAGCTGTGGAATTTCTGTACAAAATGTACAACCACTGCAACTTGTATGCAACAGCCTCATCATTCTGCATCCCCTCCTCCCCCTTCCTTTATTTTGGAAAGGATCTCTCTAATAAATAGGGTAATCATGCAGTTGCCTCAATCTCTTCATTGAATGCATCCGATGAAGTGAGCTGTAGCTCACTAAAGCTTATGCTCAAATAAATGTGTTAGTCTCTAAGGTGCCACAAGTCCTCCTTTTCTTTTTGCAAATACAGACTAACACGGCTGCTACTCTGAAACCTGTAGCAAAGGTTTTCAACCTTTCTGGCCTCAGGACCGATTTGTGTATGTTGATGGCCTGTCACAACCCTGTAAATAGGCCTGGGGAAGGGGGTTGTGTCCTGCCCCTGGCAGGGAATGGGCCCTGGGGGTAGGGGTGGGCCCTACCCTTAAGGGTAAGGAATGCTCCAGGGGAGGTTTGCAGAGCCCTGCAGCGGTCACTCCTGAACTTTGGGGCAGGCTGGACTCAGCTCCCTGCTCTAGATGTTGCGACCTCTGGGGTTGCAGCATCGCTCATGTTTGGCCTCGCCCCTGATGGACCAGCTGGACCAAATTTGCAAGTCGCATTGCAGCCTGGAGCATGGGCTGGCAGCACCACTCTCTCAAATTTCGCCAGCCAGCCACCTCTCACGATGGAGGGGCAGTGGGACCAAACCTGAGCGGCACTCTGATGCTGAAGGTTGCAATGCCTGGAGCAGGGAGGCAAACCTGCCCAGACCCACAGGACCAGAGCTGCTTATGTGACCCTCTGAAACACTTTGGTGACCCCACTTAGGGTCATGACCCACAGGTTGAAAAACCCTGACCTATAGGACCTCTTGCACTGGATGCTGTATAACCATCCTGATTTGCTACATACAAACTAGCTTTGATTGTGTTTGATCAGGGTTTGTTTACAAGGGTGTTGAGTACCAAAATCTTAGTGTGACGTTCCTGTCTGGTGTTATCTGGACCAGTGATCTGCTAGGTCACTCCAATCCTTGACTCAGAGCTGGCCTTACCCTGCTCTGCTGTGAGAACCCCCACTCCTGAGCTGTTCACGCATGGTCTCTGGCATGTAAGCGGCTCTCTGGATTGTGCAACTGAATGACACTAGCCAATATCTCCAGTCCCAGACACAACCCTAGGAACCTCCATCTTGCAGTGTCCAGTTATGCCTGCTGGATGCTGCAAGCTTATGAGTTCATCAATTTAACAAAGAAATTGGTATGTACCAGGCTTGTTATCCCAAGAGGAGTCTCTGTCGCACTTCCAACCAAAGGAACTGCTTCAGGTAAAATAAACAGATTTATTAACTATAAAGAGATTTTAAGTGATTATAAGTCAAAGCAGAAGTCAGATTTGGTCAAATGAAATAAAAGCAAAACACATTCTAAGCTGCCTTAACACTTTCAGTGTCCTTCTAAACTTAGATGCTTCTCAGCACAGGCTGGCTGGTTACTTTTCAGTCAAGATCTCTCCTTTTGATCAGTGCTTCAGTCACTTGGTGTGGTGTCCATAGATGTAGGTGGAAGAGAGAGAGAGCATGGCACATATCTCTTCCTTTTATCATGTTCTTGGCTTTGCGCCCTCCTTCCCTCTCCCACCCCCCCCCCCACTCCCCTCTTCAGAGTCAGGTGAGCATTACCCTATCACAGTTCCAAACTGACCAAAGGAAGGGGGGGGGGGGTGACTCCCTCGAGAGTCTAAGAGATTCTTTTGTTGCTGCCTAGGCCATTGTCCTTTGTTCCTGTGAGGCTGGGCTGGGTTTCTCCCATCCACACCCTGATGAGGTGTGAACTGCCTCTCTGCTGCTAGAGAGTTTTTGTCTGGGCTTGCTTTAAGCCATGAGGACACATTTTTCAGCCTCATAACTATACACATGAAATTATAACCTATAACATTACTATAACCTTACTGTTACAACCATGCTCAGGCATCATGAGTCTTCCAGACACCCAACATGACAAACTTTGCATTAGATACCACACCATCATTTTACAAGGATGAGTATGGGGGTGCTGGGTGTTCCACTGAGGTACAGAGCGTCACACTTAAGGCCTGGCTACATCATGCAGCTTTTAGTGACAAGGCTGTCGCTAAAAGTCAATGTGTGTAAAAGCTCTTTGTTGGCACTTTTGCTGACAAAATATGCCCAGCCCCAGGAGAGGCATTAGCTTTGTTGGCAGGAGAGTGCTGCTACTGACAAAGCCACATTCACACTGCCCTTTGAATCGGCAACACTTGTCTTTTGTGGAGGGGCTTTTTTAAGTACCCGTGAAAGACAAAAGTTTTGTCAACAACTTTTCAGGGTAGACATACCCTCAGTCCCTCTTCACTCACGTGATATGGCTGTGCGTGTATCGCTTTGTGCTGTGATCCTGTTCTCTTGCATGCTAAGAAGAATTAATCTAACCTAGGTCTTGCATGGGAGAGCTCCTAGGAGCAATTCAGATGTGCTGCAAGAAATGATTAATCCGTTTGTGGTACGCATGGGGGAAGAGAGAGTGTTGAAGTAATACCCCCGGAGGGGTGGAATGGGACACTGCTACAGAAGGATCTCACTTTTCATATGAAATGTATAACTGAGATCCCAGTCCCCTGACACTTGTTTCCTAAAACAGAAGTGTTAACACTGGCATCCTGGCCAACTAAGAACTAGATTGGGGGTGGGCAAACTACGGCCAGCAGGCTAGATCCAGCTGTTTTAAGCTGGCCCTTGAGCTCCCACTAGGGAGTGGGGTCTGGGACTTGCCCTGCTCTGGTACTCCAGCTGGGGTGCAGAGTTGGGGGCTGCTCCACAGGCGGCTCCCAGAAACAGTGGCATGGCCCCTCTCTGGCTCCTACACATAGGAGCAGCCAGGGGGCTCTGCTCTGCATGCTGCCCCTGCCGCAAGCACTGCCCCTGCAGCTCCCATTGGCCAGGAACCACGGCCAATGAGAGCTGCAGGGGCAGTGCCTACAGACGGGGCAGCATGCAGAGCTGCCTGGCTGTGCCTCCACATAGGAGCTAGAGAAGGGACATACCGCTGCTTCAGGGAGCCACTTGAGGTAAGCGCCTCCTAGAGCCTGCACCCCTGAGCCTCTCCCCATGCCCCTGTCCCAGCCCTGATCCCCCTCCTGCCCTCTGAATCACTCGATCCCAGCCTGGAGCACCCTCCTGCACCCAAACCGCCCAACCCCACCCCATAGCCTGCACCCCGAACCAGAGCCTGCATCCCAACCCTCTGCCCCAGCCCTGATCCCCCTCCTGCCCTCCAACCCCCTCGGTCCCAGCCCAGAGCATCCTCTTACACCCCAAACTCCTCATCTCCCACCCCAGAGCCTGCACCCTTAGCTGGAGCCCTCACCTCCCCCCACTCCCCTGGCCAGACCCCCCTCCCGCACTCTGAACTCCTCAGTTCTGGCACCACCCTGGAGCCTGCACCCCCAACCAGAACCCTCACCCCCTCCCACATCCAGCGCCAATTTTCTGAGCATTCATAGCCCGCCATACAATTTCTATTTCCAGATGTGGCCCTCGGGCCAAAAAGTTTGCCCACCCCTGAACTAGATGGTGAGTTATGACTTCTTTAGTGGGTGCAAGAAATCAAATGAATGCCACAGTTACGTCATGAAAAGCCACTTCCCTTTTGTTAAATAAAAATGTCTTTTAAAGAGTGAGAAGTTAATATATGCAACAGGTTAATACAGGAAGTGGTCACAATGTAGCCATGCCATGGGTTCTTTGTTTTGTTCAGGGATCTGGAGATGGGAAAGGAGAAACCACCTCCCAGAGCTCACTATTTAACATTGTAGTAGTACCTGAAGGCCACAAGCCATTGTACTAGGTGATGTACAAACAAATGAACGGCCCTGTCCCAAAGAGCTGACCCACGAAACAATCAAATATAACAAATGGATGAGACAAGAAGCAGGCTTGGGTGGGATGGGGTAAAAGGGGATGTGCAAAATTGTTAATCTGGGCAGTAGTAGTGATCTCTCCCTTGCTTAGCCATTCTCATTCCCAAATATATTACCTAAGAGGGACTTTGAGGACAAGTTGGGGGCTTTCTGCAAGCTGACTGGGAGCTTTGCTCACTTGTAAGGGGCAGCATGAGAGAGAGCATGAAAGAGATTGGAGGGCAGCAACACTGGAAATGTAGGCATTAACCTTACACTAAAATGACACCATAATAGAGGCTCAACTTAAATGTACACCCCAAATGCAAAAGCACAGTGAGAGAACCAAACAAAAGCCACCGTGGCTAAACAACAAAGTAAAAGAAACAGTGAGAGGCAAAAAGGCATCCTTTAAAAAGTGGAAGTTAAATCCTAATGAGGAAAATAGAAAGGAGCATAAACTCTGGCAAATGAAGTGTAAAAATGTAATTAGGAAGGCCAAAAAAGAATTTGAAGTACAGCTAGCCAAAGACTCAAAAAGTAAAAGCAAAAAAATATTTTAAGTACATCAGAAGCAGGAAGCTGCTAAATAACCAGTGGGTCCACTGGACAATGGAGATGCTAAAGGAGCACTCAAGGACGATGAGGCCATTGCAGAGAAACTAAATGAATTCTTTGCATTGGTCTTCATGATTGATGTGAGGGAGATTCCCAAACCTGAGCCATTCTTTTTAGGTGACAAATCTGAGGAACTGTCCCAGATTGAGATGTCATTAGAGGAGGTTTTGGAACAAATTGATAAACTAAACAGTAATACGTCACCAGAATCAGATGGTATTCACCCAAGAGTTCTGAAGGAACTCAAATGTGAAATTGCAGGACTGCTAACTGTTGACTGTAATTTATCATTTAAATCAGCTTCTGTACCAAATGACTGGAGGATAGCGAATATGATGCAATTTTTTAAAAAGTGCTCCAGAGGAGACCATGGCAATTACAGGCAGCTAAGCCTGACTTCAGTACCCAGCAAACTGGTTGAAACTATAGTAAAGAACAAAATTGTGACACATAGATGAACATAATTTATTGTGTAATAGTCAACATGGTTTTTGTAAAGGGAAATCATGCCTCACCAATCTACACAGTTCTTTGAGGGGCTCAACAAGCATGTGGACAAGGGGGATCCACTGGATATCGTATATTTAGATTTTCAGAAAGCCTTTGGCAAGGTCCCTCACCAAAGGCTCTTAAGCAAAGAAAGCAGTCATGGGATAAGAGGGAAGGTTCTTTCATGGATCAGTAACTGGCTAAAAGATAGGAAACAAAGGGGAGGAATAAATGGTCAGTTTTCAGAATGGAGAGAGGTAAATAGGGGTGTCTCCCAGGGGTCTGTACTGGGCCCAGTCCTATTTAACATATTCATAAATGATCTGGAAAAAGGGATAAACAGTGCGGTGGCAAAATTTGCAGATGATACAAAACTATTCAAGGTAGATAAGTCCCAGGCAGACTGCGAAGAGCTAAAAAAGGATCTCTCAGAACTGTGTGACTGGGCAAGAAAATGGCAGATGAAATTCAATGTTGATAAATGCAAAGTAATGCACATTGGAAAACATAATCCCAAGTATACATATAAAATGATGGGGTCTAAATTAGTTGTTACAACTCAAGAAAAAGATCTTGGAGTCATTGTGGAGAGTTCTCTGAAAACATCCACTCAATGTGCAGCGGCAGTCAAAAAAGCAAACAGAACGTTGGGAATCATTAAGAAAGGGATCGATAAGACAGAAAATATCATATTGCCTCTATAGAAACCCATGGTACACCCACATCTTGAATACTGTGTGCGGATGTGGTCGCCCTGTCTCAAAAAAGATACATTGGAATTGGAAAAGGTTCAGAAAAGGGCAACAAAAATGATTAGGGGTATGGCCATTGGCCATTATCTTTGAAAACTCATGACGATCGGGGGAGGTTCCCAACTGGAAAAAGGCTAATGTAGTGCCCATCTTTAAAAAAGGGAAGAAGGAGGATCCAGGGAACTAGGCCAGTCAGCTTCACCTCAGTCCCTGGAAAAATCATGGAGCAGGTCCTCAAGGAATCAATTCTGAAGCACTTAGAGGAGAGGAAAGTGATCAGGAACAGTCAGCATGGATTCACCAAGGTCAAGTCATGCCTGACTAATCTAATTGCCTTCTGTAACAAGATAACTGGCTCTGTGGATGAGGGGAAAGCAGTGGACTTGTTATTCCTTGACTTTAGCAAAGCTTTTGATATGGTCTCCCACAATATTATTGCCAGCAGGTTAAAGAAGTATGGGCTGGATGAATGGACGATAAGGTGGATAGAAAGCTGGCTAGATTGTTGGGCTCAACAGGTAGTGATCAATGGCTCCATGTCTAGTTGGCAGCCGGTATCAAGTGGAGTGCCCCAAGGGTCAGTCCTGGGACCGGTTTTGTTCAGTATCTTCATAAATGATCTGGAGGATGGTGTGGATTGTACCCTCAGCAAGTTTGCAGATGACACTAAACTGGGAGGAGAGGTAGATACGCTGGAGGGCAGGGATAGGATACAGAGGGCCCTAGACAAATTAGAGGATTGGGCCAAAAGAAATCTGATGAGGTTCAACAAGGACAAGTGCAGAGTCCTGCACTTAGGACGGAAGAATCCAATGCACTGCTACGGACTAGGGACCGAATGGCTAGGCAGCAGTTCTGCAGAAAAGGACCTAGGGGTTCTTCTTCGAGTGCTTGCTCATATCGATTCCAATTAGGTGTGCGCGCACCGCGTGCACAATCGTCAGAAGATTTTTACCCCAAAAACACTCGGTGGGTCGGCTGAGGCGCCCCCTGGAGTGGCACCTTCATGGCACCGGATATATGCCCCAGCCAACCCAGTGCCCCCTCAGTTCCTTCTAACCGTTGGAACTGTGGAGCACAGCATAGCTGATCTCCACTCTCCCTAGCTTTCTCTCTTAGTACCTGTTAATAGTTGTAATTAGTTGTTAATAGTTGTTTATAGTTGTTAGTAGTTAGTTAGTGTAGTTAGATCACTGTACTTAGTAGGGTGGAGCGGGGTCTTCTCCCCTCTCCCCCATCCCGGTACCGGGGCCCATGCCTGGGTCTCCTGGGCTTCAAACCCTGCTTGGCTTGCCTGAAACCGATGCCAAGCGGAAACCCCCACGACTCTTGTCTAGGGTGTCCGGGGGAATCCCACGAAGCGGACAAGTGCTGCATTTGCAAAGCCTTCAAGCCATGGACCGAAAAGGAGCGGGACTTTAGACTCAAGCATCTCCTTATGGAGGTGGCACGTAGCCTGGTCCCTTCCTCCGTGCACCGGGACTCGGCGTCGTCTTTGGTGCGGAGTGCCCCTGTGGTACCGACTGGTCCAGCACCGCATTCAGACTCTGCTAAAGACTCGTGGCGTCAGGCCGCCCCGGCACCTCCACCACCGCGGTGCCGGTCCCTGTCTCTGGGCCAGAAGAAGAAGCAGCCCAAGCAGGTGCTGACTGATCTTCATCTTTGTCGGTTCGACAGCCACCGACACTTCCCGCACTGCAGTCGGAGCCGCGTCCATTGCTGGAGCGCACAGGACAAGTAACAGCTCCTGCACCTAGAGCTGTCGGTGGACACTCCGATTCCACTCCCGCTGTGGCCAGACCTGATCACTCAGGACCATGGACGACTCTGTCATCCTGACCTGCAATCTCTCCACCTCACAGCGTGGATTCTGCATGGCTAACTCAATCTGAGCTGTGCGGCTCTCACTTGGTACAGCAGCTCCTTTTGGGTAACAGGAAGCCCTCTACCAGGTCCACATACTTAGCCAAGTGGAAGCGTTTTTCCTGCTGGTACGCTCAGAGTCATACGGCCCCGCTACAGGCGTCAGTACCTATCATCTTGGACTACCTCCTGTCCTTAAAACAGCAGGGCTTGGCAATATCATCCATCAGAGTGCACCTGGCAGCTATTTCGGCTTTCCACCCGGGCGAAAATGGGCTTTCGGTCTTCTCCAATCCCATGGTCAGCAGATTTCTCAAGGGGTTGGAGCGCCTGTTCCCATGAATTTGACAACCGGTCCCTACGTGGGATCTTAACCTGGTTCTCTCCAAACTCATGGCTGCCCCGTTCGAGCTGACGGCCACCTGCTCACTCCTGTACTTTTTCGTGGAAGACAGCTTTCCTCATAGCTATCACTTTGGCGAGGCGTGTGTCTGAGCTCAGGGCACTCACATCGGAACCACCATATACAGTGTTCCATAAGGACAAGGTACAGCTGTGACCCCACCCGGCCTTCCTCCCTAAGATGGTGTCTGTCTTCTATCTCAACCAGGACATCTTCCTCCCCGTCTTCTACTTGAAGCCACACACCTCTCGACGGGAACAACAGCTGCACTCCCTGGACGTTCACAGGGCCCTCGCCTTCTACATCAAGCGAACGAAACCTTTCAGGAAAACGTTGCAGCTGTTTGTTGCTGTGGCAGACCGGATGAAGGGCCTTCTGGTCTCCTCCCAGCGCATCTCGTCCTAGATCACATCATGCATTCATGTGTGCTATGACTTGGCTGGTGTCCCAACTACGCACCTTACCGCCCACTCCACGCGGGCTCAGGCTTCATCTTCTACTTTCCTGGCACACGTACCCCTACAGGAGATATGTAGGGCAGCGACTTGGTAATCGGTGCATACCTTCGCTGCCCACTATGCGATAATTCAGCATTCCAGGAGTGATGCTGCATTTGGTTCAGCAGTCCTTCACTCAGCGACATCTCACTCCGACCCCACCACCTAGGTAAGGCTTGGAAGTCACCTAATTGGAATTGATATGAGCAAGCACTCGAAGAAGAAAAGATGGTTACTCACCTTTGTAACTGTTGTTCTTCGAGATGTGTTGCTCATATCCATTCCAAACCCACCCTCCTTCCCTTCTGTCGACGTAGCCCGCAAGAAGGAACTGAGGGGGCGCTGGATCGGCTGGGGCATATATCCGGCGCCATGGAAGCGCCACTCCAGGGGGTGCCTCAGCCAACCCACTGAGTGTTGCTGGGGTAAAAATCTTCCGACAATTGTGCACGCAGCACACACACACCTAATTGGAATGGATATGAGCAACACATCTCAAAGAACAACAGTTATGTAAGCAGAGCCAGGATAAGCTCCACCCTGACATCTGGTGGTGAGTTGTGGCAAGTTATGGAAAAGAACTTCAGGGGCTGATCTCATTTGCATAGGCGCACCCACCCCCCCTAGCATGAGCCCAAATAGTCACTTTGGCTGCTGTCTGATCCCCAGTTTCTCTGTTATTGGGGCAGGAAGGATAAATTATTATTATCCTGATTATGTGAATCAAGGACACTGGAACTGTACTTGGCCTTTTGTTATGATGGAGGGACTCGCCATCAACTGAGTAGCAATCACTAGGCAAGGGACATGGGTTCCAAAACTCAGCAAATTGAGAGAGGCTGAGGGTAGGTATTAATACTTGGTGGTATGGGCCCTTTGGTGAAGGCCTTACATGCTAATTGCACTTTCTCCTCTCTCCACTGTAGAATGTCGTTGTCTCGTCCCGTTCTCACCCCCCCCCCCCCGCTGGTATTAGCTCATCTTAAGTGATCACTCTCCTTACAGTGTGTATGGTAACACCCATTGTTTCATGTTCTCTGTGTATATAAATCTCCCCACTGTATTTTCTACTGAATGTATCTGATGAAGTGAGCTGTAGCTCACGAAAGCTTATACTCAAATAAATTTGTTAGTCTCTAAGGTGCCACAAGTACTTCTTTTCTTAGCGCTAATTTTGATTCCATTAGGAATATAGTTACAGGCTACTGAATCATAGAATCATAGAATATCAGGGTTGGAAGGGACCTCAGGAGGTCATCTACTCCAACCCCCTGCTCAAAAGCAGGACCCATCCCCAATTAAATCATCCCAGCCAGGGCTTTGTCAAGCCTGACCTTAAAAACTTCTAAGGAAGGAGATTCCACCACCTCCTTAGGCAACGCATTCCAGTGTTTCACCACCATCCTAGTGAAAACGTTTTTCCTAATATCCAACCTAAACCTCCCCCACTGCAACTTGAGACCATTACTCCTTGTCCTGTCCTCTTCCACCACTGAGAATAGTCTAGAACCATCCTCTCTGGAACTACCTCTCAGGTAGTTGAAAGCAGCTATCAAATCCCCCCTCATTCTTCTCTTCTGCAGACTAAACAATCCCAGTTCCCTCAGCCTCTCCTCATAAGTCATGTGTTCCAGACCCCTAATCATTTTTGTTGCCCTTCGCTGGACTCTCTCCAATTTATCCACATCCTTCTTGTAGTGTGGGGCCCAAAACTGGACACAGTACTCCAGATGAGGCCTCACCAATGTTGAATAGAGGGGGACGATCACGTCCCTCGATTTGCTCGCTATGCCCCTACTTATACATCCCAAAATGCCATTGGCCTTCTTGGCAACAAGGGCACACTGCTGGCTCATATCCAGCTTCTCGTCCACTGTCACCCCTAGGTCCTTTTCCGCAGAACTGCTGCCTAGCCATTCGGTCCCTAGTCTGTAGCTGTGCAGTGGGTTCTTCCGTCCTAAGTGCAGGACCCTGCACTTATCCTTATTGAACCTCATCAGATTTCTTTTGGCCCAATCCTCCAATTTGTCTAGGTCCCTCTGTATCCTATCCCTGCCCTCCAGCGTATCTACCACTCCTCCCAGTTTAGTATCATCCGCAAATTTGCTGAGAGTGCAATCCACACCATCTTCCAGATCATTTATGAAGATATTGAACAAAACCGGCCCCAGGACCGACCCCTGGGGCACTCCACTTGACACCGGCTGCCAACTAGACATGGAGCCATTGATCACTACCCGTTGAGCCCGACAATCTAGCCAACTTTCTACCCACCTTATAGTGCATTCATCCAGCCCATATTTCCTTAACTTGCTGACAAGAATACTGTGGGAGACCGTGTCAAAAGCTTTGCTAAAGTCAAGAAACAATACATCCACTGCTTTCCCTTCATCCACAGAACCAGTAATCTCATCATAGAAGGCGATTAGATTAGTCAGGCATGACCTTCCCTTGGTGAATCCATGCTGACTGTTCCTGATCACTTTCCTCTCATGTAAGTGCTTCAGGATTGATTCTTTGAGGACCTGCTCCATGATTTTTCTAGGGACTGAAGTGAGGCTTACTGGCCTGTAGTTCCCAGGATCCTCCTTCTTCCCTTTTTTAAAGATTGGCACTACATTAGCCTTTTTCCAGTCATCCGGGACTTCCCCCGTCCACCACAAGTTTTCAAAGATAATGGCCAATGGCTCTGCAATCACAGCCGCCAATTCCTTCAGCACTCTCGGATGCAACTCGTCCGGCCCCATGGACTTGTGCACGTCCAGTTTTTCTAAATAGTCCCTAACCACCTCTATCTCCACAGAGGGCTGGCCATCTATTCCCCATGTTGTGATGCCCAGCACAGCAGTCAGTTACTAAGAGCTGAAATCACTGAGTGTTGTGTTCAGTATTGGGGGGCCGGAAGATATATGGCGGAGCAGTTCGTGAGATGGCTGGAGCGGCTCATGGGATGGCTGGCAGAGCAGAGCGGCTGGTGGAGCAGAGCGGTTTGTGGGGCAACTGGAGCAGCTCATGGGGTGTGGCTAGCAGAGCGGAGCGATGGCTGGTAGAGCGGAGCCCCATGGAGAGGTGGGGCAATCGGCTTTGGACCACGTAAGGTGCCCCTTAATCCCCCATCTCCACCCAGGTTGGGAGGTAAAACTCTGCAAATAAACTTTTGAACTCTGGCGCTGCACTGACCAGGGACAGAGACTTTTGCGTTGTTGGACTTTTGGGACTTGGGTTGCTGGACTCAAGAACCAAAGGGAAAGGACACGCCCCAATTTGCTTGGGGTGGGTTTTTTGCTCATGGCTTGTGTTATGAATCCTGTGGGTGGTGTTTCCCCAACATAATGCCACATTGTTTCTCTCTGTTATTAAAAGGCTTTTGCTACACTCAGACTCTGTGCTTGTGAGAGGGCTTCCTCTCTTAGAGGCGCCCAGCGGGGGTGGTATATATTTGTCCCAGGTCACTGGGTGGGGGCTTGAGCTGGTTTTGCATTGTGTTATTGGAATGGAACCCCTAGATACTGAACCTGGCCCTTTTTGCTGCCAACTCTGATGGGCAGAAGGGTTACAGTTACAAAGGTGAGTAATCGTCTTTTATAGTGGACGAGAAGCTGGATATGAGTCAACAGTGTGCCCTTGTCACCAAGAAGGCCAATGGCATTTTGGGATGTATAAGTAGGGGCATTGCCAGCAGATCGAGGGACGTGATCATTCCCCTCTATTTAGGCTGGATATTAGGAAAAACTTTTTCACTAGGAGGGTGGTGAAGCCCTGGAATGTGTTCCCTAGGGAGGTGGTGGAATCTCCTTCCTTAGAAGTTTTTAAGGTCAGGCTTGACAAAGCCCTGGCTGGGACGATTTAGTTGGGGATTGGTCCTGCTTTGAGTAGGGGGTTGGACTAGATGACCTCCTGAGGTGTCTTCCAACCCTGATATTCTATGATTCTATGGAACGGCTTCTGTGTGGGGAGAGATTAATAAGACCGGGACTTTTCAGCTTTGAAAAGAGATGACTAAGGGGGGATATGATAGAGGTCTATAAAATCATGACTGGTGTGGAGAAAGTAAATAAGCAAGTGTTATTTACTCCTTCTCATAACACAAGAACTAGGGGCCACCAAATGAAATTAATAGGCAGCAGACTTAAAACAAACAAAAGGAAGTATTTTTTTCACCCAACACACAGGCAACCTGTGGAACTCTTTGCCAGAGGATGCTGTGAAGGCCAAGACTATAACAGGGTTAAAAAAAGAACTAAATAAATTCATGGAGAATTGGTCTACACTAGGACTTTAGGTCGAATTTAGCAGCGTTAAATCGATGTAAACCTGCACCCGTCCACATGATGAAGCCCTTTATTTCGACTTAAAGGGCTCT
Organism: Lepidochelys kempii; assembly: GCF_965140285.1. NCBI lineage: Eukaryota > Metazoa > Chordata > Testudines > Cheloniidae > Lepidochelys > Lepidochelys kempii. Next base: position 6,479,163 of record NC_136404.1, read on the forward strand.
TAAAATCGATTTCCTTACTCCACCCCTGACAAGTGTATTAGCGCTTAAATCGGCCTTGCCGGCTCGAATTTGGGGTACTGTGGACACAATTCGACGGTACTGGCCTCCGGGAGCTATCCCAGAGTGCTCCATTGTGACCGCTCTGGACAGCACTCTCAACTCAGATGCACTGGCCAGGTAGACAGGAAAAGAACCGCAAACTTTTGAATCTCATTTCCTGTTTGGCCAGCGTGGCAAGCTGCAGGTGACCATGCAGAGCTCATCAGCAGAGGTGACCATGATGGAGTCCCAGAATCGCAAAAGAACTCCAGCATGGACCGAACGGGAGGTACGGGATCTGGTCGCTGTTTGGGGAGAGGAATCCGTGCTATCAGAACTCCATTCCAGTTTTCGAAATGCCAAAACCTTTGTCAAAATCTCCCAGGGCATGAAGGACAGAGGCCATAACAGGGACCTGAAGCAGTGCCACGTGAAACTTAAGGAGCTGAGGCAAGCCTACCAGAAAACCAGAGAGGCGAACAGCCGCTCCAGGTCAAAGCCCCAAACATGCCACTTCTATGATGAGCTGCATGCCATTTTAGGGGGTTCAGCCACCACTACCCCTGCCATGTTGTTTGACTCCTTCAATGGAGATGGAGGCAACACGGAAGCAGGTTTTGGGGACGAAGAAGATGAGGATGATGATGATGAGGTTGTACATAGCTCACAGCAAGCAAGCGGAGAAACCGGTTTTCCCGACAGCCAGGAACTGTTTCTCACCCTGGACCTGGAGCCAGTACCCCCTGAACCCACCCAAGGCTGCTTCCTGGACCCGGCAGGCGGAGATGGGACCTCCGGTGAGTGTACCTTTTAAAATACTATACATGGTTTAAAAGCAAGCATGTGAAAGGATTACTTTGCCCTGGCATTCACGGCTCTCCTGGATGGACTCCCAAAGCCTTTGCAAAAGGTTTCTGGGGAGGGCAGCCTTATTGCGTCCTTCATGGTAGGACACTTTACCACTCCAGGCCAGTAACACATACTCGGGAATCATTGTACAACAAAGCATTGCAGTGTATGTTTGCTGGCATTCAAACAACATCCGTTCTTTATCTCTCTGTGTTATCCTCAGGAGAGTGAGATATAATTCATGGTCACCTGCTTGAAATAGAGTGCTTTTCTTCAGGGGACACTCAGAGGTTCCTGCTGGGCTGTTTGCCTGTGGCTAAACAGAAGTGTTCCCCACTGTTAGCCACAGGAAGGGGGGAGGGTTGAGGGGGTAGTCACGCGGTGGGGGGAGGCAAAATGCGACCTTGTACCGAAAGCACATGTGCTATGTATGTAATGTTAACAGCAAGGTTTACCCTGAAAGAGTGTAGCCACTGTTTTATAAAATGTGTCTTTTTAAATACCGCTGTCCCTTTTTTTTTCTCCACCAGCTGCATGTGTTTCAATGATCACAGGATCTTCTCCTTCCCAGAGGCTAGTGAAGATTAGAAAGAAAAAAAAACGCACTCGAGAAGAAATGTTCTCCGAGCTCATGCTGTCCTCCCACACTGACAGAGCACAGATGAATGCGTGGAGGCAAAGAATGTCAGAGTGCAGGAAAGCACAAAATGACTGAGAGGAGAGGTGGTGGGCTGAAGAGAGTAAGTGGCGGGATGAAGAGAGTAAGTGGCGGGCTGAAGACAGGGCTGAAGCTCAAATGTGGTGGCAGCATGATGAGAGGAGGCAGGATTCAATGTTGAGGCTGCTGGAGGACCAAACCAGTATGCTCCAGTGTATGGTTGAGCTGCAGCAAAGGCAGCTGGAGCACAGACTGCCACTGCTGCCCCTCTGTAACCAACCGCCCTCCTCCCCAAGTTCCATAGCCTCCACACCCAGACGCCCAAGAACGTGGTGGGGGGGCCACCGGCCAACCAGCCACTCCGCCACAGAGGATTGCCGAAAAAAATGAAGGCTGGCATTCAATAAATTTTAAAGTTGTAAACTTTTAAAGTGCTGTGTGGGATTTTCCTTCCCTCCTCCACCACCCCTCCTGGGCTACCTTGGTAGTCATCCCCCTATTTGTGTGATGAATGAATAAAGAATGCATGAATGTGAAGCAACAATGACTTTATTGCCTCTGCAAGCGGTGATCGAAGGGAGGAGGGGAGGGTGGTTAGCTTACAGGGAAGTAGAGTGAACCAAGGGGCGGGAGGTTTCATCAAGGAGAAACAAACAGAACTTTCACACCGTAGCCTGGCCAGTCATGAAACTGGTTTTCAAAGCTTCTCTGATGCGTACTGCTCCTTCCTGTGCTCTTCTAACCGCCCTGGTGTCTGGCTGCGCGTAACCAGCAGCCAGGCGATTTGCCTCAACCTCCCACCCTGCCATAAACGTCTCCCCCTTATTCTCACAGATATTGTGGAGCACACAGCAAGCAGTAATAACAGTGGGAATATTAGTTTCGCTGAGGTCTAAGCGAGTCAGTAAACTGCGCCAGCGCGCCTTTAAACGTCCAAATGCACATTCTACCACCATTCTGCACTTGCTCAGCCTGTAGTTGAACAGCTCCTGACCACTGTCCAGGCTGCCTGTGTACGGCTTCATGAGCCATGGCATTAAGGGGTAGGCTGGGTCCCCAAGGATAACTATGGGCATTTCAACATTCCCAACAGTTATTTTCTGGTCTGGGAATAAAGTCCCTTCCTGCAGCTTTTGAAACAGACCAGAGTTCCTGAAGATGCGAGCGTCATGTACCTTTCCCGGCCATCCCACATTGATGTTGGTGAAACGTCCCTTGTGATCCACCAGAGCTTGCAGCACTATCGAAAAGTACCCCTTGCAGTTTATGTACTCGGCGGCTTGGTGCTCCGGTGCCAAGATAGGGATATGAGTTCCGTCTATGGCCCCACCACAGTTAGGGAATCCCATTGCAGCAAAGCCATCCACTATGACCTGCACATTTCCCAGGGTCACTACCCTTGATATCAGCAGATCTTTGATTGCGTGGGCTACTTGCATCACAGCAGCCCCAACAGTAGATTTGCCCACTCCAAATTGATTCCCAACTGACTGGTAGCTGTCTGGCGTTGCAAGCTTCCACAGGGCTATCGCCACTCGCTTCTCAACCGTGAGGGCTGCTCTCATCTTGGTATTCATGCGCTTCAGGGCAGGGGAAAGCAAGTCACAAAGTTCCATGAAAGTGCCCTTATGCATGCGAAAGTTTCGCAGCCACTGGGAATCGTCCCAGACCTGCAACACTATGCGGTCCCACCAGTCTGTGCTTGTTTCCCGAGTCCAGAATCGGCGTTCCACGACATGAACCTGCCCCATTAGCACCATGATGCATGCATTGGCAGGGCCCATGCTTTCAGAGAAATCTGTGTCCATGTCCTGATCACTCACGTGACCGCGCTGACGTCACCTCCTCGCCCAGTATCGCTTTGCCAGGTTCTGGTGCTGCATATACTGCTGGATAATGCGTGAGGTGTTTAATGTGCTCCTAATTGCCAAAGTGAGCTGAGCGGCCTCCATGCTTGCCTTGGTATGGCGTCCGAACAGAAAAAAGGCGCGGAATGATTGTCTGCCGTTGCTCTGACAGAGGGAGGGGCGACTGACGACATGGCTTACAGGGTTGGCTTCAGGGAGCTAAAATCAACAAAGGGGGTGGCTTTACATCAAGGAGTATTTCAGGCAGGACTTCACGGAGGGTTCCAATAAGAAATGGTGCACCTAAGTTATTGCTCTTATTGGAACAAGGAGGTTAGTCTGGCCTCTGATTGATACATGGCTAGATTTACCTCGCTGCACCTTCTCTGTGAGTGACTGCAGTGTGACCTAGAGGAATGAGTCCCCTAGACAGGGGAGGAGGCAAATGAGTACCAAACAAATCTGGTCTATTTCTTGTTTTGATCCACTCCATCTATCTTTTACATCTTTGGCTGGCAGCAGACGGTGCAGAAGGACTGCATGCCATCCACATCTCATGGTTGCTCGGCAGAAAATGGTGCAATAGGACTGCTAGCCGTCCGTATCGCCTGCCTGCTCACCATACGACGGTTCAATAGGACTGACTGCAGGACTAAAGAGAATGACCTGGTCAAGTCACTCCAAATTTAGTCCCTGTGCCCATGTCTGCCCAGGCGCTCGTGGCCGACGTGGCCAGGAGCACCTCGGACATGACGATGACGGCTACCAGTCGTACTGTACCGTCTGCTGCCACAAGGCAAGGGGTTGCTGCTACTGTGTAGCAATGCAGTACCACGTCTGCCAGCACCCAGGAGACATACGGTGACGGTTACCTGAGCGGGCTCCATGCTTGCCGTGGTATGGCGTCTGCACAGGTAACTCAGGAAAAAAGGTGCAAAATGATTGTCTGCCCTTGCTTTCACGGAGGGAGGGAGGGAACGGGGGCCTGACGATATGTACCCAGAACCACCCGCGACAATGTTTTAGCCCCATCAGGCATTGGGATCTCAACCCAGAATTCCAATGGGCAGAGGAGACTGCGGGAACTGTGGGATAGCGACCCACAGTGCAACGCTCCGGAAGTCGACTCTAGCCTCCGTACTGTGGAAGCGCTCCGCCGAGTTAATGCACTTAAAGCATTTTCTGTGGGGGGGGACACACTCGAATATATAAAACCGATTTCTAAAAAAACAACTTCTATAAATTCGACCTTATTCCATAGTGTAGACATACCCTAAGTCCATCAATGGCTATTGCCCAGGATGGGCAGAGAAGGTGTCCCTAGCCTCTGTTCACCGGAAGCTGGGAATGGGCGACAGGGGATGGATCAGTTGATGATTGCCTGTTCTGTTCATTCCCTCTGGGGCACCTGGCACTGGCCACTGTCGGAAGACAGGAGACTGGGCTAGATGGATCTTTGGTCTGACCCAGTCTGGCCGTTCTGATGATCTTATGACAGGTCAGAGGGGGTGAGGCTAAATTGTGGAAGCTTTGTAAGTAATAACAAGAAGTTTGTGTTGGAAGAGGGGGGGACAGGGTGTGGTGACCTGTTTACAGGACTTGTTGCGACAAGAAGCTTCCATGCTGTCCGGCCTGAGAAGGGGAAACCGACTTTAGGAGTGGCAAAGAAGCTGTGGATAGTTTAACCTCAAGACTTCTGCATGGCAGGGGTGTTTAAAAACAAGGATCGACCATGGCAACTAGGTAAAAATACCCTCCTCTTCCTCCCCTCCCCCAGCCCCTTCTCAGGGCTCCTCCATGCTCACAGGGCTTGTTTACTGGTGCGGCTGCACCCCTGTCGTGCTTAGCGAAGATTTCACCTCTGCTGATGGGAGAGCTTCGTCCACGGGCGGGGGCAGCTGTGCCCGGTGGGGGAAGCCCCCCCAAGGGCAGAGCGCTGTCTACACCAAGGCCCTGGCCCATCACCTCCCGCTTCATAGAATCTCAGGGTTGGAAGGGACCTCAGGAGGTCATCTAGTCCAACCCCCTGCTCAAAGCAGGGCCAGTCCCCAATTCTTGGCCCAGATCCCTAAATGGCCCCCTCAAGGATTGAACTCACAACCCTGGGTTTAGGAGGCCAATGCTCAAACCACTGAGCGATCCCTCCCCTTGGCTCCTGCCCCAGGGAGCCGGAGGCCCCTTGTGCGCGGGGTGGGGCGGGTCGGCGTCGAGCCCAGCACTCGCTGCTGCAGCCTGTGGCCCTGGCGGGGGCCCAACCCCCGCAAGTGTTCCTGGCGCCTGCCCCTTTAAGGGCTGGTCCCGCCCCTCATCGCCGTGACGCACCGGATGCTCCCGCTCAGGGCTTTCATCCCTGCGAGGCCGCCGGCGCTTATGGTTGCCCTAGTAGGTGCCTGTCGGGAGAGCCCAGCAGTAGGGGTCGGAGCTGCTGCTGCTGCCGCCTCGGCCTCGCCGCTCTGTATCGCTGAGGCTCGGGGACGGGGGGCGGCTGGGCGTGGGAGCCGGCGGCCGGGACCGCTGGGGAAAGGCCCGCTCCAGTCAGGCGCTGGGAGGCGCCTGGGAATGCGCCGCTGGGGAGAGAGGCCCCCGTTGGCCCGGAAGCGGCCGCGCGGCGGAGAGCAGCGGCGCGCTGATGGGGTCCGGGTCGCGGAGCCCCGCGGGGCGCTCGCGGCACCGGAGCCGCAGGGAGGCGGGCGGGTCCCGGGAGAGGAGGCGCCGCCGGTCCCGCTCCGGCGCCAGCGGCGCCAGCAGCGGTGGAGGCGGCCGGGCTCGGGGTCGCGAGACGCGGCGGCGCAGGAAGCCGGGCTCGGGGTGAGGCGCCGCCCCGGACGCGGGGGAGGGGGGTCGGGACAGCCCCAGCCCGGGGGTCTCTGGCCTGGGGCGCGTCGCTTCGCGCCCAGCTCCCGGGTCCGGGCCCCGCTCCAAAGCGCCAGCGCCTCCCCCGTCCCGGGGCAGTCCGAGCCCCTTTGTGCCCAGCCTCGCGTGTGAGGGCTCTGAGAAATCACAGCCCCAGCCCGCCGCCTTCTCCTGGGTCACCCCTGGAGGCCTGAGTCTCGTACGTGCGCTGGCTGGCTGGCTGTGGCTTCATCCCCAATGCAAGCTGCGAGCTGGCAGCAGGAGAGGCGGCCTGACTGCGAGGCACCAGCCCAGGGCCGAAAGTCACGAGAGCCGGGTTCTTTCCCTGGCTCTGCCATTGACTCGCTGCGTGGCTCTAGGGAGCCCGCTTTACCTCTGCCGGGGAAACGTGGCGCGCGCTTACCCATCTCAGGGCTGTTGTGAGGATGAGAGAATGAACGAACGTTTGCACGGCTAGATGGGCAGGGTGCTGTGTCAGCCCTGTGCTGCTATGCAGCCTTTCTCTGAGGTGGTAGCTATCACTAGAGTGTCGTTGTTTTTTTGTTTTTTTTCTAGCTCTGACTCTGATGAGAGGCAGAGATGGGGAAAGAAGAAAAGCAAAAGCAGGGACCGGCACCGCAAAAGCCAGAAGAAACGCCGCTCTCGGTCACGGGATCACTTCTCTAGCTCAGACTCTGAGGCAGAGAGAGAGAAAAAAAGAGGCCGCAGCAGAGAGAGGAGAAGAAAGCGATCCCATTCCAGGTCTTCTGTGTCCTCCGTCACATCTCCCTCTCCTTCACGTTCCCACAGCTCCAGGGAGGAGCTGGGGCAACAGCTGAGCCTTCAGGAGCGACTCAGGCTAAAAGAGGAGAAGAAGAAGCAGGCTGAGATGATGAAGGCGTTGGAAACACCAGAGGAGAAGAGGGCTAGGCGGCTGGCGAAGAAGGAAGCCAAGGAGAGGAAAAAGCGTGAGAAGATGGGCTGGGGGGAGGAATACATGGGCTACACCAACACTGATAACCCCTTTGGGGACAACAATCTGCTAGGCACCTTCATCTGGAGCAAGGTGAGGCCTCTCTCCACCTCAGCTGGCAGTGAGGTGGGGGGATAAATGAGGTCTTCCCTCCCCCAAGCATCCCAATTCTTGAGATAATCAGGGCCGTGCTGCTCCCCATGGTAGAGCTTCCCCCGTGGACCCTCAGTCTGTTCAGCATTGCACGTACTGGCTGAGCTGCTGCGGAGAGGGCCAAGGGGTGATGGTGCAGGGTCAGGGATGATGAGGTGCAGGGAGGTACGCGTTTGCCTGGAGTGAGTTGGGGGAGGAATTGGAAAATGCTAGGAACAGCAAAGCAAAAGTGAGGGTGAAACCTGCACTGAGGACATGCTGGAGAGGCACCCACTTGTTTTGAGCAATTCTCTTAAAGATCCAGTGCAGTTTTATTCAGCCTGCCACTGAAAACCTATGCATTACATAGAACTTAATTTAAATGGGATGGTGGGTTCTTGTGTATCCACATTGAGGCTGCCCCAGCTAAATTCCTGGGGACCACTGGCTGAGTTTTAGTTCCACAGCATCATCTGCGGTGAGGTGGAGTGTGTGGATGGTATGTACTTAGCACCCTGCAGAGGGTTTGTGTTGGGGACTTCCTGCCACTTCACAAATGACAACTGAGAGGCCTGTTGGGGGCCTAATTCCTCTTGGTGTGTGATTGATTATAGGCCCTGGAGAAGAAAGGGATCGGTCACCTGGAGGAGAAAGAACTGAAGGAAAGAAACAAACGAATCCAGGAAGACAACCGCCTGGAGCTGCAGAAGGTGAACGCCAATAGACCTTCTCTGCCTGTGATCTGCAGCGGAGCTTAATGCGGGCGAGGGCACTGACCCCAATATAAGTCACTTGGTTACTGGTGGCTGTCTTATTCCCCCCTGCCTCCACCAAGTCTAACACTCCCATCTTTGGCATGTGTGGTGACAGGGATGTGGTGGTCCAAGCAGGTTCTTGTCTCTGCACAGAGATGGTGTCCTATTCTCAATACTGAATCCTCAGAATGAGCTGGTCCGTGGTCTCTTTAATGACACGCTATTAAACCAATAGAGATCTCAGTGCCCCCCAGCCAGCAGGGCCAGTCGTGGGGAATGGGGCAGTTTTGCACTGGGTTGGATTTGAAGATAGCATCCATTAGTTCACATGCTGGGACCGGCTGACCCTTTGGGGAATGGATGGTGCCCCAGGCTCTGCACTGCAACAGTTTTCCCTCTCTCTGAGACAGGTGAAGCAGCTGCGCTTGGAACGGGAGCGAGAAAAGGCAATGCGCGAGCAGGAGCTGGAGATGCTGCAGCGGGAGAAGGAGGCGGAGCACTTCAAAACCTGGGAGGAGCAAGAGGACAACTTCCACCTCCACCAGGCTAAGCTGCGGTAGGTGGGCACCAGCGACTTGTCTCAGGCCTGTGTGCTGGGGGCAGGCACGGTCTGAGACCTGGTAGCCAGAGCTCAGCGTGTTCTCTTGTTACCTGCAGATCAAAAATCCGGATCCGGGATGGCCGTGCCAAACCCATCGACTTGCTGGCCAAGTACATCAGTGCAGAGGATGATGACCTGGCGGTGGAAATGCATGAGCCATACACATTCCTGAATGGCCTGACGGTCTCCGACATGGAGGATCTGCTGGAGGATATCCAGGTACCTCTCCCCAGTACTGCTGCTTCCAGGCCTCCATTCTCTAGCTGGGGAGATTAGGTGCTGTCCGACCTTCCTTCCTGTCCTTTGCACGCTGTCCCTGTGCCCCACCTCTGGTGCTCATCAGCCCTGCCTCCAGTGCTCACTGGAATAGCAACATCTGCAGCTGCAAATGGCCTGATTCAAATAGCAGCACCAGGCCAGGCTTCGCATCTGACTTCATATGGCTCTTTGTTTCAGGTTTATATGGAACTGGAGCAGGGCAAGAATGTGGATTTCTGGAGGGACATGACCATTATCACTGAGGACGAGATAGCCAAACTCCGTAAACTAGAGGCTTCTGGGAAAGGCCCAGGTAAGGGGGAGAAGAATGCTGGCTGTTGGCACCTGCATTGCTTATGCACAGCAGTGCAGGTGAGAGAGGGTGATAGAGGGGAACATGGCCTAGTAGTTAGAGTAGAGGCCTGTGCTTTTGCTCTGCCCCATCTCACTCTCTGACCTTCGTCAAATTGCTTCTCCCCTCTGAGCTGTTGTCACTGACGCGGTGACGTCCCTGCTGTGAGGTCTGCACTGTCTGTATAGTGCCAAGCAGGCTCGAGGGTGCTGTAAAATAATCACAGAGCTACATGAAACCGTGGTTCTGGCGTGTGGGCGATTCCCGGGCCTGGAACTCTCGGTTGCCTGGCTCTAGTAAAGAGCCCTCAGCTGTCCCGGATTGCAGGTGCAGGCTGAGCCTGGAGGCTCTAACCAAGCCAAGTGAATTCCCTTGCCTTTGTATAGAGAACTCAGTAACGTGTACAGTTGCTTGTCTGCCCAGTGGTGATGTCAGCTCTGGCAGGTAAAATCCTGAGTCTCATGATTGCGGCTCCCCAGCCTTGCTTCTGTGGTCTGTATCAAAGAGCTTTGCTCGCTGGCAGTTGCAATTTCTGTTGCTGCTGCCAGGGAGTGCCCATGTGCAGTTATTGCTCTTCCTGTTTGAGCTAAGTGGAATTGAGGCCCCATGGCTCCGTCCTGCCTGCGAAGAGATGGGGCCCGGAGGTCGCTGCAGAACCACTGGCACAGTGAGCGACAGCTTCCCACGCTCAGAGCACGATCCTGTCACCTGAACCCAAGCTTGTGCCAAAGCTCCTGGGTTAGGAACTCTCTGCCAAGAGCCTGGTAAAAGACTGGGTGTGGCATGTGCATCGTAGCCCAGGCCCCCATCCTGAATGGTGCTTGGTACTCAATGCACATCAAAGGGAGGGAGGTTTAGGTTGGATATTAGGAGAAACTTTAGCTAGGAGGGTGGTGAAGCACTGGGATGGGTTACCCAGGGAGGTGGTGGAATCTCCTTCCTTTGAAGTTTTTATGGTCAGGCTTGACAAAGCTCTGGCTGGGATGATTTAGTTGGGGTAGGTCCTGCTTTGAGCAGGGGGTTGGACTAGATGACCTCGTGAGGTCCCTTCCAACTCTAATATTCTCTGAATCGAGGGCACTCTGTGCTTGGCGGGTTTGGGCCCTGCCAAATGACCCTGTTCAAATGGCCTTCAGTCTGTAACTGGTGGGCTCTGGCTGGACGGAAAGTGCTGGGATTAGCCAAGCAATACCTAACATCTGGGCAGGGAGAATCCAGCAGGGGTTCAGTGGGGTTCGTGCACCAGGCAGTGAGGTGCACTGATGGAGTGTCCGATTTTGGAGGGTGGCCCAGTGCAGGCCTAGACTCTGCATTGTGGCTCAGTAACTGGTGGGTCATTCTCCCCCTTAGCGCCCATTGAGACTAACTCGTGTTAACCCTCATTTGTCTTGCGACAGGAGAGCGCCGAGAAGGAGTCAATGCCTCCGTTAGCTTGGACGTGCAGTCAGTGTTCAAGGGGAAGACATACAACCAGCTGCAAGTGATCTTCCAAGGGATCGAGGGCAAGATCCGAGCCGGGGGGCCCAACCTGGACATCGGTTACTGGGAGAGTTTGCTGCAGCAGCTTAAAGCGTATATGGCCCGGGCCAGGTGAGCAGGAGGGGGAACATATCCCGTCAGGGCTGCACCCTCAAGGTGGGGTATCAACACCTGCCTGCAGTGGGTGGTATTGGGGAATTGTGGCACAGATCACGGGAGTGGGAGGTGTGCCAAGATGCCAAGCTGGACGTGGGCATTTTAGTCCCCTCCCAGCTGGTTATGGGTTGCTTCCCTTCTGGGGTTGAGGGGAAGGAGAGTGCCTAATGTCTCCTTTAGCCTCGGTGACTGGTTCAGATGCTGCACAGGACAAAGGCTAATATGGAGTCCGCTCTTCTTTCGTCGCCCCCCACAATGACTGGGGCTCAAGCTGTCTGATCACGAACCATCAGATTGCAGGAGTCAGCTGCGTGCCCACCATGGACCCTGTCTGTGTAGGTCTCGCTGGGAGCATTGCTGAAACCTTCGGGGCAGGACTCTGGGCGCTGAGCCCATGTTTCGCACCTTGTTCTGGTGTTGTGTGAGTGAAACATAGTGAGTTTCTGCTGGATGCCCAGGGGATCCCAGCCCGGAGGGCTCAGGGGAAGGCTGTGCTGGGGGCCTCACCCTTTTGCTCTCGTCACTTCTTTGCAGGCTTCGGGAGCGGCACCAGGACGTGCTGCGCCAGAAGCTGTACAAGCTGAAGCAGGAGCAGGGAGTGGAGAGTGAGCCTCTTTTCCCCATCCTGAAGAAGGAGCCGTCTTCTCCCAGCAACAGGTACACAGGGTGGGCAGGTTTCAGAGTAACAGCCGTGTTAGTCTGTAGCCGCAAAAAGAAAAGGAGGACTTGTGGCACCTTAGAGACTAACCAATTTATTTGAGCATGAGCTTTCGTGAGCTACAGCTCACTTCATCGGATGCATACCGTGGAAACTGCAGCAGACATGCACAGGACAGTGGGGTGGGAGGGGGTATTGTTTCATGGTCTCTGTGTGTATATAATGTCTTCTGCAGTTTCCACGGTATGCATCCGACAGGGTGGGCAATTTCCTTCTGCTGCCAGAAGCTAAGCAGGGTTATTTAGCTCCGACCCCCGAGAGTACTCCCTCTGCTGAGCATCCCCCAAGGCCTAGTGGTGGCTGAACAGCACAGCCCAGCAGGTAGTGCACAGGAATCTGGGGTTCAGTTCCAGGTTTTGCTGCTGCCTCGCTGTGACTTGGCTGAAGTCACTTCCCCTTGCTGCCCTCGGCTTCCCCATCTGCACAGCAGGGCTAACCAAGTGAAGCCTCCTTCCTAAAGTGCCTTGAGATCTGTGGATGAAGGGCAAAGGGTTGCTGGCGTGTCCCATGGACAAGGTTTGCAATGAGGTTTTTAGTAACAGTTGGATTCCCAAACCTCTCTAAAATCCACCTGTGAAGTTGGGTTGACTATTGAGCTGCCGTGTCGGGCTTGGGGGAGTTGATTGGACTGAGAAGTTCCCAAGAGCCAGCTCCCAAGCAATGGGAAGGTCGGCTGGCTTCGAGCATTGTTGTGCACACAGATAGGAAGCGTAGGTATGGGCAGGTTTCATGTGACCCCCTCCATCTCTGGGCTTACCTCTCCTCGTTTCCACCTAGCCTCTGTGATTGAAGAGGAGTAACGGCACCTGAGGGGGTTCCCTCCAGTCGAGTTCCTGCCGTTTTAGGCAAATATTCCCCCCCATTGACCCCCAGACGATGGATCCATCAAGGTGCCACCATCCTTCCAGAGGCCAGCATCAGTGCCTTGTCACGAGCACTGCAGGGTGGATTCTTCCCTTCTGGGGCATGTATCATCCACCCTCCCTCAGCAGCCTTGCACCAGCCCTGGACAACAGAATGCCCCGTTCTGAGTGTAGTGTTTTGGGGGTGTTCACATCAACAGCCCATCCCCATGCCCCCGCCTGCCAGAAGTCCTCTCTCCTGGGAGGAAGGGCAGGGTGGGGTTGCCCTGGAGCAGGAGTAGCCCGCGGAAGGTTCATGTTTGTGAGGCAGCTTCACTGTGTTTGGCCTCTGTAGGCTGCAAAAGCTGGACGGTGCCAGGACGGCACAGGTAGGACGAGTGTCTGCAGAAGAGGCATGGTGGATTCACCCTGCAGAAGGCAATGCCCTGTGGGAGCACAGACACCCGCAGGCGTTAGAGCTGTCCTCACTGTCCTTCCACGCTGCCTGAGCCTGCCCTGTGTGACCTGTCCGTCCAGGTTCTCACCCGGCCCCCAGCGCCGTAACCTCTCTCCCCTCTGCCTTGCAGGCCGGACCCAGAGGAGAGCGCTCCAGCGCACCCTGGCCCCTCCACAGCGGGAGCCTCCTCGGAGGGGGGTGGAGAGGCAGAGGCCAAGGGCGAGGGGGAAGGGGAAGCAGTGCTGATGGAGGAGGACCTGATTCAGCAGAGCCTGGATGACTACGACGCCGGGAGGTACAGCCCCAGGCTGCTGAACTCCCACGAGCTGCCCTGCGACGCCCATGTGCTAGAGGCTGAGGAGGATCTCCAGCGGCTGCTGCTCTTGAGACAACAGCTCCAGGCCACAGGTACAGCTGCTGGATGGCTTGGGTGCCCCATGGCCTGGGTGTGCTCGTCTTCTCAGGGTCTCTGTGTCACTGAGAGGTGCTGGCTGGCAAGTTCATTAAGGCACTGCCTATGTCCAGATTTCAGGGCCTTCCCCACTGGGCGCAAGGCCTGGGTCTCTAAGATAACAGCAGTTCGCATGGGGGCTGCAGAGCAGCTCCCTGGGGAAGGCCTAGCAGCTTCCTTGCTGGGGACCGACTCGGCAAAGCCCTGGGGAGTCTGTGCCTGCCTCAGGGTGTGTGGGATGAGGGGCTGGAGGAGCTTGAGCAGACCTGGGACCCACTAACCTGGGGTTTGGGTATCAAGCAGCCAGCCCATTCCCTTGGAGCCCAAGCCGGAGCCCTCTGCTCTCCCCTGTTCTCAGCAGCCTCCAGCGTGGCCACTTGCATTGTAACCAATTGAAGGGGCTCCTCCCTTCCCTCCTTAGTATGCCACAGACCAGCCCCCAGCGCAAGCCTCGGGCTGCTGGGGGTGGAGCCGTCAGGCCTCAAGTCCCCCTTCCCAGATTGGGTCCTGTTGGGGTAGATCCAGTGGTGTTGCCTCATCCTGGGCTGCCCTGGGAGGGTGCCAGGCCTGCGCCCCCGGAGTAGCCGTGCTACAGGCCCTGCCCCCCAGGCTTCCCTCTAACCAACCCCCTGCCCCTTCTCCACAGGAGATGCTAGCGAGAGCGCCGAGGACATTTTCTTCCGCAGGGCCAAGGAGGGCATGGGAGCCGACGAGGCCCAGTTCAGTGTGGAGATGCCCCTGACGGGCAAGGCCTACCTATGGGCTGACAAGTACCGACCCCGGAAGCCCCGCTTCTTCAACCGGGTCCACACAGGCTTTGAGTGGAACAAGTACAACCAGACGCACTACGACTTCGACAACCCGCCACCCAAGATCGTGCAGGGCTACAAGTTCAACATCTTCTACCCCGACCTGATTGACAAGCGCTCCACGCCTGAGTACTTCCTGGAGGCCTGCCAGGACAACAAGGACTTCGCCATCCTGCGCTTCCACGCTGGCCCGCCCTATGAGGACATCGCCTTCAAGATTGTCAACCGCGAGTGGGAGTACTCGCACCGCCATGGCTTCCGCTGCCAGTTCGCCAATGGCATCTTCCAGCTCTGGTTCCACTTCAAGCGGTACCGTTACCGCAGGTGAGGGCGTCGGCCTTCCACCCGTTGACTCTGGGCTGCCTCCGTTTTGGAGGGTCCCTTTGCGTCATTGCCGGACCCGTGGGCGAGCTCTTTCACCTTCTGCATACGCAGCCCCTGCTCTGTACTGTAGGGGCATTCCCTGCCAGTGGGCCCTCTGGCGCACTCTGTATATTGCTTCGTGTCGGGCGGGGAGGAGGGCAGAGAGGGGGCTCTCCTCTCCTCGTGTTTTTAATGGGCTCTGGTAGGGGATCCTGGGATGGGTGTGGTGCGACTCACCCAGCAAAATAAACCTCGATTCTCTAAACCTGGCGCTCCGTGAGCAAGAGCCCCGCATGGCCTCTGGCCCGCAAGGGGCCAGGAGAGCCCCGAGGCAGTGCTATCCTCCTCCTGCCATCTGCAAAGCAGCTGCTAGAGGGTGGCCAGCACTCATGCTTAACTGTGTCTTCAGTTCGACCAGTCGCTCCCTGGAAAAGCCGTCTGCTCCCATGGGAGCTCCCCTCCTCTCCCCTGTCCATCCTTGCTCTGGGAAGCTAGAATCCCAGGGCGCCGCCCATAGCCATCAGCCCATCCCAGATAACCACAGACGCTGAGCTGCCACCAGCCGCTCCTGGGAACCCCCGCGCCCCCCCGGTGCACTAGTGTGGAAGTGGAAGTGTGCGTGCACAAGCAGAGGGATGTGGCATGAGGTAAAACCACTGTGCCAGACCTGCCCCCTTCCCCTCGCTGCTGGGACGATTCCCAACCTTGGGGGCCAGTGAGAGCATAGCGGGGCTGAAGGTGTCAGTTGGTGTCTCGGGGGAGGGGATGGTGAGCAGCCAGCACGGTGCTGCAAGCTTCCAGCGACTGCTGCTCGGCAAACAGGCCCCCGCGCTCCGTTCCCGGCTCAGCCCTCAGCTGGGGCCTTGCTTCTCCAGGGTCCGTTTGAGCCTCCCTGGCTCCCTATCAGTCATCTGAGCACCTGCTGCCCCAGTCTGACTGCATCAGTCCAGCCCCTTGCCATGCTCTGTGCCCCCCCCCCCCACTGTCACCTGATTGCCCCTTGCCATGCTCTGTACCCCCCCCCACTGTCACCTGATTGTCCAGAGGGGTACAGAGGTGCAGAATAGAACCCAGGCGTCCTGCCTCCCAGCCTTCTTTACCCAAATTGCCCCATATGCTCACTAGTGGGCTGCCTTCAATGTGGGGCTATCCCCTGCTACCCCAGCGTGCCCTGCCAGGCCACTCTGCAAGCTCCTAACTCCCCTGTTGTAGGGAGCAAGGGTCACGCACTAGCAGCCAGCGGCCTGTGTCCTGACAGGCCTAGCACCGAGGAGCTGACTCTGTGTCCTCAGCTGACTGGGCCTTCCCCTGCTGATGGTTTCCAGGCCTGAGCAGCCCATGCCAGACTCCTCTCAATGGAGATGTTCCCCAGAAGTGGCCTCAACGCCCTTTCTTGTGGGGCCTTCAATGAGAGATCCTGCTTTGGGAGCTTGCCCTGGGATGCTTCCCTCCCTTCTCAGCTAGCCTAGATTCAATTCTCTGTTGGGAACCCAGCACCCTCTGCTCCTGCTGATACCACCTCTGCCCCTTTCCAGGACCCACACTGCCTTCCGGGGCTAAGATGAAAGTAGCTGAGGGCTGGTGTCTAGCTGGGAGGGTGAGCACGGGGTCAGGGGGCCGAGCACGGGGTCAGGGGGCCATGCAGGGAGGTTTTTACCCACCAACTGTTGCTCTGTTGCTGAACTTGGATCGAGCGCGCTGTCCGGTTCTACAGACGGTCACCTGGGCCACGTGCCTAGGACAGTCCTGGCCTGTCAGCAGCTGGCACCTCCCAAGCTGCCCCTCTCCAGCTGCATCTCCCCCTGCCACCCCCCTTTTTAAGCCAAGTGGAAGTCTCACGGGCTGGTCCTGACAGCTCCTTCTCCAGACCCATCTCGCCTTGGCTGAGGGCCCAGGGAGAGGGCGGCAAGGAGGGCCCAGAGCCTGCCCCCATCCAAGAAGGGCACACGCTCCCAGTGCCTGCCCCCAGGCCCCTCAGCTCTTCGAATTGCAGTTTCCTGGCCGTGAGCAGGAGGCAGCAAAGGCCGGGGAGCTGGAAACGCAGCTCAGCGTATTGAACCCTCTAGGTCACCAGGGTGCTGGAGCACGGGATGTGAGAAGCAGAAGCTTTTGTGCAAGCCCCAAGGCTGTTGTGGATACAGAAATAACAAGGCCAGTGCTCAGGTTTCAGAGTAGCAGCCGTGTTAGTCTGTATTCGCAAAAAGAAAAGGAGGACTTGTGGCACCTTAGAGACTAACCAATTTATTAGAGTATAAGCTTTCGTGAGCTACAGCTCACTTCCTCAGATGCATATCGTGGAAACTGCAGCAGGCTTTATATATACACAGAGAATATGAAACAATACCTATTCCCACCCCACTGTCCTGCTGGTAATAGCTTATCTAAAGTGATTTCCAGCACAAATCCAGGTTTTCTCACCCTCCACCCCCCCACACAAATTCACTCTCCTGCTGGTGATAGCCCATCCAAAGTGACAACTCTTTACACAATGTGCATGACAATCAAGCTGGGCTATTTCCTGCATAAATCCAGGTTCTCACATCCCCCCACCCCCATACACACACAAACTCACTCTCCTGCTGGTAATAGCTCATCCAAACTGACCACTCTTCAAGTTAAAATCCAAGTTAAACCAGAACATCTGGGGGGGGGGTAGGAAAAAACAAGAGGAAACAGGCTACCTTGCATAATGACTTAGCCACTCCAAGTCTCTATTTAAGCCTAAATTAATAGTATCCAATTTGCAAATGAATTCCAATTCAGCAGTTTCTCGCTGAAACAGACAGTGCTGTCTGCCGCCGCTTTCAGATTCCTCGTGGACCAGACCAGCCTGCAATCTGGCTGCCAATCCTCCCCAGCTCCCCTAAGAGTGTGAAGCGCATCCCTGGGGTTGTTTAATGGGGGCGGGGAACAGATGATCTCTTGGAGCTGCTAATGAGCACGAGGATTTAGGAGACAATAAACATGGGCTTGAGGGATTCCAGTTGGGAGCAAAGTCTGGCCCGCAGAGGAGCCTGCGCTTTTAAGCAGGAGAGCCTGTGGGCTGGGAGGTGCCAGTTGGGGGCCAGGATAGCATATGGGCTAGATATTGTATGTGTTGGACGTTAGTATTGGGCCAGGGCAACATATGGGCTGGAAGCTGGTATATGGGCCGCCAGCTAGTGTATGAGTGGGGATAGCATGTGGGAGGGGACAGCATATATACTGGGACGGTGTATGGGCTTGGAGACAGGCAAAGGCAGGACTTTCCTGGTTTGAACACAGCATTTGTCCTGGGAGCTCAGAGGTGATTTCGAACCATGCATCAGACCAGCACAGCCTCTCCTGGGGCCAGGGTTATACTGATCTACAGACGCCATATCCCAGTATAGCTCGTTCCCCTTCCTGTTCAGAGCCAGCTCTGTAGGCATAAGTCCTCTTTACACCAGGGTTGATGCATCCACGCTCTGGGTGGGCCGTGGTTAGAGTGAGACAATGTGTGTGTCAACAGGCCTGACTGGGCTGGGGGCAATCTAGGTCTGGTGGTTAGAGCAGGGGGCTGCGAGCCAGGACTCTGGGGTTCTCTCCCCAGCTGTGGGAGAGGAGTGGGGTCTGGTGGTTAAAGCAGGAGGTTAGGACTCCTGGGTTCTCTTTCCTATTGGGGAAGAGGAGCGTAGTCGGGGTGGGGGGGGAGGATGCTCTCAGGACTCCGGGGTTTAATTCGTACCACTCACTTTCTGTGACCTTGGATACATCCCTTCTCCTCTCTGGGCCTCACGGGATCAGCGAATTTACCCATGTCACAGAGGGGTGGGGAAACTTCTTTCTTAAATGCATGCTAAGGTGTGGGAGCTTCTCAGATGACAGGAGCTAAGGAAAGGCAGAGGACGATTCATTCCCTCAGTGGGATCCTGCGGCATCACAGACAGAGCTAGGGGCGCAGTATCCCGTATATTACTCCACGGAGGAGCAGCTTTCAGCCACTCTCCAGAGGGCAGCAGAGCTTCTCCAATGTCCCAGAAGCTTGGGCCAGCAGCGCGTGTGCAGACAGTGCCCTTGGATGAGCCATACCTACCTCTCCTGCAAGGCCAGATTCCTGAGATCAGGGGCAACGTCCTCTTAAACTGCCTGACCTTCACCTTGGAAATCTCAGTACTTTCCCAGTTCTGATGCTTTGGTTGGAAAGGAAGCAATGTCAGGTTGGGGGGGGGGGTGTTAGCAGGAAGGGGGGAATACTCATTTGGGTGGCCCCTTGGCACACCTTTCATGTGCATCACACCCACCCCTAGAACTTCATGCAGTGGTGAACAAGAGATCACGTCCCCAGTGGGCTGCTCGGGGTGAGCCTCTGCACCACGTCTAATGAGGACAGGAAGTGAGGGCCCTGCAGCTGCACCAGTCCTATTGGTCTTCCCAGCACAATCCCACAGTGCCCCTCCAATGACCTCCAGCTACGGTCTGCAGGAACCGGGTGCAGAGCCCCCCTCTCTTCTGTCCTCCAAGTGCCCTGGTTCCCCAGCTGTTGCCCTCCAAAGAGCCCTTCCTGTACACCACAAGGGGACCAGCCAGCAGTGCCGGGCCAGGGGAGCCTCTCTTACCTTGAGCTCCCAACTCAGTTTGTTGAGCTTCTGGAAGAGCCCATAAGTCATGGTCTCCATCCATCACCTCTGTTGCAGGGTGTGACATTATTAACATAACCTGTAACTGTATAGATCACTGTTGCCACCACTGTTATATATTTGCAGCAAATACTGTATAGAGGTTGTTGTGTAAGGGATCTATGGAGAGATTATGGTTTGCTGGTTATGATTGTGCTGTCTATATGTGTGTATCATTTTTGTAGTTGAAGTTATGAATATTGGCTCTATACTGTCTGTATTTCAAACTTATGCTGTGCTTCTGGGTGACACCCCAGACAAGCTGGGGTCAGCTCTGCCTAGCCTGCTGGATGGCCCATTAAGGACTATCAGCTATACAATGACCCATTGAGAGAAGGCAGATACGCCTTGCGACCCAGCAAAGTATGCTGGGACTTGCCCATGTGACTCCAGACTCCATTTTGCTGTAATTTTCCACAGTAAGAACAGAGAGGGGCTCTTACACCTGGAAAAGACTATAAAAGACTGCTGCGGCTCCTCCATCTGGTCTTCAATCCTACTTCGTACGTCTGGAGGGGCTTTGCTACAGACGGAAGCTCTGCACAAAGGACTGAATGACCCATCCCAGCTGGGGACGTTCTCCAGAGACTTGATTTGAACCTGCCGTTTATTCCATCACTGCTACAAGCCTGAAGTAAGAACTTTGCCATTCCTGTATGTTATTGATTCCATTTAACCCATTCTAGCTCTCATCTCTATCTTTTTCCTTTTATGAATAAACCGTTAGATTTTAGATTCTAAAGGATTGGCAACAGCATGATTTGTGGGTAAGATCTGATTTGTCTGTTGACCTGGGTCTGGGGCTTGGTCCTTTGGGATCAAGAGAACCGTTTTTCTTTTACTGGGGTATTGGTTTTCATAACCATCTGTCCGCATAACGAGAGGCACTGGTGGGGATACTGGGAACCTGGAGTGTCTAAGGGAATTGCCAGCGGGGTGAGACCGAAGCCCTCTCTGTTTGGCTGGTTTGATTTGCCTTGGTGTGCAAAGGAACCCCAACCTTGGGCTGTAACTGCCCTGCTTGAAGCAATTTGTCCTGAATTGGCACTCTCAGTTGGGTCCCACCAGAACCAGCCTCGTTACATGGGGTTTTGAAGCTTCCTGTCTTCCACTCGTTCCACTGTCTTCCCGCTCTTCGGTGATCTCCCACACGTGCTGCAGGTAGTCCGGCGCCTGCAAGGCGCTGCACAGAGAGAGCTTAGCAACAGCTGGAGAGACACCTGGGCCCACTTTCCGGCCAGTCCAGCAGTGGACCCCCCTCAGCTGGCTACGACCCCCACTTCCAAGGGTAGTGCGCTGACCCTGGGGGCTCGATGTGGATCTGCTCTCAGACAGCAGCAGAGCAAGCATGATCCCTCCAACCTACCCTGACTGAGCCTCATCGCTGCCCCCTAAGGAGGAGAGGGGAGCTTGGGCCTTGGAGGCTGCCGTGCCACGGAGGGGTTCCCACCTTCTCGAGCTTCTGCAGGTCTTTGGAAGTAGGCTGTCCCATTTTGAAGATGCCCAGGCTGGAGCGCAGGGTAATCTCCTCATCCTTCATGGTGGCCAGCAGCTGCCGCAGCGCCGTGATCTGCTCCAGGGGCATCTCACAGCACTGGTGAATGGACCTGCACAACGAAGAGCTCAGCTGCTTCTGCCCATGCTGCGCCTCTTCTGGATGGCTGGGCCATCGGCCAGGGACCCTTTTCCTGCGCTTGGAGAGGACAAGGGAGGTTGAATGATGAAGTGATTAGAGCATGGCGGTGGGAGCCAGGCCTCCCCTAGGGAATAATGCCCCCCCTGTTCTCTAGACCGGAGCGACTCTCAGCCAGCGTAACGCAGGAGGGTTTAGTGAGCGTCTGACCCCAGTGCAGGAAACTCTCCGGGCCTCAGGCCTGGCCTCCCTCAGCACAAGTACATCTAAGTCTCTCCTGCGTCCCATAGGCTCTGCCTGCTCTCTCTGTCCAGTCCCGAGACCCTGCGCTTTCCAGCTGGGCATCCGATATCACCACCCCCAACAGCTCCTCCCCTGTCCTTTGTCTTCCATCCCAGGTAAACTGTCGCTGGAGCCCTCTCTCTTCTGTCTTTTGTTCCCTCTGGATGGAACTGCCTGGTCAGGTCACTGGGGTCCTCTCTCCTCAGCCCTTCGTCCTCCCACTGGCCAGAACCCACTGACTGCCAAGCTGGGGTGGGCCTCTTAGTCACCAGGTCACCAGTTGTTAAGGTTCCCCATCTCCAGGCTGATGTCCAGGGGTCCCGGCCAGTAGGTGAGGTCACACCTGGTCCTCTGCAACAATAAATCCTCTCCCACCATGTTGTTAAACATGCAGCACACAGGGAAACTGAGGCGCGCACACACTATTCATGTAAAACACTACAAAAATCCCCAACTTTGTCACACTTGGTAAAGTTCAAAGCCAGAAGAGACTAAGAATAGTCCCTAGGTGGGCTATATCACATTCCTACTCTAACCAACTACGCCCCACTCTCCTCCCAGAGCTGGGAATAGAACCCAGGAGTCCTGACTCCCAGCCCCACCCCGCTCTAACCACTAGCCCCTACTCCCCTCCCACCGCCAGAGATAGAACCTAGGAGTCCTGGCTCCCAGCCCCCTGCTCTAACCATTAGGCCCCATTCCCCTCCCAGAGCTGGGGAGAAAATCCAGGAGTCCTGGTATAAGGATGCAGCCTTCGGTGGGACACAATTGAGAGTATCAATTGAGGACAAATTGCTCAGAGCAGGGCAGTTACAGCCCAAGGTTGGGGTTCCTTTGTACACCAAGGCAAACCAAACCAGCCAAACAGAGAGGACTTCGGTCTCACCCCACTGGCTAACCATAGACACTCCAGTTTTCCAGTATCCCCACCAGTGCCTCTCGTTATGCGGACAGATGGTTATGAAAACCAATACCCCAGTAAAAGAAAAACGGTTCTCTCGATCCCAAAGGACCAAGCCCCAGACCCAGGTCAATAAACAAATTAGAGCTTACCCACAAAGCACGCTGTTGCCAGTCCTTTAGAATCTAAAATCTAACAGTTTATTCATAAAAAGGAAAGAAATAGAGATGAGAGCTAGAACTGGTTAAATGGAATCAATGACACACAGGAATGGCAAAGTTCATGGTTCAGGCTTGCAGCAGTGACGGAATAAACGGCAGGTTCAAATCCAGTCTCTGGAGAACATCCCCAGCTGGGATGGGTCATTCAGTCGTTTGTTCAGAGCTTCAGTCTGTAGCCAAGTCCCTCCAGAGGTCGGAAGCAGACTGAAGACAAAATGGAGGAGCTGCAGCAGCTTTTGATAGTCTCTTGCCGTGTGGCCTCTGCTTTCTTTGTCCCAAGGAAAAGCTGCCCAGCACCTGGCCTGGAAACACCTCCGAGTTCTGTCCATGGGCAGCTCCCCGCACGCCTGGCTGAGTCCCCAGGCGTGTCTGCCGTCTCGCAGTGGGTCACTCGTACAGCTGGTGGTCTTAATGGGCCGTCCGGCAGGCTGGGCAGAGCTGACACCAACTTGTGCCTATAAAGATGTTATGATTTGCAGAGCGGCCCAATATCCATTGCTGCCTCGTCCCTCATCCCCCCGCCAGCTCGCCTCCCGCCTGCTCACCCCCACTCCCTGCCTCCTCACCCCCCCAGCTCGCCTCCCGCCTGCTCACCCCCACTCCCTGCCTCCTCACCCCCCCACAGCTCGCCTCCCGCCTGCTCACCCCCCTGCTCACCCCCACCCCCGCCTCCTCACCCCCCTGCTCACCCCCACTCCCCGCCTCCTCACCCCCCCACAGCTCGCCTCCCGCCTGCTCACCCCCCTGCTCACCCCCACCCCCACTCCCTGCCTCCTCACCCCCCCAGCTCGCCTCCCGCCTGCTCACCCCCAC
The DNA here is from genome assembly GCF_965140285.1 of Lepidochelys kempii. Taxonomy (NCBI): domain Eukaryota; kingdom Metazoa; phylum Chordata; order Testudines; family Cheloniidae; genus Lepidochelys; species Lepidochelys kempii. Next base: position 6,502,221 of record NC_136404.1, read on the forward strand.
TCCCTGCCTCCTCACCCCCCCACAGCTCGCCTCCCGCCTGCTCACCCCCCTGCTCACCCCCACCCCCGCCTCCTCACCCCCCTGCTCACCCCCACTCCCCGCCTCCTCACCCCCCCACAGCTCGCCTCCCGCCTGCTCACCCCCCTGCTCACCCCCACCCCCACTCCCTGCCTCCTCACCCCCCCAGCTCGCCTCCCGCCTGCTCACCCCCACTCCCTGCCTCCTCACCCCCCCAGCTCGCCTCCCGCCTGCTCACCCCCACTCCCTGCCTCCTCACCCCCCCACAGCTCGCCTCCCGCCTGCTCACCCCCCTGCTCACCCCCACCCCCGCCTCCTCACCCCCCTGCTCACCCCCACTCCCTGCCTCCTCACCCCCCCACAGCTCGCCTCCCGCCTGCTCACCCCCCTGCTCACCCCCACCCCCACTCCCCCCCTCCTCCCCCTCCCCCACAGCTCGCCTCCCACCTCCTTACCCCCCTGCTTACCTCACCCCCACCCCCGCCTCCTCACCCCCCTGCTCACCCCCACTCCCCGCCTCCTCACCCCCCCACAGCTCGCCTCCCGCCTGCTCACCTCCCTGCTCACCCCCACCCCCAACCCCCGCCTCCTCACCCCCCCACAGCTCGCCTTCCGTCTGCTCACCCCCCTGCTCACCCCCACCCCCACTCCCCGCCTCCTCACCCTCCCCCACAGCTCACCCCCACCCCCTCCTCCTCACCCCCCCCACAGCTCGCCTCCCACCTCCTTACCGCCCTGCTTACCTCACCCCCACCCCCACCCCCGCCTCCTCACCCCCCTGCTCACCCCCAACCCCCGCCTCCTCACCCCCCCACAGCTCGCCTTCCGTCTGCTCACCCCCCTGCTCACCCCCACCCCCAACCCCCGCCTCCTCACCCCCCCACAGCTCACCTCCCACCTCCTCACCCCCCTGCTTACCTCACCCCCACCCCCGCCTCCTCACCCCCCCTGCTCACCCCCAATCCTCACCTCCTCACCATCCTGCTCACCCTCACCCCCGCCTCATCACCCCCCCCACAGCTCGCCTCCCACCTCCTTACCCTCCTGCTTACCTCACCCCCACCCCCCCTGCTCACCCCCCTCCTCACTGCCACCCCTGCCTCCTCACCCCCCCTGCTCACCCCCAACCCCCACCTCCTCACCCTCCTGCTCACCCCCACCCCCGCCTCCTCACCCCCCCACAGCTCGCCTCCCGCCTCCTCACCCCCCTGCCCACCCTCACCCCCCCGCAGCTTGCCTCCTGCCTCCTCACCCCCCTGCTTATCTCCCCCCACCCCCGCCTCCTCACCCTCCGCTCATCTCCTCACCCCCAGCCCCACCTCCTCACCGCCCCACAGCTCGCTTCCTGTCTCCTCACCCCCATCCTCCCACCTCCTCACCGCCCCACAGCTCGCCTCCTCACCCCCCTGCTCATCTCCTCACCCCTCTGCCTCCCACCTCCTCACTTCACCCCCCGTTTTGTCTCCTCATCCCCCCTCTGCTCACCGCTCTCCTCCTTACTCGTCTGCCAGGCCCCCCCGCCATTCACCTTCCCCCCCGCCGCCCGCTGCCTGCCTTCTCCCCCCCTCCTCGCCGCCTCACCTTGCGCTTAAGGCTCGTGTGTCCCACCTATGTCTCCAGCGAGGCGGCGCACGCAGGAGCAACAGGTAGGAAGGGGAGGGGCTGATGCTGCCCAGGAAACTGCCATGGCCGCAGGGAAAACCCCTGGTGGCCACATGCGGCCATAGTGGCCACATTGGAGAAACCGTAGATTGGGGCTTGAGCCATCTCCCACCCCAAAGCTCCCAGCAGGTGCTCCGTATGGATTGATTTAAATCACCAAGCTGGAAACCTTGATAAAAATAAATCAGTTTAAATTTTGGTTTGCGTTTGTACTCTCAGTTATTTTGCTAAAGAAAGGTCAATTCACAGTAGTTCGTACTTTTTAGTTAACGAGGTGTGACAGAGTCAGGCCAGATGGCTATAGGAGAGTAATAGAAGGCAGATAGATTAGCCCCAGGCTAAGTAGGTCCCTTTTCCCTGGGTAAGGTAACAGGGAAGATTCCAGAACAATCAGGAACCTTCTGGAGACAATTAAGACAGGCTGATTAGAACACCTGCAGCCAATCAAGAAGCTCCTAGAATCAAGTAAGGAAGGCTAATCAGGGCACCTGGGTTTTAAAAAGGAGCTTGCTTCAGTTCGTGGTGTGCGTGTGAGGAGCTGGGAGCAAGAGGCACTAGGAGCTGAGAGTGAGAACGTGGACTGTTGGAGGACTGAGGTGTACACGCATTATCAGACACCAGGAGGAAGGTCCTGTGGTGAGGACAAAGAAGGGGTTGGGAGGAGGCCATGGGGAAGTAGCCCAGGGAGTTGTAGCTGTCGCACAGCTGTTCTAGGAGGCAGTCTAGACAGCTGCATTCCACAGGGCCCTGGGCTGGAACCCGGAGTAGAGGGCGGGCCCGGGTTCCCCCCAAATCCTCCCAACTCCTGGTCAGACACAGGAAGGGTCGACCTGGACTGTGAATTCAGAAAAACGGCCAAGCTGGGGGCTGCCGTGAAGCTCCAAGGTGAGCAAATCCGCCAATAAGCACAAGACCCACCAAGGTAGAACTTTGTCACAGAGGATAGACTATATCTGTACACGTATATCTTTATTTAAGCAATTATATAGCTTAGCACACATTTATTGAGATTCTTAATTTTTACAGTTATTACATTAGAAAATGGTGAATGACTCGTTTCTTATTTACTAGATATGATTAATTTTTCACTTGTAATTTGTGTCAAACTGCATTTGGATGGAAATTGAAAGAATTCAATTACAAATGCACAAACAGCATCTTAAAATTGTTTTCATTAATTAAATACAACCAACTTAAGGTGCTGAATATGTAGGGGGAAAGCACCATGTTCTGCATTTAATACTGATTTATTAAACAAAAGGAAGTATTATCTGCGTTTAGTGACTTGAACTGGTTGTTTCTGGTCACCATGTCCTTCAAGATTTTAGAACTAGTAGATCTCATTCTCTTAACCCTAGTTTTATTCATTGGTTGGAGGAGGGAAATAAGCTTCCCTGGGTTTTCAGCTCCCAAGCAGCTTCTCAACTTTGAATGGCCTAGTCGTTGAATTGCACGAGTTGAATAAACTGAAATGAAGTAAATCATCTCTCTGCATCTGCCGGCAATGTCTGATTTACCCCATCAGCAAATTCAGGTTCCAGGTGCTGACCAGTGACTTCCACCTATCCAGTGCTTTGACTTTCTTAAAAACTTTGGCAGGAACCATGTTTAGTATTTTTTAATTTCGCTTACATTATCTTAGCAGATTATATGAAGTCTAGGCCTTAACATGGGTTGTCAATTTCAAATTTTAAATTTTAATAAAATTTTAAAAAGAAAAATGTATTTAAATAAAAAAATCCCTAAAAAGAGTGTTAATTCTATCCTGGCTCCATGGCAGGAGAGAGGCGTAGAGGCAGGCTAGAGCCAGCAGAGCTTGTACCTATCCCCCATCCAGCCCCACAGCTATTCCCCAGGAAACATAATACAGCCTGGGGCCATGTGATCTTCTCCACATATTCCTCACCCCTTCCCTGGGACAAAGAGAGGCAGAGAGAGCTAACAGGGCCAGGCTACTGGGGGGAGCCCTGTTAAGAGCTGCACCCAAAAAGCCACTTGCAGTGCACAACAAGATATTTTATTGGTCTTACAAAACCCAGATATACTTTTGTCCATCGGCACCTTAGCTATTAACCAACTAATCAAACAGATATAGACATCTCCTTTTTATAGAATACTCTCATAACCAGCCCCACAATCAGCCAGCAGAGCAGGGAGGGTTTGGGGTTGAATCCTGTGACTTCTGCAACAAGGGAGGGCACCACCACACAAGGCAACATGAGGATTTGGGGAGACTCTCATAGGAAGGAGATCTTTACAGAGATACAGACCTCTTCCTCCCCAGATCTCCCTCTGATGTGTTTTACTGTTGCGGAAAGTGGCCTGGCCCAAGGGCCTCTCCAAAGAACTCTGGGTGCTACAGTTACTGGGTAGGCAGATCTTTAGGGAAGAAGGTGTCATGTAACAATGCGCAGGTCACCAGACTGGGTGCCTCAGTCCCTAGAGTAGGTTTAGCACAGCAGCAGCAGGGAGCAAAACCAACATCCCTAATTCCCAAAAAGGAACTGGAGCCACAGAGTTCGGATCTGGGTTTTTTCCACAGAGAGGGTCAGAGCTGTGGTTGTCGCTCAGCCTAGGGGTCAAGTGCAGAGTTCCCATTGGGTGCATTCAGATGCAGAATTCCGGTTCAGACCTATCTTTATTCATTACCCCTCGACATGGGGGGGAGGGGGGTGTCATCAAACCAACCAAATTTTGCCTTTTCTTAAATCTTTGGGTAGCCCTCTGTGAAGCATGACCAGCTTTACACGGAACAAAGCAGAGATATTTCTCATTGGACGCTGCATCCATTTTCTCTTCACTGAGGGGCATAATATATCTCTTTCCTACTGAAAAATGGTAGCTGACATTTATTTAGTGCCTGATAGTCAAAGAGCTCAAGGTTCTTCTCTAACCAGTAGCTCATATTCCTCCTCTAAGACACTGCACAGCTAAACGTGCCAAAGGATCAAGGTTTTGCCATTGTGGATGGGAAAAATGAAAACATTCTTGACTTCTCTGCATAAATACACTGATGCTCCCGACAACCTGGGGTTAATATAGAGCAACAGCAGTTGACTTTCTGAAACGTTACCCCCTGAAGCTACAAGCCATCTCACCTGCAGGACTGCACTGAATCGGGACTCTTTTCAATACTGATAAACAAGCAGGAGTGGCTTAGAGGCCACTGTGCCAATATGCCACCAGGGCCTGAGGTATTGCCTCCCTGACATTCCCAGTCCCAAGTGAATTAGGAACGGTTCAGCACCACTGAGGGTTTAAATGAGACTTAAGTGATGAACTGGCCTTCAGCTGGCCTTCTGCATTAGTGAATTCCAACCCAGAAGAATAACTCCATCTAAATTCTACTTCCTAACTTGGCAGGATTAGGGGAAATGAGAGGCTCGGAGTCCATTGCTCATTATTTGGCCTTGGCAGAATTCGATTTTCATTTGCTTGTAATTGCCACTCATAGCGATTATTTTAAAGCATTTTTTCTATTTTTAAATTTTCACAGTTGTGCAAAGTTATGGGTTTTAAGCATTTTCCCAGTGTTTATCTATTTAAATTTTCACAGTTGCAGGAAATTGAGGAGGGGGGTCAGACTAATTATTTAATTACAGTAGACACATTCAAAAACTTAAAGGTTTATAACCACTAAAACACAAAGTGTCCATCTCACATATCAAAAGATACAAAGTAAATATCATTAAATCAAACGAACAAGTTCTCCAGCAGTATTTTTCTTGCTTTGCCTGTCTGTAAATTCTGGTTGTTGTCTGTCTGTGCATGTACAGTGAAATCAATGTTTACTGATAAAGATCTAATCCTGTCAAGCTTATTACTATTGGATCAGCTTCACAGCAGAGCTCGGTCAGTGGGGTAACATTTGTGCTGCTGATTCTGCAAGCTGTGGGGTGCAGAGAGTCACAAATATTCAAACCTTTATGAGATGGAAAATCGTGAGATAACAGGTGCTGTGGCAGGTTGAATTCTCAGGGAGTCGTGAGAGAAATCACTTAGCTCTGGGAGAATGGACAATAAATCTTAACCCACAACAGTGTGAACTGATTGCCCTAAAAATAGAAATCGTATTACACACACAATCAACTTATTCCTCTGGCCAAGCACGCAAGAGCCCGCGTCAGCAGAGCTGGCTAATTTCCCACACAGAGAGTGTCTTGGTGGAATTAAATATTTTTCTCTTGGAAACTCATTCATATCCCAAATGATCTGTAGAGTTGATAGGCATCTAAGAGAAAACACTTCTCAGTTCAAATTAAATAGATTTCTGAGCCAGGTAGAAAAAGCTCCAGAGTCCATAGGTGTTACCTGACGGACACAAATTCCTGCAGAACCAGGGTGGGTGGGGGAGGAACTGTCTTACCCACAGCATCCCAGGTGCACTATTCTATGCAACAAAATTTTAAAAGAGGGAGTGGAAAATGTTCCCTCAGGAACAGGGACAAAAGTGATGGGGCCAGCTGTGGTTTGGAAGTAGGTGTACAAGCAGTGTCCTTCCTGCCCTGGGAGGTGGGTCTCTTCTTTTACTTTCAAGCGCAGCCACAGAATTGTCAATTTTTGTAGCAACGTAAGTAAGCAATGGTTGTGCAAGTTAACAAGCCGAAATTTGTAAATGAAAGAGCGGGAAGAGGAAGAATACCCATTGTGCCTGCCCTCATGCAATTTAAATCAATCGCTCTCCATAACCTTTCATTGCGTGCAGCCCTTAGCTGGGTCATAACTGCCCTTGCAAAGGCCGTATCCAAGAGTCGGACCGCCAAGTCCAGACTAAACTAGCTTGTTGCCAAGGTAACTCTAGCTGGGCTCCAATAGCCTGATCCCATATGTACCACGTCAAACGCCTGAACAAAAGATTAAACTAACATTTATGCCACTAAACAGCAAGCACCTTAGATGAGCGAGTTGTTGACAGCAGCACATGTTAGCATAACACTGAACTCCGGGTAAGATGCAAGCAGCGAGAGGTTAGTATTCACAATACACAATTTCAGAGACATCAAAGAAGTCTCAGCAGGGGGAGAGGATCTTATTTAGAGCACTTCAGTTTTTACTTCATTGTATTAAACAAATGAAAAGGATCGTAGAATCAGAATTTGCAGAGGTCTGCTGTGCCCTACAGGTCTCTATCTATTTCAGAGGTGGAAAAAATGAAGCTAATCCGAGTCCTTCATCTAGATGATACAACAAAACCAAATTGTAGAACTTAGACTTGGTTTGTTTTTCCTGAAACTTTCCAAATTATTTCTTCAGAAATTAAAAGTAGCACTAGAGGCCCTTCTAAACCAATGGGATGGCGCTAGCATCATGGCCTAAGGCCCCCAGCAGAAAGGCAGCTGAAAAATGTTACATGGCAAAGCTCCACTCCAGCGCTGCCCGTGCCATCCCGACACCACCTGGCACGGACCCAGGGCCTCCCCAAGTGCAGGATCCCGGGGGCACCTCACCTCCTTGTTGGTGATGTCGGGGTGCACCCTGAGCTTCTTCCCAGCGTAACGGAGCAGCGACGTCAGCGCCCGCAGGCCAAAGTCAAAGCGGTCCTGCTTGGACAGCTGCTGCACTGCCAGCGAATAGAGGGTGTAGACGTTAGCCAGAAGCTGGAACAGAGCAGAGCCCATCAGCAGGGGTGAGGCAGTCAGGGGCAAACTGGCTCCATTTCAGGGGGCCAGAGAACCAGGCTTCGGAGGTGGCATCTTGCTAAGAGCCCTGGGAACCCCCAGCTCACCCCAGGCTGAGGTGCGCCAGCCAGGAAAGGCCCCGCCTACCGTCCTCTGACCCCCATCTAACAACCATTGCTCCAACCTGGGGCCATACCAGAGCCAGCACCCCCAAGAACAGAAACCCCCTCACCCTGGAGAGCCAGTCCCCCAATCTTGGGGCCGGATGGGAGCCCATGCCCCTGGACAGGAAAGGCCCCATGTCCCATTCCCCACCCGCTGACCCAGCCAGTCCCCCAGCCTAGGGCTAGATGGGAGCCCATGCAACCCAGATGAGAAAGGCCCCATGTCCCATTCTCTGAGCTAGCCAGTCCCCGCCCTGGGGCCAGATGGGAGCCCATGCCACCTAGATGGGAAAGGCCCCATGTCCCATTCTCTGAGCCAGCCAGTCCCTGCCCTGGGGCCAGATGGGAGCCCATGCCCCTGGATGGGAAAGGCCCCATGTCCCATTCTCTGAGCCAGCCAGTCCCTGCCCTGGCTGGGACTGGACCCACTGACCAGGCCATGAGTGTTCCCAGCAAGGGCGACTCTCTGAGCCCCAGTGGCCCCAGGCCTGCGAGTACCTTACAGTTGCTGAACCCTTTTCTGAAGAGGATGATCTCTGCGATGAGCGTGGAGTCTGGCACCACCATGGAGATGGGGCGGAACATGGGTTGAGGTTGTCGGGCAGCTCTGTGCGTCCAGTGTAACCTGCCCCGTGACACCCAGCAGCACATTAGCCCTGGCCACCTGCCATCTCTGCCCCGCTCCCTTTACCCCAACTCCAGGCCCGGGATGCTGAGCCGAGGCCCCTGCATAGGGATGGGCTGGTCTTGGGTTCTTCCCTAGTGGCCATATGGTGCCCATCTGAACTCTGAATGGGGAGGGGCCTGCCACACCCGAGCCAGCGACTCTGCCAGCGAGAGGGACCTTTCCGTGAGCACAGCCGTGTCTCCCTCCTGGGTTCATGGTGATGAAGATGCCACAGGACCACACCAGCTTGATCTTATGGCCCTCAAAGGTGAAGGAGGTCACGTTGGCAGCCAAGGCAGAGAGAACGGACAGGATCTGCTGGGCCACCATAGACAGCATCTCAATGTTGAAGCGGTTGAACTCGTCAAAGCAGCCACAGGCTCCTATCTGTGGGAGGAGAGGAGAAAGGTGAGGGTGGGGACTGCAACAGACAGGTTCCTCGCATTCACACATGCTCTACATGGACCATTCGCAGGCGTGCAGCCAAGGCCATCCATTCTTTGCAATTGTCCGACCCGACTCAAGTATTCTTTATGTCTGTGTCTGTTGGATTCAAACTACCTGCACCATGAATAAAGCCAGGACTCCTGGGTTCTGTTCCCAGCTCTGGGAGAGGAGTGGGGTCTAGTGGTTAGGGCAGGGGGGCCAGCAGCCAGGGCTCCTGGGTTCTGTTCCCAGCTCTGGGAGAGGAGTGGGGTCTAGTGGTTAGGGCAGGGGGGCCAGCAGCCAGGGCTCCTGGGTTCTGTCCCCAGCTCTGGGAGGGGAGTGGGGTCTAGCGCAGGTCCCAGCCATGGGAAGCGCCCATGTGCTCTGGAACCAGTGCAGCGGCCTGTCCTGCATCTCTGACCCCTTACCTGAGCCAGGCCCAAGAACACGTGCCCCCTGGATTTATAGTCCAGGCCATTGGAGCAGTTCACTACAATCACATACATGCCCAGGGCCTTGCCCAGGTCTTTCACAGTCTCCGTTTTCCCTGTGCTCGCAGGGCCTTTGGGAGATCCTCCCCGGTGGAGGTGGAGGGCTGTGGTCAGAGTTACGTAGCACCTGGAAAAAGAGGGGAGACCACACATCAATCTCCCTGCTTTCTCCACCATGCCCCTGGGCCATCCGCCGCTGGGATCTCCTCTCTCCATCCCTCTTATGTCCACCCTGCTCTTCTCCTGCCCGTCCAGCCCCTCTGCCTCTGGAAACAGACCTATGCTGGAGCTATTTACGTGCGCTGCCAGCAGTTAGTCCCTAGCTTTCCTGTAGCCCTTTTCTCAGCACGCGGCCTCATCAGTTTCATTGCCAGGGATCAAGCGATCACCTTAACTTAGCCAACAAGCTCTAGGTGCCTCTCGTGATCCCCCTGAACTCCCAGTGTGTCCCGGGGGGCTGCCGACCGTACCCAGAGTGGCAGGGGCTGGGCACACCGTGCCTGTATCTGTCAGTGAGCAGCGTGATGACCAAGGTATTCGTAGCTGTAGGGGAACTGTGTGTTGGTTTTTCTGATGACTCAGTCGTCCAGATCCTGCCGAAGGAAATGGGGGGAAATAGAGCCAGGCCTTTGGGTTCCCCCACCAGACCTTGGGCTCTCGTGACAGAGGGCAAGCAGGCACCAGGGAGAGACTCCTCAGACTGTGGAGAGGAAGGCTGTGCAGGTCCCAGGGGAATCTATCCGGCAGCCTGTGAGGTCAGGTTCATGCCCTCTCCTGCCATTTACTGAGCACTGCCCGCAGTACCCAGACACAAACCCATTAGCCTTCTGACCGCCCCCACCTGGGGAGGTGGGTCTTATCCCTGGGGAGAAAGGAGGCATGGATGGGAAAGGGGCTTGGCCAAGGCCATGCGGCGTGTGGAGGTGGAGCTGCAGAGTTCCCAGCTCCAAATCCCATGCTTAGTCCACTGGGCCACGCTGCTACCTCAATGGAGAGCTGAAAAGCAGGGAGCAGGGCTGGGGGAGCACTGGAGAGCTCCGCAGGGACCCTGGGCATTCAGACCCGGAGCAGGCCTGGCTCCTCCAGTCCCCCAGGGCAGTGTTGTCCCAGGGGCTCTGTCTCAAGCGATGTGGCTCCCACCAGGTACTCTCTGTTGAAGGAAAAGGCCCAGGTAGGAACTATCAAATTGTGGAGGTAAATGCGTGGTTACGCAGGTCGTGTTGGAGAGGGGCCTTTGGATTCTTTGACCATGGGATGTTGTTCCAGGAAGAAGGATTGCTAGGAAGAGATGGAATCCACCTAACGAAGCGGGGGAAGAGCATCTTCACAGACAGGCTTGCTAACCTAGTGAGGAGGGCTTTAAACTAGGTTCACTGGGGGAAGGAGACCTAAGTCCGGAGGTAAGTGGGGAAGTGGGATACCAGGAGGAAACACAAGGAGGAGGATGCAACAGGGGAGGGCTCCTGATTCATACTGAGAATGTAGGGCAATCGGCTAGTTATCTTAGGTGTCTGTACATGAACGCAAGAAGCCTGGGAAAGAGGCAGGAAGAATTGGAAGTCCTGGCACAGTCTAGGAACTACGATGTGATTGGAGTAACAGAGACTTGGTGGAGTAACTCATATGACTGGAGCGCTGTCATAGATGGGTATAAACTGTTCAGGAAGGACAGGCACGGGAGGAACGGTGGAGAAGTTGTATTGTATGTAAGGGAGCAGTATGACTGCTCAGAGCTCTGGTATGAAACTGGGGAAAAGCCTGTGAGAGTCTTTGGGTTAATTTTAGAGGCAAGAACAACAAGGGTGATATCGTGGTGGGCGTCTGCAATCGACCACCAGGCCAGGAGGAGGAGGTAGACGAGCCTTTCTTTGGACAACTAACAGAAGTTTCCAGATCACAGGCCCTGGTTTTCATGGGGGACTTCAATCACCGGCTGACATCTGCTGAGAGAGCAATACAGCAGTGCACAGTGTGACAGGTTCAGTCACAGAGACCCCTTGGGACTGTCACCTGATGTGCTGAAACTACCTCTGAGCCCTTTTCTCGGACGGCTGGGGACTCCAGAACCCGGCCTTGCTAAGCCAGACACACCAGCCTGCTGCAACACAGACCCAGGGTCTGAACCACGTCCCCAAAGCTGCAGACTTAACTGAAAACAGCTCAGCAAGTGCTCCTGTCTCCAGCACCCAGACACCCAGCTCCCAATGGGATCCAAACCCCAAATAAATCCGTTTTAATCTGTATAAAGCTTATACAGGGTAAACTCACAAATTGTCTGCCCCTATAACACTGATAGCAAGATATGCTCAGCTGTTTGTTCCCCCAGGTATTAATCACTTACTCTAGGTTAATTAATAAACAAAAGTGATTTTATTAAGTATAAAAAGTAGGATTTAAATGGTTTCAAGCCTCACCTCAGTCCCTGGAAAAATCATGGAGCAGGTCCTCAAGGAATCCATTTTGAAGCACTTGGAGGAGAGGAAGGTGATCAGGAACAGTCAGCATGGATATACCAAGGACAAGTCATGCCTGACCAACCTGATTGCCTTCTATGATGAGCTAACTGGCTCTGTGGATATGGGGAAAGCGGTAGATGTGATATATTTTGACTTCAGCAAAGCTTTTGATACGGTCTCCCAGTACTCTTGCCAGCAAGAATTAATGGACTATAAGGTGAAGAGAAAGCTGGCTAGATCATCGTGCTCAACGGGTAGTGATCAATGGCTCGATGTCTAGTTGGCAGCCAGTATCAAGAGGAGTACCCCAGGGGTTGGTCTTGGGGCTGGTTTTATTTAACCTCTTCATTAATGATCTGGATGATGGGATGGATTGCACCCTCAGCAAGTTCGTGGATGACACTAAGCTGTGGGGAGAGGTAGATACACTGGAGGGTAGGGCTAGGGTCCAGAGTGACCTAGACAAATTGGAGGATTGGGCCAAAAGAAATCTGATGAGTTTCAACAAGGACAAGTTCAGAGTCCTGCACTTAGGAGGAAAGAATCCCATGCACCGCAACAGACTAGGGACCGAGTGGCTCGGCAGCAGTTCTGCAGAAAAGGACCTAGGGGTGACAGTGGACGAGAAGCTGGATGATAGTCAACCGTGTGCCCTTGTTGCCGAGAAAGCTAATAGCATATTGGGCTGTATTAGTCATTGTAGCCCAATATGCATTGCCAGCAGATCAAGGGAAGTGATTATTCCCCTTTATTCAGACCTGGTGAGGCCACATCTGGAGTACTGCATCCAGTTTTGGGCCCCCCACTACAGAAAGGATGTGGACAAATTGGAGAGAGTCCAGCGGAGGGCAATGAAAATGATTAGGGGGCTGGGGCACATGACTTATGAGGAGAGGCTGAGGGAACTGGGCTGATTTAATCTGCGGAAGAGAAGAATGAGGGGGGATTTGATAGCTGCTTTCAATTACCTGAAGGGGGGTTCCAAAGAGGATGGATCTAGACTGTTCTTAGTGGTGGCAGATGACAGAACAAGGAGTAATGGTCTCAAGTTGCAGTGGGGGAGGTTTTGGTTGGATATTAGTAAACACTATTTCACTAGGAGGGTGGTGAAACACTGGAATGGGTTCCCTAGGGAGGTGATGGAATCTCCTTCCTTAGAAGTTTTTAAGGTCAGGCTTGACAAAGCCCAGGCTGGGATGATTTAGTTGGGGATTGGTCCTGCTTTGAGTAGGGGGTTGGACTAGATATCTCCTGAGGTCCCTTCCAACCCTGATATTCTATTATTCTATGATTCTATGACGTGCTCCCCCTCGTCTCCCCAGCCCAGCACCTCCCACCTGCTGGGGCTGACACAGCCTCTGGGCCGACCCACCAGTGGGAGCCAATCCCTCAGCACCCCGGCCCTTCCCGCTGCTGGCGATGGGTCAGGGCCTGGAGCAGTGGAGGCAGCTTGGTTTCCAAGCTCCCACCCCCCCACCCCCCCGCGAGGGCCAGGCCCTCTGCAGCACCTGCCCCTTCGCCTCCACAAACTGCGCTGGAAACGGGCCCGTGATCCGATGGGCCCTCGTGCCCCTACACAGTGCCCCCTGCTGGTCCTGGGGGCTGTGACCGGCAAAGGGCTGAGGTCTCCAGGGAGGCCCCTAGGTCAGACTGTGGGCTTTGTGGGTACTCAGCAGAAGCAGGGCCATCACCAGCCCCCGGCTGTAGCAGGACCTGGGGGCTGGCAGGGAAGGGGGGGTGCACAATGGCTGTAAGTGCAGCCTGCAGTAAAGCCATGCACGCAGCCCAGGATTTACTGCACTGGGTTAATGGTCACTTCCCCACTGGGAGCCCTGCGGCAACCACCCTGGGCCATCTGATCCACCTTCTGGATGGCTGACATGTGAGGGCAGAGCCTTTCCTGGCAGGACTGACCAGGAGCTGTGTGCCCAGCAAAGGGCATGGGGCGGCCCTTCCCTCCTCAGGGGCTTTGGCTGCAGCCGGCCTGTGGGGCTGGGCCTGGTTCAGAGGGCAGAAGGAGCCCCTGGACTGAGCCCCTGGCTGCAGCAGCTGAATTAGTGTCAGTCTGGGCAAGAGCCAGGCCTGCTTCCCATCCTCCCCTGCTAACCCTGGCTGGCAGTGGAGAGAAGTGCTCTACCTGCGAGCCAGGAGCTGGGGCAGACACGAGGGCTCGGGTCCCATCCGTAAAGCCTGAGACAGCTCACTTCCTTATTAGGCAAGGGCAGCCCCTCTGCCTGGATGGCACCAGAGAGCTGATTCCCTTGGCACGAGTGGATTTATGTGCCGTTCTCCTGTTCAGGACTGTTAGCAGGGGCCATCTCTGCTGGAGGCTCAGTTCCACTCCCGGCTTTGCTCACCAGCAAACTCCACGTGCGCCGGAGGCGGCTCAATATGCAATGGCAAACGGGGCCTGAATTCTACGCCCAGGCAGCCCCAGTGTGGCAAATTCAAACCAGCACCCAACTTGCTGCCGGCCTGTGGGACTCACTGCCACTGGATATCACTAAGCCCAAGGGCTCAGGCTTCAGAAAAGCTCTGGACATGTCTCTGGCTCCTGCGACCATCCAGCATTATAGCAGTGAATGTTAACAAATAAACAAGAGCTTCTGAAGGGTTAGAAACCCTCCTGCTTCAGGGCATGAGCTGATGGTTGCCATGGGGGTCAGGAAGGAATGTCCTCGGGAGGCAGGATACCCCGTCAATGCAGGGTTCCTCTGAAAGCAGCTGGTGCTGGTCACTCAGAGCCAGGATGTGCCCCGGACCCCGTCTGGCCAGTCCCACATTCCTGTGGCGGGTGGGAAAGTCTGTAGCGGATACAGCTGAGTGAGGAGCAGGAGCATTTTAGTGAATTAAGTGGGGAAAGCGCTGCACCCCAGGGCTCTTGACTTGATGTTACATTCACTTTCCTTGGTGCTGCCCCACAGTATCATTTGTCAGGGTGTGTTAGCCGACGGCCAAGGATGTTTGGTGAGGTGCCAGCTATGCCCGTTTATACCATCCGTGACTTTAACCACTAGGACACACTGTCCCTTCGCGGCGGGCAGCCCGGACTAGGCTGACGGATGCCCCAAGGTCCTAACCACCCGTGACTTTAACTGCTAGAGCTCAGAGCTCCTTCGCAGCGGGCAGCCAGGATTGACTGACAGGTGCCCCAAGAGTTTGCCCCGTGGAGGCGGCACAACTCAACGCTAGGCTCTTAGTACTCTCACCTAATGGCCAGGCTTTAGAGCCAAAATGGCTGAGGTTCTTTAATTGTGTTGGCTGCTTTACAGTAAACCAGAGAAAACAAGTCAGGCTTATGCATAAATGGTTACCATAATTTATTAAGCTAGATTCTAATCATGTGGTTACAAAATTGCTAGTGCCTACTTATTTAAATGTAGAGATGTTACACACACAAACAAGTTACAGAACTGAAGCCACAATCCCAAAGAAAGAAAGCAAAGTATAGAGCTCTATTTCAAAATATGTGTACACTAAAGATAGGAGATCAGGTGTGGGTGCTTCTTACCCTCCTTGCATCTCTTGATTCCAGCGGTGCCAAGCCAGGATCGATCACTCAATTCCGCGGAAAGACGAATAAGGGACAAGGCGTAGGGACCCTCTTAGCTGCAGAAGCCTTGGGAGGCTGTCACTTATCTGACCAGCAGATAGATAGCCCTTCTGCCCACTGCGGACTCAGGCAGCCGGCAGCACCTTTACGCCTAGTTCACGGTTTGAGGTTATGTTTGCTGGCTTTCCCAGCCTGCAAGAACTTTTATAGTTCAAAAAATTTCCCTGTCCCAAATTGAACTAAAAAATCAAAATCTCAATTTTTTTCATAAACCAACCCCCCCCCCCCGCCATCCCCCCAAAAAAGTCAAACTGGGGCAAGTGCAATGTTGCTTTCAATAGTTTCAGAACACCTTGTTTTGATTTCAGCCTTTTTTAAAAAATACTTTTTTCTTTAAACAAACTGAAATTTTGACCCAAAAAGTCATTGCGAACCCTAGAGTGAGACTTTTGATATTGCAAATGGCAACATGGGATATTGCAACAATTTTGAAACTTGTTGCCGAAAGTATTTTGAGTCGGGAAATTCGTTCAAACCAACCCTTCCCAGCGAGCAGTTTTGTTTTTGACAAATCAGCATTTTCTGATGAAAAAACATTTAATCCGGAAACTCACCTGCTTTATTTGCAGCCGTGATCGCTCCGTGTCTCTCTGTGTGTGTGTGAAAATTCTCCAGAAAATTCCACCACGGTTTCATCTCTTTCTCTGTAGCAGCCCGAGGCAGGCAGCAGCTGGCCTATAGAAGACCTGGGCGATCAGCTGTAATGAATAGGGGGGATTCTGTATTGAGGGTGCGGGGCAGAGGCAGACCCTGGGTTCTCTCTGTCCCTCCAGCTACCAGCCTGTGTCCCTGCCCGTCTCCCAGTGCACTCAGGGCAGGAGCCGGTGACCACACCCATCCATGCTGCTACCTGGAGCAGACACAGAGAGACTGTTGAGCAGGAGTGGGGGGGGGGTGGGGTCGGGATTCTGCAGAGAGATGAAAACTGGGGCTTTGAAGATTGCCTTGGGGCACTGGCTTTTCGCCATGGTGCTGGGTACATTCCCTCACGGCTCTTCTTGTGCTGACGGTCAGCCATGCAGCACCTACTCGGCCCACCGGGAGATCATCCTAACCCGCTTCTCCCTGAACCGCCCTCTCAGCGGGCACACCCTGGAGACGGGGGGTTGCTCGGGTTGTATTTCAGTCTAGCAGCTCCGGGGCTGATTCTCTTACCTGTGTCCACAAGGGCTGGCGCGATGTGTCTGCCCCTGAAGCGCTGCACCAGTGCAATGGTGTGGCTGTAGGGCTTAGTGAAGACGCTACCTACGCGGAAGACAGGCAGTAGCTATGGCGACGGGCGAAGCCCTCCCATTAACATAGCGCTGTCTACACCGGAGGTTAGATCACACCGGAGTTACGCTGCCATGAGTTTGTAGTGGAGACCATTCGTATATAGTGTTTGTTCTGTAGCAGCGCCTAGATGAGGTTGGATTTGCACTCGCTGGAAGCACCGTGGAATAGATAGAAGATCTTTCAAGGTACAGATGGAAAATGCCCATTAGGTCCCATCTAGTCCATCCGCCAGCTCAGGAGGGTTCCCCACTGCAGTTACCAGCACCTCGTCTAGTTTTAAATGGGGCGTCTCCCAGTACCCTTAGGAGCTCATTCCTACGCCTCGTTCATACAGCAGGTCGGAAAACGGAGCTCCCCTTCCACCATTTCTGAATTTCCTTTTGTTCCAAATCAGAACAAAAAGTTGAAATTTAGCATGAAATGAAAATTCCAAAATATTTCGTCTTGGAAACATGGAAATGACCTGATTGAAACATTTCATTTCAATAAGGTCAATACATTTTCTTTTGACTTTTATGTTATTCATATTTTATAACATAATATTAAAGGCAAAACATTTTGACAGTTAATTGATTGTAATTAATTATATTATATAACATAAAAGTCAAAAATGAAACATTTTGATCTTGTCAAAATGCTTTGTTTTGAACATTTCCTTTTGAAAATGTTGACCAAACTGATATGTTGCTGTGAAACTTTCTCACATTGAATTGGTGTTTTCTAATGGAAAAACTGCGCCATCAAAAATTGTCCAGCCAGTTCTAATTTTTACAGACATTTTGATCAATTTACCTCTCCCATCCCTTCCCCTTACTGCTGATTATAACACTTCCTTTATTAACATAATGAATCTCACCCAGTGGGACACTGATTCCTTGTTGCAACTGGTGATCTAACTTGCACCTATTTCCCAGTTTGCTTTTGCATGGAGGTGGAGCTGTGCTGAGAACATCTCTGGTTAGTTTGGCATTGGGATCTGTTGCTCCTTGGAAACTTTTGTGGGTTTAAAAAAATGTTTTAAAGGAAAATGCTGGTGCCATAAAACAACACATAACGGGGTGACAAGAGGGGGTGCTGGGGGCCACCTCAGGGCAATTGGCCACGCCTGTTCTGGCTTGTAAATGTCAAAATGCCTTGGGGAAAAAAATCAGCCCTAATTCTTTGTAATTAATCACAAGCTCCTAAAGCCGGGCAGCTTCTGTTCAGTCCTCACAGAGACCCAGCAGCAGCAGTGCCCGACCTTTAACGGCCAGCTGAGGGGCAAAGGGCCTTCGGTATGGAACCCAGAGCCACCAGGGGAACGTGCCCTTGGCAGGGCTGCCCCAGGCTCCCGGGCTGTTACCAGCAGGCTAATGGATTAGCCAAAGTCACAGAGTGAGGCAAAAGGAGACCCAGGAATGTAGCCCAGGAGCTCTGGGGCCAGTGCAGTGCTAACCACTAGCCCATCCTGTGATGCTGAGAGAGCTGCTGAGCATAACCCTGAAAGCCACATTGCCGGGGGGGCTGTGAGCAGCTTAATCCCCCATCTGTGGCTAGAGAAAGCCCCTCCCCTGTAGACTCAAGCCAGACCCTCAACCAGAGCCCTTCCCTCTAGCCCATCTGGCCCCTGTGTTCGCCCTCCAGCACCTCCCTAGATAGCCACTGCCCTGGCGCAGCAGACCTCCCTTGCTACGT
Organism: Lepidochelys kempii; assembly: GCF_965140285.1. NCBI lineage: Eukaryota > Metazoa > Chordata > Testudines > Cheloniidae > Lepidochelys > Lepidochelys kempii. The sequence continues at coordinate 6,520,285 of NC_136404.1, forward strand.
CCCTCTGGGCCTTGCTGACTGGTGCGGCCAGTGCAGGGGGACTCTCCCCAGGCCCCCTAGCTCTTCTAGGCTGTGGCATTGAGAGCCCCAGTCCCAGGGTCCCTAGGCACTGAGAGAGTTCCTGCCTTCTTGCACTGTACTGGGCCACGATCCCCGCAGGAGCCAGAGCCCTCGCTCCTTCTCCCACCCTGCTGGAGGGGCCGGGTCGGCTCCAGCATGGGGTGGGGTGAGGCTGTAGGGAGGCCTGCTCAGCAGCTGGGATCTGTACCTGGCTCTCTGACCTGACCCTTTATTTTTAGGACACTAAAATCAGTCAGGTTCTTAGAAGAAGAACTTTAGTATAAAGAAAAAAGGTAAAAGAAGCACCTCTGTAAAATCAGGATGGAAGGTAATTTTACAGGGTAATAAAAAGATTTAAAACACAGAGGATTCCCCTCTAGGCTCAACTTCAAAGTTCGAAAAACAGGAATAAACCTCCCTCTTAGCATAGGGAAAATTCACAAGCTAAAACAAAAGATAATTCAACTCATTTCCTTGCTTTACTTACAATTTTTGTAATCTTAGCCCTGGTCTACACTAGGAGTTGAGGTTGAATTTAGCAGCATTAAATCGATTTAACTCTGCACCCATCCACACAATGAAGCCCTTTTTTTCGACTTAAAGGGCTCTTAAAATTGATTTCCTTACTCCACCCCCGACAAGGGGATTAGCGCGGAAATCGGCCTTGCTGGGTTGAATCTGGGGTACTGTGGATGCAATTAGATGGTATTGGCCTCCAGGAGCTATCCCAGAGTGCTCCATTGTGACCGCTCTGGACAGCACTCTCAACTCAGATGCACTGGCCAGGTAGACAGGAAAAGGCCCGCGAACTTTTGAATTTCATTTCCTGTTTGGCCAGCGTGGCAAGCTGCAGGTGACCATGCAGAGCTCATCAGCAGAGGTGACCATGATGGAGTCCCAGAATCGCAAAAGAGCTCCAGCATGGGCCGAACGGGAGGTACGGGATCTGATCGCTGTACGGGGACAGGAGTCCGTGCTATCAGAACTCCATTCCAGTTTTCGAAATGCCAAAACATTTGTCAAAATCTCTCAGGGCATGAAGGACAGAGGCCATAACAGGAACCCGAAGCAATGCTGCGTGAAACTTAAGGAGCTGAGGCAAGCCTACCGGAAAACCAGAGAGGCAAATGGCCGCTCCGGGTCAGAGCCCAAAACATGCTGCTTCTATGATGAGCTGCATGCCATTTTAGGGGGTTCAGCCACCACTACCCCAACCGCATTGTTTGACTCCTTCAATGGAGATGGAGGCAACACAGAAGCAGGTTTTGGGGACGAGGAAGATGATGATGATGAAGTTGTAGATAGCTCACAGCAATTAAGCGGAGAAACCGGTTTTCCCAACTGCCAGGAACTGTTTCTCACCCTGGACCTGGAACCAGTTCCCCCCCGAACCCACCCAAGGCTGCCTTCCGGGCCCGCCAGGTGGAGAAGTGACCTCTGGTGAGTGTACCTTTTAAAATAGTATACATGGTTTAAAAGCAAGCGTGTTTAATGATTAATTTGTCCTGGCATTTGCGGCCAGTACAGCTACTGGAAAAGTCTGTTAACGTGTCTGGGGATGGAGCTGAAATCCTCCAGGGACATCTCCATAAAACTCTCCTGGATGTACTCCCAAAGCCTTTGGAAAAGGTTTCTGGGGAGGGCAGCCTTATTCTGTCCACCATGGTAGGACACTTTACCACACCAGGCCAGTAGCACGTAGTCAGGAATCATTGCAGAACAAAGTATTGCAGTGTATGTTTGCTGCCATTCAAACAACATCCGTTCTTTATCTCTCTGTGTTATCATTCAAGGTCACCTGGTTGAAATAGGGTGATTTTTTTAAAGGGACATTCAGAGGTGCCTGTTCCTGTTGGGCTGTTTGCCTGTGGTTGAACAGAAATGTTCCCCGCTGTTAGCCACGGGGAGGGTGGAGGGGCTAGCCACGCGCTGAGGGGAGGCAAAATGTGACCTTGGAATGAAAGCACATGTGCACATGTTAACAGCAAGGTTTACCGTGAAAGAATGTACCCATTGTTCTATAAAATGTGTCTTTTTAAATACCACTGTCCCTTTTTTTTTCTCCACTAGCTGCATGTGTTTCAAGGATCACAGGATCTTCTCCTTCCCAGAGGCTAGCGAAGATTAGAAGGCGAAAAAAACGCACTCGCAATGAAATGTTCTCTGAGCTCATGCTGTCCTCCCACACTGACAGAGCACAGACGAAAGCGTGGAGGCAGACAATGTCAGAGTGCAGGAAAGCACAAAATGACTGGGAGGAGAGGTGGCGGGCTGAAGAGAGTAAGTGGCGGGCTGAAGAGAGGGCTGAAGCTGAAAGGTGGTGGCAGTGTGATGAGAGGAGGCAGGATTCAATGCTGAGGCTGATGGAGGATCAAATTAATGCGCTCCAGCGTATGGCTGAGCTGCAGGAAAGGCAGCAGGAGCACAGACCGCAGCTACAGCCCCTGTGTAACCAACTGCCCTCCTCCCCAAGTTCCATAGCTGACTCACCCAGACGCCCAAGAACGCGTGGGGGGCCTCCGGCCACCCAGCCACTCCACCCCAGAGGATTGCCCAAGCAACAGAAGGCTGGCATTCAATAAGTTTTAAACTTTTAAAGTGCTGTGAGGCCTTGTCCTTCCCTCCTCTACCACCCCTCCTGGTGCTTCTCTCCTCCACCACCCCTCCCAGGCTACCTTGGCAGTTATCCCCCTATTTGTGTGATGAATTAATAAAGAATGCATGAATGTGAAGCAACAATGTCTTTATTGCCTCTGCATGCGGTGATTGAAGGGAGGAGGGGAGGGTGGTTAGCTTACAGGGAAGTAGAGTGAACCAAGGGGAGGGGGGTTTCATCAAGGAGAAACAAAAAGAACTTTCACACCGTAGTCTGGCCAGTCATGAAACTGGTTTTCAAAGCTTCCCAGATGTGCACTGTGCACCCTCCTGTGCTCTTCTAACCGCCCTGGTGTCTGGCTGCACGTAACCAGTGGCCAGGCGATTTGCCTCAACCGCCCACCCCGCCATAAACGTCTCCCCCTTACTCTCACAGGTATTGTGGAGTTCACAGCAAGCAGTAATAACAGTGGGAATATTGGTTTTGCTGAGGTCTAACTGAGTCAGTAAACTGCGCCAGCGCACCTTTAAACGTCCAAATGCACATTCTACCACCATTCTGCACTTGCTCAGCCTGTAGTTGAACAGCTCCTGACTACTGTCCAGGCTGCCTGTGTACGGCTTCATGAGCCATGGCATTAAGGGGTAGGCTGGGTCCCCAAGGATACATATAGGCATTTCAACATCCCCAACAGTTATTTTCTGGTCTGGGATTAAAGTCCCTTCCTGTAGCTTTTGAAACAGACCAGAGTTCCTGAAGATGCGAGCGTCATGTACCTTTCCCGGCCATCCCACGTTGATGTTGGTGAAACGTCCCTTGTGATCCACAAGTGCTTGCAGCACTATTGAAAAGTACCCCTTGTGGTTTATGTACTCGCCGACTTGCTGCTCCGGTGCCAAGATAGGGATATGGGTTCCATCTACCGCCCCACCACAGTTAGGGAATCCCATTGCAGCAAAGCCATCCACTATGATCTGCACATTTCCCAGGGTCACTACTCTTGATATCAGCAGATCTTTGATTGCATTGGCTACTCGCATCACAGCATCCCCCACAGTAGATTTGCCCACTCCAAATTGATTCCCGACTGACTGGTAGATGTCTGGCATTGCAAGCTTCCACAGGGCTATTGCCACTTGCTTCTCAACTGTGGGGGCTGCTCTCATCTTGGTATTCTTGCGCCTCAGGGCAGGGGAAAGCAAGTCACAAAGTTCCATGAAAGTGTCCTTACGCATATGAAAGTTTCGCAGCCACTGGGAATCATCCCAGACCTGCAAACTATGCAGTCCCACCAGTCTGTACTTGTTTCCCGAGCCCAGAATCGGCGTTGCACGGCATGAACCTGCCCCATTAGCACCATGACGCCCACATTGCCAGGGCCCATGCTTTGAGAGAAGTCTGTGTCCATGTCCTCATCACTCTCGTCACCACGCTGATGTAGCCTACTCGCCCGGTTTTGCTTTGCCAGGTTCTGGTGCTGCATATACTGCTGGACAATGCGTGTGGTGTTTAATGTGCTCCTAATTGCCAATGTGATCTGAGCCAGCTCCATGCTTGCCGTGGTATGGCGTCTGCACAGAAAAGGTGCGGAACGATTGTCTGCCGTTGCTCTGATGGAGGGAGGGGCGACTGACGACATGGCTTACAGGGTTGGCTTACAGGGAATTAAAATCAACAAAGGGGGTGGCTTTACATGAAGGAGAAACAAAAACAACTGTCACACAGAATGGCCCCCTCAAGGAGTGAACTCAAACCCCTGGGTTTAGCAGGCCAATGCTCAACCCACTGAGCTATCCCTCCCCCTAGTATTTCAGGCAGGACTGAATCTCCATTAAACTTTTCAAGGTGCCCCTGACAGACCTCACCGAAACGATTGCTGGCCGTTGATTTCACGGAGGGAGGGAGGGGGGAGCAAATGAATACAAAACAAATCTGGTCTATTTCTTGTTTTGATCCACTCCATCTATCTTTTACATCTTTGGCTGGCAGCAGACGGTGCAGTAGGACTGCTAGCCATCCTCATCTCCTTCCTGCTCAGCAGAAGATGGTACAATAGGACTGCTAGCCATCCTCATCTCCTGCCTGCTTGGCAGAAGAAGGTACAATAGGATTGCTGGCAGGACTAAAGAGAATGACCTATTTTAGTCCCTGCGCCCATGTCTGCCCAGGTGCTCCTGACCAACCTTACCGAGGCAGCCAGGAGCACCTGGGACATTATGAGGATGGTTTTCAGGCCTATTGCACCATCTGCTGTCACAAGGCAATGGGTTGCTGCTGCTGTTTAGCAATGCAGTACCGCGCCTGCCAGCACTCAGGAGACATACGGTGACGGTGAGCTGAGCGGGCTCCATGCTTGCCGTGGTATGGCGTCTGCACAGATAACTCAGGAAAAAAGGCGCAAAACGACTGTCTGCCATTGCTTTCACATAGGGAGGGAGGGAGGGAGAGAGGGAGAGCCTGATGACATGTACCCAGAACCACCCACAACAATGTTTTTGCCCCATTAGGCATTGGGATCTCAACCCAGAATTCCAATGGGTGGCGGAGACTGCAGGAACTGTGGGATAGCTACCCACAGTGCAATGCTCCAGAAGTCAACGCTAGCCTCGGAACTGTGGAAGCACTCTGCTGAGTTAATGCACTTAATGCACTTAGAGCATTTTGTATGGGGACACACACAATTGACTATATAAAAACGATTTCTAAAAGACTGACTTCTATAAATTCGACCTAATTTCATAGTGTGGACATACCCTTAGATGCTTATTTCAGGTAGGGTTTTAGGAGACATTTTTTTCCTGCCTGGTCCCTCTCTCTGTCCCGAGAGAACACAACAAAGAGAGCACAAACAAAAACTCCCCCATGCAAATTTGAAAGTATCTTCTTTCCTTATTGGTTCTTTTGGTCAGGTGCCAACCAGGTTATTTGAGCTTCTTAACCCCTTACAAGTAAAGAAGGGATTTTATGCTACCCTTAGCTGTATGTTTATACATGTAACATATCTTTGCAAAGGTTATGTTCTACTGAATGTATTTATCCTATTTGCATGCATGTATCATTTTTATATCTGAAGTTATGAGCATTGGCTCTATGCTTGTATTTAAAGTGTTTGCTGTAGGAAGTACATAAGGCAGATTTGGTCAACATACTGTGAAGGGGTTATTCAAGTAACTGGGAGCACTAAGCTAACAATGGACCTTCAGAGACACCAATCCACATCTGAGCTTTCCTGGGAACATTCAAACTAACATGTGGGCAATGGCTCAGCCTGTAGAGAATTGAGTCATGCATGGACAAGTGACTTACCCATGTGACTCCAAAACTCCATCTTGTAGCTGTGATTCTACACAGGGGGTGTCAAGGTTCCTTCCCCACTCTGAACTCTAGGGTACAGATGTGGGGACCTGTATGAAAGACCCCCTAAGCTTACTCTTATCAGCTTAGGATAAAAACTTCCCCAAGGTACAGACTTTGCCTTGTCCTTGAACCATATGCTGCCACCACCAAGCGTGTTAAACAAAGAACAGGGAAAGAGACCACTTGGAGACGTCTTCCCCCAAAATATTCCCCCAAGCCCTACACCCTCTTTCCTGGGGAAGGCTTGATAAAAATCTTCACCATTTTGTACAGGTGAACACAGACCCAAACCCTTGGATCTTAGGAACAATGAAAAATCAATCAGGTTCTTAAAAGAAGAATTTTAATTAAAGAAAAGGTAAAAGAATCACCTCTGTAAAATCAGGATTGTATATACCTTACAGGGTAATCAGATTCAAAACGTAGAGAATCCCTCTAGGCAAACCCTTAAGTTACAAAAAGACACAAAAACAGGAATATACATTCCATTCAGCACAACTTATTTTACCAGGCATTAAACAAAAGGATCTAATGCATTTCTAGCTAGATTACTTACTAACTAACAGAAGCTCTGAGATCTGTTCCCAGCAAAAGCATCCCACAGACAGACAAACCCTTTGTTTCCCCCCCGTCTCCAGATTTGAAAGTATCTTGTCTCCCCATTGGTCATTTTGGTCAGGTGCCAGTGAGGTTATCTTAGATTCTTAACCCTTTACAGGTGAAAGGGTTTTGCCTCTGGCCAGGAGGGATTTTATAGCACTGTATACAGAAAGGTGGTCACTCTTCCCTTTATTTTTATGACAGGGGGAGAGGGGTTTCTACCCACAAGAGAGAGATTATATAAGCCCCTGGAAATCCCTCCATTTTGTCTTCAGCTGGCTCAAGAGATAGCCTCTCCACCCCAAAGGATGCCTGAAAGAAACTGGAACAAAGGACAGTAACTACAGGGGTGTGAGCGATTGCTGGACCCAGACTAGGAGGAAGTATAGTCTGGAAAAGAAGTTTATTGGACCATCTCTGAGGGTGAGATTTACCTGCATTTAGTTTCTTACTGTATTAGGCTTAGACTTTCATGTTTTATTTTATTTTGCTTGGTAATTTACTTTGTTTTGTGTGTTATTGCTTGGAACCACTTTGATCCTCCATTTTATATTTACTAAAATCACTTTTTACTTAACCCAGAGCAAGTAATTAATTCCTGGGGGAGCAAAGAGTTGTGCATATCTCGCTATCAGTGTTATAGCGGGTGAACAATTTATGAGTTTACCCTGTATAAGCTTTATACAGAGTAAAATGGATTTATTTGGGGTTTGGATCCCATTGCGAACTGCGTGTCTGGGTGTTGGAGACAGGAGCACTTATTAAGCTGTTTTCAGTTTAGCCTGCAGCTTTCGGGGGATATGGTTCAGACCTGGGTCTGTGTTTGCAGCAGGCTGGCGTGTCTGGCACAACCCGGCAAGGTACTGGAGTCCCAAGTTGCCAGGGAAAATGGGCTTACAGGTAGTCTCAGCACATCAGATTGCAGTCCGAAGAGTGTTTCTGTGACCCATCCCGTCACAGGAAGGTCCTCAGTCCCTGGTTAGAATGCTCCCATTGGTATAAGTGCAGAGGTTAGAGCAGGGAAGAAGCAAAATGGAGATGTCTCAAGGGCCTTTTATAGCTTCTGCCATGTAGAGGGAAACTCATTGTTTCAAACAAATCCTGGAGCACAGTCTGTGGAAAAATACAGACACAGGATGGAGTTTAATGTCACATGATCTAGTCACATGCCCTTGCATGCTTCACTGAGTCATAACAGGGGCCATTACCCATATTCTAGTTAGAACAGCCACATGGAAGTCCATCAGGTGGGGATAAGCTTCTTTCATGGCCCACTGTGTTTGCTGATGGCCCATCGCTCGACTACTCCATTCACAGTGTGCTGGTTAGACTCCATGTAAACTACCTCCTGGGTGTTACCGCAGGAGCAAACACATTTGAAATACAGGTACCCGGTCAATATTCATAACTTCAGATACAAAAATGATCCATGCACACAAATAGGATACTCATATTCAGCAAACCATCACTTTTCCACTGACACCTTCCATGACATAAGACGTCCGCAGATCCCTGGGAGTCTGTGAGGGCACTGCAGGGGGTCCATGGGCCCCGCTGATCAACTCGTCCCCCTCCCTCCCTCAACTCCTGCACGAGCTGTTCCCCGGCGTGCAGGAGGCACTGGGAGGGAGGGGGAGGAGTTGGGACAGGGTACGCTCGGGGGAGGGGGCAGAATCATGTCTGGGGCCACCAGCCCCACTGATCAACTCCTCCCCTTCCCTCCCAGTGCCTCTTGCACGCTGGGGAACAGCTGTTCAGTGGTGTGCAGGGGGCACTGGGAGGGAGGGGGAGGATGGGGACAGGGTGCATTTAGGGAAGGGGGTGGAAAGAGGTGGGGAAGAGTAGGGGCAGGGATGGAGCGGGGGCAGGAAGAGGTTGGGTGGGGCCTTGGGGGAAGGGGTGGAGTAGGGGCGGGGTCTAGAGCTGAGCAGGGGGTTTGGGGCTCCGAGAAAAATTTTAAATTAAAATGGGGGTTGCTAAAGTTTGCGACCTGCTGATGTATGAGATGTGCTGCAATCAGATAACAGGTTTCAGAGTAACAGCCGTGTTAGTCTGTATTCGCAAAAAGAAAAGGAGGACTTGTGGCACCTTAGAGACTAACCAATTTATTTGAGCATAAGCTTTTGTGAGCTACAGCTCACTTCATCGGATGCATACTGTGGAAAGTGTAGAAGATCTTTTTATACACATAAAGCATGAAAAAATACCTCCTCCCACCCCACTCTCCTGCTGGTAATAGCTTATCTAAAGTGATCACTCTCCTTACAATGTGTATGATAATCAAGTTGGGCCATTTCCAGCACAAATCCAACTTGATTATCATACACATTGTAAGGAGAGTGATCACTTTAGATAAGCTATTACCAGCAGGAGAGTGGGGTGGGAGGAGGTATTTTTTCATGCTTTATGTGTATAAAACGATCTTCTACACTTTCCACAGTATGCATCCGATGAAGTGAGCTGTAGCTCACGAAAGCTTATGCTCAAATAAATTGGTTAGTCTCTAAGGTGCCACAAGTAATCATATAACAATGGTAGCAACAATAATCTACAGGGTCATATTTTAGTCATATAATGTCACAGGGATCATTGAGATCATTTGGTCTGACCTGTCTAGCACAGGTCAGAGACCTGCCCCCAGATCATTCCTAGAACTAGGCTTTTAAAAGACATCCAGTCTTGATTTAAACAATGGTCAGTGAAGGAGAATGTGCCCCGACCCTTGATAAATTGTTCCAGTGGTTAATTACCCTCTTGTTCTGCGTGTGTACAGCGCCTGGTATCACGGGGTCCTTCTCCATGCCCTGGGCTCGGAGGTTCCACTGCAGGATAAATAACTACTAATAAAGGCAGTTTGTGAGTGCGATTGATGATTATTCCTGTCCCTAAAGGCTCAGCCAGCCAATCGCTGCACTTCCTAAGGCTCTGCCCTAATGCCTCTCTGGCTGCTTGTTCATTAAAACCATCAAGAGGCCACTGAAATCGCACAGATCAAGGGAGCAGGTTTATTTCTGGCCTGCAGAGAGGATGATTGCCTGCATTTCTGTCCTGGAAGGCTGGGGTGGGGTAGGCTGGACCTGTGGTTTGTAGGTCAGAGGAAGCAAAAGAGCAAAATGAAACTGCACATCAAAATCCAAACTCCCACTTGCTGTACGGAACACCGTGCAGCTGTGCAGAGGGCATAGCCCGGTGTGCATCCTGACAGGGCTGCTGCAGGTCTGTGGGGTGGGAAGCGAGTGCTCGGACAGCTGCACTGGCTCCCCCAGGGGATCCCAAAGGCTGGGGGCTACCTGGCTGGATTCCGGAGATGTGTCCAGGTTCAGGGGCCCAGCATGTCAGCACCTCGTCTTCAGCCCGGATCTAAAGGGCTTCACAAAGGGGGTAAAAGCCTGGTCCCCATTTTGGGTATGATGGAAACAGAGGCACAGAGAGAGCAGCGGAAAGGGACCCACCCAAGGCCACCCAGCAAGTCAGTGGTGGAGGAGTGGAATAGGTCCCAGGTCACCTGGCTCCCACTCCTGTGTCCTGGCCCCTGGACAGCTGCTGGCAGAGGGAGGGGGTGAGCGCTGTTGCGGCTGGAGTAGCGGCATGTGTGTGTGCCCCTCATGTGGGTGCTGTGACAAAGGACCAAATCAGGGTCTCCAGGCAGTGGACGCCGCTGCCCAGCTGAACACATATGCAGCATGGTAGCTAGAGCCCAGATCCCGGCCTGCGTGAGCTTGAGGCAGGTCTCCGTTAGCCACAGCACTCACAGGACTTATCACTGGGGTGGGGGATGAGCACAGTCCCAGCGCTGCGGAGACGCAGGCTTGGTGGCCATGACCGGTTAGCACTTGTGGAAAGGTGGGGCCTGGCGTTATCAGTGGCATGGCTCAAGCTCTTTCCCACTGAGGATTTCTAGGTGTTTTATAATTATCCATTGATTGAGCCTCCCCCTAGACCCATGAGCCAGGTCAGAGCCCTCGTCCCACGTTACAGATGGGGAAACTGAGGCACGGAGCAGAGCCCTGACTTGACCAAGGTCAGCCAGTAGGTCAGTGTCAGCGGCAGGGCTAGAACCAGTGTCTTACGTCTGGGTTGCTCTGCCCGCTGGGCACTCTTTGGCAGCAGTGCAAAGGGAGGGCCAAATGGGTGAAGAGCGCTCCCTGGTCAGACAGGGAGCATTTCCAGCCCCTTTGCCCTGGAGGAAGTGACAGCCCGGAGGAACCAGTCTCTAGCAGAGACTCTCTGAGTTTGCAGTGTAACCAGGAGAACAAACTGCACTGATGTTGGGGGTGGGGTGGGGAGTTATACCAGGGGGAGAACAGAACCAGGCTTGGCAAAAACGGAGGACAAATAGCCGGAGCAGGGCTGAGAGATTCCTTCAGTCCCTAAAGCTGCGAGCCCCCTGCCGGTGCTGCAATGGACATAGGAGCTGCCTCCCCCATATCCGGTAGCTCACCCCTACTTGGGGCGATGGAGGCCGTATGTACTGCCCTGCTGTTCTGTAGGGGCCTGGGAATTACTCTGATGAAAACCCGTTTCTGGTCCGAGGTCATCCAGGCTATGTGAACATGCTGGGTGCCAGGCAGCAGACAGCAGCTCGTCCCCCCGTGCCAGGGCTCAGCCGGCGGCTACTGGAAAACTCAGTGCTCGCAGATACTTAGAGAGCAAGGCCAGATGGGACCATTCGTTCCTTGGGTCTGAGCTCCTAGCACAGGCCAGGAGATTCCCCCAGCTCTTCCGTGTGCGAAACTGCTGCCCAATGCCCTGCTGGTGTCTAGACAGTGGGCTCAGCACAGAGACTGGGCAGGGCACCAAATCATATCAACCTGACCAAATCAGGGACTCGGGCTCCTGGCCCTGGCAGGATCCAGGGAGCTGAGGGGGCCCCTGACACAGGAGAAAGTTACTGAGTAAGTTACCAAGTTACCTGCTGTGAAATGCCAGTGATCACACTAACTCCTCTGGCCCCAACAGCCTCCCGCCAGAGGAGGCTCTGATCTGACTGTCAAGGGGCTCAGGCGGGAACAGGGAGGCAGAAGTTCCAGGAGTCAAGAGGGACTTAGAGTTTTTTTGCAGGGGGCAGAAGGGACCCCAAAGTTCTGGTGGATCCAGGCCTCTCATAATTCCCCCTCCCAAGCCTGGGGCAGAATGGATCCAATCTGCAGGGCCCCAAACTCATTATCAGATAAGGGAGGGGGGGTGGGGTGAGGGCTGTGAGCCAGGGACTGCTGGTGCCCACTGGCAAAGAGCATGGATGCATCCAGGTTACAGGGGTCCCCTGGGTCTGGGGTCTAGTTCACCAAAGAGTGTCGTGCTGAATGCCTGTGTTACACCAGGCCTCACGAGCATCGGGACATGTCTGTGCGGTGAGTATGTGTGGTATTACAGTTCCATACTGAAAACTGGGTTCTTAAGGCCTGTGGGCTGGGGCTGGTCACCAGAGGGTGATAAACAGGTTCCTTGCAGGCAGGAGCGTGTATGGGGCGAGGTTGGGGAGTAGGGGCACAGCCCCCCTTGCCCCCCGAATAATCAATGGGGGGCATGGAACTCCTCTGACCGAGGGGTTGCGGCGGGAAGAGTGAATTCCTCTGGCCGAGGGGCTGCAGCAGGGGTACGGAACGGGCCCCTCCAAAAGCCATCAAATGTTTATTCCTGGGCATGCCCCTGGGCAGGCAGGAGCTGCTCAGCTCCCTGGATGGCTGCTTGCAGGCTGAGTGTCAGACTGCACATTGGACGCCTATTTACAGTCTGAGCAAAATGCCGATCAAGTGACTGTGGTCGCTCCAGGGGCGATTCTCAACAAAACCAGCTGTGGGGGATGGGGCTGTTCCCCCATTTACAAGTGAAGACAATGATGGTTGGCGCAGAGGGACAGGCAGTTCACTGCGGGACGAGCTGCCAGCTGGCCTGGCTCATCACGGGCGATCTGGCTGTTTAACGTTGGCCCCAAACTGCTGGGTGAGCCGGTCTGTACGAGGCAGGGAAATGTCGTGTTAGCTGCGGTTGGGCTCTCGAACAGTGGGGGTTTGTTTGACTGTGTAACCCTTTGTTTCCATTGATTCCACTTGCTTCTTCTTGGATCTATGCCCTGTGTTAAATGAACGTCGGCCTGAGGCGTGGTGACCCTGCTGTGGGCCTGGCCCTTTGGGAGGCCTGGGGGGCGGGGTGCTCCAGGGCACGCTTGGGGATCAGAGTGAGCCTAGTGATGCTTCAGGATCGGAGTGAGCCTAGTGCTCACCTGGAAAGAGCCTGCGGGGCCCGGAGCCAGGCGCTCGTGCTGCCCGTGGCTGGCAGAGTCGGGGAGCTGACCCCCAGCAGACACAGATGAGGCTGCCTCGCGCTCAGGGCGGGTGGGAGGGAGGTGCCCCCCAGCACTGGGCACCCCTGGGAAATGCCCCAGCTGTTAGGTGGGAAGCTCAGGAGCCTGATCCACTGAGCCCACCTCAGCCCCCTTCAGCCAGCCGCAGGTCCCGGGGCAGACCCAGCTCAGCCCTTCGCCTGCTGGCCGCCTGAGGGCCGTGGGGAAGAAAAGGATAAGGGGGAAGGGACTGAGACAAGGAGGGGGGTGGGGGAGAAAGAGGGGCTGAGAAAGGCTGGGGCTGGGGGAGTGAAGGGGGCGGAGCCTAGGACAGAGGATGGGGGAGGGGGAGAAGGGACCCTCTCTAGTTATGTTACCCAGAAAGTTCCCGGTGGCCCCTATAACCGGTACCCCCCAGCAGCCCCGTCGGCCTCCACATCCAGTTGCCGTTATGTGGCCTGATGGTTGCTCACGACTCCAAGTGGAGAGTGTGACTAAGGCAGTTCAGGGCCCCCCCAGACCTGCTGGACGCCCCCACCCCCCAGTCAGGAACTTCAGACCCCAGCCCTAGGGCTGCTCTCATGGCCGAGCCCCTGGAGAAGGCCGGGAAGGTTTGGGCCCCTGCACGCTGCAGATACATTCGGGAAGCAGCTGAGTCCACTGGAATCCAACTGCCAGCTGCTTCTCATTAACCCAAGCTGGGGCCAAAACGCCCGCCAAGCACGGAGCCGGGGCAGCCAGAGGGCGAGACCCAGGGGCCGTGGGGCAAAGCAATAAAGGAGCCTGGGTTATAACGGAGGGTAGCTACACTCCAGACCCCTTTGCACCAACTACTAAGGGGCAGTGATGGGGGTGGGGAAGCCCCAAGGGGGGGCAGCGATGGGGGGAGGGCTGAGGGGAAGGTAGCAGCGATGGCGGTTGGAAGAGCCCCTCAGCTCCAACCCCTGTCACCAGAACCGTCCCACACTCCCCTGCTGGGACCAGTGGTAACCAGATATGGGCTAAGTGTGTCTGGGCTCTGACCCTGGGCTCTGATTACAGGCTGAGTAAATTAATCTGACCCTGGGCTCTGATTACAGGCTGAATAAGAGCTGAAAGGCTGGTAAGTTAATCAGAGAGTCTCTGAAGTTCTTAGCTCTCTTCCTTCCCTGCAGCTGCTGCCCCACTGCTCTCCAGGGGCAGCAGAAGTGGTGCAGGAGGCTGAGGCTCGGTGCGCATGGGACAGTGCCTGTGGAAACTGTTTAACGGTCCTGCTGCTGCATTTTCCACAACTTTGGGAGCTCCATGGAGAGAGGGCAACCCCGCCGAGCCCCTGAGTACGGACGTGGGCTGCTAGGCCCAGCCACTGCCTGTCTCTACGTCTGACTGTGCTGGGCCTTACGCCGCCCAGCTGCAGTGCAGACGTCCGCGCAGAGACACGGGGCTGGGCAGAGACTGCGTTCAGCGTCCCCATGCCAACGGCCAGTGTGTTACATACCACGAACCTCCTAAAGGTACAGTTCCCCACACCTCCCGTTTCCAAAGCGTCCACGAGCAGCTCCCGAATCCCCCCACTTCGGGCCAGTGCCCAGAAGCATCCTGACTCGCACCACTGCAAGGTCCGTGTCCTCTACTGATCCCTGCCCTGCACCGGGTACCTGAGAGCCTAGCGGGGGGAGAGGGGAGGGCTGGGGAAGGTGGCTGCAGAGATGCAATGTACTTTGTGAAGGCTTTGCCTGAGCTCTGCTCAGATTAATCCATTAGCACCAGACATATCAATACGGTGCATGTTAGACGGACCAACAGCTGGCTGACCCACAGCCTCTGAATCATCACTTGGACTGTGAGCTCGTGGGGGGTGGGGACCCTCTTTCTGTGCTGTGTCTGTACAGCACCTCCGGGGTTCTGGTCACTGACGGGGGCGCCTAGTGCTACTGCAATACCAATAATAATTACTAATCAGCGACCTGCGGGGGGATGGGAGAAAACCCCAGGTACTGAAGGGCTCATCCATCTAGCAGAGGGGCAGAACAAGAAGCTGCTGCCGGATAGATTCCAACTGGGAATAGGGCACAAATGTTTAACAGGGAGGGTGATCAAACGCCTTAGGGCTTGACGTCTCCAGCCCAGCCTGGCTTCCCTTCGGGAGGCGCTGCAGCCAGACACAAGCTGGGCTCGGTACGGGGTGCCGTGTAAGGGCCTGCGCTATACAAGAGGTCAGACTGGCTGATGTAATGGTCCCGTCTGCCTGTCACAGCTCTGAACTGGGAGGGGACCATGGAAATACAGTGTGGGGAAGATCCCAGCCTCATGGCCACCGAGTCTAGCCAGCCGTGCTGGCTCTCTATTGCCTTCAGCTCAGTTAGGCGAGAGTTGAACTCAGCCCTCGGTTCTCAGCTCTACCTCTGTTCATCCTCCTGGAGCCCCACAGCCTGCAGCTCCTCTCGCTCACCCCAAAGGAAACCAGGAATAGCCCCCCAGAAGCCAATGGAGTCGCCCCAGGGACAGGTCGTCCTATGAGGCAGGCACGATTTGAGGTGAGAATTTTTCCCCTTCCCCTCGTAGGCCTGTGAAGGCAGGAAGACTCTAGAGCTAGGTCGGGGGCCGCAGCGGCATAGGGTTGCCACCCGTCTGGTTTTCACCAGGACAGGACAGGTTTCGGCTCGTGTGGCCGCGTGCCCAAGCCCTAGTGGCCATTTTATGTGCTCTGTGGAAAAGGGGGCAACGCCGAAGTGGAAGGAAGGAGGCCAGGCTGTTCATGCGGCTCCCAGTGGCACGTGGCCCTGCGCAGCCGCAGGTGGTGGGCAAGGTGGCCGTGGTTGTGCAGGTGAAGACCCTGTGAGCAATGGGGGCAGGGCCTTGGGGGGAAGAGGCGTGGCGTGGCGGGGCCTCGGGGGTCCAGTTACCGACCATTAGATGGGTGGCGACCCTTCAGCCCCTGGACACACAGAGATGGTCTCCTAAGTTCTGAGAAACGTGAGGCCTCAAGACAGCGCTCTCATGTGCACCTATCCATGCACCACGCAGCTCCTCGCGTGGGGTCAGCACCTGCTCAGCACCCTTTGCCTGCCTCATTGCCTGGTCCCTTGCTCTGGTTCTGGTTGGTTTACACAGCCATTCAATTCTGGACTTGCCATGCCGATTCCAGGCCTGCTGGCTGCCTGTCTGTCTGCTCCCTAGCTGGGTGAAAACTGGCTCTTGGCACCCTCTTTTCTCACCCACATGGGAGCCAATAAGGCACCAGAATGGAAAGAGTTAATGTGCCCCCCCACACACACGCACACCCTGCTTTGCCGTTCTACACTCCCACAGATGTTCACTGACATGCAAATTCCCAGAGGCCCGTGTATACACCCACCTACACACACACAGGTCAGGGAAAGTGTGGGACCCTTACTGAACGGGGGAGGCAACCTAGTGACAGATGATGTGGAAAAAGCTGAAGTACTCAATGTTCTTTTTGCCTCGGTCTTCACAGACAAGGTCAGCTCCCAGACTGCTGCACTGGGCAACACAGTATGGGGAGGAGGTGAGCAGCACTTAGTGGTGAAAGAACAGGTTAAGGGCTATTTAGAAAAGCCTAACGTGCACAAGTCCATGGGGCCAGATGCACTGCAGCCGAGGGTGCTGGGACCCTTGGCTGAAGTGATTGCAGAGCCATTGGCCATTATCTTTGAAAACTCGTGCCAATCAGGGGAGGTCCTGGACGATTGGAAAAAGGCAAAAATAGTGCCCATCTTTAAAAAAGGGAAGAAGGAGAATCCGGAGAACTACAGACCAGTCAGCCTCATCTATGTCCCCAGAAAAATCATGGAGCAGGTCCTCAAGGCATCCATTTTGAAGCACTAGTCAACATGGATTCACCAAAGGCAAGTCATGCCTGACTAACCTGATCGCCTTCCATGATGAGATAACTGATTCTGTGGATATGGGGAAAGCGGTGGACGTGATATGCCTTGACTTTAGCAAAGGTTTTGATACGGTCTCCCACAGTATTCTTGCCAGCAAGTATTTATTAGATGAATGGACTATAAGGTGGATAGAAAACTGGCTAGATTGTCGGGCTCAATGGGTAGCAATCAACGGTTCGATGTCTAGTTGGCAGCCAATATCAAGCGGAGTGCCCCAGGGGTCAGTCCTGGGGCCGCTTTTGTTCAACATCTTCATTAATGATCTGGGTGATGGGATGAATTGCACCCTCAGCAAGTTCACGGATGACACTAAGCTGGGGAAGAGGTAGATGTGCTGGAGGGCAGGGATAGGGTCCAGAGTGACCTAGACAAATTGGAGGGTTGGGCCAAAAGAAATCTGATGAGATTCAACAAGGACAAGTGCAGAGTCCTGCACTTAGGATGGAAGAATCCTATGCACCGCTACAGGCTGGGGACTGACTGGCTAAGCGGCAGTTCTTCAGAAAAGGACCTGGGGATTACAGTGGACAAAAAGCTGGAAATGAGTCAGCAGTGTGCCCTTGTTGCCAAGAAGGCCAAGAGCATATTGGGCTGCATTAGTAGAAGCATTGCCAGCAAATTGAGGAAAGTGATTATTCCCCTTATTCGACACTGGTGAGGCCACGTCTGGAGTATTTTGTTTTCCCTCTGAGCTTTGCCGCCTGCCATGGGCCCTGCCTGTTTGCTCCTCTGGCCCCATTCACTCTCCCCACCCTCCTCTCTGGGCCTCTCAGCTCTCCCCTACCAGCTTCTCTGGGCCACTCCCGTCTCCCCTAATGCCTCCTTTGGGTCTTGTGTTTCTGCCCAGGGACCTTCCGCTCACCCTTCGGCTGGGCCAGTTCCATGCCCAGGAGTAAGAGCTGGATCCCTTCCAGTCTCTTCCCAAAAACCCTTTCATCTCGCTAGACTTGGCTGGGGGTGGGAGGCTCACTAGGGAGCAGCTGGCTCCGGGGCCTCGTGCCAGGATCTCTTCCACCACCATTAGCGAACAATGCCAGGAATCATTATACACACACAGGCTCTGGCTTTAAAACACTCTTGCTTGGAAACCATTTTTCTGGTTCCAGTTTCAGCTTTTGCAGAGTGACCGTGAGGAGCAGAGGCGGGGATGGGACAGCTTCCATATTGTCTTCAGACAGGCAGCCTGGAGCATTCAGAGAGTTTGGAACAATAGGAATTACGTGTCACACATACACTGATAACACCAGCAGCATGGGAATCTCAAAGCACCATACACACACCAGCCCCAGCAAAGTCCCAGTCCCCCAGCGAGTAGGGGAAATAGTATCATGCAGGCAACACCCCCATGATCACACAGCCAACCACAGGCGCTCAACTCTCTTGCGCCTCTTCTAGGCACTCGCCTGTGTTCCCCTCACCAAGGCACAGCAGAACGCAGGAAACCTGGCTAGTGGTCCCCTGTCCTTATCACTACTCACCTCCCTCTCCCTGAGTGGGGGCTAGAACCCAGCGTGCCCAGCTCCTAGGCCTGGGCCTCGTCCCAAGATTACGAGTCATCCTGGTTACAAACTGACACACTTTCAAAGTGATCGCACCTAGCCACCCTCTCAGTCTGTGCTTCAAAGGAAACCTGCCCAATACCCTCAAAGGTCAGCCTGGGAGCTTCGGTTCCTACCTCTGCTAGCCGCTAAAACCAAGGACTCAAGAGAGACCCTGCTCCTACGGCACATTACAACCATGGGGAACACACCCTGCTGCCCGCTGCCTTCATTGCCCACTTCACTGGAAGGGTGTCCTATAACATGGGTGAACCCCCCTCATGCTTAACAATTGGTCCCCCCTTGTATTTAAGTCGTGGTGGGCGTCTGCAATCGACCACCAGACCAGGAGGAGGAGGTGGACGAGGCTTTCTTCGGACAACTAACAGAAGTTTCCAGATCGCAGGCCCTGGTTCTCATGGGAGACTTCAATCACCCTGATATCTGCTGGGAGAGCAATACAGCAGCGCACAGATAATCCAGGAAGTTTTTGGAGAGTGCTGGGGACAACTTCCTGGTGCAAGTGCTGGAGGAACCAACTAGGGGCAGAGCTCTTCTTGACCTGCTGCTCACAAACCGCGAAGAATTAGTAGGGGAAGCTAAAGTGGATGGGAACCTGGGAGGCGGTGACCATGAGATGGTCGAGTTCAGGATCCTGACACAGGGAAGAAAGGAGAGCAGCAGAATACGGACCCTGGACTTCAGAAAAGCAGACTTTGACTCCCTCAGGGAACTGATGGGCAGGATCCCCTGGGAGAATAACATGAAGGGGAAAGGTTTCAGAGTAACAGCCGTGTTAGTCTGTATTCACAAAAAGAAAAGGAGGACTTGTGGCACCTTAGAGACTAACCAATTTATTTGAGCATGAGCTTTCGTGAGCTACAGCTCACTTCATCGGATGCATACCGTGGAAACTGCAGAAGACATTATATACACACAGAGACCATGAAACAATACCTCCTCCCGCCCCACTGTCCTGCTGGTAATAGCTTATCTAAAGTGATCATCAAGTTGGGCCATTTCCAGCACAAATCCAGGTTTTCTCACCCTCCGCCAGCAATGTGCCAGCAATGCCCCTCTGCCATTTACATTGGTCAAACTGGACAGTCTCTACGTAAAAGAATAAATGGACACAAATCAGATGTCAAGAATTATAACATTCATAAACCAGTCGGAGAACACTTCAATCTCTCTGGTCACGCAATCACAGACATGAAGGTCGCTATCTTAAAAAAAAAAAACTTCAAATCCAGACTCCAGCGAGAAACTGCTGAATTGGAATTCATTTGCAAATTGGATACTATTAATTTAGGCTTAAATAGAGACTGGGAGTGACTAAGTCATTATGCAAGGTAGCCTATTTCCCCTTGTTTTTTCCTACCCCCCCCCCCCCCCGACGTTCTGGTTAAACTTGGATTTAAACTTGGAGAGTGGTCAGTTTGGATGAGCTATTGCCAGCAGGAGAGTGAGTTTGTGTGTGTGTCCCCCCGGGAAAGGGGGCGGGAGTGAGAAAGCCTGGATTTGTGCTGGAAATGGCCCACCTTGATTACCATGCACATTGTAGGGAGAGTGGTCACTTTGGATGAGCTATTACCAGCAGGAGAGTGAGTTTGTGTGTGTATGGGGGTGGGGGGGTGAGAAAACCTGGATTTGTGCTGGAAATGGCCCACCTTGATTATCATGCACATTGTAGGGAGAGTGGTCACTTTGGATAAGCTATTACAAGCAGAAGAGTGAGTTTGTGTGTGTGGTTTTTGGAGGGGGGTGAGGGGGTGAGAGAACCTGGATTTGTGCAGGAAATGGCCCACCTTGATTATCATACACATTGTGAAGAGAGTTGTCACTTTGGATGGGCTATTACCAGCAGGAGAGTGAGTTTGTGTGTGTGGGGGGGAGGCGCGGAGGGTGAGAAAACCTGGATTTGTGCTGGAAATGGCCCACCTGATGATCACTTTAGATAAGCTATTACCAGCAGGACAGTGGGGTGGGAGGGGGTATTGTTTCATGGTCTCTGTGTGTATATAATGTCTTCTGCAGTTTCCACGGTATGCATCCGATGAAGTGAGCTGTAGCTCACGAAAGCTCATGCTCAAATAAATTGGTTAGTCTCTAAGGTGCCACAAGTCCTCCTTTTCTTTTTACGAAGGGGAAAGGAGTCCATGAGAGCTGGCTATATTTTAAGGAATCCTTATTGAGGGCGCAGGAACAAACCATGTTGATATGCAGAAAGAATAGCGAATATGTCAGGAGACCAGCTTGGCTTAACAGTGAAATCTTCGGTGAGCTTAAACACAAAAAGGAAGCTTACAAGAAGTGGAAACTGTTAGGATGTAGATATTCAGGCCTGCCTGTAAAGGCCTAGACTCTAAGAATGTAGGTCTATGTTTATCATTTAGCTAGTTATAGGGGTATACAAGAAAGAATCTGTGTAAGGGCCTTCTCTCGCTGTGACAGTCGGAGGCCCTGTTCTCAGGCTCAGGCCTTTGGCTAAGAGGCAGAGGCTGCCATAAGCTGGGAAGCGACCGGTCACATCCTCACATTCCAAACTAGTCAATCTGGGGCTAAGGGAAGAGCCTAGAAGATGTAAAAGGAAATTGAGGTTGATAGTTTTCTGTCTGGTAAAAACTCACTTATCAATAGACACAGCTGGGAAACCCTTACGTCTTTATACATGTAGTTGTGAAATCCTCACTTCTGTATTGTTTTCTCATTATAGTTCCCACTTTGCTATTGTTTATTGGCATGGTCTCTGTCTGGTTCTGTGATTGTTTCTGTCTGCTGTATAATTAATTTTGCTGGGTGTAAACTAATTAAGGTGGTGGGATATAATTGGTTAGCTGATCATGTTACAATATGTTAGGATTGGTTAGGTAAATGTCAGTAGAATGATTGGTTAAGGTATAGCGAAGAATATTACTAAATAAATTAGGGGCAAACAGGAAGTAAGTTGGGATTCGAAAATAAGGAAAAAGGAACTTGGATTTAAGCTTGCTGGAAGTTCACCCCAATAAACATTGAATTGTTCGCACCTTCGGACTTTGAGTATTGTTGCTCTCTGTTCATGCGAGAAGGACCAGAGAAGTGGGAGAGTGAAGGAATAAGCTCTCCAACAGAAACGTGGACAGATGACTAGGGAGGAGTATAAAAATATTGCTCGCGCATGCAGGCGTGTAATCAGGAAGGCCAAAGCACAATTGAAATTGCAGCTAGCAAGGGGTGTTAAGAGTAACAAGAAGGGTTTCTACAGGTATGTTAGCAACAAGAAGGTCAGGGAAAGTGTGGGACCCTTACTGAATGGGGGCGGCAACCTAGTGACAGATGATGTGGAAAAAGCTGAAGTACTCAATGTTTTTTTTGCCTCGGTCTTCACAGACAAGGTCAGCTCCCAGACTGGGCAACACAGTATGGGGAAGAGGTGAGCAGCTCTCAGTGGTGAAAGAACAGGTTAAGGACGATTTAGAAAAGCTGGACATGCACCAGTCCATGGGGCCGGATTCAACGCATTCTAGGGTGCCGAGGGAGTTGGCTGACGTTGGAGAAGGTCCTCAAGGAATCCATTTTGAAGCACTTGGAGGAGAGGAAGGTGATCAGGAACAGTCAGCATGGATTCACCAAGGGCGAGCACTGGAATGGGTTCCCTAGGGTGGTGGTGGGATCTCCATTCTTAGAGGTTTTTAAGGCCTGGCTTGACAAAGCCCTGGCTGGGATGATTTAGTTGGGGTTGGTCGTGCTTTGAGCAGGGGGTTGGACTAGATGACCTCCTGAGGTCTCTTCCAACCCTAATCTTGTATGATTCCATGATTCTATGTTGGCTCTGGGTTAAAGCCGCTCCTGGGGAGGCTCGTTGGAATCAGCATCTTATGAATCTTTCATGAACCCAGGGATTATTTTTCTCTCTCGGCTCTGGGCTCCCTATGGCTTGTCACTGCAGACATGAGAGTGGCTGAAGGGGAGTGAGATGTGATGAATGAAGCAAGGGACAGGCTGATGTGATGAATGAACAGACCCTGTGTGGGACAGAGACACCTCTTCAACTTCACTAGAGTTTCTGGAGCGAATCTGAGTGGATTCCAGGCTTGACTCCTGTCATGGAGTCCCCGGGTGATGCTCTGGAACTGCTCCCTACTAAGCCAGTCTGGACTCTGGTGAAGTCTCCTCTCTGTGAGCAGACTGTCTTCAAGACACACAGCTCACACAACTTCCACCTTCCTGGGTATGACCTCGGAGCATTCAGCATCCTCTCTGCCCCTCCATGCGCTTCCCACAGCGAGTCCGCCCAGGCGGGGTCCTGGGGAAGCCAGAGTGTCCTGCACCCCAACTCCGCAATCAGACGTGACTCTCAGCCAGCCAGTGAAACAGAGGTTTATTAGATGACAGGAACATGGTCTAAACCAGAGCTTGTAGGTGCAGAGAACAGGACCCCTCAGCTGGGTCCATTTTGGGGGGCAGTGAGCCAGACAACCATGTCTGCACTTCACTCCATGTCCCCAGCCACCCCAAACTGCCTCCCCCTCCAGCCCCTCCTCCTCTGGGCTTTGTCCCTTTCCGGGGCCAGGAGGTCACCTGGTTCCTTTGTTCTCCAACCCTGTAGCTCTCACCTTTCAGGGGGGAAGGGCCCAGGCCATCAGTTGCCAGGAAACAGGGTGTCGGCCATTCTCTGTGTCCAGACTCCTGCACACACCTGCCCTTTAGGGCTCTGCAACGATCATACACCCTTATCCCACCACCTAGATACTTAAGAACTGCATGGGGAAACTGAGGCACCCCCACACTATTCAGAGGAAACATTAAGAACAGTCCCGCTTCATCACAACTCCTCTGCTGGGTTCACCAAGGGAAGCAAATGTGCTGAGACCTTGCATGGACGGGAGCTGACCCTGGGCCTCCTGGGTAGGATTTCAGCTCTGAGCATCCAGGATCATCTTGTGAGGGTCTCAAGTCCTGGTGGGCGTTAGGGTTCGGATTCCCTGGGTACACGTTCCAAAGTGATGAGTGATTTGGGGGAACCCAACATGAGATGCCCTCAGGGGACCTGAGCACCCGCCTAGAGAGAATCAGGCTCCTTTAAGGGGTCGCAAGTTGGGCCCCCAAAACCACTAGTTGCCTTGGAAAACCTGGGCTACTCTGCCTGGACTCCAAACCCATCTCACTCCCATTCACCCCACCCTGAAGCCAGTTTCCTCAGCTGTGGCCATCAGCTCCTTACTTATCACCTTCACCCACCCCCTCCTGGAGCTGGGCCCTCCCGGATTCATCAATGCCCAGGCCAGATGGGGCCAGCCTGTCCTTCTGGATTCCCCAGGCCAGAGAAGGTTGCCCAGTCGTTCCTGTGCCCAGCCCAGGCCTCGTGTTGAGCTGGAGCGTATTTTTTTCAGTCAGTCCTCAAGTAAGTATCCCAAATGATGGCAAATCCCCCACCTGCCTAGGTGAGTCATTCCCATGGCTAATCACCCTCCCCTGTAAAACAGGCCTCAGATTTCTAGTCTCAAGTGATCTAGCATCAGTTTCCAGCCCCTGGATCTCACTCAGCCTTTGTCTGCTCCATTAGGGACCCTCTGCTCTCAGAGATCTTCCCCCAGGTAGGAGCTTAACCTCCTTCCAGCCCAGGAAATAGCATCTTCAGCCTCCCACCGTGAGGCAGGTTCTCTAGACCGCACAATGTTTTTGTAGCTCTTCTGAACCATCCCTGATTTTTCCACACGTGGCCCTCCTGCCCGGCAGAGTCGGCAGCAACCAGGGCCGGGTTCAGGATCTAGGGGATCCATCCCAATAGCACAATGCAAACCGGCTCGAGCCCCCACCCAGTGACCTGGGACAAATCTATACCACCCCCGCTGGGCGCCTCCAAGAGGCAGTACTTCCCCTCTCGCAAGCACAGAGTCTGAGTGTAGCAAAAAGCCTTTTAATAACAGAGAGAAACCATGTGGCATTATGTTGGGGAAACACCACCCACAGGATTCCTAACACAACCCATGAGCAAAAAACCCACCCCAAGCAAATTGGAGCATGCCCTTTCCCTTTGGTTCTTGAGTCCAGCAACTCCAAATCCCCCAAAGTCCCAAAAGTCCAATGACCCAAAAGTCTCTGTCCCTGGTCCGGGCAGCCCCAGAGTTCGAAAATTTATCTGCAGAGCTTCACCTCCCAACCTGGGTGGAGATGGGGGGGGGAAGAGAGGTAAGGGGCACCTTACATGATCTGAAGCTGACCGCCCCACAGCTCCATAGGCCTTCACTCCGCTCCGCCAGCCGCCCCACAAACTGCTTCGCTCCGCTCCGCATCCCACAAGCAGCTCCCGCCATCCTATGAACTGCTCCACCAGCCTGTCCACAAGGCACTCCAGCCGTCCCACAAACCGCTCCACAATATATCTTCAGGTTTCAGAGTAGCAGCCGTGTTAGTCTGTATTCGCAAAAAGAAAAGGAGGACTTGTGGCACCTTAGAGACTAACCAATTTATTTGAGCATGAGCTTTCGTGAGCTACAGCTCACTTCATCGGATGCATACCGTGGAAACTGCAGCAGACATTATATACACACAGAGACCATGAAACAATACCTCCTCCCGCCCCACTGTCCTGCTGGTAATAGCTTATCTAAAGTGATCATCAAGTTGGGCCATTTCCAGCACAAATCCAGGTTTTCTCACCCTCCGCCCCCTCCCCCACAAACTCACTCTCCTGCTGGTAATAGCCCGTCCAAAGTGACCACTCTCTTCACAATGTGTATGATAATCAAGGTGGGCGTGTATATAACGTCTTCTGCAGTTTCCACAGCATGCATCCGATGAAGTGAGCTGTAGCTCACGAAAGCTCATGCTCAAATAAATTGCAAATATATCTTCAGGCTCCCCCATTACTTAACACAATGCTCAGTGATTTCAGCTCTTAGGTGAACTCAGTTTGTAGTAGAGGAGCCTCAGTGCTGATGCACTATTTGCCCAAAGTAAGCTCAGCAACCTGTAACTAGACTACTAATGGAATCAAAATTAGCTTTGATATTCTACAGTGGAGAGAGGAAGAAGTGCAATTAGCATGTAAGGCCCTCACTCAGAGGCCCATACTTCCAAGTATTAATACTTATCCCCAACCTCTCTCAATTCACAGAGTTTTAGAACCCATGACCCTTGCCTAGCGAGTGCTACTTAGTTGATGGTGAGTCCCTCCATCATAACAAAAGGCCAAGTACAGTTCCAAGCACAGTTCCCATAATCAGGGTAATAACAATTTATTCTTCCTGCCCCAATAACAGAGACACTGGGGATCCCACAGCAGCCAAAGTGACCATTTGGACAGCTATGGCCTCATTCTAGGCGGGGTGGGTGTGCCTATGCAAATGAGATCAGCCCCTGAAGTTCTTTTTCACAACTTGCCACACCTCACCACCAGATGTCAGGGTGGAGCTCATCCTGACTCTGCTTACACACATCCTCCTCCTCCCAATTCAGAAAGGACATATTTCAATGGTTTTTAATTAGACATCTGACTTCTACGCGGCCCAGTGACTGAGCCACCCAGTGTGTCCACAGTTCTTCTCCTCTGGCTCTGCTCATCCGCTCCCCTCCTCTGCCCCTCCGCAAGGCTCCCTCTGCCCTTCAGTCTCATCATGTGGAGAGGTTGAGCCAGATGGGCCAGCAGGGCTGGGGACAATGCTGGCCCTTTTCTGGAGCCAGGCTGGACATGGTCAGAGTGGCTAAGCAAGTCTTTTCCACTGTATGAGGCAGGTTCAGGGATAAATGTGCCCTCTGCTCCACCAGGGCCCCTGGCCATTAGCCAAAACAGCCCAGCAGCTCCCAGAGCCCACATGGATCTGCCTCGGATCCCATCGGGGGCCTTGTCTGGTGCAAACCAAACCTGTGGGCTGGGGGTGTGTGTGAATGAGCGCTGGGGAATCGTTGGAGGCAACTCTGTGTGACGGGCTCTTCCTGATGAGCCTGATCCTACAATCCCCACAGAGGAGACCACCCTCTCGGCCTGCTCACCTGTCCCGAGGACAGCAGGGTCAGCCCCACGCAGAATGATGCTTGGCACGGCCCATAGGAGGTGCTCAAAGTCAGCTTTGTCCCCCGTGGGCAGGTGGGGAAATGGAGGCATGGAGAGGTGAAGCCACAGATCTGGGGCTAGAGCTTGGATTATCTAGCAGCCCTGCTTCTGCATCTCAGCCACAGGGCTGCTTGGCCATTCTCCAGCAAGCCCGAGGGGCAGGTGGTGGTGGTGAGTAACAGGCACACTGAGCACTTCCCTTTTCATTCCACCCCTGCGGGCACCTCCCTGCTAGCTGCTTCTCCTCTGGGCCCGGCTGCAGCAGCCAAGAGAGAGCAGCTGGGAGTGAATGCACCAGCCCAGCGGGTTGCAGGCCAGGAGCACGGGGGGGCACCTGGGACAGACAAGACTTGACGGAAGCAGAGATCCCAGGCAGGCCAAACTCTGCGGCGAGGGAGCTGCAAGCACTGGGCTAGCCTGGGGGAACGGGGCAGAGAAGGGGTGAGGGAGGGAGCTCGGCCTGACACCAGGGGCAGAGCTGGCCAGGGGTTCGAGCCAGGACCCAGGGGCTGTGAGTTGCTAGTGTCCTGTCAGCTGCCATAGCATCGTAGGCTGCACTGTTCACACGGTCCCTGCTCAAAAATAACATTTCCAGAGGGACTGGGCGCCTTCAAAGCAACAGAGATCAAAGGGGCCCACCCATCTGCGCCAGATGCCTTGGCTGCTCACAGCACTGGCTTCTGGCGGGGGGCTGCAGAGTGTCAGACCTGACAGATCGGGATGAGGGGAAACACCCCGGTTGCTAGGCTAGGCCAGATAAATAGGAGCAGCATCCAAAGCAGAGTGACCTAGGAGATGGGTTGGCTGCATCTCCGCCAGCATCAGACCCCCAGGCGCTGTGACTGTGTTGGGAGTCACACGCTGCGAAGGGTCAGGGCTGGTCAGGGCTTGGTTGGGAGAGTGCCTGGAAAGCTTGCAGGGGGGTGGAGCTGCAGTAGGCGCCCTCCTAACTTCTGATGTGGCGTTAGGGGGTGCTGTGGAGTCATTCACTGTGGAGGTATTGCCCAGATTTGGTCATTAAAGATCCCAGGGCACAAGAACAGCGATGTTACGCCTGAGGTCCTGGCCGAGTTCCCTCCAGCCTTCCCATGCACAATCCCCCTGCAGTTTCCCTTGCATGCACTACTCTTCAGTTCCTGGCTTAAGCTGATGAAAGATGCTGCTGTTCAACAGCTGACAAGTCCCACCCCAGAGGCAGCTGCATTTCAGTGGCAGGCACCGTGATTCCCCTGGTTTAGAAAACCCTCTGGGGAGGGTGACATTTGCTACAAAATTGGATGCTATTACTCTAAATCTCGTAGCTATTGTTATTTGCATTACTAGCACCCTAGACACGAACAGATGTGCTTGGTTCTGCAGGCTGCTCAGAATAGCCCTGGCCTAAGGGGGTGAGGAACACTCAGTCCGCAGCCCGGTGGGAGCCCAGACCATCAGTGTGCGTTCTCCGGGAGAGAGCTCATTCCATACCGGCTGCCCCCTCCGAGCTGCAGTGGCCAGCTGAGCCCGTGGGGCCTTTCTTGCCTTCTTTAGCTGGCCCCGGGGTTAGCGCACTTGCTTGGGATGCGGGATACCTGGGTCCACGTCTCTGTTTCACTGCGGACTCTCTGGGTGACGTTGGCCAAACCACTTCCCCTCTCAGTTCCCCAGCTACACAACGGCCCTGCCCTGCTTCAGAGGGGGCTGCGGGGCTAAAGGCTGTAGGGTGCTCAGACGCCACAGGAATGGAGGCCAAATAAATATCTGTGCAAACCTATTTTCCTCGCCTCTGGTAGCGGCAGCAGGTCATGCCTTCCTGCCCCCTAGAGTTCAGATCTTCATCGTGCTGGGGAACGTGAGTGTCAGGGCCCAGGTCAGTTGACTGGGCCTCGCGCAATGGGGCTAGAAATAGTCGTGAATGTTCCCACTCGGGCTGGAGCTGGACTTTGAGACCCTCCCCTCGTGCCAGATTGCAAAGGCCAAGCTCCAGCCCAAGCAAGCAGGGCTACACTGCTGTTCTAGCCCTGTATTGCAACCCCCAGGCAGCTGACCCGGGCTCTGAGCCTCACTGCTGGGGGGTTTCTTTTCTTGCAGCGTAGACAAACACCCCAGTCTTTTGCTCTTTCTCTAAGAGGGAGAATTCAGTCCCTGGGCTTAGGACACAGGGGAAAGTGGTGCAATGCAAGGTGTGATAATGGAAGCTAGTGTGTATGCACACCACTGCTCACTAATGGACAGGACTACAACTGCTGGGCTGTGTGTCACAGACCCCGCACAGCTAAGGGGGATTCTCCGTGAGCCCAGCTAGCTGGGACGTGTGCTTTTGGAGCAGGAGGATCTGAGCTGTGTTTGAGATGCTGGGAAGACGCAAAACAGCCACAGGATGTGTGTAAAATTCCCAAGGCTGGAAAGCCCCAGCTGCAGTGGCTTTCTGCTAGGGCAGTGACAGCAGGGTAACTCTGAGCTCAGGCTGCCTCTGATAGGAAAGTCCCCAGATGCATCCAGCAAGCTCCCTGCTCCATGCCTCGGTGGGTGCAATGTGCGGTGAACTTGGCCAGGTTTGATCTGAGTGCCTGTGGGGAATGTCGACTTGCAATTGCTGGGGTAGCGCAGTTCTCTCCTCAGGGGGGAGAGAGCAGCCCCGCTCCCTTTGGGAAAGCAGTGTTTATAACTGCCTCTCTCCTCTGGGAGTCACTGCCCTGCTAGGAGAGGCAAGAAGCAGCGACAGGCCTCGCGTATAGTCCCAGTCCCAAGTACTCCTGGCCGCTGGGCATTGCTGCTGCCCTCCAGTGCAGCTTGGACCCTGATGGGGTGTGGGGTGGAGGGGGAGGTTTCTCCCGGCTGTGGGGCAGCTCCAGGACGTGCTGACCAATGCTCAGTCTGTTCCCTGTTCGGCCTGGCTTGGGGCTTCCCAGCCACAGTGACCTGCCTGCCGACAGCTCCGGCTGGTCGAGTCATCATCTGTCATCTGGCCTGGGACCAGCTCACAGGGCCCGTGGTGTTGAGCAGGACTAGGGATGGACTGCCCCGCCCCGGGGCAGTGGGATTCACCACATCGTCAACACGTGAGGAACCCAGATTAAGATACCCAGTGCTGCTCAGTGTAGATTTCAGGAGAAGAGAAATGAGGCAGTGGGGAGGGGTGGTGGGTGGGGGGGAGGCGAGGAGGGAAGGTTACAGCCAAGCCCTTTTGCTGGTAAATCAAAGTGATTGTGCATTATAAATACGAGTATGAGATAAGCTACAGTGTTAACCTGCCGACTGAGCCATCCGGCCAGCATCTCTCTGCTTCACCCTAGTCACCCGCCTTTCTGTCCAGCCAGCTGCCCATCTGACACGCTGCCCAGGAAGCTGTCTGCTCCTATTCCCTTGTCCACCCAGCTGTCCCGACAGGGGAGCTTAGGCTGGGTTTGTCTGGGGTTGTGGCTAACGCCCAGCAGTGCAACCCTGAAGAGCTGGGCTCTCTCCCGAGCTTGCTGGGTGACCTGGGGTAGACCAGGGAACCTCCTCGTGTCTCCAGCCTGCTCTGCACTTAGAACTTAGCTGGACATAGCTACGGTGCTCAGGGGTGTGAAACACCCGCACCCCTCAGCATCGCCGACCTAACCCCGTGTCAGCACGGCCAGCACTTCTTCCCTTGCTCAGGGAGATGGTCTTACTACCGCCGCAGACGGATCCCTCTGCCAGGGCCCGTTGGTCTCCAGCCCTGCTCCGTGAGGCACTCGGGTGCTAGTGGGCTCCAACCTGCCAGCCAGTCACCCCCTAATGGTGCCAGAACTAGAAGTTCAACTCAGTCAGAGGACTCCAGGCCTGGGATCTGACTGGAGGAGCTCCAGAGTCCTGACTAAGTCTCTGCTTGTATTTAAACCGAGCGCAGGAAATTGTCCAAGCAGCTGGGTTCCCCCTGCTTAGGGCTGCTTCCCCTGCGGTGCTCCTGCTGCCTGACCCTGGCTGCCTCGTGGTCTGCCCTCTGGCCTGTCTCTGGATACCAGGATCTCCTGGAATCTGACCCAGCCCGACTCCTGCTCTGACCACTAGGTCGTCCTGGGCATGCCAGCATGCGGTTACCTTGGAGCTATGCCACCATAACCCCATCATGCAGACAAGCAGCATCGCCATCTAGAAAAGCGGGAAGAGCGACACGTTTCAATTACAGAATTTTTGTAAGATTCAGTTAATTCCTGTTTGCTACGTGCTTTGAGATCCTTGGGTAGCAACAGACAGGCAATGTATTTATATCACAACTGAAACAGAGACACATCCAGAGCTAGTGTGTGTGTCTGTGGGTGTGTGGGTGTGTAGGTGTGGGGGGGACAGTGTGTGTGTGTGGGGTGGCGGTGGGGATGGCGTATGTGTGTGTGAGTGAGTGGTGTGTGGGTGAAGATGGGGGGTGGTATGTGTGCGTGGCATGGGATGTGTGTGTGTGAGTGTGGGGTGTGGGGGGGGGGTGAGTGGGGTATGCATGGTGGCGTGTGTGTGTGTGTGTGGTTGGGAGGGGGGTCTGGCTGTCCAGACACACACATATGCAATGTAGGTTTGGGGTGCGGACACACAGGTTGATCAAAAGCCGGACAGCTCTGTCCCCAGACATGGCCATTCCGAACAGGTCCAGCTGAGCCTCCAACCAATGGCACCTGTTAAATTAATGCCGATTGAAATGTGATGGGAGCGCTGGGTACCAGGCGCAAAACAGAGCGAATGCTCCGTCACGCACCCACAGGGGAATACTTTGGGGAGGTGGCTTGCCCAAGACCAAGGTGCTGGGATTGGAATATAGCCCTGCAGCCCTGCCCTAATCATTCGACCACATAGCCTGCAATTGACAGCCTCTGCGCCTACCTGTGATCTTGCTCATTTACCAGCGATGTCAACTGCGCTAACAGGGCCATTTCTGCCCAGCCTGCTGCCTTCCTTGGGGAGACCTTGGTTGTCACCTTCACTACCTTAGCAAATCAGGGTGCCGGGGCTCACCTGCTGGGGGACGTGCTCAGTCGACAACTAGAGGAATTTCTGACTGATAAATTTAGCTGTAGGCAAACACTCTGCGTCCTTCTTCCCGTGCAGCGATAGCAATGAAGCCAGCGTTATTCAGGGTGCTTGACCCAGCCAGATGGTCCCGAGAACAGAGACTCCAATCCCACCCGGAACCTGTCTCTTCATCGGCGTGGAATCCATTCTGACGTCACTGAACGTCCCAGGCTGTGAAGTGCCTTCTACAGAGCGACCTCTCTTCTCCCCGGCAATTAATCATTGAGCCGATTGCTCGTGCAGAAGGGTGGCTGCGTAATTCATGATCCTTAACCTGCTGAAATCATTGGCAAAACTCCCCTTGACTTCAGTGCAAGCGGGAGCAGGTTTCTACGTGATCATTTGTTTTCAACATGGCAGGGCCTGGGGGTCAGGAACCAGGACTCCTGGGTTCTGTTCTCAGCTCTGCCAAAGACTCACTTTGTGACTTCAGACAAGTCACCCGGGGCCCATTTCTGCAGCCTTTAATCATCTGAATGATTCTTACTCAAGAGTTGCAGAATCAGGCCCTCAGCTGCTCTGTGCCTCAGTTTCCCTTCTGCACAATGGGTTTAACGATACTTCCCCATCCCATGGAGGAGGGGTGGGGCTCAGTGATTGGTAAGTGCTTTGAGATCCCTGGGGCTTTGGAAGGCAGTACTTTGCTATGATTCCTTGCTTCATTAATTGCTTTCACCAGCTGCTTTTGCTGGGGGGCGTTGCGGGGAAATGAATGCCTCCCTTCCGTTCTGCAGGATGAGGTTTTCCAGTCTATGCAGCACACTCTGTTTCCATCCCACCCCCTGTTGTGCTCCAGATGGGCAACTATTTATGGCCTTGTGATGCTTGAAGACGGTGCCTTTCTGAGTCATTTCCTCACTCCTCGCCCCCCAGGACCCTCCACTAGGGTCTGCCCAGGGGTCGAAGTTCCTTTTTCCTGTAGGCTGTGGCATGTCACCACTGTGGGACAGTCCCAAGAGTGCAACTGAGCCTTCCCATGCACCTCCCGACTTGGTCCACGGCTTCAGTTCCCAATTCTCACCGTCCCATCCTCAGCTCCATTGCTGACCCCTGACCCCCGTCTGCCTCGCTCTCTCAGGGGAAGGAGCCAAGACAGCAGTTAAAAAGCTGCAGCCTCTCTTGGTCTGTCTCTCCTCCCCTCTGCACAGTCATCTCTCTCCCCCCCGCCCCCCACATCTGTGCTTCCATCAGCTGGGAAAGAGGTTCTTCAGCCAGCCACCCGCCAAGCAGGAGCGCCTCTCCTTTGTGGCACCGCACCGCTTCTTTCCAGGGATCCCCCTCGGACCTAGCATTGCCAAAGGTATGTGGAAAATATAGTTGATTGGCACAGTGCTTTGCAAAAGAAAAAGGGCTTCGTTTAAAAAGAAACTTTAATAGTGAGTTACAGCCACGGCGTGTTAATTTCACCCAGCTCAGAAGTTAACAACAGATGTTTGTGGCGGGGAAATATAGATAGAAACCAAGTCTGTTTGAGATCAGAGACTGAACCCAAGTGTCCGTCTGTGTGTACGCATCCCCTGCCTGGCATCCCTTCCCCACCAGCTGTAAAGATCTTCCACTTTTCCCTTTTATGGAAGAGAGAAAAAATAAATAGGAATTTTTTTTCGATCACTGCCCGCCTGGATATCAGCAGGGTCGCTCTGTCACAGGCCGGGATGAAATCATGTGAAATGACTGGCTCTGGGGGAAGTGGTTTGTGACCAGCCAGGTTGGGCTGTGTGTGTAGCTCATCTCATGCACGCTAGCGGTATCTCTCGCTCTGTAGCTGAATTAAAGATGGACCTAAGCACATGGTTTGGATCTGGAGCCAATTCCAGACATCCACCACGTTCTGATATGCTTGGTTCTGGCCCCTCTCTCCACGGAATCAAACAATTGAAGAGGAAAACGCCTATTCGCGGTTATTCCCTATGACACCTTCCCTGGAGCTTTGCCAGCCTTTGTTATAAAAGTCCCACCACAGTGATCACAGTCTCAGGACATTCGTCCTGGTATCAAGCCTGAATTTTCATTTGCTTAATTTCAGCCTGCAACCCTGAGCGTGACCTGATCCCTCTCTAGCTTCAGTGCTTACAACCCCTTCAAATACTTGCAGGCTGTTATCATGTTCCTTGGAGTCGTCTCTTAGCCAAACCATAAATATTTCGCTTTTGTAATCTCTCCTCGTCCGTCAGCCCTCCAGCCCCATAATCAGTCTTGTTGCTGTCCTCTGTGCTCGCCCCTGGATCTAGGCGGCAAGATGCCCTTGGTCGAGTACGTCTAGTTAAGAGGGCTGTGACTTTCCCTCAGATTCTGAGGTCAGCAGCCGCCAGCCGAGTGGAACGAAAGGGGCTGGTTTGTACTAGCAACCCACTACAGGCTTTGAAGTGAGCGAGGTGGCTTATTGCAGGCAGGCACGGGGGGCGATGCCTGGCGGGCGCTCAGGGGAGGTCGAAGTGGCTGCTGTCTGTGCTGTGCTTCGATGCGGCTGGTTGAAGGCCATGAAGCTCATGGGGCCAGCCACTGCCCTCTGGGGTATCCCTGGATGAGCACGGTTTGGCTCAGACCAATGCACACGAGCAGGACACCAGCTGCTCTGGCTGGCTTACACTGCTCTGAGCCCACAGGGCTGGCTCAGCCACGCAGCCCAGCGTGGTCTCTCGTGCGTGTGGCTTCTCTCTGATGCGCCTTCACGGAAGGAGCCACGGGCTGCCGAGGGAGAGATAGCCCAGGCTGGCAGGAAGCCAGATTCCGGCATGTGTGAGATGCTGCAATGGCCAGGGCTAAAGGGGCCCAGGGTGGGAGGGAGAGCTCAGTGGTTTGAGCTTTGGCCTGCTAAACCCAGGGTTGTGAGTTCAATCCTTGAGGGGGCCATTTAGGCATCTGGGGCAAAAATTGGGGATTGGTCCTGCTTTGAGCAGGGGGTTGGACTAGATGACCTCCTGGGGTCCCTTCCAACCCTGAGATTCTATGATCTATGATTCTATGAGTCCAAATCAAAGCCCCGAGCCAGGCCCCTCCTGCTTGTACGGTAGGTGTGGGACTCGGCAGTTCAGAGACAGGCTGCACAAGAACCTGGGGCCAAACCCCCTGGGGTTTGTGGCTTGGTCCCTCACTGTTCAGCACACGACCCCCAAACACTGGTTTTATCTCCTGCCCTGGCCAGGCAGCTCCTGCTGAGGGTGTGCCACGCAGCAGGACTCCAGCCCATAGCAAGGGGAATCATAGAATAGAATCATAGAATATCAGGGTTGGAAGGGACCCCAGAAGGTCATCTAGTCCAACCCCCTGCTCAAAGCAGGACCAATTCCCAGTTAAATCATCCCAGCCAGGGCTTTGTCAAGCCTGACCTTAAAAACCTCAAAGGAAGGAGATTCCACCACCTCCCCAGGAAACGCATTCCAGTGCTTCACCACCCTCCTAGTGAAAAAGTTTTTCCTAATATCCAACCTAAACCTCCCCCACTGCAACTTGAGACCATTACTCCTTGTTCTGTCATCAGCTACCACTGAGGACAGTCTAGATCCATCCTCTTTGGAACCCCCTTTCAGGTAGTTGAAAGCAGCTATCAAATCCTCCCTCATTCTTCTCTTCTGCAGACTAAACAATCCCAGTTCCCTCAGCCTCTCCTCATAAGTCCTGTGTTCCAGTCCCCTAATCATTTTTGTTGCCCTCCGCTGGACGTTTTCCAATTTTTCCACATCCTTCTTGTAGTGTGGAGCCCAAAACTGGACACAGTACTCCAGATGAGGCCTCACCAATGTTGAATAGAGGGGAACGATCATGTCCCTTGATCTGCTGGCAATGCCCCTACGTATACATCCCAAAATGCCATTGGCCTTCTTGGCAACAAGGGCACACTGTTGACTCATATCCAGCTTCTCGTCCACTGTCACCCCTAGGTCCTTTTCTGCAGAACTGCTGCCGAGCCATTCGGTCCCTAGTCTGTAGCGGTGCATGGGATTCTTCCATCCTAAGTGCAGGACTCTGCACTTGTCCTTGTTGAACCTCATCAGATTTCTTTTGGCACAATCCTCTAATTTGTCTAGGTCCCTCTGTATCCTATCCCTACGCTCCAGCATATCTACCTCTCCTCCCAGTTTAGTGTCATCTGCAAACTTGCTGAGGGTGCAATCCACACCATCCTCCAGATCATTTATGAAGATATTGAACAAAACCAGCCCCAGGACCGACCCTTGGGGCACTCCACTTGATACCGGCTGCCAACTAGACATGGAGCCATTGATCACTACCCATTGAGCCCAACAATCTAGCCAGCTTTCTATCCACCTTATAGTCCATTCATCCAGCCCGTACTTCTTTAACTTGCTGGCAAGAATACTGTGGGAGATGGTGTCAAAAGCTTTGCTAAAGTCAAGAAACAACATGTCCATGGCTTTCCCCTCATCCACAGAGCCAGTTATCTCGTCGTAGAAGGCAACTAGATTAGTCAGGCATGACTTGCCCTTGGTGAATCCATGCTGACTGTTCCTGATCACTTTCCTCTCCTCTAAGTGCTTCAGAATTGATTCCTTGAGGACCTGCTCCATGATTTTTCCAGGGACTGAGGTGAGGCTGACTGGCCTGTAGTTCCCAGGATCCTCTTTCTTCCCCTTTTTTAAAGATGGGCACTACATTAGCCTTTTTCCAGTTGTCCGGGACTTCCCTGGATCGCCGTGAGTTTTCAAAGATAATGGCCAATGGATCTGCAATCACATCCGCCAACTCCTTTAGCACGCTCAGATGCAGCGCATCCGGCCCCATGGACTTGTGCTCATCCAGCTTTTCTAAATAGTCCCGAACCACTTCTTTCTCCACAGAGGGCTGGTCACCTCCTCCCCAGGCTGTGCTGCCCAGTGCAGTAATCTGGGAGCTGACCTTGTTCGTGAAGACAGAGGTAAAAAAAGCATTGAGTACATTTGCTTTTTCCACATCCTCTGTCACTAGGTTGCCTCCCTCATTCAGTAAGGGACCCACACTTTCCTTGACTTTCTTCTTGTTGCTAACATACCTGAAGAAACCCTTCTTGTTACTCTTAACATCTCTTGCTAGCTGCAACTCCAGGTGTGATTTGGCCTTCCTGATTTCACTCCTGCATGCTCGAGCAATATTTTTATACTCTTCCCTGGTCATTTGTCTAATCTTCCACTTCTTGTAAGCTTCTTTTTTGTGTTTAAGATCAGCAAGGATTTCACTGTGAAGCCAAGCTGGTCGCCTGCCATATTTACTATTCTTTCTACACATCGGGATGGTTTGTCCCTGTAACCTCAATAAGGATTCTTTAAAATACAGCCAGCTCTCCTGGATTCCTTTCCCCTTCATGTTATTCTCCGAGGGGATCCTGCCCATCCCCAGTTCCCTGAGGGAGTCAAAGTCTGCTTTTCTGAAGTCCAGGGTCCTATTCTGCTGCTCTCCTTTCTTCCCTGTGTCAGGATCCTGAACTCGACCATCTCATGGTCACTGCGTCCCAGGTTCCCATCCACTTTAGCTTCCCCTACTAATTCTTCCCGGTTTGTGAGCAGCAGGTCAAGAAGAGCTCTGCCCCTAGTTGGTTCCTCCAGCACTTGCACCAGGAAATTGTCCCCTACCCTCTCCAAAAACTTCCTGGATTGTCTGTGCACCGCTGTATTGCTCTCCCAGCAGATATCAGGGTGACTGAAGTCAGAGCAGGACTGCTAAGGGGGGTGTCCCCTGCCCCTCTGGTGAGACCCCTGCCAGCGCCTTCCCTCCCCATAGTGAGTGCCCACGTCCCACACCCCTCTCAGCCACCAGGGCCCAAACACACATGCAGGGTGGGAGTGCATGAGACATTTCCCCAGGGGTGGTGGAGAAAATGCCCCCAGGACCACCTGCAGAAATCTGGGGACAGAGAGCTCTAGGAAGCGGGGCGTATACTTGGTGCTGGCTTGGCCAAGCCCTGGAGAACACACTGTGCGGGAGAGGCCTGCATCAGCTGGGGCAGCTGGGAGAAGGGGCCAGCCCAGCCTCTCCCCGGTTTGGCTTGCTGCTCCTTAGCTAGGACCGTTGCAGGGCCAGGGGCCAGATTCTCCTGTCGGTCACACTGGCATTGGCCTGGAGCTGTGCACTGGCCCTGCTCCCGTTTTGTACCTGTGGAAACGAGAGCAGAATCTGGCCCAAGATGCTTTGTCCCACGAGACCCATGGAGCCTCCTGAAGTCACCATGCTGCTCAGCAACATTGCAAGGGACAATGAGGCACAAGAGAAACCAGAGATGCCGGCAGCGCGCCTGCCCATGCTCACGCTCGCTCTCTAGTTTTTTCTGTCAGCCGGTGCCCATGCCCAGGGCAGCTGCTTGCCAGTGGAACTAGTATAACTGCAGCATGAGGTGCCCAAGGCACCCGACCAACGCCTTTATCGGGAGAAAAGCGATTTAGAAAACCTCACGGTGGATGATAAAACAAACCTGAGTCTGTAAAAGCCAAAGGGCGCGAGCACTAAACCTGGCTCGCTTTCCCCCAGCGATGCCAACAGCACCCTGTGCAAGGAGTTAATGCCAGATGCAGTGCCTTGAAAATTCACCCTGGCTGTGTGTTTTCTTGGTGTTAGACAAACATGAAGCCCTGGCAGCAAAGCACCCGCACCGCTGCACTGGGCTGCTGAGCAACTCCAGGATCCAGAGGGTCACACTCTGCTCCCAGGGACCCTGTTCCTGCAATCAGCTCCATGCAGGTGAAGCCTCGTGTCCGTGGCATGGATCTGACACCAAGAGCCAGGCACAGTTTGTATCATCTCTGCCAGCCTGCAATGAAACACAGCTTAGGGCGGACTGTGAGGTCCCAGCTGCAACTAATTTGTTCTCGCTGCTGGCCATTTGCATGGACCGCATTACAACAAGCTGGCTTAATTAGGTTCCAGAGAGGGGGGTGTGACGAAGCGGGACTGTTCTTAATGTTTTCTCTGAATAGTGTGGGGGTGCCTCAGTTTCCCCTATGCAGTTCTTAAGTGTCTAGGGGGTGGGGTAAGGGTGTATGATCATTGCAGAGCCCTGGAGGACAGGTGTGTGCAGGGGTCTGGACACAGAGAATGGCTGGCACCCTGTTTCCTGGCAACTGATGACCTGGGCCCTTCCCCCCTGCAAGGTGAGAGCTACAGGGTTGAAGACAAAGAGATCAGGTGACCTCCTGGCCCGGGAAAGGGACAAAGCCCAGAGGAGGGGGGGCTGGAGAGAGTTTCAGTTTGGGGCTGGCTGGGGACATGGAGTGAAGTGCAGATGGGGTTGTCTGGCTCACTGCCCCCCAAAATGGACCCAGCTGAGGGGTCCTGTTCTCTGCACCTACAAGCTCTGTTTTAGACCATGTTCCTGTCGTCTAATAAACCTCTGTTTTACTGGCTGGCTGAGAGTCACGTCTGACTGCGGAGTTGGGGGGCAGGACCCTCTGCCCCTCCCCCCCCCCCAGACCCCGCCTGGGCGGACTCGCTGTGGGAAGCACACAGAGGGACAGAGGATGCTGAATGCTCCAAGGTCAGACCCAGGAAGGAGGAAGCTGTGTGAGCTTTGTGTCCTGCAGACAGGCTGCTCCCAGACAGGAGACTTCCCCAGGGTCCTGACTGGCTTCATGGGGAGCAGTTCCAGAGCATCGCCCAGGGACTCTGTGACAGGGGGTCCTAGTAACCCCAGCTAAACAGGCAGAACCATGCATTTGCGATAGCTTTCAATTACAAGTCACAATAAGAGTCGTTCCGAATGTGTCGCCAGGCCCTTGGCATGGGCTGTCTGGAGGCTGCCCCCAGGGCAATACAGCGATGGCTAACCAATGTAAATCGCTAGTGCCTGAGGGACACCGCGATCCATCGGGGCACTGCAGGTCTGGGCGGTTCTGGTCTAGCCCAGGTCACTGCAAGGGGCCACGGGGCCTGCTCAGCTGCCTCCTATTCCAGCCTGCTGCGGGGAGGGAGCTGGTTCTCATTCCAGACTCAGGCCCAGGTGGAGCTGAGCCAGGCTGAGGAAATCTGCCATGGTGCAGCCAGCAGGGCGCAGGGAATGACACTCTTTGGGCATGTGGAGGTACAGCAAGGGAGTGAGACGGCTCCCATGGGGGCAGGGCTGGCCTACCCCACGCAGGGTTACACGACCCACTTGTCATTGTCTGGTCCAGAGCCAGGGGCAGGCTGCTCTGAAGCACGAGGCCCTCTCTGCCATGGGTCTCGGCATCAGGCCCAGGTTTTCCGCCTCCCAGTGTCACCTTGGGCAACTCCCTTAGCCTCTGGGGCCTCAGTTTCCGGTCTGTGAAATGGGGCTATGGATCCTGCCTCCACCTGGCTGGGCTGTTTAGAGTGTCAGCAGTTTGGGGGCAGGGCTGTGTACTTGTGCGGTGCTGTACCAGGTGGTGGAGGGCCTGAGGCTAGCCAGCCCTGACCACTAAATAGGCACACCTGGGTTGGATCAGGGAGTGCCCATAATGGGCAGCAGGTGGAAGCCCAGGAAGTTGGTACAGAGTCTTCACAAGGTGAGGAAAAGCTCCTGTGGGGAAGCTTCAGACCAGGGATTGTCCCAGGTAGGGGTAGGAGGAAGGAAGGGAAACCTTGTCTTGCGAAGCCTTAGGAATGGATTTGGGTTGGGATTTGTGACTCTTATTTGCAGTTAATTTTATATTAAAAATCTAGTCCCCAAGGAGAGGTATATTTGACCAAGGGAAGTTTTATTTAAACAGTCCAAGCAGGGAAACTGAGGCCGGCTGCCTGTAGCGTGACCCTTGGCAATGATTGGGCGCATGGGAGGTGGCCGACTCCAGTTACAAGTGCCCAGCACAATGGGATTTGAATCTCCGCTGGGGCACGTACCGAGGTGGGTATCCTGAGCCATGGCTGCGCTGCTACTGAGTATGCAGCCGGGGGACAGGTGCGTTTGTACCTGGGCGCCTAACCCCCAGGGCCGCCACCTCACTGCTCTCTGTAGCTGCTGGCAGGAGCAGAGTTATCGTGTGCCCGGCTCCCTGTGCTGGGAATGGCAGGTCCTGGTAGGCAGAGGGAGACTTGGGCCAGGTCAACACTTAAACGTTTTGCCAGCTAAAAAAATTCCCACCTGTGACTGACAGCCCTGCTGGCAAAGCCCCGGTGTGGACCCAGTTACACCAGCAAAAAGGACATTTGCTGGGATGGCTTGTTCCGTTCAGGAACTGGTATAAGTGATGCCAGAGACGCCCTCTTGCCGCGTCTCCACAGGCAGGGCTTGCCAGGATAGCACCATAGCACCGGACCCTGTCTAGTGTAGACAAGGCGTTGTAAACGCCTGAACTAAACTTCCCGATCTCTGCCACAGCTCATTGCATGGTCTCTGTGCTTCCGTTCTTGGGGTGACCACGGGCCATCCCCGACTGCCCAGTAGGAGATCCTGGACAAGAGTGTGCAATGTCCAATCTGTCTCTCCTCCCGCAGGCTCTTCCCGGAAAATTTGAGCAGTGGGGAGCACCCAGAAAAGTCCCTGCTATGGTGCTAATCAGCAATGACAATAACCTGGACCTGTTTATGGGCTGTGGCTGGTGGGAAGAGGGATGGGGCTGCAGAGTTTCTCTGCTGGGGTGACACACACTCCACATTCAGGTCCTGCTTTTTTCTTTTGTAAGCTCTGAGGGCAGGAAGTGAACTTGTGGTGGAGAAAACCAAACGAACAAAAACCCAGAGCCTTAAGAGGACACGACCTGTTTAAACTGCATGGGCCTGATTTCCCTCGCAGCCAGACGCAGCTACAATCACACAGATTTCACAGCGTTGCCTTACGCTGGAGTGGGGGAGATCGGAATCAAGCCCATAATGCTGCTGGAAACATATCCCCCCCCCAGGGTACTAGCACCTAGCAATTCAAATGGGCGGAAATTTAAAAATTTCAGTTACCTTCTCACTGGTTAAGCTGTTTGGTTTTGCATTTTCAGGTGAGGTAACTGTCAGTTTCACTTTAGTGTTTGGTTAGTTTCACTTTTAGGCTCTCTATTTGTCTTGTAAATACCACAGGGGAAGGTTTGTTTGTTGAATAATAACCATTTCCATTGCCATAAAAAACAACCATTTCTGTCTGAGCTTTGTTCTCTCTTACATTCTTTCCAAAATGCAGATTTCAAACCAGTTGGCCCTGACCATGTGCTATTAACTTAGGGACCACTGGAAAATCAAAGTGCCCTGTCAAAACCTGGTAAACCCCTTATGCTGTGAGTTTGTGGGCAGGCCCACACAGATGTATAACTAATATATATTGTTTGGGTTAAGTCACATAGTCTGAAGTCACTGCTCTTCCAGGAAATCCGTGTCTGCTAGTCAACCACGTCTCCTGGTCTGAATGGCCCCAGATCTAGTGAGAATAGGCAGAGGAGTTCGGACTGAGTGGCAGTTCCTTCTGGTAAACGCCACGGCGGTTTTTGAACCTTACCCTGGACTTGCTGCGGGAGCAGTTAAAAACAGCAATAAAGCGCTGACTGTAACCCTGGTTTAGTTTCATATTAGAAGGTCTCTAGGATCCTGCATCTTGTCCCAGGCTTTGGGAAACCAGATGCCAGGAGGCTCAGTCATTAGCAGGTGAGAGGAGCTAAAGCCTTTGGCGTTGGTAGCTGTTTCTGAGGCAGCAGGAGGTCCCAGCAGAGCCAGCCAGCACGGGGGTGTTTGGGCGGAGTAGGATCTGTGCCTCCTGGTAAGTGTCCTTTCTTTTGCTTGCACCTCGTACTTTGTGGGGTTGTGTTGGGGGCTAGACACCATGGGCTGGGTCAGGGGCAGTCACTGTCTGTCAGGGCTGGAACTGAGGCAGGGGCAGTTACAGAACAACAATCAAACACGCAGACACACTCTGACTGTCAAATGGGTGTCGCTG
Source organism: Lepidochelys kempii (assembly GCF_965140285.1). Classification (NCBI taxonomy): domain Eukaryota; kingdom Metazoa; phylum Chordata; order Testudines; family Cheloniidae; genus Lepidochelys; species Lepidochelys kempii. Next base: position 6,562,446 of record NC_136404.1, read on the forward strand.
GGCTCTCCAAGCGAGTCTTCATAGTAGGGTCCTTGGTGCCAGGCTTCAGGAGACCAAGCGCAGGTCCAGGATGTAAGCGGGTGCATGGAGTGAAGAAGGCCGGTGTTCAGTGCTGCTCTGGCCCTTTCCGAGCAGCCTGGGGGGTCCCACATGGAGCGAACATGGGGACGTTTGCACTGTGTGGGCCGGGCATGGCAGGGAGGGCGACTCCATTAACAGTCGGGTTGACTAAGGGATTGAAATCTGAACAATAATAAAACCCTTTTACCTGAATAACTAACCGCCCACAAATGTTATCCAGCCCTGCTCTGTGCAGGGTTAAAGCCCAGTCTAACTGCGCAGCATGGAGACCAGCCGCAGACTAGTCATGGCACATGGCTTGTCTTGTGGCCACCTGGCTTATGTAAATACCTGGTGCAAACAGCTCAGGGACCTCAGAGCCCAGAGGCAGCATCGGGAGGTCAGAGCTGCTGGCGTGAAGGAGCAGAGACTCCGGGCTCTTTATTGACCTGGCTAGGAGGGCATTGTGGAGTGGGCTCACCTCAGGACTAACTTCCCTGATTCTCCCGCTGGGGAAGCCAGTCTCCTGACGAACAGGGCTTAAATTTATCAGGCATCAGGGAACATTTTTGGGAAGGGAGAGCCTCTGCGGAAGGGCTGGGCTCCACCTAAGTCTAAGTCAGGGATTGGCAACCTTTGGCATGTGGCCCATCGGGGAAAGCCACTGGCAGGCCGGGATGGTTTGCTTACCCGCAGCGTCCGACAGTTCGGCCGATCGCAGCTCCCACGGGCCGTGGTTCGCCGTTCCAGGCCAATGGGGGCTGCAGGAAGCGGCGCGGGTCGAGGGATGTGCTGCCCACTGCTTCCCGCAGTCCCCATTAGCCTGGAACGGTGAACCGCGGCCCGTGGGAGCTGCAATTGGCTGAACCTGCAGACACTGCAGGTAAACAAACTGTCCTGGCCCGCCAGAGGATTTCCCTGGTGGGCTGCATGCCAAAGGTTGCACAGTCTAAGTGGTCTAAGTGGAACCAGACTGCTGACACAGGACGTCACTCAGGAGGAATGTTTGCCCCAGGAGCTGGTGGAAGGCTGGCAGGAGCTGAGGAGCTCACCCCTCAGAATGGTGTCTGGGCATCCAATTAAAGGTGTGGTGTAAATTACACCTGAACTAGAGCAGGATCATATACCAATGCAGAGGTCAAAAGTCTGTAAGCTCAGCGGGTGTCAGACCAACGGGTTAAACATAAACTGGCACCTGGTCAAAACTAAACCCTAGACATGTCTGTGCGCAAATGCAAGAAATGTAAAACCAAACCCTGGGGCCCTGGAATGCCTGGGAATGGACTTGGACCATTGCAGTGATGTGACAGAATGACAAATACAGGAAGTAACTGAGTCAGTTTGCAGCCAGGGAGATTTAGGTTGGATATTAGGAAAAACATTGAAATGCTCAGGCTAGCTCAGCATTGCCCAGGTGATCAAGGCAAGCTGTAGAATCCCCGTTGCCTGAGGTTTTTAAGGGCACGTTGGACAAGCTCCTGGAGGGATGCTTTAAGCTGACTTGGTCCTGCCTCAGCGCCGGGGGGGGGATGGATGAGATGACCTCTCGCGAGCTCTTCCAGACGGGCATTTCTATGAAAACCAATGGGCTAGGGTCATACCCGGTTACAAGCCGGATGAAGCCAAAGAGCTGGGGGCGCAGTTCTGGGCCATAAAGAGTCGGCAGAATCGAGGGAGAGTGGAATTCTGAGCGGAGAGGCCTGCCCAGTTGCATCTGTGTGGATACAAATCCCAAGTTGTAGGAATGTGTCACTCCATCAGTGGGGCCGCATGCCCGGGCTCCAAGTCAAGGAAAGGAAACTAGGGACAAGGCAGCAAAACCCAGCAAAACAATAGTAATGGGGGACTTCAGCTACCCGCCTATGAACTGGTCACACAGCCCAAGGGGACGGGGCGAAAGAAACAAATCTTGACACTTTCAGTGATTCCTTCGTGGAGCAGCGAGTGCCAAAGTGTGAGAGGAGAGGCTGTGCTTGATGATGCCGAGGTAACTGATAGGAGCTAATTCGAGAAGTGACAGTAGCTGAACCACTCAGGACCAGAGACCGCAATATAATTAGTCAACATCCCTGGGGCAGGTAAGTGCCAAACAGTGAACTCGAGAGAGGGTGAAGGGCCCAAAGCTGGAAGTAACAGAGTCGAATCCCTAGAGGTGGCCTGGATGCTACGTAGGAATACAACTAGAGTCTCAGCAGACACGTGTCCCACCAAACAAACAGAGCTACATGGCAGGATCAAGAGCGTGTTTCAGGCAAACAGAAATCCTGCCAGATTTGGTAACCTGTCCCCGTGAAGCCAATAATCAGGAGCACAAAGTACCACAGGCGATAGGAGAGGGGGAAATCAGAGGAGCCAAAATGGAGTCTGAAGAGCAAATAGGCAAAGGTATAAAAACCAGCCATGAGCAAGCCTTTAAGTCTATCAGAAGCAGGAAGACTGGGAAAGACTGGGTGAGCCCGCTTGATTACCAGGAATTAACAGGAGCAATTAAGGGAGATTGATGCAAGGAAATCATTTGGCTTCTCAGTCTTCACTGCTGAGATGTCATGGGAATTCCTGCCCCGGGATTGATCTTCTCTGGGTACTATGAGAGAGCTGCTGGAGCAAACTGATCATTTAAAATGTAATACGGGACCAGACCTAGGCTACGAGGTAGCTGAGCTGCTAAAAAAATGGCTAAACACTTATTAAAAACATCAGCTGTTCCAGAGACTTGGAGGGAGCAAATCTTGGACTTGTATTTTGAAAAGGCTCTGGGGTGCTCCATATAGACCAGTCAGCCTCATCTCTCAGCTGAAAAGCTAGTTAAAAACAGAATGACAAAACACTGTGGAGATCATTCCACGACAGGGTCAGACCAAGAGAGATTCAGCTAAGGAAAATTGTCTCGCTGATATCTTAGAATTCTTTGCCCATGTTAGTACAGTAGTGGGTAAAGAAGAACCAGCTGACATAATTTATGTATACTTCCAAAGAAATCTTTTTTAACCGCTAAAGAAGCGAAGTCACCAGCGGGCGAGAGGCAAAATATTGTCACGGGTCAAAAATTGGCTCAGAGTCAGAAAAAAAAGACTAGGATTTAATGGTGAATTTTTATCATGGCCAGAGGTGAACAGCAGGAGTCACAGGAGTTCTGCACTAGGTTGGAGATTCCAACATGTTTGTTCGTGATGTGGAAAGGGGGGTGAGCCAGGGAGGGGGCTGGAATCTGCCCAGGACTATCAGTAAATTAGGTGAGTCAGGACCAGAGAGCATGGTGAGGGAACTTCAGAGAGGAACCCTGTACAGAAACAGGCCACACAATTACCTAGGGAGGTTTTTAAGGCCCGGCTTGACAAAGCCCTGGCTGGGATGATTTAGTTGGAGATTGGTCCTGCTTTGAGCAGGGCGTTGGACTAGATACCTCCTGAGGTCTCTTCCAACCCTGATCTTCTATGATTCTACAATTCTAATTACAAATGAAATTCAAAGTCAACAAATGCAAAGCAATGCACATTGCAGGGGGGAAATAAATTACCCGTGCACCATACAGTGTCCAAATTAACTGTGTCAGCTCAAGAAAAGGGAGCCATTGTCGACAGCTCAGTGGAGACTCCTGCTCAATGTGCAGCTGCAGTCAAAATAGCGAGCACAATGTGAGGCTGCATAAGGGAATAATACAGAGAATTTTCTAACGCCTTTATGTAAATCAATGGTGCAGCCTCGCCTGGACGCTGCGTGCAATGCTGGTCACTGTGGCTCCACAAGGATATAGCAGAACTAGAGGGGGGTTCAGACAAGGATGAGGAGAATAAGCAACAGCTTGGAAAAACCTCCTTGGAGGAGAAATTGAAAAGACTGGGATGTTACCCCAGCAAGGAGACGAATAAGAGGGGGTGTGATAAAAGTCTGTAAATAATGCCTGGCCTAAAGAAGGGAGCTCAGGAGCCTCTGTTCTCCTTCCCTTATCATAGCACAAGAACAAAGGGACATTCAATGAAATGAAAAGATGGGAAATTCCAAACCAATCAAAGGAAATACTGTCTCATGCAATGTGTGATTAAACTGGGGAACTCATTGCCACAAGAATTTAACAAGATTCAAAAAGAGATTGGACACTGGGTGAAAATGATCATGACATGATAGATTTCATGATTCAAAAGAAAGAAAGGCAAAATGTCTTTGTCCTCTGGGAGCCCTGCTGCCCCCCCCCCAGGCTCCTGGCTACTTTCTCCCAGCAGGCTGCTGCCTGGGCTCCCCTCTTACCACTGGGAGCCTGCTTCCCTCTGGCTCCCCACTCCAAGCATGGCTGCCGGTCGCAGGGAGTTCCCAGAGCTGTCTGGGTGCAGCTGCTCTGAGCAGAGACAATAGCAGTGTGAAATGGACAAGGATGTCAATTTCACTGCTGGTAGGCTCTGTACTGTGAAATTGAGCTGGAGCAGGGCTGCAGCAGGGGCTGTCATCCTAGGATAGATGTGGGGCTCTAGTGGCTGCCAGTGCCCCACAATGCCCCACTTCAGTCAATGCAAGTGTTCCTGTGAGGATGCGCTCCACCGGCAGGAGGAGAGTAGGATGGACACCAACAGCCGATTGAATGACCTTAATTAAGTCAACCTAGTTTTGTAGTGTAGAGAAGGCCTAAGGGACATGAGTCACACCTAGCAAGGAAGATAAAAGGCAGTAAGAAGAGGTTATTTGACTATATTAGAATGAAGAGAAAGACGAAGGAAAGTGCAGGTCCTCTCCTTAGTGGAGAATGGGAGCTATTAACTGATGACATCAAGATCACTGAAGTGTTTAATGCCTATTTTGCTTCAGTCATCACTAAAAAGATTAGTGGTAACCAGATACTCAGCACAATTAATATTAACAACAACGGGGAAGGAACGCAAGCCAAAATAAGGAGAGGACAGGTTAAAGAATATTTAGATAAATTTGATGTATTCAAGTTGGCATGGTCTGATTAAATTCATCTCACTTTACTTAAGGAACTAGTCTGAAGCAATCTCAGAACCATTGGCAATTAACTTGGAGAACTCCTGGAGGATAGATGAGGTCCCAGAGGACTGGAGAAGGGCAAACACAATACTTACTTTTAGAAAGGGGACCAGAGAGAATCCGGGGAATTATAGGCCAGTCAGCCTGACTTCAATATCTGGAAAGATACTGGAATAAATTAGTGAACCATCAGTTTGTAAGCACCTAGAGGATAACAGAGTTATAAGGAATAGTCAGCATGACAGAGCAGCCTAATTTCCTTCTTCAACAGGGTTACTGTCCTAGCGGATGGGGGGAAGCAGTAGATGTGCTAGATCTGGATTTTATAGGGCTTTTGACCCAGTCCCACATGATATTCGCATAAGCAAACTAGGGAAACATGGGCTAAAAGAAGTATCCGTAACATGGGGGCACAATTGGTTGAAAGACTGTAATCAACGATTAGTTATCAATGGTTCACTCTCAGCCGAGGAGGGAGTATATAGTGGAGTCCTGCAGCGGTCAGTCCTGGGTCCGGGACAAGTCAATATTTTCATTAATGACTTGGATAATGGAGTGGAGAGTATGCCGTGCAGATGACACCCAGCTGGGAGGTACTTTGGAGGCCAGGATTAGAATTCAAAATGACCGTGACAAATTAGATAATTGGTCTGAATTCAACACAATGAAATTCCATGGCGACAAGTGCCAAGTGCACTTAGCAAGGAAAACTTAGGCGCACAGCTACAGAATGGGCAGTGACTGGTGAGGGGGTCCTACTGCTTCACCGCTCTTGGCGAGTTTTTGCATGGTTTTGCTTTAAGCCATAAGGACACATTTTCAGCCTCATAAATGTATAAACGAAATTATAACCTGTAACCTCACTACAACATTACTGTAACAATTACTATAACATCACTAAAAAGAAAAGGAGGACTTGTGGCACCTTAGAGACTAACCAATTTATTTGAGCATAAGCTTTCGTGAGCTACAGCTCACTTCATCGGATGCATACTGTGGAAACTGCAGAAGACATTATATATACAGAGACCATGAAACAATACCCCCTCCCACCCCACTCTCCTGCTGGTAATAGCTTATCTAAAGTGATCACTCTCCTTACAATGTGTATGATAATCAAGTTGGGCCATTTCCAGCACAAATCCAGATTTTCTCACCCTCCGCCCCCCCCCCACACACAAACTCACTCTCCTGCTGGTAATAGCCCATCCAAAGTGACCATAAACTGGTTAGTCTCTAAGGTGCCACAAGTCCTCCTTTTCTTTTTGTGAATACAGACTAACACGGCTGCTACTCTGAAACTATCACATCACTATAACAACCATGCTCAGAGCATTATGAGCCTTCCGAAGAAACCCAACATGAGAAACTTTGCCTTGGATACCACACAATCATGTTATAAAGATGAACATGGGGGTGTAGGATGTTCCCCCGAGGTACAGAGCGTCACACCCAGCACCTTAACCCACATCTGCTCCGAGGGGTTCTTACATCTTCCTCTGAAGCAGCTGGTGTTGGACACTGGCAGAGACAGGTTCCTTAGCTAGCTGGACCCGGGGTCTGAGCTCGTCTGGTCCTCCCTCTGGTCCTGCAGTGGGGCAGGGTGTGGGGGGCAGCCTGTTCTGCCCCATGCTCCCAAGCTGTCAATCTGGCACCTTTCCCCAGCATGTAATTCACTTTCAAACATAGACAACTTGCTCCATAGCACGACAGTCTGACAGGGGACGGGAGGCAGATTTCCCAGAGAAAGATGGGACCTTTCTGTGGCATGTGTTTTTCCAGGCTGGAGCAGCTCCTGGCATCCAGAATGAAAACAGTGAATTCCTAGCATTCAGCCCCGGAGCCAACAGGGCTCCTGGGTGGACTGCAGAGTGATGGGATGGGACAAACCCTGCAAAGAAAATAGGTACTCGAGCAACATCATTTGGATCCAGTTCTTCAAGACCCCAGAGATGGGAGGAGTTTGGGCCCTGGGTTCTGGCTCCGCTCTGATTTAGCAGGGAAATGGTCTCTCTTGCTGGAGCAGAACTCTGGTGAGGCTCCAGGCCAGTGAATTCCTTTGCTGTGAATATTGATAGGGTTAAAATGCCACAGGAATCTCAGCATGTAACTTACCAATAAGGCCAGTATATGCAGAAAGCGCCATCCCTGGGAGTAATCAGATTCCAGCATCCCCAGTGGGCAACATGTCACCATGCCCAGCTAGACGCATGCCATTGCTTCTGGCTGGCCTGGATTGGGGGTGGGGGCAGACGGCAGTTTACTTGTCAGGGGATGGCGTTCACCGCACATCTGCCCTTCTCCAGCTCCTATCATGCAAGGAGCTCAACACATTTTACATCATTATCCCTGCTGCACAGCTGGGGAAACTGAGGCACGGAGCAGGCCCGTGAATTGCTCCAAGGTCAGTGGTAGAGGCGGGAATGAGACCCAGGAGTCTGAGGCTGTGAGTACAGGGCCGGCTCTAGGTTTTTTGCCGCCCCAAGCGAACAAAAAAACACCCTCCGAGAGCAGAACTGCCGAAGCAAAAATAAAAACAAAACCCACCTGGAATGCTGCCCCTGGAATTGTGCTGCTCCAAGCACATGCTTAGTTTGCTGGTGCCTAGAGCCGGTCCTGTGTGAGTAAGGGTTTGCGTTAGGTTGGAGGGAGGCTCGTGTGTTGTGTTTCCTTATCTAGTGAGTGGGGCAGGCGGTCCCTCATGGTGATGTGGGTCCGGCCCTGGCAGGGCAGATGTGACGGGTGGGCCTTTGGGTGCAGTGAAGAGGGGTCCCAGCATGAGGTGTTTCCTTATTGGTGAGGATTGGTTGTGGGGTGGGGCTGGGGAGGATGTCCTGCTTTCTTGATCCCTTTTTGTTTGTGTATCAACCAATCATACCATACTGGCCTCCTCAGTAATAATCCCCCGTGGCACTGGTATAGCACTTTCCATGTCAGTGTCCATAATCTACTGTACAGAGGGGCATCATGCCAGACACTCAGACACTGGCCGACAAGTTGCAGAAGCCGGGTTCCATCTCCAGTTCAGCTTCAGATGGGCTGTGGGATGACAGCCAAGTCACTGCCCTTCTCAGTGCCTCAGTTTTCCCACCTCTAAAATGGGGCTAATGGAACTGACATTCCCTGGTAACATGCTGTGAGCACTCAGGTAGACATCTGGCCTATCAGCACAGTATCTGAGCACCTCAGAGGCTTTAACAACCCCTCTGTGAGGCAGGGCAGGGCTATTTGCCCCATTTTACAATGGAGGCACAGGGAGATTAAGTGACTTGCCCAAGGGCACATAGGAAGTCTGTGGCAGAGCTGGGAATTGAACCTCACTTTTTTGATTCCCAAACCAGCTCCCAAATCACCGGACCATCCTTCCTCTTCTAGGGAGGCCCATGGATGAAAAGGACTAGGCATGGTTAGCCCATCTCCCTGCAGGTGCATTGTATGTCTCTGTCAACTCTCTAACCAGCTGCGGTGGTGCTGGGGTTTCCGGGATGCACACAGAGAGGCAGCGGGGCAGACTGCAGCTTGAACGCGTATGTGTCCCTAGCCTTATCTTTCAAACAACATCAACTGTAAGTTCTGTGGCTGAAACCCTGCATGGAGCCATAGCGTCACCAGACTTCGCAGCGTGAGACAGTTTCCTCTGAGAACCGTTCTAACGCCTCTGCCCTGCACACTGGCCTTTTTTCCTATGAACTTTTTTATTACTTTTTTAAAAAAGGCAGAGAGAAAAAACAAGCAGAATAAAATACACATCAGCGGCTCATAATGCATTAACCAGGCGCCACCTAACCTTAGCTATATTTTAAACAGTGAGTTATACACGATATGAATGATTAAAATATAAATTAATGATCTGTATAACACAATTTACAAACAAACACATTTGGCTTATAAAAATCCAGCCAGGTAAAAAAAACATTATTAAAATAAGATGTGACATTCTAAACCTTCGGGGAGCGTCCTGTAACCCCCACATTCCTCATTTATATACAATTGTAATATTGCATATAAAGCATGCCATGTGAGGTATCAGGGGAAATGTTAATATCACCTGAAACCCACTGGTCTATCTAATTTGTATATCTTTAGGTCATATGAAGTTACAGGATTGTGTTGTATGGTTGTCACTAAAACATGCAGGAAGTTGGGGAATCAGGTTAGATATAAGCTAAAGATATAGGGAAATAAGGAAAGTAACCAATGCCCGAGCATGTGTCAAAACAATCATCAACAGCCATTCTCCAGCAAGGAAGTTACAATTCAATGACACCTGCATGAGGCCACACCAAGGGAATTGCTCAACCTTGCCTGGGGACTCAGCAATGCCCCCCAGACATGCCTGGACTTGTATTCTCCAAGCACATGGGACTGAGGATATAAAACAACACAGGGGACCCATGCTTGGCCTTTCTCCTGCCCCTACCTATACTGCAAGCAACAAGGACACTGAGCATTGGCCTGCTAAACCCAGGGTTGTGAGTTCAATCCTTGAGGGGGCCATTTAGGGATCTGGGGCAAAAATTGGGGATTGGCCCTGCTTTGAGCAGGGGGTTGGACTAGATGACCTCCTGAGGTCCCTTCCAACCCTGATATTCTATGATTCTAAGACTTAAAACTCCAACAGAGGAGACTGGCCCAGGTTTCAAGGGTGAAATCTATGTATTATGACCTGCAATATCCAGCGGGGAGAGAAAAACTGTTTAATCTAGATGTTGCCCAGTCTAATAGGGTTGAGAGTTTAGACTGCGTGTTTATATTTTATTTTATTTTGGTAATTAACTCTGACTTTTCGCCTATCACTTAATATCACTTAAAATCTATCTTTAGTAGTCAATAAATTTGTTTAACTGTTTATCTTTACCAGTGAGTTTGCCTGAAGTGTTTGTAATCTGCTCAGGTTGCAAAGGTTGGTGTATATCCACTCCACTTTCCATTGATTCCAGTGAACCAATTAATAAATCTGCACTACTGGTCTTGAGATGGTATATTCCTGGGGTACAGGGCTGGGAGCTGGGGGGACTTGGCTGGTGCCTTTCTCTGTGTGATTCACGAGTGGCTCTGGGAGCATTCATGCAATCTAGCTGGGTGTAGGGGTCCACATGTGGTTGTGCTGAGTGATCACAGTGCCTGGCGGGGTTGCTGCTGGTCACTAGCTAGGCATAATGAGAGACAGCCCAGGCTGGAGAGAGTTCAGGGGGCACAGCAGTCCCACAGTCTCAGGCTGCACCCCAGAGATCCCATCACAGTGGCGCAGTGAGCAGAGTGAAATACACAGCTTGTTGTACTGAGCAAGATTTGCACTTCATACACTGGTGTGAAGATTTTAAGTGGGGCTTTCAGTGTGGTGGCTAAGGATAGTCAGGAGGAGGCTCCCGGTTTATTATTTTCTGTTTGCTTCGGTGGGGAGAGGGAAGTAGGAACAGAAAAGCAAATGAGTGAAAGCAGTGAAGCCATTGCGACGTTGGAGCTTTTTAGACTGCAGGTTGCAGAAAAAGAAAGAGACCAGAGCCTACTGGAACTGAAAGAACTGGAAATAAAGGAGAAACAGGAAGAAAGAGAGTGGGAGGAGAGAGAAAGAGAGTGGGAAGAGAGAGAGAGAAAGTGAAGACACCAACTGGACCTGCTAGAGAAGCAGAACCAGAGCCCAGCGATTCCCATCACTCCAACAATCCGCAATTGGGACCATTTATGTCCTGCATACAATGAGACAGATGATATTGCTGAATATCTGACTACCTTTGAAAGGCTGTGTGCAGTGCATGAAATCCCTGATGCCAAGAGAGTTCCTACCCTGATTGCAAAATTAACTGGTAAAGCTCTAAGTGTATTCAGTGAAATGCCTATTGAGGGTGCTTTAGACTATTGTAAATTCAAAAACACTGTTTTGCAAAGGTTTCAGATTACCCCTGAAACATATAGAGTTAAATTTAGGAATCTTAAGAGGGATATAGGTATGAGTAAGGGGGAATATGTGAACAAAATGAAAGATTTGATGGGAAAGTGGGTGGGGGCAAAGATGTTACAGGCTTTGAGGGAATGTTTGATCTTGTGGCTCAAGAGCATTTCGTAGGCATATGCAAGGCTGATGTAAAGCAATGTCTGTGTGGGACAAAACCGTAAAGTCTGTGGAAGAGCTGGGTGACTCTAGCTGATGCCCTTGAACAGACCCAGGCATCTAAACCGTCAAAACGGGATTTTAAAGGTGGAGGGAAGGGAGGGTCCCATTTTATCCCTAGCAAGAAGGAGGGTGGCTGGGAGGCTGGATACTCACCTCCCCAGAACCATGCCTCTAACCCTCGTCCCAAACCTCCTGTAAAAACAGAAGAGCCCCAAAGGTGCGATCAGTGTCATTCCACTGATCCCCGGAGGAATAAACGCCCTGGGCTGGGAGGAAGCAGGCAGCCAATAGCCCATGTTAGCTCTGCTGCCCTCACCACAGAACCTCCCCACCCCGCAAGCAGTTGAAACCAATCCATCATATTGGTTTGGGGAAGATTAGCTTTTGCAGAACCAGACATGGAACATGTTAAGTTTGTTGAAATTAGTGGCAGGGAGTACTTGGGGCAGAGGGATACAGGGGCCCAGATCTCTCTGGTTAAGCAGAGTGTGGTCCCAAAGGCCAGTGTGCTACCAAATGGCAGAGATTGTGGGGGTGGGAGAAAGCAGATTCCTCATACCAGTAGCTGAAATCCATGTGGTTTGGGAAGGTTTGGAAAGTGTTTTGACTGGGGGTGGGGAGGGGAATGGAACACCTCCTAGTCGACCGGCTCCTGGGTAATGATTTTTTCCGTGTAGCTCAGGTTAAAGTGTTTGCCTGCAGCAGGAGGGAGTTTAAAGCTGGGACCCCCGAGGGAAAGGGGAAGGTCTCAGGAACTGCTGAGGGAATGGGAGGGAGTCTCCTTGATTCTTCTGCAACGGGGGAAGCAACATGCTTCCCGGTGTGTGGGGGTGGGTGGGCTGAGACCAGCTCCTGCACTGCAGCTGAAGGCAACACCAGCTAGGGAAGGGAAGGGAAGGGGTGTGACGCCTGCAACCAGAGACCTGTCCTGGCTGTTAGCTGCCCACCGACTGCGGCTGACCTGGAGACAGATCCCGCGCTAGGGAGCACAGGGAAATGTGTCCTAGAGGGAGCCCACAGAAGGGTGACAGAGGAATCCCAGGCACTGCTACGGGCTGGGGACCGACTGGCTAAGCGGCAGTTCTGCAAAAAAAGGACCCGGGGATTACAGTGGACAAAAAGCTGGAAATGAGTCAGCAGTGTGCCCTTGTTGCCAAGAAGGCCAACGGCATATTGGGCTGCATTAGTAGAAGCATTGCCAGCAGATCGAGGGACTTGATTATTCCCCTCTATTCGGCACTGATGAGGCCACGCCTGGAGTACTGTGTCCAGTTTTGGGCCCCCCACTACAGAAGGGATGTGGAGAAATTGGAGAGAGTCCAGGGGAGGACAATGAAAATGACTAGAGGGCTGGGGCTCATGATTTATGAGGAGAGGCTGAGGGAACTCAGCTTGTTTAGTCTGCAGAAGAGAAGAGTGAGGGGGGATTTGATAGCAGCCTTCAACTACCTGAAAGGGGGTTCCAAAGAGGATGGATCTAGACTGTTCTCAGTGGTAGCAGATGACAGAACAAGGAGTAATGCTCTCAAGTTGCAGTGGGGGAGGTCTAGGTTGGATATTAGGAAACTATTTCACTTGGAGGGTGGTGAAGCGCTGGAATGGGTTACCTAGGGAGGTGGTGGAATCTCCTTCCTTTGAGGTTTTTAAGGCCCGGCTTGACAAAGCTCAGGCTGGGATGATTTAGTTGGGGTTGGTCCTGCTTTGAGCAGGGGATTGGACTAGATGACCTCCTGAGGTCTCTTCCAACCCTAATCTTCTATGATTCTATGATCTGAGAAAGGGGCTGGAGGGGGGCTCAGGAGCCCCACAGGGGTGCTGGGGTTCAGGGCGCCGAGCGACCCTGCTTGGTGAACCCCCTGAAATAGCTCACAGATCCCCAGAGGGCTGCGGGCCCCCGGTTGAGAACTGCTGCTCCGTACCACAGGGTTTTCTGCTAGATTAATCTTAGCCGGAGGCCCAAGAAGCAGGTCAGAGCAATGGCTGAAATTTGTTTCCATTGCTTAGCAGAAAATAATCAGCTCAGTTCCTCCTTCATTTCTTTTTAGGGGATCTGGGTTTAGTTCAGATTTGCTGGCCCAGTGTGCGTGTCGTGTGGCCACAGGTCCTGGCAATCAGGGGACTACTGGAGAAGTGGAAGCAGTTCAGGAGGTCTGGGGCCCTGCAGCCTGTATGGGAAAAGCCTCTGTGCAGTTCCGGGGCGGGGGAGAGGGCTGATGGGGTTCAGTTAGGCCTGCCATGGGGTGAAGTTTCCGCTCGCCCTTGCTGGGGCAAGAAGCTCCATGGAAGGTGGGTGGGTTTCAGGGGGTAAGGCAGAGGAGGATCAGGCCCCACAGGGCAGCATTGCAAAGACAGCGATGCGAGGGGCAGAACTGCTGGTCTGGAGGAGGATGTTTCCAGGTGTCACGGAGCTGCAGGGCCGGAGGAGGCCCTTGCGCTGGCAGTGCCGAGATGGTGTAAAGGGCCAGAGTGGAGGCTGGGGGTAGAAACAGAGAGAGAACGGGGTGGGATTTCACCTCCTGTTCCAGGGCCCTCAACGGGCTGCAAGGGGCTGGCAGAGAATCCCCCTTGTGCATGTACTGAGCCTGCCCGCCCTCCCTCCTCCCCCTGCCATCTTGGGCTCTGTGTTAGCATCACCTGGAACGTGGACCCAGGCAGGAGCAGGCCTGTGGTTAGCAAGGTGGTTTGTACCATCTGCATGTGTGAAAGCAAAAGCTGAATGTGGTGATCTGTGGCTGCACTGAACCGAATGAGAGCAGGGTGGGACGGGAACTTGAGATGTTGTGAGGAGAAAGTCAGCCAGCCGATGGTGAGCTAATCGCCTGGATCTCGCTTATCGGGGCCAGGATCTGAATGCAGCTGGATCTGGATTTCGCAAAGTTCTCTCGGGTTCAGTCCGGCCATGGAGATGGCTTGGAGGAACCATGAGGTCCTTTTCCCTTCTAACTTTCTGCCAGGCTCTGAACTGGCACCTGTCTCTGCAACGGGCTAATCAAAGAATCATAGAATATCAGGGCTAGAAGGGACCTTGGGATGGTCAAAATCTGGCTCAGAGATTTGTGGCTTGTGCCAGTCTCTAGTTGGGATATCTGGGGCCTGCTTCTCCATTGCCTGGTCCCAAAGACTGCACAAGACGCAGGGCAAAGACAGCACATGGCACTAGTGAGCCAGAAAATCACTTGCTTTGCCCAGGTGCCAGATGCCAGGCAGGGGCGAATCGGGCCCAGGCATTCTCTCCAAATGAGCTTTCCTGAGTAAATGCTGATTAAGAGCCTCAGGTCCTGGCCCGACTTTCGTAGCTGGATCCTTCAGGTAAACCCACTGCCGGCTGGACGGGTGTGCGGGGAGCAAGAGCGGCTCGTGCACTGGGGGTCAGGTGAAGGGCGGGATAGGATGCTGGATGGGGATAGACACAACTCAGTGTGACCGATGTGCTGGCCAACCCGCTCAGCCTGCAGTTCCAGTACCAGAGCAGGAGCGGGCCCGCCGCACCGTTCATTGTCAGGGGGTGGCAGCCGCACTCAGACAGTGGGACAAACGGCTGAAATGTGGAACCCCTGAATTTTGTTGCGTGACTCCCTGCAATTGACAGAGGATAAAGGGTTTTAACTGGAGGCCCCGTGGGTAAGGCTGTTTTCTCACCAGGTGAATTCAATCAGTTTCTTTCTAAAGAAAATTTAAAAAAACAAAGGCTATCACCCACAGCCATGACACCCACCTCCCAGCATCACCAGCCAGCTGTGATGACTAGAACTTCAACCTTCCAACTTGGACTGTTACCAGGTGAATTACAGAGTATTTGCAAGCTTTGCCGGGGACCAGCCCTTAGGGGTGACTTACAACAGGCATTGCCAAGTGGGGTGAGCTCCTAAAATACTGGAGCTTGGAAATCCTGGGTTCTGCTGCAGGGTCTCAGAGCAGCATGTGGTGTAGTGGTTAGATATGGCCTGACCACAGCACCTGTCTCTGGCATGCTCCGTCTGAAAGGCAGTGGAAAGCTTAGGTCTGCCGTGTTAGTGAGCTGCGTTCGGCTCCCGGCTCTGCCGGGAGTGATGTTGTGCAATCTCCTTGTTCTTGTAAAATGGGGTGGTTGCTGATCCTCGGCTGCCTTCCAGGGTGTGTGTGAGCTTGTGCTCGTAAACAGGAGCTGTGAAGTGAAGGAAATACAAGCAGTGCTCAGTAGAGGTGACCCCGTGCTCTCTGGGCTTCCAACCCAGCAGCCCTCCCTGAGGCTCCATGGGGGGCCTGTGTCTGTCTCTGGGCAACAGTCAACATGCAGAACATCCCTCAAAGTCTGGTACACTCGGGAGGTCTGGGGTCCTCTCCCCTCTTCGCCTCCAAGGCAGAGCTAGAAACCCAGAGCAGCCCCCACCCTGGATCAGACCCAGATCTGTGCAGCTAGTTAGGCGTGGCTGTGCTCGGCACTGCCATGCCGAACAGCTTTAGAAGACGAACTCCCATTCTCCACAAGGATTCCAGCACTTTGGTGTGTACACGCCAGACCCTGGGTACAGCTGCTTAGGGTGCAAAAACCTGCTCGCACTACTGCTGCCTCTCCCTCTGTCTGTTTCACCCCCTCTTGTATCTTGGCCTAGACCAAGACTGAGTTCCCTGGGTAGGGATCACCTTTGCACAGCATCTTTGTACAGCACCTTGTGCGGCCTCTTTGTACAGCACCTTGCGTGGTGGGCCTTGAGCTAGGACTGTACTCGCGATGCCGATGCAAACACCCTGGGCTGGGCGCCAGACTGACACCTGGAGCGAAAATGAAGCGACTGGTGTTAGTTCAGAGCTCGAAGGCAGGATGGAAACCAGCGAAAAGGCACCAGAATGAGCCAAAACCAAACTGCAACTGTCCATCCGTGGAGAATACGGCCAGTGGGCTCCCAGCTCTGAGCCGAAGCAGGACGTGCAGGAAGGAAATGCCCATGGCACAATCTGCCCGGGAGAGGTGAACAGGCCCTACCTGTCCTGTGACATGAAGGATGCTTGGGACCTTATTCCAAAAAGTCATGGAGATTTAGTCAGTTACAGGGGACTGGACGCAGAGCGTCAGCAACAAGACAGACTCCTGAAGTTAGACATTACACATGACCTCTGAAAATCAAGAGGGGAGCATCCCTGCCCTGGACTGGCACGTTTGGGCTGGGGTTGGTGCCCCATGCCCTGGACTGGCATGTTGGGGCGTGGACGCTGGGCTGGGTTCAGTACCCCATGCCCGGGCTGGCAAAATGGGGTGTGGACGCTGGGCTGGGGTCGGTGCCCCATCCCCTGGACTGGCATGTTGGGGCGTGGACGCTGGGCTGGGTTCAGTACCCCATGCCCGGGCTGGCAAAATGGGGTGTGGACGCTGGGCTGGGGTCGGTGCCCCATCCCCTGGACTGGCATGTTGGGGTGTGGACGCTGGGCTGGGGTCGGTGCCCCATCCCCTGGACTGGCATGTTGGGGTGTGGACGCTGGGCTGGGGTCGGTGCCCCATCCCCTGGACTGGCATGTTGGGGTGTGGACGCTGGGCTGGGGTCGGTGCCCCATCCCCTGGACTGGCATGTTGGGGTGTGGACGCTGGGCTGGGGTCGGTGCCCCATCCCCTGGACTGGCATGTTGGGGTGTGGACGCTGGGCTGGGATCAGTGTCCCATGCTGTGAGCTGGCATGTTAGGGTGTGAACACTGGGCTGGAGTCAGTGCCCCATGCCCGGGCTGGCACGCTGGGGTGTGCAGATTAAGATGGGAAATCCAGCACATGAGTGTGTCCATGTTTTGACCCGTGTGGTCCCAGCCAGGATGTGGTCGCTCACAGAAGGCCATGTGGGTGCCTGGCCTAACGGATCTGGGGATACTTCAGCACTGAGGCAGCATTTGAGCTAATCCCAGCCTATTGTCAATGCAGTGAGGAGATTCGCAAGGTTTTCCTGCTCTAAACAACGGCAGCCTCCTTAGTCCAGGGACAGCCAGGCAGCCGGCTTGCCCCCTGTCTGCCCCAGGCAGACGTCATCAGCACCCAGAGAGCTGGGGATGCTGGTGGAGGGGGGAGGGCTGGCAGGCAAGGGTTATGGCGTGGCCCATATTCCAAGGGCTGTAGCCCCAAGTGGGAGCTGATCAGGGGTAGCCCAAAGGGAGTCAGTAGCTGCACTCCTTGCTCCTGCAGCGCCAGCCTCCCGCAGCAGGAGGCAGGCGTGGGCTGGGGGAGGCTCCCAGCTGCTGGACTCAGCCTCTCCTGCAGGCATCATTGCCCAAGGGCCCGGGCTCAGCTCAGCCTTCAGCCTGGATTCTTCACATTCCCCAGCTGTGAGCCAGATGACAACTTTCAGCATCAACCTCCCTCTGAACCGATTGGCAACCCAGTGGCCTGGGCCATTCATTCCGGGCGCTGCGCCAGGCTGACGAATTCCAGACGGGGCTGCTGGGGAATCGGAGCTGTGCTAATGGGATGCTGCATCCTGGCCACGAGACGTTCAGGCACCTGATCCCTGAGCCTGGTTTATATCCTGTGAGCAATGCACCCAATGCCTGGACTGCCCCCTGGAGACGACCCCCGAAGCTTATCTCCACCAGCTTAGGTTAAAAACTTCCCCAAGGCACAAATTCTTCCTTGTCCTTGGAACAGTATCACTGCCAACACCAAGTGAGTTAGACAAAGATTTAGGAAAAGGACCACTTGGAGTTCCTGTTTCCCCAAAATATCCCCCCAAGGCCCTTCACCCCTTTCCTGGGGAGGCTTGAGAGTAAACAAGGTGAGCACAGACCAGACCCTTGGGTTTTTAGGACACTAAAAACCAATCAGGTTCTTAAAAGCAGAACTTTATTATAAAGAAAAAGTAAAAGAAGCACCTCTGTAAAATCAGGATGGAAGGTAATTTTACAGGGTAATCAGATTCAAAACACAGAGGATTGTGTTGGGTGTGGTGTGCACACCTGGCAGTCCCTGCCCCAAAGAGCTCACTGGCCAAACAGCACCAGATGCTTGGCTGGAGGATCTGTGAGCACTTTTCAAATGATGCTCATCCGTGCCTCCTCACAACCCCCCACATGCCCAGAGAAATCACCGTGCTCATCGGCTGCTGTTTAGAGCTGGTCACAGGGAATTAAGAGTTTTGCTTAATGAACAGGATGAATCCATGCCAGAGTCAAGAATAGAACCCAGGCATCCTGACCCGCGTCCGCTCTGCTCTAACCATTAACTCCACTGCCCCTCAGTCCTGCTTTATATCCATTTCCCGACATCTCCCGGGTCGGGATTTGGAGCTGGGGTCACAGGTAGAGTCTCAGCGGCCTGGGGAAGTTCCCAGCCTGGACTGGATTTCAAAACCCTCCTGTTCAGGACAGGTTTCAGAGTAACAGCCGTGTTAGTCTGTATTCGCAAAAAGAAAAGGAGGACTTGTGGCACCTTAGAGACTAACCAATTTATTTGAGCATGAGCTTTCGTGAGCTACAGCTCACTTCATCGGATGCATACCGTGGAAACTGCAGTAGACATTATATACACACAGAGAATATGAAACAATACCTCCTCCCACCCCACTGTCCTGCTGGTAATAGCTTATCTAAAGTGATCATCAGGTGGGCCATTTCCAGCACAAATCCAGGTTTTCTCACCCTCCACCCCCCTTGTGCTGGAAATGGCCCACCTGATGATCACTTTAGATAAGCTATTACCAGCAGGACAGTGGGGTGGGAGGAGGTATTGTTTCATATTCTCTGTGTGTATATAAAGTCTGCTGCAGTTTCCACGGTATGCATCCGATGAAGTGAGCTGTAGCTCACGAAAGCTCATGCTCAAATAAATTGGTTAGTCTCTAAGGTGCCACAAGTCCTCCTTTTCTTTCTGTTCAGGACAGTTCGCCCTGCGAGAGACACAAGGCCTGTTTCTGATCCGGCCGTCAGTGGACTTGCTCCCAGGTGTGTCAGCTCAGAACCCGGGAAGCTGGGCTTTGAGACGTCAGGGCAGGGTCATTGCTTCACAGGATCATCCCGGGGCTGATGCGCGGTGTTGGGGCCAAATCGCTGCTGCATTTGCAGCTGCAGCTGTGGGGAATTTGCAGCTTCGGTGGCTCTGAAATGTTTCATGGTTTCATGTCGAACCCGCCAGATTGTTTAGGATGGAAACGTTCCCCCCCCCATCTGAACAAATGGAAATGTTTTCATTATTTTATTCAAAAGCTTTTCATGTCAAAATTCCCTTTACTCGTTTGTAAATGCTCAACTTGTCAACAAAATGTTCTGTTGAGCCAAAAGGGGTTTAAAATGTTTTGCTTTGTTAAAAAATGTTGTTTTTGTTTTGACTCAAACAACTTTTGCCAATTTTTATGAAAAATCCCATTTGTCCAGCCCTCAGCCGCTGCCCAGCCTGCTGCCCATGGCTCCAGCGGTTTCTCCCCCTGACTTCTGGGGGGCTTGCAGCGTGTCGGCGTCCCAACACCTGCCTGGATTCAGCCCACTGCCTTTACTGGAAGGATTTATTACAACAGCACTAGGATTTATTTATCCTTCCTGATGGGGAAGGGGGGGCGGCGTAAATGGAAGCGGATGCTGCTCAATTTAAGGCAGATGCAGCTGAATATGGTCAAAAACCGGCTCCTCTCCCACCCCCACGGGGCCTGGTGTGTTGCAATCGCTGAGCCACGGAGGGTCACCAAGTGCAGGATGAGCTCAGGCTCAGGGCTGACACAGGGGCCCCTTTAAACAGGCAGGACAGTTGCACCTTGACAGCGTTTCCGTCCCCTTTGCCCCCAGCTGTTGATCTCCGGCTGGGCTGCGAGTGATGTGTCAGCAGAGCAGTGTGAGGACCCTTGTCAGGAAGTGGGGAGTTAGCTGCTTTAGGCCCAGGTGGAATGCCCCCTGCGGGGCACTTGGCTGAACCGGCCTCCTTCCATCTTCACTAGGCTGCCATGCAGCGTTGCTGTGCTCTGTTCCAGCCCAGAGGTGGCTGCATGGCTGGGGTGCACAAAGTGAATCCGGCAGGTGCAGACCGGTGTCAGAGGTGTGCACTGAGCAGGGTGATGCCAGTGCTGGGTAGGAAAACCTGGGTCAATGTGGCCTCTAAACACCACCAAGCATCTGGAAAATCTGACCCAGCGGCACGGCACAGAACACGGGTCCCTGGGCCAGTCCCCTTCACTGAGAAGCTGCTTCCAAAGATACAGAACCCAAGAGTGACTCATGTGCACAGCTGGTCTGACGGCCTCCCCAGGCGCCATTCTGCTCTCCCAGCCCCAGGCTAACACCTCTGGTTGCAGCAGGGTGAGTCCTGATTTACTGCAGACCCCGGGCCTCCAGGAGGAGTCGGCTAGTCCCACCACTGCAAACCACGGGAGAGCAGCGCGCCTGGAGCAAGCTCCATCTGCAGTAGGGGGGCTGGGCTGGGCTGGCTCGTGGCTGCATCCTCGAGCCGGCAGAATGGCACCAAGGTGCTGGGCAGGGTGCAGAGGCAGCTCCTCCACACGGCTCACACCCCAAGCTGGTGCATAACCAGGGCACTGCAATGGCTCCCTCAGCCCACTCCCCGGACCTTGTGCACTGGGGCCCGTGGAGCCATGTCACTGTTAGGTCCTGGCATTCTGCACGCGGCAGTTGCATCCTGCGCTCAGTGCAGGCTGCTGCAGAGGAGACGCCCACACTACGCTCTCCCCTGGCCGCTTTCCTGTTCTCCTCCCTCCTCCGCCTGCTCTCTC
This sequence comes from Lepidochelys kempii, assembly GCF_965140285.1. Taxonomy (NCBI): domain Eukaryota; kingdom Metazoa; phylum Chordata; order Testudines; family Cheloniidae; genus Lepidochelys; species Lepidochelys kempii. The sequence continues at coordinate 6,583,264 of NC_136404.1, forward strand.
AATCCACAATGATAAGGTCGTTCAGCTGAGAAGCATTCTTGGCTCTTTGGTTATGAAATGAAAGGGCACGGGGAGCCAGAATATGATGCTCAGCCTCATTCGCAGAGGTCGGTCAGAAAGATTCATATATCCGGCAGAGCACGCTCCAGAACAGCGCTCTCCCCAGGACAGCTGCCTCCAATGCCAGCCCAGCCTGCCGCTCCTGACAACTGGCTTTGAGAGACGTGGAGACGGCAGGGTGTCGGGACCGCGGGGCGCCGGAGGATGGTGAAGGGACACTGGGGTCTTATTGCCAGCCCGAATCTGGCTCTGTTCAAGGACAGATTTACAAGACTGGGGTCGAAACTGAAGCCTCACAACTGCAGATTAAAAATCCACTTAATGAAACTAATTGAAGAGGGGGGAGGTTCCTACCGATGTAACCCGAGGTTTGTCTACATGGGGAAATTGACGAGTATCGCTCCCTGTAATGAGATGCTGATTCCAGAAGTGGGTTAGGCTAAACCAGAAGAAGGGACTTGGACTGCAGAATGAGTGTGTCCACATGGGGAGCTATTCTGCATTTGCTCTAGCGGTTTAAATTCTAACCCTACCTTAATGCAGATTAATTTCCCTGGGTTCCTGAATCAGATTTTAAAATGGAGAGAAATTCCGGGAGCCAGCAAAGATTTCTGGCCAGTGAGTTTCTCTCCATCTTCTTGTCCAGCCCTTTAGCCTGGATTCATCTCCTGGCTCTCCTGATGACTGCAAGGTCTTGGGCAAGTCAGTGCCCTGCTCTCTGCCTCAGTTTCCCCATCAGTCCTGACACTCGACTTCCTCGGTCACGGGGCTTTGCCAGTGGATGTTCATAAAGAGTTTTAAAGGCCTTGTGCAAGTGCAGGCCGCACTCTCCAGCATGTTAACTGGTCCGACCCTCCGGGGCCAGTCCTGGACCAAGCCAGGCGAGTCGGTGTTGGATGCCCATGGAGAGCCCAGGCTGCTGGCTGCTCCAGTGCTGCAGCAGGGCTCCCTGAGCCTCCCAGTGTGGTCAGCCTCTGAAAGGTGATCCCAGCAGGGCAGAGGAGTGAAGCATCTGGCCTCCTCCAGCCAAGAGCCCCTGAGGGAAGCCGTGTCACAGGCCATGGGGCTCGGGAACCAGAGCAGGGCAACGAGCTGCACGGCTGCCGTGAGTAGGACTCCAGGCGGGGACCTGGGTTCGCTTCCCCTCCCTGGCTGGGCCTGACCTAGTGCAATCGCAGGAAGCTGGGCTTGGCCTGAGCAGCACCCAGCACGACTGCTCTGGGCTGGGGCTCTGGAGCTAGTGCCCCCATGGACGGATCCCACCCCAGAGCCCTGCTGCTCTCTAGTGCCCAGCACTACGTTGTGTAAGTCGCGCCCCAGCTGCCCAGCACAGGCCAGAGCTCGAGGAGCAGCTCCATCCCGGCAGGCCCTGTGCGCGCATGGGAGGGGTCCAGCCCCTGCAGACGGAAGGGCTCTGCCCAGACAGGCAGGCGGCCAAGTGTGATGCTTACCATGTCCTTGAGCCAAACCCCAAGGGCTAGATTGGACCCATGCTGGGGGTCGGGGAGGGGACTGCCTAGGGGGGCAAAACTGTGGCCCCTTCTCGGCTTGTGGGATTTCGAATGGACTCTAACCCAGCAGCAGCAGGTCACTGGCTGAGGATCCAGCCACGCCTCTCCGGGAGTCATCACTGCCTGGGGAAGGAGAGGGTTAAACAGGAGCAAGGACCCTCCGGATCGGGCACCAGTTTTCAAAACCAACCCTAATATCCCGTCTTTGCAGTTGTCTCCTGCTTACAGCCACCGCTCCAGTGCTGGGCAGGGAGGGGCTGCGGCCACACCCCTCTTCTCTAGCCCATGGCCCCTGCGCGAGGCCCTGCTGCACCCACTGCCCCCGGCAGTACCCACAGGCCAGACCCCCCAGCGCTGGGAGCCGTGCCAAGGGCTACAGCCTGATGCAGACTCGCAACCCCAATTGCTCTGGCTGACACCCCTCACTGTGGTGTCTGGGTGCTAGACAGCCCCCCATGCATTTGAATCCTGAGTAGACGATACAGCCTGACAAAGCTGTCTCTGATCTGAGCACCAGTCGGGCTCCTAGCTTTGCCAGGCTTCAGGCACAAATGGCTGAGCTCGGCATGGCCCCTGCTTAGCCCAAGCCCATCCGTCTGAGGCTTGGTCAGAGCGCTCTGGGAACTCGGGCCTGACGCGATGTTCCTGGGGCTCAGGGAGGCCCATGGTGCAGTTTGGTGTGGCCATGGCGTTTGATTAATCGACCGGTTCCTGGCAGGTGAGCTGACCTGCTCCTAACAGACTCTAAAATCCCACCCCCAAATAGATCCCCCTGGAGAATTGGACGTCCCACACTGACACCCTCCGCCCCAGGCCCCCTCAGCCACACCCCTCCGCTTGCATCTGTCCCGGCTTTGGCCCTTCTGGCTACTCCCTATCGCCCCTTTCAGGGACAAATGGAAAGAAACAGCTTGCGAGCATCCCGGGACGGGCGCAAGAGCTTGGCCAGAATCTAGGCGTCCGTCACAGCGAGCGGCCTGGATTATTTACGGGCTATTTGACAGCAGATGAGCTGAAAACAAGTTTCTTTAAACAATGCACCAATGGGGATTAGTGCAATTGTGTAAACATCCCCAAATGACTTTCCTTCAGGGAACGTGTTGCATGCGCAGAGAGCGGGCTGCTAATGCAAACCAGCTGCTCAGCCTCTCCCAGAGAATCGCCATCTTCCCAGGAATGAGCACATGGTGCCGGGTCGGTTCCCCAGCCCCACCCGGCCCGTCAGCGCAGGGCCTCTCTCTGGATCCCCTTCTCCAGGAGCCTGCCCAAGAGGGCCAATTGGCAGCAGGTTCCATGACGATGAGACAAAGGGACTAGACTGAGACATCCTCCCCCAGATTCATCCCACATGGGCCCCCGAGCGGCCTATTGGTGCAGGATTGGAACCAGCAACCTAGAGGGAAAAGATGCCGTGTGCCTGTATTTATGGTCAATGCCCCGAGCAAGCCAGGTCCCCCTTTACAATGTTTTTTCCTGAAAAGCACAGATGCTCAGAACTCGCTCATTCCAGCTGTAGCTCCCAGGGGTCTGTTACCGCTTTCTGATCCGACTGGCTAGCCAATCGTCAGGGTCCTTTAGGAGGGGAAATAGATGATGAAGGCAGGTGCTTCTTTTGTGCAATCCTGTTTATTTGCAAGAGGATGTAAAGTCCTGTTTCCCTGCACACTGCAGGAATCATAGAATATCAGGGTTGGAAGGGACCTCAGGAGGTCATCTAGTCCAACCCCTGCTCAAAGCAGGACCAATCCCCAACAAAATCATCCCAGCCAGGGCTTTGTCAAGCCTGACCTTAAAAACTTCTAAGGAAGGAGATTCCACCACCTCCCTAGGTAACGCATTCCAGTGTTTCACCACCCTCCTAGTGAAAAAGTTTTTCCTAATATCCAACCTAAACCTCCCCCACTGCAACTTGAGACCTTACTCCTCGTTCTGTCATCTGCTACCATTGAGGACAGTCTAGATCCATCCTCTTTGGAACCCCCTTTCAGGTAGTTGAAAGCAGCTATCAAATCCCCCCTCATTCTTCTCTTCCGTAGACTAAACATCCCCAGTTCCCTCAGCCTTTCCTCATAAGTCATGTCTTCCAGTCCCCTAATCATTTTTGTTGCCCTCCGCTGGACGTTTTCCAATTTTTCCACATCCTTCTTGCAGTGTGGGGCCCAAAACTGGACACAGTACTCCAGATGAGGCCTCACCAATGTCGAATAGAGGGGAACAATCACGTCCCTCGATCTGCTGGCAATGCCCCTACTTATACAGCCCAAAATGCCATTGGCCTTCTTGGCAACAAGGGCACACTGCTGACTCCTATTCAGCTTCTCGTCCACTGTAACCCCTAGGTCCTTTTCTGCAGAACTGCTGCCGAGCCATTCGGTCCCTAGTCTGTAGAGGTGCATTGGATTGCTCCATCCTAAGTGCAGGACTCTGCATTTGTCCTTGTTGAACCGCATCAGATTTCTTTTGGCCCAATCCTCTAATTTGTCTAGGTCCCTCTGTATCCTATCCCTGCCCTCCAGCGTATCTACCTCTCCTCCCAGTTTAGTGTCATCTGCAAACTTGCTGAGGGTACAATCCACACCATCCTCCAGATCATTTATGAAGATATTGAACAAAACCGGCCCCAGGACCGACTCCTGGGGCACTCCACTTGATACCGGCTGCCAACTAGACATGGAGCCATTGATCACTGCCCGTTGAGCCCGACAATCTAGCCAGCTTTCTATCCACCTTATAGTCCATTCATCCAGCCCATACTTCTTTAACTTGCTGGCAAGAATACTGTGGGAGACCGTGTCAAAAGCTTTGCTAAAGTCAAGGAACAACACGTCCATGGCTTTCCCCTCATCCACAGAGCCAGTTATCTCGTTATAGAAGGCAATTAGATTAGTCAGGCATGACTTGCCCTTGGTGAATCCATGCTGACTGTTCCTGATCACTTTCCTCTCCTCTAAGTGCTTCAGAATTGATTCCTTGAGGACCTGCTCCATGATTTTTCCAGGGACTGAGGTGAGGCTGACTGGCCTGTAGTTCCCCAGATCCTCCTTCTTCCCTTTTTTAAAGATGGGCACTACATTAGCCTTTTTCCAGTCGTCCGGGACTTCCCCCTGATCACCATGAGTTTTCAAAGATAATGGCCAATGGCTCTGCAATCACATCAGCCAACTCCTTTAGCACGCTCAGATGCAGTGCATCCGGCCCCATGGACTTGTGCTCGTCCAGCTTTTCTAAATAGTCCCGAACCACTTCTTTCTCCACAGAGGGCTGGTCACCTCCTCCCCATGCTGTGCTGCCTAGTGCAGTAGTCTGGGAGCTGACCTTGTTCGTGAAGACAGAGGCAAAAAAGGCATTGAGTACATTAGCTGTTTTCATATCCTCTGTCACTAGGTTGCCTCCTTCATTCAGTAAGGGGCCCACACTTTCCTTGACTTTCTTCTTGTTGCTAACATACCTGAAGAAACCCTTCTTGTTACTCTTAACATCTCTTGCTAGCTGCAACTCCAGGTGTGATTTGGCCTTCCTGATTTCACTCCTGCATGCCCGAGCAATATTTTTATACTCTTCCCTGGTCATTTGTCCAATCTTCCACTTCTTGTAAGCTTCTTTTTTGTGTTTAAGATCAGCAAGGATTTCACTGTGAAGCCAAGCTGGTCGCCTGCCATATTTACTATTCTTTCTACATATCGGGATGGTTTGTCCCTGTAACCTCAATAAGGATTCTTTAAAATACAGCCGGCTCTCCTGGACTCCTTTCCCCCTCATGTTATTCTCCCAGGGGATCCTACCCATCAGTTCCCTGAGGGAGTCAAAGTCTGCTTTTCTGAAGTCCAGGGTCCTATTCTGCTGCTCTCCTTTCTTCCCTGTGTCAGGATCCTGAACTTGACCATCTCAATCAAACAGCAATAGACCATTTCTTTGGTCACAGTTCCAAGCCCCTCTTAGCCAGCACTCTGCCCAAAAGATCCCTCTTGGCTTTTTGCCTGGGGCTTTTTGCTCCTCCGTGTGTTTCTGCTGCTTCTCTCTTGCACACAGCTGCAACTTAATCAGTCCCCCACTCTTGTGTTTTGTTATCTGACCCCTGGGAAGCCCCTGGTGCATCTCCTACTCTAGCATTCCCTGTGCTGTGTTTTGGGTTGTTGCTCTGATTGTTTCATAAAGGAGCTTAATTGTTTCCTACCTTTCTCCTGAACGAAGGCAGCTGTTATGCCCACCAGTTTCAAGGAGTCTGCACCCAGCTACCAGCATAAGAGGCCTTTACAATGGCAGCCCAATACCATCTCCGCTGCACAGCGAGGAAGTGACTGGAGCCAGGCCATACAAGTGAACCCAGTCCCAGGCTGTGTTCAGCTGTTAGTACGGTAGCACCTACGAGCCAGCCGAGGATGGAGCCCCGTTGTGCCAGGCACGGCACGGGCAGAGAATAGCTAGAGCTGGCCCTGGCATTGAAACAGACCCGACCGACCTGCGGAGGGGGAAGGGGCGTAACAGGCAAGCAGAGCGATGGTTGCAAATGTCATGTTGTTAGTGCCAGGATTTTGGGGGTGGGGTCACTAGATGGGGAAGAAAGGAGGGATCAGGGCTGGGGGGAGGGAGGGAAGGCAAGGTGGGGAATCGGCGCCAGCAGCCAGTGAGCACAGGGAGAGAATAGCCTGTTGAAGCCGCTGGGTGGATGGCATCACCTGTGTACGAGGTCCCTGCTGTAGAATTACTTCTAGGGCTGCTCTGGGGGACACCCCTCTGGGCTTGCTTTCTTCCCCAGCTCCCCTGGCTTGGGGCTCCTGGGGGGCCCCTGAGGGTGGGGAGAAAGACGATGCCTCCTTGCAGCTGGAGATGGTGGTACTCGTGCCGTTAGGCTCCAGGCCAAGGCTGCTGGCAATCAGCCATGGCAGCGAGTGCGTCTCGGAGCACTGGTCCGCAGTCCTCCCTGGAGTGAACCCAAACAGGAGCCATCTCCTGCGCTTCCAGCCCACTCCCCACCTTCCCCAGCACAACAGCCTCGCCCCTCCCGCGCCCTCAGGGCAGCGACTTGCCCCCGGCGCTAGGGCATCAAAGTACCAACGGGAACAGAGACAGGGGCTGCAGCTAAGGTTGCACAGAGAGTGAGTGCCAACACATGGAAGAGAACCCTATCTGGGTTAAGATTAAACTCGATGAGTTTATGGAGGAGAGGGTATGATGGGATAACATGATTTTGGTAATTAATTGATCTTTAAATATTCATGGTAAATAGGCCCAATGGCCTGTGACGGGATGTTAGATGGGGTGGGATCTGAGTTACTACAGAGAATTCTTTCCTGGGTATCTGGCTGGTGAATCTTGCCCATATGCTCAGGGTTTAGCTGATTGCCATATTTGGGGTCGGGAAGGAATTTTCCTCCAGGGCAGATTGGCAGAGGCCCTGGGGGTTTTTCGCCTTCCTCTGTAGCATGGGGCATAGGTCACTTGCTGGAGGATTCTCTGCTCCTTGAAGTCTTTAAACCACGATTTGAGGACTTCAATAGCTCAGACATTGGTGAGAGGTTTATTGCAGGAGTGGGTGGGTGAGATTCTATGGCCTGCGTTGTGCTGGGGGTCAGACTAGACGATCATAATGGTCCCTTCTGACCTTATGGGGGTTGGACTAGATGACCTTCTGGGGTCCCTTCCAACCCTGATATTCTATGATTCTTAGTATCTATGAATCTATTAATCTATAACCCAGGAGTCCTGACTGGCCCCTCTACCCAACCTCTCCGAGTTGACGCTGGGACCCATAGCATGGAGCTCTGTAATGCACTGGCTGAGTGAGGTGGGGACCCAGCTGGTGGCTGGTCCTGCTAGAGAATAAGAGCCTACTACTTCTGCCAGTGAAGGATCTGTTCCGTGAGCTCGAGTGGCAGAGGCTTGTGCTTTTGGTGCCAAAGATCCTGCTGCCAGCGCTTGCCTGGGGGGTTCCCGACACTTTTACCCGACATGGGGTATCGACCGAACGGTGCCCCGGGGACTGAGCCCCAGCCCTTGGCACCCAATGGCACAAGCTGGTGCTCTGGGAGCCACTGCATTAGGCCAGCAGGAGCCATGTAGGGAGGGCACCATGGGAGCGGTGCTGGGAGCTGATGGCCGGGTGAGCCAGGCGTGACACTGACTTGTCCCCTTTCTCCCCGAAGGGCTGGCGGAGCAACCTGGGCACCTCCTGCTGCTTCTCTGGCGAACGAGTGAGCCGGCAGGAGTGAGGCTGGTGCAGGGCAGTGCCCAGCCCCCAGGAGAAGGCCCCACCCGGCTGCGGCACAGTGAAGCCCAGCTAGAGTGAAGCCAGAGGCTGGGCTGTGGAGGTGCCGTGTGCGTTGGGGGAGCCGCCCTGCCCGTGGCCGGGGATGGAGGCCAATGGCAGCCTGGCCAGCGAGATGGGCTCGTGCTTCCGCAGCACCAACCTCAGCACCAACCTCAGCGAGAACGGCAGGAAGCTGATTGTCTCGCGCTGGTTCTCCACCGCCTTCGGCAGCATCGGCCTTGCCTCCAACCTCTTTGCCCTCTGTGTGCTGGTCAGCTCCTCCCGGAAGATGCACAGCCGCGCCCGCTCCTCCTTCCTCATCTTCCTCTGCGGCCTGGTGGTGACGGACTTCCTTGGCCTGCTGGTGACCGGGACCATCATCATCTCCTACCACTTCACCAAGTTCAACTGGATGGTGGTCGACCCTGCTTGCTACCTCTGCAACTTCCTGGGCCTCTCCATGGTCTTCTTCGGCCAGTGCCCGCTGCTGCTGGGAGCCACCATGGCCGGGGAGCGCTTCTTTGGCATCAACCGCCCCTTCTCCCGCTCCACCAGCATGTCCAAGCGCCGAGCCTGGTTCATGGTAGGCATGGTCTGGGCCTTCTCCTTCTCCCTGGGACTCCTGCCCATCCTGGGCCTGGGGGACTACACCCTGCAGTATCCCAACTCCTGGTGCTTCATCACTCTGCTGCATGATGTCAAGAATGTCACCTTCTGCCTGATCTTCGCCCTGCTGGGCATCCTGGCCGTAGGCCTCTCCTTCCTCTTCAACACGGTCAGCGTGGTGACGCTCTGCCGGGTCTACCATGACCGCGAGTCAGTGCAGAGGCGGCGGGACAGCGAGGTGGAGATGATGGTGCAGCTGGTGGGCATTATGATCATTGCCACCGTCTGCTGGTTACCCCTGCTGGTAAGGCCCCCCCCAGGGTTGGCTTCGCAACCGGGTCACAGATGCATTCACCTGCTGAACGCTGCCCAGCTGGCAGAGTCCCCAGCCCCTGCCACGCTGGATCCCCCAGCTGCTGGCTTTCCAGCCAGCATTCGCTGCCCCTGGGCCAGGACACAAAGGGATCAGCAGGGGCCTTTATGGCCTTATTTTAGCATTCCAGTCAATCCTGACCTGCAGCCCCCCATTAGCCCAGCCCTGGGCTCCCTCAGCTCTGCCGGTGCCCCTCACTCCTGACCTGCAGCCCCCTGCTAGCCAAGTCCCGAGTCTACCCGAGGGCAGCACTTCTCAGAGCCTGGGTCACACGCCTTGGGCTTGCGGGGCTGGTGCCCGCAGGCTAAAACCAGCCACCTCCATGTTCCCGCTGGGGCTGGAGCTAGGTTGTGAGTCCCTCCCCCTCCCCAGGTTTCAGAGCCGGGCGCCTGCCTGAGTCCAAATGGCTTGGTCCCGTGACAGGTGCCCGGCTGGTGCTGAGCCTCAGCGCCACGGGGGGGCGGGGGGAACGGGGGGGGATGCAGTGTGTGTGTGGGGGGGGTTGCAGTGTATGGGGGGGATTTTGCAGTTTGGACGAACCCTTCGAGCTTGGCTCTATACACTGTGCCCTGGGTGCCCCCCGAGCCGTCGGCACCCCTTAGCCCGGCCCGCTCTCACCAGGACGCCCAATGCCCCTCGCCCAGCCCCCCTGCGGCTTGGCCCCCCATCAGCCCTGAGCTGGGCTCTGCAGTACGGACAAGCAATAATCAGCATCAGGATCTGGCTGCTCCTGCTCTGGCCTGTCCCCCCATCCCAGCACAGCCACTACCTTGGCTTTAGCTCCCCTCTCCTCACTGGAACCCCCAAACTTCTGCCACACCTCCCCCCTGTCCTGTCTGACCCCCCCCCCCGGCCTTCCCGACCCCGTCCCCTGGCCTGCTGCCCCATCCCTGTCTGTCCAACAGCCGCTCCCTTATACCTCACTGACCCCCCCTTGACTATCCTACGTGATATGGACAAAGCTGAGCACCTGATGGTCCCTCCTGGGCTGTTCCCAACCCCTCCCTTGGCCCACAATGTGAGGATTCACCTCCCCTCCCCAACGCTTCACAGCCAGGCTGCAGCCTGCACCCCATTTCCAGGATCCCCCCAACTCCTCTGTGCCTGCCTCGGTTACAGCAATGCCCCCCCGCCCCGCTGCAGCTACAACTGCTAGACTCCCTTTCTGCCCCCCCAACACTGCTAGTCCCTGCATAGCCCCGTCAGGGTTCCTTCCCCACTCTGAACTCTAGGGTACAGATGTGGGGACCTGCATGAAAGGCCCCCTAAGCTTATTCTTACCAGCTTGGGTTAAAACTTTCCCAAGGCACAAACTTTGCCTTGTCCTTGAACCGTATGCAGCCACCACCGAGCCTTTTAAACAAAGACCAGGGGAAGAGACCACTTGGAGACGTCTTCCCCCAAAATATCCCCCTGAACCCCTACACCCCCTTTCCTAGGGAGCCTTGAGAATAATATCCTAACCAATTGGTTACAAAATCATCAAAGACCCAAACCCCTGGATCTTGGAACAATGGAAAAACCAGTCAGGTTCTTAAAAGAGGGGTTTTATTAAAAAAAAAAAAAAAAGGTAAAAATCCTCTCTGTAAAATCAGGAAGGAAAATACTTTACGGGGTATTCAGATTCAAAACACAGAGGATCCCCCTCTGGGCAAAATTTTAAAGTTACAGAAAACAGGAATAAACCTCCTTCTTAACACAGGGAAAATTCACATAAAACAAAAGATGAACTAACCCGCCTTGCCTGGCTTATCTAGACTGGTTGCAATATTGGAGACTTGGATTAGGATGGGTTGGAGAAGATGGATTCCTGTCTGGCCTCTCTCAGTCCCAAGAGAGAACAACCACATAAACAAAGAGCACAAACAAAAGCCTCCCCCAACCCAAGATTTGAAAGTATCTTGTTCCCGTATTGGTCCTTTGGGTCAGGTGCCAGCCAGGTTATCTGGGCTTCTTAACCCTTTACAGGTAACAGGATGTTGCCTCTGGCCAGGAGGGATTTTATAGCCCTGTGCACAGAAAGGTGGTGACCCTCCCCGTTATATTTATGACACCCCGTCCCCAGCCATGCCGGCCTCGAGATCCCCACAGCACAGTTCCACCCCCTCCATCAGCCCCCAGCCCCTGCCCACTTGCTGGTGCTTGATTTATAACTACCCAGCCTCCTTGGCCACTGTGCCCTGCCTGCCCCATCCAGTGAGGTGCCCCCCACATCCGGTGTGCTCTGACCCACTGCCCCACCCAGCGTGCCCTGCCTACCCCCATCTGACCCGCACCCTCCCCGCCAGGGTCTGTATACCCCATCTCCACCCCCTGCCATGCCCTGCCTATCATCCCCCCCCCCTTCCCCAGTGTGCCCTGCTTACCCCATCTCCCTCCCCCACAGTGTGCCCTGCCTGCCCTGTCTGGCTAGGTGCCCCTCCTACCCAGTGTGCTCTACCTACCCCATCTCCCCCCGCCATACCCTGCCTACCCCTATCGCCTACCCCACCTGGCTAGGCACCCCCCACCCCCATGTGCCTCAGCCCCTCAGGTGAGAAGGCATGGACAGACAGACAGACGCTGTGTGACCCCATGTGGGGGGATGGACAGATGGACAGGCGCTGTGTGGCCCCAGGCAGGTGGCAGGATGGCCAGGACATGGGCCATGACACAGCTTTGGTCCCAGAACCACTGAGCCCCCCAGCCCGCACCTGTTCCTACCCCTAACCTCTCCCCTCCCCCCCAGATATTTATCATCCAGACGGTCCTGCAGGAGCCCGCCCCCGGCTTGCTGCCCCGACACATCCCGCGGCAGACCGAGGAGATGCTGCTGATCTACCTGCGCATGGTCACCTGGAACCAGATCCTGGACCCCTGGGTCTACATCCTCTTCCGCAGGGCTGTGCTGAAGCGCATCTACCCCCGCCTCAAGACACGGCCCTCCATCGTCTCCCTCTACCCCACACTCAACGCCTCCCTGCGCTGCAAGCTCACTCAGGAGTCTGTGCTGCAGTAGCGGAGGGCACCTGGGCGGGCAGCGAGCAACGGGCCCAGAGTAGGCACTGCCAGGGCCACCTGCTCGGGGGGCACGAGGGGGGAGACAGGCCCCAGCCCTGGACTCAGGCTGCCCCAGGGACAGCAAGTTTGGGTTGGCACCTGAACCGATGTTGCCTCCAATCTCTGGACCCGGCTCGCCTGGCAGCAGGGAGCTGTGGGGCTGAGCTCCCTGCCTGGCCCCTGCCAGGAAGCATGAGGTTGGCTGCCTCAGCCGCGGGCTGGCAGAATGGGGATCTCAGCACCAGCTCCAAATGCCACGCCCCATCCTGGATGGTGCCCATGGTGCTCCTGGGGTGGGTGCTGAGAGCCCTGGGATGGAGATTCCCTCCCCCCGAATTCGACCTCCCTGACTCTTGGCTTTATAACTTGGGCAGAAAAGCTACTTTAAAAACCCACAGTCCTTGGAGTAGGAGCCGCCCCCCCTCCCCACCACGCACCCCAGCTGCATCCACCGCCAGTGTGTCCCCCCCAGACTGCAAGTGCACCCACTCGTGCGTCACTCACAGGCTCATCCCGGCTTCCCTCCCGGTGTCTGCCGACAAGCTGCACCCGGCGCCAGATGGGCCGGGGGTCACGGCTGGAATTTCCTGCCTGGGCCTTGGCTGAGCGTTGAACTCGGCCCCATGGACAACAGCCCCCGCTGCTGCTTGGTAGGGAGCCATTGTCCCTGCAGCCTGGGGAGGGGGCAGGAGAGGGCTGGGGGGTCCAGGAGGGAGACGGGGCTATCTAGAGGAGCAGGATAGGGATGGGGGCTGTCCAGACGCAGGAATAGGACAGGCTGGCTGAGGGATGGGGGCTGTTCAGGGGCAGGATGGCAGAAAAGGCACAGGCTGGGGGGGAGGGGGCTGTTGGGGGGGGGGGCACAGGACAGGGATGTGGCTGTCCAGGGGGAGGGGGCTGTTGGGGGGGCAGGAAGGGGACAGGCTGGCTGGGGGGGGCAGGACAGGGATGGGGCTGTCCAGGGGGAGAGGGCTGTTGGGGGGGGCAGGAAGGGGACAGGCTGGCAGGGGGAGGGGGCTGTTGGGGGGGCAGGAAGGGGACAGGCTGGCTGGGAGGCCATCAGTCCGCACGCTCATTCCAGCAATAAAAGTCTGGTTGGTTCCACTCTCGGTGCCGGGCTCTGCGGGGAGGGTGCGTGGCGAACTCCTGGGAGCTGGTTTTTAACATGGGCTGTCCAGGCTCCGGGCCCTGAGCGACTCTGGGGCCGACTAGAGCGCGGCCGGGCAGGCCCAGCCCTGGTGCGCCACATGGGGAAGAGACTTGAATTCACACTCCTTAAACCTTGTTGAGGTTGGCTTGCCAGCGTTAATGTGAGGGAGGGGAGAGCTCCCGGCCCCCCCAGCCCAGGCATTCTGTGGCCCTTCCCCCGCCCGACAGGATTTAACAAACCGGGGGCCTTGTGCTTTGGGGCCCGTTAGGTCGCTTGCCTTCCACATTTCCCACTGTTTCCCCCACAACCACCGGAGCCAGAAACTGACCTTGTTTGTTTGTTTTTAATGAACCCCCAGATTGTTCCACAATCCCGGGACTCCGGGAGCTGGGGCTCTGAGAAACTTATCACATATCACAAGTTGTGAGCTCACATGGTGACTCCTCCCCGCCCCAGGCTCTGTGGAGCCCAGGACCGGCTCTCTCCCCTCAGCGGCCGCTCCTCATCTCAACCCTCCCTGTGCCCCGAGAGATGGGCAGCGAGACCCAAGGGGCCCGGGGCCTCCAGAGCAAACGAGCGGAGAAATACAGAGGCTTTGAACTCTGGCTCTCTGCCCTGGTCACTGCCAGTGGGCACGGCTCCTCCATGCACCAGGGTAGGGCCTGGGCCTGCCCCCACCCCATGGGGAGTAGGCGAGGTGGCCAGTGCTGAGCAGCCTGCGGCCAGGGCAGCCCTTCACCCTCATGGCCTCCCTTGAGGCTGCCACCCCAGAATGGCCCCCGCCCAGCAAAGAGCCCGGTTGGACCCAGCAAGCCGGCTCCATGGGGCTGGCCAGCACCAGCAGTCGAGGTGGGGTCTGATCTGCGCCCCAAGGCAGGGAGGGCGTTGGAGCCCGCCTGACCCTGAAGCCGCAGGTCTCCCCAAGAGAGGCAGCCCCCAGCAGTCCTGTGGAGCTGGCATCCCCACCACGATCTGCTGGTGGGGGGTTGGGGGGGGCTGAGTCCCCTCCCTTCCCCTGATTGCCCCTCATGCCAGCAGGGGCTGGCTGATGCCTTCACGCTGCTCCCCACCTCCGCAGGGCTGTTGAGCCAGGTCCCTGGGCCCCTCGGGTGCCAGACAGCCAGGAAATGCCACAGCCGCACGAGGGCACCTGGTCCTTGGAATTCGCAGGGGGCTCCTGGCCCTACCCCCCCGCCAAGCACCTCCAGCCCAGCCCTGGAAACGACCTGGGGGTCCTGGCCCTGACCCCCACCCAGAATCCCTGACCCAGCCCTGTGAATGACCGGGGTACCCCTGCTGCCCCCCGGCCCAGCCTGGGCTTGCTGTGGGTCCCAGGGTGGGCAAGGGACCCGCACAGAGATGCTTGGTCATGCAGCGGCCAACAAGCCCAATGGGCCCCTGCCCCCAGAGCCAGGCCCCTTTGCCCCCGTCTCCCTCGCCCCCAGAGCGGGCCTCCGCCCCTCTCACCCGCTGGCTGGCGGGGGGGGGGTCATCAGAGCAAAGGGCGAGGAAACGGTCAGAGTCACACCAGCCCCACGTCCCCACATGAGTCCTGGCCTGTCCCCGTCCCCCCCCCAGGGTTCCCCCAACTGCCCCCTGGGTTCAGCGCCAGCCCTGGCCGCTGTGCGGAGAGCGGAGGAGGGAGGCAGCGATGGGCAGTGGCTCCAGGGAAGGCCCCGAGGAGCTGCCATTACTTGGGCTCATAGCCAGGATGGGCACCAGGGCCTGGACTAGCCCCAGCCTGCAGGGACTGCTCCCGCCCCGGGCCCACCACCCCATCTGACCAGGGCCTGAGGCACATCCCCTGGGTTTCCTGGAGGGGCCCTTGCCAGTCCCTGCCCAGCTTGGCGTGGGGCCTCTCTGGGGCAGGAGCTGGGCCCAGCCAGCCAGTGCGGGCACCGCAGGGCTCCCCCCCGGAGCAGGAAGACAGGGGGCTGCCGCTGGGGCAGGAGGGAGCCCATGGCCAGGGGGCAGACGTCACAGGCCAAGTGCTCTGCCCCCTCCCCTATTTCCTGCCCCCTTGGGCTCCACGGATGGCGGCCCAGACCTCGGCCACGAACTCGCCCGGGAACGCGAACTCGCCCAGCACCGAGTCCAGGCTCTTGGCAAACTCTGCGGGGCTCAGGCACTCCCGGGCCACCTCCACCATGGTTGAGGCTATGGAGAGAGGACAGAGCTCAGCCGGGGGGTCAGGGCGATGGGCTGGACCCCAGTGCCCCCGGGACAGGCCCAGGGGCCAAGGGACCTGCTGAGAAGGGCAACGAGGCCTTGGCCCAGTCTGCCCGCCCCAACCCTGCCCTCCCCCATGTCACCGGGGCCCAGCCCCGGCACTCCCCCACACCAGCCCTTCCCCCCCCCCGGGCCCTGGACCTGCCCCCTCCCCACCCCCTCTGCCAGCCCTGCTCACCCAGCTCCACGTCCCGGATGCCCATGTAGCTCTCCAGCAGGTCGTCCACCCTCCGGGCAGCCTCCTTCTCCCAGGCGCTGGGCTGTGGGCAGGAGCCAGGGCAGCAGAGTCACTGTTGGTTCAACCTTCTCGGCCCCTAATTGCTGCAGGGGGCTGGATCGGAGGCCTTGGGCCAGGCCCTCGTGCCGGCCCGTTGACAGCCTTGGGCATCATGGGAGGGGCCTTCATGGACTGGGGCGCACCCCCCACGGGCACAGGGGAGCCAGCTGGGGCACTGGTGCAGGAGGTGCCTTGGCCCGTTCCCTGGCCCAACCCAGACCAACTTTTTGCTCCTTGTTAGTTTTGGGACCCCCCCCCCCAAGAGTCACCTCCCCCACCCCCGGCGAGAGGGTGCTGCCCAGAATCGGGGGCCCTCTGGCATGGAGAGCGGTTCCACTGGTCAGGCTCTGAACTCTGACCCCCAGGCGGATAGCAGGAGGCCAGGACAGGAAACATCCCCTTTGCAGCACCAGGGTGGGGCAGGGAGCAGGTACCTGCCACCCCATCCCTGCCTGGCTCTGCGGCAGCCAGCCAGCGAGTACACACGCGGGTCTGTGTGCACACACCAGGCGCACACATGAGTAGGGGCCTCTCTGGGGCCATGCATGTTTGCACCCGACTTTGTCCCCATTGGCATGGGCCATGGGTGGTGACTGCATGTACAGCACCATGCGCGCATGGGACTGACTGCACCCACCTGCGTGAGCACGTGCATGTGCACACGTGACAATGTGTAGTCACTGGCACCCGTGCCCAGTCCCTGGCTCCCTCACCCTGCAGGTCCTGGAGCTGCCTTCTCTTGCTAGGACACCTGGGTCCGTGGGCAGAGCTCCCGTGAGCAGCGATTCCAGGCACTCCCTGCAGGGAGCCAGAGCTGGGGGGCTGGGCCAGGGGGAGGGAGTGGCAGCAGCCTGCTTTGGGGAATGGTCATGTGTGCCCCCCCCTCACCTCACAGCCCCCCAGGGATTTCACTTCTTACACTTATTTTCCCCCTTTGCCTCCTCCCCCGATTTGGTCATGGGGAGGGGATACACTCCCCCAACTTACCACATCCTCCAGGCTGGCGGTGCCCCGGGCACGCAGCCGCAGGGTCTCCTTGCCACTGGCCACCTTGCCCTCGCCTGGGCACTTGCTGCTCTTGGTCCTCTGCCCGATCATATCTGGGACACAGACGGGGGGGCGAGGGGGCTGTTCAGAGCGGGTGCCAGGGCAGGCACAGGGTCCGGGTGTCTTTTCCTTGTGCCAAAGCACCATGCCCAGCCGGGGAGCAAAGACCCAGCTCCACCCAGGACACCCCCTGGGCCCCAGGCAAGCCCTGGGCAAAGGGGCCCTGTCCCAACACCCCCATCCTTCCCCAAAGGAAGTCCCAGGAAGTGACTGACCTCTGGCAGGGCGTGGGGGTGGATTGGGCCCACTGGAGTCTATCACACTCTGTGGGGCAGGAAGGGGTTCTGTCAACTGGCCTATCCAAGGTCTAACCCCAGATGGGAGCCTGGGAAGAACAGCCCGGGGTCCATTGAACATTGCCCCAAAACTAGAGCACAGAGCCCTTTTCTCTGCATCACTGGAATGCAGCCACCTCTGGGGTGGAACATAGCCGCTGATCCACAGCAGCACATTGCCAAGGGTTGTGTGAGGACCAAGTATCCCTTGGATGCCTGCAGCCTGTGGGTGATGGGGGGCAGTGTGGAGGGCATATGGGGGAGGGCAGTAGTGGGGGGTAAATCAGTGTCAGAGGACGTGGGCTGGGGTGAGGCATGTGGGAGGGCAATTGAGTGTTGGAGGGCAGTGGGAAGGATTAAAAGCTGCAGCGAGGCTGAGAACGGCATTAACTCATTCTAGCGATTGCTCAGCCAGTGCAGGCAGCCCCCAGCCCTGAGGGGTGCACAGTCGCCTTGATCCCTGGGCTGCACAGTGGGTGGAAGCAGAAAGGCCCCGAGCCGGTCCCAGGCCTGAATTAATCGGATTCGAGCTCCCTTCCCCAATTAATACAATTAATTCAACCTAAACTAGGGTTCCCCACTTTCTAATCACAGAAAGCCAAACATCCTTGTTCTCCCCCATCCTGAGGCCCCGCTCCTGCTCCAAAGCCCCCTGCTTACTCCATCCCTCCTCTCTCCATCCCTCACTCACTCGCTCATTTTCACCGGGCTGGGGCAGGGTTGCAGAAGTGGGTGAGGGCTCTAGCTGGGGGTGCAGGCTGGGGGGGGGGGGATGAAGGATTTGGGGTGCAGGAGGGGCCTCTGGGGTGCAGGGTGGGACCGAGGGGTTTGGAGTACGGATAGGGGCTCAGGGCTGGGGCAGGAAGTTGGGGCATGGGGAGGGGAGGGAGGTTCAGGGCTGGGTAGGGGTGCAGGCTCTGGGCACCGCTTACCTCGGGCAGCTCCTGGAAACGGCCGGCATGGCCGGCTCCCAGGTGAAGGGACGGCCAGGGATCGCTGCGCGCTGTCTCCACCTACAGGCGCCACCCCCGCAGCGCCCATTGGCCGAGGTTCCAGCCCAACGGAGCTGCAGAGCCAGCTCTCCGGGTGGGTGCCGCGCACAGAGCCCCCGCGGCTGCCCCTGCGCCTAGGAGCCGGACATGCCAGTTGAGTCCGGGAGCCACACGGCGTCACGGCGGGCAGGGAGCCTGCCAGGGAGCCGCCAACCGGACTTCTCACGGCCTGGTCAGTGGTGCTGACCGGAGCCGCCTGGGGCGCTTTTCGACTGGCTGTTCCGGTCGAAACCCGGATGCCTGGCACCCCCACCTCAACCCAGGGGCCGGGCCCAGCCCCGGGGACTCACTCAGCCCCCAGCAGCGCTGGTTACAGGCCTAGCTAGGCTTCAGGCCAGGGCCCAGCCCAGCTGTCCGTGCACCTCTGGTGGGAGACACTGACATGGGCCGCCCGACGTTCCCCCGGGGAGCAGGAGAGAGGGGGCGGGCGGAGGTCGGTGGGGAGAAGGGGCAAATGGAAGAACACCAGAGCTGCGCCACGGCTTCCTGGTGATCCAGCCCAGCAACCCGGCTTCCAATGCTGGGATTGCAGCTCCGGGCACACGGAACGGCACAGATCTCCGACCAGCCCGAGCAGGTCCAGTCAGCACGTGGCTCTCTGGGGCACGCCCCTTGCAGGAGGGGCTACCCAGGGCAACAGGCTCCCCCTGAAGGGATACAGGAACTCGCTCACCCAGCAGCTTCTGTGCCAGGCCAGGCCCGGCCTGAGGAGTCACAGGGGCCCCATGGTGCCCCCAAGGGGTTGGGTTGGGTCCCTCTGAAAGCTCCTCACTGGAGGGGGCAGAGGGGGATTGCAGGGACACGCCCAACGCCAGGGTGTGGGGATGCAGCAGGCTGAGCAGCAGCTGCCCCTTGGCTTACTCTCACTCCCAGATGTGGATCCGTTACCTCCACCCCATGTCAGCAGCTGCCCATGGGGCCCCAGGAGCTATAACCCGGCTGGGGTCTCCGAGCGCCCGGGTGGATTCATCGTGTGGCTGGGCGATGCCATCTCAGAGCCCAGACGACTGCCCGGTGCCCGACACTGGGCCCAACTGCGTCAAGGCCATCACGCATGCCCGCGGGGGGAAGAGAAGGTACTTGGCGGGATCTGTGTGCCGCGGGCTGGCCTGATACAGAGTGCAGCCGGGCCTGAAGGCAGGGAGCTCAGAAGAGAAAAGCAGGACCCAGGCTGGAGGGCCCCTCCCTTCCCACCAGGGCAGCCCCCACGGCTCAGACCCAGCAGCCACATTCGGGTGGCAGGGCCAGCAGGGCAGGGGGAGGCTTGGGCACGTCCTGAGAATGTCACGCTGCCCAGGGTCCTCGGCTTGAAGAGTGGAGGGTGACGCAGGCCAGGGCCGAGAGACACTGGTAGAGCTGGGTTGGAGACCCAAGGCTGGAGGGGGGAGGAGAGGCTGCGGGTCATGAGTGAGGGGCACCGGCAGAGCTGCCTAGGAGCATTTTGGCTGGCCCAGGTGGCACCTGTTTAATGTTCTCTGTACCATTTGCTGGGAGATGGGCTGCAGGGGCTAAGGGCTTTCCCACCTCTAACATCACTGGTCCGACAAACCCAGGCCAGATGTAGGATGGACTTGTGGGGCAGAGACTCTGGGCTGGGACCCAGGATCGGGACTCAGTGCCCAGTTCTGCCTTAGACTCGCTGTGACGTCAGACCACATCCTCTCCCTGCACCCATCTGACAATGGAGAGGCTGCTGCCAGAGTCCTAAAGCCTGCCACAGTAATGCCCCTCACTCCCGACCCGCAGCCCCTGCTAGCCCACCCTGGGCTCCCCCCACCCAGCTCAGCCGGTGCCCCTCACTCCCGACCCATAGCCTGGGGTCTCCACTTAGGAGAGATTCCCAGTTACTCTGAATGCTGGTTCTGTGATAAGGGCAAATCTGCAGCAGATTGTGACGCTCAGGCAGCCGGTTTAACCCCCATCCCCTGGGGTTAAAGGCCAGGGACAGCAAACACTTGGCCCTGCAGCTGCAGAGTGTCCGGTGTGCGCATGTTTGTGTAACTCACCAAAGGCCCTTTTGGGCTGCACCAGCCGCAGGGTGAAGGGCTGGGCCCTGGGCAGCTCCCGCAGCATCTTGGCAACATCATAGTGGCGGCAGCCCACGATGCTGTGGTCGTTGATGGCCTCGATGCTGTCGCCCACGCACACAGTCTGGACGCAGTTCATGACGCTCCCGTCCTTGATCCTCTGGAGCGTGGGACATGCCAGTCAGTGGGGGTGGGGGAACACGGCCGGCTGGGGGTAGAAGGGGGCATGGGGACACAGCAGGGCTGAGCTGCTCCCGGTCCTTACACGTGGGGGGTGTCCATGCAGGTGCCTCCCAGCCATCAGGAGAAGCGCTACTGGGCAGCGGGGATGACCTTAGAGCTGCACCCTGGGGTGGGGCTGGGGAGTGACAACACCAGGACCCCCCTAGCACAACAACAGCAGGTGTTTCTCCAGCCTCCACCCCCAGTTTCGCAGGGCAGGGGGCACCGAGCAGGGGCAAGAGCTGCTTGTGAACCGCCTGGCGGGTGTGGCCAAGTTCCTGCTCTACCTTGGTGGGCCTTGCGCTTACTGGCGGATTTGCTCGCCTTGGAGCTTCACGGCAGCCCTCAGCTTGGCCGTTTTTCTGAACCCACAGTCCAGGTCGACTCCTCCCGTGTCTGACCAGGAGCTGGGAGGATTTGGGGGGAGCCCGGGCCCGCCCTCTACTCTGGGTTCCAGCCCAGGGCCCTGTGGATTGCAGCTGTGGAGTGCCTCCTGGAACAGCTGTGTGACAGCTGCAACTCCCTGGGCTACTTCCCCATGGCCTCCTCCCAACCCCTTCTTTGTCCTCACCACAGGACCTTCCTCCTGGTGTCTGATAATGCTTGTACACCTCAGTCCTCCAACAGTCCACGTTCTCACTCTCAGCGCCTGGTGCCTCTTGCTCCCAGCTCCTCACACGCACACCACAAACTGAAATGGGCTCCTTTTTAAAACCCAGGTGCCCTGATTAGCCTTCCTTAATTGATTCCAGCAGCTTCTTGATTGGCTGCAGGTGTGCTAATCAGCCTGTCTTAATTGTCTCCAGAAGGTTCCTGATTGTTCTGGAATCTTCCCTGTTACCTTACCCAGGGAAAAGGGACCTACTTAGCCTGGGGCTAATATATCTGCCTTCTATTACTCTCCTATAGCCATCTGGCCCAACCCTGTCACACTGGGAACGTGGATGTTGGGCTTGGCTCTGGGGCTGGGCAGCACCCAGTGCAATGGGGCCAGCTGGCATCTGGGGCCCCAGGCCCTGCCTGAAATCAGCCCTGCTCTGCCTCCATGACCCTGGGCTGGCCTGGAGAGAACCCAGCCCTTGGGTAGGGCAATGCGGGGGGGCTCCCCTCCCTTCTCTGCAGGGGGAAATCATGTCCAGCTGAGCAAAGCTTCAGGCTACTTTCCCTGTGGGGTTTCCTTTTATGGGGGGTATTTGCCCCTCTCCCCCCATCTGCAGGGCTCTGACCCCCTCCCCCCAGCTGCAGGGCTCTCTCTCAGAAAGCAGCTCCCTGAATATTTTTGTCTTCAGCTGAGTTCCCCTGGCTCCTCAGGTATCACCCTGGAGGCCCCACCCAGCCAATCTCCTGGCACCAGCACCAGCTGCTTCCAAGGAAAGTGCGAGAATCCCTGTAGGCAGCTGTACAGTAACCAGTCCTTGGTCGGGGGCCCTGCTGACCCCCCCGGCTAGAGGCTGGCTCGTGCCCTGAACCAGGGGGACTGCAGGTTGAGAACCACTGCTCTGTAGCCATGTCCACTCCCTTTTCTGAGTCCTGCCATGCTCTTGGACTCCCTGGTATCTTGTGGCAGTGAGTTCCACAGGCTGCCAGTGGGATCCACAGGTATCACCTTGGATCAGTTTCAAATCTGCTGCTTTTCCATGTCATTGCCTGACCCCAGCTCTCACCTCATGAAAGGGGGAGATCAGAGGCCCCCACTCTGCCTTCTCTAGAGCAGCCCTGCTCTCAGAGCCTTTCAGCAATGCTCTCTCAGCTGCCTCCTCAAACGAGGCGCTCTTCTTTCGGTACCATTTCTTCCATGTCCCCACTCATCTCCATCTGACTCCATGTGCTTAGAGCCTGCCCGGGGGGATTCCCTGCTGTGTGCAGTGAATGGGACATTTACATTGTGTGGGGAGGTGATTTTAATGAGAATAAACATCTGTAAACTCTCTGCTCCCAGCTCAGGAGTCCCAGGGCCAGAGTGCATGAGCCGCCCGATGGGCCATCTCCTGGAAACCAGCCTTCCCTGGCCCCTGGACCACAAGCCCCGTCCTGGACTGTCTGACCTGAAAAGTCCCCTTGCTCTCACCCCCCCAAAGTTTTGATTTTTCAGCAACAAATAGAAAACAGAAATATTTTGATTGCGAAACGCCACCTGGTGCCTCATGGGAGTTGTAGTTCAGTGATTGTTGCTCCCACCCTCCTTTATGGGCCGTCCTGCCAGGTTGGACTACTACTTCCACAATGCACCAGGCTCTCCCCTCTTGGTGAGGCATCATGGGTGTCAGAGTCACAGTGCATCATGGGAGATGGAGTCCAGCTGGGGAGTAAGGAGAATGGGAACACAAAACACCCAAACCGCGGCTCCCAGGAGGCACCACAGCAGGGTTCCCAACTCCAGACAGTTTGGGGGTCGGGGGTGCAGTTTTTAAACAAACACTGGAGGTTTCCCACAAGAAGCTGACAGCCACTTTTCAACAAAAACCCAATTTTCCATTAAAAAAACCGAACCAAACAAAAAACCACTCTCCTGATGGATAATTCTTGGCTGTTCCTGGCACAATTCCCTCTCCTCCACTGCGGCCCCTCCAGCCCATGGCCCTCACCCACCTTGATGAAAGCATAGCCCGCCCCGTTGTCAGTGATGGTCAGCCCCAGTGCATCCTCCGTCTTGGTCACTTCCACCTCCTTGGTCTCGCCCCGCACATGTGCGAAGATGAAATCCTCCAGGCCGATCTGGCCCCCCAGCAGCTTCTGCATGTCCACCTTGTGGGTGTTGAGGGTGCAGAAGAGGATCTGCCAGAGAGCAGCTGCCTCACCGTTCTGCCCACCGGGGTTGGGAGCTTGGAACACCCTCCACCCAACAGCTCAGCGGGGCAGCGGCTGGCATGCACCAGAGAGACACAGAGCACCCAGCACCATGATACCGCAAACGTCCCCAAACGTGGGAAATGTACCCCTTTTTGCCCATTTTGAGTTGCAGACCCTGGAACTCTGCTTTTTGCCTTGGAGGGACAAGTCAGTTTTGGGGCTTAATTTATCCATTTTTGTTCATTGATGATCACGTGAAAGGTGTTCACTTCAAGGAAAGGGAAATGGGCCAATCGGGAAAGCGAGCCTTGCATTTGTTGGAGACGTTCCCGTTCCCTACTGCAGCCGCTTGTGAAAACGGAGGCCCACAACCACACATGACAACCCCGCATTATTACTGATCATTGATTCCGTCTTGGCAGCGCCCTGAGCCAAAGGCCTTTTGGGTGATCATCACTGTGCAAAAATAAATGAATAACCCACAGAGCTGAGCTGTCCCCACCCGGCCTTCCTTGGAACTCCAGGGTCTGCAACTCAGAGTGGGCAAAATTAGGCGCATTTTCAAACCACAAACATGATGGGCTTTTGTTGTTTTGTTGTTAAAGAAGCAAGTTGGCTGTCAGTGAATTGACCAGGTTGGACTCAGTACATTTCCTTACCCTGTGGGACCTCAGGCAAATTTCTTAGTTTCCCTGTGCCTCAGTTTCCCCATCTGTAAAATGGGGATAACCATCCTTCCCTGTCTGGCTTGTTTAGATTTCACTCTTTGGAGACAGGGCCTGGCTGACAGTGTTTGTGCAGCGCCCAGCACAATCAGGGCCCTGGGTTCGTTTGGGGCCTGTAGCTAAAGAATAACTAGGGTGAATTTCTGAGACATGGATCTGGTGTCTCCTGTACACTATGCCGCTAGTGCGACAGCGGAGATCGCAAGCTTGACCCCGACAAGCTGGAGGGGCAGGGGCAGGCTCTCTCCAGCCCAGCGCTGCTGCAGAGGGCACCCGCAGCAGCACGGGTTACTGTGGCCCTATCCAGAGTCGTGAACTGAGCACGAACAGGAACAACCCACAGGAGCTAACAGGCAGCCCCAGCTCTGCCCACACGAGAGCGACAGAGACTCACTGAACCCGTTTCATGCAAGCTACTGAGCAGCATCAGATGGTAACAAGTGAGAGTCACAACTTGCCTGGGCTGGATCGAACCATGTTAAAGGCGACAGGTCCAGCAGCCCATTACTGATCCCCCAGGCCACCAGCACCGCGACAGGACAATCCGTGGAATAACATGCCTCTCCCTAGCAGCATTCAGCTGAGGATCTCAAAACACCCAGCCCCATAGGGGAGGCAGACAACCACAGCATAGGTAAACCTGTGCCAACTGGTCTTGATGGTCCCAGGTGTCTTGGCTAAGGAACAAACCAGCCAGAGTTTTCTTCATCACCCCTACTGATTGCACGGCCACTTCTAGGCGCAGATCTTTTGAAAGGTGGGTCAGATGGGGAAACTGAGGTACCGAGGGGAGATGTGTCTTGCCCAGGGTCACAGAGTGAGTCACGGTGGAGCTGGGACTAGAACCCAGGGCTCCCGCCCACAGCGGGCTTTGTCATGACGGCACAGGAACGGCATGTACCAGATGGACCCTGGAAGGCAGCCCAGGTCCTGGCAGATGCTATGGCGCCATGGAGGCAAGCCCTGCAGCTGTAACCAGAGCTTGGCCTTAACCCTCTGGTGACCAGAGCCAGCTAGCTGGAATGTGCAGGGCTCCAAAGGCTAACAGCAGACCCCCCCCACCCCACCCCAGACCAAGGGCAGCGGGGAGCCTTGGCACAGGTGTGTCAGGCTCAGGTATCCCGGCTCTTCGGCTGGGTTAGCCGCTGCCCCGCCCCCCACCCCATGCTGCTCCTGCCTCACCTCAGTGGGGGAGATGTCGAAGACCTCGGCGATTTTGGCATACAACTCCTTCACATTGGTGAAGCCCTCGATCTTGCCCGTGGGGCTGCCGTGGGCCAGCTGCGTGTGGAAGACCAGCCTGGGCCGGACCCACGGGGATGGCTGCGAGAAGGCAGCGGGGGCACCATCCCCAGTTTTCCCCACTTCAGGCGGGGCCTCCGTGGCCCCCTGCTCCGGGGACACCCCGTTCTCCATGGGCTTCTCCTCCTCTTCCTCGCCTGCCTTCTTGCTTCGCCGGCCTGATCTCCGCAGCATCCTGTTGCCCTGCTTTCGGGGCCACAACGGCAGCTGCCCTTGCTGAATTATAGATCGCCCCAGCTCTCAGCCCAGGGAATCTGATCCCCGGAGCGCAGGTAATTCGAGGAGTGTCAGATGAGCTCCCCTCCACACAGGCAGAGCTCCAAGCTGCAGGGACCTGGGGAGCAGGAAGAGCCAGCAAGCAAACCCCTGGGAACAGCAGCTGTGCTGAGAGGTTACCAGGGGCAACAGGGGTTTGGCTGTTCCAGCACTGCAGCTTCCAGCTAACGGCCAGTGTATGTTTACCGTCAGGAGAGCGACCCTATAAAAACACCTTCTTAAGCACTTATGATGGGTCACTGCCAGGGACTGAACCAGCAATTTGGGGATGTATGTGCATAAGCTTTTGGCACCTGGGCTCTGGTCACTCCAAGGCAGCAGCATCTTGCACACCTGAGGGGGAACAAAGGACCATGCTGGGTTCCCAAGGGTTACACACTTCCCCTGGCCGGGGGCACGGCCGCCCAAGCACCAGAGATGGACAGCTGTTCAAACCCCACTGCCGGTCCCGGCCAGGAAATGCACAGGCAGCACTGGGCCGCGAAGCAGCCTCCACCCCAGTGCTCCAGAGCCACAGACTCTCAGGGTCGGAAGGGACCTCAGGAGGTCACCTAGTCCAACCCCCTGCTCAAAGCAGGACCAACCCCAACTAAATCATCCCAGCCAGGGCTTTGTCAAGCCTGACCTTGAAAACCTCTAAGGAAGGAGAGTCCACCCCTCCCTAGGTAACCCATTCCAGGGCTTCACCACCCTCCTAGTGAAAAAGTTTTTCCTAATATCCAACCTAAACCTCCCCCAGTCTGGCCAGGCCCGAGGCAGTAGCAGACTCCTAAGCCTCTTACAGGGACCAGCCCCTGGCGGATGTCCCCGACCCCTGGCCAGTCTTGGCAGGAGCAGTGTGTGGAAGTTATCGCTTTGGAGGAGTGAGTTTTCTAAACAACCCCCCTCCCAGCTGGTTTCAGCCCACATGGTGCCCTGCCCCAAAGGGGACTTTGCCTGAATTGCTTGGCAAGAGCAGTGGGTTTGGCTTTTCACCTCAGAAGCATGGAAGAGCTGCACTCTGGTCTCAAGGTTGAAGTTATCTGCATCAGAAGGCGGCATCTCTGGTCCAGCGCTGGGATTTCCTCTTGGACAGGAGAGCAGCAGCTGAGCTCTTTGCAAAACCCAGACGAAGGAAATCTAAACAAGAACTTTGAGTTCTGGGTGGGATTTTAATGATAAGGCAAATATTTCACACGGCTGCACTCTGTCTCTGCCCCTTTCTGTGTCTTCATGCCAGACTCGCAGCCTTGGCTGACACCACCAAGTCCTTGGCTGACACCACCAAGTCCTTGGCCCTGCAGGAACTGCCTGGATGCAGAACAGCTAGAAGGATTCTGTTCCATGTTGTGCACCAGAAAAAGGGACAACCAGCTGGGGCTGCTGCGGGAGGCAGGGGAACCCAACTTGACTTTCAGATCCTAGGGAGAGTTTGGGAGAAAATAAAAAGGCTCTTCTGCCATGTGAGTTGAGTCGCATTGATCTGGAATCGTGGAGACACCAATCCGTTGACCCAAGGGAACGTGTGGGTTGCATCAATAGGACAGTCACTTAGACGGGGTCCCCGCCTAGTAGGGAAGTTTTAAAGTCATTTACTATCTCTCCAGTTTCCCCACACGCAAAGTGGGCAGTGCGAGGCCTAATCGGGGAGCATGGAACTACCATGGGACCAAACTCCTGTGAACAGTGGTGGCAGAAGTGGGTGTTGGTTACTGGTTCTGAGAGACTTTGAAGCACTGTGGATCTGTGTACTAGGGGGCACTTGTCCCTGCACTGTCTCTGCTCTAGAATCACATGCTGCTCACAAACACTCCACTTCCCTCACCCTGAGCTTTGTCCAGCATCCAGGTCTCTAATCTCAAGTCATGTGTCTTGCCCAAGGTCACACAGGCGTCTGTGGCACAGCCAAGGAGGGGCCCAGATCTGCCAATTCCCAGACCTGGGCTTTCGCCACAAAACCCTCCAGCCTCTGAGATGCTCATCTTCAAAGCCCTTTGCAAATATTGTCATTCACCTCTGAAAGAGGGTTAGTCAAGCTAGACACACGCTAGAAGCCTCATTGCCTAGGACACTGAACGCTAGCTCAGAGCGAGCACTGCTAAGAACGACTGGCTGATTTCTGGGTGTGCACTAGCCTTCCAAAGACACCCTTGGTGCAGGGCTCTGGGACTAGAGAGAACGGCAGCTACAGAGGAGCAGCTCAGGAATGGGGCCTGTGGTGGCTCTGTTTGTAATCTAGGGCAGGCCCCTAGCCCCCAGATCTGCACCGTGCCAAAGGAGGAGATAGCCAGGGGCTGAGCTTCTTCCTGGTGTCCCTGCCGAAGCCAGGCTGTTCCCGTACCTAGCTGTCACTTGGTGACAATGCAGGGACCACGGCTGTGCCGCTACAGCCGCCCAGCTAGGGTGACCAGATGTCCCGATTTTTTAGGGACAGTCTGAATTTTGGGGTCTTTTTCTTATATAGGCTCCTATTACCCCAATCCCCGTCCCAATTTTTCACACTTGCTGTCTGGTCACCCTACACCCACCCAACACACTTTGCCCACAATCCCACCCCTACCCCTGAACCACTTTCACTCAGGGCACCAGATTGGGTCTCTACCCCATTTTTATTTGTATCAAACGTCTCCCTGGCTGTTCCCAGGCACTGCAGGCTGCGGCCGAAGGGCTGCCCCAGGGAGCGGCTTACCCAGACCAGAGCGGTTCTGGCTGTTGCTCCATAGCAGACAGCGTTAGCCCCAAGGGAGAGGCTACTGCGAATTGGAAATTGCGCTTGTTACGTAGTGCTAGTAAAAAAATAATCTCTCTAATTACAGGATCCGAGATCAGTGACTAACCCCACTTACCGAGGTACGCTGAGTTAAGACACAGAGACCCCCGAGCTCTGCAGAACAGGGATGGGCACTGCAGGCCCGAGGGCAGCTCCTGCACAAGGGGAACTTTTAAGTCACTGACCTTACTCAGGTGATGTAGAATGAGAGGCACTGAAAATGCTGCTCAGCAGGACACAGTGGATGCAGCTCCCAGAGCGCACTCAGCACAGCCCCATCACTGGAGTATCTCAGCACCCTGCCGAGGCTGGGGAATCTGGCCTCACAGCCTCAGGAGGCAGGAAAGGGAGCCACTCTCCCCTGCAGAGATGGGCCCTAGGTCGGTGGCAGAGCGGGGAGTTTTCCCAGAGCTCCCACGCCATGGCCCATCCCCTTGTAACTGAGAAGCTGTTCTCAGCCACACAAGACCTGCTATTCCAGGGGTTTGTGACCTTTTCTCATTTACAGACCCCTACAAATCTCGAATAAAGGTGCAAACTCCTTTGGAAATCTTACCCAGCCTGTGGACCCCTAAAAACCACTGTGCTATGGTAACGGCGCCCTTTCGTGGACCCCTTAGACATAGTCAGTGACTGCCCAGTGGTCCGCGGAGCATAGGTGGAAAAGCACTGTGTTACTGGTGGAGCAGGGCTGGGGCTGGGATGCTGCCAGGTGCTATGGTTGAGGACAGGCATTTCCAAGTGGTAGCACATGCAGATGGTACGTCCCCAGGGAAGGACGGATCCTGCCATGTCCCCACAGTGCATACCATGCTCCTCCCAAGTACCTGGCGCTCCTTGCATATTCCGCTCCTTGTAGGCTTTCTGCTTTTTCTTAATCACCTCTCTGAGATGCTTGCTCATCCAGCCTGGTCTACAACTCCTGCGTATGAATTTTTTCCCCTTTCTTGGGATGCAGGCTTCTGATGGTTTCTGCAACTTTGACTTGAAGTAATTCCAGGCCTCCTCCGCCTTTAGATCCACAAGTTTTTCAATCCAATCCACTTCCCTAACTAATTTCCTTAATTTTTTAAAGTTAGCCTTTTTGAAATAAAAAATCCTAGACACAGATCTATTTTTCTTTATCCTTCCATTTAGTTTGAACTGAATTAGCTTATGATCGCTGGAATCAAGGTTGTCCCCCTACAATCATTTCTTCTATGAGGTCCTCACTGCTCACCAAAACCAAATCAAAACGTCACACTCCAGCCCCACCTCTCACGGGCCAGACCAACACAGAGAGGGATTAGCAATGCGCGTCCTGAAGCAAGAGGGCACCACGTGGGGTTCACCCATCGGAAGGAGGCTCCGGGAGGGAACTGAGCGACTCTTCGCTGCTCACCCAGAGGTTCGGTCACAGTCAACTTCAGACTGGATTAAATAACTTCTTTGTAAAAATAAATGAAATGTCTGAGCTGGGCCAGGCCCCCTGCCCCAGCTACGAGGGCGTTTGGAGCCAGATCACATCTCTAGCCTTTATGGCTGATTGGCAAGCGTTAAGAGTTGAGCCCACATCTGCACTGCAATTAACAACCCGTGGCTGGCCTGGGCCAGCTGACTTGTGCTTGCAGGGCTCGGGCTAAGGGGCTTTCGGGCTCAGTGCTCTGGGACCCTCCCACCTCAAACATCTGCACCACAATTACACAGCCCTGTAGCCCAGATCCCATGAGCCCGAATCAGCCAGCACAGTCCAGCCGTGGGTTTGAACTGCAATGTAGACGTGCCCTCAGTGGCCATCTCTGGTGCGGCGTCTGCAGGATTGGCCAGGATGGAGTGGGGTTCCCACCCTGCCCATGCACAGAGAATGGCGCCCTCCCGCCAGGGCACAGCTCTCTAAACTGCACTGTCCCACCTCCCCAGAGCTCCAGCACCTACTGGGCAATTAAATGGGTGCTTTCTGCCCACCCTCAGCAGCCTCTGCCCCTCCCAGCCCCTGTGGGCTCAGGACAGGATGGCAGGGAACTGAATATGATAACCCTGGAGACTCATGCCTACACTTCGTGGGGTATGACTACACTGCAGAGTAATGCATCTGATCTGCACCCAGATCTGAGCCCAGGCCAGCCCAGCCAGGACGAGCAGCGCCTCACCTGTTACTGTGCCCACGCTGGCATGGCTCTTGCCTGGGTGTCACAAGGACATCAGGGGCTTTTTGCAGGTGCTTTGTGCTGCAGTGAGCCGAGCTGCTCTAGGGATCTTTCCCAGTGAAGTGTGGGAGAACTTGTCTGTCCTCCTGGGCACACGGGGGGGAACTGTGGAAAGGTGCTGGAGGATTGTCAGCACGGAGTGATTTTTTCCTGCGCCCTCACTGCAAAGTGGGCAGGTTCCCATCCAAGTGAAAGCGGCACCCGGGATAGCTAACCGGGGTTGAGAGCACCACCAAACTCAGAGGACAAGGTTGTGTGTGGACAGGAGTGGGCTGAGGTTCCACTGGGGTAAGAGCCTGGGTTAACTCAGCAGTGAACACAGACCCTAAGATTAGATAAGGGCCCATCTACACCACAGACCCAAATGCAGACAGGGACCTGTTCTAGGCAGCAGGACTGTAACTAGACTGATCAGGCTGGTCCCAGCACAGTTCTGACCGAGCTGGTCCCATCCACACTACAAACATGCCCCTTAGCTAACTAAGGCAGAGGACCCCATGCTGAGAACAAGCAAGCTGGCCTGACCCCGGCATGCAGACATGGCTTCCCCAGGCCCCCTAGGGCAGAGCTCAGCAGGGCCAGCCCCATAATACTCAGCCATGCTATTGTAGGGGTAGGGGAGCAGAGCTCCCACCCCACTACACAGTACCAGGATCGCAGCGCTCAAAGAGCAACAGCCCTCATGTGACTCAAGTGTGAGTGCCTGAGTCTGCAGACAGCCTGAAACAACTGCTCCAAGGGGGTGAACGGCCCCATTCACTGCAATGGGTTAATTCTGAAACCTAACAATGGTAGTTTCAATGCCAACACTGAACCGTTTCACTGCTGATAGCTTGGGCTGGGTCTACAGTAGACATTTTTTGTGTGGGGGGGAAGGAGGAACCCATCTATTTTTGCCCAAATATTGATGCAGCTCTAGGGGAGGTTGCGCTAACATGGGTAGGACAGTGGCATTATCATTGCTGTGTCCTCTTCTGCTCGGCACAGGTCTAGGTGACACGGGTAAGGACAGCAGTGCCTGGTCTACACCAGCACCCTCCCAGCGACGAGCACTTCTGCCCTGCCTTGGCAAGACAGACTTCTCCATCACCTTGACAACTGGAGGGTGGGGCCTGCCCGAGACACACCTGATTTACTGTCACAGTGAGCGGCCAGGAGCAGCTTCTGGTCAGCTTTAAGGCTGTGTGGTTTAATTTAATGCAGCTGCTGCAGGATTTCCAGCATCGCTGCACAATCTTGGGGCCTCGCTGGAGAACGGAGGGCCAGTTTGCAATGGGGCACGCGGAGCCTGCAGCACATCCAGTCATACCGCCCGGGCGCTGCACTAAGCCCTAGACCTGGCAGTCAGCGAGCCAGGGGCTCAGGAGGAGCCGAGAAGTGACCCTGCAAGCTGCCTTGCTGTCCCTGCTTGGCAGCCTGCCCCCCAAGACCCCACAGAGGCCTGGCCCACAGTTCTCAGCTGCACGGAAGGACCAAGAGTTACTCAACCCTTTCAAAGGACCTTCTCCAGCAAAGATCTGTGCAAAGCGGAGGTGCTGAGCCGCAAGGCTCCAGCGGATTCCAGGTGTCAGGGCGGGTGGGAGGAGGTGGCTGAGGGTCCCAGTCTGAGTCAGCGCTGGGCCGCAGGCCTTTCATAAGTGTTCACTAAAAACAGGAAGGAAAAACACAGCTTGCTTAGGCACTCGCGGCTCATTCAGCAGCTCAGGGGGCGACGGGGGGGGGGGGGGGGCAGTGGTGTGGGGCCGGAGGGAGTGCTCCTCCTCAGAACAGGCAGTGCCCATTCACTGCCACACGAGCCTGTTCACTCCAGGGGCAGATGCTGCAATGCAGACACCTGCCCCCAGGAAACTGATTCAAAGCCAGCAGCCCACTTCACATGAGTCACCGAGCAGCTGTGGGACAGCGGCCAAGTCCAGTCCCTGCCAGGCAAGGCTGGGCTCCAGCCAGTGAGCTCAGGGCAGCTCTAGCAGTCAGCATGCAACTTCCTGGGCCCCTGTGGAAGAGCGGGGAGGAAATCCCAGCAGGGAGAGGGACCCCAGGACATCCCTCCCCTACACAGCTGCCATTTAAAATGGGGGCCTCCCCTGGCCACGTGGGCCCCAAAACATGGAGTTACAAGCACCAAGCATGGACCCTTCCAGTCACAGATCTGCTCAGCCCTGAGCTGGCCTGCGGGTGCCCTGGGGGCATTTGGGCTGCTCTGTGTCCCAGGAAGGGGTGGTTGGCTGCAAGGGGCGGTCAGAACGGGCTTGGGGCCTAGGCAGAGTGCAGCCATGCAGCGAAGATCTCCCTGCAGCCCCTGGCACCAGGGGTTTCCCAACAAGCACCACCACACCAGGGTGTGGCATGCTGTAGGGGACCCACCTGCCTCCCTCATCCCCCAAGAATGGTCCAGGGAGAAGCCAAGCATCAGGGCAGCCTGGGTCAATCCCACCACATCCTGCTCTCACCTGCTGAGCCCTGGCTCCCCCCCCGCCACACCAATTCTGGCCTCACACACAGAATTCTGGGTACTGAGCACCTGCCAGGATCTCAGCTGCCATGGCCAATGCCCAGGCCCACCAGTCACCGAACCCTGCAGGAGAACCCCAGCCCCCCGTCCTCAGGCCTGGCAGGGAAGAGTCTCCCGCTCACCTGGCTATCCGGGAGAGGATCTCCTTGATGCGCACGACCAGCTTCTCATGCTGGAGCGGGTTGCTCTCGATGGCGCTGTGCAGTTTGGCCATGTAGAAGTCCAGGGTGCCCAGCGTGGGCGTCTCTCCGGTGCCTGGGGACAGGGGCCTGGTTAGCAAAGCGCAGGAGCCCAGCCGGAGTCCCGAGCCCAGTGCCCCCAGCTGCTGCGATGCACAGGCAGCCCTGTAGGGGTTAGGACTGGCACTCTACAGAGAGGGGCAGGATGCCTCACCCGTGGCCCTTTCCAGGGCGTTTCCACACTGGGTGGAGAGCTCAGCTCTGAGGTCCACCCCTTTCGTCCCCTGCAACATCTGGGTCAAACCCCAGTTGGCCCTTCACCCCAGAGTGAGTTTACCACACATGGGCGCGTTGGGAAGACCCCCACGCTCTGACACAGACACTTTCTCCACCCTCTGCCTCCACCTGCTGGCCGCGTGCTGAGCCAGCCACACCCCAGCCTGGGGGAGCGTGGGGGCCAGAGTGCCAGAGACTCCTTTCTTCAGGCCACCATGGGGTGCTTTGGGATCTTTTGAGATTAGAGGGAAAGGGAGGGAGATTTCTGAGACCCCAAGCCTCACCTCCAGCCACCCCCCATGTGCAGAGTATCAGACCCCCGGGCTCCCCCTTTCTAGTGACAGCCCAGCCGACAGCCAGTGGACTGCTCAGGGAGAGGCTCCCTGTAGGCAGTGTTCCCATGATCCTCCTCTCTCTGCCTCCTGGGCTCACCTGGGATGGGGAGAGAAGCGAAGCTGGCGGTCAGGGCCTGCCGGACGGACTGGAGCTGCTGCTGCAGGGCCAGCGTCTGCCTCTCCTCCACTGCCAACTCCTGCTCCAGCTTCTCTTTGGCGCAGCTCATGCTCTCCGTGTGCTTCTGCAGGACAGCGTTCTGCTCCTCGAACTCCGTGTTCATCTTCCGCAGGCGCCGCAGCTCGGCCTCCCGCGCTGCCCCACCGCAGACAGGAGGGCGGGTCAGTGCAGAGGAAGGGGGAGAGCCCAGCTCCCCCCAACTCGAGACAGGCCTGGGGCCAACGCAGGGCTCACACAGCGGTGCCATCAATGACTTCGGTTACGGCAGAGCCCTGAGGCCCCAGCCAGGATCAGGGCCCCACGGCGCTAGGTGCTGCCCATGTTCTCGGCCCATCAGCCCCTGCACCTGGCCCCTGCTGGGCCAACTGAGGTGGAAGTTGACTCCAGGCAGGAAGCTGGGATCAGCGACTCTGTTCCGAGGGCTGTCTGGCACCCTGCCGTGAAGCTGACAGGATCAGCAGGCCAAATCCACAGGCTGCGACCCCCGCCCACCCCAAACTCGCCTTGGGGCATTAGGGGTCTAGTTTGGCTTGCTGGGAAGGATCAAGCATTGACCAGCCACATGGGCCAGGGTGGGATCAGCTACGGCAAGCCCCAGAGGTCTATTTACACCAAGGATCCTGGGCCTGCCCCCTGCTGGGAGGTGAGAGCACTGGGAACCACAGTCTCTAGCCTCCCCCGCCCCTGGCCTGTGTCGCTGATAGTATTCTAGGGAACCCCACCGCGCTAGGCGCTGTGCAAACAGAATGCAGAATGGTCACTGCCCCAGCAAGTTAAATCCCCCCCTCCTCCAGGCTCCGTACCTTTGTTCTGGTCCAAGAATTCCTCAGTGAAGATGGGCACATCAAACGTGGAGAAGCCATCCCCGCAGCAGTCCCCGCCCTGGCCGGGAGCGATGCAGGTTAACGGCCAGTGGCCAGGACAGGTCAACTCTACCCCAAGGGATGAACTTCCCTTCGCCTGGGAGGGGTTCCTGCCCACCTTGGGGTCCAAACACCCGGCCCCTGCTCTGCTTCAGCTCAAGGATGGGGGAAGGCAGCGGGGCATAAGGGCTCCTGCCAGTCCCAACACATGGCCCCAGGGGAGCTGGTGGGTCCCACATGGGCCAGGCGATAGTCCTGGGCTCCCCACAACTGGCCGGGCCAAGCCACAGTCTCCAGCCTTGGCAGCTGGAAGAGGAATTTTAAAGGATGCACAATAATTCCGGCTGTTACAGGCTCAGCTCCACATGCCACGGCTGAGTAGCTCTGTCTAATCCCAATCTGCAGTCAAGACCCCCTCATGCCCCTCTGCCAGGGCAGAGTCACATGCAGCAAGTCTGCCAATGGCCTGAAGGACATTAGGAAGGTGGCAGGGTACAGACAGGCAGCCCCTGGCCCAGTCAGTGGGTGTGTGGGCACACGGTGGGACAGACATGGACTGAGCAAGCAGCATCATCGGGGGGGAGGAGGGGGCATGACACATGTACTGAGCTAAGGGCCACACAACACCAGCCGGACACACGTCACACCAGCACGACACTGCCCGGCATGGAGTCAGGCCCCACTTCACCACTGCCACCCCCAGCTCCTGGCAGAGCCCATGCAGCTGGACAGGATTTACCACCTCATGCTCTATGAGGGACTCTGCGCTCCTCAGCTTCACTTCCCTCAGCTGGCACCTGACAACCCAGCCCCTCCCCTGGGCACTGCCGCCCTCGCAGAGAGCCGCCAGGGTCCCTACCTTGTGCGGGTGCCCGTTCAGCAGAGTGTTCACAGACACAGAAACAGCATCCTCTGGGGGCACAAAGCGGTCAGAGGTTACTTACCTCATCCTGCTGTGCCAGGCCCACCCTGCCAGCCCACAGCACCAAGGGGGACGCTCCCAGCCCCTTCCCCACCCCAGTGTCAGTGGGGGACAGAGCAGAGTGCAAAGCCCAGCCCCACACATCCCCAGCACCAACCTTTCTTGATCTTCTTCTCCTGGATCTTCTCCGTGCACATCTTGTAGGCCTCCGACTGCTGGTACTCCCGCAGCTCCTTCATGTACTGCTGCTTCTCGCGCTCCGCCTCATCCAGGTACCTCTGAAATCACTTGGGGTCAGATGGGCACGCCCCATAGTGCACGGAAGAGGGGGCGAGGTGCAGCCCTAAACATCACCCCAGAGCCTGGATCCCAGCGAGCGGCCCAGCAAGTATTCAAGGGTGTGACTCCAGGAGTCAGGGCCCTGCTCCCCCCTTGTCGAGCGGCCAGTCAGGGGTCTCAGCATATGTCCTGCAGTTATGGAAGGGACCGGACCCCAGACCCACAGCACAGCAGCCAATTAGGGTACGCCCTGCAGACCCTGGTCCAGCCTCCCTTGGATGCAGCCTATCCTACTCAAGGTGCAATCCTTAACCAGCTCAACAGCCTAAGCGAGTCTGGAGCACGCTGTGACCCAGGTCCCAGCTGGATGTGGCTGGGCTAACGCAAGGTGTCTCCGCCCTGGACACCCCTCCACCTCCCCAGTACCTGTTTGTCTGTGGGCTGCAGTTTGCTCCATTCGGCTCCTAGCATCTTGGTGATCTCTGGGAAGGGCAGGTCAGGATGTTGCATGCGGATCTGCTCACGGCGCTCATTCAGGAAGCGGACGTAGCCGGTCACTGGGGCCTTGGGGCCATTGGGCAGAATCTTCTTCCTCTTCTTCCCTTTGGGCCAGCCCCTCTTCTTCACTGGCTGTCACCCCGTGGCAGGGGAGGGAAAGAAATCAACCAACATGCTGGACTGAAGCTCACTAAGTGACTGTGTCCACAGCAGGAAGAGAGGGACAGAGCGCCACGCAGACCCCTGTCATTAGCCCTCCCGAGCCCAGGGCTCCTGGCCTCTCTTCCCAACCCTGTGCTGCAGCCACAAGGCACCAGCACCATCTGCGGCAGCCTGGCATGCTGCACAGCTACACTAGGACTACTGCAGGGTAAGCAAACGCATTTCTATGGAAAGGGCTATGCACAAAACCCCAGCAAAGCAGCTCCCTGCAGTGCTGTAAACCCAGCTGTCCCAGCACTGTGCGGCTGCATTTGAGCCACCGCAGGGGTCCTGTGCTCAGGGCAGGCTGGGAAAGCAGAAGAGCCAGATTACATCACAGAGGGGCTCACCTCCTCCTCGCCATGGGGCTTCTCGCTGCTGGTCCGGGGAACTTCCCCCTTCTCCTGCTTGATGGCGACCAGGAAGTTTCCATGCTGGCCTTTGCCGGTGGCATGTCTGCAACCAGGGAGCTTGTGTCACATTCGGTGAAGGAAAAGGCTGAAGCACAACTGCAGAGACACTACTGGGCTGGCACTGCTGGTGTACGCCGCTACGCCCGGCAGCACCTCCTGCTGGGAGGGCCTGGGACTGCAGGAGCACTGAGCTTCCCACGCAGCCAGCGCTCTCCACAGCCCTTCACAAGGGCGACTCCTACTGGGGGAAGCTGGGGTTGAGGTAGCAGATGGAGACTCCCTCCCAGTGCCAGAGCTCCCACACCCTTCCCCACAGCAGCCCTTGCTGGGAGAAGCTAGCACTGTAATAACTAAGGGGCTCCACAAACCCCACCAAGACCAGCATGGCCCAGGGTAATTTGGGGCACTCCTGCACACAGGTTACAGCCCAAGTCATGCCCTCTGCTGGCAGGTCAAGCAGCTGCAGAGAAGAGTCAGAACGAGAAGGGTTCTCACACAACTGAGAACTGGATCTGAAGTTATACTCCTCTAGGTACCAATTCCAAGGGCCATCCATCAGTCCTTGTAGCCAGCACATCCACTAATCTGTGGCTGGAGACAACATTCCACTTTCTCTGGTATAGTATGGAGAGAAGGAAAGGGCTGGTACTGGTGTATCATAGAGGAGAGTTTTGCCTTCATCTGGAGCATCTTACACAAGCCACAGCCCAAGGCAGAACAGCAAACTAGGGCCCAGCTCCCGCAATCAGATATTCCCCCAGGGAACCCCAGTGGTGCTCCACCTCAACAAGTCCAGCTACAGGATCAGGAGGAGTGAAGACAGGAATTAGAAATCAAAAAGCAATCCATAACAAACGCAAAAACAGGGAAGTAAATAGCAGCAGATATAACTTAGCAGCTATGAAGTACAGAAAATTAATAAGGGAAGCTAAAGACATCAGGGAAAAAACCATGGCTGGCAAGGCTAAGGACAATAAGAAGGAATTTTTTTTAAGTATATAGGGACAAAAGAAATCCTAGCAAAGGTACAGACCCATTACTAGATGGAGAAAATAAAACTGTTAATGATGATTCAGGAAAAGGCAGAAGTGTTCTGTTCTGCATTTGGAAAGAGGCAGTATCATATCGTGCACCATATGAGCATGATGAAGTACTTTTGAGTCCCTTGGTAACTAAGGACGATGTTAAACAACATCTGCTAGGGATAAGTATTTTTAAATAAGCAGGCCTGGCAAACTTGCACCAAGAGTCCTAAAAGAGCTGGCTGAGGAGATCTCAGAGGAGATGTTAATTTTTAGTATGTCTTGGAATACCAGGGAAATTCCAGAAGACTGGAAAAGAGTTAATGTTGTACCAGTATTCCAAATGTGCAAGTGGGATGACTCAGATAACTATAGGCCTGTTAACCTGACATCAATCCTGGGCAAAATAACGGAAAATACAAAATGATTTAATTGATAAAGAATTAATGGCTGGGAGCATAATTAATGCCAGTCAGCATGGGTTTATGGAAAACAGGTCTGGTCAACAAGCCTGATTTCATTCTTTGAGATTACAAGCCTGGCCGATAAAGTTAACTATGTAGATGTAACAGACTTTGGTGAGGTATTTGCGTTTCTACTGCTTGACATTCTGACTGAAAAACTAGTAAGCTCCACTATGTATAATGCAATAAATGGATTAAGAGCTGGCTAAGTGACATCTCTCAAAGAGTAATTGCCAATGGGGAATGACCATCAAACAGGGGTGTTTCTAGTGGGGTTTCACAGGGACTGGTACTAGGCTTGATGCTCTTCAACATGTTTATCAATGATCTGGAATTAAATATAAAACCAGTGTCGATAATGTTTGCAGATGACACCAAGATTGGCTGAGTGGTAACTAAAGCGGAGGACAGGGCAGTCATACAGAGTGATCTGGAGCACCTGGTAAACGGGGCCCATTCAAACAAAACACATTTTAATACAATCAAATGCAAAGTTATTCATCTAGGAACAAAGAAAGCAGTGTCTGCAAAAGGGTTTAGAGGTCATAATGGAGAAGCAACTCAACATGAGCTCCCAGTACAACACTATGACAACAAAATCTTTGATGCGATCCTTGGCTGTACAAACAGGGAGTAGCGAGCAGGAGCAGGGAGTTGATTTTACCTCTGTATGTGGCATTGGTGAGACCAACACTGGAACACTGCGTCCAGTTCTGGGGTCCACATTTTAAAAAGGCTCTTGAAAAATTGAAGAAGGCGCAGAAAAGAGCCACAAAAATGATCTGGAAAAATGCCTTGCAGTGGGAGACTTAAAGAGCTCAATCTGTTTAGCTCATCACAATCAAGAACTGCCTTGATAACAGCCTACATGTAACTGGGGCGAAAATACCAGGGACTAACGGGCCGTTTAATCTAGCAAAGAGGGGCAGACCAAGAACCAGTGGCTGGAAACTGAAGCCAGACAAATTCACATTAGAAATTAAGCCCAACATTTTAACAGTGAGGGTGATTAATCATTGGAACAAACTACCAAGGGAGCCTCCACTTGTTGATGTCTTCAGATGAAGGCTGGCTGCCTTTCTAGGAGATGCATTAGCCAAACAAGCTATTGGGCTCAGTCCAGGGGTAACTGGGTGAAGGTCTCTGGCCCTTGCTATGCAGGAGGTCAGACTAGATGATCTAATGGTCGCAGAAAACTTAAGCTCTGTGAATCTATTACCTAGATTTGATTGCTGTCAGGCACTGTGGGACCTGTCAGCATCACCATGACCACCACAACAGTCAGCCTGTTGCAGTCTGGTAGGGGGAAAGAATCTGCAACACTTACAAGATGCCAGCGGCCAGCTGTTTTGCAGCATGCGACATGACCAATTTCTGCAAACACCAGCTAATGCTCAAGCAGCTCAGACCAGGCCACCTGTAATGTACAATCAAGTTTCATTATGGACATTTCAGCAACTGGGCAGCAGGGAGCAAATCCCAAACCCAGCAGCAACTGAGCCAGCTACAATCCCACCAAAACAAGGTCCCAGTGCCCACCTGACACATCCCACTCAGGAGGAAGTATTGTCTCCTGCTCTGGTGGCTCAGGACTCCTGGGTTCTATTCACACCTTACATACTAGCTCATTGTGTGACCCTGGCCAAATAACTTCCCTTATCACCTCTAGAAGCAAAATGATAAATTCGCAAAACAAAACAAGGCTATTTAAATTGCAACCTTAACATTGCACAGAAAAGATATTCCAGAGATACAATAATGTAAAGCAACATTGGCACAGTACTGCATACTTAACAGTCTGACTAGCAGCTGCTTTTCTGTGGATGTTGCTTCGGGAATTTCCCAGTTGATTTATTTCAATTTATATAATAAAAGATGCTCATTTGAAGCTCTAGGTGCCCTGATCCACAACCCTACTAAAGTTCACAAGCATAACACTCTAATGTGAATTACAAGTTGCACTCTCAGAGTGCTTCACGGGCTTCTTAGCGCTGGGGAAACTGAGGACCGGAGGCATGGAATGACTTGTGCAAGGTCACCCAGCGAGTCAGTGGCGAAGGCAGAAACAGAATCCAGGCATCCTGGCTCCCAGCCCCTGCACTGAGCACGCGACACAAGTGGTCACTGCAACAAGAGAGTCACAGAGACACCCAGGAGAGGGGAACTGGGGAGACAGGGGCAGAGAGGGGCGGGATGGGGAGCTCTGCCCCCCCATCTTATAGCCCTTTATTGACTAACAAGGTCAGACTAGGGGAAGAGCACCCAGCACTGCTCCCCCCCTCCCCTGCACCATCTGCAGCAGCTCCTTCCCCGGGGCTCCTTTTAGCCCCCAATCCAGGATCCCCATTCTCCCTCCAATCCCCCCCACCTCCTCCCCCGGCGCCCCCCACACTCCTCCAATCCCCCACCTCCTCCCCCTGTCCCTCCCACACCCCTCCAATCCCCCCACCCCCAATCCCCCTGCCCTTCCCACACCCCTCCAATCCCCCCACCCCCAATCCCCTGCCCTTCCCACACCCCTCCAATCCCCCCACCCCCAATCCCCCTGCCCTTCCCACACCCCTCCAATCCCCCCACCCCCAATCCCCCTGCCCTTCCCACACCCCTCCAATCCCCCCCATCCCCAATCCCCTGCCCTTCCCACACCCCTCCAATCCCCCCACCCCCAATCCCCCTGCCCTTCCCACACCCCTCCAATCCCCCCACCCCCAATCCCCTGCCCTTCCCACACCCCTCCAATCCCCCCCATCCCCAATCCCCTGCCCTTCCCACACCCCTCCAATCCCCCCACCCCCAATCCCCTGCCCTTCCCACACCCCTCCAATCCCCCCCATCCCCAATCCCCTGCCCTTCCCACACCCCTCCAATCCCCCCCATCCCCAATCCCCTGCCCTTCCCACACCCCTCCAATCCCCCCCATCCCCAATCCCCTGCCCTTCCCACACCCCTCCAATCCCCCCACCCCCAATCCCCTGCCCTTCCCACACCCCTCCAATCCCCCCCATCCCCAATCCCCTGCCCTTCCCACACCCCTCCAATCCCCCCACCCCCAATCCCCCTGCCCTTCCCACACCCCTCCAATCCCCCCCATCCCCAATCCCCTGCCCTTCCCACACCCCTCCAATCCCCCCCATCCCCAATCCCCTGCCCTTCCCACACCCCTCCAATCCCCCCCATCCCCAATCCCCTGCCCTTCCCACACCCCTCCAATCCCCCCCATCCCCAATCCCCTGCCCTTCCCACACCCCTCCAATCCCCCCACCCCCAATCCCCCTGCCCTTCCCACACCCCTCCAATCCCCCCACCCCCAATCCCCTGCCCTTCCCACACCCCTCCAATCCCCCCATCCCCAATCCCCTGCCCTTCCCACACCCCTCCAATCCCCCCCATCCCCAATCCCCTGCCCTTCCCACACCCCTCCAATCCCCCCCACCCCCAATCCCCCTGCCCTTCCCACACCCCTCCAATCCCCCCACCCCCAATCCCCTGCCCTTCCCACACCCCTCCAATCCCCCCACCCCCAATCCCCTGCCCTTCCCACACCCCTCCAATCCCCCCACCCCCAATCCCCTGCCCTTCCCACACCCCTCCAATCCCCCCACCCCCAATCCCCCTGCCCTTCCCACACCCCTCCAATCCCCCCCATCCCCAATCCCCCACCTCCTCTCCTGCCCCCCCACACCCCTCCAATGCCCCCCATCCCCAATCCCCCACCTCCTCTCCTGCCCCCCCACACCCCTCCAATCCCCCCATCCCCAATCCCCCTGCCCTTCCCACACCCCTCCAATCCCCCCACCCCCAATCCCCCTGCCCTTCCCACACCCCTCCAATCCCCCCACCCCCAATCCCCCTGCCCTTCCCACACCCCTCCAATCCCCCCACCCCCAATCCCCCTGCCCTTCCCACACCCCTCCAATCCCCCCACCCCCAATCCCCCACCTCCTCTCCTGCCCCCCACACCCCTCCAATCCCCCCACCCCCCCCATACCCCTCCAATCCCCCCCACCCCCAATCCCCCACCTCCTCTCCTGCCCCCCACACTCCTCCAATCCCCCCACACCCACCTCCTCCACAGCCCCTCCTGCCTCCAATCCCCCAAACTTCCCTGACTCAGCAACCCTGTTCCTCAGGCTCAACCACCCTTCCCTGCTGCCTCCGCCCCGCCCACCATCGTTATGCTAATAAACTGCCCACACCTAGGACTCGGATTGGTCATTCTGGAGGCAATATGCAGATAAAGCAGAGGCTGATTGGCCGGAGCGGCCTCTGTCAGAGACAGAGGGAGGGGCTACGGCAGCGCGCGCTGGCTGCGTCAAGTTCGGTTGCGCGCGACTGGGGCCCCAACCAATCAAGAATCGGTTTCCGGAGCCTCAGCCAGAGGAGGGTCTTAAAGGGCCAGTTACCAAATGTAATCGACTCCCCTCCCCCTTCCCCTGCGCAAGCGCCAGCCAGAGTCTGTGACACCCGCCCCTTCCCCCCCCACCCCCACCCAACTGGGTCTGTGACCTACATCTCACAGGTCGCGGGGCAGGGCTAGCTCAGTGCTTTGAGCATTGGCCTGCTAAAGCCAGGGTCGTGAGTTCAATCCTTGAGGGGGCCATTTGGGATCTGGGGCAAAAATTGGGGATAGGTCCTGCTTTGAGCAGGGGGTTGCACTTGGTGACCTCCTGGGGTCTCTTCCAGCCCTGATATTCTCTGATTCTATGATCCCTCCCACACACAGGGTCTGTACCCCCCTTCCCGGCAAGGTCTCTACCGCCACCAGCCAAGATCTGTACCCCCCCAGCCAGGGTTTGTACTCTCTTCCCAGCCACTCCCAGCCAGGACACCCCCCAATATGCCTCCCCCATACAGCCAGGACCCCCTAAACTCGGAGACACAAAATTTGCTTGGTTCTGGACAAGCCTCCAGCATTTTGTGAGCCTGCCTCAAATCGCACATGACAGTCTGCCATTTTTGGCCTCGGCTGAGAGTCAAAGGAGCCCCAGAAAAGTTAAGTCAGGCAGTGCAAACCCTACGGGGTGGGAAACAGGCACCAGAAGCTCCTGGGCATCCCCGAGAACCAGAAGCACAGAGCTGTGCACAGACACAATGTCGATACCCCATGGCCACAGTGGATCTGCGTCCAGGGCTCTTTTTAAAACCATCTTCAAGGTACAGATACAAAATAGTCACTTGGTCAACGTCTCGTGCCATGCAAGTAACACGACAATGCCCCAGCCCAGATGTGATGCTTCCCGAGAGGACCTAGGTCTGGGAGGCTCCTTCCTAGCACCTGCCCTTAGCATGAAGAAGCCTCGTCAGTGCCTGCTGGGAGTCAGGTCCCCAACTCTCTCTCGCTCCAAGTTAGCGACTGCACACTCCAACCCCCTGCGCTCTCCAAGCGTCTCCCTGGAGCCTCCAGCACCTGGTTCACTGGACACTCGCGGTGTTCACAGATTCGCTGCTTCCAAAGAAACGGTTTCGCCTCAGATCACCAGCATCGCCTCGGATCACCGCTCCGCTTAACACACAGCGCTCAGATCTGTTTACAGTGAAATCAGGCCTCGGGTTACTTAACAGCGCCCAGAGACTCAGGTAGTAGCAAGTAGAAATATTGGAAACAAATGGTTACATATAAACCAAAATGCTAACAAGCATTCTAGAGTCTTGACCTCCTTAACAAGATACTTTCATAGCCCGTGGAATATTGCTCACCAGCATGTTCCAGCCAGGCTGGCTGTGGCCCTGCTTTCATAACACCAACACTTGTTGATTTGTCTCCTGGATGGAGGAGCCTGTGTTTCCTTTTGCCCTCCAGATATACGTTAACAATCCTGTGTCTTTAGTCATAAAGAGGATACCTCTGCTGTTTGGTTTATCCTGTGATGTTCCTCTCTTGTGATTT
The DNA here is from genome assembly GCF_965140285.1 of Lepidochelys kempii. Classification (NCBI taxonomy): domain Eukaryota; kingdom Metazoa; phylum Chordata; order Testudines; family Cheloniidae; genus Lepidochelys; species Lepidochelys kempii. The sequence goes on from NC_136404.1 coordinate 6,627,496, forward strand.
CACAATCTTTTCTTCTGCTTAGAACTGCACTGTGAGGCATACAACAGACCATACGCACATGAGAAGATTCGGACGTGTGCCTCTGTTACGTCCTGCCTGAAAGGAACATGTCTGAGACACATCACCTTCTGGTGACCTGCCTTAACTTTTCAATATAGATACTAGGGCTGTCGATGAATCACAATTAACTCACGTGATTAACTCAAAAAATTAATCACGATTAATTGTTGTTTTAATCGCACTGTTAAACAATAGAATACCAAGTGAAATGTATTAAATATTTTGGATGTTTTCCTGCAGATTCATATATATTGTATTCTGTGTTGTAATTGAAATCAAAGTGTATATTATTTTTGGTTACAAATATTTGCACTGTAAAAATGATAAACAAAAGAAATAGTATTTTTCAATTCACCTCATACAAGCACTGTAGTGCGATCCTTTTGTTGTGAAAGTGCAGCTTACAAATGTAGATTCTTTTTGTTACAAAACTGCATTCAAAGACAAAAAAAGTGTAAAACTTCAGAGTCTACACGTCCCTTCAGTCCTACTTCTTGTTCAGCCAATTGCTACGACAAACAAGTTTGTTTACATTTGCAGGAGATAATGCTGCCCTCTTCTTCTTTACAATGTCACCAGAAAGCGAGAATAGGCATTTGCATGGCACTTTTGTAGCCGGCATATTTACATACCAGATATGCTAAACATTCATATTCCCCTTCACGCTTCGGCCACCATTCCAGAGGACATGCTTCCATGCTCATGACGCGTTTTAGAAAAAAAAGTGTTAATTAAATTTGTGACTGAACTCCTCGGGGGAGAATAGTGTGTCTCCTGCTCTGTTTTACCCACGTTCTGCCATATATTTCATGTTATAGCAGTCTCTGATGATGACCCAGCACATGTTATTCATTTTAAGAATATTTTCACTGCAGATTTGACAAAACACAGAGAAGGTACCAATGTGAGATTTCTAAAGATAGCTACAGCACTGGACTAAAGGTTTAAGAATCTGAAGTGCCTTCCGAAATCTGAGCAGGACAAGCTGTGCAGCATGCTTTCAGCAATCTTAAAAGAGCAACACCCCAATGCAGAAACTACAGAATCTGAATCACCAAAAGAAAAATCAACCTTCTGCAGGTGGAATCTGACTCAGTTAATGAAAATGAACATGCTTCGGTCTGCACTGCTTTGAATTATTATCGAGCAAAACCCGTCATCAGCATGGACACATGTCCCCTGGAATGGTGGCTGAAGATGACGGGACATATGAACCTTTAATGCATCTGGCAAGTAAATATCTTGTGACACCGGCTACAACAGTGCCATAAGAGCGCCTGTTCTCACTTCCAGGTGACATTGTAAACAAGGAGCAAGCAGCCTTATCTCCTACAAACATAAACAAATTTGTTTGTCTGAGTGATTGGCTGAACAAGAAGTAGGACTGAGTGGACTTATAGGCTCTAAAATTTTACATTGTTTTGTTTTTGAAAGCAGTTTTTTGTACATAATTCTACATTTGTAAGTTCAGATTTCATGATAAAGAGATTGCATTACAGTATTTGTATGAGGTGAATTGAAAAATACTATTTCTTTTGTTTTTTTACAGTGCAAATACTTGTAATCAAAAATAGAGTGATCACTATACACTTTGTGTTCTGTGTTGTAATTGAAATCAGTATATTTGAAAATGTAGAAAACATCCAAAATATTTAAATAAATGGTATTTGATTATTGTTTAACAGTGCGATTAATCACGGTTAATTTTTTTAATCGCTTGGCAGCCCTAATAAATACGTAACTTTTTTTATAGCAGCCATGCATACATTTCACAATAATTATTATGGGTGGGCTACTGGATCTCAGTAGAGATCTCACATGCCACCCTTTAGTGACCTATTATGCATATGTCTGACCCAGGGACCCCTGTAGAACCCCATGCACTCTGTCCCTGGGTCACTTGTGCCCACCTTCAGGCTCCCTCAGACCCCCTTTCCTGCCCCTCCCATCCTGGCTGTTGAAATTGACATATTAGACAATAAAATTAGGTTGTGTCCCCTCCATTGAACTGAGCCTGGATTCCTCCAAAACTTGCCTGGGTGAGAAATGCTCTGCTGAAATCCTCCAGGATGCTTTACAAGTCTGGATGTGTATGTTCTGGCATTCACAAAGCCTTTCCAAGGATAAATGGATACAGTCGCATCTGAAAGAAGCAATGGAAACCAACTCCTGGATTTTTAAAACTTCCAGTCAGGTTAAATTCGGTGCTTAGATCTTACTGTGATAAACACTATATGCAAACCTAAGATAGATCTGAATAACTCATAATAAGCCTTCACAAAATTTGGCTCAGAATATTCCTAAATATTGAGGCTGCCCAGACATAGATCCAGGCTCACGCGTTTGTGACATCTCTAGTTTGATCATAATGATATTTAAACCCATTACTAGTTGCTGGAAGGATTTTACCTTTGTCAGCACAAGTGCTTGGTTTAACTCAGTGTGCTCTGCAGATCATGATACTTGGCACTTTATAGCAGTTCACATTTCCAAGGGCTGCACAATGTCAATTCATTAATAAAGCTGACAAGGCTTGTGTAGAAACAAATATTAAGTGCAAAAATATCTGGCATAAGAGATACATGTCATTCTATTTAAAGATTCACTTTGTACTATTTTTTTCTTTATAATTACAAGCCATCTATTGCTTTCCAGGGTACTAAACATGCTTTCTCTGTATATATATTGTTCCCCTTTTGATCCAAGTAGATAGCCAAAGTTCAGGACCTTCTAAGTTGTTTTGGCTAGAAGAGGAAATTGATGAGGGAGTCAGGTGTTCCTTTGGTGAGGTCCTGTTTATTTACAAAGAACGTACACAGAGCTGGTTCCCTGAACACAACAGGAATCAACAACACAAGATCGTTTCTTTCCTCCAAGCCCTTTGCAGTCAGCACTCGACTGAAAACCTCCTCTCAGCTTTTCTCAGGCCTGCACTTCAGCGGTTGTTCGGGCTGAGTCTGGCTTTATGCTCCTACTATTCTCCCTAATTGTCCCAGCTAGCCAGCCAGACTGATTGCATTCTGTCTGGTGGGCGTTCCCCAGGTGCAAACAATTTTGTCGTGTAGGTGTATAGTCAATATTCCTAACTTTAGATACAAAAATGATGCATATATACAAATAGGATAATCATATTCAGTAAATCATAACTTTTCCAATGACACCTCACATGACTTATCTTGCATAAAATACATCACGATTATGACATAAACAATATTTCTATAAAGAATATGGGGCATAGTGTCACAGCCTAAATTCCCAGTAAGCTGCACGGCCATGCGGCTACACTGCAGCCTATTAAGCACTGTGCAGGTGCTCAGAGGAGTCCCTCCCTCAGCCCATCCCAGCCCCAGACCTGCCGCAGCTGAAGGAGAGGCATCTATCCCGTGGCCCCAGCCCCAGAGCTGCCGCGCTGGGGAGAGGAGCCATTCCCCCCCATCCCAGGTGCTGCTGCGGGGAGAGAGAGGTGGGGGGAGTCCTCTCTCCCAGCTGTAATCCAGGGGCAGCCTGCACCCCAAACCCCTCATCCCCGGCCCCACCCCAGAGCCTGCACCCCCAGCCGGAGCCCTCAGCCCCTGCACCCCAACCTTCTGCCCCAGCCCTTGGCTCCCTCCCACTTGCCAAACCCCTCGGCCCCATGCCCACAACATGAATTTTGTTACTTGCACCATTATGGAGATGATGTGTCACATAACAAAATTCATTCCGCACACGGGTGGGAAAAATTAGAGCGAACACTGGGCCCAGCCGCCATCGAGGGAACAGCACAAAGAACAGGAGAGGGCTTGTCAAGGCTAATTCCCCACTCTGGCACTTCGAGTGCAGAAGTGGGGCCCGCAAGGACTCTAAAAATTAATACTGGCCGCTCCAGGCTTGTATTAAACTCCCAAGGTTACAGCTTTTCTCTCACCTTGGATAAGTAGATGCTGCCACCACCCAAGTGCAGAACCCCTTTGAGAGCCCAGGAAGGTGCCCTTGGGAATTCCTTCCTGTGGGGCACCCTCAAGCCCTTTCACCACCACCACCACCCCACCCCACCCCCCACAGGGAAGAGCTGAGAAAGACACAAAAAAGGAAACCAGCTGCTGCCACCAGCTAATTAACCAACATGTGCACAAACCTCTTAGGACACACAAATCGAATTCCCTTCTTGAAAAAGGTAAATTTTATTAATAAAAAAAGAAAGAAAGAAAATACATCAGGGAACCCAGGCTATTGCTAGATTTTAAAAGAGCAACTACAAGGATTAAGCATCAAGAATAGCTTCCTTGAGGTCCAGCTGAAAGGTAACAAGCAAAACAAAAGCACCTGGGGTTAGCGCAGAGGTCTCCACAAGCCATAACGAAATAAAAGGGATAAACCTAATCGCATCTTCCGAGACATTTCCTCATCTGCTCACATAGCTGGGGTTTTAAATGAGTAGTTTCTAGGTATGATACCGATGATTTTTTCATACCTGGCCCAAGCTTCTTACAGCATGGCTCTGCCCTGTTGGCCTCTCCCTGGGAGAGCATCAACAGACAGACAAAAGGGGAGTCTTTTTTCAATTTGAAAAAGTTCTAGCCTTCCCATTGGTTCTTTTGGCCAGGGGCCCGCTCCCTTCCTTTTACCTATGCATAGCAGGGAGACTTTTTAACCCTTTAGAGGTAGAGCAATTAGAGAATAGCTACTAAGAGGGATTTTATAGCTGCTGCCTGGCTGCATGTCCATAAAAGGGAGCTACCCCACCTCTCATCTATCACACCCCACCCAAATCATAGATGGTGTTGGCCAGCCTGGTTCAGGTCGGGTCCACACCAGCTGGGATTTCTTCGTGGAGGTTTAGGAAAACAGAGTTAATAAGATACATGCACCTCTAATTTTACTACTAATTATATGAAGAACTAAACACTATTTTCCACATTTTATGGACTACAATGACTTAGAATACAGAGACATTTTTACCCATCTGATTCTGGGAAACTTTCACGGGAGAATGCATCAGCCAGTTTGTTAGAAGCTCCTGAAATGTGTTGTATTTCAAAATCAAAGTCCTGAAGATCTAAACTCCACCAAAGAAGTTTTTTGTTAGTCTCTTTGACTGTGTGAAGCCACTTCAGTGCAGCCTGGTCAGTCTGCACATGGAAACGCCATCCCCAGATGTATGGGTGCAGCTTCCCCAGAGTGTACACAATGGCGTAACATTCCTTTTCTGAGACTGACCAGTCACTTTCCCTCTCAGAAAGTTTTTTGCTGAGGAACACGACAGGATGGAATTGTTGATCTGGTCCTTCCTGCATTAAAACTGCTCCTACACCATGCTCAGACGCATCTGTGGTTATGACAAAAGGTTTGTCAAAGTCCAGGACCCTTAGTACAGGGTCAGAGGTAAGTGCTGCCTTAAGCTGGTTAAAGGCTTTCTGACACTTCTCACTCCACTGAACTGCATTTGGCTGTTTTTTCCTGGTTAGGTCAACCAGTTGGGTGGCAATTTGGCTGTAGTGTGGTACAAATTGTCTGTAATACCCAGCCAAGCCCAAGACAGATTGGACCTGCTTCTTTGACTTAGGGACAGGCACATTTTGGATAGCATTTACTTTAGCCTGTAGGGGGTTGATAGTTCCTTGACCCACCTGGTGTCCAAGGTACATTTATCCTGTTTAGGTCTATTTGACATTTTTGGCCTTAACGATTAATCCTGCCTCCCTTATGCGCTGGAAGACAGCTTGGAGGTGTTCCAGGTGTTCTGCCCATGAATCTGAGAATATGGCCACATCATCAAGGTAGGCGACTGCAAATTCCCCAAATCCAGCCAGAAGGTCTCTGGAAGGTGGCGGGTGCATTTTGCAGTCCGAAAGGATGCACATTAAATTCATACCTTTCCTTGGCGGATTCATCTAGCTGCACTTGCCAGTACCCTTTAGTTAAATTTAAGGTGGAGATGAATTGTGCACATCCCAGTTTCTCCAATGGCTTATTTGTGCGTGGCATTGGATAGTTCTCTGGGCAAGTCACAGCATTTAGCTTACGGTAGTCCACGCAAAAGCGGATTTACGTGTCTGGTTTGGAACCAGAACCACCGGAGAGGCCCGCGCACTCTCGGAGGGGCGGATGACACCCATCTGTAGCATGTCCTTGATCTCCCTTTCTATCGCGGTTTTGGCTTCAGGAGCTTGGGCTCTAATTGGGCAAGCATCACCTGTGTCCAGGGGGTGGTACACCCATTCTGTCCGTCCTGGGCGGCTGAAGACATTGGCGCGAAGCTGGTGCACAGCTCCTGGATTTGCTGTCGCTGCTTACGCCCAAGGGTCATGGAAAGGCTCACCTCTTCCACACCACCCTTGCTTTTTCCTTCATAGTGGACTCCCTCAGGCCACTCCGCGTCGTCTCTTTGGAGTGACGAACTGGAGAACCTTGATTTCTCAGGAATAAAAGGGCTTTAGAGAATTAACATGATATACTTAAGGTTTTAGGATAGGGTCTGGGAACACGATGAGGGAATGAACAGCTCCCAGGTGCTCTCGAACCATGAATGGCCTCTCCTACAACGCTTCCATCTTATTGGCCTGGAGCACTTTCAGGACCATGACTTGGTCACCTGCTCTGAAGGAATGCTCTCTGGTATGTTTATCATACCAGGCCTTTTGCTCTTGCTGAGCATCGTGTAGGTTTTCTCAAGCAAGAGCTAGAGAGTCTGAGGGTGTTTTGCAGGTTGTTTACAAACTCCAAACCCCCCACCCCCCACTTCATTTATCACAGGACCCATAGAGATAATTAATTAGGGAAATAATTAATCCCCATTCCCCGAGATGGCCTGAAAGGGAATGATCCCGACCTACCCAGCCCATCAGGCCTGAGGCGTCTGCGCGTATGAGGTAGAAGGGATTGAAGTTTCCCACATCTCTTGGGAGGCTCCCTTGCTACTCATCCCTTTCGGCCACGACCCTTCGTCCTCATCACCCGACCCCTGCCTGGTCCCTCGTGACAACCTTCATCTTCTCCGCCGCCTCCCGGCAACCCTGGAAACTCCCCTCCTCCTCCACCACCACACGGTCCCTCATGGTCTCATCAGCTTCGCCTCCACCACCGCACGGTCCCTCCTGGTCCTCCCTCCTCCACCGCACGGTCCCCCATGGTCCTCCCGCCTCCACCGCCGCACGGTCCCTCATGGTCCTTCCTCCTCTACCGCCGCATGGTCCCTCCTGGTCCTCCCTCCTCCACAGTCGCACGGTCCCTCCTGGTCCTCCCTCCTCCACTGCCGCACGGTCCCTCCTGGTCCTCCCTCCTCCACCGCACGGTCCCCCATGGTCCTCCCGCCTCCACCGCCGCATGGTCCCTCCTGGTCCTCCCTCCTCCACAGTCGCACGGTCCCTCCTGGTCCTCCCTCCTCCACTGCCGCACGGTCCCTCACGGTCCTGGCTCCTCCACCGCCGCACGGTCCCTCACGGTCCTGGCTCCTCCACCGCCGCACGGTCCCTCACGGTCCTGGCTCCTCCACCGCCGCACGGTCCCTCACGGTCCTGGCTCCTCCACCGCCGCACGGTCCCTCACGGTCCTGGCTCCTCCACCGCCGCACGGTCCCTCACGGTCCTGGCTCCTCCACCGCCGCACGGTCCCTCACGGTCCTCCCTCCTCCACTGCCGCACGGTCCCTCACGGTCCTGGCTCCTCCACCGCCGCACGGTCCCTCACGGTCCTGGCTCCTCCACCGCCGCACGGTCCCTCACGGTCCTGGCTTCTCCACCGCCGCACGGTCCCTCACGGTCCTCCCTCCTCCACTGCCGCACGGTCCCTCCTGGTCCTCCCTCCTCCACCGCCGCACGGTCCCTCACGGTCCTGGCTCCTCCACCGCCGCACGGTCCCTCACGGTCCTGGCTCCTCCACCGCCGCACGGTCCCTCACGGTCCTGGCTCCTCCACCGCCGCACGGTCCCTCACGGTCCTGGCTCCTCCACCACCGCACGGTCCCTCACGGTCCTGGCTCCTCCACCGCCGCACGGTCCCTCACGGTCCTGGCTCCTCCACCGCCGCACGGTCCCTCACGGTCCTGGCTCCTCCACCGCACGGTCCCCCATGGTCCTCCCGCCTCCACCACCGCACGGTCCCTCATGGTCCTCCCTCCTCCACTGCCGCACGGTCCCTCATGGTCCTGGCTCCTCCACCGCCGCACGGTCCCTCACGGTCCTCCCTCCTCCTCCACCGCACGGTCCCCCATGGTCCTCCCGCCTCCACCACCGCACGGTCCCTCACGGTCCTGGCTCCTCCACCGCCGCACGGTCCTTCATGGTCCTGGCTCCTCCACCGCCGCACGGTCCCTCACGGTCCTGGCTCCTCCACCGCCGCACGGTCCCTCACGGTCCTGGCTCCTCCACCGCCGCACGGTCCTTCATGGTCCTGGCTCCTCCACCGCCGCACGGTCCCTCATGGTCCTGGCTCCTCCTCTGTCACTGTGCCATCCCTCGTGGTCCCTCCTGTGAGGCAAACCTGCAGACAAACCAGGGCTGCTCACTCAGCTGCCATGACTCACTCCTGATGGCTCCATCACGGAGCTGTGAACACGGGCATATACCTGGCACGGTTCAGCCCCTCCCCTGACACCAGGACCAGCTCCAGGCATCAGCAAAGCAAGAACGTGCTTGGGGCGGCACAATTCCAGGGGTGGCGTTCTGACCACCCCCCCTCTTTTTTTTTGCCCCTTCCGCAGCGAGAGGGGGACCTGGGTGCACACCTATCGTGAGTGCGCCAGGCTGCAGCCTCTTGTCCAGCTCCTCCAGAACCATCTCCTCTGGCTCTGGCTGCGCTCCTGGTCTGTGCACACCCCTCCATGGCCCGACGAAGTCATGAGATCCCCCTCGTCATCTTCCTCCTGGCCCTGGTATCCACCACACCAGGAGGAGGAGGAAGCTGGATGGGTGGGGGCCTCTGAGACTGTGGGGCCTATTTCTGATCGCTCCTCCGGTCATGTCTCCGGGCGGAATTCCACCGGCTCCCTGGACGCCTTGGAGGAGCAGCGGGTGCTGCCCGGGGTTCTCTGCTCCGTGTCCCCCTCTGGCTCCCTGATTTTACACTGTGACTCTCATTCCCATCCCTCTTTCTCACTTGCTCCTCCCACCCCCACAATTTTTTGTTGCTTGGGTTTGATAGCTCTACCCTGAAGCTGTGGGGGGAGGCTTTAGATGTGGGCCGACTTATGCCTGCCCATCCCCAGTTCTTCAGTAGGTGCCATGAGTAAGGCTTTTTTGTCACGGCAGGGTTCCAATGCCCCTGGGGGAGCTGCAGGGGCCCCCGGCTGCCACCCGCGACTGGGCAGCTGCAGGGAGTCCATAACTTCTGTGGCATAATCATAGTCGTAGCCATGACTCAGCCTCCGACAGGCTCACTCGGCACTCACCTGGCTGCAGCCTGTCCCTGGGCAGACAGTTCTGAGGACTGCCAGGCTCACCACCCCACCTGAGCTGCAGGTCAGTCTGTGCCACAGGCCAGCCCAGCCAGGAGCTGCCTGCTGCCTCACGGTGTGCCAGGCTCCCTAGGCTGCCAGCCTACCCTTGATCCAGTTCCTGTCTCTGCTCCAGCCTCGTCCCGGCCCAGCTCTGACCTTGCTCCAGCCCTGCCTCTGAGCCCCAGACTCTGACTACGCAGCTTTGCATCCGGACTCTAGCTTGTCTATGGACTCTGCTCTCGGTTCTGACCCCGGCCTGTCCCTGGACCCTGGTTCCAGCTGTACCCTCAGCCCGGTCCTGACCCTATGTCCGGCTCCGACCTCTGGTCCAACCACCAGGCCTGACTACCTGGGACCAGCCCTTGACACCTCCTGTCACCACACGATCCCTCCTTGTCCTCTGCCCACTGCTGTACCTCTTGGCCCCGCTCTTAACCCTCGACTTCTGCCCCATCTCCCCCACATAGACACACACTCCTATCCTCCTGCCCTCTGCTCTTGGCCCTGTCCCCAGTACCTGCTCATGATCCACCCACGCCGCCCCCCCTTCCTATCCTCCTCCATTCCTGAGCATCTCCCTCTTCCCCTTCCGCTCTCTCTGCCTCCTGCTCCTAGTCCCCTCTTGCCCCAGGCAGCTTGCCATAGTCCCTCCTGTTCCGTGAGCTCCAGCCCCACGGCTCTTCCCCACCCCTCTGTGTTAGAATCTGGCAGATTCCTGCTTCCCTGCCATGGAGGGCACAGAACAGCCTCTCCAGTCTCAGCTCCAGTGCCCAGGCCCCGAGCACCAATTGCTGGGAAAGCCCTGCTCAGCCCTTGCATCTCTGGGATGGAGCTTGCTCAGTAGCTCTGTGATATGTCCTCCACATGATCCCCCATTGTCCCTCCTCCTCCAGCCCATTTACAGCTGGTCCCAGCGGGAGCTGGAGAAGGGGGGTGGAGCATGCCCAGTTCAGATGGAATCTGCAGAGACTTTGGCTGCCCAATTCTAACACAGCTCTACTGAGCGTGTACAAACTGAGATTATTCAAAGGTTTCAGACTTGCCCAGATTTGAGCATGTTTTCACAAGGAATTTATCATGGCAACCCCCTTATAAATGTCAGGGTCCTGCCCCAAAGCATGGGGGCGCTAGAGCTTCTCAACGAAATTGATAATTTTTTTAACATAGGCAAAAACAATTTATTGTTTCTGAATTTCATTGTCAGAAATGGCTGAACTGTTTGAGCTGAAACTTTCCAGAAAAATTCAGCCAGAGGCAAACACCCAGCATAGGAAATTTCAGACCAAATGATTTATGTTTGGCACCTGAAAATGGGATCTTATGTTGGGAAATATCAGGCCACATTAACTGTGGACATTGTTACCTGTTCTATAATATATAAATGAGTGTCACCTGGTTCAAATACTACCTATCACTCATGTAGTGCTTCCACTTCAACATGCTTAATGAACAGCAGCTAATTAACTCCCCTCATAACCCCATTGGGTAGGTAAGCGTCATTTCTACTTTACTTTTCAGGTGGGAACCCGAGGCTAGTGGTCAGCATTTACAGGCTATGATAGGAGGCTACACAAGCGCTAGGAGGGAACAAGGAAGGCGAGAATTTAGGCTGAAGATCAGCAAAAATGTCATGCCAATGAGATGTATGAAGCTGTAGAACAGTCATGTCCCAAGGGAGGCAGAGGAGACCTCATCAGCAGAGACTTAACTGAACTAACATTAAGAAGATGCACCACAGGGCAGACTCCTGCCCTGGCTCTAGGCAGGTGAACGGATGCATCTTTTTTATCTCTAATCTCAATGAGCCTCAAGCTTTTTCTCATTTCTTTGGCTTAGATCCCAGTGTCGGATCAGTTAATATCCATTGCCTCTTCCCTCTGGGGCAGTAACAGGACTCAGTGGACCAACAGGGGCTGTGAGCAGTGTTACCATAGGAAGTGGTGATGTTGTCAATTCTGGGTCGGGAATATAATTGTCTAATTATACGTGCATTACTACTGGCAGAGGTGGTATCCGGTGAGTTGTCGTGTGTGACCTGAGAGAGGCCAGGGCCATGTGCTTACACAGAGCTCTCACAAATGGCCTCCGATCTGGAAATCCTGCGTTTTATTAAGTCCCTCCTAGAACATACCGTGGTCCACTCTAGTCACTGGAGGACAAAGAACTTTACAAGTTCAGCTAATCTCACGCTTGTTGGTCCAAAGGTGCTTCTAAGGCCCATTCCCACAGCATTTCGTGTCACCAACCACAAAGTTCAAAAATCACAAATCAGACCTCCAAAAATCATGAGCCTGGCTTAAAAATCTCGAGATTATTCAATTTTAGGTTCTTTTAATTTGCCTGCTGGTTTTTGGCCCTTTGGGGCTCTTGTTTTCAGGCTTTTCTCTGCAACCCTCAAAGCTAGCAATGCCCACGAGTCAAACAAACGCTGAGATTTTCGGTAATCAGCCGACTCCATGAGCTGAGGCTTTAAGGAAAAACACACCAAGTATCAGGAGATTCTCTAGGAAGTCAAGAGAGTTGGCAACACTACCGTGAGGGCCCCAATCCTGCAGACACCAGCCTGCTTCACACAGGAGGAGTTTCGATGACTGCAACGGCAGTGCTGACGTGTAGAGTTACCGACATGGCAAGGGTTTGCAGGATTGGGGGCTAGCAGGCAAGAACCATGTTTAAAAGGACATTGTCAGCTTATAAATCATACCTCTGGCCTGATGTCAGTGCCCTGCACTGGGCACCTCTGAATGCTCTGACTGATAGAGATGAGAGAATACAAACATTTCTCAGGTTTCTGTTTGGTCACTGAGACAGCGTTGTGCACAATCAGTCTCGTTGTTCGCCCTGTATAACTATTTATCAGCCACTCTCCCTTGTCACTGTTATTTTTATTATAGGAGCACTGGAGGGCCAGCAGAGAACAGGGCCCCTGTCAAGGTTCCTTCCCCACTCTGAACTCTAGGGTACAGATGTGGGGACATGCATGAAAGACCCCCTAAGCTTATTCTTACCAGCTTAGGTTAAAAACTTCCTTGAGGTACAAACTTTTTTTGCCTTGTCCTTGAACCGTATGCTGCCACCACCAAGCATTTTAAACAAAGAACAGGGAAAGAGACCACTTGGAGACGTCTTCCCCCAAAATATTCCCCCAAGCCCTACACCCCCTTTCCTGGGGAAGGCTTGATAAGAATCCTCACCAATTTGTACAGGTGAACACAGACCCAAACCCTTGGATTTTAGGAAGAATGAAAAATCAATTAGGTTCTTAAAAGAAGAATTTTAATTAAAGAAAAGGTAAAAGAATCAGCTCTGTAAAATCAGGATGGTAAATTACCTTACAAGGTAATCAGATTCAAAACATAGAGAATCCCTCTAGGCAAAAACCTTAAGTTACAAAAAGACACAAAAACAGGAATATACATTCCATCCAGCACAGCTTATTTTACCAGCCATTAAACAAAAGTAAATCTAGCACATTTCTAGCTAGATTTCTTACTAACTTAACAGGAGTTGTAAGGCTGCATTCCTGATCTGTTCCCAGCAAAAGCATCACACAGACAGACAAACCTTTTGTTCCCCCCCACTCCAGAAAGTATATTGTTCCCTTATTGGTTATTTTGGGTCAGGTGCCAGCGAGGTTACCTTAGCTTCTTAACACTTTACAGGTGAAAGGGTTTTGCCTCTGGCCAGGAGGGATATTATAGCACTGTATACAGAAAGGTGGTTACCTTTTCCTTTATATTTATGACACGCCCCCCAAATCACAGATAGGGTGAACCACTGGCTATTATTTTTTCCTAGAGCTCTAGGAGAAAAGAGAGTTAATAAGACACATGCATCTCTAAATATACTACTAACCGTATAAAGACTAACAATATTTTCCACATCTCAAGGACGATTTTAACCAGTTGATTCTGGGAAACTTTCATGGGAGAGTGCATCAGCCACTTTGTTAGAAGCTCCTGAGATGTGTTGGATGTCGAAATCAAAATGTTGGAGAGCTAAACTCCACCGAATAAGTTTTTTGTTTTTTCCCGTGGCGGTATGAAGCCACGGTAGCGCAGCATAGTCGGTTTGCAGGTGGAAACGCCATCCCCAAACATATGGGCGTAGCTTTTCCAGAGCGTAGACAATTGTGTAACATTCCTTTTCACTGATTGACCAGTTTTCATAGTAACAGCCGTGTTAGTCTGTATTCGCAAAAAGAAAAGGAGTACTTGTGGCACCTTAGAGACCAACCAATTTATTTGAGCATAAGCTTTCGTGAGCTACAGCTCACTTGACCAGTGGCTTTCCCTCTCAGACAGCTTCTTGCTGAGAAACATGACAGGATCTCTTGATCCAGTCCTTTCTGCATTAAGACTGCTCCCACACCATGCTCAAACGCATCTGTGGTTACCAGGAACGGTTTGTCAAACTCTGGGGCCCTTAGCATAGGTCAGACATGAGTGTTGCTTTAAGCTGGTTAAAGGCCTTCTGACAGTCTTCAGTCCACTGAACTGCATTTGGCTGTTTCTCTTTGGTCAGGTCTGTCAGTGGGGCGACGATTTGGCTGTATTGCGGTACAAATCGCCTGTAATATCTGGCCAAGCCTAAGAAGGATTGGACCTGTTTCTTTGACCTTGGGACAGGCCACTTTTGGATAGCATCCACTTTGGCCTGTAGGGGGTTGATAGTTCCTTGACCCACCTTGTGTCCAAGGTAAGTCACTCTGTTTAGGCCTATTTGACACTTCTTAGTCTTAACAGTTAGTCCTGCCTCCCTTATGCACTTGGAGACTTTTTGTAGGTGTTCAACGTGTTCTGCCCAGGAATCCGAAAATATGGCCACATCATCAAGGTAGGTGACTGCATATTCTCCTAATCCCACTAGGAGACCATCTACAAGTCTTTGGAAAGTGGTGGGTGCATTCTGCAGCCCGAAAGGGAGCACATTAAATTCATACAGCCCTACGTGGGTGATGAAGGCTGACCTTTCCTTGGCGGATTCATCTAGTGGTACCTGCCAGTACCCCTTGGTTAAGTCCAAGGTAGAGATGAACTGGGCCCATCCCAGTTTCTCCAATAGTTCACCTATGTGTGGCATAGGATAGTTGTCTGGGCAAGTTACAGCATTTAGCTTACGGTAGTCCACGCAAAAACGTATCTCCCCGAACTAGAACCATTGGAGATGCCCATGCACTGTGGGAAGGGCAGATTACACCCATCTGTAGCATATCCTGGATCTCCTGTTCTATAGCAGTTTTAGCTTGAGGAGACACTCGGTAAGGTTGGGCTCTAACTGGGTGAGCATTACCTGTGTCAATGGCGTGGTATTCCCGTTCAGTCAGTCCTGGGGTGGCTGAGAACGTCGGCGAGTAGGTAAAGCACAGCTCCTTGGTCTGCTGTCGCTGTATGCACCCAAGGGTCATGGAGAGGTTCACCTCTTCCACGCCACCCGCACTTTTCCCTTCGTAGTGGACACCTTCAGGTCACTCAGTGCCATCTCCTCCCTGGGCTGTAAACTGACAAACCTTTAATTCTCTGGAATAAAAGGGCTTTAAAGAATTAATATGGTACACCTTAGGCTTTCGGTTGGAGGTGGGGAATGCTATGAGATAATTAACAGCTCCCAGGCGCTCCTGGACCGTGAATGGCCCTTCCAACGACGCTTCTATTTTATGGGCCTGGAGCGCCTTTAAGACCATGACGTGGTCCCCTACTTTGAAGGAACGCTCTCTGGCATGTTTATCATATCAAGTGTTTTGCTCTTTTTGAGCATCCTGTAGGTTTTCTTTAGCAAGAGCTAGAGAGGTTCAGAGGGTGTTTTGTAGGTCGGTTACAAAGTCCAGAATGTTAGTTCCTGGAGAAGGTGTAAATCCCTCCCATTGCTGCTTCACCAACTGTAATGGCCCCTTAACCTCGCAGCCATATACAAGTTCAAATGGTGAAAACCCTAAACTGGGATGAGGTACAGCTCTGTAGGCAAAGAGCAACTGCTGCAACACTAGGTCCCAATCATTGGAGTGCTCATTTATGAATTTATATATCATGGCCCCCAAAGTTCCATTAAATTCTCCACCAGGCCATTTGTTTGATGATGATAAGGGGTGGCAACCAAGTGGTTCACCTCATGAGCTTCCCAAAGGCTTTCCATAGTTCCTGCCAGAAAATTAGTTCCTGCATCTGTGAGGATGTCGGAGGGCCAACCTACCCTGGCAAAAATGTCCGTTAGTGCCTGGCACACACTTTTAGCCCTGGTGTTGCTTAGAGCTACTGCTTCCGGCCATTGGGCAGCCAAATCCATGAAAGTCAGTATGTCCTGCTTCCCTCTGGGTGTCTTTTTCAGAAAAGGACCCAGAATAGCCACAGCTACTTACTGAAATTGAACCTCAATGATGGGGAGTGGCTGGAGAGGGGCTTTGTCCTGGTCTTGGGGTTTCCCCACTCTTTGGCACACCTAAAAAAACCGGACATAGGTAGAAACATCCTTGCCCATTCCCTCCCAATGGAACGACTTTCCCAAATGGTCTTTGGTTTTGTTCATCCCAGAATGGCCATTTGGATGATCGTGGGCTAAGCTTAATAGCTTTACCTGGTACTTAGGTGGAACTACCAACTGTCTCTGAGGATGCCAGTCTTCCTGGTGTCCACCAGAAAGAGTTTTCTTGTATAAAAGTCCTCTTTCTACAACAAACCTGGATCGATTAGAAGAGCTGAGAGGCGGTGGGTTGCTTCGTGCCGTCGTCCAAGCTCTCTGGAGGCTTTCATCTGCTTCCTGTTCGGTCTGGAACTGTTCCTTTGATGCTGTAGACATCAATTCCTCATTGGATTGTGGACCTGGGCTTGGTCCCTCTGGAAGCGATGCAGGTGATGGGACTGTTTCCGTTGACTGTGAACTGCTCTCCGCTGGTGCACTATGTTGGGGTTCAGGCTCCGGCTGAGCCTCTTGTATAGGGTTATCTGCTGCTGCCGGTGCAGGTTCAGTGGGGCCCTCTGGTGTTGGGGTTGCAAGTACTGGATTCAGTGCTGGCAATGGTTCTGGTGCTGGTTGTTCTGCCAGTTCCGGTTCTGAGACTGGCTCTGTCTAGGTCTCTGGGACTGGATCCACTAGTGCTGTTGCAGATGTTGGCATGGGGTCTGGTTCCATCACCTCTGACCGGGTCCTGGTAGAAGTTTCCTGAACAGAGCTAGGTGTGACAGCTTGCTTATCCTGGCTGCGGGTGACCATTTCCACCCTCTTGGCTAGCTTCACATGATTGGCCAAGTCTTCCCCCAACAGCATGGGGATGGGATAATCATCAAAGACTGCAAAAGTCCACGTTCCTGACCAGCCCTTGTACTGGACAGGCAACTTGGCTGTAGACAAGTCAAAAGAGTTTGACTTGAAGGGTTGAATTGTCACTTGGACCTCTGGGTCGATTAAATTGAGGTCCACTAAAGAAGCATGGATTGCTGACACTTGTGCTCCAGTGTCCCTCCACGTGATGACCTTCTTCTCGCCCACACTCACCGTTTCCCCCCGCTCTGAAGGTATTTGGGAGGTATCTGGGCCTGAGGACCTCTGGTGTGATTTCGGTGCAATGAACTGTAATCTGTTGGGGTTCTTGGGGCAGTTGGCCTTTATATAACGAGGCCCCGGCTCGTTACGTTTAAAACATGGTCCAGCTGACAAGTCACTGGGCCGAGGTAGGTTGCTGGAGAATGGTGTGGCAGGATGATAAGGTGTCTGGAGTGTTCCTTGGGGTGTAGTTGGGGCCTTGGGCTGCCCCTGGTAGTAGGGTGTGGTCTGAGGGTGTCCCTTCTGGTGTCCGCTCCAACTGCGACCAGGGTTGTTCCTCTCTCCTCCCTTCACCCGTTTTGTTCCAGCTTGCCCCGCCTCTCTGGCAGTCTGGGACTGCTTGTATTGATCAGCATAAGAAGCAAGACTTTCTGCTGAGTCCATTTTCTTATCCCATAAACACTGTTTTATATCCTCCTTGGATATATTCAGGAATTGCTCCTGAGTCATTAAATCACACATTCCTTCAAAGCTAGTTACACCCCTTCCTTTGACCCATTTATCTAACAGATCTCTCATCTGGTTTACATAAGCCACATTACTTAATCCAGGTCCTCTCTTAAGGGCTCTAAATTTCAGGTGTAACTTGAAATTGCTTTACCCGTCTTTCATGTTCCCTTTGTTTTTCCTCAGCCTCAAATCTGGCTAATTCCAGCTTCTGTTGAACAGTGCAGTCTGTCATCTTAACCTCTCTGTTTTTAACTAACTTTACGCCTGAGAGTTAGAAAGAAAAGAAAAGAAAACAAAACAAAACAAAAACTGGCTTGTAAAATTTTGCTGTGCTGTAACCTGATATCTTTTTCTCTGATAGCTGTTCTCAGCCTACAGAAAAGTCCTTTTGTAATGCCTGCTGCTCTGTCCCCCAGGCAGAGAGAAAGACTCTGTGATTGCAATCACCTTTTACAAAACCTTTTAAAATCCTACTGTGCTTCTGGTGCAAAATGATCCCACCACTCTGCCACCATGTCAAGGTTCCTTCCCCACTCTGAACTCTAGGGTACAGATGTGGGGACATGCATGAAAGACCCCCTAAGCGTATTCTTACCAGCTTAGGTTAAAAACTTCCCCGAGGTACAAACTTTGCCTTGTCCTTGAACAGTATGCTGCCACCACCAAGCGTTTTAAACAAAGAACAGGGAAAGAGACCACTTGGAGATGTCTTCCCCCAAAATATCCCCCCAAGCCCTACACCTGCTTTCCTGGGGAAGGCTTGATAAGAATCCTCACCAATTTGTACAGGTGAACACAGACCCAAACCCTTGGATTTTAGGAACAATGAAAAATCAATTAGGTTCTTAAAAGAAGAATTTTAATTAAAGAAAAGGTAAAAGAATCAGCTCTATAAAATCAGGATGGGAAATACCTTACAGAGTAATCAGATTCAGAACACAGAGAATCCCTCTAGGCAAAAACCTTAAGTTACAAAAAGACACAAAAACAGGAATATACATTCCATCCAGCATAGCTTATTTTACCAGCCATTAAACAAAAGGAAATCTAATGCATTTCTAGCTATATTACTTACTAATTTAACAGGAGTTGTAAGGCTGCATTCCTGATCTGTTCCCGGCAAAAGCATCCACAGACAAACTGTTTGTTCCCCCCCTCCAGATTTGAAAGTATTTCGTCCCCTCATTGGTCATTTGGTCAGGTGCCAGCGAGGTTACCTTAGCTTCTTAACCCTTTACAGGTGAAAGGGTTTTGCCTTTGGCCAGGAGGGATTTTATAGCACTGTATACAGAAAGGTGGTTACCCTTCCCTTTATATTTATGACACCCCCACTGTGCAGGGCACTGCACAGAGTTATAGACAATCTCTGTCCTGGAGCACTTTCTGTTGAAATAGACCAGACTGACCCCCCTGGAGGCTGGAGGGGTGTAACTGACGAGCAGAGTGATGATTTCAAATGTCATGTTAGTGCTAGGAGCCAACTGCACCTGAATTTCCTCTTCATGGGCACCCACCCAAGGCTCCCGGCTTCTCAGCCATCACTTCTCTTGGGTGCAGACTCGCATCTCTCTCTCCTTCCCTCCAGACCAGGGTTGTTCCAGGCTGCACAGTCCCCTGCCTACACTAGTTCCCCAGCAAGCCAGACGGCCTAACCCGGCCAGTGTCTGCACTTTGCTTACTCCCTTCAAAGGCTAGGAACAAAGGAACTGCCCACAGTGATAAGCTACCACCTAGCTTTCTAAAAAAACACATTTATTCCTAAGGTGAAACAATAAAAGAACCCCCAGAGTTCACCCCAGCTCCAACAAGGGCTCTGCTAGGAGTCAGCCCTTCAGACCCCACTAATGGAATTTTCTGTGATCATGAGTTCATAGCAGCTTGTGCTCTGAACAAGAACACACATGCCTAGGTCAGCCTTTCCTTTACACCGTTGGGGACTCTGATCTTCAGAGTCTCTGGGAAGGTATTGGGTCTCTCCTTCAAAAGAGTGGGTCCTGAGGTGGAATTTGCATATCTCCCCCTTCCTCTCCCCCCAGGTATTTCCTAGGAAAACCACTTAACTTTGTTTGTCCCAAAAGTTCCTTCTTGTCTGGCACATTGCTTCAAACAATCATTCCATGCTCAGAACACTGGTCACATCTCCCCCAGAGAAGTCACAGGCAATCCCTCAAGAATACATAAACTTGGCCTCCAAAACTATTTAAACTAAATTCAAGATCTCCCAACGATCTTGCAGGAAATTGCTGTGTCTGTCCCAGGGGGGATTCACTAGACAGGGAGACAAAGGGAGGGAGTGGGGCAGTGGGAGGCAGTTGGGGTGAGGGGGGCAGGCGAGGAGCACACTGGGCAGGGGGAGCGAAACTGGGCGGGAAGGGTTGGAGCCAGCCAGTCAGTACAGGGGTGAGAATAGCAAGAGTCAAATCTGCCTGGTGCCAGGATCTCTGTTTCTCTGGCTGTCCCTCGCTGGAATTTTTCTTCTCCAGAGTTGGCCACATGTTTCGGGGGAAGAGGGAACTGCCTGGTCCTAGTGCCCCCCCCACAGGAGGGTGTAGGGGGGTGTCGCCATTCCACAGCTGTGGGGCCAGCAGGTGTGTGAGGTGGCCCCAGCTGAGGGTCCCTCTGGTGCTGCAGTCCCTGTTGCAGCTGCCCCTGCTCCCCTGTTATTTGATTGGGTTTTTCACACAACATCAGGGGAGAGAAAAACCCTTCGTAGAACAGGGGCCTGCAACACCCACACAAGCTGGCCGGAGGAGGTGGGTACCAGTCTACATAGGGCAGTAGCACCTAGGAGCCTGAGCCTTGGAGCAGAACCTCACTGTGCCAGGTGCTGCATGGACCCGCAGCCCCAAACAGCTCACAAGCAGGTGCAGAAACTGCTTTAAACTCCTCACGTGGGACTGACTTGGGGGCCCGTCTCTTCCAGCCGGTTTGTCCAGGTTCAGCCGCATCGCTGCAGCTAGGCTGGTGCACGCAGCGGTGGATTAAGGTTTCCTGGGGCCCTAGGCCAGAGCAAGTAGCCCCACCCACAGCCCCAAACCTTTCTGCCCCTTCCCTGGGCGTGCCGCCCCTGTTCCACCCAGGGTCCCCCCTATTCGGCCCCCCAGGGCAGACTCATAACCCTTTTGGCTCCTTTCTGCCCACCCCACTGTGGCCCCAAGACTGGAGAAGCTCTGTCCCTGTGCCACCCTGGGGCACAGCGGGGAGTGAGGGCTCCTTCAGTCCCAGGGCCCCAGCAGGGGTCCAGATGCTGGGGCTTCCCCCACCACCCCTCTGCGCTTCTCGGGGGACCAGGGTCGGGCACAGGGGCTTCCTTTGCTGCCCCCCCCAGCTTCTGCTGAGGATGGATGGCAGGTGCTGGGGCTTCCGCCGCCTGGGGATATCTGCTGGGGATGGGGTCGGGAGTTACTGGGGGGGCTTGCCCCATCCCGCAGTTGCTGCCAGAGATGGGTCAGGGGCCACTCAGGGTTTCTGGGGGCCTCCTAGTTGGCCCTGGGCATGGGCCCCATCAGCCCACTGGCTAATCCGCTATTGGGTGTACGCCTCTGGTGCATAGTCCGCAGCGGGCCTTCTCCTGGGGTGGGCTATCAGGTGTAGCCACACCTGCACAAAGTCCCTAATGCACACAGGCCCTGGGCTTCACACTGCCGGTGGTCCCTTCCCTGGGGGTCTGTGGAGCAGGCTGAGCTGTCGGGTAGATTCTGCCCTAGAATCATAGAATCATAGAATATCAGGGTTGGAAGGGACCCCAGAAGGTCATCTAGTCCAACCCCCTGCTCAAAGCAGGACCAATCCCCAATTAAATCATCCCAGCCAGGGCTTTGACAAGCCTGACCTTAAAAACTTCTAAGGAAGGAGATTCCACCACCTCCCTAGGTAACGCATTCCAGTGTTTCACCATCCTCCTAGTGAAAATGTTTTTCCTAATATCCAACCTAAACCTCCCCCACTGCAACTTGAGACCATTACTCCTTGTCCTGTCCTCTTCCACCACTGAGAATAGTCTAGAACCATCCTCTCTGGAACCATCTCTCAAGTAGTTGAAAGCAGCTATCAAATCCCCCCTCATTCTTCTCTTCTGCAGACTAAACAATCCCAGTTCCCTCAGCCTCTCCTCATAAGTCATGTGTTCCAGACCCCTAATCATTTTTAAAAAAAGAAAAGGAGTACTTGTGGCACCTTAGAGACTAACCAATTTATTAGAGCATAAGCTTTCGTGAGCTACAGCTCACTTCCTCAGATGCATATCGTGGAAACTGCAGCAGGCTTTATATATACACAGAGAATATGAAACAATACCTCCTCCCACCCCACTGTCCTGCTGGTAATAGCTTATCTAAAGTGATCATCAGGTGGGCCATTTCCAGCACAAATCCAGGTTTTCTCACCCTCCACCCCCCCACACAAATTCACTCTCCTGCTGGTGATAGCCCATCCAAAGTGACAACTCTTTACACAATGTGCATGACAATCAAGTTGGGCAATTTCCTGCACAAATCCAGGTTTTCTCACATCCCCCCACCCCCATACACACACAAACTCACTCTCCTGCTGGTAATAGCTCATCCAAACTGACCACTCTTCAAGTTTAAATCCAAGTTAAACCAGAACATCTGGGGGGGGGTAGGCCTCACCAATGTCGAATAGAGGGGGACCATCACATCCCTCGATCTGCTCGCTATGCCCCTACTTATACATCCCAAAATGCCATTGGCCTTCTTGGCAACAAGGGCACACTGCTGACTCATATCCAGCTTCTCGTCCACTGTCACCCCTAGAAAGGAGACAAAATGTTGTTTCCGGAGCTTTGCAATTTACGAGGCTTCTCTTGGGTAACTGGCTGGGGGCATTTCCTACCTCAGACTCAGGGGAGATTTCCCAAGGCACCCTGGCAGTCGAGCATCCATCGAATGTCAATGGGATGTTGGAGCTTCCCCTGGAAACTCTTCTGTTTTCCTGGGGCTCATCCAAGGATGGCATTGTCTGAGGCATCGTCTACACTAGAAAAACTTTGCCTCCGTAGCTATCCTGGCGAGCCCTCCTAGTATCTGTAGGAAGACAAATGAGCCACTGGCTCGTGGCTTCTTAGCAGGTTCCTCCAGGCAACCAGCTCAGCTGGAGAGCTAAGAAATCGGAGGCTGCTGGCCAGCAATACGAAGAGCTGCCACCCACAGGTGGATAAGGAGCAACACCCACTAGCTACCCGGGGAATCACAAAGCCTGGCCCGGAGAGAAAGAAAACGCCAGAGGCCAGACCAGACTCATGCACAGCAGCCCCCCTTTGGCTGACGTCGGTTACAGCCCCCCGAGGGAACAATGCAGACAGAGGGGGAGGTTTTCCATACCTCAGCCCCACGGCTGGCTGTTCATTCCAGAGGTGCCACCGAGTCAGGAACTGGGGACTTCCCGCCTGCATCCCTGTAAGACCGGCCCTTGTGGGTTTGTTCCCAGAAGCAAGGAAAGAACTCCTGCCGGACTTTATAACACCCTGAGTCTTTAGATGGGGAGCTGATTTCTCTAGCCTGCATTGCCAAATTCACCCTGTTTTCACAGTTACCCTTGGGCACCAGATTAGCTGAGCAAATGATCTAGAGCGCGAGCTTCGCCTAGTGATCAGTGCAGGAAGCAGCGCATTAGGACTCCTGGGTTCTAGTCCCAGAGCTGCCACTTTGGTAAAAGAGATTGCTACAAGAAGTCACTCCAGGAAATCCTGTGGCTGGATTTTACTTATTAAAGGCCTGGATAATTTTATTACCTCTAGTCTCATTTCAGCTGTGATGGCAGTGAGCAAACATCATGCTCCAGGGAACAGGCAGGTTATCTGTAGGGCTTGGGCAGGCAGGATGCCTCAGTTTACCCTGCTATAAAATCATTTTAATAATACCTACTTCCCAAGGCAATAAAGAGGTTATAGCCCTGGCTACAGTTAAAATTGAGGTCGACTGACACACCTATGTCACTCAGGAGTGTGAAAAATCCACCCCGAACGCTGTAGCTATGCTGACATACAGCTAGGTCAATGGAGGAATGCGTCCATCAATCCAGCTACCATCACCTGGGGAAGTGGAGTTCCTACAAAATCAGAAAAACCCCTTCCTTCACTGTGGGCTGCATCTAGACTCTACACAATGGGGTTATGCCACTGTACACCCCATAGGGTAGACATGGCCTTAGTTAATTGTTTATAAAGTTCTTTAAATTAACAGCTTTGCATTCTGCAGGCCAAGGGAAGTTTCTCTCTAATTTCTCTTTAGTTTTGTTCCCTAGAAGCTATATTTGTCAGAGCACTGTTTTGTTTTCACTTCCTTCTAGGTTCACTGATTCAAGAGCCTTCCTCACATGACCGACGGAAACTTTGAGCTGGCTGATGCAAGAGCTTGACGAACTTCTTTGGTAACCATGGGGGAGTTTCTGCAAAAGTCATAAGACCTGGTGGTAATGGGAATTGTTTGCTCAATGACTCAGTGGCTCAGTCAGCTGCCCTGCAGAGCCTCCAAGAAGTCTACCTGGCAGAACACAGGTAAACTAATATAAAAAAACCTGGTAATGTGTGGCTATTTTGAGCTTCACTATAGCAGCTGGCAAGAGAACCCAGATTAGGAGTCACAGCCATTTGAGCTAAAGGAGAATCTCTGTTAGTGATATAGGGCCTATGACATGCATCTGAGCAGTTCTGATTCCACACAACACAAGGCAGTGGTGCATACACGCACTGTTGGGCGCTTTACCATATGTTGCACGTCTGAAGGACTTTCCACCTGACAGGCTCAAAGAGCTTTACAAATATGAACTAATTAAGCCTGAATGCAGCATGTACGATTGCCTGCCTTACAGGCAGGTGGAGTATGTGTGTATTCAGCACAAACAGCTCCTGGGCTCTGGAGACCAGAATGACTGAACTGGAGGAGCTAAGGGACACAGACCAGGCTTTCCGGGACACAGCAGAGCAGGCCCAGCCCCAGTCTGGCAGCTTCTGTGCTACTGGGAAGGGTGAAAGTCTCGGGGAAGGAGAACAGATGGAAACTGAGTCCTGTAGTTGGGACCCTCTTTCCAGAAGACGTCGTGGTATCTTCTCGCACAGAGGACACCCCTCCAGGGGAGGGGACCCTGTTGTTAGGAAGAGACAGGAGACAGTAATGGGGGGTTGGTTATTAGAAGTATAAAGAGTTGGGTTGTGGTGACCGGGAGAACCACACGGTGAATTGCCGGCTGGGTGCGAATGTTGTGAATCTTTCGAGCCATCTAGACAGATGTCTGGGCAGTGCTGGGGAGGAGCCAGCAGTCGTGGTACATGTAGGTACCAGTGACATAGGGAAAGGCAGGAGGGAGGTCCTGGAGGCCAAATTTAGGCTGCTAGGTCAGAGATTCCAGTCAAGAGCCTCCCTGGGAGCATTCTCTGAAATAGCACAGGGCCAGTAAGACAGACAGAACTCCAGGGCCCCAATGCGGGGATGAGACGATGGTGCTGGGAGGAGGGTTTAGGTTTGTTAGGACCTGGGGAACCATGTGGGGAAAGAGGAGCCTGTACAGGAAGGATGGGCTCCACCGAAGCCAAAACAGAACCAGATTGCTGGCATGGAAAATTCAAAAGTTCATTGAGGAGGGAGAAAGCTGAGAGGTGCGGAGGAGCAACGGTTCAGAGACATCCCTTAGGGGAGGATTTATTAAAGGGGATTCTCTATATCCTAGCAGAGAGGAGGGGATAGAGGTTGGTAAAGTGCATGTAGGAACCGCAGAGAAACAGTCAAATGAAAAAGAGTCCCATTCGATTACATCACATGAAGGAAGCCAACTAAATAGCGACAAATGTTATAAGTGCTTATACACAAACGCTAGAAGTCTAAACATTAAAATGGCTGAAGTTGAGCACCTGGTATTAAATGAGGCTACTGATTTAGGAGGCATCACAGAAAATTGGTGGAAGGATGATAATCGGGACACGGTAATACCTGGGGACGAAATATACAGGAATGACCAAGTCGCGGTGTTGGCGGGCGAGCGGCACTGCATGTGAAAGAAAGCACAGAGTCAAAGATAGTGAAAATCGTAACGGAATCAGGCGGTACCAGAGAATCTCTGTGGATAGAAATTCCATGTGTGAATAATAAAAGTAGAGCAGTAGGAATGTATTACCGACCCCCTGATGAGGAGGGTGAGCGTGACTGGGACAGGCTCAGGGAGATTAGAGAGGCTACAGAAACAGAAAGCCCAGTAATAATGGGGGATTTCATCAATCCCCAAACTGACTGGGTACATGTCACCACAGGACAGGGTGCAGAGATAAATTTCTAGACACCGTTAATGACCACTTCTTGGAGCAGCTAGTCCCAGAACCCACCTGGGGAGATTCTTGATTTAGTCCTAAGTGGTGCATAAGACAGTGACCATAATGTAATTAAATTTAACACCCTTGTAAGGGGGAAAGTACTGAGAAAACCCATCACAGGAGCATTTAACTTCAAAAACGTAACCAGCACCAAAATGAAGAAGCAAGTTAAACGGATATTAAAAGGAACAGTCACAAGAGTGAAATGCCTGCAAGCTGCATGGAATCTAATTAAAAACAGCATAATAGTGGCTCAAACTAAATGTATACCCCAAATTAAAAAAAAAACAATAAGAGGACCAAAAAATGTCACCAAGGCTGAACAATAGAGTAAAAGAAGCAATTCGAGGCAAAAAGGCATCCTTTCAAAATTGGAAGCCCAGTGCTACTGAGGAAAATGGAAAGAAGCATAAATACTGCAAGTCAAGTGTAAAAGTCTGTAACCCTTCTGCCCGTCAGAGTTGGCAGCAACAAGGGCCGGGTTCAGGATCTAGGGGTTCCATTCCAATAACACAATGCAAAACCGGCTCGAGCCCCCACCCAGTGACCTGGGACAAATCTATACCACCCCCGCTGGGCGCCTCCAAGAGGCAGTACTTCCCCTCTCGCAAGCACAGAGTCTGAGTGTAGCAAAAAGCCTTTTAATAACAGAGAGAAACCACGTGGCGTTATGTTGGGGAACCACCACCCACAGGATTCATAACAGTTTATTCCTGTCCCAGTAACAGAGAAACTGGGGCTCCTACAGCAGCCAAAGTGACCGTCGAGGCAGGGGGTGGGTGCCAATGAGGTCAGCCCTGAAGTTCTTTTCCACAACCCACCACGACTCGCCACCAGATGTCCGGGTAGAGCTCATCCTGGTTCTGCTTACAGGTATAATTAGGCAGGCCAAAAACAAAACAAAACAAAAAGTAAAGCACAACTAGCAAAAGACACAAAAATTAACAGCAAAAATGTTTTTAAGTACATGCAAAGCAGGAAGCTGCCAAATCACCAGTGGGGCCACTGGACGATGGAGATGCTAAAGGAGCACTGAAGGAAGACAAGGCCGTTGCGGAGAAGCTAAAGGAATTCTTTGCATCGGTCTTCACGGCAGAGGAAGATGGAGATTCCCACACCTGAGCCATTCTTTTTTAGGTGACAAATCTGAGGAACTGTCCCAGATTGAGGAGTCAATAGAGGAGGTTTTGGAACAAATTGATAAACTAAATGGCGATAAGTCACCAGGACCAGGTGTGAATCACCCAAGAGTTCTGAAGAAATTCAAAATGATGAAACTATTAACTGTGGTATGTAACCTGTTGCTTAAATCAGCCTCTGTGCCAGGTGACTGTAATGTAAAGCCGATTGTTTAAAAAGGCTCCAGAGGCGATCCCAGCAATTACAGGCTGGTAAGTCTGACTTCAGTACGAGGCAAACTGGAGCAAAGTACAGAATTATCAGATGAACATGATAGGTTGGGGAAGAGTCAATGTGGCTTTTGTAAAGGGAAATCCTGCCTCACCAGTCTATTAGAATTCTTTGAGGGGATCAACAACCATGTGGACAAGGGTGATCCAGTGGATATAGTGGACTTGAACTTTCAGGAAGTCTTTGGCAAGGTCCCTCACCAAAGGCTCTTAAGCAAACTAAGCAGTCATGGGATAAGAGGGAAGGTCCTCTCAGGGATCAGTAGCAGGTTGAAAGACAGGATACCCAGAGTAGGAATAAATGGTCAGTTTTCACAGTGGAGAGAAGCAAATAGCGGGGTCCCCCAAGGATCTGTACTGGGACCTGTGCTGTTCAACATATTCATAAATGATCTATGAAAAGGGGTAAACAATCAGGTGGCAAAATTTACAGACGATACAAAATTACTCAGGACAGTTAAGTCCAGAGCAGACTGTGAAGAGCTACAAAGGGATCTCACAAGACTGGGTGACTGGGCAACAAAATGGCAGCTGAAAATCAATGTTGATAAATGCAAGTGTAAGTGGGGAATAGTCCCACTATTGTGGGGAACTTTCCTGGCTTCTGCACTACCCCCGTGAAGTGGGCTAGCGAAAGGATCTGAGTCCTCGCTCCCGCTTCCTTTACCCAGTGGCCTCCCTGCCCTTGAGGACTCCCCTTCCCCTCTCCTCTCTGGCAGAGTCCTCGTAACCCCAACAAGGCTGGGCCCAGGATTCCTGGGGGGCTCGACCCCCAACCCTGCTGCGGTCACCTAGGACAGGGGCTAGGGTGTCCCCACTCCGGGGTACTCTCTCTGCCCTGGGCACTTCTCTGACCCACTGACCATTACATACAAGTTAAAGCAAATGCAAGTTATTTAAAAAACAATTAATTTTAAAAAGAATAAGGAAACATGGGAAAGGTTAAAGGAAACACATCACCCTGCTCTGTGGCAGGGAACATCACAAACAGGGTCTCTGGAACGTCAGGGCAGTTCACAGTTTGTTCCGTGTAAGTCCCAGGCCTCCTTCTCCGGCCCTGGCTGTGCTGCAGGGATGCTGTGAGTTGGACACTTGCTCTGGTGGTGGCCACACGCTCTCAGGCTCTAAGTGGTAGGACCCTTCTTCCCAGTGTCGCCCCCGCCCTGTCGGGGTTACGATCCAAGCCTGGCCTGCAGAGCCTCCTGGCTGAGGCGTCTCCCTGTGCTGGGCCCGCTGCCCAGGGTCCCCCTTGTTCTCCCCAGCTGCTCACCACACCCGGCTCCGGACTGCTCCAGCCCCAGCCCCACCACTCGGTCTCTGCACCGCTGCTGCTGCTCTGCCTCCAGCTCCCTGGGCTGCTGCTCTGGCCCCTCTGGCTCTGGTTGCTGCAGCTCTGCTCCCAGGACAGGGTCTGCTCTCTCTGGGCTCCTTTTCTAGTCCTTCTGCATCTGGCCCAGCTCTGCTCCCCAGCTCAGCTCGGGCCCCTGCTTTCTCCTTAGCTCGGCCCCACTCTGTCTGACCCAGGCAAATCCAGCTCACACGGAGGACGGGACCCCCCTGGCCTCCTGACTCCCTGATTAGCCTGCCCTGGAGCATTGGCCTCTCCCCATTGTTCCTGGGGTCTATCAGTCTCAGGGTCCTGGTTTCCCATAGACCCTTCCCCCTTTTAGTACTGGGAGCTAGCTAACCAAAACACCCCACTGAATGTTAGTAAGGGGGCAACAATGGAAAACACGATCCCAAGCAAAGTTCCCTGTAAGCCTCACCAGAGCTGCAGTGGCCGGGGAGAGCTAGCCCCTCCCCGAGCCCAGCCCAGCCCAGCCTCGCCGGAACTGCTGCGGCCCAGGAGAGGCGTCTCTCCCCCAGCCCCGAGCTGCTGTGGGGAGAGAGGGCTGGGGGGAGTCCTATCTCCCTGCTGCAGCCCTGGGGCAGCCTGCACCCCAAACCCCTCAGCCCCAGTCCCACCCCAGAACACCCAACCCTCTGCCCCAGTCCTAAGCCCCCTTCCATGCCCTGAACCCCGCATCCCCAGCCTCACCCCAGAGCCCGCACCCCCCAGCCAGAGCCTTCACCCCCCTGCATCCCAACCCTCTACCCCAGTCTGAGCCCTTCCCACACCCCGAATCCCTTGGCCCCACCCCCACCACACATCACCTCCATACTGGTGCACATAACAAAATTCATTCTGCACATGAATGTAAAAAATTTGAGGGAACACTGATCCCAAAGATATATACAAAAAGATGGAGACTAAATTAGCTGTTACCAGTCAAGAAGAAATCTTGGCGCTATTGTGGCAGAGGTGGATTAAGGTCTCCTGGGGCCCTGGGCCAGAGCAAGTGGGGACTGGCGCCAGAATGGTCACCCCGCCCCTTCTGCCTGTGGTCCTGCCCCTGTTCTGCCCCTTCCCCCTGCCCCTGTTTTTCCCTCATGGGCCCATTGGATAATCCACCATGGCATTGTGGAGAGTTCTCTGAAAACAACTGCTCAATGTGCAGCAGTCAAAAAAGCAAAGGCAATTCTAGGAACCATTAGGAAAGGGACAGATAATAAGGCAGAAAATATCATAACAACACTATATAAATCCACGGTACGTACATATTGTGAATACTGCGTGCAGTTCTGGTCACCGCATTTCGAAACACCTGTTAGAATTGGAGAAAGCACAGAGAAGGGCAACATAAAACATTAGGGGTTTGGAACAATTTCCAGATGAGGGGAGCTTAGAAAGACTGGGACTGTTCATCTTAGAAAAGCGATGACTAAGAAAGGACGGCTGGAGGTCTATAAACCCTGACTAGTGTGGAGAAAACGCATAATGACATGTTATTTACTCCTTCACATAACACACGAATCACAGGTTCCCCAAACAACAGTAATAGCGAGATGGTTTAAAACAAACATAAGAAAGTACTTCACACAGCACATAGTCAATCTGTGAAACTCATTGCCAGGGGATGTTGTGAAGGCCAAAAGTATAACTGGGTTTAAAACAGAATTAGATAAGTTCATGGAGGACAGGTCTGTCAATGACTATTAGCCAAGATGATCAGGGATGCAACCCCATGCCCTGCATGTCCCTAAGCCTCTGACTGCCAGATGCTGGGACTGGATAGCAGGGGATGGCTCACTTGATAATTGCCCTATTCTGTTCGCTCCCTCTGAAGCAGGTGGCTCATGCCACTGACAGAAGACAGGATACTGAACAAGATGGACTGACCTGCCATGCCATTCTTATGTTCCATTTTGCGGATGGGGAAACTGAGGCAAAGAGTGGTTAAAGGCCTTATTTACAGTCACACAGCGAATCAGTGACAGAGCCAAGGCCAGAGCTCAGGAGCCCTGACTCACAGTCCTGTGCTCTAATCTCAAGACCGCCCTCCATCTCAGTTGTGTCAGCTGATCAACCCTGTGGATAGGTGGGCAGCTCAATAGGCTAGCAAAGCATTCTCAGCCCACATTGTTTTCCTGGGACAGTCCGCTTTACAAACAGACTCGCCACTATCCTGTCACATGCTATCCAGTCGGATGTCCTGCAGGGGCCAATACCAGATGGTCAGGGCTGGATTAACTCTCCTGTGGGCCCGGGGCTATTAGATTTTGTGGGGCCCCTGTATACTAGTCTTGTTCCTAATTTAAAACAAAATGATCACGATTATGGCATCGGGGCTATTAATGCTATCCTAAACTTGCCTTTTAATTAACATAAAGCCATTCTGTGGTTACATTTCAGTCTTAAAACATGTAGAATATAGTTAAGTTAATTCAAAATAGCCTACTTCTTACCTTAGAACCACTGTTACATTAGTTTCTTTCTGGGAGGGAGTTTGGGTGCAGGAGAGGGCTCCAGGCTGGGGCAGTGTTGGGATGAGGAGAGAATCATTGAATCTCAGGGTTGGAAGGGACCTCAGGAGGTCATCTAGTCCAACCCCCTGCTCAAAGCAGGACCAATCCCCAATTTTTGCCCCAGATCCCTAAATGGCCCCCTCAAGGACTGAACTCACAACACTGGGTTTCAGCAGGCCAGTGCTCAAACCACTGAGCGATCCCTCCCCCACCCCAAGAGGGTGAGGGGTGCAGGCTCCATCCGGGAGGCGCTT
Source organism: Lepidochelys kempii (assembly GCF_965140285.1). Lineage (NCBI taxonomy): Eukaryota > Metazoa > Chordata > Testudines > Cheloniidae > Lepidochelys > Lepidochelys kempii. The sequence continues at coordinate 6,658,787 of NC_136404.1, forward strand.
ACCACAGGTGGCTCCCAGCCAGTGGTGCAGCAGGACTCAGGCAGGCTGCCTGACTGCCAGCCATAGCCCCACGCCGCTTCCGGAAGCTGCTGGCTGCTGGCACCTCTCTGCATGCCCCGGGGGGAAGCAGGACAGCGTGTCTCTGTGCACTGCCCACGCCTGCAAGCACCACCCCTGCAGCGCCCATTCCCAGCCAATGGGAGCTGCAGGGATGGTGCTGGGGGCAGGGGCAGGGGCAGTGTGCAGAGCCACCTCCCCCACAGGGGCCGCAGAGATGTGCCAGCAGCAGGCCACTTCTGGGAGTGGCGTGGGGCCACAACAAGCAGGCAGTCTGCCTGAGGCCCACTGCGCTGCTGGACTGTTAGCGGCCCGGAGATCACAATTGACTGGCAAAGGCTCCAGGATCGACCAGTCGATCGTGATCAATGAGTTGGTGACCACTGAATTATATATAATTATGGATTTATTTTTGTGGGGCCCCCCTTAGCCCGAGGCCCTGGGCTGCACCCCCGAAAGCCCCTGTGTTAATCTGGCCCTGCAGATGGTTAAAAGGAGGATAACTGCCCCCACCCCCCCCATGCCCACGAGTGCCTGAAAACACATCCCACCATACTTGTACATGAGGGGAGAGACATTCCTGTCTGATCATACAGGTGATTGAGTTATGGCCCAAAGCACAAAGGGTGAGCACCCCATCGGTATCAGCGCTTACAGAGCTGCAGTTCCAAGTGGCCTCCTTTTCAAAGTTCAGCCCTGCTGTTTGCCAACACAACCTCCTGTGGCAATGAGTTCCACAAGCTGCCTTCAGACTGCACAACCGAGCTTTAGCCCTCCCGTCTACACTGCCACCTATGCCCAGGCTCTCACTGAGCTGGGGGCTGTGTTTGAGCCAAGTGCCCAGATGTGGTTGATTTGGGGGGTGTAGACAGGGCTGAAGTTAGAGGTGAAGGAGGCAGCTTTCAGTAAAAGGCGTGTGTTTCTGTGTGTGAGAGACAGAGATATCCTGTGTGCACTGCAAAAATAACCATGTCTGAACACAGCTGCAGCCAAAGGATGTTACACATGGTTTATTCTTGCCTGTGTGGACATGCTATAGCCTCAGTTAGAGCCTCGGTTTTTAGTCTACGTGCAAGGCAGGTCATAGCATGGTCTTTCGGACAGGAAATAACATGAAAAACAAACCTGTACAGAAAGCATCCATGGTAATATCAGGATGTCTGTGCAAAGTAAACAGGATCTGGGAGGAGGAGGGTCCCGGTGAGCAGGCAGAACGGGGAGTTAGCCCTGGTCTACACTAGGAGTTGAGGTCAAATTTAGCAGTGTTAAATCAATTTAACCCTGCACCCGTCCACACGACGAAGCCCTTTTTTTCGATTTAAAGGGCTCTTAAAATCGATTTCCTTACTCCACCCCCGACAAGGGGATTAGCACTGAAATCGGTCTTGCTGGGTCGAATTTGGGGTATTGTGGATGCAATTAGACGGTATTGGCCTCCAGGAGCTATCCCAGAGTGCTCCATTGTGACCGCTCTGGACAGCACTCTCAACTCAGATGCACTGGCCAGGTAGACAGGAAAAGTCCCGCGAACTTTTGAATTTCAATTTTCTGTTTGGCCAGCGTGGCGAGCTGCAGGTGAGTACAGAGCTCATCAGCAGAAGTGACCATGCAGAGCTCATCAGCAGAAGTGACCACGCAGAGCTCATCAGCAGAGGTGACCATGATGGAGTCCCAGAATCGCAAAAGAGCTCCATCATGGACTGAACGGGAGGTACGGGATCTGATCGCTGTATGGGGAGAGGAATCTGTGCTATCAGAACTCCGTTCCAGTTTCAAAATGCCAAAACATTTATCAAAATCTCCCAGGGCATGAAGGACAGAGGCCATAACAGGGACCCAAAGCAGTGCTGCATGAAACTTAAGGAGCTGAGGCAAGCCTACCAGAAAACCAGAGAGGCAAATGGCCGCTCCGGGTCAGAGCCCCAAACATGCTGCTTCTATGATGAGCTGCATGCCATTTTAGGGGGTTCAGCCACCACTACCCCATCCGTGTTGTTTGACTCCTTCAATGGAGATGGAAGCAACACAGAAGCAGGTTTTGGGGATGAGGAAGATGATGATGATGAAGTTGTAGATAGCTCACAGCAAGAAAGCAGAGAAACCAGTTTTCCCGAAAGCCAGGAACTGTTTCTCACCCTGGACCCAGAGCCAGTACCTCCCAAACCCACCCAAGATTGCCTTCCGGACCCCCGAGGTGGAGAAGGGACCTCTGGTGAGTGTACATTTTAAAATATTATACATGGTTTAAAAGCAAGCATGTTTAATGATTAATTTGCCCTGGAATTTGCGGCTCTCCTGGATGTACTCCCAAAGCCTTTGCAAAAGGTTTCTGGGGAGGGCAGCCTTATTCCGTCCACCATGGTAGGACACTTTACCAGACCAGGCCAGTAGCACGTACTCAGGAATCATTGCAGAACAAAGCATTGCAGTATATGTTTGCTGGCGTTCAAACAACATCCGTTCTTTATCTCTCTGTGTTATCCTCAGGAGAGTGATATCATTCATGGTCACCTGGTTGAAATAGGGTGCTTTTCTTAAGGGGACATTCAGAGGTGCCCATTCCTGCTGGGCTGTTTGCCTGTGGTTGAACAGAAATGTTCCCCGCTGTTAGCCACGGGGAGGGGTGAGGGGCTAGCCACGTGGTGGGGGGAGGCAAAATGCGACCTTGGAATGAAAGCACATGTGCGATGTATGTAATGTTAACAGCAAGGTTTACCGTGAAAGCGTGTACCCATTGTTCTATAAAATGTGTCTTTTTAAATACCACTGTCCCTTTTTTTTTCTCCACCAGCTGCATGTGTTTCAAGGATCACAGGACCTTCTCCTTCCCAGAGGCTAGCGAAGATTAGAAGGCAAAAAAACCACACTCGCGATGAAACATTCTCTGAGCTCATGCTGTCCTCCCACACTGACAGAGCACAGACGAATGTGTGAAGGCAGACAACGTCAGAGTGCAGGAAAGCACAAAATGACCGGGAGGAGAGGTGGCGGGCTGAGGAGAGTAAGTGGTGGGCTGAAGAGAGGGCTGAAGCTGAAAGGTGGCAGCAGCATGATGAGAGGAGGCAGGATTCAATGCTGAGGCTGCTGAAGGATCAAACTGATACGCTCCAGCATATGGTTGAGCTGCAGGAAAGGCAGCAGGAGCACAGACCGCTGCTACAGCCCCTGTGTAACCAACCGCCCTCCTCCCCAAGTTCCATAGCCTCCACACCCAGACGCCCAAGAACGCAGAGGGGGGGCCTCCGGACACCCAGCCACTCCACCCCAGAGGATTGCCCAAGCAACAGAAGGCTGGCATTCAATAAGTTTTAAAGTTTTAAACTTTTAAAGTGCTGTGTGGCCTTGTCCCTTCCTCCTCCACCACCCCTCCTGGTGCTTCTCTCCTCCACCACCCCTCCCAGGCTACCTTGGTAGTTATCCCCCTATTTGTGTGATGAATTAATAAAGAATGCATGAATGTGAAGCAACAATGACTTTATTGCCTCTGCAAGTGGTCATCGAAGGAGGAGGGGAGGGTGGTTATCTTACAGAGAAGTACAGTGAACCAAAGGGCGGGGGGTTTCATCAAGGAGAAACAAAAAGAACTTTCACACCGTAGCCTGGCCAGTCATGAAACTGGTTTTCAAAGCTTCTCTGATGTGCACCACACCCTCCTGTGCTCTTCTAACTGCCCTGGTGTCTGGCTGCGCGTAACCAGCAGCCAGGCGATTTGCCTCAACCTCCCACCCCGCCATAAACGTCTCCCCCTTACTCTCACAGATATTGTGGAGCGCACAGCAAGCAGTAATAACAGTGGGAATATTGGTTTCACTGAGGTCTAACCGAGTCAGTAAACTGCGCCAGCGCGCTTTTAAACGTCCAAATGCACATTCTACCACCATTCTGCACTTGCTCAGCCTGTAGTTGAACAGCTCCTGACTACTGTCCAGGCTGCCTGTGTACGGCTTCATGAGCCAGGGCATTAAGGGGTAGTCTGGGTCCCCAAGGATAACTATAGTCATTTCGAAAAGGAGTACTTGTGGCACCTTAGAGACTAACCAATTTATTTGAGCATGAGCTTTCATGAGCTACAGCATTTCAATATCCCCAACGGTTATTTTCTGGTCTAGGAATAAAGTCCCTTGCTGCAGCTTTTGAAACAGACCAGAGTTCCTGAAGATGCGAGCGTCATGCACCTTTCCCGGCCATCCCAAGTTGATGTTGGTGAAATGTCTCTTGTGATCCACCTTACAGCACTATAGAAAAGTACCCCTTGCGGTTTATGTACTTGCCAGCTTGGTGCTCCGGTGCCAAGATAGGGATATGCGTTCCGTCTATCGCCCCACCACAGTTTGGGAATCCCATTGCAGCAAAGCCATCCACTATGACCTGCACATTTCCCAGGGTCACTATCCTTGATATCAGCAGATCTTTGATTGCGTGGGCTACTTGCATCACAGCAGCCCCCACAGTAGATTTGCCCACTCCAAATTGATTCCCAACTGACCGGTAGATGTCTGGCGTTGCAAGCTTCCATAGGCCTATTGCCACTCGCTTCTCAACTATGAGGGCTGCTCTCATCTTGGTATTCTTGCGCTTCAGGGCAGGGGAAAGCAAGTCACAAAGTTCCATGAAAGTGCCCTTATGCATGCGAAAGTTTCGCAGCCACTGGGAATCGTCCCAGACCTGCAAACTATGCGGTCCCACCAGTCTGTGCTTGTTTCCCAAGCCCAGAATCAGCGTTCCACCACATGAACCTGCCCCATTAGCACCATGATGCCCACATTGCCAGGGCCCGTGCTTTGAGAGAAGTCTGTGTCCATGTCCTCATCAGTCTCGTCACCGCACTGATGTAGCCTACTCGCCCAGTTTCGCTTTGCCAGGTTCTGGTGCTGCATATACTACTGGATAATGTGTGTGGTGTTTAATGTGCTCCTAATTGCCGAAGTGATCTGAGCGGGCTCCATGCTTGCCGTAGTATGGCGCCTGTATGGAAAAAAGGCGTGGAACGATTGTCTGCCATTGCCCTGATGGAGGGAGGGGCGACTGATGACATGGCGTACAGGGTTGGCTTACAGGGAATTAAAATCAACAAAGGGGGTGGCTTTACATCAAGGAGAAACAAAAACAACTGTCACACCGAATGGCCCCCTCAAGGATTGAGCTCAAACCCCTGGGTTTAGCAGGCCAATGCTCAACCCACTGAGCTATCCCTCCCCCTGGTATTTCAGGCAGGACTTCACAGAGGGAGGGAGGGGGAGCAAATGAATACAAAACAAGTCTGGTCTATTTCTTGTTTTGATCCACTCCATCTATCTTTTTCATCTTTGGCTAGCAGCAGACGGTGCAGAAGGACTGCAAGCAATCCACATCTCATGGCTGCTTGGCAGAAGATGGTGCAATAGGACTGCCTGCAGGACTAAAGAATCATAAAATCATAGGATCATAGAATCATAGAATAACAGAGTTGGAAGGGATCTCTGGAGGCTATCTAGTCCAACCCCCTGCCCAGAGCAGGACCAATCCCAACTAAATCATCCCAACCAGGGCTTTGTCAAGCCTGACCTTAAAAACTTCTAAGGAAGGGGATTCCACCATCTCCCTAGGTAACGCATTCCAGTGTTTCACCACTCTCCTAGTGAAAAAGTTTTTCCTAATATCCAACCTAAACCTCCCCCACTGCAACTTGAGACCATTACTCCTTGTCCTGTCATCTGCTATCATTGAGAATAGTCTAGATCCATCCTCTTTGGATCCACCTTTCAGGTAGTTAAAAGCAGCTATCAAATCCCCCCTCATTCTTCTCTTCCGTAGACTAAACAATCCCAGTTCCCTCAGCCTCTCCTCATAACTCATGTGTTCCAGTCCCCTAATCATTTTTGTTGCCCTTCGCTGGACTCTCTCCAATTTCTCCACATCCCTCTTGCAGTGTGGGGCCCAAAAGTGGACACAGTACTCCAGATGAGGCCTCACCAATATCGAATAGAGGGGAACGATCACGTCCCTCAATCTGCTGGCAATGCCCCTACTTATACATCCCAAAATGCCATTGGCCTTCTTGGCAACAAGGGCACACTATTGACTCATATCCAGCTTCTCGTCCACTGTCACCCCTAGGTCCTTCTCTGCAGAACTGCTGCCTAGCCATTCGGTCCCTAGTCTGTAGAGGTGCATTGGATTCTTCCGTCCTAAGTGCAGGACTCTGCACTTGTCCTTGTTGAACCTCGTCAGATTTCTTTTGGCCCAATCCTCTAATTTGTTTAGGTCCCTCTGTATCCTATCCCTACCCTCCAGCGTATCTACCACTCCTCCCAGTTTAGTGTCATCCGCAAACTTGCTGAGGGTGCAATCCACACCATCCTCCAGATCATTAATGAAGATATTGAACAAAACCGGCCCCAGGACCGACCCTTGGGGCACTCTGCTAGATACCGGCTGCCAACTAGACATGGAGCCATTGATCACTACCCGTTGAGTCTGACAGTCTAGCCAACTTTCTACCCACCTTGTAATGCATTCATCCAGCCCATACTTCTTTAACTTGCTGACAAGAATACTGTGGGAGACCGTGTCAAAAGCTTTGCTAAAGTCGAGGAATAACATGTCCACTGCTTTCCATTCATCCACAGAACCAGTTATCTCATCATAGAAGGCAATTAGATTAGTCAGGCATGACTTTCCCTTGGTGAATCTGTGCTGACTGTTCCTGATCACTTTCCTCTCGTCTAAGTGCTTCAGAATTGATTCCTTGAGGACATGCTCTATGAAAAAGAATGACCTGGTCGAATCACTCTAGTCCCTGCACCCATATCTGCCCAGGCACTCCTGACCTACCTTACTGAGGCGCCCAGGAGCACCTGGGACATGATGAGGATGTTTTTCAGGCCTATTGCACTATCTGCTGCCACAAGGCAATGGGTTGCTGCTGCTGTGTAGCAATGCAGTACCGTGCCTGCCAGCACTCAGGAGACATACGGTGACGGTGAGCTGAGCTCCATGCTTGCCATGGTATGGCGTCTGCACAGGTAACTCAGGAAAAAAGGCATGAAACGATTGTCTGCTGTTGCTTTCACGGAGGGAGGGAGGGAACGGGGGCCTGACGATATGTACCTAGAACCACCCGCGACAATGTTTTAGCCCCATCAGGTAGTGACTGACCATTTTACACGGTATGCACAGGCATATCCCACACGTGATCAGAGGGCCACCACCATCACTCGAGTATTGTGGGACAAATATTTCTCAGTCTATGGATTCCCGGCTCGGATACACTCTGATCAGGGGCGGGATTTTGAGTCACCTTGTGAAGGAGGTGCTGAAGATAGCAGGAATTAAAAAGTCTAGGACAACGCCTTATCACCCCCAAGGTGATCCTCAGCCAGAGAGGTTCAACCGAACCCTATTAGATATGTTGGGAACTTTGCGACCAGAGCAGAAGGCAACCTGGAGCCAGCATGTCGCATTTCTGGTGCATGCCTACAATGCCACAAAGAACGATGCTACGGGAGTCACCCCATATCTCTTGATGTTTGGGCGAGAACCAAGATTACCCATAGACTTGTGCTTTGGTGTATCAGAGGATGGAGATAGTCATCCTGAAACTCATCAGCAATATGTATCCTGACTAAGAGAAAAGCTGCGGGATGCTTATCATTTAGCTACCGCTGCGGCTCGGAAGAATGCAGATCGCAACAAACATCGATATGATGCTAGAGTGCGATCGCAGGAGCTCCAGCCGGGGGACAGAGTCCTGCTGCGAAATTTGGGTATTGCTGGCAAACCCAAGATAGCTGACAGATGGAAGGCAATACCTTACCTGGTGATGGAAAAGCTGGGAGATCTGCCGGTCTACAAGATCAAACCTGAAGACGGTCCAGGGCAAATAAAGACGGTGCATAGAAACCTTTTGCTCCCTGTGGGGGAATTGGTAAGCACCCCTTATGAGATGGGCCACGACAGGGCAGCCGGGCAGAACAGAGGTGCTAGACCAAAGCTGCCATCCAACACAGACAGCGGGCCCCGTGCAGCTAACTTACCCCTTTTCTGCACATCTGAGAGTGAGTCTGAGGAGGAAGACACAACCCTGGTGTATCCTGGGATGGAGACAAGACTTCAGTCTCGATCAGCTGAACCAAATGAGAGTTTTCCCTCTTCCACCCTAAACCCCATGGTGGAATTATTTAGGCCCATTTCTGACACCCCTGTGCCGCTGATGAGACCCCCGTGTGATGACACACACAGGTTATTGGACAATGGGGACAGACAGGTAGAGGATGTCCTGGGCACCTTGGACCCTCCAGCGTTAGAACTAGGAGTGCAGGGGCCTACGCCAGTAGCTGAGGGACCCTCCAGGGAAGCCTCTCCATCCGTCACTCAAGAGGATGTTCCCCCTACCTCGGCAACAGAGATTCTCAATAGATGAGACAGGGTGATAAGATCAGTAAAACGGTTAACTTATGATGCACCTGGGGTGACTAGTGAGGAGCCAATACCTTTAGCACACAGGCTTGTGGAAGTTAAAGTGGGCTTCCTGAGGCCCTTTGGAGGAAACCAATGAGTTGGTATAAAGGGAGTGTGATTTGTCGGGACGACAAAGTCTCGGCTGGGGGGAGGATGTAAGCAGTGCCAGGATGAGCTCCACCCTGACATCTGGTGGTGAGGTGTGGCAAGTTGTGGAAAAGAACTTCAGGGCCAATCTCATTTGCATAGGCACACCCACCCCGCCTAGAATGAGGCCATAGCTGCCCAAATGGTCACTTTGGCTGCTGTGGGATCCCCAGCGTCTCTGTTATTGAGGCAGGAAGAATAAATTGTTATTACCCTGATTATGGGAACTGTGCTTGGAACTGTACGTGGCCTTTTGTTATGATGGAGGGACTCACCATCAACTAAGTAGCACTCGCTAGGCAAGGGTCATGGGTTCCAAAACTCTGTGAATTGAAAGAGGCTGGGGACAAGTATTAACACTTGGAGGTATGGGCCTCTGGGTGAGGGCCTTACATGCTAATTGCACTTCCTCCTCTCTCCACTGTGGAATATTGGAGCTAATTTTGATTTCATTAGACATCTAGTTACAGGCTGCTGAGCTCACTTTGGAATAATGGTGCACCAGCACTGAGGCTCCCCTACTATAAGCTGAATTCACCATAGAGCTGAACTGACTAAGAGCTGAAATCACTGAGCGTTGTGTTAAGTAGCGGGGGAGCCTGAAGAGATATTGTGGAGCGGTTTGTGGGACGGCTGGAGTGCATTGTGGACAGGCTGGTGGAGCAGTTCATAGGACAGCGGGAGCAGCTGGTGGGATGCGGAGCAGTTTGTGGGACGGCGGGAGCTGCGTGTGGGCCACAGAGCGGAGCTGAGCGAAGCAGTTCGTGGGGCGGCTGGCGGAGCGGAGCGAAGGCCTATGGAGCTGTGGGGCAGTCAGCTTCAGATCATGTAAGGTGCCCCTTACCTCTCTCTTCCCCCCCCCCGCCCCATCTCCACCCAGGTTGGGAGGTAAAGCTCTGCAGATAAACTTTCGAACTCTGGGGCTGCCCTGACCAGGGACAGAGACTTTTGGGTCATTGGACTTTTGGGACTTTGGGTGATTTGGGGTTGCTGGACTCAAGAACCAAAGGGAAAGGGCATGCTCCAATTTGCTTGGGGTGGGTTTTTTGCTCATGGGTTGTGTTACAAATCCTGTGGGTGGTGTTTCCCCAACATAATGCCACATGGTTTCTCTCTGTTATTAAAAGGCTTTTTGCTACACTCAGACTCTGCTTGCGAGAGGGGAAGTATTGCCTCTTGGAGGCGCCCAGCGGGGGTGGTATATATTTGTCCCAGGTCACTGGGTGGGGGCTCGAGCCGGTTTGCATTGTGCTATTGGATTGGATCCCCTAGATATTGAACCCGGCCCTTGTTGCTGCCAACTCTGACGGGCAGAAGGGTTACATACAAAACTGACTTCTATAAATTCGACCTAATTTCGTAGTGTAGACATACCCTTAGACAATTAGAGCGGGTTGGGGCTGTCACCCTATAAAGCGAGGGACCTCCAAAGCCCCTGTGAGGAACCGACAGAACACCGTGTTCCTTTCTTCACCTGCTGGGCAGGGCTTCACATGACCTTGGGCTAGCGCAGAAAAGTCTTCCCAGCCTAGGGAGATTTGCCCCATGCCCTGAAAGGGTTCGAGGGATCCAAAGGCCAGAGCCTCGGTTTTTAGTCTACGTGCAAGGCAGGTCATAGCTTGGTCTTTCAGACGGGAAATAATATGAAAAACAAACCTGCACAGAGAGCATCCATGTTAATATCAGGATGTCTGTGAAGAGTAAACAGGATCTGGGAGGGGGAGGTGTGATGATGTGAGGCAGCAGGGAGAGGGGAGTGTTGACCTGGGAATATGCCCTGGGGATGGGAGACCTGAGAGCCTGTCACCTGAGCCAGGAGGGGGAGGGGGAGGTGACACCTCTGCCCAGGAATGTGAACAGAGGTTGCAGGAGGGAGCCTGCTGTGGAGGTTTAGTTTCAGTTTGGTGCTGGTTGGTGGAACGCAGGGAACCCCAGGGCTGGGGTCTAGGTTCCCTGCTCCCCCAGAAGGACTTGACTGAGGGGTCCTGGGTGTACCCACAACCTCTGTTTTGGACTGTGTTCCTGTTGTCCAATAAACCTTCTGTTTTACTGGCTAGCTGAGAGTCTCAGTGAATCCCAGGAAGAGGGGTGCAGGGCCTGGACTCCCTCACACTCCGTGACAACTGGTGTTAGCGGTGGGATGTACTGCACCCTGTGAACGGCGCTTCCTGCAGTAAGTGACTGGGGAACAGAAAAACGAAGGGGGATTGACGGGGACCAGGCGTGCTGAAGATTCAGAGAGAGACGGTTTCAGGGGGTGGTTAACCCCTGGGAGTGTGTGACCAGAGAGAAGGACTTTTGCAGTAACAGGGTCCCCCGGGGGATTGCAGCGAGCGGTCCCAGTGGCGGAGGAGTCTGCAGCTCGACCCTGACAAAGACGTGGTGACCTCAAGAAGGACTGGCACACGAGGGGTTTTCCCTGGAAACCGTAGAAAGCTGCCCGGCCTCCAAGTGGCCAGCAGGGAGATGTACGCTAAACCCCTTAAGAGCGACCTGGTGGAGCTGTGCAGGCAGAGGGGGCTCGCATTGGGAGGTCCACCAAGGAACAGCTGATTGCCCAGTTGGAGGAGAGGGATCTCTTGGATGACCTGATCCCTGTCCCGGAGGGAAGCCGCCCAGTGGACGCAGCATGGGCCCTGGGGCCTGACCGGGCTGGGAGGGGTCAGACTGCTGCCGAGGACATCCCGAGACCCTTCCTACCTAGGCCTGGGGGAGGGGTTGGGGGAAGCCCGGCGAATACCAAGGACACCCTGACCCCAGCAGCCAGCAGGGATCCTCCCGGCGGAGCTCCCCATCCCTGGAGTGGATGCGGCTGGAATGGGAGAGGGAGATGAAAATGAGGGAGCTGGAGGATCATGAAAAACGACATCAACATGAGCAGGAGGAGAAGGAGCAGGAATGTCAGGAGAAGGAGAGGGAACGTCAGAAGAAGGAGAGGCAATGTAGGCATGAGCAGGAGGAGAAGGAGAAACAAAGGCAGCTTGAACTGGAGCTGGCCAGGCTGAGGAGCAGTGGGGCCCCGGCTGCAGTGAGTGAGGGGGGACCCAAGACTGCAAGGAGCTTTGATAAGTGCTTCCTGGCCCAGCGGAAGGAGGGGGAGGACATAGATAGCTTCCTGACGGCCTCTGAGAATGCCTGCGAGATGCACAGGGTTGACCCTGCAGACAGGCTCCAGTTTCTCACCCCCTTACTGGACCCCAAAACCGTGGAGGTGTACAGCCGGATGACAGGGCCGGAGGCAGGGGACTATGAACTGTTCAAACAGGCCCTGCTCCGTGAGTTTGGGCTGACCCCCGAGATGTACTGGAGAAGGTTCCGGAGTCAGCGTAAAACGCCTGAGGTCACCTACCTACAACTGGTCAACCGGATGCAGGGGTATGCCCGCAAGTGGACAGCTGGGGCCCAAGCTAAAGAGGACCTGCTGGACCTAATTGTACTTGAGCAACTGTATGAACAGTGCCCATCCGACCTGAGGCTGTGGCTGGTGGACAAAAAGCTCGAGAACCCCCAGCACGCAGGGCAGCTGGCCGACGAGTTTGTGAACAGTCGGTCAGGGGGTAGCCGGGAGGAGTCCCAAAAGAACAGGCCCCCCCGGATACAGAGAGAGAGTCACCATGGGACCTCCCAGCGGGGAAATAGGAGAACCCCCTCCCAAGGGGAACCCCTGGCGTCGGGCCCCTCCGACCCGCTCGAGGGGACCAACGTGACCTGAGCTGCTATCGCTGTGGCCAGAGAGGCCACGTACGGACCCAGTGCCCCAGGCTCAGGGACAGACTGAGCAAACCCAACCTACCCAGAGTTAACTGGGTAGGGACCCAGATGGATGAGGGGAAGATGGCCCAGGCAAGGAGGGCTGCCAGCTTACCACCTGCTCCAGAGGGAAGAGAACCCCCGGCCAGCCCCGCCAGAGGGCTGGAGGCTTTGGACTCAGGGTTCTCGGTTTACAGGGTGGGCGCGGGGCTGTCCCTCCGGAGAGAGTGCCTTGTTCCCCTGGAGATGGATGGGAGGAAGGTCAATGGATCCTGGGATACGGGCGCGGAGGTGACGCTGGCCCGGCCCGAGGTGGTGGCCCCAGATCGGGTGGTGGCCAACACCTACCTGACCCTGACGGGGGTGGGCAGGACCCCATTTAAGGTGCCCGTGGCAAGGGTACACCTGAAATGGGGGGCCAAGGAGGGTCCCAAGGATGTGGGGGTACACCACCCTTTGCCCACTGAAGTTTTGATGGGGGGAGACCTAGAGGACTGGCCAAGCAAGCCCCAGACCACCCTGGTTGTGACCCGTAGCCAGAGCCGGCGAGGGGCACTGCGCCCTGACCTTGGGGAGGGTATCACACCAGAGGCGCAGGACCCTACCCTGGTGGGGAGGGAGCGCCGAGGGGCATGGCTCAGAGAGGCGGAGGCCTCAGACCAATGAGAGGGAACCGGGCCCCATCCCTTCCCCAGCCGCTGAGTTCCAGGCCGAGTTGAGGAAAGATCCCTCCTTGCGGAAGCTCAGGGACCTGGCCGACCTCAGTGTGGGACGGACCATGAGGAGAGGCTGCCAGGAGAGGTTCCTGTGGGAGAAGGGGTTCCTGTACCGAGAATGGGCTCCCACAAGGGAAGTGGAGTCCTGTGGGATCAGGAGGCAGCTGGTGGTCCCCCAGAAGTATCGGCGCAAGCTCCTGTACCTGGCCCATGACATCCCCCTCGCAGGGCACCAGGGAATCCGGCGCACCCGGCAGAGGTTGCTACAGAACTTTTACTGGCCCGGGGTCTTTACCACGGTCCGGCAGTATTGCCGATCCTGTGACCCCTGTCAGAGGGTGGGGAAGGCCCGGGACAAGGGGAAAGCGCCTTTGAGACCTTTGCCCATCATAGAGGAGCCTTTCCAGAAGGTGGCCATGGACATTGTGGGGCCTCTCAGCAGGACGACCCGGTCGGGGAAGAAATACATTCTGGTGGTGGTAGATTTTGCCACCCGCTACCCCGAGGCAGTGCCCTTAGCTTCCATTGAAGCCGACACCGTGGCCGATGCGCTCCTGACCATTTTCAGCCGAGTGGGGTTCCCCAAGGAAGTCTTGACAGACCAAGGATCCAACTTCATGTCGGCCCTGCTCCGGTGCTTGTGGGGAAATGTGGGGTCCAGCACGACTGGGCCTCAGCTTATCACCCCCAGTCCAATGGGCTGGTGGAGAGGTTCAATGGGACGCTAAAGATGATGCTGAAAACCTTTATGGACCAGCACCCGCAGGATTGGGACAAGTACTTACCTCACCTGCTGTTCGCGTACAGGGAGGTGCCCCAGGAGTCTACCGGATTTTCGCCTTTCGAACTGTTATATGGCAGGAGGGTGAGGGGCCCCCTGGACCTGATGAGAGACGAGTGGGAGGGGAAGGCCACTCCCGATGGAGAGTCAGTGGTGGAGTATGTCCTGATCTTCCGAGAGAGACTGGCTGAACTCATGGGCCTGGCCAGGGAGAATCTGGCCAGAGCCCAGAAGAAGCAGAAGGTCTGGTATGACCGCACGGCGTGGGCCCGTGCCTACGCCACCGGGGATCAGGTGATGGGTCTCATCCCAGTGAGAAAGAACAAACTACAGGCCGCCTGGGAGGGCCCTTTCAAGGTTGTCAAGCAGCTCAATGAGGTAAACTATGTGGTGGAGCTGTCAAACCGGGCGCACCACCGCCGGGTGTACCATGTGAATATGATGAAGCCATATTATGCCAGGAGGAATGTGGTGTTAGCCGTATGTGGACAGTGGGAGTAGCAGGGAGATGACCCTTTAGTAGATCTATTCTCTGGGACCAGAGCTGGTTCCCCCCTGGAAACAATTCTCCTCTCGGATCAGCTAACCCCTGCTCAGCAAGCTGAGGTCAGGGAGGTGCTGCATCCGTACCGACAGCTGTTTTCCAACCAGCCTGGACGCACTAATCTGACTGTCCACCGGGTGCAGACAGGGTCGCACCCGCCGATAAGATGCTCCCCCTTCCGAGTCACAGGGAAAACTGCTCAGGACCTGGAAAGAGAGGTCCGGCACATGCTGGCTTTGGGGGTGATCCAGCCATTGGCCAGTCCTTGGGCCTCGCCGGTGGTGCTGGTCCCCAAAAAGGACGGGTCGGTCCGGTTCTGAGTGGACTATTGGAAGCTCAATGCCATCACTGTATCTGATGCCTACCCCATGCCCAGGCATGACGAGCTCCTAGACAAGCTGGGAGGAGCTCGGTACCTTACCACCATGGACCTTACAAAGGGCTACTGGCAAGTGCCGCTGGATGCAGATGCCCGACTGAAATCGGCCTTTATCACCCCTCTGGGGCTCTATGAGTTCCTGACCCTGCCTTTTGGCCTCAAGGGAGCGCTGGCCACCTTCCAGCGCCTGGTGGACCAGCTACTGAGGGGGATGGAGAGTTTTGCCGTGGCGTATATTGATGACATCTGTGTCTTTAGCCAGACCTGGGAGGACCACGTGTCCCAGGTTAGACAAGTGCTGGACCGACTCCAGGGGGCTGGGCTGACTGTAAAAGCGGAGAAGAGCAAGGTGGGGATGGCTGAAGTATCTTACCTGGGCCATCGGGTGGGGAGCGGCCGCCTAAAGCCGGAACCAGCCAAGGTGGAGGTGATCAGAGACTGGCCCGCTCCCCACACCAAAAAGCAGGTCCACGCCTTTATTGGGATGGCAGGATACTACCGAAGATTTGTGCCCCACTTTAATGCCATAGCCACCCCCATCACTGAGCTATGCAAGAAGGGGAAGCCAGACAAGGTGGTCTGGACCGAGTAGTGCCAGGAGGCTTTCCGGGCGCTGAAGGAGGCTCTGGTCAGTGGCCCAGTTCTGGCAAACCCAGACTTTGACAAGCCCTTTGTGGTGTTCACCGATGCCTCAGACACGGGACTGGGGGTGGTGTTAATGCAGGAGGATGAAAAGGGAGAGAGACACCCCATCGTGTACCTGAGCAAGAAGTTGCTACCTCGGGAGCAACACTTGACGGCCATCGAGAAGGAGTGCCTGGCCATGGTGTGGGCCCTCAAGAAACTAGAGCCCTATCTCTTCGGGCGACACTTCACCGTGTACACCGACCCCTCTCCCCTGACCTGGCTGCACCAGATGAAAGGAGCCAACGCCAAGCTCCTGAGATGGAGCCTGCTCCTGCAGGATTACGACATGGACGTGGTCCACGTGAAGGGAAGTGCCAACCTAATAGCGGATGCGCTGTCCCGGAGAGGGGGCCCCGAACTTCCCCAGGTCACTGGTTACAGTGACCCCGTTCAGTTCAGTCTCGAAGGGGGGAGAGATGTGACGATGTGATGCAGCAGGGAGAGGGGAGTGTTGACCTGGGAATATGCCCTGGGGATGGGAGACCTGAGAGCCTGTCACCTGAGCCAGGAAGGGGAGTGGGAGGTGACACCTCTGCCCAGGAATGTGAACAGGGGCTGCAGGAGGGAGCCTGCTGGGGGGGGGTTAGTTTCAGTTTGGTGCTGGGTGGAGGAACACAGGGAACCCCAGGGCTAGGGTCTAAGCTCCCTGCTCCCCCAGAAGGACTTGACTGAGGGGTCCTGGTTGTACCCACAACCTCTGTTATGGACTGTGTTCCTGTTGTCCAATAAACCTTCTGTTTTACTGGCTGGCTGAGAGTCTCAGTGAATCCCAGGAAGAGGGGTGCAGGGCCTGGACTCCCTCACACTCCGTGACAACTGGTGTTAGCGGTGGGATGTACTGCACCCTGTGAACGGTGCTTCCTGCAGTAAGTGACTGGGGAACAGTAAAACGAAGGGGGATTGACGGGGACCAGGAGTGCTAGGAAGGTCAATGGATACTGGGATACGGGCGCGGAGGTGACGCTGGCCCAGCCTGAGGTGGTGGCCCCAGATCGGGTGGTGCCCAACACCTACCTGACCCTGACGGGGGTGGGCAGGACCCCATTTAAGATGCCCGTGGCCAGGGTACACCTCCGCGCCCGTATCCCAGTATCCATTGACCTTCCTCCCATCCCCAGGGCACATTCCCAAGTCAACACTCCCCTCTCCCTGCTGCGTCACATCGTCACTGGCGGGAGGGGGAGTTAGACAATTAGAGCGGGTTGGGGCTGTCATCCTATGGAGCGTGGGACCTCCAAAGCCCCTGTGAGGAACCGACAGAACACCGTGTTCCTTTCTTCTGCACCTGCTGGGCAGGGCTTCACATGACCTTGGGCTAGCGCAGAAAAGTCTTCCCAGCCTAGGGAGATTTGCCCCATGCCCCGAAAGGGTTAGGGGGATCCAAAGGTCAGAGCAGCAGCAAGAACCCGAGCTGGCCGCATTCCTTAAAAACTGAATGACACTGAATGAATGGTGAAATCCACAGAAATCTCTCAGTGCCTCTGGAATCAGGTAACTTGGCTCAGCTGGACCAAGGCTAATTAAGTCAAACAATCCCGGGACATGCACGTTCCCGGCTGCTGCAGGGAAATGTTAAAAAGTGAAGCCTGCATTTGCACACCTAGATGTCTCACTTTTGACACCGGTGCATCTACCCGAGGGGTGTGCACTGGTGCAAAACCCCGAGTACAGAGAAGCCATTGGATGCCCAACAATGGATTTAAGTACCTGATTTTAATAATACAAATAATACCTTGCTCTTATGTGGCCCTTTCCATCTGTAGGCACCCGTGGTTGAAAACTGTCCTTAACATTTTTTAAATGAAATTAAATCTTGGATGTATTTATTTCGGGCCTGATCCTGCAAACATCGGTGTGTAGAGCTCACTCCCATCAGCTGGCTCATTGAACGCAGTACAGTTACTCACTGTGGTAAACATGGCCCAGGCCCTCAGCAGTAGTTAGGTGCATAAGGGAATTAGGAGCCTAAATACCTTTGAGAATCTGGGCCCATATGCCTGGTAGTGTTTCCAGGACTGGGCCCTTAGATTGTAACTCTCTTGGAAAAGACACATCTGGCTTGATTCTTGCCTGCCTTGCACCTTGTGTAATTTATACCAGAGTCAGTGGGTGTCAAGTGCTGGTGAGCGTAGGGATTCCTGCTTCGGTGTTTAGCACTCGCTTCGCATGGATGTACAAGAATTAGGGCAGGATCAAACCCCTTGTCTCTTTGATTGTGCCCTTTCTCTCTGTTGTATACCTCTGGCTCTGGATGAATAACAAGCGAGTCATAGTGCAAAACAAAACTCATTTAATTAGAACCGTTGTGCCATATTTTTTTCATTGCACAAACACACTCCCATCGAGAGTCCCCCACTCACATGTGGTACTGTGGTAGGGCCTAAAATTATCCATGTGTTTGCAGGATCAGACATCAGTCACTTGAGTAACTTGACTCATGGACTAGTCACATTGATTTCAATTAGGTTAACGGCTTCCATAAGTGCTTGAGAGATGGGAGCAGTTAGAGTTTGACATTTACAGCCCAGTTTGCAAATCACTATTGTGGGTGGTACGTAGCCACCATCTTTAATTCAGGATCAATGTATAAGGGGACAGGAGGAGGAGGAGGAGGAGGGGGAGGGGGAGAGCTCAGTGGTTTGAACACTGGCCTGCTAAACCCAGGGTTGTGAGTTCAATCCTTGAGGGGGCCATTTAGGGGATGGGGGCAAAAATTGGGGACTGGTCCTGCTTTGAGCAGGGGGTTGGACTAGATGACTTCCTGAGGTTCCTTCCAGCCCTGATATTGTATGATTGTAAGAACAGCAGGAGCAACTAAAATAGCCACCACACAGACATGCCTGAGTAGCAGCTCAACGGAGGAGGTCAGACCAGATGATCACAGTGGGCTCTTCTGGCCTCAGAATCTGTGCGTCTAAGATGAACACGTGGGCTGAGGGGTTTCAGATGCAGAGGCTGGGGCTCTGCGGGGTGGGACTGTTTTTGTCTGAGGGGCACAGACAGTCTGGGAAGACAGGCAGACATTAACAGAAGCGCTGGTAACATGGTCCTGAGAGGAAGGTTTTGGAGCACAGTGCTAGCTGGAAAAACTGGCTTAGGAACAAGATACAGACTAACACAGCTGCTACTCTGAAACCTGGCTTGGAAGAGCGAGTGCGGTCCATCTTCTGCTGCTGGGTGAGCCCTGTGTTCAGGGAATCGTAGAATCTCAGGGTTGGAAGGGACCCCAACGCCCTGCGTAAAGCAGGACCAACCCCCAATTTCTGGCCCAGCTCCTCTCAAGGATTGAACTCATAACCCTGGGTTTAGCAGGCCAGTGCTCAAACCACTGAGCTCTCCCTCCCCCTATGAAATAGGCCTTCATGTCTAATCTTTGTAAGTAAACAAAATTCCTTCAATTTTGGCTCTATCTGGCTCTATCATCAATTTCTCCTCCTAATGGAACCAACTCCCAGGGCCCCGTTTGGGTCGCAAGGGTAAGAGGAGTGAGCACCCACCGTGCCCATTGGATTCCCTGAGAACTGGGACCACTTGCTTTCAAAGGCCCCCGTGATTTCCTTCCCCTTCTGCCTCAGCTCTCCAGAGTCTCCCTTCTTCGGTAAGAGACTCCTTCACCCATGGATTAATTGCAAGGCAGCTGCTTAGCTGACTGGCTGGCTTTGAGCACTTCCTCGCACAAGTTCCTTTCCGCATTTGTACCATCAGTTGTTCTCTTACCAAACCTCACCGGATCCAGCCAATTTTTGGGCCCAACCCCAGACTCCGGGGGATGAGTAACGCCTGACACGACAACGTACCAACCATTCCACTGGCGAAACACCACAACTAAATCTGGGCCCCACCGCAACCTCGCTCTGCTTCCTCTAGGGCCTGTCAGACGCCCCGCTGTGACCCCAGGGTCTGTCAGGGGCCTGGCTTTGCGGGGTGCGCAGGGAGCAGCTGTTCTCTGTTTTGATGGAGCAATTTGGGGTGTTGAGCAAAACAACAACAACCCAGCAAGTTGCAGGTTTTACTTTCCCCTGTCAAATCGGCGCAGCGAGCTAGGCCAGGCTCCTGGTGAGAGGGGTAACCTCGCCCTCGCCGAGCGCCGGGGGAGGGGGCTCAGGAAAGCACTGGGAGCTCCTGAGCCGGGTGCCAGGGCCGCGCTGCTAACAACACCCAGCTCTTTCCGCCTCAAAGCGCTTCCCCAAGCGGCTCAGTGTCGCTGCCCCCCTTTAACAGGTGGGGAAACTGAGGCACGGAGCGGGCCAGCGGCCGAGAGACCCGAGGCGGCGCTCGCTCTGCAAGCAACCGCAGCCCGCCGCTCCCGGCCGCAGCCCCAGCGATCCACGCGGCTCGGCTCGGCTCGGCTCGGCCCCAGGGCGGGGCGGGGCGAGCCTGCCCCGGCCCCTCCCCGCCGCCCTCCCGATTGGCCCCGGCCGCCGGCAGAGCCCTGCCCCGGGCGCTTGGCCCCGGTTTCCACGGCTGGCAGGCGGGGGGGGCTCGGCGGAGCGGGGCGGGCGCCGGGCCGTAAAACCCCCGCGCCGGGCGCTCCGCCGCCAGCCGGCTCCCTGGCCCCCCGCTCCCGCCCCGCTCCCGCCCTTGGATGCGGCTGCGGGGAGCCGCTGCGCGCCCCGCCTCGGGAGCCCCGCCATGGCCGAGCCCCCGCCGCCGCTCTCCGGCCCGGCCCGGCTCAGCTACTCCCTGGGGCACTTCCTGAACGACCTGTGCGCCTCCATGTGGTTCACCTACCTGCTGGTCTATTTCCACGCCGTGCTGGGCTACAGCAGCGCCCACGCGGGGGCCCTGGTGCTCGTGGGCCAGGTGGCCGACGGGGTCTGCACGCCGCTGGTGGGCTACGAGTCCGACCGCTCGGCCGGCTGCGGGCGCTACGGCCGGCGGAAATCCTGGCACCTCGTGGGTAAGGCTCTGCCCCGGCCGGGCTGGGGGGTCCTGCGCCCTGGGGACGGGTCTGGGAGCCCCCTTCCGAGGCAGCCCTTGCACCGGGGGGGGGGGGGTGGAGAAGAGCTGTGCGGCCCCCCCCATCTCAAAGCGATTTTGGGAGCCCCCCCCACCCGCTTTGCAGGTGATGGGGGGGACCCCCCAGGCGAGCCTGCGGCTGAGCAGAGGCGAGAAGGAAGGCGAAGCCGGCGAGGCGTTTGAACGCCACTGTCCCTGCGCTGCTCCCACCGGCCGGACTGGCCGCCCCCGTATCACAGCAACTCCCCGGCTGTCTCCCTTCCCTGGCCGCTGCTCTGCTGCCCAGCCCTGCCCTGCACAGTACGGGCCCCCCGGCGTCCCCTCTGAGCATCCTGCCAGGGCTTTGGGTACAGGAGAGCTCCCAGAGGCCAGGGCCCTCCCTGCTGTGCTGGGGAGGCTGAAGCTCTCTCCTCTCTGGAGAAAGGACTCCAGGTGCAAACTGACCCTAAAGCCCCTTCCCAGCCGCCAGCGGGGGGAACCGACCCAAGGGAATTGTAGGATGCCTCTCATCCCCGCAGATGCCTGGGCTATACAGGAGGCCAGAGCAGATGATGGCAGGAGTCCCCCTCCCCGGGTTCCCAGCTCCCCACTCCCTGCTGGGGACACAGCAGCCGACTGGACTCTGGGTGTGGATCTCCCTGCCACAGGTGAAGAGCCCTGGGCGGCTGCCCCCCACTCCCAGCGGGGAGCACAGAGGCGAGAAACCCTGGGTGGCAGCTGCAAGCCCTGGCTCTGAGTCCCCCACACTGCCCCTCTTCAGTCTGTGGAAGCGCTCCTAGCTAAGGACCCCAAATCATTGCACGGGGACTCCAAAGCACCCTGGAAACTGACAGGTACAACCTGTCAGCAGGGATCGCTCTCCCACCAGGGACATGCAGCTACTTCTGGGGTGGAATGTGGCAGCTGTTAAGCAGAGCGCAGAAAAGCTCCCTGTCAGCTTGGGACAGAGCATGATTAGCCATTGAAATGGCTCGGGGCAATGGAGGGCCTGATCCTGCAGAGCTTTGCTCCTGGGAGTAGGGCTCATTTGCACAGGTGGCCACGTAAAGGGGTTGGGAGCCTGTCTGCGTGAGGGGCTGGGGGATAATAACTCCTGCTGGGAGACCACTGGGGTTCCTGGGTTAATGATGTCTGGGCTAATCAAAGCTGCTGGAGTTTGTGTATGAATAAGTAACAGTACAAGCTTGGTTTGAATTGTCACAGACTCTGTATCCTGGGGCTGGCACAGTTATGAGCCATGCCGATGATGGTGCACCATAGGTATCAGGGTAGCGGCCGTGTTAGTCTGTATTTGCAAAAAGAAAAGGAGGACTTGTGGCACCTTAGAGACTAACCAATGCATTTGAGCATAAGCTTTCGCAGGTGTGCTGGGCTGGGAAATACCGCTGGGGCGGCTACCCTGGTTCGAATGGCTCTATGCAGACGGGCCATGCCTGGTGTGATGTGTACTGCTCTGAACCTGGCATGAGTCTACCATAGCTTCCACCTAGGGCACTGAGTCCTCAGGCTCACATTTAACTCTGAGGCTATGGGTTCAATCCCCTGTGACAACCAGGGTGACAGTCTGCTCTTATCAGAGGCTACATCTGCACTACGAAGATAAGTCAATCCACGTTAGGTTGACTTGCAGCCGCCGGTGGCTGATGTCCACGCTACCCTCCTGTCGGTGGTGCGCTTCCTTAGCCAGGAGCGCTTCCACAGACTGAAGAGGGGCAGTGTGGGGGACTGAGAGCCAGGGCTCGCAGCTCGGCACTGGAAGCCAGCTGCCACCCAGGGTTTCTCGCCTCTGTGCTCCCAGCTGGGAGTGGGGGGCAGCCGCCCAGGGCTTTTCACCTGTGGCAGGGAGATCCACACCCAGAGTCCAGTCGGCAGCTGTGTCCCCAGCAGGGAGTGGGGAGCTGGGAACCCAGGGGAGGAGCAGGGCTTCCAGCGGGGAGGGGGTAGCCCAGGGTGGCAATCCAAGCTGGGAGCCTGGGTGGCAGCCCAGTTTGGAGCGGAGACCAGGCGGTAACCCAGCTTGAGAGATCTAGGAGCCAGCTTTCTTGTCAATTTCATGGCTCCAATGGACCGGTGACATTGACAAGAATGACCGCCAACAGCCTTCGCCCAAACTACACTGACATAAGCCCTACGCCTTTCGTTGCGCTGGTTTTATTATGCCCGCATAGAAGGGGAGTTACATCAGCGGGAGGAGAATTTCAGTGTGTGCACCTCCACTGTTTTGTTGACAAAACTGTGCCATGTAGGCCAGGTTGAACCTTCTGCTACATGTGGCCCAGGTGTCTTCTCCTCTTGGGGTATGTCCACACTTCAAACAGTACAGCCGCACAGCTGCAGCTCTTCAGTATAGACACCACCTAAGCCGAGGGGGTGGGTTCTCCCATCGGCATAGGTAATCCATCTCCTCTGTCTATACCAGGGGTCAAGTCTATGTAGCTGTGGTTCTCGGGGAATTTTTCACACTCCTGGGAGCCCTGGCCATACTGATGCAAGTTCCTAGTGTGGAGCAGGCCTTGGAGGGGATGTGATTAAATGCATAGTCTACCACTGACCCCTGCTGTTGCTACTCCTGGAGGCACTGCCTTGGAGCCTTCTCAAATGGGCACAGGGTAGACTCCAGTGATTCAGGCTCCTGGGGTGGTTGTTAAGATGAAGAAATGGGCACCTAGTACGTCTGAGAGAGAACACCCCAGGCCCTCCCCTCTGATGACAAGGCAGTAATGGTTATGGACCAGCCCCTCTCCTGCTGTGAAGGCAGAACCCCGGAGCTGCTGGGGAGAAGCGCTGAGTTAACCCTTGGGTCACATCTTCCTCCTCGATTCCCAGCTTCATCGCTGCAGGGTGGCAGGGTACAGACAGGTAGATACTTATGAACAGAGATGTAGTCAGGCGGGCCCCAGAGACTTGGCTTGGAAGGGCATGTCCCCTGACGCTGCTCTTGGGATGCTAGTCAGACTCCAGCCTGAGCATCTCATGGGACCTTTGCAGCCACCCAGGTTAAGCGAAGGCCTCTCCCCGTTTTAGTGGGTGAACTTTTTAGACACACAGGGGGGAAGAGATTCACTCAAGAGCTCATGGCAAAGCCAGAAATAGATTCCAGGAGCCAGACTCCTCCTGTGCTGTTAGAAGAAGGTTACAAAGAGCCACGTGATGTGGAGGAATTAAGACGCCATGGTTGCACCGTCTAGTTCGTAAGTTGCCTACTCTGTTCTGTACGTTCGGCTGGCACTTGGCTGGCCCCGATCCCATGAGGGCCAGGGATTGTGATCTGGGTCCCCTGCTCAGTGGGTGTAGAGGACACGTGGCCCTTTGCCAGGCTGGGCTGTCAGGTGGAAGCTGCTTTCTCCTTGTGTCATCTCTTGTACTTTCATCGCCATCATATCTGAGCTCCTCACACCCACAGCACCACTGTGAAACCAGGCACCGCTATCTTTCCCCCGGTACCCCGTTGTACAGAGGAGGCACCAAGCAGATACGTCTACACTGTACACTGAGGCTGGGCTCTGACTCCGGTTTGAGCCCAAGCCCCCACTTCCATCGACACAAATCATTCTGACTCGGGTCAGCAAACGCACAGGATCTGGGTCCTAGGACCCTGCTGGGGTGGGGTCAGAGTCGTGCTGAGAATCAGGTCCAAGCCCTGTCATTTTGTAGTGTGGACGCAGCTCAAGCCGCAGACCTGAGCCAGCAGATCTGTGCAGTGTGCATTTGTTATCACAGCCGTGAGACCCGGGTCCTACAATGGTAAACCCAGGTTGACAATGCAGTGTGGACTCTTACGCACGGGCTTGGAAACAGCAAGTCCACAAGCCTGGGTCCCACACGCCCTGGTTTACAATGCAGTATAAACGCACCCGTAGTGACTTGCCCAGTTACCCAGTGAGCCCGTGGCGGAGAAAAGAATCAAACCCAAATTACTGGAGGCCAAGGCTGATGCACTCACTGGTGGGCCACCCTTCCCCCGTTCACACCACAGCACCAGCTAGCAGGAGAGCTGGGAAACGGGACAGCGTGTAGGCTGAGCCCAGGAGTCCACAGTGACCACTTTCTCTCCATAACCTGCTTGGCGAGCAGCCACTCTCTGCCTTTGGCCCTAGAGCCTTGAATGGTGACCAGCCATTGCACGCCAGTTCCCTGGCTGGCTGCCTAGGGCACATCCTGCCCTCCATTCATGCACAGGTCTCCCGCTGATCTGAGTGCCCTGAGGGCAGTGCATAGCCAGGGGCTGGTCCCTTTGAGTGGGGGGCCCTTGTTTCCTAGGCTGCTGGAAGGGGAGTCCTGCCCCCCTTTCCCCCGCCCCCCCTTCCCCCCCCCCACAGCATTTGCACCTCTCCTGGGATGCTGTCACAGCTCCAGCTTCCAGGCATCTAGAAGTGTCCCTCAAGGAGCATCTGGGACTGGTGGGTCATAGTGTTCCCTGCTGGTGGCTCCTTTGTTCTGAAAGGCCAGAGCTAGAGCAGGTGGGCACAAATGATGCCCATGCAGACGGAGCCTGTCCCTGCTCTGGACTGGACGCGCTGTTGTCTTTACTGGCAGCTCTCTGGGAGGCTGTCAGGCTCACCTCCCCAGACTCGGATGTGGGACTAGCATCCCAAGAGGAGCGTCAGAGGACATGCCCTTCCAAGCCATATTTGGGGTTGGGAAGGAATTTTCCTTCAGGGCAGATTGGAAGAGGCCCTGGGGTTTTTTTTGCCTTCCTCTATAGTGTGGGGCACAGGTCACTTGCTGGAGGATTCTCTGCACCTTGAAGTCTTTAAACCATGATTTGAGGACTTCAATAGCTCAGACATAGGTGAGAGGTTTATCGCGGAGTGGGTGGGTGAGATTCTGTGGCCTGCGTTGTGCAGGAGATCAGACTAGATGATTAGAATGGTCCCTGCTGACCTTAATGTCTATGAGTCTATAAGGGCTGCTGCCAGCTAACCGAGACACAGTCTTCCCCCTGCAGTTGGGATTCATAATGGGCAGTGTGGGCCAGGGTTAGTGCCCCAGACTGAGACTTGGAAGAGCAGATTTTGCCCCTGGCTATGCCACTGACCTGCTGGGTGACCTTGGGCAAGTCCTTTCCCTTCTAGCTGCCTCAGTTTCCCCTCCCATACATTGTTAGTCTGGTCTGTTTCGCGTGCGAGCTCTTTGGGGCCAGGACTGTCTTTCTTTGTGCTTGTGCAGCGCCCCACCCAAGGGGCCTGTGATCTGCGTTGGTGTTGCTGTCACACCTCCAATGATCCAACCGCTGATAATCTGGCTCTAGAACCGGTCAGTGTGGAAACTGGCCTCCCTCAGAATACCTGAGGCTCTGCAGCCTGATCCAAAGCCCAGTGTGAGGACTCCCATGGACTTGGTGGGTTTTGGATCAGCCCCTGGAAGAGGTAGGGGGAGGTGACGGTGCAACCAAACCTCCCTGGCTATTGTTAACGGAGAATTTGACCACTGCTAAGCACTTGCAGCTAATCCATGGGCCCCTCCATATGTAGCATCTGGCTACTAGCATGGAGCAGAACTGGGGGCTTGAAGCCTGTCATCTCAATTGCCCCCAAGCATTAGGTTTGGGCCCATCTCTAAATGAAACTCTTGTGGGTTGCAAACAGCCCTCAGCCCCAGACTGTCTGATGAAATCTTCTGAGAGCTCTTTTATCTCAAGATGACAGGAACCTCTTTCATCTTGTGCAAAGCCATTATTCACGTGAACCTGTCATGGGGACACGTTGGGGACCAGAGCTTCCTGGGGCTTCTGGCTTGAGCTGCAGAGGGCCCAGATGAAAAGCACAGCGGGTCTGAATCCTTTCTTGCCATTGCAGCTCTACCCCAGCTCTGGGGGCACGTCCTGCATTCAGACAGAACCCCCATTGATGTCCAAACTCGAAGGCAGAGTATGGCCCCGGTCTTGGTCTTTGAGTTCAGGCTTTTGATCCCCAGGCTGGAATAAGGGGACATTTTCAAGCTAGTGCAGAGCTGATCATGTCCCAAGATCAGTGCGTCTGATGTGGGCTGTCGTGAAAGGCATGTCAAAATCCACTCAAAGCTTGTGGGTCCTGTCATGAGGCCAACTTCCTACCAACTCCACAAAGACTGATCTCTTTGTGCTCCGGGACAGACAACTGAGGCACGTAGCTTGGAGCTGATCACAGATGAGTAAATGTATTGGGGACAGAGGCTTAGGCTAGGAAATCTGCCCATTGGCAGTGATGGTTGCAGGGAAAAATGTGTCCCAACCATGTTAGGAGGTTGTGGATAGCACCCGCTGCATTGTTGGTCAAGCTGCTGCTGAACCTGTTGTTGGCAACAGGTAACTTGTTCAAAGCCGACCAGGCCTGCAAGGAGCGATGGAAGAACAGGTCTAGCACAGCACTAAATATGGGGCCGTAATATTGGAAAATACGAGTGACTCCTGCCACCTGCTCCCCGCCCCCGCAAGTGGGTTCCTCTTCCAGTTAATGAGTCGGTTCTGCAAGGAAGCTGTGCCCCCTGTTGTGATGGGGGACTAGGTGGTGCCAGGGAGGAGAGAGGAGCTCGTTGTTGAAGCGTTGAACTGGGACCCGTGAGATTTGGGTGGATTCCCAGGCTCTACCCTCCACTTCCTGCGTCATTTTGTCCTTGCTGAGCCTCAGTTCCCCATTTTACAGAGGGTAGGGGAGAGGCGGGGGGGGGGGCATTCCCTTTGTCTTGGGGCTCATGTATGTGAGAGTTGAGCTGGTTTAATTTAAGGGGAAATTAAGCCCCCAGCCCCAGTGTGGATGCCCTGGCTCTGGTGTAAGAGGCTGAAAGAAAATATCTCTGAGTTGATTGGGAACAGGATTATGTTAAAGTGAAACAAGCTCCCCTTGAGCTGACGAGCACTCACCCGGGGCTGGGGGTGGGCATGCGCCATGCTGACGCGGCGTGTGCCAACTCTACGGTGTTTCAGCAGCACAGCTGGGCGCTGCAGCTCGGCCTCTGTAGTGTAGACGTGCTACAGTGGCGGAAGGGGAGTTCGATGCTGTAGTCGATCCGCCCCCTCGAGGCAGCAGCTAGGCCGACACCAGGTCTTCGTTCAGTTTAACTACATCTCTCGGGTGGAATTTTCACACCCCTGAGCGTCTTAGTTGGATTGACCTAAATTTCAGGTATAGACCAAGGTCTAAGGGTTTGTCTACACGTGACATTAATCAGGAATGGCTAATCTGCTTTCCGTTCCTATCCTGCCTTAATCTGGATTAGTTTTCATGTGGACAAGCCCTGAATGGGTTCAGCTTCACACTGGTAGCCTGAACTGGTGCCACTTTCCTGTTTAGACAAGGCCTGAGATTGTTGGGCTTGCAGGGCAGTGACTCGCGCCAAGGGTCTGCAGCACCTGGTGCGACAGGGCCCTTATCGGGGGGGAAGGCCTCTAGGCAGTACAATAAGCCCCTGCACAGAGAGGGCAGGCAGATGGACTGAGGCTTGGTCTGCACGGTGAGGGTAAGTCGGCTTAACCACACCGCTCAGGGATGGGAAACGTTTCCCGTCCTCTGCGATGTCACGACTTCAGCCCCAAGTGGTCACCGCTGGGTGGACGGAAGAATTCCAGCTACCACCGCCCGGGGAGAACCCCTTCCGCAGGCGCACCCCAGAGGGGAAGATCTCCGCCTTCTCCGCACAGCTCTGGAGACAGGTTAGAAAACACTATCTTGTTAGGAGGCCATTTGACAGCTGAAGGAGCCAGGGAGAGCTGGGGTTTCCTCGGCCGGTTTGCTGACCAGTTTATGCCAGCTGCGGTGCCCGTGAGCAACCAGGAGCCCCAACATACAACGGGGGCCCTTTTGGCGTCTCTGGCTGCGAGAACCTGGGCTGGTTTCCATGGCAGGGCAGGGGCGGCTCTGCGTGCTCCAGGACGCGTGTTAGGCAGCAGGCCACGCGTGAAGGGCTGTGGCCCAGCAGACGCGATGCTGGTGACTTGAAGCTGGGAGCACTTTTGGCTCTGATGCGTTCGCTGACTGAGAGGCTGGCGTGGGGAACGGGAGCTGCGGGGAGCGTCTCTGGTTTCGCTCTGACTCTGCCTGGAATTGGTTTCTGGCCCCGCTGAGCTCTTTAGGAAACTGAAACCACTGCCCGGTGTGGAGAAAGCCGCTGGGCAGAACAGTGACTCTGGTGCCCGGCGCTGGGCTGGGACGCGGGGGAGCCGGCTTGCAGACGTTCTGCGAGGTTCCTAGGCCTGCTGAGCCGCCGGCACCTTTGATGTGCTGATCTTGGGCCCCAGCAAATGTGCGAGGGCATGGCTTGTGCTGCCTGCTGGCTTCCCTGTTCTTGACATGGTCGTTTTCCTCCAGCCAAGGGATGGAGGCGTCCGCCTGCTCCAGCAGCTGACGGAAGTGGCCCGTTAGCCACGCTGGGCTGTCTCTCCTGGCCAGCCCTTGCTCGCCTTTTGCCATCTCCTGGGGACGGCGTGTGTGCCTTTGTCCCTCCCAGCGCTGGCTTCTTGACAGTAGCAAAGCCTGCTCTGGGGGGATGGGCCGGGACATGCAGAGAGGTGGGGGGTTGGCAGGGCATGGGGGGCTGGGTGGGGAGACCAGCCCTCAACTACCACCAGATGCTGAGGGGTCAGACCCCAAACTCTGTGGGCTTCTCTGGCCAGTAAAGGCCACAAGCCTGCCTGAGAGGGTGGGGGGCGTTCTCCAAAATCCCCTCTAGTGCAGTGCCTGTGAACGGGCTCATGGAGGGGCTGCAGCCAGCGCCCTGTGGGGGCAGGGGCAATAATCAGCCAGTGGGTCTGTTCAGCGGAGAACATTCAGCTGTCGCCTGGTGCTAGAAATGGCGAAGCCCTGAGCAATCCGTGGGCTCAGGTGCACAGAGAGCAGCCGCCAGGGCTAAGCGCCGTTCTCGCCTCACTAGACCCAAGTGGTGCCGCGTCGGTTCCCCCTGGTGTGACCCATGGCGCTGGGGTACCGGCACTTGCTTGGATTGGAGCCAGGTGGCTGGCGGGGCTGCGTTGGGTTGTAGACAGGCTCTCCTGGACCCTTTTCCCCTGCCCCTGGCTCTGCCAACTCCCCTAGGTTTGGAGAATCCCCCTGAGCCCTCACTGGCCCAGGCAGCGTTGCGAGGGCAGGACGCTGCTCTAGGGCTGCCCAGCTCACCAAGGGCAGAGTCCAGCTCTCTCCGGCCATGGGGCTGGCTCCTCAGTCGTCATGGCAAGTGAGCCAGCAGTTGTCTCCGGCCGAGATCTGTGCAAAGGGGGCCCTTGTTCTGGCACCGGCGGCTCACCGTGCCTGCGCCCTAAGGAACACAGTCCAGTGTCTAGCTCAGGGCCCAGCCCCACGTCTCCTGGGTCCTACACAGACTCTGGGGCTGGGCATGGCTCTGCCTTCATGTCTTTCACACACACAGACACCCCCCGCAGGGACGAATGGCATAACAATGGGCTGACAATGAACCTTGCTGGTGTCTCTGGGCCGGACAGCATCCCGGTGCAGATCTGGCCGGCAGTGCTGACTGCTGCTCCCGGCTGCTAAGTGTCAGTAATCTGGCTAGGAGCTTGGCTCTAGCAGAAGGCCGGGCGGGCACCCCCGAGGCAGCCTGGCTGGAGACAGGAGCCCCACCAGAGTAAGCTTGGGAGTACCCAGGGAGAGGGACTTGCTGACTGCCCCGGCAGAGGGCTGCCAGCTCAGAGTACCCACGGAGTAGGAGCAGAAAGACGAGAGGAGTTGGCTTTACAGGCCAGTGCCTTGCACAGACGCGCTGCCCATGGCATAGATCCCGCTGTGAGAGGCGGCCACATCTGCTGTGCCCCTTGGGCTCTGAGCTGCCATGCGGTGCCCAAGAACCTCGGGACTGGTGTGTGTCCCTCCCCTGCTCCTGGCCTCACGTCCAGCCGGGCCCAGCGCTAACTCCTGTCTCTTGTCTCCCCAGGGACTGTCTGCGTCCTGCTGTCCTTCCCCTTCATATTCAACCCCTGTCTGGGCTGCACGGAGGCCACGCCCCAGTGGGCCACGCTCATCTACTACATCCCCTTCGTAGTCCTCTTCCAGTTTGGCTGGGCAGCCACCCAGATCTCCCACCTGTCGCTCATCCCCGAGCTGGTGACCACCGACCACGAGAAAGTGGAGCTCACAGCGTTCAGGTGAGAGGGTTGCACGCCCTGTAGGCAGCCACGGGTGCTGGCGGGCCTCGAATTGGGCGCTTGGTGACGACAGCACAGGCTGCTTCTCCTGCAGCTAAAGGAGCAGCACCATCAGCTGTGAGCCAGTAGTGGGCTGTTATCCTCACTTAGCGTGGGTGATTTTCCGACTGCCCCCTCTGTTACCAGCACCGCTCAAATAGCGTAGTGGGGAGCGTGTCTGAACTCTGTGACTGAGCGTCACCCCTGCCTGGCAGCAGCCAGAGCAGATGGTGCACACACACGCCCCTGCCCCGAGGTAGCCGTGCAGCGAAGGCTGGGACCCGATGCTTCCAGGGCGGAGGTTTGGGTCCTGGAGCCTCCCTCGCAGAGCTGCCTGCTGGGACCCAAGATCTCCGCAGGCAGCTGGCCCAGCTGGGGGTCACTCGCCTGCATGCTGCAGTGTGAACTGTGCACCTGCCTGGCCACGTGGGGAGCAGGGCAGCTGCTACCTCTCTGAACACCCCCCACCCCTGGCACGCGCACCCCTCCCCGCCTGAGGCCGGATCACGCTGCTCACTGGGACTGTGAGAGCCGCCCATGCGCTCCTCTTCTGAGTAAGACCCAGGGCTGTGTCCGGCTCTGAAGGGCGCTTGGGAGCACTGGGGACCAAGCACGGCGGGAGGAGGTGCAGCTGCGTCCGAGGAGACGCCGGCTAATTCTGCCCATGGGATGCTGAGGTGCCGGGCTGTGTGGCTTCCTGCCCATCACTCCGTGCCTTGCCCAGCTCCCAGTACCTGGGCAGGGTCACGCCCATGTAGATGGGTGCAGGGGGGCCCCGCCAAGCTGCTGGACCCCACTGGGCTGAAAGCCGTTTCATGCACACCGCTCCCTGCCCCCTTCGGACTCCCCTATGGGGCTGGCCCAGCTTTCTCTCAGCCCTATGGCTGCTGCTCGTGCCCAGTCCCCTCTGGGGCTGAGAGGGTTAATTTCTCCTGCAGGGCTTGTCTGTTAAAGCCCAGCAGTCCCCAGGTCTGGCTGGTCCTGAGCCCAAGCCTGTCAATCATTCTTTAAATTGCTCCCCCCTTGCGAATGTCCTGCCAGCCTCCCTGCCCCCAACAGCTGTGAGCCCCACCTCGCTGTGGCTCTTCTCCTCAGCCCCCCGGCTTTGGGTCAGGCCTGTAGAGAGCGACCCATGCTCGGAGCTGCCCGAGCTCTGAACTCCCCCAGCACCCTGAAAGCTGCCTGGCTCCAAGCCAGGGTGCATCAGATCTCAGTGGGCATGAGAACCGGTGTCTTGGGAGCACTCGGGCTCTGCCCCCTTCCTGCCCGCCCCACAGCAGCTCCTGGGGCTCAGGGTGTGACAGGGCACCAGCCGCTCCATGGCAGGAGGGGTGGCCAGTGATACCCCAGGTTTGGGAGCTGCAGACAGATGACTTCTTCCCTCCCTCCCTGGTTCAGTGTCCAGGCAGTGGTGCCCTCTCCTTGTCTGGCTCAGGAACATGAGGGCCCAGCTGCTACCTGGCATTACCTGCCTCCAGGAGAGCTGGGCAGGCCTTGCCCTGCACTGCAGCCTCCCGACATTGCCAGGCGAGGGGCCGGGCCTGGGGAGGCTACGTGCCACTTGCAGCTGTCTCCATGGCCCCCGCTCCCAGCAAGCCCCTTGGCGTAGATAAGCCCCTGAGTGCCTGCACAAACCCGTATCCAGAGGGCGTCCGCAGCGCCGGGCACGTTGTAAACACACGCACACACCCCGGGCTGGCAGCTGCAGGAGGGGATGTGCAGGACTGGGGGACGGATGCAAACACCAAAGCACCTGTCACCCCCCGGCCTGGCTAGAGGGGCTGGTGAAGGACCGGAGCTGCCCAGGAACGTGGGGATGGTTGGGTCTGGGGTCCTGGCTGTGATTCTAGCTGGAGGGGTGGGAGGCTGCCCCTGGCTGTACTCAGCAAGAAGAGTCAGTCGCTCATGTCACCCACTGGCGACCAGCTCTGCGGGTAAACAGGGCCCAGGGCTGCCCCCCAGCAAGCCCTGGAGCGGAGGAAACGGCCCCATGGCTTGGCAGATGGAGCATTACGGGCCCCCTCCAGCCTGCGCGGTGCTGAGTCAGCAGGTGAGGAAGCGTCTCTTATCAGCAGGCGAGTGGCAAACGGCCCAGTTATCTGTCGTCAGCGGGCAGAAGTCCCCTCCGCACTGTCTGCACTCGGCAGATAACTCACCACAGGAAGGATGTGGAGCCATGCTAGGGCTGCGGGAGGTCTCACTGCCTCTGTGAGAAGCTGCCGTCTGTCAAACCGTCTGCCCCGTACAGCCCCCAGGGTCACCTGTTAAACCACAGGCACCGGGGCGGGGCTGGGAGGTCCTGTGGGGAAGAGGAGAGACTGGGCTCTAAAGGGGGGTTGGGACCGCGGCTGCTGGACACGGACCCTGTGGGGGGGTCTAGCTCCCGGCAGGCCCTGCCCAGTGTCACCACTGTGGTCTACGTCCCGGGAGCGCCTCCACCTGGTCTGAAGAAGAGTCTCCAGCTGTCCGGGGACTCTGTTCTCCCTGCAGCATAATCCCAACTGCCCCGGCCAGTCTGGCTCCCTCCAGCAGGGGGCAGCATTGCTTGTCTGTGCAAATTCACCCCCATGGGTGTGTTCACACTCACCAGTTCTCTTTCTTCACACACACCCCCCACACACACACACCCGGGCGGGTTTGTGCTGTGAATGTGCCTGACTCTGGCTGTGCAATGTAGGGGGGATGTGACCGGCTCAGATCTTGTCCTGCACCAACATGCCGTGTTTTCCCCTCCCTCTCGTGCACCCGGGTGCCCCGGCTGGGAGCGCCCCATGACACGCTGCGTCCTCTCCCCCAGGTACGCCTTCACCGTCGCGGCCAACATCACCGTGTATGGCTTGGCCTGGCTGCTCCTGCACTTCCAGCTCGGACTCTCGGGGCCAATGGAGCACCTGGGCGAGTCTGACATCCGTGTCTTCCGGGTGAGTGCGGTGGAGCCGGGCCCCAAGCAGCAGAGCTGGGATGGGGGGCCTGGGCTCCTGCAGGGGGTTGGGGGTTGGTTGAGATTGACGTTTCCTGCTTCTCCACTGCATGGACGGGGAGAGGTGGGGAGCCTTGTGAATTGCATGTACCCCACATGTTCTGGATGTTAAATGTGGGGTGGGAAGGCTGGGAGACGGCGTGAGGCAGCGCAGGGCTTATGGGGCAGTTGTGGGTCTCTCGGCAGAGACTGGGATCAGACTGGCCTTCCCCTCTGCAAGTGCCCCCGATCCGCTCGGAAGGGGCTGGAGAGGATTAACCCATGCACGGCTGGCTGGCGCCCTGTCTCCCTGGCTTCCTGAGGATTTACTGAGTCTCCTTCCTGTCCCATCAGAACCTGTCCCTGATCGTAGTGGCAGTGGGCGCTGTGTTCTCGCTCCTGTTCCACCTGGGCACCAAAGAGCAGCGCAACCCTCAGGCCAGGCTGCTCGAGCCCGAGGAGCACACGCCACTGCTGAAGAAGGGGCACAAAAGCCCCCCACGTCCACTGCTGCTGTGGAACCACTGGCTGCGGGAGCCTGCCTTCTACCAGGTACAGGGTGTGCCCGGTGAGGGGAGCTGGGGCAGGGCAGTCCCATGAGGGGGACAGGTATGTGGGGAGTGGGGGGCCTCCCAAGATGTGGGCATTGCTGGGTGGCAGGCCTGGCAGCTGGATCTCGGTATCCACAGGACAGGTACGGCGCGGACAGGCGCCTGATGCCCCCAGCCGTACACCCTCTCTGACCCCTGCCTTGGCAGTGCCCTGCTGGGGGGGAGGCCAGTCTCCAGACTTGGCCTCCCCAGTCATGACAGTGGTGCTGGTGGCTTTTGCCGTGTCCACACCCCACCCCCCGGGACACAGGAGCCCCCGAATGGCTACTGAGCCCTGGCCCCTGCGTTGTCCCCGCAGCTCAGCACCTGGTGCTGGGTCAGGAGCGTCCTGTCCTGGGTGTGACGGGCTGCCCGCCCCTCCAGGACCTGCCGGGGAGCGCGGGAGTGTGGCCAGCAGCTGGCTGCCACTGCGACTCTCTGGGGCTTTGCACAGCTGTGTGGCACCCTGGGCGTATTGCTGGGCCTGGACTGTCGCCCGCTGGGGCTGGGGAGAAGCAAAGCTTTGGGTGGCTCAACAGCACCCCCTCAGGCCAAGGCAAGAGGAGCACTGCCGAGTGGGTGCCGAGGGGGAGGGGTGCTGGGGGGTTCCATGAGCAGCACAGGTGACCCGAGGGCAGAGAGACGTCCCACTTGGGACGCTCAGACCTACCCACATGTCACTGCGCCCAGCTGGCCCTATGCCCAGCCAGCCAGGCCTCTGGGCACCCCAGCGAGGCAGGTGATGACTCTAGATTCAAAGGGGCTCATTATTGGGGGAGGGACACTTGGGGGTACGAGAGACCCCTCCCCTTTGGTACAGGAACCTCTGTCTTCTGCCCCAAAGC
The DNA here is from genome assembly GCF_965140285.1 of Lepidochelys kempii. Classification (NCBI taxonomy): domain Eukaryota; kingdom Metazoa; phylum Chordata; order Testudines; family Cheloniidae; genus Lepidochelys; species Lepidochelys kempii. The sequence goes on from NC_136404.1 coordinate 6,693,751, forward strand.
TTTCTACACGGGCCTGCGGAACTGGCCTGTGCTAGCCCCCTGGGCACTTTGGCTCTGCGTCCTGTGGCTGCGATGTCCCATATCTTCCCCAGGCGGGTGGAGGACCAGGGCCATGAGCCTCGAGGTCTCCGTTCCTTCCAGCACAGAGCACTCTGAGCTGGGCTGGAGGGCAGGGGGGTGGCTGGCGTAACTGGCTGGCGTGTCTCCCGCTAGGTGGCGATGCTGTACATGGCGACGCGGCTGATTATCAACCTGTCCCAGACCTACATCGCCATGTACCTGACCAACTCGCTGATGCTGCCCAAGGTGAGTGAGCAGCAGGGGGTGCCAGTGGGCAGGTCCTGCCCAGCTCTGGGCGTGCCACACTGGGGGTCACTTCACACCGGGCACCAACTCGACCAGGACAATCCTGTGACGCCCATGGGGGGGTCCCTGTGTCGCTGGAGGGGAGTGGGTTATGAGTGGGGAACACCCTGTGTGGCTGGTGGAAGGCAAAATGGAGCAGGGGATCCCAGCAGTGGTGGGGGGACACAGACCCTTGGGACATCTGTGAGCCAAGCACTCTGCTCTGTCTCTCTCCTCCCCAGAAATTCATCGCCACCATCCCCCTGGTGATGTACATCAGCGGCTTCCTCTCCTCCTTCCTCATGAAGCCCATCAACAGGTGGATCGGCCGAAATGTGAGTAGCTTGGGGGGATGGGGGGCAGTGTCCCACTGTAACTGCACACATCTGGGCCTGCGGGGAGATGCCCATTGGCAGGAGTGACCCTAGGAGGTGAACACCCCCACCCTCCATGGTGCGATGTGCCCAGGGTACAATCCAGACGGAGTCACTGTGACACCCCTGCCCTCCACGCTGGGGGACCGTTTACATGGCTTTGCTGCTGTAGACTCCAGCATGCAAGTCCCTCCCAGTCATGTCTGTGTGCTGCAGCTGGCCATGCCCTGGCTCTCCCCAGCCTGGGTTATATCACAGGGTGACCATAACATGCTCCCAGCACTAGCTTTCCCACCAGCAATGCGTGTCTGGTGCCGCCCAGCCTTCTCCTGGACAATACAAGCTTATCTAAAGCCTGCCATTTTATGAACAGAAACAATATCCCGTAACTTCCCCCCCAATGGAGTTTCCCAGCCACGTCAGTTCAGACACGCTCGGTTAGACAAATCAACACACCCAGTTTATTAACTACAGTGAGATTTTCAGTGAGTACAAGCCATGGGGCAGAAAAGTCAGAAATGGTTACAAGGAAAACAAAGCCAAAGTGCAGCTGGTGCCACACTTACCAAACTAGGCTAAACGCCAGGCAAAGTCTTTCTCACCACGTGCTCTCAACAGCCTTCCTGGCCAGACTCCTTGGGGCAGGAGCCTATCTTCTGTTCTCTGGCTGCTTCCTTTGTTCCTTCTGGTGTAGCAAATCCATGGGCAGAGAGCGCAAAGGGCAGGGAGGCTGTGGGGGGCTTGTCCCTCATTTGATAGACTCAGGCCCCACCTTGGACGTTTCCAGCTGAGATTCAGGAGACAGAGTCCACAGGAAAGGCTGGTAGCGGCCTGAACTGGTGTAACCCCTGCCAAGAGGCAGGATTTGCTGTCTCTACACCGTCCAAGCCAGGTGGTTATCCAGCCTCCTCTCGAAAATCTCCAGTGACGGAGCTTCCACAACGTCCTGAGGCAGGTCTGGTCCACTGTCCTACTGTTCTTACTGAGAGAGACTCTAAATCTGCCGTTGTTTGAACCCACTGCCTCTTGTCCTGCCATCTGTGGCAAGAGAGAACATTTCTCCATCTTTCTTATGGCAGCCTTTAAAGTATTTGAAGACTGCTACCATGTTCCCCCTCAATTTCCTCTTTTCCAAACTAACATACCCCCTCCCTTCAGCCTTTGCTTCTAAGGCTGCCTTCCACCCCTTTGATCATCCTTGTCGCTCGCCTCTGGATCCTTTCCAGTGTCTCTACATCCTTCCTACTCATGATCCTATGTGGAGTCCTGGGTTTAATGAATGTTTTTCCCCCCACCCCCCCTCTCCCTGCCCTTCGCCTCCGAGCAGCTGACCTACTTCATGGGGTTACTCATTATCCTGGCCTTCGCCTCCTGGGTGGCCCTGGACATCCAGCTGGGAGCAGAGGTTTATGGAGTGGCTGTGCTGCTCGGGGCTGGCTCGGCCACCATCTTGGTCACATCCCTCTCCATGACGGCTGACCTCATTGGGAGCAACACGGTAGGTTCCTATGGGGGCAAGTGATGGGCCGGGCACAGCTGCTGCCCAGCTAGTGCCCCTGGGGGTAGAGTGCTGGGTACCACCACCCCTTTGCCATGCCCTGCAGGGAACGGCTAATCCAGGCTTGGAAAGGCGCCCTGGCGGGTCACTGAACAGGGCTGCCTTCCTTCTGCACAGCGTGGTCCGGCAGGGCGCTCGCTGGGCTTGTGGGGCAGTCGCCCTTCCTGGGTGTTGGAAGTGGCTTTAGAGCGCCTGTGGGTCTCTTCAGAACGGGATGCTGGCGTTGGTACCAGACGGGGATTAACTTCTGCTGCAGGAACGAGTTTGCCCACAAGAGGGCACGTGGCTCCCTGATTCTGTACATGGCTGAGCCAAGCTGCGCCCGCCCTGAGCTGGGTGAGAGAGGACTAGGGGGTCCCAGTGTACGTCTGCAGGGGGCCCGAGCCGGGGCAGCTGCGGGAGATGCCAGAGGAGGCAGACGTGGGTGTGGAATGAGGCTGATGCTGTTGCTTTCCCTGCAGCACAGCGGAGCCTTCGTCTACGGGGCCATGAGCTTCACGGACAAAGTGGCCAACGGGGTGGTGGTGATGGCCATCCAGAACTTGCATCCGTGCCCGTAAGTGTCATGGCTGGCCTGGGGCTGCTGGAGAAGACCCCTGCGGCAGGCACCTCTGTTCCCCTCTAGGCAACAAGCCAGTCACCCAGTCCGGAGTATCTACCAGCCCTTCCCCTCACCCCATGGGAGAACCCGAGACCTTCCAACTCCCAGCACAGTCCCCTGTTGCTTGAGCTGAAGAGTAGCTGCCCTGGCTGCCAGCCGTCGTAGGCCAACCAGCGGGGGGATGCGGTACACTCTGGCGGTGCCTTGCCACTGCACTGTGCCATTCCCAGAGCCAGCACGTGCCCCTTCCCTGCTCCACTGGGGCACTTGCCGTCCTGCCTTCCACCTGCCGTGACTGCTCTGTGCCGTCCCAGACTTCAGCGGCTCTGTCCCCTCTCCGGGGCGTGCGTGGGGCGGGGGGGGCCGGGCTGGGGCAGCTGGAGCCTCACTTGTCCCTTTGCCTTCAGCACCCAGCTCTGCTGCGCCGGCTGCGTTGAGTTCTACCACTGGGTGATGGTGATAGTCACCGGGGGCATCGCTGTGGTCGCCACTGTGTGTCTGTGCTGCATTATGATCTGGCCGATCCGGGTCCGATTCCGTGAGTCCCGTATCCAGGAGGGGGGCTAGCGGGGGCCTGCAGTGAAATCTCTGCACAGGAGGGGCTGGTTTGTGAGGGAGGGCGTCTGTCTTCAGATCCTGCCGGCTGTGGGGGGCATTTTCCGCTAGCCTGGTCCCAGCAGGTGGTGAAGCAAAGCTGGCTGTGGGGAAGCTCACAGCTGCTCCAGTTCCAGCCACTTCCACCAGGAGGCACTGGAGGGGAGCCAGATGCCAGCATTTAAATGAGCTAGAAAACCCGCTCTCCCCATCTCTAGCTATTGCACCTGCCCTTTCCCTGGGGTTCTCTCTCGCAGGCATCGTGCTGGGTGACTGGCCGTTCTCCAAGCAGCCCTAGAGCTCACCCCCCATCCTGTCCCCAGGAGACCCAGCTGACCCTGGGGTGGGGCTGTGTGTGCAAGATCCTCTGACATGGTGACTTACACCGAACCACTGGGGGGTAAAATGAAGAGGCTTAAGCTGAGCTGGGGGGCCAGGCCTGTTAGCAGATGCTCCCCCCACCCCATGCACCTCCCCCACCCCACTGACTCGGTGGCAGCTCTGCTGAGGGGAAGCATCTGCAATGTCCTGGAAGGCTGGGGGCTCTAATATGACTACGGGGCACCGGTAAGGTGATTTTGGGGGGCACCGCAGCTCCTTCGCTGAACACTGGGGGTGCTGTGCAGCTCCTGCTGCTCTCTGAGGTCTGGTCTACACTACAGACCCCCCAGCCCCGAGTGGGGTAGTTATACCGACCTGACCCCCATGTCGACAGCGCTGTCCATGGGAGAGCTGCTACCGCCCCTTTGTCAACACGCTGCAGCAGCATGGCGCTTTCAGTGTAGACGTGCCCTCGCTCCTGGGAAGCTGGTGCCTCTTGGCCAAGACCTGGTGGGAGGCAGCGGGGGCTAGTGGTCAGAGCACAGGGCTGGGCGTCGGGTGGCTGTGTTCAGTGCTGGATGGTTCAGTTGGTGTGTAGCTGGCCTTGCCTAGGTGCTCTCCAGCGGGGCTGGCAGATGTGGGCTGAGACCTTTCAAAGCTGCCCAAAGGATTTGTGCACCCAGCTGCTCTGAGGATGAGCAGGGAATGAGGGTACAGTTCCTGTAACAGCTTAGACCGCCACAGGCCCAGAGTGCTTCATACTTCTCTGCAGGGAGGGTGTCTGGGGAGGAGAAAACACGGCCTCCTGTTAATCATACCCCCGCTCCCTGGTGGAAGCCCAGGGGCCCCCCGGGTTAAGATGGACACTAGCGGGCAGGGCCACGGGATGCAGACTGGGGTCTTGTCAGTCAGCTGCTTAGTGCCTTTCTGGCCCATGTCCCACACCTGGAGGGGGCACCTCAGGGCCTGGGGACCTGTTAACCCAAAGGCCAACCTGCGGCTGCTTCTCTCTCTGCTGCAGATGACGTCTCGGTGCTGCCGCTGGCTGGGGCGGTGCCGGACGAGGCTGGCAGCGCAGAGGGAAGGTGCCGAAGCAGCACGGTCAACTGAGCTGGGTGCTCGCACTTGGAACCAGGACTGCGCCACTTGCACTTTCCGCCTGGGACGCTCCGAAGGAAGGGAGCCGGGGCAGGGCCGGTGCTGAGGTCGTGCAGCACGTCGGCCTGTTCCTTTGCATCTCCCTCCTGCCACTTTGCACAGACTCTCCTTCCCCTGTCACTGTGTAACATCACCCCCTGCTGGCAGCAGGGGCAAATCCCATGTCTTTGCACGTGTCTAACCCTAGGACTTGCCGGGCGGCGGCACGAATTGGATCCACCCCATGCACTGCGGGAAGGGGGCACTATAGAAAACCTGTACGTTTTTAACACGTGTTGTGCAATCTGTCTGTGAAATAACACTTTTTTTTAAACGAGGACCATCCTGAGTAAAGAGACAACATTTTGAAGGACAGCAGCGCTGTGTGCGGGGGATTCCGATCTGCCTCACTACTGGCAACTCTCCTGCAAACTGCATTTCCAACTGGGGGCGAGGACCTGCCCCTCTTTCACCCCTTAGAAATTCTGCTGATTGGCCTCTGCACAGGGGATCTGGCTTCAGCATCACAGCAAAGCCAGCACTTGTGAGATTTAAAGTCCCAGCTCCTGGACTCAGGTGACTAATGGGCATTTTGGCTTTGATTTTGTTTGAAGCAAGTTTCCAGCTCTTGTGGCTGCAGAGAGGTGTGAAACCCTTAAGGCTCTGACCCCAGAAGGGGAACCCATACAGTGCTACTCAGGCTAAAAATCACAACTCTTTAATCTCAGGATTTGGGGGTGGCTGCTTGTGGTTTTTGTCTTTAACACTTGGGCCCACAGCGCCAGCCTGTCCCTGGCCTCCTCTCCCCCACCCACTTCCCAGGGTGCTGCTCATGTGCCTTCTCCCAAACGGCCGCCTCCTTCAGTGGCGGCTGCCCCTCCCAGCTGTGCAGCTGCTGTCTGACTTGGTCTCTGTGCCGCTGGGTGACAGGTTCCCCAGCCCTGGGCCAGGATCTCACGAGGCTGGGCATGCTTGTGGTAGCATGTCCCCTCTCCTGGGTTAATGCCGGGCTGGCCAAAGTGCAGGGTGCAGGAGGGCAGAGGAGCATTAAGTGGTGGGACAGGCCCACTGCTCCAGACCCCCCCCTCCCAGGGGCTTTGGCTGCCAGTAGGGGGGAAGAACCAGACGTGCTGCTCCTAGCCTCACTCCAAAGGCAGATGGCTGGAGTGCCTCTGGGGAGGGACAGGGCTGTGGCTGGCAGGGCCTGGCCCTGCACTGCCCCTCCTGGGGGCATGGGAGGCAGGTGGGAGATGGTACCCTGGAGGCATGGGGGAGGGGGAGATGGTACTTGCTGCTTTCTCAGCCCAGCAGGCCGGTTGGGCAAGATTCCATGACTGCTAGACCCAGGCAGCAGCTCTCCTCATTGTGTGTACAGCACCTGGCGCAGTGGGGCCTGCTCCAGGCACTACCCCAATGCAAGCCCATAACGGGGGAAATAGAGGCCGGGGGCAGGGCATGGTCCCCACTGGGGTGACCAGCTGGAAGCAGCTTAGCGCCCATCCGCACTGAGCTCACAGGGCATTGCGGCTGCCTAGAGCCAGTCAGTTAGCTCAAGCCTGTGCTATTTGTGGTGTGCACACCAGCCTGCCCGTGCGGGGCTGTGTCCTGCTCTTTCCATCCATGCCCCCAGGCTGCCCCAGGGGCTTTGAGCTTCATTTTGCAGCATCTCCCCCTCCTCTTTCAGTGGATAAACTAGCAGCTTGTTTCCCAGCAGCCCTAAAATCGCATGAGGAACTGCACACGGCTGAGTAAATGGAGTGCGGAGAAAAACCTCAGCCGAGCATCTGCCTTGAACTCCCAGCCCGGAGCCCTAATTGCATGGCCAGGCTCTGCTTCCTGTGAGCTGGAAGGGGATGTGCCCTCGCCCAGCTGGCTCCTTGCAGGGCTGCTCCCAGTCACCCATAGTCTGTTCTGAAAGACCCTGTCCTAGGCCACCTCCGTCTGCATCACCCAGCAGCCAGGGCTGGGACTGGGCCAGGACCCCACGCCGGCACAGGGATGATGCTGGACAGTGGGGCTGTGGCCCCCACAAGAGTCTGAGCCCCGCTTGCTGAGCTGGACAGATGGGTGCTCTCTGCTGGCACCTCGTCCACGGGGGCGCACTGCCCGTTCCTGCTGCCCTCTGAGGCCCAGAACTGGGAGGGGAAGGAGGCTCTCTGGACTCTTGGGGGGGTTGAAGCAGGCTGGTTAAAGTCGATTGGGGTGCAGTTTAAGCTAAACCAAGCCAAGTCTGAGCTTCCACAGGGGTTTGTGCCGAATTAACCACCGTGCTCAAATGTGTTTATGTTCCACGAGCACGACGTGCAGACAAGGCCTTGATCTCCCCCAGGCCTCCCTACCTCATGGGGGGCTGTAACCCCCCCCCCCCGACCCTGGGCTGCTGAGGGCCCTGGACAGAGTCTACAGCCTGGGCCCCTCCCTGGGGCTCCGAAATGGACGGGGGGGCGGGGAGGGAGGAGGAACAGCAGGATCCACCTGAGACCCTGTGTTCCAGGCCCCCGAGCCCTGGGCCGTGCAGCCTCCCCAGGACTCCCCGGAGCCACTGATCTGATCGGGTCTTGCCCAGAACACAGCAGGCAGGAACTGCATCGTTCGCTCCATCTGTAAATGCAGATTGTGAACTCTTCGGGCAGGGGCTGTGGCCTTGTGAGATGTTTGTACAGCGCCTGATACAACCGGGTCTAGGCGCCCGGGCGGTGCGGTAACACACAGTAAACTAAGACAGAGGCGGCAAGGGAATTGCCTAGACAAATCTGTGGCAGAGTTGGGAACAGAATCCAGGCGTCCTAGCTCGAGAGCATGAGTCTATTTCCTCCCTGACATCTTGGGGCAAACAGGGTCATTCACACAGTCCCAGGCGTTACCAACCAGGGCTGGATTTGAACTGGCAATTGAGGGAGACATTTCTTCAGGAGTAACAATGGCTGGCCTCAGCCAGGTCACAGGTCCCCGTTCCTATAACATCCCCAGTGTTGGTGCACCCCACCGAGAGGAGAGGGCTAGGGGAAGCCACGGGCTGAGGCCAAAATCCTGTCAGGTTGTTAGTGAAAGGTACAGTGACTGGAGAATGCCGGGGAACTGTTGTATACAGGACTCCGGCTTCCCGGTAAAGAGTGTGTGTGTGTGTACACTCACACGTGTCCCTACCATCCCCTGCTGAAAGGGACGAGCCTGTGTGTGTGTCCATGTCCCTGCCACCCCCTGCTGGGGAGGATGAGCCCAGCTGTGTGTGTCCCTGCCACCCCCCTCGCCCACAGCACCCGGACTTTGGGTGTCCGGTCAGTAGTATTGACCGGACACGGTCAGGTTCCCTTTTTGACTGGACTTTGTGGTCCAAAACTGGCCACCTGGCCACACTAGTGTGTGTGTGTGTTTGGGGGGGGGGGGCGTAGTTCCACTTTTCAAACCTGTCGTGCATTCACCATTCAGTGACTGCGGGGCTGCGCCACGTGCTGCCAGGAGAGTTGCTCCCTTGCAGCTTTGCAGTGGTGAGGGGTGCCCAGGTCTGGTGCCTTTAGCAATGGATGCTGCAGCTCAGTGTCTCTAACCTGCCTGGCTCCACCCAGCCTCCAGCTGGGACCATTCGCTCATCTACTCTCCACACCTGCATCGCCCAGGCCAGGTACCCTGCAGCGAGACTCATCACCAGCGTTTGGCTGAAGCAGCTTCCAGAAGGGCAGCCAGCATGGCTCTAGAGACGGGGAATCCACCACGTCCCTCAGGAGTTTACTCCAGAGGTTCATGACTGAAAAGTTTGTGCCTAATTTCTAATTTGACTGTGTCTGACTCCAGCTCCAGCTGTTGGTTCTTGTTTTAAAGAGCCCTTTAGGCCTGGTGTTTTCTCCCGGTGAGGTGCTTAGACACTGTAATCAGCTCACCTCTTGATCAGCTTTTTGACAAGCTAATCAGCCTGAGCTCTTTACATCGCTCGCTGTTGGGCTTTCTCTCCAGCCCTTGGGTCAGTTCTGTGGCTCTTACCCACACCCACCCATTTTTCACTGTCCTCTTTAAAATGTGGACCCAGAACTGGATGCAGTGTCCAGGAGTGGTCTCACCTAGGCTGGACGCAGAGGTAAAATCACCTCCCTGCTCTGGCTCACCACTGCCCCATTTATCCAGCCAAGGGTCGCACCACAAGCATGGCACTGAGCGCTCAGGGTAAGGTGCTTGTCCATTCTGACCCCTAACTCCTTTCCAGAGTCCCTGCTTTCCAGGGCCGTCCCCAGCCTGCGGGTGTATCCAGCTTTTCTGGCTCCTAGTTGTATGTCCTTGTCGTATTAAAACACATTTTGTTTGACTGGGCTCAGTTTCCCAAGCAGTCCAGTTCGCTCTGTGTGACGGCCCTGTTCTCATCCTTCATTGCTACTCCAGTCCTCAAGCCGCCTGCCAAGTTAGAAGGAGCAGCCGCATTAGATGATGTGCTTTACAACCACTAACTGATCAATTCCCCCCTCCCACATACTCTTCTATGTGCAGTCAGCAGGCGGGATCATTAACCCCATAGAATGGAGGAAACTGAGGCACAGTGAGTCACTGGCTGCCAGCCTGGTGCTCAGACCACATCCCACATGAATCCCCATTTCACCCAGAGCTCTCGCTCTCCCTGCTGCATTTACAGTGCCGACAGGCTGGGAAGGGGTTAATAGTTCTCCAGGGGTTAATAGTTCTCCAGGTGTGTGGGAAGCTCAGTTGATTGCAGAGTGGCCTTCATCCCAGCCAACGGGGCTACATAATTACCGCTCATAAAAGCGTTAATCAAGGCTCAGGTGACAGCTGTAAACTGCACAGGTGGCTGAGAGCTAGCCTGCCTCCTCCAGGCCGCCCCGGGCCGGCTCAGGCTCACGGGTTGTGTTCCGCGTTACACAGGGAAGTGGCCCAGTGTCCTTGTACCCGCTCTGCTTAGGGAAGCCCTGAGCCTGCCACAGCAAGAGCTTTGTAGGGCAATAACGTGAATACCTGCTTCCGTTCTCAGGCCTGCCCCACCCCCTTCAGGCACGCGCACACCCCCCCCGCTAACGACTGGCAGGGACCCGCAGAGCGCCCTGCCTGCTCTGCAGTCACTCTGCCATGCACACGGGGAGGTCATGGGTGCCAGGTTTGTATAATTTTTGGTGGTGCCCAGAACGGGTCCAAGCAGAGACGTCCTGTCCGTAGGACAGACTGGGGCAACTGCCCCAGGCCCCGTGCTTTGGGGGGCCCCACACTTCAGGGGGACGTGGGGTCCAGGGTGACCTGGAGGGTTAGCGGGGGGCCTGGTACCGGCAGCAGTGAGCAACCCAGGCTGCCCTGCTCCACCCTGCCCCACCAGCACCTGGTGTCTCTCGGGGGAGGGAAGTGGAAGCCAGAAAGAAGCGGGGTGGGGCCTTAGGGAAAGGGGCGGGAAGAGGTGGGGAGGAGCAGGGTGGGCTGGGGCCGTGTTGCTCGCTGCTGCTGGCACCAGGCCCCCCACTAGCCTCCCAGATCCCCCTGGATCCCGCATCCCCCTGAAGCGCAGGGCCCCGCAAAGCATGGGGCCCAGGGCAGTTGTCCCGGTCCATCCTATGGATAGGACGGCTCTAATTAAATATAAGCCCAAACTTTTGTGGAGCTGGGCCCATGTTCCTGAATATTGGTGGAGCATGGGCACCCTGGGCCCATCTAACTCACCGCCTGTGGGTATGTGCAGCAACATTCGCACACTCGCATACACCCAGTGGTGAACTGGAGCTGGTTTGCACCGGTTCGCGGGAACCGGTTGTTAAATTTTGAAGCCGGTTTAGAACCGGTGGTTAAAGGGGGGGCAAACTCCGGCCCGCGGGCCACATCCGGCCCCCGGGACCATCCTGTCCGGCCTGCCTGAGCTCTCGGCTGGGGAGGCTCCCCTGAGAATCCCTTTTTAATTTTTACTCACCCAGCGGCGCTCCAGGTCTTCGGCGGCATTTCGGCAGCGGGTCCTTCAGTGCCGTCGAAGACCCGGAGCGACTGAAGGAACCGGTTCTTCAACTTTTGGCAGCTCACCACTGTGTACACCTATGCCAGGGGTTCTCAAACTGGGGGTCGGGACCCCTGAGGTTATTACATGGGGGGTCGCGAGTTTTCAGCCTGCACCTCAAACCCTGCTTTGCCTCCAGCATTTATAATGGTGTTAAATATATAAAAAGTGGTTTTAATTTATAAGGGGGGGTCACACTCAGAGACTTGCTATGTGAAAGGGGTCACCAGTACAAAAGTTTGAGAACCACTGACCTATGCACACCACAACATGCAGCTCAGAGCGCACACCAGCGTGACGAATTGCTCGCACACGCACTGACGTGCTGATGAGACGTGTGACTGCTCTGCTGTGTGATAATCTTAAATCGTCAGGAGCGTTTGGACCCAGGTCCAAGTGGACAGCGTGACTCCTTCAGCTGGCGGCAGTAGCCGACTGTTATCCTCCAGCTGGGTGGGATATAACACACCCTCACACTGCACACACCAGGGACAGACCCAGGGTCATGCACTGGTGTCTATTTGAATTTATATGTTTTGCAGCTTAACACCTCAGCCAGCCACTTACAGGCCTGAGCTAACAGGACTCTCGTATTTCACTTCTTGGATGATGGAACTGCTGGGAGGAACCCGGCTGGTGGGTTATTTCAGGGGTGCCTCTCCAGCCCCCCTGAAATCTTAGGAAAACCCATTGGAAAGAAAATCATGAAAACAACCACAGACACATTCAGGGCCCTTCAGGCCCCTGCCCAACAGCTGTGGAAAGCAGTGCTAGGACCCAGGATGGGCAGCAGGAGTCCAAGGCTCTGCTGGGGGATCGTGGGCGAGTTTACCTCGGTTTCCCCATCTATATAACATAGAGAATGACACTCACCCACCTCTGTGATGGGCTTGACCATCTACGGCTTGGAAGCGCTGCGTGGGTGGCAAGCAATTCTTATAGCACGCCCTGACACCATCCCACACAGCCAGCAGGCAGGTGGCAGAGGTTCAGGCCGCAGTGCTGGGTTCGAACACTGCTGCTAACTCATCGAGGTGATCACCATGGATACAGCTGTGGACACACAACAGAGCACGTGCATGTAACTTCAGCGTGTCAATGTGTGTGCAAGAATGTCTCCCTGTCTGTGCTCGTGCTCGCTGAGCTGTGTCTGCACTGGTCTGGATCTAGGTGTGAATGTCTCCCCTGCGTGTACACGTGTGCGTGTGGCGGTGAATTTGGGCACTGAGCTGCACCAGAGAGGAGCCACGCCTTCCCCAGCTGATCAAAGAGCTGCCTGGCTTCCTTCCCTGGGCTGTGACCTGTTAGGGGGCTTATTCCTTCATCCACTTACTTCCCTGGTCCTTCTCGCATGAACGGAGAGCAACAATACCCAAAGTCCAAAGGTGCAAACAATTCGATGTTTATTGGGGTGAACTTCCAGCAAGCATGATTCCAGTTTCCTTCCTTAGTATCCTCCTTCCCAGCTCTGACACCACAGAGCCTTACACCTGTGTCCCTGTTCCCATTCCTACCCTTAGCCAAACATGATTCCAACTTCCTTACTCCCATTCCCTGTTCCCATTTCCCCCTTTAGCAAAGCATGATTCCAATTTTCTTACCCCCATTCCCATCTCCCTCTCACCCACTCCCACTCACTTCCTCATTGACTACAGACTATATAGTAAAACTTGAGTTCTGCTTAGCTATACCTTAACCAATCATTTTCCTGAAATTTAACTAACCAATCCTAACATATTGTAACATGATTATGTAACCAATTATATCCCACCACCTTAATTAGTTTACACCCAGCAAAATTAATTATACAGCAGACAGGAACAATCACAGAACCAGACAGAGATTATACTGACAAACAACAGCAAAGTGGGAACTATAATGACAAAACAATACAGAAGTGAGGATTTCACATCCCAGCTATTGATAAGTGAGTTCTTGCCAGACAGGATGCTATCAAACTAAGTTTCCTTTTACATTTTCTAGGCACTTCCCTTTCTCTGGAGGTGATAGGAATACAATCCTGTCCTGATAGTGCCTAACAGCCCAATAGCACCTGATTTCAATGTGACTAGTTTGGAATGTGAGGATGTGACCTGTCACTTCCCAGCTTATGGCAGCCTCTGCTGCTTAGCCAAAGGCCTTAGCCTGAGAACAGGGCCTCAGACTGTCACAGTAAGAGAAGGCCCTTACACCAGCAGACAGTGATTTTGATTCTTCCTTTTATACCTCTAGAACTAGCCAAGTGATAAGAAGACACCTAAATTCTTAAAGTACAGGCCTTTGCAGACTGGCCTGAATATCTTTATCCTAACATGACCTCTCTTTACAGCGAAGCCGTGTGGCGTTCCCACAGCCCAGGCCTCATGCACTGGGAACGCCCAGCCAGGCCAGATGCTAAAGGGGCACAGAATGGGGACAGCCTTTATAACAGCCTTTGCGGGGGCAGCTGCCCAGGAAGCAGGGAGCCCGGGTTGGCCAGAAACTGGCCCGGGCTGGCCTGGTCTCTGTCAAAAGCGTTGAGGCACCAGCCCATTCCTGTGGAACGCTTCGAGTCCATCTAATCTGTGTCTGCGGGAGGAAAGTGTCAGTGGGACAGGTTTGGAGTGTGTGGTGGGCCAGGGATCTCCAGCAGGAAGTCTGCAGCGAGAGGTGGAGACATGGCTGGACTTTCCGCTCCCCTTTTGCATGTGTTTGACTTGCTCTGTCTTCGAGGAAACGGGATCAGAGGGTCAGGAACCACGACGCCGGCTCTTCCCTGGAAAGGACAGCTATTGCCATTGTTAACAGTATCTAAGAGACTGTCAAACGGGGGCTCCCTGCAAACACTCTCCAGCTACAGGAAAAGGGAAGAAGTACACTTCCCAGGCGTGGACTGTGTTCATTGCTTTCCCTGTATGTTTAATAACAGGTTGAAGGATGATGGGGCTGTTGCCATGGGACTGAGCGGGCTGAGAGCTCTGTTCTTGGTCCACATTTCACCGTCCATTGTTTTGCAGCAGCAGGGTCTTGTGAAGCTCTTGACTCTCTGGTCCCGTTTATTCCAGCAGCTCACCCCGTGCAGGTGCGGTGCGGGGCACAGTGCATGAGGGACGGGCGCTCAGGGGGCCGTGTGCATGCCCTTGCCACACAGACATGCTGGATTGCCAGGGCTGGGCCTGAGGGGACGCACAGGCCATGGACCCCGGTCGTGATGCCGGGCCTGCAGGCCTGGCTGACAGAACTGGGTGGGAGCTTGTACCGGTAGCAGTTAGGAAGTGGGGCAGGGCTGGAGTAATTTGCTGAGCTGTGGCCTGGTGAATCATTCCCAGCCTGCCCTGGAGGCATTAGGAAGTCCTTCTCCAGCGACGGGAGAAGGGGGTGGACAGACTGCTTTTGGCGAAATGCAAACCGTGGGGCAGGGTGCTCCTTACACACTCTGTAGCTCTGCAGGGCACGGTCCCAGAGGGGTGAGCTCAGCCAGCCCGGGCGTCTGGCAAACAGCGAGCTGGGGAAGACAGCCCGGAGGTCAGGAAGGGATCTTACCGCCCCACAACGTGGGCAAGGATCCACCGCTGGCCAGGGGCTCTGGAACCCTCAGCTGCCCGGACGCTGCCAGACGCGAATCTTGGGCCCTCCACTAAGTGTCCAGTGAATACAATGGCAACAAGTTTTACTCCACAGCACCTCTGCTGGGACTGGGGGAGCTGGGGGTCCCCACAGCCAGCACACCTGCCCTGTCCCCCACAGCACCCGTGCTGGGATTGAGGGAGCTGGGGGGGTCTCCCACAGCCAGCACTCCTGCCCTGTCCCCCACAGCACCCCCTGCTGGGAGAGGAGAGGCTGGGATGGGGGGTGACCCTCCTGCTGGGGAGCAGCTCGGGCTGCAGTACCTGAGCTTCCCCACCGCCAGCCCCATTCCCAGGAGACGCGTCCAGGTGCCAGCGACTGGCTGACGGGGGCACTGGTGGCAGGAGACCGGGGGCTTGTTGGACACGGCGTCTCCAGGCAATGGCTGGCGTCTACTCGCCACCCCCTGGGCAGTGCGGAGCAAGCAGCCGCTATTTCGGAGGGCGGGTGCCCCAGGCGGCGGGGAGCAGCCTGCGCTGGTGGGCACTGGCTGAGGGTGAAGGGGACCTAGGGGGGGTCAGGCAGGGAAAGTCGAATGGGAGGGGACCTGGGCCCTGAACCCAGGGTGAGGGGCTCTGTGGGTGAGGGGCCCTGGTTCCGCTCTGCATCCCCCCGCCCGCCCTTCCCTTCAAGGGCGGGAGGTTTCCCAGCTCCCCGGCTACTCCCATGGGCATCCCAACACTAGCGCCGGGGTACCGCCCCCCTGGGGCTGAGTGTGACGCCCCCGCACACCCCTCCAGGGACAAGGTAATGAGGGGTAACCGTGGGTGCTGCGGCCCTGGTTACAGCATACGGGGGAGTCAAGAGGAAGTGGGGGGAGGGAGGACAACACGAGTAACTTGACAGATGGGGATCTGAAAGCACTTCCCAGACATGCGCTAAGCCTCACACCCTGGGGAGGGAGCAAAGTATCATCTCTGCAGGAGAAACTGAGGCACAGAGCAGGGCAGTGACTCGGCTGAGATCACCCAGTGAGGCACTAGCTGCACCCCCCGCATCCTTCCAATTCCTGCCCCCTCCTGCCCTGCTCCTTCCCATTCCCAAAACCCCTCTGCCACTGCTACTGCCCCCCGCTGGCTGGAACCTGAATGGCTCAGCTGTGTGTCATAGGCCCAACACTGTTAGCAGTGATTCTCCCTTCCATCCCTGTTTTTGTATACAGGGACTCTGGGTTCTGGCCCCAGCATGGCTGTGGGGTTCTGGGTGCGCAACAGCATGACTGTGCCTTCATCCCAGCACCGAGGGCTGTCACAGCTCAGTTTAGGAACGTCTGCGCAGCGCCCGGGGTGGAAGGGGCGTCGGAAGCTTTTGTGGGCATAAGCTGCCATCTGATTATCAGCCTGGCTGCCAGCCTGGCTTTGGCGTGTGCTGGCATGTGCCATGCGTGTTCGTGCACGGCTGTGGGCGACGGGAGGAAGGAATATAAAGATGATCTCAGAGCCGGCAGTGGTGCAGAGGCAGCTTTGCCATGCTTGGATTTCCTTGAAGGCGGAAAACACCTGCTGACCGGTCGCCGGGGAAACCGTCACGAGGAACAGAGTCCGGAGTCACTGTGGCTAGGAACGAGCAGCCCTTGGTGCGCCAGGGCCTCTCAGCGTCGACATCAGCGCAGGCTTCCTGCGGGCAAGTCCCCCAGGCCAGCCCAGTTCCAGCCAGCGCCGGACTCTGAGCTTTGAACTCGCCCTCTGCCGAGTTGCAGACGGACAGACAGGAGCGCGGCCAGGGGATGAGGGAAGCGTGTCCGATGGAGCCCCAGCTCAATGGAGCGGACAATGCCCTGGGCGAGGCGCGGGAGCCGTAAGTGGATTTCTCCTTCCAGGCGTTTAGGAGCGGGCTGTCCCTGGGGCCCTAGGGCTGGCCCCAGCCCTTCCATCAGCCTGCCCCTGAGGGACCCCCCCACCCCCGTGCCCTGAGGAGCAGCCTCCGGGAGGGGGCCTGCAGCGTCTCTCGGTGCCCAGCCACCCACATGCAGGCACTGCTAGCGTACGGGCACATGGCAGCAGGGCTTAATTTGTAATGAAAGACACGCCGGGGCTCAAGCAGTTTTTTTATTTTCATAACTGATGCGGCAAGCCCAGAGGTGCCGGGGCTCTGAACTGCCGGGCCCAGAGGTATCAGGGACCAGCCCTGCCAAGCCCAGAGGTGCCGGGGCTCTGAACTGCCGGGCCCAGGTGCCGGGGCTCTGAATGGCCAAGCCCAGAGGTATCAGGGACCAGCCCTGCCAAGCCCAGAGGTGCCGGGGCTCTGAACTGCCAACCAGAGTTCCGGGGCTCAGCCCTGGCATGAATTAAACACTACGCGGCAGAGGCATTGGGACAGCGTTCGCAGTGGGGGAAAACACACCTGTAACCCCTGTGTGAGACGTTCGGATGCTGTCACCCCTAGTTCCAGTGCCCCAGCACGCGCATGTAGGGAGAGAGATCTTGGTCCAGTCTGTCCTCTCCAGGCTAAATTAACCCAGACTCCCTGGGGATTCCTCTGGGGGTGTGTCCAGGGGTGTATTGGGTTTGATTCCTCTGTGTGCTGTGACAGGGCCAGGCCAGATGGCGACAGGAGAGTGAAGGCAGATATATTAGTCCCAGATTAAGCAGGTGCATTTTCCCTGGGTAAGGTAACGGGCAGTTCCAGAACAAGAAGGAACTTGCAATTCAGGCAGGCAGCGTAATTAGGACACCTGGAGCCAGTTAAGAAGCTGCTAGACTCAATTAGGGCAGGCTGGCTAATCAGGGCACCTGAGTTTAAAAAGGTTTCAGAGTAACAGCTGTGTTAGTCTGTATTCGCAAAAAGAAAAGGAGTGCCACAAGTACTCCTTTTCTTTTTGAGTTTAAAAAGGAGCTCACTTCAGTTTGTGGTGTGTGTGAGAGGAGCTGGGAGCAAGAGGCACCAGGAGCTGAGAGTGAGAACACGGACTGCTCAAGGACTGAGGTGTACAAGCATTATCAGACACCAGGAGGAAGGTCCTGTGGTGAGGACAAAGAAGGTGTTGGGAGGAGGCCGTGGGGAAGTAGCCCAGGGAGTTGCAGCTGTCACACAGCTGTTCCAGGAGGCACTCCACAGCTGCAATCCACAGGGCCCTGGGCTGGAACCCGGAGTAGAGGGTGAGCCTGGGCTCCCCCCAAACCTTCCAATGTAGGAGGAGTTGACCTGGACTGTGGGTCCCACCAGAGGGAAAGGTCTCTGGGCTGTTTCCTGACCTACATCGTGGATCAGCGGAGACTGTGGGGATTGTTCTCCCTTTCCCCACGCTGGCCAGTGATGAGGTTAGCTGAGTGAACGGCAGGTTTGAGCCACTAGCAAAAGTGGCCAAACTGAGGGCTGCCGTGAACCTCTGAGGCGAGCAAATCTGCCAATAAGCACAGGACCCACCAGGGCAGAGTAGGAATTCTGTCACCGTACATGTCCTGGGTTCAGTTCCTGTCTTGGCTACAGAGTCCCAATGTAACCTTGAGTAAATCTGTTACCGGCTCCATGCCTGAGTTTCCTCCCCTGGGGGTGGCTGCAAGGCTAGGCCCCCACCTGGAAAGGCTGGGCCATGGAACCTGCTAAAGGCTATAAAGCTCTTCAGAGCCCCTGGGCCGGTAGGGCTGGGGTGTGTTCCTGGAGAGTTTGTCTTGCTCTCGGGGCCTGCAGCGTGGGCCTGCAGCAGACTTGATCCAGGGGCCGGTGGCTGTGGCTGCTTGGTTCTGCGGCAGGTGTGGGCGTCCCAGGAGCTGTGGGTGTTGGGGTGGAGGTAGGGAGGAAGTGGGGTGCGTGGTTTGGGGGGCAGGGTGCGAGTGGGGCTGTGGTTTGTGGGAATGGCGGTGGGAGGGGGTGTCTGAGGGAGGTGGAGTGTCCAGGGGAAGGAGTTTGTGCCCTGGGCTATGCATGTCCCCCACCCGGTGTCTGAGCGCTGCCCCCCTCTGTGGGCTGGGGCAGCTCAGCTGTAACACGCACAGCTCTCTCCTCCCCAGACATTCAGCAGTGCTGGCCTGCCCTGTCTGCTGTGGGGTGATATGACCCCCCCCGCCTCTCCACTGGCATCACCCCATTGTGCCGGGGGTGCCTGTGCAGCGGCCAGAGCCAGGAGGGGAGGGCGCCAGTCACTCCCCTCCGGCAGCCTGGGCTGGGCTTTGCTGTGAGCCCAGCACTTGCCAGCATCACAGGGCCTGACCTGGCACAGGGAGATCAGCGAGCTGGTCGGAGTAGGGACCCTGGTGGCCTGGATGTGCCTGCTCGGCCCTGGGCGTCTCCACAGGGCACAGAGCATGACCTTGTGGGTGAGGCATGAGACCTGGGCTCTGTTCCCAGCCCTGCCACATGCTCCTGGGATGACCCTGAGTAAGTGATGCCCCCACCCCGTGCCTCAGTTTCCCCATCTGTAAAGGAGGGAGAATGATATCTCCACCCCTGGGCATGCTGTAGGGCTTCAGTCACTGACTCATATCAGGGGCCTGCTGCTGGAAGTGTGTGTGTGCGCAAAGGGAAATCACTGCACTTACACAGCCCTGTGCTATTTGCAATGGGGCAGGAGTATAATCTCCCCTGTATCACAGCTGGGAAAACTGAGGCATGGAAAGGGGTGTGACTTGCCCAAGGTCACCCACTGAGTCTGAAACGGAGCTGGGAATAGAACCCAGGAGTCCTGGCCCCACTCCCTTGCTCTAGGCACTAGACTGTAGAGTTTGGGTTCACACAACGAAAAGCACTACATGTAAGGACTCCCTTGCTGGGCCTTCCCGCTTTCGACCACTTTTCCCCCGGACAAGGAAACAGCGGTCAGGTAACCATCGGAAAGGCCAGGCAGATTCAGGCTGGGAGCCATCTAGCCTAGCATCCTGCCTTGGGCAGTGGCCAGCATCTCCCAAGACCAGCAAAGCTCCCTATCTCCAGGAAAAAAACTGGCCAAGCCTGCCATGGCAGAGGGTCCATCATTTGTCCGCAGCGGGGTCCGTGCATGCTCTTGCTGATCAGCAAAACACCCAGCAGCAGCTTGACAACTCAGCGACCCTGGGGTCAGACACCCTCTTCCTCCCTCCGCTGGGGGAGGGGTTTCTCCTCCTCTCCCCTGTCCATGGGTGGGTGCAGTTACCCGGGCGGGGTATCCAGGCCCTCAGAACATGCAGATGGGCCCTGTGCTGAGCTCACTCCCAGCAGGAACATGTGTTTCTGGAGCCTTTCCAGCTAATCATCATCTCGGAGGGGCCAGAGAGCTTGGGAGCAAGGTGCAAACCATCATAAAATCTCAAGGCTTGGGAAAGAGGAAACAACCTTGTGGCAGACGTGGGTAACCCCGTGGAGGGGCAGCTTGTTTTTTCTTTTCCCTGTAACGCTGGGAGAAATCGGACGTTTTGTTGGGCATGAGAGGGGCAGGTGGATTCCGAATCCCGGCTCGGCCCCAGCCCTGCGCTGTCCTTTCACCTCCCAGCCCCACCGTCATGGTAGGTTCCTACCCTGCCACTGTGATGAACCTGAGTCCACAGACACGATCCTCCCTACACACAGCAGAGGGGAGGGGATCCTCCTCCCTGCCCCACACAAGCTGAAGAACTAGCTACTATGTGTAGCAGGGCCCAGCCACTAGAAAGCAGCAGCCACAAAGCACTAGAAGGGGGCTCTGTCAGGGTGCAGTAGCTCAAAGGAATACTGTGGTCCAGTGGAGAGTGCTGGGCTAGAGAACCCCTGGCCGGTCTGGGTGCTTCCCCCCAAAGTCCCCCTGGCCTACAGGGTGGCTTTAAGCAAGCCATTTGGCCTCTTTGTGCCTCAGTTTCCCTGCTTGTACAATGGAGATAATGATCCTGACCTCCCTTGTGAAGCATATACAGATGGACTGGGGTCAGTAATAGTCATCCATCCTGAATTCACAGCTGTGGGCTGGGTTAGTGAATCGTTCAGTGGAAGCCAGCCAAACCCCCAGTAATAAGAGATTCTATCTCGGTGTCTCTCTCGTCCTGTAGCAGCAAGGCATTGCATGCCATTATTCTTCATTATTTAACATTAATGTTGCAGCAACATCTAAAAGCCACAGCCAGGCTTTTGTGCTGGGTGCTTTACAAACGTATAACCAAGGACAGTCATGTTTCATGGGTTGCATAATACCAGGAGAAGACTCCATGCCTGTAAAACTAAAGGGGCTCTTTATTAGGAGGACTATGTATAGAGGAGTTGGAGCTGCAGCAGACATTCCAGCCATGTGCACCCAGACTGACTCTGGGGTGCCTTCCCACAAACTCTTCCCTCCTGCAGCCTGTGTTCCTCCCTCCAAGTTCCATGCCAGTTGCTACAAGCCCCTACCCCAAAAATCACACTCCAAAAAACAGGAGGCTATAGGTGGGTGAGATGAGGAAGATGGGGCAATAAATAAATGAAAGGGGATAATTCCTAGCCAGTCAGTAGAGAGATCCCAGCTCTCCTTTGCATAACCATTCTCACACTGAACTTCCCCCTCCGCATTACCGAGGAGGGCTGTGCAGGACAAGGTGGTGGCTTTGTGGCATCTGCCCAGGAGTGGTTCCTGAGCCCTCTCGCAGGGGAAGCATGAAGGTGGGTTGGCAATAGGTGGCTCTGTAGGGCAGGGGTATGCTGGGGAGGGCTTTCTGTGTGCAGACAAGGAGCGTGTGTGCAATGCAGCATCTCACACACCAGCTGCTTTAAGGCTCTTTGCCATCCCAGCCCACCCCAGGGATCACATCCCTGAGCTGTGCAGCCGTGGATCCGGCCTGCGCTCTCCTGGGGACAGCAACCTCACCTGCCCAAGTCTCCCACCAGTGTCTCCCTGCCTGTCCCCACCCATGCATGGCAAAGCCTCCCCAGCAAAACACATAGAGCTGCCCCAATCCCTCCTGAAGCCTTCCAGCGCTGCCAGTAATGCCCTCCTGCCAGGGACACGCTGGGCCTTCTGCTTTGCTGCTTAACTCTGTCTGCCTGCTGGTGACCTCACCCTCCTGTGGCCTGTCTGACATGTAGATTGCAAGCCCCCAGGGGCTGGGACCTCAAAGGTATTTAGGCACCTAATTGCCACTGATTCCAATAGGAATTAGGCATCTCAATACCTTTGAGGACCTGGGCTTGTCTGCTTTGTTACATCTGAACAGCACCTGGCGCAGTGGGACCTGGTCCTTGGCTGGGGCCAACAATAAATAACAATGGCACAAACTGGCCAGCATGGGCCCAAACCACTATTTCCAGCTCCTCCTGATCCCATTCGAGCTCTGCTGGAAGCCAGGAGATAAGCGTGAGGCCCGGAGCAGTACAGGTTGTTCTCCTCTCTTCTCAACAAGCTAAGATTTTAAAACCCAAAGCCCAGATCCACCATGCGACCCACTCATACCACCAGAAATAGAAACTCCCCAGGGAAGGCAGGAGTCCAAATATACCGCTCATGTCAGGAAAGGGACGTGACGCACAGAGAATGGGCCTGAATTCATCTCCTACCCAGCAGATGCTGCAAAAGCAAAAGGCATTCTGAGTGCAAATGAGCTGTCATTTCTGACTTGACGTGTGTAAAATACAAGGGGTATATTTAGCGGCTTGCCAGACATTGTTCCTACTGGGACATCTAGCTGTGGTGACTATAGAAACAGCTCTGAATAAGCTCTATATGGCCACAGCTTTGCTACCATGTATAGGCTCTTCCCACACTGAAATGTGGCCATCTCTGGGGTAGAACAGCACAGTGCAACTGGAATTTCAGCCATGGCTGCTTCTCCTGCATGAAGGATTTAACCTCGCTGCCCTGGTGCCTTCTCCACCAGCCCCACGCGACGGTCTCTCGGACAGTGGCACTGATTTCCCCTTCCTGTGGGTGCTGCACTGTATACCTCAGACGCTGAAAGCAATAATCATCCGTGGCACAGTTGGCCATCCCCATCTCTGGCCAATGCCTGAGGTGCAAACAAGTAAAAGGCACAGCCCTTCTGCCTGCCACCAGGGGTAGATACAGCTTCTACGTGTGCATGAGAAATTGGAAAGGGCTCCGGCCCCACTGCCTTCTTGAACATAGTGTGCACAAACCACCCTCCGCCGACTGGAAAGCTTGGTGTATGGGTCTGCTTCTTTCACTCCATTGGCTCTTCTGCCTGCGCACGGGCTAATGGCTCCCTCAGAGTCTGGCGCATGGCGGCAGAATCTTCACTGCCCTGCTCAGAGGAAGAGCTGTCCTCTGATAAGTGTCTCTGAGGCTACCTTCTCCCAGGGAGCCTGTGCACTGGATGGCGTCTAATCAGTTACACCAGTGTGAATCCAGAGTCACTTCAGTGGAGTGACTCCGAATTTATGCCTGTGTCAATGAGCAGAATCTGGCCTGCCGGTTTGGTTAGGGGTGTGTGAATTTTATCAGTATAGCCAATCGTGTGGACACAGTTATACCAGAATAAAGGTTTCTGTTACTGGTATAGCTGATTTCCCTTCCCTTATATTGGTGTAACTGTGTCCACATTAGGGTGTTTTACCACCAATACAGACCCAGAGAGCCCACGTTTGTGTGCAAACAAGGCTAAGGCAGGTTATGATGGGCCAGAGTCGGCGTTCAGCTAGTGGGATCCTGTAGGGAAAGCCCTGTGCTCCCCTGCCCACCTGGGCACTGTCCAGCTCCCTGTAGGGTTGCCAACCCTTTAGGGTGTCTAGGAGTCTCCAGGAATTAAAGATTAATCTTTAATCAAAGATGATGTCATGTGATGACACCTCCAGGGATACATCCAAACAAAACCGGCAACCCTGCACCCTGGGAGAGCAACACCCACTCTGCTGGCGGCACCCTGGGAAATGCCACCCCCTCAGCCCCGAGCCCCTCCCACCAGCCCTATGGGGCATGGAGTTGGGAAACAGCGAGGCCTTTCTTTGCTGTGTTGGGGCTGGTCCAAACTTTCCCATCACAACCGTGGTTCGACCGGCACGTGGGGGTTCGACTCGGATTCTCTGCGTGACGAGAGTTCCCCAAACCCCGAAATGCTGCCATGGTGCCTCGGTCGCTATTATCCTCTCTGGGCTGGGCTCCCCAACTGGACTTCATCTCCCAGGATGCCCTGCCTCCCTGCTCAAGAGAAAATGACATTTATTTTCATTTCCACCAACATTTTCTGAGGGAAACCCCCCTGTTTCTCAGCAGCTCGGCTGGGCCTGGCCCCGTTACATCCAGGAGACGTGTATGCTCTGCTTGTGGCTCTTGCTTGTTGAGATTTTTCCCTCGGTAGAGGGGATAAAGCCACCACAAACAGAGAGTGCATGTTTTGCTGGGAAAACACAGTACTCCTGTAGAATCAATAATGCTTCGCTATCCTTTGCCATCTGTAAGGCTCTCGAACTGCTCTTTGAAGATGGTAATGAGTTAAGGGTCAGGGAGGGAATCCCCATCCCCTTTCCATCAGGAAGAAAACCGAGGGGCAGGAAAGGGAAGTGAAATTAGGTAATGCAGTGAAGCAGTGGCAAAGAACCCAGGAGTCCCAAGCCCCTTTCCCCCATGTCCAGAGCTATCAATCCAGCATGACTGAGCTGTCACTGCTGACCGGAAGATGTTGATAAATCGGAGAGGGTTCAGAGAAGAGCCACTGGAGTGATTAAAAGATTAGAATATCTTCCACTGTTGTAGGCAGCGTTGTTGTAGCTGTGTCGGTCCCAGGATATTAAAGGTAAGAGCTTTTCTTGGACCAGTATATGGCTTATTACAACAACCCCTGCTCCTTTTTGTCCTGTGGTTACAGGGGTTGTCATAAATATAAAGGGAAGGGTAAACACCTTTAAATCCCTCCTGGCCAGAGGAAAAACACTTTCACCTGTAAAGGGTTAAGAAGCTGGGATAACCTCGCTGGCACCTGACCACAATGACTAATGAGGAGACAAGATACTTTCAAAGCTGGGGGGAACAAAGGGTTCTCTCGGTCTGTGTGATGCTTTTGCCGGGACCAGAGCAGGAATGCAGGTCAGAACTCCAGTAAAGGGCTAATAAGTAATCTAGTTAGATATGTGTTAGATTCTGTTTTGTTTAAATGGCTGATAAAATAAGCTGTGCTGAATGGAATGTATATTCCTGTTTTTGTGTCTTTTTGTAACTTAAGGTTTTGCCTAGAGGGATTCTCTGTTTTGAATCTGATTACCCTGTAAGGTTTTTACCGTCCTGATTTTACAGAGGTGATTGTTTTACTTCAATTAAAATTCTTCTTTTAAGAAC
This sequence comes from Lepidochelys kempii, assembly GCF_965140285.1. Lineage (NCBI taxonomy): Eukaryota > Metazoa > Chordata > Testudines > Cheloniidae > Lepidochelys > Lepidochelys kempii. The sequence continues at coordinate 6,718,399 of NC_136404.1, forward strand.
CTGATTGCTTTTTCATTGTTCTTAAGATCCAATGGTTTGTTTCATTGTTCTTAAGATCCAATGTTCACCTATGCAAATTGGTGAGGATTTTTATCAAGCCTTCCCCAGGAAAGGGGGTGTAGGGCTTGGGGGGATATTTTCGGGGGGAGATGTTTCCAAGTGGGCACTTCCCCTATTCTTTGTGTAACACTTTGGTGGTGGCAGCGTTTTACCTAAGCTGATAAGAATAAGCTTAGGGGGTCTTTCATGCAGGTCCCCACATCTGTACCCTAGAGTTCAGAGTGGGGGAGGAACCTTGACAGGGGTGTTTACGGGCCACTGCACCTTGAGCGGGCCCTTGAGATATGTTAACTCCTTATGCTAAACAATCTGTATTTAGCTGGTCCAGTACATTTCCCAGCCCTGAAGAAGAGCTCTGTGTAAGACTGAAAGCTTGTCTCTCTCGCCAACAAAAGATATTACCTCACCCACCTTGTCTCTCTAAAGGACTGGAAAACCTGCCTTACCAAGGAGCTCTATCTATTTAGCTTAACAAAGAGAAGGTTAAGGGGTGACTTGTTTACAGTCTGGGGACCAAATATTTGATAATGGAGGCTTCAGTCTAGCAGGGAAAGGGCTAACATGGTCCAATGGTTGGAAGTTGAAGCTAGACAAATTCAGATTGGAGAGAAGGCATACATTTTTGACAATGAGGGTAATTAACCACTGGCACAATTGACCGAAGGTTGTGGTGGAGTCTCCATCCCTGGCCATTTTTAAATCACGCTCAGATGTTTTTCTAAGTGATCTGCTCTAGGAAATATGTTGAGGAAGTTCTCTGGCCCCTGTCATGGGGAAGATCAGGCTAGAGGATCACAGTGGTGTCTTTTGGCTCTGGAATCTCTGGATTTGTCAATAATCTGCCCAGGAGATGGAGCTGAGACCTTGCAGGGTGAAGCTTTATCAGGTGGAGGGTCTCGGGGGCACAACCCAGGAATCACCAGGTAAAGAATTTTTTCAACTAAAGAATTTTTCATTGAATGCCCTTTTGGGGACCATTTCCCCCAAAATAGGTGTTTTTCAAAATAGCACCACAGAATAAATATTTCCTACTGATTTTTGATCAGCAGCGTTACCTGTGGTTCCATTTTCTGAAATGAGACATTTTAAAACATTGTTTTTTAAGTTTCAAAATAAAATTTGTGTTTCGGGGGGGAGAGGGAAAAAAACCAAACCCCTCCTGCCCTAAAATAACGCCAAAACCCTTTTAAAAAAAATAAATCTTATTTTGAAAATAGATCGGTGATGAAAAATGTTGCTAAAAATGTCTGATCATTCTGGAAAAACAACAACATTCTTTGGAAATATTGTTCAGGTAAATCAGAGCTGCCAAGTCCAGGTGTTCAGAAATCATGAGACTGGCTTAAAAATTGCCTTTTAAAGAAACAGGGTTTTGCCTTGCTTTCGGGCCATTAGGGGTTACCTTTCCAGTGTTTCTCTGCAACCACAAGGGCTAGAAATGACTGTTCTTTTTTTATTACAAGCTGTGATTCTCTCATATTCACATGACTCCAGGGGCTGGGGCTTTAACCAAAACAACAGTTATGGCCAGACTTGCAGGACTGGGACACTGCATCCCCATGCTGTAGCCCTGGGCTGGGGAGTGTTTGATTCAGTGGTTACACACTAAAGGCACACCTGGTCTCTGCTTTCAGAGCAGGATCTGCCCAAGCAGATCCTGGGAAGTGAGGTCAACACTCAAGTGAGAGGAATGTGCTGGTGGGCAAAGGGCCATGTGCTTGCAGCAAGAGTGTTCATTCTCTGGGTCCGGCCCTTTAAGGAAATGGTATTTGGAGCAACGCCTCCCTACAAACTCGACTGGGCTGGTCCCAACAAGCTGGGCCAGCTGAATACAAGGCATCCCTTCCCATTCCCAGCCAGCTGGGAGGAGGCTGAGGGGCAGGAGCATCAGAGCCAGGAGAGGAGTGTGTGAGGCAGACAGGCTGGAGTGCAGCAGGGATCCGGAGCCCAGCAGAGCAAGTGGGAACCCATGGGAGCCGGGGTGGGACGCGACCCCTCAGCTGTCTCAGTGATGAGGTAAAGGGTGTGTGTTGGCTCCGGTGGGCTCTGATCTCAGCCAGGGTGGGGGTGCTTTGGCCCCCACGCAGAGGTGGGAAAGGGCCCCAAGGTACAGCTCTGAGCACCCCCACTCTGCAGCTCAGGCTCGTCTCCTGTTCTCTCCCCCTCCCCCCTTCATGATGCCAACTCCCACTCGGCAACAGAGACTCAAAATCCCTTTGCTCTCAGTAGAGCGTCTCTCGTGTGCCGTGGGATTGCACCGAGGGCTTGTTAGCAATGGGGGAAGCTGAGCCATATGGCAAACCAGTGTCATGGCTGAGACTCGAACGCAGGAGTCCTCTCCCCCACGCCACTCTGTTTACTCTAACCACTAGGTAACTTTTCCTCCCAGAGCTGGCAATCTAGGGATTCCGTCCCCAAGTCCGCTCTCTAATTAACAGGCTGCCCTGCCAGACCTGGGAACAGAACCCAGGAGTCCTGGCTCGCCATCCTCCGCTCTTACCCATAAAATCCCACGCTGTCCAAAGAGGCCTGCGCTAACATAGAGCTATAAATACTCCGGCAGGGCCTTTGATTGTGGTGAGGAGGAGAGGTCAGGCTGGGATGGGTAATGGGCAGCTCTTTTTCTTTTCATGGTTGAGGACACTGGGATGTTTCTATCAGGCCCCAGATGGGTGTTTGGACAGAGCTGTGGACTGATTGAGCTGCGGCTGGTTGGCATGTGCTCAGAGTACCGTTATGCCTTCGCGATGCCTGCGTGTGGGGTGTAGTGTTGCCCTAGAGGGGAGGATGCCCGTGGAAACCAGCACAGTCATTTTAAAGAGCTCAGGGCTTTTGACTGTGGGATTCCCCCCAAGGGTTTTATCACCAGCAGGCACCCCTGCGAGGCTGGGCCGGGTTAGTCTCTCCATTGTCCAGAGGGGGACGTGAGGCACAGACAGGCTAAGTGACATGCCCGGGGGCACACAGGAAGCTTGTGGCAGAGCTGGGAACTGAACTCAGATTTTAAAGTCTCAGGCTCACACCCTAGCCACTGGACTTAACTTCCCCATGGTCCCCATGTCGCCTCCCTATTCCCACTGCATGCTGGCGCCAACAGGAGGCCTGGAACCCCGAGTTCCCAGGCAGTGTCACAGGGCTCAGAGCAGCAGCAGGAATGGTCAGGGTTGAACAGCCAGAGGTTCCCTCATCTCAATGGGCCTGATCCTGGGAGATGTTGATCACCCCCAAGCCCCCACTGACACAGGATGCTGTGCACCCCACATGGGCCCGAGCTTGGGGAGATTGAGGGGATGAAGAGCTCAAACAGAAAAGACATGCTTATTCAGTGCTGCAGGAAACCCAGCTCTCTCCTCCTCCCCTCCCCCCCCCCCCCCCGGCAGCACAGGGCACCCCATTACCCAAGCTCCAGGCCTCATGCTGTTCAGGGTTTTGTGGGGGTGGGGGGAAGAGGTTAATCTGATGTTAAAGGCAAACAAGGCTGTCACAGGGCGAGAGGCAGTGGGAAGGGAACAATTCCACAATGCAGTCTTCTCCCTGATTTAACCCGCTCTGAACACAACCGCCCAAGGGGTAAACTCCTGTCTGGGTCATTTGTTTCTGTAAGAGGGAGCTGGGAGGGGTGACAGGTCCGGCCACTGGGCTGGAGGCCAGGAATTGCTCAGATCCCCTGCCCAGCTGTGTGTATATGGGGGAGAACAGCCCTTACTGCATGGAAAGGGTTGTGAGAATGAATTGATTGGTGTTTGCAAACCTCATTGGAAGGTAAAGGCAGGTTGGGCCACCCTTGCAGTCCTTGCACAGGCAAAATTCCCTTTGACTTCAAGGGGAGATCACGCCCAGTATCCTGTCTCCAACAGTGACCAGTTCCAGCTGCTTTAGAGGAAGTTGCAAGAATCCCTGCAGTGATGAGATAACATTCCCCCAGGGGAAGTTCCCTCCTGACCCCCATGATTCAAGGTCAGGTCATGCCACGCCCTGAAACATGAGTGTTTATCTCCCTTTTGCCTTAGGAAGCAAAAATCAAAGGCTCCATAATCTACTGAGAACCCTCCAGTTCCATTGCTCTGGGTCAGGGCTTTAGAATCTGCCCCGATGCTGTTACCATCTGACATGCAGGGTATTACACAAACTGAAACTGATCTTGCACTGTATCAACACAGTATTATTAACTTCCAGCTAATTACAGCCAATCCTTGTTAATTCCCCTAAGGCAGGGGTGGCCAACCTGAGCCTGAGAAGGAGCCAGAATTTACCAATGGACATTACCAAAGGGCCACAGGAATATGTCAGCAGCCCCCCATCAGTTCTCCCACCCCGCTCCCAGCGCCTCCCAGCCACCGGCAGCCCTGCGGATCAGCGCCTCCCCACACCTCCCAATCAGCTGTTTTGTGGCGTGCAGGAGGCTCTGGGGGGGAAGGAGCGAGGGCACGGCAGGCTCAGGGGAGGGGTGGGGAAGGGGTGGAGTGGGGACAGGGCCTGTGGCAGAGCCAGGGGTTGAGCCGTGAGCCCCCCTCCGGCACATGGGAAAGTTGGCGCCTGTCACTCTAGCCCCGGAGTCGGTGCCTAGACAAGGAGCCGCATGTGGCTCCGAAGCCACAGGTTGGCCACCCCTGCCCTAGTGGGAGGGACACTTGTTGCGAGTGATTACATGTTGTGAGTTAGCAAGTAAATGAATAAACCCCTTTAAAAAAAATAATGAAAAGGCAGAAAAATGGACTTTATGCTTTTGTTCCGCCAGTTGGCGGTTTAACTGGGAATTGGTCCTGCTTTGAGCAGGGGGTTGGACTAGATGACCTTCTGGGGTCCCTTCCAACCCTGATATTCTAGGATTCTATGACGCTAATTGGTGCTGTGCGGGGAGGATGGAATCTGCCGGTGCAGCGTGGTTGGGCTGATAGGGAACTGGAGTCAGCGACAGGACACCTGGGTTCTACTCCTACCTCTGCCATTGGCCTGCTGGGTGACCTTGGACAGGTCACCACCCCTCCCTGTGCCTCAGTTGTCCCATCTGTAAAATGGGGGTAATGATACTGCTCTCCTATGCAAAGCGCTTTCGGGATCTGCTGATGGGACGTGCTCTGTGAGATCTCACAGCAGCCTCCCTCTGCGGAGAAGCAGGAGACGGAGAAGCTCATACAGCTCGTGTGCAGATTGTGGAGGGCTGAGACTCGGCTGGGCCCAGCTGAGTGGCAGCAGCACTGGGATTGGGGCCGTTTGACGCTGCCCTCTCTTGGCTGTGGGATTGTCACGCAGCTTGTTGGCCCTTTCGCTCTGTTCCCCTCCCCCCTTTGCTGTGTCTGTGAATCTGGCTTTTCAGCAGGGGTGTGCCTCACTCCACCCTGCCCCCGGGGCCATCTGATCGGCCTGTCTGAGACCAAGGGAGGGTGGAGGACATCAGAAACGGGGCCAGGTCGTGTTCTGCACCTGGCCACGGAAAGGCCTTGCCACGGTCCATGGCAGGGGGGGTACGAGTCCTAGAGGAGGTGCAGCTGGGGACTGGAGAGCAGGGACCCACCCCCCCTGCTGCAGCCCCCCAGGCTGGCTGTGCTGTGAAGAGAGCCCTGCCCCCTCCCCATTAAGATCAGCCACAGAAACTCTTCCCTGGGGACTCAGCTGTAAAGACCCCCCAGACCCGGGGGGGGGGTTGGGCGGGGCAGAGGGGGCAGGGAGCCAGTGGGCATCACTCAGCTGCCCCACGTGTCTCTGGAGTTTCTCCATGGCCTGGGGTAGCACCACCATTACCTATGGGAGAAAACAGCCTGCAGGTTGGAGTGGGGCTGGCTGGGGAGGGCGGGGACGGCCATCGGCCAGGAAGGAATCGCACCCGTGTCACAGCAGGGACCCCGGGAGTGATGGCAGGGGGTGGGCCGTCTGCACTGACGGTAGCTGCCAGCTGGGGCACTAGGTGAGCAGGAAAATCGAATCCCCCCCTCCATCTTGGGGAGATGAGGGGGCAGGAATGAGGCTCCTTGCTGGGGGCGCCTGTCACCCCACCCTGCTCTCTGCCCTCCCCAGCGGCCTGGCTGACCCTGCCGCCAGCTCCGGGAAACTCAAGAAGAGCAAGAAGAAGATGCTGGAGCTGAAGAAGTGGCAGAGCCTGGAGGAGACGGGGAGCGATGCCCCCCAGCCAAGGAAGCACCCCAGCCTCTCTAGGTGAGGCCCTGCCGCTCCCACAGGGACCTTCCCCAAGAACAAGGCCCCACCACCCCCGAAATTCCCTTCTCAGACTCCGCACACGTGGGCCCAGGCGAGCTACACTGCCCTGGAAAGCCGCACAGTCACAGTGCACCCCCCTCTCCCACCCAGACCATCCTCAGTGCCTCCCTGTGCTGCTAGGGTTGCCAACTTTCTAATCACACAAAACTGAACACCCTAACCCTGCCCCTTCCCCGAGGCCCCGCCCCTTCCCCAGTGCCCCTCCCGGCCAATGGGAGTGCGGAGCCGGTGCTCTGGGCGGCGGCAGCGCGCGGAGCCCTGTGGCCCCCCTGCCTAGGAGCTGGACCTCCTGCCCGCTTCCGGGGCACAGGGCAGAGCCAGGACAGGTAGGGACTAACCTGCCTTAGCCCCGCAGCACCGCCAACCGGTCTTTTACTGGCCTGGTTGGTGGTGCTGACCAGAGCCGCCAGGGTCCCTTTTCGATTGGGTGTTCCAGTCTAAAACTGGACACCTGCTCACCCTACGGCCTGCCTGCCTGCCCCCTGAGTCCAGCCCTGCCCTGTGAGGACTCCCCCCCGCCCCCACCCTGTCCAGGGCTCTGCCTCTCTCACTTTTGGCCTCTGGTGCATTTCAGATCAAAGACCTATGACCTGTCTTTCTCCAAAGAGACCGAACAGGAGCCGGCTCTGAGCAGGCAGAGGGCCACCTCGTCCTCTGTAAGTCCCCCCGAAGCTGGCATGGGGTGCGGGGGGTGGGGATGGACTCTGGGGGTCAGGATCCCTGTGGGGTTGGGGGTTGGGATGGCAACCAGGGTTTAGGATGGATGCTGGGGGGGTGGAATATCAGGGGGGTTGGGATGGGTGCTGGGGGTGGGGTTGGGATACCTGCGGCAGGGGGGTTGGAATGGATTCTGGGGGGTTGGGATCTGTGTGGGGATGGGGATTGGGATTCATAGATTCATAGATATTTAGGTGAGAAGGGACCATTATGATCATCTAGTCTGACCTCCTGCACAACGCAGGCCACAGAATTTCACCCACCACTCCTGCGAAAAACCTCTCACCTATGTCTGAGCTATTGAAGTCCTTAAATCATGGTTTAAAGACTTCAAGGAGCAGAGAATCCTCCAGCAAGTGACCCGTGCCCCATGCTACAGAGGAAGGTGAAAAACCTCCAGGGCCTCTTCCAATCTGCCCTGGAAGAAAATTCCTTTCCGACCCCAAATATGGTGATCAGCTAAACCCTGAGCATGTGGGCAAGATTCACCAGCCAGATACTACAGAAAATTCTTTCCTGGGTAACTCAGATCCCACCCCATCTAATATCCCATCACAGGCCATTGGGCCTATTTACCATGAATATTTAATTACCAAAACCATGTTATCCCATCATACCATCTCCATAAACTTATCAAGTTTAATCTTAAAGCCAAATAGATCTTTTGCCCCCACTGCTTCCCTTGGAAGGCTATTCCAAAACTTCACTCTTCTGATGGTTAGAAACCTTCGTCTAATTTCAAGTCTAAACTTCCTGGTGGCCAGTTTATATCCATTTGTTCTTTTGTCCACATTGGTACTTAGCTTAAATAATTCCTCTCCCTCTCCGGTATTTATCCCTCTGATATATTTAGAGAGAGCAATCATATCTCCCCTCAACCTTCTTTTAGTTAGGCTAAACAAGCCAAGCTCCTTGAGTCTCCTTTCATAAGACAAGTTTTCCATTCCTCGACTCATCCTAGTAGCCCTTCTCTGTACCTGTTCCAGTTTGAATTCATCCTTCTTAAACATGGGAGACCAGAACTGCACACAGTATTCCAGGTGAGGTCTCACCAGTGCCTTGTATAACGGTACTAAATCCTCCTTATCCCTACCAGAAACACCTCTCCTGATGCATCCCAAGACCACATTAGCTTTTTTCATGGACATATCACATTGGCGGCTCATAATCATCCTATGATCAACCAATACTCCAAGGTCCTTCTCCTCCTCTGTTACTTCTAATTGATGCGTCCCCAGCTTATAACTAAAATTCTTGTTATTAATCCCTAAATGCATGACTTTACACTTCTCACTATTAAATTTCATCCTATTACTATTACTCCAGTTTACAAGGTCATCCAGATCCTCCTGTAGGATATCCCTGTTCTTCTCTAAATTAGCAATACCTCCCAGCTTTGTATCATCCGCAAACTTTATTAGCACACTCCCACTTTTTGTGCCGAGGTCAGTAATAAAAAGATTAAATAAGATTGGTCCCAAAACCGATCCTTGAGGAACTCCACTGGTAACCTCCCTCCAGCCTGACAGTTCACCTTTCAGTAGGACCCATTGTAGTCTCCCCTTTAACCAATTCCTTATCCACCTTTCAATGTTCATATTGATCCCCATCTTATCCAATTTAACTAATAATTCCCCATGTGGCACGATATCAAACACCTTACTGAAATCTAGGTAAATTAGATCCTCTGCGTTTCCTTTGTCTAAAAAATCTGTTACTTTCTCAAAGAAGGAGATCAGGTTGGTTTGGCACGATCTACCTTTTGTAAAACCATGTTGTATTTTGTCCCATTTACCATTGACTTCAATGTCCTTAACTACTTTCTCCTTCAAAATTTTGTCCAAGACCTTGCATATTTCAGATGTCAAACTAACAGGCCTATAGTTACCTGGATCACATTTTTTCCCTTTCTTAAAAATAGGAACTATGTTAGCAATTCTCCAGTCATATGGTACAACCTCTGAGTTTACAGATTCATTAAAAATTCTTGCTAATTCTTGCAAGTTGCAGTGGGGGAGGTTTAGATTGGATATTAGGAAAAACTTTTTCACTAAGAGGGTGGTGAAACACTGGAATGCGTTACCTAGGGAGGTGGTAGAATCTCCTTCCTTAGAGGTTTTTAAGGTCAGGCTTGACAAAGCCCTGGCTGGGATGATTTAACTGGGAATTGGTCCTGCTTTGAGCAGGGGGTTGGACTAGATGACCTTCTGGGGTCCCTTCCAACCCTGATATTCTATGATTCTATGATTAATGGGCTTGCAATTTCATGTGCCAATTCCTTTAATATTCTTGGATGAAGATTATCTGGGCCCCCCGATTTAGTCCCATTAAGCTGTTTGAGTTTCACTTCTACCTCAGATATGGTAATATCTACCTCCATATCCTCATTCCCATTTGTCATGCTACCTGTTACGGAGTCCCTGAGTGATGCTCTGGAACTGCTCCCTACGAACCCAGTCAGGACTCTGGGGCAGTCTCCTGTCTGTGAGCAGACTGTCTTCAGGACACACAGCTCACACAGCTTCTACCTTCCTGGGTCTGACCTCGGAGCATTCAGCATCCTCTGCCCCTCCGTGCGCTTCCCACAGCGAGTCCACCCATGCGGGGTCCTGGGGAAGCCAGAGGGCCCTGCACCCCAACTCTGCAGTCAGATGTGACTCTCAGCCAGCCAGTAAAACAGAGATTTATTAGATGACAGGAACATGGTCTAAAACAGAGCTTGCAGGTGCAGAGAACAAGACCCCTCAGCTGGGTCCATTTTGGGGGCAGTGAGCCAGACAACCACGTCTGCCCTTCACTCCATGTCTCCAGCCAGCCCCAAACTGAAACTCCCTCCAGCCCCATGTCTCCAGCCAGCCCCAAACTGAAACTCCCTCCAGCCCCATGTCTCCAGCCAGCCCCAAACTGAAACTCCCTCCAGCCCCTCCTCCTCTGGGCTTTGTCCCTTTCCGGGGCCAGGAGGTCACCTGATTCCCTTGTTCTCCAACCCTTTAGCTCTCACCTTGCAGGGGGGAAGGGTCCAGGCCATCAGTAGCCAGAAAACAGGGTGTTGGCCATTCTCTGTGTCCAGACCCCTGCACACACCTGCCCTCTAGGGCTCTGCAATGATCATACACCCTTATCCCACCCCCTAGATACTTAAGAACTGCATGGGGAAACTGAGGCACCCCCACACTATTCAGAGGAAACATTAAGAACAGTCCCGCTTCGTCACACCTTGTCTCTTTGTCTCCTTGTCCCCCCTCCCCCCTCCCACACACAAACCCACTCTCCTGCTGGTAATAGCTTATCTAAAGTGACCACTCTCCTTACAATGTGTATGATAATCAAGGTGGGCCATTTCCAGCACAAATCCAGGGTTTAACAAGAACGTGGGGGGGGCGGGGAGGAAAAAAAAAGGGGAAATAGGTTACCTTGCATAATGACTTAGCCACTCCCAGTCTCTATTCAAGCCTAAGTTAATTGTATCCAATTTGCAAATGAACGCCACTAGCCGTCACCTTCAGCCCCCAACTAAAACCCCTCCAACGCATTATTAAGGATCTACAACCTATCCTGAAGGATGACCCAACACACTCACAAATCTTGGGAGACAGGCCAGTCCTTGCCTACAGACAGCCCCGCAACCTGAAGCAAATACTCACCAGCAACCACGTACCACACAACAGAACCACTAACCCAGGAACCTATCCTTGCAACAAAGCCCGTTGCCAACTGTGCCCACATATCTATTCAGGGGACACCATCACAGGGCCTAATCACATCAGCCACATGATCAGAGGCTCGTTCACCTGCACATCCACCAATGTGATATATGCCATCATGTGCCAGCAATGCCCTTCTGCCATGTACATTGGTCAAACTGGACAGTCTCTACGTAAAAGAATAAATGGACACAAATCAGATGTCAAGAATTATAACATTCATAAACCAGTCGGAGAACACTTCAATCTCTCTGGTCACGCGATTACAGACATGAAAGTTGCTATATTACAACAAAAAAACTTCAAATCCAGACTCCAGCGAGAAACTGTTGAATTGGAATTCATTTGCAAATTGGATACAATTAACTTAGGCTTGAATAGAGACTGGGAGTGGCTAAGTCATTATGCAAGGTAACCTATTTCCCCTTGTTTTTTCCTACCACCACCCCCCCCCCAGAGGTTCTTGTTAAACCCTGGATTTGTGCTGGAAATGGCCCACCTTGATTATCATACACATTGTAAGGAGAGTGGTCACTTTAGATAAGCTATTACCAGCAGGAGAGTGGGGTGGGAGGAGGTATTTTTTCATGCTTTGTGTGTACATAAAAAGATCTTCTACACTTTCCACAGAATCCATCCGATGAAGTGAGCTGTAGCTCACGAAAGCTTATGCTCAAATAAATTGGTTAGTCTCTAAGGTGCCACAAGTCCTCCTTTTCTTTTTGTGAATACAGACTAACACGGCTGTTACTCTGAAACCTGTCATTAAGAACAGTCTCACTTTGTCACACTACCATTATCCCTAAGATCCTCTTTAGTCTTATTAAAGACTGAGGCAAAGTATTTGTTTAGATATTGGGCCATGCCTAGATTATCCTTGACCTACACTCCATCCTCAGTGTTTAGCGGTCCCACCTCTTCTTTCTTTGTTTTCTTCTTATTTATATGGCTTTTAATTGCCTTTGCAAGGTCCAACTCTACTTGACTTTTGGCCTGTCTCACTTTATCCCTACATGTTCTGACCTCAATAAGGTAGCTTTCCTTGCTGATCCCTCCCTTCTTCCACTCCCTGTAGGCTTTCTGCTTTTTCTCAATCACCTCTCCGAGATGCTTGCTCATCCAGCTTGGTCTACAACTCCTGCCTATGAGTTTTTTCCCCTTTCTTGGGATGCAGCCTTCTGATAGCTTCTGCAGCTTTGATTTAAAATAATCCCAGGCCTCCTCTGCCTTTAGATCCATGAATTCTTCAGTGCAATCCACTTCCCTAACTAATATCCTTAATTTTTGAAAGTCAGACCTTTTGAAATCAAACACCCTAGTTGCAGATTTATTTTTGTTAATCCTTCCGTTCAGTTTGAACTGAATCAGTGCATGATCACTTGAGCCAAGATTGTCCCCTACAACCATTTCTTCCATGAGGTCCTCACTACTCACCAAACCAAATCTAAGATGGCATCCCCTCTAGTCGGTTCAGCAACTACTTGACGAAGGAATCCATCAGCTATCGCATCTAGGAAAATCTGAGCCCTATTGTTATTACTAGCACTCGTCCTCCAGTCTATATCTGGGAAGTTAAAGTCTCCCGTGATCACACAGTTCCCATTAGTATTTACTTCATTAAAAACATTAAAAAGGGCTCTATCCATATCCAGATTAGATCCCGGTGGTCTATAGCACACCCCAAGCACTATCCCAGGGGAGGCTCTAATAGTTTTCTTCCCCAAGAATGATGGGAAGATGGGCACTGTGGTTTAGGATCGGTGCAGGGGGTGGGTTTGGGATACCGGGGGGGTTGAGAGGAGTGCCAGGGCAGGGGGTGGGGTTCGTGCTGGGGGTGGAGTTAGGATACCTGCGGGGGGGTGGGATGCCCGTATGAGGGGTATTAGGATGGGTCGCTGGGTGGGGGGTTGGCACCGTCCATTTGCCAGAGTACCTGGCATTAGCACTGGGCTGTGCCAGCTGCTGGAGAGCCGGCTCTCCTGGACAGGGGTTGGCAGCGTTGGGCAGGTCCCGGGGTACCCATCCCCCCAGCCAGCCAGGGGGAGAACTGGGACAAGTCCCTGTGTGCCCACAGCCTCCATCAGGTCCCGCGTGTGCCTCCTCCCTGCTCCCCCACCGCATGGGATCCGGGGGGCCCGTCCTAGTGTCAGGGCACATCTCAAGGTTGGCTGATAGTCCTTGGGATGGTGCCCAGCATGGGGGTTCTGAGCTGGCCCCAAGCTGCTGCCAGCCCCAGCAGACCCTCGGGCCCGTTCCGGGGATGCAGGGCGGGGGGGAGGGCGTGTTCTCCAGGACTGACGCTGCCCCTGTTCCCTCCCCAGTTAGCCAAGCGCCTGGCGAGCTACCACAAGGCCTTCAAGGAGATGCCCGAGGAGGAGTCCCTACTGGACAGTGAGTGCCGCTCTCCCCAGCCGCCCGCCTGCCCCCCCATGCCTTGCCCACTCACCCGCCTCTCTGCCCCTCGCCCACAGGTGTCTCCTGTGCCTGGCAGAGGGAAGTCCCCTATCACGGGCGCCTCTACGTCTCCCAGAACTACATCTGCTTCCACTGCAGCATGCTGCTCCGGGACGTCAAGGTAGGGCCCCTGCGCCCCACGGTGGCTCACGTGGGCTGGTAGCACGGGGGGGGAGGAGAAAGAGGGACAGGCATGGGACGTGTGGGTTGTGTGGGGGAGGGGGTGGGTGGGATGCATGTAGGGGGCAGGGGGCTGGGATGTGTGGTTGGTGTGAGGGAAGGGAGGGAGGATGGGGTGGAGGTGTGGGGGGGCGGGGAGATGGGATGGGGAGCGGGTGGGGATGTGTGGGGGAGGGGAGGTGGGCTTGGGGAGGGGGTGGGTGGGATGCATGTAGGGGGCAGGGGGCTGGGATGTGTGGTTGGTGTGAGGGAAGGGAGGGAGGATGGGGTGGAGGTGTGGGGGGGCGGGGAGATGGGATGGGGAGCGGGTGGGGATGTGTGGGGGAGGGGAGGTGGGCTTGGGGAGGGGGTGGGTGGGATGCATGTAGGGGGCAGGGGGCTGGGATGTGTGGTTGGTGTGGGGGGGGCAATGTGTGGGGTGGGGGTGTCTGTGTGCGTGTTTTTATCTCCTCTCCCTCTAGCCCCCGAGGGCAGCGCTCCCCTCCCCCAGGGAAGCCAGCCCAGCAGCGGGTTTGCTCACCATCGGCCACCCCAGCTGGGCCCCACGCGCCGGCTCCTCTGGGCTCTCTACAGCTGCCCTCTGAGCTTCCACCCTGGCACAGGTGCCAGGCAGCCTTACTGAGCCGTGGCCGGCCTTCTGTGGTGCTGCCCCGGGCCTGGCACCAACGCCCGGGCCAGGGGCTCAGCACCCAGCTGGAGGTCAAGGAGTGGCCCCCATCAGGCCTATGGAGCTGGCTGGTGTTGGCATGGGATGCCAGTGGCTGCCAGGCGCCCAGGTTAGCTGTTGGTGTCAGAGGCTGAGGAGGCCCCTGGGGGGGGTCTATGTCAGGGGCTCCCGCAGGGACCATGGGGCAATGGCTCAGCCCTCGGGGCACAGCTGGAGGAGGCAATCCCCACCCCCACGTGCCCGACCCCACCCTCGCCGCTCTGGCACCCCAGCGGCTCCTAGCTCCTGTCTCTGCCACCGTGGGGTGCAACTCCCCCGCCTGCCCTGGGTCCTGGGGACCAAAGCAATCAGGGGCATGTCCCTGGCCTTGGGGCCTCGCCCCTCCCAGAGCAGGCGTGATGCCATGAGCGATGGGCCCATCACCCACTGGACCCCTCTCGCCCTGCAGGTGGTGATCCCCGTCTCCTCCATCACCGTCCTCAAGAAGGCCAACACGGCGCTGCTGGTGCCCAACGCCCTCAGCATTCGGACCGTGGAGGGTGAGAAGGTGCGAGCAGAGGGCAAGGCACGTGGTGCATCTACCCGCCCACATAGCACAGGGAGCGGAGTGAGCCCGGGGTAGCCCATGCGGTGCCTTCCCCCGTTTGGCACCGGGAGCAGAGCGAGTCCCAAGCACAGGGCAGATCATGCAGTGCCCCCCTGCCCCTGGCACCAGGAGCAGCACAAACCCCACTGAGGACTGGGGGAGTGCAGTGAAAAGCATCGGTAGTGGTGAGAGGCTGGAGGGATGAACTGGTGGGCAGTGAGTGGACAAGCGAGCTCCTCTGACCAGCCTGGGATAGAGGCAGCCACATGGGTGGGGAACCAGCTCCCAGCATGGGTGGAGTGGGCATGGGAGTGGTGGGAGGGTGGACGCTGCGGCTGTGCGCTCCCCGGGAATCAGGCCAATCCCTTCTCCCTCTCTCCTCCTGCAGTTTCTCTTTGTCTCGATGCGGACCCGGGAGGCCACGTACCAGCTGCTGCGATCGGTCTGCAAACACCTGCAGGTGGGGACTGTGCCAGGCTTTTGTGCCTGTTCTCCCGTGTCTCTGGCTGAAGGGGCTGAAATGCTAATGCCCATCTGCTAATGCCCCGCCATCCTGATCCCCAGCTAGTCCATCCCGGGCTCCCCTTACTCTTGCAGCTCTGTCGGTGCCCCTCAGTCCCCACGGCCATGCCAGACCTTCTTCCCCCCCGCCCCACGCACTGGGCTGATGCCCCTCGTTCCTGCCCCTGGCCCATGTGTTCCAGACCGGAGGGAGTGAGTCAAGCTAATGTACACGCTGAGGAAGAAGGTCCCAGAGGTGACCGATCCTGGGCCTCCTTGTGCCTGGGAGCCGTCCCCCAGGTCAGGGGAAGCCTCCGTCTCCTGGCCTGCCTGTGCACCGTGCACCAAGGGCTGGGCTGGCCAGCGTCTAGCAGGCTCTGCTGCCTGCCGGGGGCTCACTCTCCTCGTTGTTCTTGTCCAGGACGGGAGCACGGGCACCAGCCCCCTGGCCTCGCCCGCCAACACCAGCTCCGAGCAGCTCCACGAGAAGTCTCTGGTAAGGTCCCCGACTCCCTGGCTGGTGGCACAGACTGTGGGCAGCAGGGCAGAGGGGCTGGTGCCGCCGTTAGCAAACCATGGAGATTCCTGAGAGCTGGGCCAGCTGCCCCGAGGCCCTGACAGTGCCCGGGGCTCTGCGCGGTCCAGGCGGCCCAGTACCCACTTGGCGCCATGCTGCCAGGTCACAAAGTGGGTGGGGGTGACTCTTTAAGCCCTGTGTGCGCAGGAACACACCTGCCCGGGCACCCTGGTGGCTTGGACGTGCCCTTGGTCACCCGGCTGCTGCCCAGCTCCAGGGGCTTGGGCTTTCCCAGAACTCATGTTGTCTGGTCTGGGTGGAGGTGGCTTGCGGGCCAGCAGTCCTGGCTGTCTGGGGCTTCTCCGTGCCCCCTTCTGCCGCTCTCGGCCGGGCTGCCCCAGTCAGACACCCCCTGTGGGGGAGCTGGGACCTGTGAACCCAGGGCACACGGAACTGTGGGCAAAGCCCAACCCCGGTTCTAAACTCCCAGGAGTGGGAGGGGCTCTGAATCCAAGCCCCAGGCTGAGCCAGACCCCTGAGCTGGCCCCCTGCTCCTCAGCGGCCTCTCCCTCCCTGCCTTGGGGATCCCTAAGCCGAGGCTTCTCCTTTGCCACTTAAACCCGTTGGCATTGCCAGTGTCTTTGCAAAGCGCACGGGGAGCACACTGAGCAGGGCACTTCCGAATGCAGCAGGGGCCCCATTGTTTTCAGCAGCCCCCTGCCCAGTGTCACCCAGGGCTCTGGCACCCCTGCCCTTCGCCACAAAGCCCTTGGCAATCCCAGCCAGATCACAGGGCATGAATCACCCCCACCCTGGGTTTGATTGGCCCGGAGCTGCGAGCTGGCCTTGTGCTTGTTATCGGACTAGGGCCCTGCCTGAGGGGCGCGGCAGGGCCCGGCTCAGACACGGGCGCCAGGAGCAGCACGAGTGGCTCAGAAGCCACCCTGGGCTGGGGGGAGCCTTGGCGGAGCTGCTGGACGGGGGCTGCCCAGGACTCGGGGCTGCAGTTCAACCCATGTCAGACTGTCCCCTAGCTCAGTGGGTCGAGACCCCTCCTCAGATTCTGTCTGCCCCTCGTCCAGAGATGGGGGAACTGAACCTGGGGGTCCCCCGCATCCCATCAGGGAGCTCTGACCCCCGGGCTAATGGCTAAGGTGGGTGGCAGCAGCTTTGAGTGGGGCCTGGGCCCCCAAACACGCCACCGGCTGGGCCCCGCCAGACGCCCGCCGCCCCTGGGTTTGTGACTCACTCCTGGGTGCAGGCAGGAGGCGGGAATCCAGGTGCCCACAGGGAGGCAGCGGTGCCCAGGCCCAGGAACTTAGGTGCCGAGAGAATTTTGTCCGGCAAGTTGAGGTGCTGAGGGAGGCTAGTCACCGGCAGGGTGAGGCAGGAGTTCTGTGCACCTCCGAGGGGCCAGAGTGAGGACTTGGGGGTCTAACTGCTCTGAGCAGCCAGCCCTGAGCGGTGCTGTGACTCGGAAGCAGGTTGGGGCTGGGGCTGGGGAAATGGCAGGAGGAGGCAGAGACCAGCGAGCAGTGGGGAGGGAGCCCAGGGCCCCTTTTGCGACCTGCAGCTTTTCCCCTTTCAGACCTCGAGCCAATCGGACCTGGAGCTGAACCCCCTCGAGTCTGACGGCCTCCTGGACCAGCAAGGTGAGCCAGGGCCCTCAGCCGCGCCCCCTGCCCAGAGCCTGGCCCCGCAGCCCTCGCACACTCAGCAGCCCACGTGCAAATGAGCGTGCAGCGAGGAGCTCCCTAGGGGCCTCCTTTCTCTTCCGTTCCAGGCAGCATCCTGCGCCCTCGGCCTGCCTCTGAGTGTCACAGCGTCCGGCTAGGAGCATGGCTCCAGTGACAGCCGCTTGTATTAGGTAGAATGAGTTTGACCAGCCTCCACTCAGCCCCTTCCAGAGCCATGGCGGGGCAGAGCTGGTGACTGGTGGCATGTGGCCCCAATCTCCTGCCCTGTCTGGGCCACAAGAACCCCCCAAGGCAGACAGAACACACCATGCCCGGCCCACAAGCCACAGCCCCCCAACCTCCCTGGGGGCGGCACACGGGAGCCTGGCACCTGGCTGGGCACAGGCAGCGCCAAGTGACTGGGTATCCTATTGTGTATGCAGACGGGCTGGGCCCGAAGCAGAGCAGAGAGGGCGAGGAGATGGCAGTGCCGAGCAAAGGTGAGTGGATCCCTCAGGCCCACTCAGGGTCCCTGGCTTGGCTCGGGGTGGGGGTACCCAGGCGGGAGCCCCTGTGTCTGCTCTCCTGTGGGCACTGTGCCCCAGTGCAGAGCTAAGGTGGTTCCATGGGCCCTCCCCGGTGGCCATCCCTAGCACATGTCAACGGGCACCCGTCTGCAGCCACTCAGGACATTGTGACAGGTGTGTCCCTTATAGCTCTGGGCAGCTGGGAAGGGAGGTAGCTGGCATCCCTTGGCTGCTGAGCCCCCATCCCAGCGGGTCCTAGCAGGCTCCAGATGTGCCTCCCAGCTACACCTTTGCCCATAGGGCAAAGAGCTGCTGTTGCGGTGTTTGGTGCCAGGGCATTGGCACATCGCCTCCTCGCCAGCCCTGCTGCAGGGTCAAGGCGAGTCTGACCAGGCTGGCCTCCCTGCAGCCACCCCCGACTGACACCGGGGGCAGAGCTGGGCCAGCTGGCCCCTCTGCAGGCGCTTGGCATGGACCTGGCGCAGGCCGTCCTGCAGCTCCCTTGGCTGCCACCCGTTACACGCACCAGGCACCAGGCAGGGAAGCCAGTCCCTGGAGGGGTCATCTCCTGGCTGCAGAGGGTGGCTGCTATGAAGGCTTCTGAGGGCGGCTGGCAGTCCTGGGGGGCTGTGCAGTGGCAGATCCCCCCGATCCCTCCCAGGGTAGCTAAGGACCACAGCCCTGCCTTCCCCCCATCAGTGACCGCTCCTTTTCCCGGCAGAGGGGGCGTGGCCAGGCAGGCAGACGACGAAGACGCCCAGGGGCTGGTGGGCGCAACTGAGCACCCTCAACGTCGTCATCCTCATCTACCTGCTGCTGTGAGTCCCGGGGCAGTCAGCCCAGCGGGCCCCAACAGGGCCTATTCGAGTGTGGCACTGGGCAGCGCTCATAGCAGGGCACCATATGCCAGTGCCTGCCCCCCCCCCCGTTAGCTCCAGTGCCCCAGACGCAGCCTGGTGCTCCTGGCACAGGGGAGATGTGGTACTGGGGCAGAATGTGCCGGTCTCTGGTTCTGTGCGCCGAAGCCCCGGCCGGCTGGTGCCCTGGCTGCCGGCTCCTGCTGTGCCTTGCACAGACTGACCCTCTCGCTGTGTGCGTGGCACCTGGGGGCAGCAGCCTGCTGCATTCCCTAGCTCCCTGCCAGGCTGTGCCACGCTCGGCGGCTCCCAGCCATCACACGAGAGCTTGGAGTTTGCGGTTCTACTCTGGCTAAACCCAGCTCCTGTGGGCAGTCTGCCCTGGGGTCCAGGCACTAAGCAGCTATTCGTCAGCCCGGCTCTGCCAGGTGAATGCCCCTGCCCGGTGTGCCAGGCTGGCCTAGCTCTCTCTGTTCACACGGGCCTCCCCGCAGGGTGGTGGTGTTGCTGCTGTCCTCGGGGTACATCGGCCTCAGGATCGTGGCCCTGGAGCAGCAGCTGATGTCAATGGGGGCCTGGCCAGAGTTCGACCTGCAGCACCAGTGAGTAGCAGGACCCCGCGGGGGGAGCTGGGAGAGGAGAGAATCAGCAAGCGCGGAGGGCCCCAGCCCCCGTTCCCAGCCATGGTCCAGGGCAACAGTGGGGACCCCAAACCCTGGGTTCCTTGGGCAGGTCACATCCCCTCTTCGGGCTGTTTGAGGGGCGGCTGCTGTCTCTCTGGTGTCTGTGCTGGGCCTGGCACAAGGGGAGAGAGAGCAGCCAGCCAGCCCCTACTGGCTGGGCGTGTTGGGGGACCCCCAGCCCCCCTGGTGGAAAACACAGGGCCCTTAAGTCAAGACTCCCACCCAGAGCCACGGGAGCTGGACCCCAGGGCCGGCACTGCACCGTTTGCAGGGGGCTTTGCTGGGGAGCTGGGGAAGGCAATGCCTAGATCCTGGTGGGCCAAAGGACTCCTCGGTATCTGCTCCAGTGAAAGCCCCTCAGTCCTTTGCCCCCCGCAGGGCTGGGTGTCTGCTGGCGTGTGGCACGCAGCCTGGGCGTGCAGTAAGGGGCATGTGAGGAACTGCCTGCCTGCCATTTTCTGTTTGCCATCGGGTCCTGGGCCGGTAACGTCCATGCAGCCAAATCTCAATTCCCCGACGAGCCAAGGAAGCGGGACACCAAGGGGGGCACGTGGCCTCCACCCGTGACTTCTCCCCACCCAGCCTGGGGCCCCAGTGCTCTCCCCATCCCTGCCTCAGCCCACGTTACCTGGGGGGGCTCTGCCCTCCTGCTGTGGCGGACACTGCCCCCAGCCCCGTCCTCCGGCGGGGCTGTACAGACCCAGGAGATGAGTGTGGAAGGGCTGGGGGGCGGTACAGCCGCGCTGGAGGAGCTGCTGGGGTGGGGCCGTCCCACGGTCACCGCGGCGGTTCTCTGCTGAATGTGCCCTCCACGCTCAGCTGGGGACTTGGGCCTCCAGGCCCCGGGGCAGGGAGGGGAGCAGCTGCCAGAGACAGGAGCCCCTTGCTTAAGTGGGGTTCGCTGGGAGAGACCCAGGGGAGCAGGGGGGATTCCTCCCCCCGGCCCAGCCTGTCTCTGCCTCCCCTGCCCGTGCCTGGCTCCTGCTCCCAGCTGGGAGCTCTGCTGGGACCCACAACTCAGCCCTGGCCCTGGCAGGGAACAGTGGCCACCCTTCCTCCCCATCGCCCTCGGCCCTGAACCGGGGCAGGGCCCCCAGCCCGGCACAGGCCCCATGAGGGAGGGGGAGGGGGAAATGAGGAAACCGAGGCCCAGAGATGAAGTGATTTGCCCCCAGGAAGTGGTGAGGGGGCTCCCCCAGCCCAGCGCTGTATTCCCACATCCGCCAGCTCCTGTGGGCCTCCACTGGATACACGCAGCCCCCAGTCACGCCACCGGCACGAGGCCCAGGGCAGTGCTGCAGGGAGCCCGGCGGGGCTGTGCCCACAGCCCAGCATCTGAGAGGGGGCAGGACGAACGGGGGAGGGTGCCGACGCCCTGGCAGCAGGCAGGATTCCCCAGGGCGCTAACCCCTGCTTTTGGCAGAGGCTCAGCAAAGGCAAACGGGCAGGGAGCCGCCCCAGGTCTGCGACCGACACTGGGCGCCGAGGTACGGGGCACGCAGGACTCACTGGAGCCTGCAGCTGTTGGCCCTATGGAGGGCAGGCGCTGGGTGCAGGGCCAGGCATGGAACCCAGGAGTCCGGGCTCCCAGGCCCAGGGCGCAGCAGGCAGCCATGCTCCTGTCAGTGCTGTGCAGGCTGTGTTTGTTCTTTAGCGGGCGGAAACGAGTGTCAAGTCCCTGGCTCTGGGCCCATGGCTGTGGAGCCGCTTGGCCTTTTCCTGCTGTTCCCTTTACGCTCATTTCACATGGGGTGAGGGGGGCCCCAGCTGCAGAGCAATTGGCTTTCTGCCTCCCTGTCCCCTCCTAGAGAGCCACGGCCCCCACTCCGGGTGCAATTCACCACCTGCTTGGGGTTAACGGGAGGTTGCCTCGCTAGTGCCCGATCACCGTGTAGGGAAACAAAGGCGAGGGGGTACCCAGAGCCCCCACTGGTGGGGCTGGACCTGCTCCTGGCCTGCTGCGCTGTCCCCCCAGCTCCATGCCAACCGGGGGGCACTCATCACCCCCCCCCCCGCCAGCCCCTTGGTCAGTGGCAGTTCCGGGTTGTGGGGGGCAGGCAGGGGGGACTGAGAACAGCGCCTGTGATCGGGGCTAGGGTCGGCACTGGAGCAGTAATTACACCCCATTTAGTCAGCAGCGAGCGATGGGAAGCGACCGGGCTGTTATCCCCAGGGGCTGGGAGGCCGTGTCCCTGCAGCCACCACAGCCCGCCCGATTGTGGCACCGTGTGAGCAGCCACTAGCCTGAGGCTGGCAGGCTCGGCTGCACCAGGAGCCCTGGCCCACGTGGGCTGCGGGCATGGCACCAGTGGGATGCTTCGTCTGCAGCTGGCCCTCGGGTTACTCTCCAGCCGCAGCCTCAGGACCCTGCCGGGAGATTTGTTAGCTGGACGAAAGGTGGCATTACCACCCCCTGCCGGGGGAGTCGGCTGCAGTTTCAGCTCTCGGCCCCCCAGTAACTGGGGGGATTCCATTTGTTTACGGAGGAGGGGTTGAACCCACGCCAGGTGCCCTCTGAGCCAGCCTGTCTTTTCACAATATTGCTGCCCCCCACAGCTGTAGTAATTTGCCCCGCTCATTTGCTTAACCAGTTTTCTCTTGTTTATGTGAAGATACAAGACGACCTGAAACCAGGGCGGAGTCAGGCTGCGCTCAGCGCCAGAGCCTCGTGCCCCCGAAGGACCAGGCTTCCTGCTGGCAGATGCCACCCTTAAAAATGGGCTGGAATCCCATGGCCACGCATCAGCTCTCCCCCCATCCTGAGCTGTGTCTTGCCCTCAGCTGAGCTGGGGCTGATTTTTAAGGAGACTGGGGGAGGGAAATTAACCAACAAGGCCTGGACCAGGAACCACTCCTCGCTGCTGAAATGCAGACAGAGCAGTGCGGATGCAGAGGACAAGTTGAACTTCTCCTTCTGAGCGGTCAGGAGCTTCAACGCTGTGCCTTAAAGACCCCCCTGTGCTGCGTTTCATAGCGCACCAGCTTCCCTTTGGTAACCTGCAGAAGCCCTGGTGCAGCTGATTTCATTGCACGCGGGCTTCCCACTCAGCCACACGGTTTGCAACCTCAGCTGTACCGGACGCAGGGATTGAACTGCACTGAGCAAGCAACTTTCATGCAACCCTCAGCTGAGGCAGCAAAACCGTGATGGAATCGGTCCGGCTGCTGCGTCCTTGTGCCAAAAAGGAAAGGGGCGTTTTCGGCTTCCGCCTGGGGCCCTTGGCGAGAACACGGATCACAGCTCCAGCCGGGCCGGGAGGGGAGCCCTGTCCCGCGTGAGCAGCTGCATGGCTGTCACAGTAGCTGTGCAAGGGTGCTGGCCTGCCGGGCCCCAGAGGCAAGGACAAGTCTCCTGCTGACCTCCCTATGGCGTTTCACTCCTCCAGCACTGAGTGTCACGGGGACGCTCTGGGCCCCAGCGGGGCTCCCTTTGGGCACGGGCTGCTGGGGGGGCTGCTGCTGTCAGACTCCAGGGGCCCCAGCCAGGCCTGGGGGAGATGAGGCTGCTGCTACAGCCGTGGGGGGGGGGGTCCCCTAGCACCACTGGTCACAGCCCCTGCAGCTGCTGGGAGGACTCTGGCAGTGGGTGGGCCATGGGTTCCGGTCAGTTACAGGCAGGGGGCTGGGGGTCCGTGTCATAGCACTGAACCCAGGGGGTATGGCCCCCGCCCGTTCAGGAACCAAGCCCAGCACCCCACTGCCCAACCGGCTCCAAGAGCAGAACAAGGGCCCAAACCCACCTGCTGGTGCCACCCACCCCAGGCTGGGGTGAGAATCCAGGTCAGACTCGCGCCCTGTGCCCATGGGCCAGACTAGCCAGCCCCTCCCCTGCTCTCCGTTGAGCTTGGCACAGTTCCTTCCTCCAGTGCTGCAGGCCAGCGCTCAGAGTCGGGGTAGCCAGGTGATGCCTGGGGAGAGGCTGGGGGCAGCACCGCAGGGCCGTGCCCCAGCCTGGGCAACGCCAGACACTGCCCATGCCCGTGTGGGCACTGTGCCTACCCCTGGAGTTCAACCAGCAGGATGAGCCATTTCCTACAGCCCCGTGCTGCTGTCGGCCGACCCTGGCAGCTTGCCTGTGTCCGTCCCCCACAAGCCCCCGGGTCCGTGAGAGGAGGGTGGGGTAAAGGGCTGGGGTCTGTTGTTAATAAAGACAAGTCAGCCTCACACTCCAACTCGTGTGTCTGCAGCAAAGCTCTAGGCCTACAGGGAGGGCTGGGAGCCCAAAACAGAGGGATCCCACGGGATGGGGGCCACTTGAATCCCTACCATTCCCCTGCCCTGCAGCAGGACCCTCCAGCCTGGACCCCGGGGGATGTTGGGCCCCTGCCTTGCCAGCTCCCAGGACTGGCTCTGGGCAGGGAGAAGCCAGGGATGGGGGCGCTGGTGAGTGAGTGGGTCCTTGAGAGAGCAGGGGTGGGGAGGAGGGCCAGGTAAACCCAGCTGCCCAGGCAGGAGAGGCCTTGGGGGGGGGGGGGGGAGGCCAAGGGGAGGGGGATAGTCTCAGGAAGCTGCTGGCCCTGCTCATCCTTTCATGGCTGGGGCAGAACTGTTATCAGCCCCTGTGGCTGCCTGGAGTGGGAACAAAGCAGGGGTGAGAGGGTGGGTGAGCCCTGCCCCGGGCACGGCCAGCTCAGGGCAGCAATGATGCTGCCGAGGAAGAACAGAGCAGCAAGCCTGGGGGCCCAGCATCAGCCATATCCCCTACAAGGCCCCAAGCCAGTGTAGGGAGGAGCCCAGAGCAGGTTCTGCCCTTGGCCCCTTGTGCCAGGGGAAGGGAGGCCAGGGGACTAGGGGTGGTGGGTGAGCCCGAGAGCACCCTAGTAAGTGCATGTCAAGGGGAACCTGGGCCCAGCCCGGGAGCACAACCAGCCAGGAGCCCTCTTGCCCTGCCCACACGCAGCGCCGGTGCCTGCCCGGGGCAGAAACGAAAGTTCGGGGGTGGGGGTCGCTGCTAACCCCTCTGGCTGCCACCCACTCCGGCCCCAGGGCTCGGCCGAGGGGCAGGGGTTGGGCAGAGCAGGGAAGGCAGCCGGGAGTTTCCCGTGTGGCGATGCTGTGTGCTCCCGGCGGGAGGGGGAGCCCGCTGGGGGTGGCACGGCCCTGGAGGCGGGCGCATGGGTGGGCAGGACCTGCTGCCAGCTCAGCCTGCGCAGACACAGGCCTGCCACGGGTACTCCATGTCCCCAGGGCTGCTGGCCACGAGCCCAGCCAGCCACGAGCCCAGAGCCAGGCTCATTGCAGCAGGACTCCCAGGAGAGCCCCTGGCAGCCCCACTCGCTCCCCTCAGCCCCCCAGAGGCAGCCTGTGGCAGAGCAGCGTTTACTGGTTGGTGGAGGGCTGGGCGCTGAAGAGCGGCCAGGTGCGGAGGTCCCGGGTGGTGAAGGCAGGCCTGTGGGCAGCCAAGCAGGGGACGTAGCCAGCGTGGCCCTTCAGCTCACTGCTGGCGCGGTTACGGTTGACAACTGTCGAGGGGAGAAGAGAGCAAGTGAGTGGGGGGCCTGGGAGAGACTCCGAGAACCACATTGGAAGCAGCCAGGCCTCGCCCATTGATTTAACGCTGCTGGCCCCTTCACACGCCTTCCCCAGGGCGCTCGGGATGGTGCAGGTCTTAACCCTGCGTTGCAGCTGGGGGACAGGAGAAGGGACGTGCCCCACCTGTGAGAGGCCATGGGGACAGGACAGGGGCCAAGCTGCACCCGAATCCACCTCCCCCTTTACAAACATACTCAGGCTAATGGCATGAGACTTAGCACTGCTCCGGGCCTCGCCCCCAGCCCCCCCAGCAAAGGAGGGGCCAGATCACTAGCCCTGCCCCGAGAAGGAAAGCGATTTGCCCAAGGTCTTGCAGGGAGTTGATGGCAGCATGAGGGGCAGAAGCCAGGAGTCCCCCAGCACACTGCCTCTGGGCCCCCTGCGTGAGTGTGTGGGGAGGGGGGGACAAGGAGAAGACTCAGAAGCAGCAAAAGGTCCGTAGGGGGTGGGAGTCAGTGACCTGCTTTGCCCACTCACTCCCCCCAGCCCTAGAGATCAAAGCCACAAGCTCTTACCATACTCCTTTCCGAGGACGGGTTTGTCTTTCCACAGGAAGGCCCCCCACCTGGTACTGGGCTCCAAGTACTGAGCTGGGACCACTGGGTCATACCACGATACCTCCCGCAGGTGCTGGGCATAGGCTGTTGGAGAAAAGCAAGCTGAGCAGAGTCACCGGGATGGGGCCCAGGCGTGGATCGAGGAGATGCAAAGCATGTTCCAGCAAACCCCACGACAGACTGTGTGGGAATGATCTTCACAACAGGCAATGTTCCTGCTGAGCTCAGCCAGTCAGCGAGGGTCTAGTGCCTTGAAACCCGCAGGTTCCCCTGCCTTATAGTTATTTATCCTACTTAACACAGCTCTGGCTAGTCTTGATAATGTGATCCTTTTCTTGTAACCATGTAAACTCCGGGCCTCGTTAATGTCTTGTGGCAAGGGGTTCCACTGGCTGGTTAGGCACCGTCACATGCAAAGGGTAACATTTTACACCTCAATCATACTGCAATCAGCCTCGTGCAAAATACTGGTTTTAAATGCATAGAAAAGACATTTCCCTGGCCCCTCTCCCCACTGCCTCAGCTTGTCAGTTACTTGAAAACTGATTTCCCCAAAACATCCCAAGGAGTCACCAGGGGGACAGGGCCTGGCACGGAAAATTTCAGCCCCCAAGGAGATTTTCCCAGGAGGTCACAAGCGAGTGCCTTTGTGTCTTGCAACCCTCTCGTGAAGCGCAAGAGATTTCAAAGCTGAGCCCGCGTTCCCCAAAGAGGGAGGAGCGGGGCTCTGGAAAGACAGGGTTTAGGTTGGGGTATGTGCAAAGCAGCAGCCAGGGCAAGGGGGCAGAAGGAGTTCTTAGCCCCTGCATTGCAGAAACTCAGGCCCAGCTGATGCAATTTTGCATCACACCCAGTCAGCGTGCATCTGTCAGCATGGATCCGTCTGTGCTGACTTGCCTCATGCCCTGATCCGTGGTGTCCCGGCCCCGGGGCCTCCTGCCGCAGTGCAGAGGAGAGCTCCTTCTCCACCTCCAAAACGCAGGTACCAACCTTCCCTGCACAGCTGTTCAGGTCCTTCCAGCTGTTGCACAAAGAATGTGAGCTCCCTCTACTGGACTGTTGGTGCATCATACTGACGCCGAGTGTCCAGCACGGCCCTGATTCCCCAACGTGCCCCCGAGGGCCCTGGCACGTTCCCACAAGGGGCAAATGCGCAGAAGCAGCAATGGGTGCGTGACTCATGCAGAGCATCAAAGCCTCAACTTGCTCCCACTTCCCATAACCTTGGGGCACCCTCGACCTCCCTCCCCCAATCACTGCCCACAGCCTCGCTTGCGTACGGCACAGCCTTGACGCTGCCTCTGTGGAAATCCTGCATTTCCCCTGGCCTTGGCTACAGCAGCTCTGGAGCAATCCCTTCCCCCACTCCCACGAGGGCCGGTTAGCCAGGCTCCAGCGCACACGCATGGTTAGAGGGGGTCCCATCGGCCCGGCCTGGGAATCAAGGTCAGCTCAAGACGTTCCTTTAGAAAAAACCTGACAGCAATTAGGCCACTGCTCTCATCTTGGACAGTCAGCTCTTCAGGGCAGGGAGCGTCCCCTTGGTCGGTGTTTGTTCCGCGCCCATCACAGTGGGGTCCCAGGTGCTAGGATAACACACTCACTAAAAACTCATCATGTAGGCAGGTTGCCATTGCTACGCTCAGCTCACTCCCTAAAAGGAGCCTGGCACGGAAAGATGCCCCATGCCATTAATTTGAATTTACCCACATCACCTCTGTCTTCATTGTAGAGAGACGAGACTCCCATGGCCTATAAAACTTGATTCCCCCGTTGCACCGATCCCATCGGCTCTCACGCCAGGGCCGAGCGAGCGCAGAACTGGGCTGAAAGCTAATTGGCCTGACGCCCCGTTACCCTGCAGCTAGTGCTGTGCAGACACAGGGCAGCAGACAGCCCCCGGAGCTTTTAGGGCATTGGTTGGGGCTATTATTAAATGGCTGCTCCAATCGTGTGTTTAACACATATTTAGCCAAACAAGAGGAGAAGAATCTGCAAGATAATCAGTCAGGTTTCTTTCAGCACATTTAGTGACATTATTAGTAGTTTTTTTTAAATTAGCGAAGTGCCTTGGGGCATGTCTCCACTGCAAATCCTCCCACCCCCACCTGGCAGTGCGTGTAAGAGGCCAGATCTACAGCCCTGTGCCCCCAGGGTTTGCGCTCCCGGGCCGAAAACAGCTGTGCTGACTATCCCGCTCCAGCTCTGGGACCCGGCGAAGGGGTGGGTCTCAGAAGGCAAATGGGAGTATCTGTACAGCTGTTTCCAGCCCTGGAGCACGAGGCTGAGTTTGAAGCCCTGGACTCAGACTCGCTGCTGCAGGGTTTTCTTGCCATGCCATTGGAGTCCGGGCCCGTGACCGCAGTTTCTGTGCGCTGGGGGCTGGGGACACAGAACATGAGGCAGGTCCCCTGCCGCCACAAGCCTTAGCAGAGATTTTTGAAAAGGACGATTAGTCAATGTTCTATTTCCCAGCATCCTACAAACTCGTCTTAAGGACAATACACATAAGTAGCCAGCCAGCAAGCTGCGATCAAGAGCCCAATGCCTCAAGGAATACAGCACCAATGAAAGCTTTCTGCTCTCTGACACTCAAGGTAGGTTCTGTTTAGGCCCCTGCTCTCCTCTGGATTCCAGTGCCGAGCAGCATAGCCCCGGCTGGGAACCCGGCGTGAGGGGAGCATTCAGAGAGGCTGGCGTGGAAATACGTTTTAAACTTTATCATCAATCATTATCGGCCTTTGAGATCCTCTGATGGAAAGGGCTGTACAAACATTTAGCGTCATGACTCCATTGCCCGGTAGCTCTTGCTGCCGTTTTACAGGTAGGGAAACCAAGGCACAGAGTGGTTAGGTGATTGGCCCACATGTCACACAGCGAGTTGGGGGCAGAGTTAGGAATGGAACCCAGGATTTCTGCCATAGTGCAAGACCCAGAAGTGAGCAGCCACCCGGCACATTCACCCCCAGTTACTGAGTCCGCACTGGGGCTGCACTCCCCTGGGCAAGGTGCTAGGAACACTGGGGTCACCCCCACGGTTCTTGGTGCTGCACTCTATTGTGGGAAAACTCGCCTGGCCTTGCTCAGCACCGTGCCCGTCTGCAGAGTGAGACCTTCTCCAGAACCGTCCCGGGCGATGACAGGAGCCAGCTGTTGGTATCAACGGGATGAGTTTTGGAAGCAGGCGGCTGGTGCCCTGCCCCAGGGGAGGCATTTTGACAGTGGCTTGTCACCCTGTGCAGGCCTTTGCAAGGGGCTCCCGCGGGCTGCAGGCAGACATGGGGCAGCCGCAGGGTTTAGTGGCTGGTGGGTCCCGCTGTGGTGAACGGCTCTGGGAACTGTCTCGATCTGCAGACAGGCAGAGTGCAGGACACGAGACCGAGGGCGGGTTTCAAGTTCCGCACACTGGCGCTCTCTGTCTCTGCACGCAGCCCCCACTCCCAGCCCCACCTCCTTACCAGGGGGCAAGGTCTTCCGCTCCCTCTCGGCATGGGAGCGGGCCCAGCGGTGGTAGGCCTCGCGGCTCAGGCTGTTGGTGAGCGTGTACCAGGCGTCTCGGTTGTCGCTGTTGGTCAGCCCCGTGTACCAGGTCTGGGAGATGGCATCTTGGCCCATGGGGGTGCACTTCCAACGCACGGCCTGCTTCAGGATGGGGGCATTGCGGGGCCCGTGCAGCGTGAGGTACTCGTCACTGCGGGCAGAAAGGAGTCGTCACTGCACTATCTCCCGCTGAGGGAGGGATCGCCTGGCCAGTGGGACAGGGAGAGAACACGTGGGGCCAACCTGTCTCCTGCTCCAGGGAGCGCACACAGGGAACTCAGAGCCAGGCTGCTGGGGTCAGGGCTCAGCGAGCTGGGGCAGGAGCTCAGAGAAAGCTGCTTCCCACAGTGGAGAATGGGGGATCCCTAGGACACCCACATGGGCTCAGCTAGCAGTCAGAACACGCATGCGCACACGTGTCCTAGGTTTGGCCAGGGGTCAGAGGGCACACGCACATGCTAGTGAGTAACCAACTGCTGTCTAAAGAAGGCAAAGGCTGCCTGTCAGCCACACGCAACATACAAGAGCCCAAGATTTACATGGAATGGGAGCAGGGGTCCATTGAGAACCTGGTAATGAGGGAGAACAGCCAGCAGTGAGGGGTACAGCAGACCGTTGGTTTCAGGGTTGCTTCCCATCCCCACCAAAGAGGTATTTTGGTTTCCTCTTGGCGCCAGCTTGGCTGCCTGGCAGACTCAGTGCTACTCACCTTCCGTCACAGACCCCCTCACTGCATTCTGGGAGCAGATCATCATCCCCACTCTACCACCGGGGAAACTGAGGCCCAGAGAGGCAAAGTGACTGAGCTGGGATTGGGACTCAGGAGGGCCTGGCTCCCAGCCCCGCTTCTCACTGCCACCAGCCAGCGAGGGATTCCAGGTATTACAAGAGACAGAGACCTGCAGTCGGACGCCGGCAAGCCTCTCACCTGTACAGTGGTGTCGGGAAGTCTGTCTCCAGCGTCCCCTGAGGGACATATGGTCGGTCTGCCTCCAAATCCATGCCCCCTGTGCCTGCCTTGTCCAGGCCACGCTGCCCCTGCCTGGGCTGCTGCCGGCTCACTGCTGCTGCCAGTCATCTTTCTGGGCTACTGTTGCCCAACACAAAACATGGCAACCATCCCCTAGCAACCAGGCTGGCAAAGCAGGAAGCAGCTAGACTCTGCCAGGAGTGGCAGGTTTAGGGCAGCTGCCCTGGGGGCGGGATTCAGGACCATTCCCTCTGGGGGAATGGGAAGGTCTTCTTCTGGCTCCTCTCAGTACAACAAGGCAGGGTGCCCTAGGATCCGATCTGGCCAGACTCTGCTTTTTTACACACACACACACACACACACACACACACACACACACACACACAGACCCACCCCCGGCTCGATTACACCCTTGTGAGTTTGCCTCGTTCAGTTCCCACACATGTACGCTTCTGGCTGGGCTGCTAGGATTTGCAATGCTTCCCCCGCCAAGGTGTGTGTGTGGGGGGGTGTTATAGCAGTGGGCAGCCTACCTGACTGACACTTTCTGGTCAGTCGCTTTTCTTGATCCATTCCTGCCTGTGGGGCAACGCACAGACCCCTGCCGTCAGTAACCCTCAGAGCAGGAGGGCAGGATAGCTGGGTAGCCTTTTTGCTGCAGGGAATTCAGTTTTCACCCCAATGACAAGATCCTCCCTCCAGCAGAGAAGCCTCCCAGCAGCACCCCACCCGCCTAGACAGGACGCCTAGTACGGCATCGCACCCATCAGAGTAGGGCAGATAGTGCGCAGCTCAAGCCAAGCACAGGAGAAAAGTGAGGTACGGGGACTCCAGCAGCAATCAGCTCCCTAAATTCTCTCTTGCAAGCACAAAGTATTTGAGCCAGTTACCAACTCACAAGGGAAGATTAAACCCTCCTTTAGCTCTGGTGCTTTAGCCAGCCATTTCAAACCTCTCTCCTCCACAAAGGGCACTTGTGCTCTCAACGGGCAAACTGAAATCTGCACTTCTTCCTTCAAAGGGAGACAACGGCCCAATCTATACACAGTGCCCAGCAGCACCTCTGGGAAAAGCATTCCTTCCTGACCCCTGTGATCTGTTTATGTCCTGAAGCATGAGGATTTGGTTGTCCCCATCTTGGCGCACACAGCTGCATGGATTACTATTCTTAGTAAGACAAGGGTGGGTGAGATAATATGGGAGGTCTCACCATCTATAACCTGACCACTACCACCTTGTCTGTCTAATATTCTGGGATGCACTAGGCTACAACTAATCTGCAGACGCTGTTTAATATGTCACCCGCCCTTTAGTGTTCAACCACCACCACAACACAGGCTCTGTCTCCCGGTGTGCAGTGCCTTGTCCAGGGCACTTGCCCATTTCCCCAGTAGTATCGCCCATCTGGTCTCTTAAATCTTTCCTTTGACACAAGTGACACTCATTTCTTTACGCAGGGTGGATGCAAAAATCCTCTGTCAAACACTGCTTAACATCTACAGTGGGGGTAGTCAATAGATAGTCCCCAGTCCAAATCTGGAGACTTTTCAGTGGACTGCAGGGCTCACAGAGGCCCAGGGCTTCAGCCCTGCAAGGGGGTGCTTCAGTGCCAAGGTGCTTCGCGTGGGGCTGAAGCCCTCAGTCCAGGCGCACTTCCCACAGGGCTGAAGCCCCACCGGAGGGGCACCGGGACTCGGAACGTCAGCCCAGGATCCACACAGCACTTTAAAGCATAACATCACTCACAAGTTTCACATGAAGCTTTAAAGAAAGTGACACCAGGCTTAAATTCACAATGTATTTAATGCCAGTTACATTGCTTTACATGAAAAGTTACAACGGTCTCTATATTTCCCCCCCCCACCATATGATGCATTATATGTAACAACGCCACAAGTTCTTAGAATTTACCTGCATAAACTCTGGGGAGACCTTTCAAACTGCCTGAACTGTACAAGTCAGAAACGTTATGGTTCATACATTGAAATAAGTGTACGCAAGTTTTTTTTCTTCCATTTACAACACTATTGAGCACACTCCAGACAGCCAATCGCTTCACACGAGTTGCATACATGAGATTCTAGACACAAATGCCCCCAGCACCCCCTCCCCCCCGAAAGATACCTTTTGAGGACACTCCCCTGGCCCCAGCAAACTACCTCCTTTGGCAACTGCATGGGTAACGGGGAAATTTGTGCTGGTATTTTTTTATGTCCACTAAAGACGTTCTTTAACATTGCTCTCCTCCCCTCCAACCAGGTAGCCGATACATTCAACCATAAACCAGCTATGGGATCAGGAATCAACTATCCATCCCTGCTAAGCAGAACAGTAGAACACAAAGTAACCTGTCCTGCTCCCAAGGCAGGCGTTAGCCCAGCCTTCCGAGCAGGGGGAGGATTAGGAGCGCGATCGTTTTGAAACAGCGTTGACAGAAATAAGGGGCGTGTTGTTAGAAGCAGAGAATGACACATTGAGCCTACCGAAGGATGCTCCCTCTGGACCAAGATCTCTGTCGAATGCAATTCTCTGCTTGAGATTTCAGTGCAACACACAAGAAAGCTCCCATGCGTAACCGCAGCACAGATGCCAGAGCATCTAGATTTCTAATTTCCCTCCACGCCCCATTATATTCCTGGGGATTACTTCAAAACCAAACCCAACGCTGCAGGCCTAAAGGAAGGGGAGGGTCTGCTCCCCTCTCCTTTCCAAAGCAAATCCTCCCCAATAAAAAGCAAAGCTCGTCTCACCATGGGTTCGAATGTTCCTTTTACCAGCTGCTTCAGCAAGGGTGGCTCTCTGATGTAGGGCGCACAAGCCTAGGCTGATCACATGCCTGACAAACAGTAAAGCTTGCTCCTCTCCAGCTTCTGGTATTGGGGCGGGCAGAGGGGATTACTGTCAGTATAGTTACCAGGACCATTGCACAACCTAGCCTGTACCTCTCCTTCCCGCCCCCCACCACGCCTGCACACACCATCAGACACCTTCCGAGTTTCTCTCCTCATTAAGTGAGCACTTTTACACAGCTTGAGCAGAGACAAATTTACTCCCCTTTCAGGGATGGTTTCCTGGTTCCTCTCCATTTAAAGATTTTTCTCCAGGAGGAAAACGTTTGGTGGGTGGTTTGGACATTGAGCTAGGGGTCTGGGGAACAGTTATCCCAAAGAACAGATCGCAAATGAGAAACTAAGCCACAGAAGTAACTTGCAGCCATATTCCCCCTCCTCCCAGTCACTGATTTAAGACATGCATTACTTTCCTCTGGTCCTTTCTCCATTATAATTGCCCCAGGGGGTGGAACAGGCACCCGTGACAGACCATGTTTCACTGCAAGTGATGCCTTCAATTCAGACATGCGTGCCTGGCTTAACGATCTGACAGGGTAACAATTCCCCAGTGCGTTAGCGATGTGATGGTTAAGGATGCCAAACATGTAACAAGCAGCAAGAGAGGAATCAGGAGGCCATTGCAGAACATTTTTACAGTGCCTCAGAATTTTGTGGAGAGAACCAGAGTAAAGCGGATCTGTGATGAAACGCTTTTTCGGAGGAGTGTGGGAAGGAGGCGATGGGAATATGCAGGTCCCATTTTTGGCTTCAAGAGCTCCAAGGCCGTCAGTTTTGCTAAGGAACACAGCGTATTCCGGGCACACTCAAGCCTCGAGAAGCACTTGTAGCACCCAGAGACCAACATCCACGCACTAGCTGTAAATGGCACGCTTGGTCAAGGCTGTAGTGAAATGGAATCACAGTTCACGGCAATTCTCTTTGCCAGACTTGCTACCTGAAATTTGCCCTTTCTAAAGGAGTCACTGCTGCTCTAGAGAAGCAGCTGCCTCCCACACCTCCCCCCCTGCAACCCAGGCAGTATGGTTTCACAAGAAGGTATCTGCCTACACACTATGTACAAGAGGACAAGGTCTATATACACACACATACACAACCACACACACACCAGCCAAGAGAAGAAAGAGGCAGCACTTACATCCAAACATTTTACAAAAGGAGGCGAGGGGGTGGGCCGAACAGCCCGATGCACAGCAGACGAGCATTGGCACATGTACAAAGTAGACAGGAACTGGCTGCTGCAAGCATAACAGCGTCTCTTTAAATTAAAAGCAAGACACAGACACACACGCACACACACACACAAGTGCTTAGCATCACACCTCACTGCATTATTTCAACAAACTGGCAGGATCTCTCTCTTCCTGAAACTTAAAAATGGGCCTCTGGCTCTGACCTAATTGAAGTTTAAAAAAAAAAAAAAAAAAAAGCAACACTTCTCCCTTGCCTAGAACCCCTCGCACACAGACTTCCATACACATGATGTTTCTTCCGTCCCATGTGGAAGACAGGCAACAATCTTACAGAACCTTTGTCTTTGAAAACAGATCCACAATAGTCTTTCTTTCTAAATCCATCTCAACTGCTTTTGTCCTCAGAAAGACACTGCAGCAATCAGTCTGCAATAATTGGCACAGCATAAAGCTCTAAATAAATACTCCTGGGTCTTTAAAAAAAGCCATTGTTTCCCCATTAAACTAAAAGTCTTGAGACCGGCTTTGAATGTGTAATATCAATAATTCTTTTTAAAAAAATAATCTTTGGATTGTGCAGTAATCTTTCCTTCAGAAGAGGCAGCTGCTGTTAAAATCTTTTAAAAAATTCTCAGCTCAATTTTTTTAGCCAGATACTAAGCGTGCTGAAAATTAAACTCTTAGGTGAACGTCCATGTCAAGTATTAGTCACTTCTTTAAACGGAAGAGAAAACTGTGTGCCTGAGGAAAATAAGCAGTTCTTTTTTCTACTTGGAATATTAGTGCCAAGCAAAAACAATACCCACTCTACATTCGAGAGGCTTCTTCCCAGCTCTAACTTTTTGTCCTCTCCCACCAATAAAATTTGATCAAGTCTGACTAACTCAGACTTGTGTCAAATCAGAGAATGATGAAGAACCCAGAGCAGCATTCCAAACCTCTCACAAACAAATCCCACCTCCCACAATACTCATCTCTCACAGAGGTTACAAAGCAGCAGTTGGGATGCCCTTGGCCTAGTCTTCCTTATCATGGTCCACATCACACAAGTTCTACCCTATGTATAAAATTAGATACTTTAGTTTTTCCCTCTTGCACCTGTTCCCCTTTATGAAGAATGTCATATTCTTAACCCTTTGATAATTGCATCACCCTCCCAACCCCACCCCAAATACTGTCCAATATGGTTCGCAATCATGTATTTAAGAAGAATCTTGAAAGTCCAGCCTCCAAACCCACTGGCACTCCCCTTCCCCTCTTCTGGTTGATAGCGAGAGGTTCCATACAAGCCAAGTTAGTGGTTTTTTCCTGGCACATCGTGCCGGGGTCCCCTGGTGTGCAATTACAGAGTTTACCGTATCCTGGTGAAGAGATTTAGAACAGACACAGACTCCTGCAAAAAATGAAGAGAAAAGTTTTGAACCCAAGATCCCCACTCTAAATATTCACTGAGAAAATGAGTTGAGCGCAGACAGCTCCACCACACTGCCTCAGCCCTATCCCCCCACACACTCATTTCTGCCACGAAGCCAGGGCTCGAGGCAAACCAAGCCAAGGGAAATGGTCTGGGGCTCGCCCAACATTAGAGGGCAAACCTTCATAAGCATGCCCGAGTCGGATATTGGTCAGAGATCAACCTTCCTGTGCCCATGCACGTATACAGGGTGCAGGGTGAGCGTGAGCATGGCAGAAGATGGTATGGGCTAGTTTTGCAGTACAAGTTTCTGTGAAACAGGGATTGCTGTGTATATCCTACAGCAGAGCCACCAGAAACCAGATGAAGAAACTGCTGGTCTCTGTCTCTCTGTGGTCCCTCCACATAATATCTCGGTTCCTGGCATCCTCTGCTGTCTCTCCACATCTGCTCAAGATGCCTGGAGACTAACTTTTCAAAAAGAGCCCTCCAGACCCCCATGGAGAAGTCATCTCTGGAATGGTGACGGTTCTCAGAGACTTAAGGGAGTTTGATCCTGTCTCCTAAAGCCATTGTGCCAGAACTGAAGAATACGTATACAAATGACACTGCAATAGTGTATTAAAATGCTAGCAAGGAACAGGCTAAGCCGGACACCCTACACCACTGCTACTTAAAATCAGTGGTGTGGCATGGCACCAGCATAACCACCAACAGTTCAATTTTAAGAATGTAGATACCCACCCTGAAATGGAGACCCATGGGCCTTTAGTTGTGCTAGTTACTTCACGTATTCTGTGCACAGAGGCCTCACAAATCACTACTTTCAAGTGAGAATCACAAACCCCTTAGCATTTGACCAAGACTCAATCCCCACAGCTGCTAAGAGAGAAGCATTGGGTGTCTGATCATTATACACATAGGTAGTGGAGGTATACAAAAGCAGTGAAGTGACTGTCCAATGTCACACAGCAAGTGACTAGAGCTGGATAGAAGATCCACAGCTTCCCTCACTGGGCAGCGCTTGCCGCAGAAACAGGAACTAACTATCCACATACACTAGCGAGTTTACCTTTGTTGAGCGGGTTTTGCTGAAGACATTCCAGAACCTCAGGGTTTCATCTCCTGCTCCTGTAACTATGGCCTCCCCATCAGGAGACATTGCCTAAGGCAAGAGAGAAAACACAGTCTTCAAAATACATGTTCACAGGTCGTTAAATGGTAGTTTAAAATGGAGGCCTCCCCCACACCAGAATACAAACGTTCGATTCCTTCTCTCTAATGGAGGTGAACCAGGCCCACCTGCCTTTGCTTTCCTCCTGCCTCATCACCATTGCCACAGGTAAGATACAGAATTATGGAAACAAATCTCAGTTTATGCTGCTATAGAGTACACAAGGGTCATTCACATTATCTCTGGAATCGCACCTCTCTTTATAAAGCCAGAAGTAAGCTGTTAAGATGCCAACATCCCCCTACACATTGTTAACAAATGAACTAGCCACAGTGTCTAAAACAGTATGAGACAAGCTCAGCTGATCCCATTCTGTGCTGAAGCTTCCTCAAGTACCATGAAAGGGAGAACAAAGCAGGTAAGAGACATAGCTATCAAGAGATGGAACTGGATTAAACAGAACTGAATGTTTTAATGCACAACCATGAAGAGGAAAAATAGCAGGTGGAATAAGGGGGAGGATTAAAAAAAGTCTTCTAACTCTGAAGAAGCTTTTGGCTTTTATAAATTTCCCTTAAGAGCTGTTTGCTGTACCAGGTATCTGTGCTCCTCAGAAGTGAGAGGAGTTGGAGTTTGACAACCTGGGGCTTGTCCAAAGGTTAATGTGTGTCACTTTTTGTCAAGCAGTGCAGAAGAATCCCTCACTCCAGTGTCAGCAAGCAGGGACTGCCAGATCTCAAATGCTCCTGTTGAGTGCAGTGAAGTTTAGTTTTGTTTGTTTCACTAACCAAACCCTGGATAGCTAGGAACCAGCAGACACCAGTACTAGCCAGTCTGGGTTCGGTCTCAGTGCACAACCCAGTCGCAGCAGAAGCAGAAGCAATATAAGAGAGCACTAAGCAAAGGGCATGGGTTATAGCTTACCAGGTATAAGACTCTGTATGAATGCCCTGTTAGTTTTGCTACTTGGGTTAATGAGGGATATTTCCAGACGAGAATCTGGTTCTGCGAGTATCCATGGGTACTCACCTGTAGGGGGAAGACACAAGAATTACAAGAGAGAGTCAGCGCTGACAGTTCCTGATCCATGAAAGCTCAGCAGCAGGACTCCAACCCCATGGTTGAACTTACTAGTTCATTAGCATGTTTGGACCAAGCCAGATTGCACACTTGTGACCCAGTATCAATGCACTGCAAGGGCTGCCCAGTTAGCGTGTTCCAGAACCGAATGCAGCGGTCAGCTGTCCCACCACCAGAGGCCAACAGACCATGCTGGTGTGGAGACCACGCAATAGCTTTCACTGCTGCTAGGTGCTCTGTATATTGCTGGACAGGACTCAAGCTGGAGTGATTCCACACAAGGAGCTGGTGGAGAGAAGAAACAAGACTAATTAACATACAACTCCAACCTCGGCTCCCCTGCCCTCCAAACCGAGGAGACAGCACCGGCTAAAGCCCAGCCTGGTGAAGACTGCCCTGCACAGCTCAGCCAATGCACCTACATCTTAATGATTAGCGATTCCTGTACTGGGGCCTCTCCCTCAGGGATCGCCAAACCTGCTCAACTCAGGGATCCTTTTGGGGCTAGACTAAGAGCTACAAACTCATGTCACTTGGGCTATGTGCAGTGCTCTGGTCTCTTGACATGCAAGACTTTGTAAATAATCCAGTCATAATCTGTTCTCATTCACCGGTGGGGGGTGGGCAGGCAGTGGGAAAGGAATGGAAGAGAGAGAAGAAGTTGAAAGAGCTTGGGATACAGTATATTCCATCACACCAGTGTCTGGGGAGTTAATTGTGCAGGAATCTATCCCAAGGTGCTCTCAGAATTGTTCTTGGTACCATATGTAACCATTATTTGTTCGCTGGTAAATAGTAAACCTGAGTTGTGCCTGCTAAAACAAAACAAACGTGCAGAAGGGAATTTCAGTGTAAACTAAGTTATCTAAAACTGCAAACTTCCTTCACTGCACACTGCCTAACTTCAAGTTTAAGTGGAGACAGTTTAAACCAGCTTCACTGAAATCTAACATCCTTCAGGCCAAACATACAGGTGTAGGTACCCAAGCACATTCGGAGCAACAAAGGATAGTTAAGTTGCCCTACTAATTTTTACTTAAGACAGATACTAGAAAGTTGTAGGATAGTCTAGTTTAGCCACATTGGGGTGGGGGGAATATGGATGGTCTGTCAATCGTCTCATTAGTAACAAAAAGGCATCTTCAGATGAGAGGCTACAATTCAAAAGTTGACATATCTTTGAAAGAAGGCAGCTTTTAAGATTAGGAGTGCAGGTGCAGAGATGAGGCCAAGGCCTACACCAATAGCAATCAGTACTTTACCTTGTTATCATTTCCACCCGACGCTAGGAGCTGGTGGTCTGTGGACCACTTCAGCCCACACACCTCCTGCCTGTGGCCCTGAAGCCGTCGCTCAGACTGTAGTGGGGGGGTCCGGATGTCTCTCTGAAGGATCATTCTGTCCCGACTGCCGGAAGAAAGCTGGTCTGCATTCCATGCCAAAGCACCTGTAATGCAGGCAAAGGAACAGAGTGAAAATTCCATGCAGCTGTCAGTGCAGGATTCCTAGGGGTAAGTATCAAGCCACTATAACCAGAGGAGGCCTACACAAATCTCTTCTTGAGCAACTTTTGTTGGAAGATCAAAGAGTTTTTAACATATACAAAACCTATGGGAGTTCATATTATACCCACTTTACAGCAGGGTAAACTGAGGCACAAATGGTGTAACAACTTGTGTGAGGTCATCAAAACAGAACTTATGAGGTGTCCTGACTCCCAACCCCTGACCTGGTCACCAATCCACACTGCTTACTTGTAAAAGCTATTCCCTGAAAAGCAGGATGAACTGGAATCCTCAAGCAGCCAGCCTGGAGAGTTGAAACCAATGACATTCAACAAGGTGTATTAACAGAACACACCTAGGATGCCTCATCACACAACACCTTCCGCAACTGTATGTGGTGATGATTCATAGTATCACCACCCCCAAGAGCAGGCCAGTGCAATTTAAAAGGACTCTTATACACAAACAAAAAGCTATTTCACAGAAGGCTTGGGGAAGGAATGGCGTGTAGGGGTGGGACAGGACTGACAATTCCCACACTCCCTTTTGGATCATAAATTATAGCAATACTGCAATATTAACATGGCCTCAAGGGATCCCTCTTCTAGGTTAGCAAATGCCACTTTCAAATGGTAAACTTCAGCCCTCTTGCCTCCTGTTCCTCCTTACCCACTCTGGCTGTGTGACCCTCAAGCATGGATAATTTCTTCCCTGCAGCTGCGTCCCAGATCTGTACAAAGCCCTTGTGAGTTCCAACTGCTACCAAGTTGCCCTAAATGCACAAAAAGAAAACTTGCAATCAATAAAGTCAGTAACTAGACGTACAAAGAGATCCAAGAGCCACACAAGAGATTCTGAGGGCTTGTCTTCACTATGGACTAAGTCGACCTAAGCTACGCTACTCCAGCTATGTGAATAACGTAGCTGGAGTCGACGCAGTTTAGGTCGACTTATCCCGGTGTCTTCACTGTGCCATGTCCACAGGAGACGCTCTCCAGTTGACTTCCCTTACTCTTCTGGGATCTCTGCCGTTGATTTAGCAGGTCTTCACTAGACCCTCTAAATCAATCCATACTGCATTGATTGCAGCAATGTCAATCTCCCCATAGTGAAGACTAGCCCTCAGCCCCTAAAAGGCAAACAGATGGGGGTAGGAGTATCATCCCTGGAGATTACACATCTTGTAAGATCTGTCCTGCTCAAAGGAACGCCATCTGTTAATCAGCAATGAGTTGAATGAAGATGCAATTTCTGCAGTAACTTAAGATCTGCTGTAGAAATGAAAACTGAAAAGTATCAATAGATCCTTTTAAAGACAGATAATACTGGCACTTCTTTCTAGTGCACATTTTCCCCAAGGCCCGCTAAGATTTTTACAATCATTACCTAATTACATCTTTTTTACACCCCCAAGCGGTTTTAACAGATAGGGTAAACTGAGGCATGGGCATTAAGTGACTTAGAATCATAGAACGTCAGGGTTGGAAGGGACCTCAGGAGGTCATCTAGTCCAAACCCCTGCTCAAAGCAGGACCAATCCCCAACTAAATCATCCCAGCCAGGGCTTTGTCAAGCCTGACCTTAAAAACTTCTAAGGAAGGAGATTCCACCACCTCCCTAGGTAATGCATTCCAGCGTTTCACCACCCTCCTAGTGAAAAAGTTGCCCAACATCATACAGTGAGCTATTGGCAGAGTTGGAAACAGAACCCAGGAGGCGGTCTTGACTCCTTGTCTTCCACTCTAAACTCCATTTGAGTGCTTGCTAAAGGGACAGCGAATACCTGTTCGCAGAAGCTATTGGTTTAAACAAGATGGGGGAAATGTTGCTGAATTCTTCTGCAATGGGATACATCACTTTGGCCTCAACCAACCAGCCAGGCAGGATTTCATGGCACTATGCAGAACATCAAATAGAGCACCTGGAGGTTCTGCCTCACAAGAGACTTTTTAGTAGGATTCTGGGCTCTTTTACCCCAAGCCTTTCCTGGAACAAGGAAGACAAATCTGGCATGACAGGACTACGGAGAGTAATTGGAGCAAAGACACTAAGCACATCAGTTCATGCAGACCATCTCTCCAGAACAAGCAGTAGACCATAACCTCTCTCTAAGAGCACGGCTCACTCACATACAGATATATTTGTAGTCAATTTAGGAGGCAGTTCTACACTCACAGACCAGTCCAGGTCCATCCCTGCTATCCAGGTAAGGTGCTTTTTTCTTTTTTTTTTTGAGGGGGAGGGGGAGGATGCACATGCCTCAAGCGCATACATCTTAGGCTTTAACAAAAAAGGAGAGAGAAATGCTCTTCGGCATCTCTTGACCGAGGTCAGATGCTGCTCACTGAACTTAATCTAGGTGGTTCTCACTCCAGCATGAGACACGGTGTATTCCTATCGGACTCTAGCGTTGAGGATCAGATGTTCTGAAATGTTGAGCTCTTACAAATGCAACTGAAGTTAACAGGAGCTTTGGGTGCTCAGAATCTCTGAAAAGAATATCTTAACGGTCTGTGTGGTAGTATTATACTGACCCGTTCTGACCAGCCCACTGATGTCACAGAATCGCCTTCCACAGACAAATCACATAACCGGGTCACCTTGAAAATTAGGAAATAAGATGGAAATTAGGACTAAAGAGATTAGCTGCCTAGCAGATTAGGTATTTGGAACTAAGAGCACTAGTATGTTGCACCACATAGATCAGGGGTGGCCAACCTGTGGCTTCGGAGCCACATGCGGCTCTTCAGAAGTTAGTATGTGGCTCCTTGTCTAGGCACCGACTCTGGGGCTGGAGCTACAGGTGCCAACTTTCCCATGTGCCAGAGGGAGGCTCACTGCTCAACCCCTTGCTCTGCCACAGGCCCTGTCCCCACTCCACCCCTTCCCCACCCCTCCCCTGAGCCTGCCATGCCTTCGCTCTTTCCCCCCCCCAGAGCCTCCTGCACGACACGAAACAGCTGATCGGGAGGTGCGGGGAGGGATGGGGAAGTGCTGATCAGTGGGGCTGCTGGTGGGCAGGAGGTGCTGGGAGGCTGCTGACGTATTACTGTGGCTCTTTGGCAATGTCCATTGGTAAATTCTGGCTCCTTCTCAGGCTGGCCACTCCTGGCATAGATGGTACATTCCAGGGTACTGGAAAAAGTACAGCAGCAGAATATAAAACACAAAGGCCGATCCAACTGACCTGCCGTCCATTTTTCTCCTATAGCTGCAAGGAAAGGGCCATGCCTTACCTGGCTAGTACAAGCACTCCATAGGTAAACACAGGTACCAAGGCCAACACTGAGAACATTGAGAGAAGACCAGTCCACTAGGTTCAGGTAGAAGTCATCCTGCAGTTCTGGAGCATCCAGCACTTTGAAAGGAATCTTGGAGATTTTTCTTGTGGGTTTTCGAGGTGATCTTAGCAACTTCTGACTGTTCACACAAATAGAGACGTGATTTTTTTTATGAGGCTTTGAAGGTACAAAGAGATTTAGAGAAATTCCTACTGTTTTGATCATTGCCCTTCTAGAGAAATTTAGAGACTCAAAGAGACAGGAGGGTTGCAGCTCCGAAGGAATAGTACTGAGGTGAGCAGCTAGAGGGAAGTAATGGACACAAAATGAAAAAGAGGGAAGTTGCCCTGTGCCACTGAGCCAGTGAGGGTTAAGCAACCAGCAGGCTAAGTGACCCAAAATCAACCTTTAATAATACATTAGAGGAGTATTGAAATGGTAAACAGGGCTATTTCTTGTAGATCATTATCAAAGCCAGGTTAAGTAGATTTAGGCTTTGTCTACACTAACACTTTTGTCAGTAAAACTTTTGTCTGTCAGGAACATGGAAACCTCCCACCCCCGTCATGGACATAAGTTTCACGGACAAAAGCACTGGTGTGGACAGCGCTATCTCGGCGGAAGACGTTCTCCTGCCAACATAGCTACTGCCACTCGTTAGCGGTGGTTTAATTATGCCAGCAAGAGAGCTCTCTCCCACCGGCATAGAGCGGCTACACGGGAGACCTCACAGCAGCGCAGCTGTAAAGTCTGTAGTGTAGATATAGCCTTAATTCTTTTAAATGTAAACCTATATTGTCAGAGAATTAGAAGTAGATACTAACTGTATTTGTCTGTGTTTACATATATCTGTTGAGTTTGTAGATGATAAACTTCTGTTCTTGTCTGTTACTATATTCTATTGATTAAGAGATCAAAAAGGAATATTAACATTTAGAGGAAACTTGTGGTGTACTAATATCATTGTCTAAATTTTTCTTTGAAGTTTGTAGTAGACGGTCTATGAACTGCTTGAATGGTTAACTACCTTATGCTAATGAATGCAGCTAGTTACTAGTGGAGTAACTAAGTGGCTAAGTCATTATGCAAGGTAGCCTATTTCCTCTTGTTTTTTCCTACCCCCCCCCCCCGATGTTCTGGTTTAACTTGGATTTAAACTTGGAGAGTGGTCAGTTTGGATGAGCTATTACCAGCAGGAGAGTGAGTTTGTGTGTGTATGGGGGTGGGGGGGGATGTGAGAAAACCTGGATTTGTGCTGGAAATGGCCCACCTTAATTATGCACATTGTAGGGAGAATGGTCACTTTGGATGAGCTATTACCAGCAGGATAGTGAGTTTGTGTGTGTGGTTTTTGGGAGGGGGGTGAGAGAACCTGGATTTGTGCAGGAAATGGCCCAACTTTATTATCATGCACATTGTGTAAAGAGTTGTCACTTTGGATGGGCTATCACCAGCAGGAGAGTGAATTTGTGTGGGGGGGTGGAGGGTGAGAAAACCTGGATTTGTGCTGGAAATGGCCCACCTGATGATCACTTTAGATAAGCTATTACCAGCTGGACAGTGGGGTGGGAGGAGGTATTTTTTCATATTCTCTGTGTATATATAAAGTCTGCTGCAGCTTCCACGGCATGCATCCGATGAAGTGAGCTGTAGCTCACGAAAGCTCATGCTCAAATAAATTGGTTAGTCTCTAAGGTGCCACAAGTACTCCTTTTCTTTTTGCGAATACAGACTAACACGGCTGTTACTCTGAAACCAGTTATTAGTGTGTGACTAAGAAACAGATTTACTTCAGAGCAACAATGTATATTACCTATTCTTCATCCAAGGAATGCCTGCTGTGATGTTTGCTGTCAAGATGTAGCCTAGTGGAGAGAACTATAAAATAACTCTAGGGCCTGAAACTTTTTCATCTCAGATCTGCTCAAACTTCGTCAGGGGAAGTTCAAGTCACAAGTCTGAGGTCTCCAGGTGCGCCCTGGACTATCCTTGCAAATTCTCCTGGAATTCTACATATGGACTAACTTATTGAACCGATTCTAAAAGGACTTTTACAAATGAGCAGCTCGCCATCTCTGCTATGAAACTGACCTGAGAACTTTATTCATATCTTACTCTGGGAGAAATCCTGCACTATTGTGCATGTGCATAATTAATTAGCCACACATTTTTAATTTTTTGTTCAGAAAAAAGCTTCTGCTGAAATGTTGCTGCAGTTCCACCTTTTGCCCACCAGAGGGTGATGTGGCAATAGAACAAAGCAGCAGCTCCCAGCTAGCTGAGAAGAGAAAGAGCCTGCCTTCTTCACAGAGCCTGTCAGGAGACAGGGACTATGGGGAAACAGACAGCATGGGTGCTGGGTGAGGGGGTCAGACGGGCTCATAAGGGCTAGTGGAAGAGGACAGACTGGGGCAGGGGCTGAATGGGAGTGGAGGCACAG
This sequence comes from Lepidochelys kempii, assembly GCF_965140285.1. Taxonomy (NCBI): domain Eukaryota; kingdom Metazoa; phylum Chordata; order Testudines; family Cheloniidae; genus Lepidochelys; species Lepidochelys kempii. The sequence goes on from NC_136404.1 coordinate 6,763,279, forward strand.
AGCCACAGGGGGAGGGAGGTGCAGGGCCACATGGGGATGTGAGGAGGTGGTGTCTGAGTGGGGGTGGAGGGACACGTGGACAGGAGCAGACGTGCCTGACTGAATGGGAGAGGCTAGGAGACAACCAGGGTCTGCATCGGGGAAGCTCCCTAACAATCCCTCCTCGCCACCCCCCACAAAAAATCTGTTCCATACTTTTCCCAGCCATACCCAACAAGCCTCCCAGTTCACAGCCAGGCTCCTTCCCAACAATTTACTTCCCTCTCCCTCAGCTCCTCCATTATCCCCGACTCCTCCAACCCTTTGCACTGCTTCTGAGGGGTGCGAGAAATACAGTTCTGTATTATAGTTTAAATGAATTACTACTCAGAGTTCTGTATTACTATGCCTAGTAAGGAATCTATTTTTCAAAAAACATTTCCTGACTCTTTTTTGTTGTCTGTATTGTTACACACATACTTGCTGACAGGTATTTTGAAATAAATGACCAAAAATAATTGAAACTGGTGTGACTATATTGTGTTACTTTGACAAATGACACATGCAGAAATTTGCAGAATTTTAAAATATTGTGCGCATAATTTTGAATTTTGGGGAGCAGAATTCCCCAGGAGTAATCTGTATGTATAATGATCTTTTAACCATAGCAACTGTCTCTTTTTTAAAATAAAACTTAAATTAGTTAATAAGAATTGGCTGTAAGAATGTATTTTGGGTAAGATCTAAAATATTCATTGATCTGGTGGGTAATGTGTCTGGTCTCTTGGGATTGGTAGAACTTTATATATGGTGAATAAGATTTTAAGTAATCTTCACTATATTGGATTTGGCTCTCCGGGTGGGAGCCCAGGGCTGGATTGCTTAAGGGGAACTGTTTTAGCTTCTGGGTAACCAGTGTGGTATTATAGAAGCTGTTTTGTTACTGGCTTGGTGAATCTAATTATAAGAATAAACTACCAGTTTTGGGGATTGTCTGCCCCATCCTTTGCAGTTTGCCCTGACTGATCGATCTCCGTGTGGCCCCTGCACCGACCATAATCACATGCCCAAAAAGGGGAGGCTGCTTAATAACATTCCTGATATTAACAACTTCTGGTTAATAGCAACATTTTGCTGGGGACCAATCCTGTCTCATTAGACTAAAATGTTAATAGGATTCAGATACTAACAGGCATGCTGCTTTCGGACAGCCTTTTGACATGCTTTTCCTGGCTGTAGGCCTGCAAATCTGCCTGCTGTTTGGGAGGAGGATGCTGCGCTTTTCATGGGAGCAGGGGTGTGTGTGTGTCCAAGGGGCTGCACAGTACCACTGTACTCTCCAGGCTGTGCCCTGCCCTGGTACCAGTGGCTCAGGCTTGGCACATCCCAGTGCTTCCTTCCCTGGCTATAGCTATAGCCCTGCACACATGCCTTCAGGGATGTGGCAGAGAAGAGAGCACTGAGACATGCCGAGCACCAGCCACAGGCAGGTTTAGAGCTGGCTAGAGCCTCACAAACCTCCCCATGATTCCCTGCCCACAGCCTCCCCTCCCAGCTGCCAGCACTGCCTTCCCTGGCTGCAGCCCTGCAAACCTGCCTTTCGCTTACCGGCAGCCTCTGGATAATAATAGCAGTTGCTGGGAACCAAGAGGTTGCTAACAAGTGGAATCTACTGCATTTCTAAGGCTGGCTGCACAGAGACAAGATCCTTGCTCCTTAGGTGTCGGACAACTCCTGCTGCCTACTTCCCCTCCTGAAATCCCATAGCTGTACAGCAACCAATTATGACATTAGTCAGAGAGCGCCTTAAGAACCCCAGCCCTCATTTTTTCCCCCACCCATAGGTAGCATTACCTTTTGTTGCTGACAGGTGACAGGGAATACGGGGAGACCTCATTGCCATCATCTGGACTAGAGCGTTTGGTGCTGAGGGAGTACTGCACAAAGAAGAAAGCATTGGATACAAAACCCCCACACAGTACAGGTCCTGACGTGCCAGAGGTTTACAAGATCACCTACAATGTAATTAATTAAACATACATTACCTAGTCAGAGGTCCCTCCAAAACCCTGCACTGTGGTGGCCCACTGTGTTTTACTTTCTACCCTCTTCAGTCCCTTCCCTTAAAGATTCCTTTAAATCTTGCTCTACAGCAATACTGAGAAACTAACTTCTGTTGAATCTCAAAACCTCTCCTTCATTTAGGGAGCACATCAAGACCATGTGTTAAGTTGCCCACATTTTTTCCAAAACAGTCTTTCAAAGCCTCTGTCATAACTCAGGAAAGAAGGATTTCTGCAGCAAGCAGCACTTCCTCATGCTATCTGTGGAGTCACTGAACAGTGTCCACTGGATTTTGTTACTAATACAACCCACCTTAGCCGTTCCATACTATTGATGACCCACTTTAAACCTTGGCTAGACTTCTTAATAAAGCTACTACACTATGCACCTACTAGCATATTTGAGGAATGCCCAACTCCTCTTGCATAAGCAATGCAGAACAATGAATTGTTAGCCAAACTTACCGTGAAGAGACTCTTCTTCTCTGGTGTGGATGGCTGCAGTCTCCTGTCTTCTGTCTGAGGGTCCTGCACTTTCTCAATCCCTGCTCCCAGCAGTTCGTTCTTTAGCAAGGCTGAGTAAGCAAGGCCATCTGTACGAACATACAAACGAGCTCTTGAGCAGAGTCCTACGCTAGTGGTTCTCAACCAGGGTATGCAGTGGTCTTGCAGGTGGGTACGTCAACTCATCTGAATGGGCTGTGAAGACCAAGTTATCATATTCCCTGTGATGGTGCCTCCAGGTCAGGGCTGTGGCCCAATAGCTAGAGCAGCAAGCGAGATGCTTGCACTGCTGCTGCCCATGCTATATTTGAATTCAGTATTGAATCAAAAGCTAGACACAAAGGAACAAGTGGTACAAAACACATCTACCTTTGCCATTGTCTGAGGTAGCATCCTTTGCTTTTCTGTTTTGACTTGGTGACTTTTCGTTTTCCTAGGGGGGGAAAATATATGCTTACAAACACTCCAGTCACTGCAAAGATCTCACAAAATTTACTTTTCTTCCCCCCCTCCCCACAGTAATGGGAAAAGCACTGCCATCTTGAAAAATCTGCAACAATAATTGTGATGCTGAGGCATCAAATACTGAAGCAGCAAAAGAGACGGAGAGCAGAAGGGGAAGGCAATGCTCTACTAGTCCTCTGAAGTAGTTTTCCTGCCAAACAAACTTCTTTAACTCCGTGCAAACTCCCCCTTCCTGATAAGAAAAATACCCTGTGCTGTGTAACACGGGGGTAATACTCACATTTATTCTGTGGAAGTTAATGCTCCAGTTGGCCCCAGCTCTTGAGGGAATGAAACGGTCTCCATGTTTACTGGGGGAGGACATTGGAGAGTTGGAAGGTGTCAGCGTTCGTCTCATCTCAACTACCTGAAGTTTAAAAAGTTACATATGGAGAAACACTGCAAGAACCAGACAGAAAAAATGTTGGATCACAGTGGGCTCTGAAAGACAGACTCCAGAAATCTGCTTTCATTAGGACCAAATAAACCTGGAATGACAGAACACATGGTTTGTCACCTTAAAACTCTAGTAAGCACTCCTTACACAGGCACAATTCCCACTGACAAGTGCTAACAGGAGCACTTAAAGAACCTCTCTCTCCACATGCGCCCTCTCAATAGTGGAGATCAGCTGGTATGCTCTTGCCAATGGTCCCGAGGTTTGAAATCTGGGCAGCTGGAGGCAGGGCACTATGAGGTATAGGTATGACTGGAATCCCTTCCCCTGTTGGTCTGAAAGACCCGAATATTAGCAATTCAAGCCTCACGTAAACATACAGTGTACGGTACCTTATAAGAATATCTCACACACAAAACATGTTCTAGTTAAGGTTGCAGGCACTCAGCCTGGTCTTCTTTCTGTCCTTCCAGAACAGGAGCGCGTTGATCCCTGAGAGTCCCGCAGGGAGATCCCAGTATCTTGCTCCTCCCTAAGCTTTTTGGCTAGCGTGATCTCTGCCATTGCCATGCTGCTGCCATAAGTATGCCAAGGGCCTGCTGCAGCGTACGAACAGGAGTTTGGAGTGGGTGTGTGCACGTTGAAGACAGCAGGTTTTATTAAGGTCAGATAAGTACAGCAATGCTTCCAGGTCCTCTTGGCATTCCTATGGAAGTAAAGTCACGGCCGCCGTGTTGTGTGGGAAAATGTCCCCTTAACACTACTTCCTGGTTTTCTAACATTTGTTTGTTTTCTCCATAATGCTAATGTTCTTGTAGGGGGTACATAAAGGGACCTCCTTTATATTTCTTGGTTTTACTAGAGAGATCATGTGTAACCCAGCAGTATCCTTTCAATGTGCATTCAGCATAGTCATTTAAATTCAGCACTGAACCTAAATCAATTACATCAAGTAGAATCTGGCAGAACTACAGCTAAGTGTGTATTTTAAGATCTTAGTAATGACAAAAGATATTATGGAGTTCGTAGCAGATATGCACCGGTACCAATATACGAATCCTCCTGAGGGAGTTTTACTTCAGTTAAAAGCCATTTACGTGCATCATGTCAGCTGAGGACTCGTTGTTCCAAGACTCAGTAAAATATGAAGATCAGAGATCACGGTCTTTAGAATATTTACACACCTTACCCAAGGCAAAGAAAGCAAGAACAGTGAAATACCAAAATAAGTGGATGACATGGATTAGACTGTGTCACAGACTTGTAACGATTTGAAGGCCTATCCAAGTACAGACAGAGGGTGCAATTTGGGGCCCTTTCACAGCATAGAAGGACCTTAAAATACTAGGGGCTAGCTCAGAGGTGGGCAAACTATGCCCCGCAGACCACGTGTAGCCCGTGGGAACGTCCTGCCTGGCCCCCGAGCTCCTGGCCTGGGAGGGTAGCCCCCAGCCCCTCCCCTGCTGTTCCTCCTCCCCCGCAGCCTCAGCTCACTGCGCCTCTGGTGCAATGCTCTGGGCGGCAGGGCTGCGTGCTCTTGCCAGGCAGCGCAGCTGCAGAGTTGCGGCCTGACCCCGTGCAAGGATAGAGGGCAAGGGACTTCGGGGTGGTGGTCAAGGGTGTAGATAGAGGTTGGGGCAGTCAGAAGGCGGGGAACAGGGATGTTGAACGGGGACAGGGATCCCAGGGGGGCAGTCAGGAAGGATGGGGAGGGGGCGTTTGGATGGGGCAGCGGGGGCACATTCCAGGGCAGGGGTTCTGGGGGCAGTCAGGAATGAGAGGAGGGGTTGGATGAGGTGGTAGGGGGCAGTCGGTCTGGGGGCGGTCAGGGCACAGGGAGGGGTGGATGGGGTAGGGGTCCCGGGGGGGGGGGCATCAGGGAGCAAGAAGCAGGTGGGGGGGGTCAGATAGGGGGTTAGAGCCAGGCCATGCCTGACTATTTGGGGAGGCACAGCCTCCCCCAACCTGCCCTCCATACAATTTCAGAAACCCGATGTGGCCCTCAGGCCAAAAAGTTTGCCCGCCCCTGGGCTAGCTGGAGGACAATTCTCTCAGCACAGGTGTTGTGTTGATAAATGAGAAGTAATGAACACTGGAAAACATAATCCCAACTATACATACAAAATGATGGGGTCTAAATTAGCTGTTACCATTCAAGAAAGATCTTGGAGTAATCACTGATAGTTCTCTGAAAACACCTGCTCAATTTGCAGAGGTAGTTAAGAAAGCAAACAGAATGTTAGGAATCATTAAGGAAAGGATAATATAATGCCACTATATAAATCCATGGTACGCCCACACCTTGAATACTGAGTGTAGCTCTGGTTGGCCTATCTTAAAGATAGATTACAATTGGAAAACATACAGAGAAGAGCAATAAAAATAATTAAGGATAAGGATCTGCTTCCATATGGAGGAAAGACTGGGACTGCTCATCTTAGAAAAGAGGTGACTAAAGAGGGATAGGATAGAGGTCTATATAATCATGAATGGTGTGGAGAAAGTGAATAAGGAAACATTATCTACCCTTTGACATAACTCAAGAACTAGGGGTTGCTCAACAAAAATTAATAGGCAGCAGATTTAAAAGAGAGAGAATTACTTCACATAACACACAGTTAACCTATGGAAGTCATTGTCATGAGATGTTGTGAAGCCCAAAACTATAACTGGGTTCAATTAGATACGTTAATGGAAGATAGCCATCGATGGCTATTAGCCAAGATGGTCAGGGATGCAACCCTATGTTCTACATGGCCTTAAACCCCGACTGCCAGATACTGGGACTGGATGACTGGGGTTGGATCACTCGATAATTGCCCTGTTCAGAGTATTCCCTCTGAAGCATCTGGCCTTAGCCAGCACCAGAAGACAGGATACTGGGCTAGAGGGACCATTGGTCTGACCAAGTATGGCCATTCTTATGCTCTTATGACATATAACACCACAGAAAAGCTGGAAGATCTGCATGCATCTAAAGTCCACCTATCGTATACCCCCAGCATTCAGAAGATTTGCTCGTTTAAAAAAATTCAACTGTCTATATTCCCGTAGTACCTAATGAGATTATGTAGTTTCCTGATGCCAAGTACTGAATAATAAAGATATTATAACCCCCTTAGGCTTCTGAGTATTACATACATATAGAGATTTAACACATTTTAGCTGACAAAACTGGCCAAGTTATGAAATTGTTGGAGCAATTGTTTCCCAGGATAATTCAAAAACTCCGACAGTAGAGCATTTCAGTCCAAGGTTTGGTTTAGTTTCTAATTAAAGGCCTCCATGCTATTAAGTAGCTCATAGAGGAAGCTAGAGAGCCTGTCTGAAAGACAGTCGAGAAAGCATATTACAGCTCACAGAATAAAGTCTGGTCTTTGTTGGGGGATGCTGGGAGGGGCAGGGGCAACTGCGTAAGTCACTAGGAGAATCATTAAGCACAGTGTAAATGTGCTGACTTACACAAGGCATTGTGTTTTCATTCTGGATGTTGATCTGGCGCAGGAGACGTCTCTCATAATCCTGGTCCATGTTGGAAAGGGTGGGGGCTGGGGAGTCTAATGGTCGCAGGACCTTCTGTTCATGAAGTCTAGACAGGAATCAGTCTGCTGCAACAAAACAGGAAGAAAGTCAAGAAATGGTGCACAGTCCCATGTACAAACCCACTGCCACCACCAAATTTAATTTCTATACCACTGCCCACGGGAGACGCTCAAAGCACTTTACACCCAACCAACATGAGAAGTACACCAAGTTTCTGCCACAATCTGTGAAGGGAAGCACAGAGACGCTAAGTGAGTAGCAGGATCACAAATGGAAGCTAGAAGTTCCAACTCCAAATCTTGTGCTTTAGACACAAGACCATTTTGCCTCTCAGTCGCACAGTATTCAGAATTTCAATAGGCAAAGCACAGCACAGAATCAGCGCACTATCTGGTTAGGAACATTACACCACACTATTACCCTCATGGTTGCTGATACCACTTGCCTCTACAATTCTGGGCGGATGGTTGGTCCCAGTCTCCACTGGGACCTGGTTTATGCTTAAAATTAGATCTACCTAGCTATGTTGCTCAGTACTGTGAAAAATTTCACACCCTGAAAACCGCAATTAGGTTGACCTTATTCCCAGTATAGACACAACTAGGTCAGTGGAATAACTTCTCAGTCGATCTAGCTACCACCTCTCAGAGAAATGGATTAAACTACACTGATGGAAAAACCTCATCTGTCAATGAGGAAGTATCCACACTACGTGCTACAGCTGTAGCAGCAGTAGAATAGCCATGCCCTGACTATCTTTCAGTCATAAGATCCGGGACAATGTGATTTCACAACAGATATTCATTAACATTTGGTTGGTAAGATTTTATCAAATGTGTCATACAAAATCAGACATATTAGCCTGCCTTACACTGAAAAATAGCATTAACTTTCAAGTTCTATTCTCACAGTCTTATAGCTTTTCAGCTACCTACAGAATTTATACCATTAGATTACAAGATCACACTTTATCATCTGTTTTTAAACGGAACTCCCCTTTCTTTCAGGCATGAGAAAGGACAACTAAAGACATCAGACAAATTTTTCTCATCTACTGCATTGTCACACTAATGTTGCTTCCTAAATGGACCAGTGAATAAAGGATGCATTTTAGGACTCTGTGGCTACAATATACAGAAAATGGCAATAGCAGTTTGTTGGGAACATACAGGGTCTCATATTTTAGGTTAAATCCTGACCAAAGCAAAAACTGGAAATCTTGTTTGCGCACGATATACACTGACCAATAATACAGAAGGAGATGTTGAAGTTTTGCAGAAAACATGATTTCAGTTAATCACTGAAAGATGAAGGTTTTCATTTGGGAATGTTAACACACTTACTATCCTTTGCTTAAAATAGGCCAAAAAAACACTGCTAGTTTGGTATCAAGTGAATTTAACATAAATGAGAATGGTCTGAAAACATAAACCCATGTTTCCTCATGCATCTGTATCAATAAGGTTAATTTAAACTTTAAACCAATCACTGCTGTTGAAATCAGCTATGTCCCAATTTACAGTGCTCAACCTGTAACACATACAAACAAAAGCTATTCAAGGGAAGATATTTTTGATCATGGATACACATCATTTACTTCTAAAATGAAAGTCAGTTTGCCTAACAGAACACACCAAAACCTTGAAACATATAGCCAGATTTTTGAGTTCACTCAACACTCAGCATGTATTGTAACACTCTGCACACAAAGCATTGCATTAGATTCATAACATTACCGTAATTATCATAATCTTTCATTTCAAGGTTGTGTGATCCCGGAAATTAAGGCTAGAAAACATTATCCAAGTAAAATGTGTTGCTACTTTCAGTAACAATAAGAAGTTTGTGGATTTCTTTTTAACCTTCCAGAAACTAAAGGAATTTTTATTTTAATAAAACCAAGTAAAAATGGTACATTGTTCTCAGTGGCAGCAACTTGGGGCTGAACTCTTGAAAGTACGGCCATCAGGACCTGATTCAAAACCCTCTGAAGTCAGTGGAAAGACTCCAATTGACTTCACAAAACTTTGGAAGAGGCCATACTTTTTGCAAAATTAAGAGTCACTAATGACCTCCGAAAGCTTTAAAAAAATAAACCCCCAATGTCTTACTGCTACTGAAGTACCACATTTTACTAGGATAGCTGTTTCTAGACGTATTTCAAAAGAATTCTTCTGTAACGACTATAACCTACATTCTAGGACACTGCCTACTCGAAATCTAGTCACTTTAAAAATCATTCAGAGCTGTTCCAGGTACCATATCTGCCTTGAGTTCCTTCCACTGCCCAATTTTCATAGAATCATCATAGAATATCAGGGTTGGAAGGGACCCCAGAAGGTCATCTAGTCCAACCCCCTGCTCAAAGCAGGACCAATTCCCAGTTAAATCATCCCAGCCAGGGCTTTGTCAAGCCTGACCTTAAAAACCTCTAAGGAAGGAGGTTTTTTACCATTACATTACCATTTTACCATTACATTTTCCAATAAAATACTTCTCCCATGTCAGTTTTTTTGTACAGAAGCAGAAACAGAGGAAGCCTGACTGCCTGCATCTGACAGCACTGAGTTTGTCTCTTCTGCATAAAGTCTGTAAAAATGGATGTTTCACTCATCTTTCCTTTACAGTAATCTTCAGTGTTACTTGTAACAAAGATAGGTTAAAAAAGCTGCACTTCTCAAAGCTTTATGTTGACGTTGTCCCTTTAAGCTTCCTTTTGGCTTGGTATGTTTGAACGATTCCATGGCAGTCACTCTAGTATCAAAAAAATATTCACTTTTCACACTACTTAGTAGAAGACCATCATCTGTATATGTAGCAATAAAACTAAAGTAATCCAGCATAAGAACACTCCATCTACTCTTAATCATGGTATTAAAACTGTTCAAGATTTTAATCCAAATCACTGTTACACACAAGATTTGTCAGTTATATAACAAGTTAAATACAAAAAGTAAACTTAAGTTTGCAAGACCTGGGACTCAGTGAAGAAGTTCACAAAATTAAGGCTGTGAAAAACCAGTACCTCAGCCACACTTCACATCTTGTGTATTTTATGATACGCTTAAATAACAAAAAGAGTAGCTTTAACACATTTTACAAGGAAGGGAGAAGAGAAAATATTGCACAGAAGCATCAGGGCAAAAAGTGCTAATGGTGCTCAAACAGCTACCTAACTTTCCAGCTTGTGTGTGCTTGAAACCAAAACCATAACATTAGGTGTGTGCATTTAATGGACTAGAATTTTTTTTTAATTACAAAGAGAACAATAAATAGAGGTAGATTGCTTGTGCAGTTTATGAATTCCACTGGCTTTGGTATTCCTACTGTCAAGAATAACATAAATATAACCTGTGTTTGGACCTACATAAACAGTTTAGTACCCATTTTAAAAGGATCACCGCCAACTTCTATATGAATGAAATGGATAGGCAGGGTTTGTTAAACCCAAATGTTCAACTCTTGCACTGCTGGTGTGATCAGGGTCAAGAGAATTCAACTGTGGCTGAGGCGGTGGAGAAACCTGTGTTTGATACCCAATGTCAACATTGCTAAAGATTTACTCCTGAGGGAATTCTGCGCCAAAAAACTAAAAATTCTGCACACAATATTTTAAAATTCTACAAGTTTTATTTGTCAGTAAATAAATGCAGAGGCTCCAGCATGACAGTGGGGAGCACAAGCCATTGGCTGCACAAAAGTGAGAGATCTCCCTGCAGCCCCTCCACCCGCAGGACAGAGACTCAGCGGTGAGGCTGCACCCAACCCCGACACAGCACAAGGCCTGGGCCTACCCCAGAAACACCCTGGAGCCCTGCCCCTTTGCACCAGACACACCAGGTGTGGGGCAGACAGACTCAAATCAGGCAGGATCCAAGTGTGAGAGGTCCAGGTGTAGGAGGCTCTGGATGCACAGAGGCTCATTGGGCTGGGTGGGGGTTCCAGATGCAATGTGACTCCACAGGGGCTTCCAGGTGAAGGTGGCTGGGGCTCAGCTGAGGGCTCTGGGTATGGGGTTCTCAGCGGGGGTATCTGGGTGCTGAGGGAGAGGGGCTTGGTGGGGTGTGGGGTCTGGGTGCAGCTAGTTGGGGGTCAGTGGCATGGGGGTCTGTATGTGGGGGCTCAGGGTGGTACGGGGATGGGGCATCAGGGTTGTAGTTTGAGTGCAGGGAGTGGGAGGTGGTCTGGGTGCAGGGGTGGGAGTCCAGAGGAAGGGGAGCCTGGGTACAGGGGGGCTCCAGATGCAGGGGTTGAAGTTCATTGGCTGGGGTTCAGGTGTAGAGGGCTAGGGGAGTTCTGGATATACCGGGTGAGGCTTGGCAGGAGTGTCTGGGTATGGGAAGTCTGGACGCACATGGGTTGGGTGGAAAGGGGAGCAGCTCCCCGTACAGTCACCCGTTTCCCCCCTCCCCACAGCTGAGGAGTGATGGGGACAGGAAATGGGAGGATGCTGAGCTTCCTGCAGCTGGTGGAGGTTTCTGGGGATGGATCTGACATTTCCCCTGCAAGGAGTTGCTGGGGCTGAGAAAGTCCTGTCCTCTCCTGCCTCCAGCCCAGATGGGACTAGCAGGTGATCTTGGCTCAGGGTAGGAGCCATGGGCTGGGGTGTTCCCAGCCACACAATGATTTACCTCTCCACTGGCTGCTCCGGGTACCTTAAACAATGTACCTCCACTGCTTGGGAGTGGTGCGTGACTGCTCTTGCAGCTTCCTTTGCTTCCGTCAGAAAGTCATTTTTCTGCAGGGAAGCAAAGAAATCTGTTGGGGACATGAATTCTGCGCACATGCAGTGGTGCACAATTCCTCCAGGAATAAAGAGTCCAGGGTAGATACAGCCCACGTGTCAGGACACATATTCCATAAGGCAGCAAGGCATATACAATAGATACGAACACCAGAGTTACGAACTAACTCAGGGGTCTCAAACTCAAATGACGATGAGAGCCACATGAGGACTAGCACATTGGCCCAAGGGCCGCACCACTGACTTCCCCCCCTCCCACCCGCTGCCCCAACCCCACACCCACTCCACCCCTTCCGTGAGGCCCAGCCCCTGCCCCTATTCCCACCCCTTCCCTGAAATCCCCATCCCACATCTGCCTCCTCCCTGCCCCCAGGGGGTGCAGGGTGCGTCGGGGGCTCGGGGCAGGGAGTTGGGGTGCAGGACTTGTGTGGCAGGAGGCTCAAGGCAGGGTGCTGGGGTGTAGCAGGGGGCTCAGGGCAGGGGGTCGGGGTGCAGGAGGGGTTTGCGGGGCAGGTCTGGCCCAGCAGCACCTGGGCGGGGGGGGCGCGGGGGAAAGAGAACCACGGACAATGGAAGCTTCAGGGGAGGTACCTGGAGGAGCAACCAGGGCAACACACAGACCCCTGTGCCTCCCCTCCCCCAGGTCCCGGCCGCTGCCCCAGGTGCGCACCAGGCCGGAGCCGCTCTAGGTAAATGCTGGGGGGGGGAGGGGGCCATGGGGAGCTGGCGGGCCACAGAAAATAACCCTGCAGGCTGCATATGGCCCACGGGCCGCGTGTTGGAGACCCCTGAACTAGCTAGTCAGCCACACATCCCATTTGGAACAATCAGACAGCAGTGTAGAGGTAGAGAGGTGGAGGGAGAGAGAGACAGACACAATAAATACAGTACTGTGTTAAAAGTAAGCTACTAAAAATACAAAGGGAAAGCAGCATTTTTCTTCTGCATAGTAAAGTTTCAAAGCTGAATTAAGTCAATGTTCAGTTGTAAACTTTTGAAAAAGCCACCATAATGTTTTGTTCAGAGTTATGAACAACCTCCTTTCCCGAGGCGTTAGTAACTCTGAAGTTCTACTGTAATTAGAACAGCATTCAAACAAATGCAGTTATTTTGTCAGCTAGTTAAACTGGCATTCCAAATACCATTGGAAAAAGTTTTAAATGCATGGATATGCTCTTTCCTGATCTATAATTTAAGTGATCTTCATACCAATGAAAAGGATCATATTTCAAATGTCTGACTACAGAACATATTATTACATATTATATTTCTTGTCAAAGTTAAGATGAAATTGCAGTCAGATTTTGAGTCAAGAAAGAGCCTTTTCAAATAGTTAAAAGTTGTCTGTTTTAATACTCAAGTAGCACTTTGACAGAGGTTGAGGGGAAAAACAGTTACTGCATGGATAACCAAGCATCCTAGAGATGCCATGTTTTGAAGGAAACATTATCTCCTGGCCTGTACATTCCAGGACTACATTATCTTGCTTTACTGGAATCTCCCCTGATCTGTGCTTCTTTTACGCCACAACTCCCACATGCAGTCTTATGTACAAGCCCCATGTGTCTAATATCCCAAATACTCACAAGCATATACTGTAAAAAGATGAGCTCCATGAAGGCGCTACAAGAGTTTTTACTCAGACAATTATATTTTGTACTTATTGTTTTCTAATGCCTCATGAGAAAAAAAGACATGGAACTGTTAATAGTGCCAACCTACAAAAACAGATCTGCTGTATTGTAATTGAGTCTTACGTTACACCTGCAAATCTAAACCAAAGTTGTAAAATGCACTAAGTCTGTAATACTTTCAGAATTTTGCTGAAAAGCAAACCATTAAAAACAACAAAACACAGATCAACACACCTGATGTTTTAACTACTTAGAATACAATCCAGGCCCAGCCATAAAGAAAAATAATAAATCATAGCATTTATATATATATGCAGCAGCCCCAATCCACAACTTCACAAAATTCTATTTGTACATAAAACACATTTTTTAAATATGAGAAACTTATCAGCATGGGAATTACTATTAGTGATGAACTCTTAAGCATGAAGCACTGTGCTAGCACCAAACACACTATTTCAACAAGACTCAGCACTTCTCCCCAGGAAAGTGAGCATGGTGCCTTCAGGGAGCTACAAATCAAATCAAATTCATTTAAGCAATAAAATGTCAAGATTGGGGCTGTGTCAAATTCCTCCAAAACGATCAAACAGGTTTCATTTTGTTTTAATGACTATTCCAAAGGAAAAGACTCTCCCTCCACTGTAGAAGAAAAGAAGCTGAGTTTAGGATTTCTAGACCCATGAATTACAGAACACGTGCACCATCTCCTTAAAAGAAGACATTCTAATCTTAAAACAAATGAAAGGGGGAATGGTTAGTAAGGAGACTGACAATAAGGTCTAGAGGCCAGGTGGGTGTTGTAATAGCCTCTGCTGGTGAAAGAGGCAAGCTATCAAGCTTACACAGAGCTCTTCTTCAGGTCTGGAAAAGCTATAGAGACTTTTGCCTCTAGGTTGCTTGTTTATATACAGCCTAGGGGCTAATGACACTGTGTTGTTGCCTTTCGATGGCTGTCCAGTAGTTTATGGGAACTGAATTTGGCTCTAGTCCCCAGCTGACAAGTGGAGACCTCTCTCCCAGCGCTGGTGCCACAAACTACAGCGGCACAGCAGCGCTTTAACATTGTTAGTGAAGACACACCCTAAGTGTGCTGCCCTTGTTGTGGAGACTAATAGATATTCCAGTGTGACAATTTTTAACAGCTGTTTTAAAGTGAGATTAAATTTTGAGCCTATCCACTTTGACAACCCCCCTACAAAAAAGGAAATAGTTTTGTGTTATTGAATGGTGCTGGCTTGATATTCTTGGAGAGCAGAATCCTCTATTTGTGTGTAGAATTGACACAGTACAGGCAGCAGTAGCACAAGTTTCCCCTCACACTGCCCCATCTCTAGGTCTAAGGAGCAAATGCAGTCCCCGATAGCCCAGTATAGTCTTGGTCTTTCTGCTGAGATGGCCAACTAAACTGACAGCCAGTGCCAAATGTGTTGATATTTTTCATAACGGGGACACTTGTCACACTAGCACCTGGACAAATTCATTTCACAAAGGATGCTGAAAATGCACGAGAGCGATTTTTGGCTCCCAGGCTCAATACAGAAGGATCCGTGTTTGAAAATAGTGCTGACACACTAGTCAAAGTCAGCCCCTTCTTAAACTCGGTTTGACTACCAGTGACACCAAACCACTTGCCAAAAAACACGTTCTCAAGCAGTTGATGCGTATAAGAAATAAGCAGTTAAAGAAAATGTTCAGATACATCATGCACCGTTATAACCAAAAGTCTTGTTGATTACCTTAAAGTAGGGCTGTCAGTTAATTGCAGTTAACTCATGCGATTAACTCAAAAAAATTAATTGTGATTAATTGCAGTTTTAATCTCACTGTTAAACAATATAACACCAACTGAAATGTATTAAATATTTTGGATGTTTTTCAAATATATTGATTTAAATTACAACACAGAATACAACATGTACAGTGCTCATTATTTTTATAACAAATATTGCACTGTAAAAATGATAAACAAAAGAAATAGTATATTTACCTCATACAAGCACTGTAGTGCAATTTCTTTATTGTGAAAGTGCAACTTACAAATGTAGATTTTTTTTTATTACATAACTGCATTCAAATACCGGCACTTTTGTAGCCCGTATTTCAAGGTATTTATGTGCCAGATATGCTAAACATTCATATGCCTCTTCATGCTTCGGCCTCCATTCCACAGGACATGCTTCCATGCTGATGACATTTGTTTAAAAAAAAAAAAAGTGTTAATTAAATTGTGACTGAGCTCCTTGGGGGAGAATAGTATGTGTCCTGCTCTGTTTTACCTACATTCTGCCATATATTTCATGTTATAGCAGTCTCGGATGATGACCCAGCACATGTTGTTCATTTTAAGAACATTTTCACACAGATTTGACAAAACGCAAAGAAGGTATCAATGTGAGATTTCTAAAGATAGCTACAGCACTGACCCAAGGTTTAAGAATCTGAAGTGCCTTCCAAAATCTGAGAGGGATGAGATGTGGAGCATGCTTTCAGAAGTCTTAAAAGAGCAACACTCTGATGCAAAAACTACAGAACCCAAACCACCAAAAAAGAAAATCAACCTTCTGCTGGTGGCATCAGACTCAAGATGATGAAAGTGAACATGCATCAGTCTGCACTGCTTTGAATAGTTATTGAGCAGAACCCATCATCAGCATAGAACCACAGAACATCAGGGTTGGAAGGGACCTCAGGAGGTCATCTAGTCCAACCCCTTGCTCAAAGCAGGACCAATCCCCAATTTTTTTTGCCCCAGATCCTATACGGGCTTCTCAAGGATTGAACTCACAACCCTGGGTTTAGCAGGCCCATGCTCAAACCACTGAGCTATCCCTCTCCCCGCATGGACGCATGTCCTCTGGAATGGTGGCAGAAGATGAAGGGATATATGAATCTTTAGCACATATGGCATGTAATTATCTTGCAATGCTGGCTACAACAGTGCCATGTGAATGCCTGTTCTCACTTTCAAGAAGTGGGCTGCATTATATCCTGCAAACGTAAACAAACTTGTTTGTCTGAGGCCACATCTACACTACCCACCGGATCGGCGGGTAGTGATCAATTTATCAGGGATCGATTTATCGCATCTAGTGTAGACACGATAAATCGATCCCTGATAGCTCTGCTGTCAACTCCGGAACTCCACCATGGCGAGAGGCAGAAGCGGAGTCGACGGGGGAGCAGTGGCCGTCGATCCCACGCCGCGAGGACGCAAAGTAAGTGATTCTAAGATACGCAACTTCAGCTACAAGAATAGCGTAGCTGAAGTCGACGCATCTTAGATCGATTCCCCCCTCCCCCCAAGTGTAGACCAGGCCTGAGTGACTGGCTGAACAAGAAGTAGGACTGAGTGGACTTGTAGACGCTAAAGTTTTACATTGTTTTATTTTTGAATGGAGGTTTTTTGTACATAATTCTACATTTGTAAATTCAACTTTCATGATAAAGAGATTGCATTACAGTACTTCTATGAAGTGAATTGAAAAATACTATTTTTTGTTTTTTACAGCACAAATATTTGTAATAAAAAATATAAAGTGAACACTGTACACTTTGTATTCTGTGTTGTAATTGAAATCAATATATTTGAAAATGTAGAAAACACCCAAAAATATTTTTTAAAATAGTATTCGATTAACAACATGATTAAACACAATTAATTTTTTTAATTGCTTGACAGCCCTACCTTAAGGCGATGAGAACTACTTCTGTAAATTTTAATTCTTAAATAAATCATCCCCAAAGTACTAGAGCAGTGGTTCTTAAATTTTTGTACTGGTGACCCTTTTAACATAGCAAGCCTCTGAGTGCAATCCCCCCTTATAAATTAAAAACACTTTTTAATATATGTTTAACACTATTAGAAATGCTGGAGGCAAAGCAGGGCTTGGGGTTGAGGTTGACAGCTCACGACACCCCATGTAATGACCCCCTGAGGGATCCCGACCCCCAGGCTGAGAACCCCTGTACTACAAGGCACTGCATTATCTCCGCTGGAGCAGATTTGTGTTTCGCCAACCTGAATAAGGAGGCCCTGTGCACATCTGCCAGCCAAACTGTCTCCAGAGCCAGCTCGAGGGGAGGGCTTGCTAGGCCCCCGGCTTGCTGGGGCCCGACTCCAGCCATTTCACCTCCCTTCCAGACATTCCTGGGGTCCGCTGAGCTCAGGCCACTGGCGCAATTGACCCCTTCGCTCCCGCAGGCTGACCCGTGATGTAACTGGGGAGAGGGGCTAACCTGGATCTAACCCCACCGCGCAGCACACAGACCAGAGCCCTGCACCCTCCGCCCCCCCAGGCCTGGGCCCCTCGCCCCCGTGGTAAGGGGGCCCCGGCCCCCCCCAGGCCTGGGCCCCTCGCCCCCGTGGTAAGGGGGCCCCGGCCCCCCCCAGGCCTGGGCCCCTCGCCCCCGTGGTAAGGGGGCCCCGGCCCCCCCCAGGCCTGGGCCCCTCGCCCCCGTGGTAAGGGGGCCCCGGCCCCCCCCAGGCCTGGGCCCCTCGCCCCCGTGGTAAGGGGGCCCCGGCCCCCCCCAGGCCTGGGCCCCTCGCCCCCGTGGTAAGGGGGCCCCGGCCCCCCCCAGGCCTGGGCCCCTCGCCCCCGTGGTAAGGGGGCCCCGGCCCCCCCCAGGCCTGGGCCCCTCGCCCCCGTGGTAAGGGGGCCCCGGCCCCTCCGCCCCCCCAGGCCTGGGCCCCTCAAGCCGAGCCCCCCACCCCGGGAGAGAGGCCTCCCCCCGAGACGGCCGCACGCAGCCCCCCACCTACCCAGCCAGCCAGCCAGCCCGGCTCCTGCTCCGCCTCCTCCTGTCACTCTCCGCCGGCCTCAGCCCTCAGCGCTCCCCAATATGGCGGCCGCCCCTGCCCGGCCCCTGCGCTCCCCGCGGCTCCGCCCCCTCCCGCGCGGTGCATCACGGGAGCCTCCTCCCCCTCGGCCCGTTCGAATCAATACAGGAAGGAGGCGAGACGCTCGTTGCCCCGAGCAACCACGGAGGCCTCGCGGCGCCCGGCGGAGGCAGGAGCCGGGGCAGGGCCGCCATGGAAAGTCTCTCCGCCCGGGGACAGGCGGAGGGGAGGTTTCGGGCGGCCTGGCGGGTTCAGGGGGTGGCGGAGATTACGGGGTCGGATGTGGGTTCGGGGCACCGTTGGGGGGGGGGTCGTGGGGCTGGGGGGGTTGGGGTCCTGCTGGGGGGGGTTCAGGGGGCTGGGGGTGGGTTTGGGGTCCTGCTGGGGGGGGTTCAGGGGGCTGGGGGTGGGTTTGGGGCCCTGGTGGGAGGGTTCAGGGGGCTGGGGGTGGGTTTGGGGCCCTGGTGGGGGGGGTTCAGGGGGCTGGGGGTGGGTTTGGGGCCCTGGTGGGGGGGTTCAGGGGGCTGGGGGTGGGTTTGGGGCCCTGGTGGGGGGGGTCAGGGGGCTGGGGGTGGGTTTGGGGCCCTGGTGGGGGGGTTCAGGGGGCTGGGGGTGGGTTTGGGGTCCTGCTGGGGGGGGTTCAGGGGGCTGGGGGTGGGTTTGGGGCCCTGGTGGGAGGGGTCAGGGGGGTCAGGGGGCTGGCGAGGAATTGTGGGTTCAGGGGGCTGGATGTGGGTTTGGGGGAGTGGCAGGGAGTTGTGGGTTCAGGGGGCTGGGGGTGGGTTCAGGGGGCTGGGGGTGGGTTTGGGGTCCTGGTGGGGGGGTTCAGGGCGCTGGGGGTGGATTTGGGGCCCTGGTGGGGCGGGGGTCAGGGGGCTGGGGGTGGGTTTGGGGGGCTGGCGAGGAATTGTGAGTTTGGGGCTGGAGGTGGGTTTGGGGGAGTGGCAGGGAGTTGTGGGTTCAGGGGGCTGGAGGTGGGTTTGGGTGGCTGATGGGGGGTTGTGGGGCTGGGGGTGGGTGGATTTGAGGGGCTGGCAGGGGGTTGTGGGCCCATGACTGGGTTTGGGGCCTGGCAGGGATCGGGAGTGTCACAATTGAGAGCTATGACACAATTTCGTCATCATCTCCAGGGCGCTGTTGCCATAGTGCCCACGGGGCAGCCACGAGTATCGCCGGTGGTGTCCTCTGGTCGTGTTGCTGGCTGGGCCCAATTTCTAAAAGCGGAGCCAGGCCTCGTGTGGACACAGTACAGGTCTGAGAGCCGGGGTTGTATTCTACCACCCAGTCTCCCTCCCCGCCATTGTCAACTGGCCTTTCACAGTGGCTGGCACTGGTGGGTGCACGGCTCCCTGCAGAAGCCGGGGGTAACGGTTACTCTGCCGCCCAGCCATGGCATGTAACCGTACCGGATGTCTCTGTGCAGGGAGGCACCGGAAAATCTAGCTTTGCACGGTCGACGCAGTGATATCCGCTCTTATGATTTTTATTGCAACTCACCGATATTTGGTTTGTTTCCTACATGGCCTGCTTCTGCAGTCACATGAAAATCTCAGCTGTTTGTTTTGTTTTGTTTTGTTTTAGTATAGTGCTCAGGGTTACAGAGAAAAAGTGGGGAAACGTGACCTGCGTGAACCTTAAAGACTCGGAAACCTGAAAACAAATAACAAGAACCCAATATTTATTATTAAAATCTCATTAATTTTGAGCCCATCTCATGATGGGTTGGGAGGCGACTCGTGATTTTTGAATGCTTGGGGTTGGCAATTCTGCAAGATGCTGTCACCTTCTTCGGCTGTATGCAATCTGTGGTAAACCCCATGTCAGTGCTCAGTGCACTGTAGCAAAAAGTCCCTACAGTCACAGCTACATGACATCCATGATGCTGCAACACTGAAAACCTCAGTCTCTCTTTAAGTATCTTATGGTGAATGCCTATCTAATGATCTAAAATGAAAGGGACGGTGCATATCTCTTCATTCCGTGTGCCCTGAAAGTTCATATTGGCATGGTTTTGGCTTCTGGTGTCAAAGCAAGTTTTCCTGCCAGCTCAGAATCCTGTAAAAATTGCAGGACTGCCAACACTGGCAATTTTATAGTGAATTTAAGAGATTATTAGTTGCTTTCCCGTGATGCTCCCAGTCATACCTGGAATAACCTGCAGCTCAGAAATTTGGGTTTAGCTTTCTGTCATACATTCTGTAGCCAGCAGAGGCTGCTGATCCAATCCCAGAACAGGGTGGCAGCTAGAGAAGCTCACAATTACTTGTCTCTGCCTCCCCCATCAAGAGGCACTGTATGGGGATGGAGTTGGCATGAAGGCAGTGAGGGACAGCTACTGGACCATTATCCTTTTTCTGCAGGAGGCCACATAGGGAATGCGGTAAAAGTGCTACCTGTGTGGGAACTAACGGCACTGGTTTGCAGACATTGCCAGCAGTGGGTGCTAAAAGGGGGGGTAGAAGAGTAGTGACTGTAGTGGAAGCTCTCAGCTCCTCGAGTATCAGCCTCTTCCAGCAGGAGTCAGTGCACAATACCAATACCAGGGCTGAGCTCAGCCAGGATTCCTCACAGTCCCCAGCTGTGAGCCAGGTGATGAAATTCAGGATCAAAATAGCCAGTGCCTGTTGTGTCAAGATGGCTCTGCCTGGGTTTGGTAAATGTATGTGGGTGAAAAGAGTGAAATATTTTATATGCACAAACAATATATATCTGTAACACCTACATTCTTTTATAGCAGAGTAACTGTTGTTGGCCAATAGTCTCTGCCATATGCCAGCATAACACTGACTACAGAAGATGCGTTGGAAATCATTTTGGTTTTGCTTGAGTGCTTATGGCTCTGATCAATAAACGGAACCAATATGGTTTCCATATTTAATAAAGGACTGACACCCAATCTCTAGCGGTTACTCAAATTCAAATCCCTACTCAAGACCCAAAAGCCAGCCAATGCCTCAGCCTTGCTGATTAACAAATCAGAGAAAACTATGTTTCTTCATTTAAAATAATTCATGTGACTTAGAACCACCAAGCTGTCCAGTCCCTCATACATATAGCTGCATGATCTGATGCTATCACACTCAAACATACTCTTTCTCAGATTCTGGGTGCATTAGAGAGAGAAGGGGGGAGGGTTGGTATCCAAATTCGGAGAGGGGATTAGGGTCTGAGTTCTGTGCAGGTCATGAGGTGGGAGGTAATTTGGATCTGGGTTCTGCATGTACGTTTCAGGGGAGGATCTGCAAGCAGGCTGGGAGGAATCAAAATCCAAGTTCTGGGTGCAGGCCAAAGGGGAATTAGTATCTGAATTCTTGGTGCAGATCAGGAGGAGATTTAGGGTGTGCATTCTGTGTTCAGGTCAGGAGAGGGAGAGGGATCACTATCTGAGTTCTGGTTGATGGGGTGGAGGGAAATCAGGATCCAAGTTCCAGTTGCAGTGTGTTCTCATCTCCCTCTATCCTGGGCAGCACTGCAGGGCCCATTTGGCTGCCTAGGCACCCTGAAGCCAGCTGAAAACAAAGGTGAATGAGCTTAGCAGCAAGGGCACGACTGGAGATCAAAAAATCAGACAGCCCTTCCTTCCTCCTCTTTGCCTGGCCCAGCCCAGTCCCTTGAAGGAGTAGGTGGTAAGGGAAGCCCCGACTTCCACTGATTGGGCAGGAGCCTCAGGTGCACCGGACAGACATTCTCAAACGTGGGAGAAGTCATAGAATCATAGAATATCAGGGTTGGAAGGGACCCCAGAAGGTCATCTAGTCCAACCCCCTGCTCAAAGCAGGACCAATTCCCAGTTAAATCATCCCAGCCAGGGCTTTGTCAAGCCTGACCTTAAAAACCTCTAAGGAAGGAGATTCTACCACCTCCCTAGGTAACGCATTCCAGTGTTTCACCACCCTCTTAGTGAAAAAGTTTTTCCTAATATCCAATCTAAACCTCCCCCACTGCAACTTGAGACCATTACTCCTCGTTCTGTCATCTGCTACCATTGAGAACAGTCTAGAGCCATCCTCTTTGGAACCCCCTTTCAGGTAGTTGAAAGCAGCTATCAAATCCCCCCTCATTCTTCTCTTCTGCAGGCTAAACAATCCCAGCTCCCTCAGCCTCTCCTCATAACTCATGTGTTCCAGTCCCCTAATCATTTTTGTTGCCCTTCGCTGGACTCTCTCCAACTTATCCACATCCTTCTTGAAGTGTGGGGCCCAAAACTGGACACAGTACTCCAGATGAGGCCTCACCAATGTCGAATAGAGGGGAACGATCACGTCCCTCGATCTGCTCGCTATGCCCCTACTTATACATCCCAAAATGCCATTGGCCTTCTTGGCAACAAGGGCACACTGCTGACTCATATCCAGCTTCTCGTCCACTGTCACCCCTAGGTCCTTTTCTGCAGAACTGCTGCCTAGCCATTCGGTCCCTAGTCTGTAGCTGTGCATTGGGTTCTTCCGTCCTAAGTGCAGGACCCTGCACTTATCCTTATTGAACCTCATCAGATTCCTTTTGGCCCAATCTTCCAATTGGTCTAGGTCCTTCTGTATCCTATCCCTCCCCTCCAGCGTATCTACCACTCCTCCCAGTTTAGTATCATCCGCAAATTTGCTGAGAGTGCAATCCACACCATCCTCCAGATCATTTATGAAGATATTGAATAAAACCGGCCCCAGGACCGACCCTT
This sequence comes from Lepidochelys kempii, assembly GCF_965140285.1. NCBI lineage: Eukaryota > Metazoa > Chordata > Testudines > Cheloniidae > Lepidochelys > Lepidochelys kempii. Next base: position 6,786,162 of record NC_136404.1, read on the forward strand.
GGGGCACTCCACTTGATACCGGCTGCCAACTAGACATGGAGCCATTGATCACTACCCGTTGAGCCCGACAATTTAGCCAGCTTTCTACCCACCTTATAGTGCATTCATCCAGCCCATACTTCCTTAACTTGCTGACAAGAATACTATGGGAAACCGTGTCAAAAGCTTTGCTAAAGTCAAGAAACAATACATCCACTGCTTTCCCTTCATCCACAGAACCAGTAATCTCATCATAAAAGGCGATTAGATTAGTCAGGCATGACCTTCCCTTGGTGAATCCTTGGTGAAGTCCTGCTGAAATGAGCAGGGTTCTGCGTAAGCACATTGGGGATCCGAGTGCAGAATTGGGGCCTTTGTCAGATTCTCCTTTTATTTGCGTGGGGTTTTCACAAAGCAGCTGGGGAGAGAAAAACCATGAAGCAGAGGGGGGAGGAAAATATGTCAAAACCCCACACGTTGGGAGGGATGAGACCAGAAACTACTTTTACTCACATTTTTAAAACATTGACTGTTTTGCTTTAACCTTTGTAAACCCCCTGGAAGATGAAAGCCATGATAAAAGTATGTGTAGTTTACAACATACCCTGAGGCTCTTGGGAAGGATACTATGTCCATGGGCACTGCATAATATTATACTTTGCGCTGGGGAAAAAATTGGAACTGGAACTTGCTCTTCTGGTCATCCCGTAATACGCGCTTCCAAGACACTGGATTTTGTTCATTTGTTAGAATTCAGAATTGGCTGGGGGGGAAAAGTTCATCGTCCAAACTAATAATAATGAAAAACATGGTATTGGGCCATGTTCTCTTTTACATAGTATCCTTCACAATTCTCTCAGGCTGTGCTGCAAATTAAACACATTAATCAAGATTCAGTCAATTTAGACCAGTTTTTAGCATTTCACAGTTTATCCAGATGCTGGTTCTGCAGCTGTGAAGTAAAACAGAAATATTCAAGACAGGTAGCTGAAAGCCCCAATCCTGTCAAGACTCTTGTTATTAACTTTAAGCACACAAGTAGACCCATGAAGTTCAGAACAGACCCGCTGATTTAATGGGATCGTCACAGTTCAGGGCAACTGCACTTGTATTCCCGATCCATGGTCCAGTAAGGGCACCCACTCTAGGCTCCTGGCTTGTCAGCCATCATCTCTCTTGGGCAGAAAACTGCCTCTCTCTCCTGACCTGGGTTTTTCCAGGCTGCACAGTTCCCTGCATACACTGTGAGTTCCCTAGCAAGCCACACTGCTTAAGCAGGCAGTCTGCACTTTGCTTTCTCCTCAGAGTCTGTGAACAGTTGTAATTGCCCACGGTTCTAAGGTCTACTCAGCCCTTTCTAAGCAAGCACATTTAGTCTTAAGGTGAAAGCATTACAAAGAAAACATTAAAACAATAGAAGAATCCCAAACCTGCTAATAAGTTTCCCAGACATCACCAAGTCCTTCCAACTCTTTCCGGGAAGGATTGGGGCCCCCCATGCTCAGAAGGTCCTGAGTCATAGAATCATAGAATATCAGAGTTGGAAAGGACCTCAGGAGGTATCTAGTCCAAGCCCCTGCTCAAAGCAGGACCGATCCCCGACTAAATCATCCCAGCCACGGCTTTGTCAAGCCTGACCTTAAAAACTTCTAGGGAAGGAGATTCCACCACCTCCCTAGGTAACGCATTCCAGTGTTTCACCACCCTCCTAGTGAAAAAGTTTTTCCCCTAATATCCAACCTAAATCTCTCCCACTGCAACTTGAGACCATTACTCCTCGTTCTGTCATCTGCTGTCACTGAGAATAGTCTAGAGCCATCCTCTTTGGAACCCCCTTTCAGGTAGTTGAAAGCAGCTATCAAATCCCCCCTCATTCTTCTCTTCTGCAGACTAAACATCCCCAGTTCCCTCAGCCTCTCCTCATAACTCATGTGTTCCAGTCCCCTAATAATTTTTGTTGCCTTCCGCTGGACTCTCTCCAATTTTTCCACATCCTTCTTGTACTGTGGGGCCCAAAACTGGACACAGTAATCCAGATGAGGCCTCACCAATGTTGAATAGAGGGGAACGATCACGTCCCTCGATCTGCTGGCAATGCCCCTACTTATACATCCCAAAATGCCATTGGCCTTCTTGGCAACAAGGGCACACTGTTGACTCCTATCCAGCTTCTCGTCCACTGTCACCCCTAGGTCCTTTTCTGCAGAACTGCTGCCGAGCCATTCGGTCCCTAGTCTGTAGAGGTGCATGGGATTCTTCCATCCTAAGTGCAGGACTCTGCACTTGTCCTTGTTGAACCTCATCAGATTTCTTTTGGCCCAATCCTCCAATTTGTCTAGGTCCCTCTGTATCCTATCCCTGCCCTCCAGCATATCTACCACTCCTCCCAGTTTAGTGTCATCTGCAAACTTGCTGAGGGTGCAATCCACACCATCCTCCAGATCGTTTATGAAGATATTGAACAAAACCGGCCCCAGGACCGACCCCTGGGGCACTCCACTTGATACCGGCTGCCAAATAGACATGGGCTCAATGGGTAGTGATCAATGGCTCCGACAATCTACCCAGCTTTCTATCCACCTTATATAGTCCATTCATCCAGCCTATACTTCTTTAACTTGCTGGCAAGAATACTGTGGGAGACCATGTCAAAAGCTTTGCTAAAGTCAAGGAACACGTCCACTGCTTTCCCTTCATCCACAGAGCCAGTTATCTCATCATAGAAGGCAATTAGATTAGTCAGGCATGACTTGCCCTTGGTGAATCCACGCTGACTGTTCCTGATCACTTTCCTCTCCTCTAAGTGCTTCAGAATTGATTCCTTGAGGACCTGCTGCATGATTTTTCCAGGGACTGAGGTGAGGCTGACTGGCCTGTAGTTCCCCGGATCCTCCTCCTTCCCTTTTTTAAAGATGGGCACTACATTAGCCTTTTTCCAGTCATCTGGGACCTCCCCCAATCTCCATGAGTTTTCAAAGATAATGGCCAATGGCTCTGCAATCACATCCGCCAACTCCTTTAGCACTCTCGGATGCTGCGCATCCAGCCCCATGGACTTGTGCTCGTCCAGCTTTTCTAAATGGTCCCGAACCACTTCTTTCTCCATAGAGGTCACCTCCTCCCCATGCTGTGCTGCCCAGTGCAGTAGTCTGGGAGCTGACCTTGTTCACGAAGACAGAGGCAAAAAAAGCATTGAGTACATTAGCTTTTTCCACATCCTCTGTCACTAGGTTGCCTCCCTCATTCAGTAAGGGGCCCACACTTTCCTTGACTTTCTTCTTGTTGCTAACATACCTGAAGAAACCCTTCTTGTTACTCTTAACATCTCTTGCTAGCTGCAACTCCAGGTGTGATTTGGCCTTCCTGATTTTACTCCTGCAAGCCCGAGCAATATTTTTATACTCATCCCTGGTCATTTGTCCAATCTTCCACTTCTTGTAAGCTTCTTTTTTGTATTTAAGAGCAGCAAGGATTTCACTGTTAAGCGAAGCTGGTCGCCTGCCATATTTACTATTCTTTCTACACATCGGGATGTTTTGTCCCTGTAACCTCAATAAGGATTCTTTAAAATACAGCCAGCTCTCCTGGACTCCTTTCCCCCTCATGTTATTCTCCCAGGGGATCCTGCCCTGAGGGAGTCAAAGTCTGCTTTTCTGAAGTCCAGGGTCTGTATTCAGCTGCTCTCCTTTCTTCCTTGTGTTAGAATCCTGAACTCGACCATCTCATGGTCACCGCCTCCCAGGTTCCCATCCACTTTAGCTTCCCCTACTAATTCTTCCCGGTTTGTGAGCAGCAGGTCAAGAAGAGCTCTGCCCCTAGTTGGTTCCTCCAGCACTTGCACCAGGAAATTGTCCCCTAGATTTTCCAAAACCTTGCTGCATTGTCTGTGCACCGCTGTATTGCTCTCCCAGCAGATATCAGGGTGATTGAAGTCTCCCATGAGAACCAGGGCCTGCGATCTAGTAACTTCTGCGAGTTGCCGGAAGAAAGCCTCGTCCACCTCATCCCCCTGGTCTGGTGGTCTATAGTAGACTCCCACCACGACCTCCCCCTTGTTGCTCACACTTCTAAACTTAATCCAGAGACTCTCAGGTTTTTCTGCAGTTTCATACCGGAGCTCTGAGCAGTCATACTGCTCCCTTACATACAGTGCAACTCCCCCACCTTTTCTGCCCTTCCTGAACAGCTTATATCCATCCATGACAGTACTTCAGACATGCGAGTTATCCCACCAAGTCTCTGTTATTCCAATCACATCATAATTCCTTGACTGTGCCAGGACTTCCAGTTCTCCCTGCTTGTTTCCCAGGCTTCTTGCATTTGTATATAGGCACTTGAGGTAACCTGCTGATCGCCCCTCTTTCTCAGTATGAGGCAGGAGCCCTCCCCTCTCATGTGCTCCTGCTCGTGCCTCCTCCCGGTATCCCACTTCCCCACTTACCTCAGGGCTTTGGTCTCCTTCCCCTGGTGAACCTAGTTTAAAGCCCTCCTCACTAGATTAGCCAGCCTGCTTGAGAAGATGCTCTTCCCTCTTTGTTAGGTGGAGCCCATCTCTGCCTAGCACTCCTTCTTGGAACACCATCCCATGGTCAAAGAATCCAAAGCCTTCTCTCCAACACCACCTGCGTAGCCATTCGTTGACTTCCACGATTCGACGGTCTCTACCCAGGCCTTTTCCTTCCATGGAGAGGATGGATGAGAACACCACTTGCACCTGAAACTCCTTTATCCTTCTTCCCAGAGCCACGTAGTCCACAGTGATCCGCTCAAGGTCATTCTTGGCAGTATCATTGGTGCCCACCTGAAGAAGCAGGAAGGGGTAGCGATCCGAGGGCTTGATGAGTCTCGGCAGTCTCTCCGTCACATCGTGAATCTTAGCTCCTGGCAAGCAGCAGACTTCTCGGTTTTCCCGATCGGGGCGGCAGATAGATGACTCAGTCCCCCTGAGGAGAGAGTCCCCAACCACCACCACCCGCCTCCTTCTCTTGGGAGCGGTGGTCGTGGAACTCCCAACCTTAGGACAGTGCATCTCATGCCTTCCAATCAGCGGAGTCTCCTTCTGCTCCCTTCCCTCAGACATATCATCTGGTCCACTCTCCGCATTACTACCTGTGGAGAGAACATGAAAACGGTTACTTACCTGTATCTGCGTTGCTGGTACATGGACGTTCCCCCTTCTTCTTCTGGGGGTCACATGCTGCCAAATTTCTTCACCGTCCTCCTGTCCCCACAGTGCAGCCTGCTCTGAATCTTCAGAACCTTGTGCCCGTAGAAGCCTATCCTAACATCCGCCCAGAAAATCTTCAGTTTCTCTTGTGCAACGCAGGGTCAATACCTGTTGCTCCAGACCTTGAGCCTTCTCTTCCAGTATGGAGACCAGTTTGCACTTTGTACAGACAAAGTTGCATCTGTCCTGTGGAAGAAAGACAAACATAGCACATCCAGTGCATGTCACAACCGCTGAACACCCCCCATCCATATTACCTTCCTTCTACAAGCTTCCTCAGGAGTTGTAATAATTACTCAGAGAATCTGGCAAGATGTAAGCCTCAGTGGGCTCTCCCCAGGCAAACTCCTTTTGTTCGCTTCTCAGCTGGTTTGCAACTGACTGGCTTTTTATGCAGTCAGGCCCACTTAAGGCTCACCTGGAACAAAGCACACCCAGTTCCCGCCCTTTTCAAACAACCAATCAAGCACGCAGCACACAGTCTTTTTTTTTTTTTTTTAGGAAAGAATTTTTTTTTTAAGGCAGAAAAGAATTTTATTTGTGTAACACTTACAAAGAATCACCAAAGAGGATAAAGCAAAACTATGCAACAAAACAAAAGCAAACAGAAGGTATGACACAGCAGCCTTCAGGAGGGAGAAGTGTTCAGGCTAGCCTGGGCCCAGAGCGGGGGGGGGGGGGGGGCTTCCTCGACACTCATGGTCTTCCACCCTCCTGAGTTACCTGGTGGCCTAGAGCGGGGGGGCTTCCTCGACACTCGTGGTCTGCCACCCTCCTGAGTTACCTGGTGGCCTAGAGCGGGGGGGCTTCCTCGACACTCGTGGTCTTCCACCCCCTCGAGTTACCTAGTGCCACGCCCAGTGTCACCGATTATTCCTCTCCTGAGAGTGCCCGACAAGATGGGCACGGCTGGGGGGTGGGTGGTTTGGGGTGGGGGGGGATTACACCCACGTGTTATAGGACCCCTCCTAGGTGACAGTGATGATGGCAGCAACGGCTGGGGTCTCTCGCTCTTCCCCTCAATCAAAGGGTCAGATGGAGGGAACCGGACGAGGTCACCGAGCAGAGAACCTCGGACAGCGCCCACCGCGCAGCACACAGTCGCACTGTCCTCACAACAAACACTCAGATACTCACCAACACAGTCAGTTTAAACTCAGGCCAAAAGTCCTTTCTTTGTCTGTTCGTCTCTGGAGAATCCAGTTTGGATCAGTCCATGCAGCCTCTCTGGAGGTGTTACAACTTGAATGAAGTTGTCTAATCAACCCCCCGCCACACTCACTGTTCTCAGTTCCTGGAAGGCTGTGGTCACCCTTCCCCATGAAATTGCGTACTGTCTCTGGCCATCCATGGTACATATACTCAGTACAGTGAGATCTCCAAAGGATATTGCAGGCAACTGCCATGGCTGTCAGGATTACTAGCGTGCTGAAAATTAAGCACATGCATAAATCTTTGCAGGAGTGCTGCCTAAGGCTGAGACCGTAGTGTTGTCAGCCGTCCATTCCATTGATCCTGTGTTCAGGCCAGGATTTAGATAAATCCTGCCTAATGCCTGTAAGCAGCAGCGGCTGTATGAGCCCATTTGGAAGCTAGAGAGTCAGGGAGAACCACAGGGTCTGTCTGCGTCTAGCTGCTCCATAGCCAACCCCTGGTGTTCTTTACAACTGAGCCCTGTCGCTTCTGTGCTGGGAGAGGCCTTGCCAAGTCCATCTCTCCAGCCCTTGGATTTTTAAATACGAATCGCCTCCATGTTAAAATGGGAGCCGTCAGGGAGCTCAAGCCTCCGTTCGGGTTTTGTAAATACAGAGTTACCAACCAGCATCAGGCGAAACGCTTGTATGTATACGGGGAAAAAGGCAGCCTTTGCAAGCCAAAGATTGCCGCAGAGGGTTAGTGCCTGAAAACCAGAAAGGGAAACCGACCAGGGACACAGGCAAGGAAAGTCCTTGCTGGGGTCTGAATGGGAGACTTTGACCCGCGTCCCTTGACTTCCTGGGGCCCTAGCAGCCGTTCTGGGGCCCGGTCCCCCCGGGCGGCGGCTGGGTGGCTGGGAACCAGCAGATGGAGCTCCGCGTGCAAGACACCTTCCCCCTGCCCGCGCCTTTGTGCTCCCGGGCCCTGCGGGGACCCCGGGCGCTGCTCCGCCAGTTCACTTCCTGCGGGGGCCGGGCTCCGGGTGTGAAAATGCGGGAGTCGCGGCTGCTGCTGCACCTGGTGGTGCACGGCGCGGCCGGCCCCCCGCGGGAGATGGCCGGCCGCGGGGACGAGCCGCAGAGGGCAGCCTGGCTTCGGCAGTACTACACGCAGAGGCAGAAGAGACTCATGACGGTAAACGCCCTGGCGGGGGGACGGGGACGGGGACGGGGTGTCCGGGCCCGGAGCGCGCCGCGGGCAGGGCCCCGGGGGCCGCCGGGCAGCAAAGGGAACGCGGGTGTGGAGCGCCTGGCCTGGGCGGCGGGGGTCGCGCTGAGTTACGGACCGATCGCGCTGGCGGGGACTAGCGGAGACCCAGGGGCGGCAGGAGAACAGGCCGGGGAGGGGGGGGGGACGACAAGGGTTGGGGGTTGGAAGTGGGCGGCGGAGTGCAGAGAAATGAGAAAGGAAATGGGGGAGCAGAGGGGGCACAAGGAGAATGGAGGAAAATCGGGGGGGCTGGGGTAATAATTTAAGACTTTTAACCCCCACCCCCCATCTAGAAAACTTGGGCTGGGGGGACCAACCGCCGGAGACAAAATCAAGCCCCTTTATTGTTCCATTCCGCTAATTCTCCATTAATTCCCATTCATAAACTGGGCCAGGACCATGGGGCTGCATAAAGACTTTCTACCACTTTCTGTCTCCTCACAGCTTCAGGGCTTTGTTCGTCTTATACTAATGACCAAACCAGATCTCAGTTGGAATGGCCAGGTCTAATGCCGGTCACCGTCGATGAGCAAACCAGCCCCACTACAGTACCAGTCACCAACGATTGTTTTGTTTTACAATCCAATTTAACAATAATGATTCAACCTGAGTATCAAAACAAAAATAAAATGTGGGGGAAAGTTGAAATTGGAACATTGCAATTGACCCGAAATGGGGCCCCCGAAAGTTCGTTTTCTGGGACACGTTGACTTTTCATTCCCATTCGGAATGAAATGTTTTCCAATTTTCTGCAGCAGAGAAATTCCAAGCATCACCCAGCTGTAGCGATGACATTCTGCCAGCCTAGAACTCCCTCCGTGCTCTCAGTTGGCTGCAGTGTTGTGTTTCACAGCCTGGCCTCGCATGTGTGCATTATTGCTGTGTGCTGGCAAACAGCGTCTGTGGTGCATCCCAAAGGTGGCTGGGCTAAGGGAGGAGCGGGCTAAGGGAGTTACATAGAAAGAGAGAGAGGCATAGTATGTGTAATATCTTGTAGGCTTTTGACACTCGGTGAGTGAAAGCTGGTATAGGGCTGTAATAATATCTCACTCTTATCTAGCACTTCTTGGCCATAGATCTCAAAGCGCTTTACAAAGGAGGTCAGTATCATTGTCTTCATTTTACAGGTGGGGAAATTGAGGCACCTATAGGCAAAATGACTTGCTCAAAGTCACCCAGCAGGTCAGTGGTAGACCCAGGAATAGAACTTAGGTGTCCTGAGTCCTAGACCAGTGCACTACCCACTAGGCCAGACACTCATTCCATTCAGTATTAGCTTGGCATTCATGTAGACAGCCTGATACAGGGGGCTGGGCTGTGTGCCAGGGATGACTGAGCTCCAAAGCCAACTCAGTGACTAAGTGGGTGGCCTTGGGCAAGTCACTTAACACCTTTTTGTGTCAGTTTTCCCCCTGTGTCCAGTGGGGATGGTGCTGACCCAATACCCAGGGATGCTGAGATGATTAATTGATTGTGCAGCATGTTGGGTTGTTGTAGATGCAGTGCTGTAACAGTGCTGAGCATTGTGACATTGCAGTATACGTGTCTGGAAGGAAATGCTGCCTCATGCCTGGAACTGTCAAATTTCAGCTGCTGATTGCCCGCCGGAGGAGATCCAGCTGTTACTTCCACCCCCGCGCATGGCCCAGCTTCCGGAATGCTGACTGGTGGGAACGGGTGGTCCTGAAAGACTTCCAGCCACGGGACTGGCTGGAGAAATTCCGAATGTCCAAGGAGACCTTCTTCTATGTCTGCAACCAGCTGCGACCCAAGCTGTCCCACCCGAGTACCCTGCCTCTGGAGCAGCGGGTAGCTGTGGCCATTTGGCACCTGGCCACCAACGTAGAGTACCAGATAATCAGCCCCCTCTTTGGGGTGGGTCCCTCCACAGTGCAGAACTGTGTCAAGGAGGTCAGCTATGCCATTGTGCTGCTGCTGAAGCCGCTCTACCTCCGGCTGCCCAGTGAGCAGGAGCTGGAGAACATGGTGCGGATTTTCAGTGCCCGCTGGGGATTCCCACACTGCATCGGTGCCTTGGACAGCCTCCATGTCCCCATCCACGCCCCTGCGCACCTCGGTGCCGACTACTGCAACAGCCAGGGCTGGCATTCTGTCCTCACACAGGTGACGGTGGATGGGCTGGGTCAGTTCTGGGACATCTGCGCCGGCTTCCCTGGCAGCATGGAGAACAACACAGTTCTGGAAAACTCCAGCTTGTGGGTGTTAGCCAGGGAGGGCCACCTCTTCCCAACCCCCCCGAAACATTTCATGGGGAGGGCACAAAAATACGTCCTGTTAGGAGACGCCTCTTACCCGCTGCGGGATTGGATCCTCAAGCCTTACCCAGAAGACGGCACCCTCACACCACAGCAGCTCCAGTTCAACTATCGCCTGAAGCGAGCTCACAGCGTGATCGAGAATGCCTTCCTACGCCTCAAGGCCCGGTGGCAGATCCTCCTGAAATGCGACGACTGCAGCCTGGACCTACTGCCCACGGTCATACTCGCCTGTTGCACCCTGCACAACGTGTGCGAGGCCCATGACAGCCCCTTCAATGATGAATGGCTGGAGGTGATAGAACCCGCTGAGTTCGCAAAGCCCTGCCAGCCTGCGCCCATGTCCATGGACGACAGCAATGCCGAGGAAGTGCGAGAGCTGATGTGCAAATACTTTGAAAGCTGCGGAGAAGGCTGATTGCTACAAAGCAATGCCGCATGCTTTCCAGCTCTCAAACTTTCAGTAACCCTAGTACACCTAACATTGCTCCAGCAATCAAAGGCCACTGAATGGGGACTGTGTGCTGTCCCATACTGCAAAGCCTTTTCTGTGGAATGAAGGCGGCTTGGGGGATTGGTAAGGAGCCAGCCCTCCCCAGCTCAGCCACCAGTTCCCGTCCAGAGGAGGTCGGCCGTGTTGTGCGAAAGCAGTCTTTACCTTGGTGCTGTCGGGCAAGGGGATGGATTTCATGCCTTTGTAATCTGCCAGGGTTTAGATGATCTTGTGACATGGTTTGTGAGATGTAAATAAAACAGGGGGTCTAGGTTTGGACAAAAAGAGGGGTGCATTTTTTTTACTTTCTTTAAGAATAGATCGGGCTCAGTAGCTCAGGGTGATTGGAAAAGGGACACGAAGCCTGTCACGCCTCGGTCACTGGTATGAAGCCAGTTTAGGCTGCAGGCTGGCAGCCAATGACAGTTACCAGCTGATGAGCGCTCAGTGGCCTGTGGGAACAGATGGGTGGATCTCAGTTCAGGAGACAGGTGACCTTCACCCAGTGCTACTGTTACTGTTGGCAAAGTGTCCCCTGCGTGGACAGCCTCAGCAGCAAGCGCCTAGATGCTGTGGTCATGGGTGCTCTCGAAACACATCAGCAGAAAGGCCAAAGGATGGAATAGGTACTATGGTCTGAATCACAATAGCATCTGGATGCCCCAGCTGAGGACAGGGCCCCATTGTGCTGGGTCCTGACCCAGAGATGCCAGTCCCTGTCCTGATGAGCTCACTGAACAGGCAAGATGCACCCAAGGTGGGAGGGGAAGTGAGTTGCCTGAGGCCAGCAGCAGAGCTGGGATTAGAATCCAGAAGTCAAGGATTCCCAGGCTAGCACCCTACCCACTAGACAGCACTACCTCCACGTCCCTCAGGTGGCTGAATTACCTTGCCAGCCTGAGGCTGAAGTTCCTGGCTAATGCTGAGGAACGTCGGTGGAGCACGTGGTGTCTCAGTGCTCGGTGGGTCACCAGACTGGCCCCCTTCAGGAGCACAGGAGCTGAGACAGCAGCAGTTGAGAAAAGCCCTAGGGTCATTTTAAGAGGTATTTGGTTTTCCACAGAGGTATCTGCCTGGCATGGTGGAACCTCTTCAGAGATGCTGCCTCCAGGTGAAATCACGTGATGAAGGAAAAAACAGCAAACTCAACATCGTGGGCCAGATTCAACTGGGGCTTCTGTGAGTGACTCCCATTCGCATCAGGGCTAAGTTTAGCCGCACACATCTGCTTCTGCTGACACCCGTCTCCCGTTTTGCCAATCACGCTGCCTAGCATCATCATTCCTGGGGACACACTGATAGAATCAGTCATTTCCATACTCCCACGCTTCTGCCTGCTGTCCAGAACTCACTTGTTTTCTGGAAATCTAGTGTTTTACTCCAACAATCTGAAAACAAGAATTTGGGACTTTAGCAATATCTGAGGCCTCTCCGTGTGTCTGAAGGGCTGTGGATGTAGCAGGGGCATTAACCTGAGTATCCAGACAAATTCCAATGTAGGTAACTACATTCTGCCTATCTATGGCCCTGAGCCGGCAAAGAGTTACACATATGCTTAACCCTACCTGCATGGACAGACCCACTGAGTCCAAGCCTTAAGCCTCTAGGATTGGAGTCTTTGATTTTTAAGACATGGCCGGATATTTATCTGCTCATAGACTTTAAAGTCAGAAAGAACCATCATGATCATCTAGTCTGACTCCTGCACATTGCAGGCCACAGAACCTCACCCACCCACTCCGGAAATAGACCCCTAACCTCTGGCAGAGTTACTGAAGTGCACGCTATTGGGGATGTGGTTAGCAAAGTCTGGCCATTGCATTACGTAGGGTGGAAGAATCCAGGAGTCTGACTGGTTCTTTATGAACCACATGGGTGGGAACTTACTGCCTTTGAGTCAAAGAAGCCTTGACTGGATGCCTCTCTGAAAGAGATGCTTTAGCTTAATACATGTTATTGGGTTCAATGTAGGGGTAACGGAGAATTCCATGGCCTGTGACATACAGGAGGTCAGATGAGCTAATGGTCCCTTTGGACCTTTAACTCTATGAATATCTGGACTGTACAGTTCGGCGAAAACTCCAGCACTCCCTCCGCACTTTACTTCCTTCCCCAGACTCCTGGCTCTCGCACAGCAGCGATGGTTCAGCAGCTGCCACCCCCCACCTAAACCTACCAGCCCTACCTCAGCAGGTGAGAGGACTTCTCTTGGAGCTGGGTGAATGGCTCCCTAAAGTCTCCCCAAGGCCCTGCCTGTCCCATGAGAGCTTTAGATACACTGTGTGACAGTGTTCCCCCCGGGGTGCCACCTGGAACTGGGGTACCACTGAGCCCCCTGACCCACCAGCCTGGGCTCCCTCTCATTCTGCTGTGACAAGCTGCAAAGCCCTCCAGCCTGCACTTTCACCAGCATTCACACAGGTAGGGACACACCCAGCTGCAGTTACATGCAGGCTCTCTAACCACCAGCTTCCCAGCTTGGGACCCCAGAGCAGTACCATCCTGCCCTGGTCAAATCTGGCCAGTATATGGGTTTAATACCCAGTCTGCCTATCCCTCAATGTGAAGAGAACAATGCACACTTGTGGTAACCAACCAGAGATTTTCCCCAAGCACTCCAGTCAAAGCTCAAAACAAAAACAAGTTTCACTACAAAAGATAGATTTTAAGTGATTATAGGGGATAGCAAACAGAGCAAACCAGATTCCCTAGCAGATATTCAAAAAATGCAAACTAAGCTTAATATATTAGATTGGACATGAATTAGTTAGTAGATTCTCACACTAAGAGATGATACAAGCAGGTTGCTGATTCTTAAGGGGCCAGCTGCACTTACTTTACAGCTTGGAATCCCCAGGTGTTTCATACACAAGCTAGAAATCCCTTTAACCTGAGTCTAGCACTTCCCCCAGATCAGTCTTTGTTCGTCACATGTTTCCAGGAGTCTTCTTGTGTGGGGAGTGAAGAACCCCAGATGATGTCAGTCCCTGCCTTGTATAGCTTTTGCATATGGCACGATCCCTTTGTTCCAAAGCTTGGTTCCCAGACTGGTCTGTGGAAAAATACTGACATCCCGAGATGGAGTCCAGCATCATGTGGCCTGGTCACAGGTCCTTGTAGAGTCATAGCAGCCATCACTCACAGACTGTCTGTATCATTCTCAAGAAGAATCACCAGGTGGGAGATAAGCTTGTGAAGGGTAACAAGAAGGGTTTCTACAGGTATGTTAGCAACAAGTAGGTCAGGGAATGTGTGGGACCCTTACTGAATGGGGGAAGCAACCTAGTGACAGATGATGTGGAAAAAGCTGAAGTACTCAATGCTTTTTTTGCCTCAGTCTAAAGAGACAAGGTGTGATGAAGCGGGACTGTTCTTAATGTTTCCTCTGAATAGTGTGGGGGTGCCTCAGTTTCCCCTAGGCAGTTCTTAAGTATCTAGGTGGTGGGATAAGGGTGTATGATCATTGCAGAGCCCTAGAGAGCAGGTGTGTGCAGGGGTCTGGACACAGAGAATGGCCAACACCCTGTTTCCTGGCAACTGATGGCCTGGGCCTTCCCCCCTGCAAGGTGAGAGCTAAAGGGTTGGAGAACAAAGAAATCAGGTGACCTCCTGGCCCAGGAAAGGGACAAAGCCCAGAGGAGGAGGGGCTGGAGAGAGTTTCAGTTTGGGGCTAGCTGGGGACATGGAGTGAAGTGCAGACGTGGTTGTCTGGCTCTCTGCCCTCGAAAATGGACCCAGCTGAGGGGTCCTGTTTTCTGCACCTACAAACTCTGTGTTAGACCATGTTCCTGTCGTCTAATAAACCTTCTGTTTTACTGGCTGGCTGAGAGTCATGTCTGACTGCGAAGTTGGGGTGCAGGACCCTCTGGCTTCCCCAGAAGCCCGCCTGGGCGGACTCGCTGTGGGAAGCGCACGGAGGGGGAGGATGCTGAATGCTCCGCGGTCAGACCCAGGAAGGTGGAATTTGAGTGAGCTGTGTGTCTTGAAGACAGTCTGCTCACAGAAAGGAGACTTCCCCAGAGTCCTGACTGGCTTCGTAGGGAGCAGTTCCAGAGCATCACCCGGGGACTCCGTGACACAAGGTCAGCTCCAAGACTGCTGCACTGGGCAACACAGTATGGGGAGGAGGTGAGCAGCCCTTACTGATGAAAGAACAGGTTAAGGGCTATTTAGAAAAGCTGGACATGCATAAATCCATGGGGCTGGATGCAATGCATCCAAGGGTGCTGAGGAACTTGGCTGATGTGATTGCAGAGCCATTGGCCATCATCTCTGAAAACTCGTGGCAATCGGGAGATCCCGGACGATTGAAAAAAGGCAAATATAGCTCCCATCTTTAAAAAAGGGATCCATTTTGAAGCACTTGGAGGAGGGGAAGGTGATCAGGAACAGTCAACATGGATTCACCAAGGGCAAGTCATGCCTGACCAACCTGATTGCCTTCTATGATGAGATAACTGGCTCTGTGGCTATGGGGAAAGCGGTGGACGTGCTATACCTTGACTTTAGCAACGCTCTTGACACGGTCTCCCACAGTATTCTTGCCAGAAAGTTAAAGAATTAGGGATTGGATGAATGGACTATTAGGTGGACAGAAACCTGGCTAAATCGTTGGGCTCAATGGATAGTGATCAACGGCTCGATGTCTAGTTGGCAGCCGGTATCAAGTGGAGTGCCCCAAGGGTCGGTCCTGGGGCCAATTTTGTTCAACATCTTCATTAATGATCTGGATGATGGGATGGATTGCACCCTCAGCAAGTCCGTGGATGACACTAAACTGGGGGGAAAGGTAGATATGCTGGAGGGTAGGGATAGAGTCCAGAGTGACCTAGACAAATTGGAGGATTGGGCCAAAAGAAATCTGATGAGTTTCAACAAGGACAAGTTCAGAGTCCTGCATTTAGGCTGGAAGAATCCCATGCACCACTACAGGCTGGGGACTGACTGGCTAAGAGGCAGTTCTGCAGAAAAGGACCTGGGGA
The DNA here is from genome assembly GCF_965140285.1 of Lepidochelys kempii. Classification (NCBI taxonomy): domain Eukaryota; kingdom Metazoa; phylum Chordata; order Testudines; family Cheloniidae; genus Lepidochelys; species Lepidochelys kempii. Next base: position 6,801,525 of record NC_136404.1, read on the forward strand.
TTACAGTGGACGAGAAGCTGGATACGAGTCAGCAGTGTGCCCTTCTTGCCAAGAAGGCTAGTTGCATATTGGGCTGCATTAGTAGAAGCATTGCCAGCAGATTGAGGGATGTGATTATTCCCCTTATTAGGCACTGGTGAGGCCACATCTGGAGTATTGCGTCCAGTTTTGGGCCCCCACTACAGAAGGGATGTGGACAAATTGGAGAGAGTCCAGTGGAGGGCAACGGATATGATTAGGGGGCTGGGGCACATGACTTACGAGGAAAGGCTGAGGGAACTGGGCTTATTTAGTCTGCAGAAGAGCAAGGGGGGATTTGATAGCTCAGTGGTTTGAGCATTGGCCTGCTAAACCCAGGGTTGTGAGTTCAATCCCTGAGGGGGCCATTTAGGGATCTGGGGCAAAAATTGGGGATTGGTCCTGCTTTGAGCAGGGGGTTGGACTAGATGACCTCCTGAGGTCCCTTCCAACCCTGATATTCTATGATAGCAGCTTGCAACAACTGGAAGAGGATGTTCCAAAGGTTCCAAAGAGGATGGAGCTTGGCTGTTCTCAGTGGTGGCAGATGACAGAACAAGGAGCAATGATCTCAAGTCACAGTGGGGGAGGTCTAGGTTGGATGTTAGGAAACACTGTTTCACTAGGAGGGTGGTGAAGCACTGGAATGGGTCACCTAGGGAGGTGGTGGAATCTCCTTCCTTAGAGGTTTTTAAGGCCCGGCTTGACAAAGCCCTGGCTGGGATGATTTAGTTGGGGGTTGGTCCTGCTTTAAGCAGCGGGTTGGACTAGATGACCTCCTGAGGTCTCTTCCAACCCTAATCTTCTATGGGTATGTCTACACTACGAAATTAGGTCGAATTTATAGAAGTCGGTTTTTTAGAAATCGGTTTTATATATTCGAGTGTGTGTGTCCCCACAGAAAATGCTCTAAGTGCATTAAGTGCATTAACTCGGCGGAGCGCTTCCACAGTACCGAGGCAAGCGTCGACTTCCGGAGCGTTGCACTGTGGGTAGCTATCCCACAGTTCCCGCAGTCTCCGCTGCCCATTGGAATTCTGGGTTGAGATCCCAATGCCTGATGGGGCTAAAACATTGTCGCGGGTGGTTCTGGGTACATATCGTCAGGCCCCCGTTCCCTCCCTCCCCCCGTGAAAGCAAGGGCAGACAATCATTTCGCACCTTTTTTCCTGAGTTACCTGTGCAGACGCCATACCACGGCAAGCATGGAGCCCGCTCAGGTAACCGTCACCCTATGTCTCCTGGGTGCTGGCAGACGCGGTACGGCTTTGCTGCACAGTAGCAGCAACCCATTGCCTTCTGGCAGCAGACGGTGCAATACGACTGGTAGTTGTCCTCGTCGTGTCCGAGGTGCTCCTGGCCACGTCAGCTGGGAGCGCCTGGGCAGACATGGGCGCAGGGACTAAATTTGGAGTGACTTGACCAGGTCATTCTCTTTAGTCCTGCAGTCCTATTGAACCGTCTTATGGTGAGCGGGCAGGCGATACGGACTGCTAGCAGTCGTACTGTACCATCTTCTGCCAGGCAGGCAAGAGATGAGGATTGCTAGCAGTCGTATTGTACCATCTTATGCCAGGCAGGCAAGAGATGAAGATGGCTAGCAGTCGTACTGTACCATCTTCTGCCAAGCAGCCATGAGATGTGGATGGCATGCAGTCCTTCTGCACCGTCTGCTGCCAGCCAAAGATGTAAAAGATAGATGGAGTGGGTCAAAACAAGAAATAGACCAGATTTGTTTTGTACTCATTTGCCTCCTCCCCTGTCTAGATCACACTGCAGTCACTCACAGAGAAGGTGCAGCGAGGTAAATCTAGCCATGTATCAATCAGAGGCCAGGCTAACCTCCTTGTTCCAATAACAACGATAACTTAGGTGCACCATTTCTTATTGGAACCCTCCGTGCAGTCCTGCCTGAAATACTCCTTGATGTACAGGCACACCCTTTGTTGATTTTAGCTCCCTGAAGCCAACCCTGTAAGCCGTGTCGTCAGTCGCCCCTCCCTCCGTCAGAGCAACGGCAGACAATCGTTCCGCGCCTTTTTTCTGTGCGGACGCCATACCAAGGCAAGCATGGAGGCCGCTGAGCTCATTTTGGCAATTAGGAGCACATTAAACACCACACGCATTATCCAGCAGTATATGCAGCACCAGAACATGGCAACGCGATACCGGGCGAGGAGGCGACGTCAGCGCGGTCCCGTGAGTGATCAGGACATGGACACAGATTTCTCTGAAAGCATGGGCCCTGACAATGCATGCATCATGGTGCTAATGGGGCAGGTTCATGCTGTGGAACGCCGATTCTGGGCTCGGGAAACAAGCACAGACTGGTGGGACTGCATAGTGTTGCAGGTCTGGGACGATTCCCAGTGGCTGCGAAACTTTTGCATGCGTAAGGGCACTTTCATGGAACTTTGTGACTTGCTTTCCCCTGCCCTGAAGCGCATGAATACCAGGATGAGAGCAGCCCTCACAGTTGAGAAGCGAGTGGCGATATCCCTGTGGAAGCTTGCAACGCCAGACAGCTACCGGTCAGTTGGGAATCAATTTGGAGTGGGCAAATCTACTGTGGGGGCTGCTGTGATGCAAGTAGCCCACGCAATCAAAGATCTGCTGATATCAAGGGTAGTGACCCTGGGAAATGTGCAGGTCATAGTGGATGGCTTTGCTGCAATGGGATTCCCTAACTGTGGTGGGGCTATAGACGGAACTCATATCCCTATCTTGGCACCGGAGCACCAAGCTGCCGAGTACATAAACCGCAAGGGGTACTTTTCGATAGTGCTGCAAGCTCTGGTGGATCACAAGGGACGTTTCACCAACATCAACGTGGGATGGCCGGGAAAGGTGCATGACGCTCGCATCTTCAGGAACTCTGGTCTGTTTCAAAAGCTGCAGGAAGGGACTTTATTCCCAGACCAGAAAATAACTGTTGGGGACGTTGAAATGCCTATATGTATCCTTGGGGACCCAGCCTACCCCTTAATGCCATGGCTCATGAAGCCGTACACAGGCAGCCTGGACAGTGGTCAGGAGCTGTTCAACTACAGGCTGAGCAAGTGCAGAATGGTGGTAGAATGTGCATTTGGACGTTTAAAGGCGCGCTGGCGCAGTTTACTGACTCGCTTAGACCTCAGCGAAACCAATATTCCCACTGTTATTACTGCTTGCTATGCACTCCACAGTATCTGTGAGAGTAAGGGGGAGACGTTTATGGCGGGGTGGGAGGCTGAGGCAAATCACCTAGCTGCTGGTTACGCGCAGCCAGACACCAGGGCGGTTAGAAGAGCACAGGAGGGCGCGGTACGCATCAGAGAAGCTTTGAAAACCAGTTTCATGACTGGCCAGGCTACGGTGTGAAAGTTCTGTTTGTTTCTCCTTGATGAAACCCCCCGCCCCTTGGTTCACTCTACTTCCCTGTAAGCTAACCACCCTCCCCTCCTCCCTTTAATCACCGCTTGCAGAGGCAATAAAGTCATTGCTGCTTCACAGTCATGCATTCGTTATTCATTCATCACACAAATAGGGAGATGACTACCAAGGTATCCCAGGAGGGGTGGTGGAGGAGGGAAGGAAAATGCCACACAGCACTTTAAGCACAGCACTTTAAAAGTTTACAACTTTAAAATTTATTGAATGACAGCCTTCTTTTTTTTGGGCAATCCTCTGTGGTGGAGTGGCTGGTTGGCCGGAGGCCCCCCCACCGCGTTCTTGGGCGTCTGGGTGTGGAGGCTATGGAACTTGGGGAGGAGGGTGGTTGGTTACAGAGGGGCTGCAGTGGCAGTCTGTGCTCCAGCTGCCTTTGCTGCAGCTCAACCATACACTGGAGCATACTGGTTTGGTCCTGCAGCAGCCTCAGCATTGAATCCTGCCTCCTCTCATCACGCTGCCGCCACATTTGAGCTTCAGCCCTGTCTTCAGCCCGCCACTTACTCTCTTCAGCCCGCCACTTACTCTCTTCAGCCCGCCACCTCTCCTCCCGGTCATTTTGTGCTTTCCTGCACTCTGACATTCTTTGCCTCCACGCATTCGTCTGTGCTCTGTCAGTGTGGGAGGACAGCATGAGCTCGGAGAACATTTCATCGCGAGTGCGTTTTTTTTTCTTTCTAAGCTTCACTAGCCTCTGGGAAGGAGAAGATCCTGTGATCATTGAAACACATGCAGCTGGTGGAGAAAAAAAAAGGGACAGCGGTATTTAAAAAGACACATTTTATAAAACAGTCGCTACACTCTTTCAGGGTAAACCTTGCTGTTAACATTACATACATAGCACATGTGCTTTCGTTACAAGGTCGCATTTTGCCTCCTCCCACCGCGTGACTACCCCCTCAACCTTCCCCCCTCCCTGTGGCTAACAGCGGGGAACATTTCTGTTTAGCCACAGGCAAACAGCCCAGCAGGAATGGGCTCCTCTGAGTGTCCCCTGAAGAAAAGCACTCTATTTCAACCAGGTGACCATGAATTATATCTCACTCTCCTGAGGATAACACAGAGAGATAAAGAACGGATTTTGGTTGAATGCCAGCAAACATACACTGCAATGCTTTGTTCTACAGTGATTCCCGAGTACGTGTTACTGGCCTGGAGTGGTAAAGTGTCCTACCATGAAGGACGAAATAAGGCTGCCCTCCCCAGAAACCTTTTGCAAAGGCTTTAGGACTACATCTAGGAGAACCGCAAATGCCAGGGCAAAGTAATCCTTTCACATGCTTGCTTTTAAACCATGTATAGCATTTTAAAAGGTACACTCACCAGAGGTCCCTTCTCCGCCTGCTGGGTCCAGGAGGCAGCCTTGGGTGGGTTCGGGGGGTACTGGCTCCAGGTCTAGGGTGAGAAACAGTTCCTGGCTGTCGGGAAAACCGGTTTCTCCGCTTGCTTGCTGTGAGCTATCTACAACCTCCTCCTCATCATCATCTTCTTCGTCCCCAAAACCTGCTTCCGTATTGCCTCCATCTCCATTGAAGGAGTCAAACAACACGGCTGGGGTAGTGGTGGCTGAACCCCCTAAAATGGCATGCAGCTCATCATAGAAGCGGCATGTTTGGGGCTCTGACCCAGAGCGGCTGTTCGCCTCTCTGGTTTTCTGGTAGGCTTGCCTCAGCTCCTTCAGTTTCACGCGGCACTGCTTCGGGTCCCTGTTATGGCCTCTGTCCTTCATGCCCTGGGAGATTTTCACAAAGGTTTTGGCATTTCGAAAACTGGAACGGAGTTCTGATAGCACGGATTCCTCTCCCCAAACAGCAATCAGATCCCGTACCTCCCGTTCGGTCCATGCTGGAGCTCTTTTGCGATTCTGGGACTCCATCATGGTCACCTGTGCTGATGAGCTCTGCATGGTCACCTGCAGCTTGCCACGCTGGCCAAACAGGAAATGAGATTCAAAAGTTTGCGGTTCTTTTCCTGTCTACCTGGCCAGTGCATCTGAGTTGAGAGTGCTGTCCAGAGCGGTCACAATGGAGCACTCTGGGATAGCTCCCGGAGGCCAATACCATCGAATTGTGTCCACAGTACCCCAAATTCGAGCGGGGAACGTCGATTTAAGCGCTAATCCACTTGTCAGGGGTGGAGTAAGGAAATCGATTTTAAGAGCCCTTTAAGTCGAAATAAAGGGCTTCACTGTGTGGACGGGTGCAGGTTTAAATCGATTTAACGCTGCTAAATTCGACCTAAAGTCCTAGTGTAGACCAGGGCTATGACTCTCCTAAGGCCTATTGTTTTCCCTAATGGCTCATTGCCCTGAAGAGGCCCTTCCCAACCAGCTATTCTGACTGAAAGCGTCTTGTCTAGTGGGCGTTACCCAGGTGCGACTACATTTGAAATACAGATACACGGTCAATATTCATAACTTCAGATACAAAAATGATCCATGCACACAAATAGGATACTCATATTCAGCAAACCATCACTTTTCACTGACACCTCCCATGACTTGTACAAAATGCATCATAAGAATATCACTGCAAAGAGCATGGGGTGCAGCATCCCACTGTGCAGCAGCAGTTGCAAGGAGCAACTTCTGGGAGGGCGGCGGTGGGGGAAGGGTAGCAGCCCACCAGCGCACAACACAATGGGTCTGCGGTGTGAGTTTAGACAAACCTATTAATTTTGCAAATGGTGCCAGGAGATCTCCAATGTCCAAACAGAGCAGAGAGGACCTAATTTTTTAAGGTTTCTGAAAGACACAGACACGTACAGTAAATTGTGTAGAAAGAGATGGGACTGCCTCGGGAGGGATAAAAGGCTTAGTCAAAGCAGCGGGGATTTGAAGCTATGCTTGCAGGTAGGTTAGGTACTGTATTTCCACCTTAAGGCTGAGACTATCAAAGCATCCCTTTTACATATCACACCCACATCAGAGCATGCCACATGGATTGCAATACATTTCTGTAGTACACAGCTGAAGTCTGATCTCCGTTATGCTGGTGGGAATCAGGACTAATTCCACTGAAGTCAACTGTATCAATGTAAAATCAGGGTCACCAAGACCAGAATCAGGGCCCTAATGCCCAATTGGATTATTTCCCCACATTTTAAGCAGCTGAAGAATTCATCATATCAGTAGGGCTCTGGCCCTGATCCAGCAAATACGTACGCACACATTTAAGTGGTTGAGTAGGTCAGTTGACTTCAATGGAACAATTTGTGCTTAAAGTTAAGTTTGTGCATAACAATTTGGGGTCTAGAGAGGCTCCTTTCTTCACTTCCCGTCTTAACCTGTTGTGTGGCATTGCTGTACCAGGTGGGTGAAATGCAGTGGCAGATGATGTATGTAGCTTTGGGATCCTCCAGAAGGAAAGGAGGAAACTCCACTCTGAAACCTTTAATAAGATTGTTATTCTTTTGTTACCTTGCCTTTGTTTCACAAATGCCATTGAGTTAAACATTATAATGAAAATACATTTCTTTTCTTGTATTAATAACAACAGCTCAGAGTATTAAATCTGAAAATTAAACACTTTACTTTGCACTGTTTGCTGTTTATTTCCTTTTCTCTTGGCTTGGGCAATGAAAACAGATTAGTCAGTTTCACTTGGGTCTGTGGTCAGTTTTCGCTTTCAGGTTCTCAGGCAGTAAGTAGTATGAGGCTGCCTTTGGGAACCTCTAGAGCCGTGGTTTATATCCTGTGGTCCGTGGACCCCTGGGACCCACAGATTATGTCTAAGCCATCTGTCTTGGATGGTTTAGAGACAACAAATCCTGCATCTTGGCAGGGGGTTAGACTAGATGATCCTTGCGGTGCCCTCTAATGCTATGATCCTGTGATTCTAAGATTTCCAAAGGTTTTCGCATCCCCATTCAAACATTTTTAGGGGGCCACAAATGAAATGAGGTTGAAAACCACTAGTCTAGAGGGAAGCAGAGGAAGCTGATGACTGGGTCTAAGGAAACTGATTCTATTCCCACTTCTGCCACAGACTTGCTCTGTGATCTTGTGCAAGTCAAAGCTCACTGTCCCCAAAGTGGATACTAATTTTTAAGGCCTCACTTTCTGGGGGCCTGACTGAGGGGCACCTTAAGGCCTGCCTTTCAGAGGTGCTGAGTTCCCACTGACTTCAGCTGAAGTTTTAAGCACTCAGCTTCTCTGAAAATTAGGCCAGAGGTGTGGGCTCCAGGAGGGGCAAGGGTTTAAGGGTGCAGAGGCCCAGCAGCACTTATTGTGGCTCTGATGGACTCCATGTGCTGTCCTTGCACCCGCAGGCTCTGCCCCCGCAGCTCCCACTGGGTGCAGTTCCCAGCCAATGGGAACTGCAGGGCTCCCACTCAGGGCGGGGGCTGCAGGGACCTGGCGGCCACTTCTGGGAGCTGCAGGGAGTCCACCTTAGCCCGGTCGCCAATGTTGACAGGAGCCACGATGGTCCCTGTTCGACTGGGTGTTCCGGTTGAAAACAGGATGCCTGGCAACCCTAGCTGGGGGCAGGTCTGGGGCCAGGAATGGAACCACGGCTAGGGGCCAAGTCTGGGGGTAGGGCTGCTGGCAGTGTGCACAGGGAGTATGCTACGTGGAGTCTAACTTTGGCCTTGATCCAGTAGAGCTCAGATCAGGGACTGATTGTGCTGAGTGCTGTACAGACAGAGTAACAGAGAAGTCCTGCCTCACCGAGCTCGCAGGCTAATTCTTACTGGTTATTTGTTTGCAATAAAACTGTTTCTATTGGGATTACAGATGACAAATCAGGACATATTTCTACTGACCATAGGTTTGGCCAACAGTTTACAGACGTGCCGAGGGCACAGAAATCGCCCCGACAAGCTCAGAGCTACCAGCTCCTGCAATATCACTGTGAGGGTCGGAATATTTGAAGTTTCTCATGATCCCGATTTCCTCCATCAAACTCCATGAATTATGCATTTAGTCTAAATGGCCCGTTCCCTGTACTTTCAGTAGGCCCAAAGCCACAGCCTGCACTCAGTTAAGGTGGCTGCCATGTCCCTGTGGCAATTGCAGGGAACTTCCATCATTTCCAATGGGACAGAAGCCAGGCTGCCCTTAGAGAAAATGGCCATCCTCTGCCCTCCATGGTTAGGGAGCTGGGCAGGAAAATGAAGAGAGGAAAGGGGGAGCGGGGGTGACAGGTGACTGCTGGGGTCAGCAGGGAATAGCAGGGTCCGAGAATATGGGGGTCAGCAGGGAATGTCAGGGTGCGGGGGATATGGGGGGACAGCAGGGAATGTCAGGGTGCGGGGGATATGGGGGTCAGCAGGGAATGTCAGGGTGCGGGGTGACATGGGGGAGCAGCCGGGAATGTCAGGGTGCGGGGGGATATGGGGGGGCAGCCGGGAATGTCAGGGTGCGGGGGGATATGGGGGTCAGCCGGGAATGTCAGGGTGCGGGGTGACATGGGGGAGCAGCCGGGAATGTCAGGGTGCGGGGGGATATGGGGGTCAGCAGGGAATGTCAGGGTGCGGGGTGACATGGGGGAGCAGCAGGGAATGTCAGGGTGCGGGGTGATATGGGGGTCAGCCGGGAATGTCAGGGTGCGGGGTGACATGGGGGAGCAGCCGGGAATGTCAGGGTGCGGGGGGATATGGGGGGGCAGCCAGGAATGTCAGGGTGCGGGGGGATATGGGGGGGCAGCCGGGAATGTCAGGGTGCGGGGGGATATGGGGGGCAGAGAGGGAGACTGAAGGAGACGGGTGCAGGAGCAGGGCTAAGGGGGGGTTGGGAAGGGATGGAGTGACAGCTCCCCCCATAATAAGAGCGACCCCTCTGCAGCTCGCAGGGGGACCCACGTTGTTTTCCGTGTACGTTTAAAGCAGAATTTCCGCCTTCGGCGTTGCCAGCTCCAGTGACTTGCCCAGGACATTGGGGGCCCCTCGGAAACCCCCAGCTCCTGGAGTCCTGGGATCGGCACCCCCCAGCCCGCGGGTGGCAGCCCAGGGCCAGTCACTGCGAGTGGGGATCCCAGCTGCTCGCGAGACCAAAGCTGGGGGGCTGGGGCCAGGACCCCCCGGTCCCGGCCAGGCTCACGGTCCGGGCAGACTGGAGCCTGCCCCGCACACAGGCCACGTGCGGCCGCCCGGCTCCTCCACTGCAGCCGGGGGGGGGGGGTGCGGGCCCGGCTGCCGCCCCCCAGCTAGCGGCGGGGAGATGAGCTGCCCCCTGCAAAGCGCCGCCCGTGGCGCTGCTGGGGGAGAGGCGGCTCCCCCCGGCACGGGTCGGGAGTGGTACGATCCGCCTGGGTGGAGGCGGCTCCCCCCGGCACGGGTCGGGAGTGGTGCGATCCGGCCGGGAGGAGGCGGCTCCCCCCGGCACGGGTCGGGAGTGGTACGATCCGGCCGGGAGGAGGCGGCTCCCCCCGGCACGGGTCGGGAGTGGTACGATCCGGCCGGGAGGAGGCGGCTCCCCCCCGCACGGGTCGGCAGTGGTACGATCCGTCTGGGTGGAGGCGGCTCCCCCCGGCACGAGTCGGGAGTGGTGCGATCCGGGCGGGAGGAGGCGGCTCCCCCCGGCACGGGAGTGGTACGATCCGGCCGGGAGGAGGTGGCTCCCCCCGGCACGGGTCGGGAGTGGTGCGATCCGGCCGGGAGGAGGCGGCTCCCCACGGCACGGGTCGGGAGTGGTACGATCCGCCCGGGAAGAGGCGGCTCCCCCCACGGGTCGGGAGTGGTACGATCCACCGAGCGGGTGAGTGCGGGGTCGGGCCCGGCGCGCCCCGGCTGCGCCCCCAGCCCCCGCCTGGCCCCGGGAGCCCGGCGGCGCGTTTCGCTCCGGGGGGCCGGGCCGGGCCGTGGGGCCGCCGGGACCGGTGAGCGACAGGGCCAGGCTGAGCGTCCCGCAGCGCCTACCCCGCAGCCCGGTCTCCGCGCCCCCAGCTCCGCGCGGCCGGGGTGCGTGAGCTGGTCCCCGGCCCTGCTGGGAGCGCCGGGGGGGCAAACCCGGTTCCTGCCTGGACCCGGCACGTGGCCGCACCCCAGTGTCCCGTCCCCCGGCGGGCGGTGCTGCGTGGGCGCTCCCCGGCTCCCGCAGGGGGCAGTAAGGGGCCGAGCCCTGGGGCACTGCGCCTCCGTCCCGCAGCCCCCTCGCCCCCCGGGGCGGGAGCAGGGGCGAGAAGCCCAGGGCTGTTTGCTGACGAGGGGTGGTGCGCACGGGGGGGCCTCTCCTCTGGCTGCGGCTGCTGACTGAGTCCCAGAGCGGGGGCAGGGATCGCTCGGTGGGGTGAGCTAAACGCAGGGTTGTGAGCTCCACCCTTGAGGGGGCCATTTAGGGATCGGGGGCAAAAATTGGGGGTCGGCCCTGCGTTGAGCAGGGGGTTGGGCTCAGTGACCTGCTGAGGTCCCCTCCAGCCCTGAGATTCTCTGATTCACTGTGACAGCAGCCAGGGGATTAATCCTAGAATATCAGGGTGGGAAGGGACCTCAGGAGGTCATCTAGTCCAACCCCCTGCTCAGAGCAGGACCGATCCCCAACTAAATCATCCCAGCCAGGGCTTTGTCAAGCCTGACCTTAAAAACCTCTAAGGAAGGAGATTCTACCACCTCCCTAGGTAACGCATTCCAGTGTTTCACCACCCTCTTACTGAAAAAGTTTTTCCTAATATCCAATCTAAACCTCCCCCACTGCAACTTGAGACCATTACTCCTCGTTCTGTCATCTGCCACCACTGAGAACAGTCTAGAGCCATCCTCTTTGGAACCCCCTTTCAGGTAGTTGAAAGCAGCTATCAAATCCCCCCTCATTCTTCTCTTCTGCAGGCTAAACAATCCCAGCTCCCTCAGCCTCTCCTCATAACTCATGTGTTCCAGTCCCCTAATCATTTTTGTTGCCCTTCGCTGGACTCTCTCCAATTTATCCACATCCTTCTTGGATCGAGCCAGTGACCCCTGGAGTAAAGGCATCAGCTCCCTAGCTCAGCTCTTTCTTCTGGGGAGGGCACTAATAAGGCGGGCGCGAGGCTGAGCGGTTGTAAAGCGCTTTGAGATGCTTGGCTGAAAGGTGCCGAAGGGGGGCAAGACGTCATTCACAGATACAGAGAGCACCTTTCCTCTCCAGGGGCTTCCCACGCGCAGCAGAGCCTGCCAGCGGGCCCTCTGTCAGCTTGGCCCAGGCCAGCACTAATGGCTATATGCCCGCTTCCCTTTTCGGTCTTGTTTAACGCACTCACTAGCAGGGCTGTAAAGTCTGGTGTCGACACTCACGGCCAGGCTAAAGGGCACTCCACCTGCTGGGGGCCTCACTGGGAGCCGAATGCGGCCTCCAGAGACGGACAGGCAGCACTAGAATAGCTGGCCCTGAGTTCTTTGGAAATTCTGGCCCCCTGTCGCCGGCAGAGGCCAGGTTTTTAAAAATGCATCATTGGTAGGGAAGACAAGGCCCAACAGTCCGTATAATCCTTAGCCCTTGTGGTCGTGGCTGGAGCAGTGCTGGGTACTGTGTGCCGCTCTGCCTGAATATGAAAAAAATCTCTCCCACCCGAACTGGGTATCGTGGAATCCTAGAATCTCAGGGTTGGAAGGGGCTGCAGGAGGTCATCTAGTCCAACCCCCTGCTCAAAGCAGGACCCATCCCCAATTTTTGCCCCAGATCCATAAACAGCCCCCTCAAGGATTGAACTCACCTCCCTGGGTTTAGCCGGCCAATGCTCACGACACTGAGCTATCCCTCCCCCACAATAATAAGTTCTCCTTCTGATTTCCCTGCATGCCTCCCCATGAACCAAACCGTGAATCTCCCATGCGGAGCTGAAGACCCCAGCTACCTCGCATTTATACCTGCTGCAGGTTTACACCTGTGCTTTCTACCTTTGCTCCCAGACTGGCACCTGCTGTCAGGTGTCTCCAAATGCCCTAGGTCTACTCTTGAATTTGAGGTTGGGCTTGAACACATGTTAACTAGCGGGATTGTAAATGGCAGAGCGGATGCTACCGAGAGGCCCCCGGGCACAAACTAGGGTTAAACATGACTAGCACAGAGCGGTTGTGTCCTGTCCACACCAGAGTTTTCAATTCTGTTAGTGAATGCGTTAAAACGTGACTGTGGAGTTTGATCTACCCCAGAGTATTGGAGACCTGACCCCTCTTTCTCGTGCCTAGGTTCTTGCAGTGCCTGGTTTGTGGGAGCTGCTGGCTGTAGATTAAGAGAAACTGCCTCTAGCTGGAGACCCCCGAGACTCTCCACCCAGGCACCATGGTGACCGAGGAGGAAGTGGAGGCCATCGGCCGGACACTGGTGGACACGATGCAGCCCCTGAAGGCTCGTTTCCGAGCCCTCTTCACCCTGCGCAATGTGGGCGGCCGTGCCGCCATTGACTGGATCAGCCGGGCTTTCGGGGATGAGTCTGCCCTTCTGAAACACGAGCTGGCGTACTGCCTGGGGCAGATGCAGGATGAGCATGCCATCCCCTGCCTGGTCCGGGTACTGCAGGACACCAGCCAGGAGCCCATGGTGCGCCATGAAGCAGGTACGAGAGCTCAGGGCGTGAGTGGGACTCTGTCCTGGTTCCATGGGCACAGAGGCCCTTGCCAGTCCAGTCCGAAACGGGGGCTGACGTAGCCAGGCAGGGCAGGGATGGATGGAATTGTGGCTGTGAGTCACAGCGTGTTCCTGGTGGGGCAAGAACATGTGCCAACCCTTTCCAGGTGTGTCTTATTTCCAGCTCTGGGCTGGCTGGCACCTTAGGGGGAGAGCCAATGCTCCACTCCACATTGCTGGCTCCCCCCAGTGGCTGGCGATGTGAGGAGCAAGGCGGCTCCCAACTCCCCTGCACAGCCCCCCGATGGAGCTCAGGGCTGCTGGGGCAGACCCCACATGGTGATGCATGTACCGTGAATCCACGCTCCAGGGGTCGATGCTAAACTCACTGGGGTGTGACGTTGCAGACATCTCCTCAACGCCAGGCCGAAGCTGCTTCCTGTCCCCGCAAAATGCCAACTCGTCTCTACCCTGGTGCCCGTGCTGCGTTTCCCTCTCCCTTTTCGTAGCTCGGCTGCCGCTCTTTAGAAGCGCCACAGCCAGGCTTATGGCAGGGCTGTCCCCCCGTTCCCCCCCACCCCGCCTCCAACCCCGGGGGAGGGGCAAGGCCTCGGTAATAGGGACAGCAGTGCGATAACTTGTCTCTGCGAGCGCCGCAGAACCCCGGCCACCCACTGGCTGGCTTCGTCTCCTCCTCCGCTCTGTGTTCCAGGGGAAGCTTTGGGAGCGATTGGGAACCCCCAGGTTCTGGATGTTCTGAGATGTTATTCAGAAGACCCAGTGATCGAGGTAAAGCTTTCTCTGCATTCACCTGCCAAGGGCAGCCGTCAGCACTGATCATACCGCCCAGCAGCCTGGGCCAGTGGGCAGAGCTCCACACTGGGACTGCAGAGATCTGGGCTCTATTCCCAGCCCTGCCACTCACCTGCTGAGTGACCCTGGGTAAATCCCTTCCCTGCTCCGTGCCTCAGTTTCCCCTCCCATGTTGGTCTGTTGAGGCTGAGCTCTTCAGAGCAGAGACTCTCTTCCTGTTTGTCTGGTCAGCGCCTGGCCTAGCGGGAGCCTGATCTGCTGTAACGCTGGCACTGATGCAGGGGTCCCCAGGTGGCAATCAGTGGGGCAGTTGTTGGGGGTTGTTATGCTGATGGGTGCACATGCCTCTTGTCTGTGCATTTTTTCTCATGCAGATAACAGCCCTAGTCCTGCTGGCAGTGCCGCTTTCCCCCATCCTCCCCCTGCCTGGGAGGGGCCCTGTCTGTGTAGCCCCATTTGATACTTGGCACGTCTGCTGCCATTGGGATTCCTGCTGACCAGGAACTGAACTGGCTCCAGTAAGGGGGTTATTTGTACCCCAGAAGGCCCAGTCACCCTACACAGAAGCAGTTCCTGCCTTTGTAAACCTCACTGGACAGCCGGACCCCGTGGAAGTGGAACGTCAGAGCTGCATGTCTGACCATTGGCCGCTCCATCACTCCTTTTGGGTGAGGCTTGACAGAGCTGGGGACGAGCCCTGTTGTGCCAATGGGCAAACTGAGTCGCAGAGGAGGATGTGACTTGTCGGTGGTGTCCCAGTGTGTCGGTAGCAGAGCTGGGGTTGGAGCCAGGAGCTGGGACTGCCAGTCCCATGCTCTGACCACTAGACGCTACTGCCTGGCTGGTGGGACTGCTCTCCACAGGGGATCCCAATGAAGGTGTGTCTGTCCCATTCTGCTGCAGGTAGCCGAGACCTGCCAGCTGGCAGTCAAGAGGCTCGAATGGCTGCAGAAGAACAAGGAAGCACCCGGCGCCGGCCCCTACCTGTCTGTGGACCCGGCTCCCCCTGATGAGGAGAAGGACGTCGCCAAGCTCCGGGAGACCCTGCTGGATGAGTCGCGCCCGCTGTTCGATCGGTACCGCGCCATGTTCGCCCTGAGGAACGTGGGGGGCGAGGCCGCGGCGCTGGCTCTGGCTGACGGTGAGAGAGCCCCGGATTGCCGATGCTGTGGCTTCTCCTCGCCCTCTCCCCTGGTCCATACTGAGTCCAGAGATCCCCAGTCGGGGGCCCCACTGCTGTGCTGTCCCCGGGACCCATCCCCACATGAGCAGCTGGGCTCCCCAGCTGGGTTGTATCCCTGCTATTCCCAGCACCCTCCACCAGGGGTCACCCTAGGGAGTGCCTCACTTTCCCCGGGCACAGGGCATGGGCTCAGCAGCAACCCCCCGCCCCCCAAGCCTGGGCCAGGGATGGGAAGAGCAGACGTGGCCCCCTGTTTCCCCCCCATGTTTTGTAATCCACTTACCCCCGGGACTTAGCTCCACTGGAGCCTTTGTCCTGTTCCGTGCCTGCTGGGCGGGCGGGTGAGCCCACAGCGTGAGTCGCCCACTCCCCGAGGAACCCCCCGGGGGCCGTGTCCGAATCCAGGATCCTCCATGGCAACGGTCTGCGGCCAAGACTCGCCCTGTGCCGCTGGAATCCAGAGACGCGGGGCGGGGGAGCCGACGACAGAGCCCCCGCCCTAGTGCCCTTGGCAGGGCCAACTCCCTGCCCCCTCGCCAGGAATCGCCACCAAACTGTGGCATCTCGGCTCCCTGAAAGGGGGCCAGTCGCTCGTGCTCCTCCCCTTCTGATGGGCATAAGAATTCCCTGGGGCAGGCAAGAGCAGGGGCTCCCAGTGTCTGTGGGGGGACCCCCTGCCCTTCCCGTGTTGGGGCGCTCCTTACTGAGAACCATTGCTCTAGGGAGCGTGCCTCTTCTCCCCCCCTCCCCAAGCTGAGTGCGGAGCCCCCCTGAACCTGCCCCTGTCCCGGGGGGGTGGGGGGGTTCTCTGAGCTGGCTGGTGCAATTGGAGACGTTCAGAGCGTTTCCAGCTGCACTCTGGGCGTCCTGCTGCCCCCGCTGCTGCCACCAGAGGGGGCCGGTGAGCCCGTCCGGCTCTGGGTGAGCAAGCAAAGGCCGGCTTCAGCGCTGTGGGTGGTTCTGCAGATCCAGCCCCTTGGGAGGGACCCACCCGCAGAGCCTGAGAACCCCAGGCTTGACCCAGTTAGGGATGAGCAGAGCTGTGTGGACCCTTCTGGAGTGAAATCCAGCCCCACTGCAAAGTCCGTCAGGGCTCACTGCCTGGGGTCACTTTCCCTGCCCCCCTAGGGTCCTCTGCCTTCCCGCTGGATGGGTGCTGCTGAGCGCAGAGGGCCCAGGCCTGTCTGGCAGACCACTACGGAGCAGGGCAAGCGCATCCCCTCAGCCCTGCCTGGAGGGACCCTTACGGGGCCGTTGAGTCTCCATGGCCGACACAGCATCTGGTGGGAGGGTGCAGGCGGACCCTGGCTGACCCCCACTCATTCCCCCAGGCTGGATTTGAACTCGCCGTGGGGCCAGGCTGCACCTGCCACTATTAGCCCCCGAGCGGCTGAACCCCCAGCAAGTCGCTCCCAGCCGCCCCAAGAGCAGTCGCAGCGGGAGGGTCTCTCCCTTCAGATCTATGCGGAAGGTGGGGCCCAACATCCCAGGGTGCTTTGGGTCACCACCTCCGACCCGTCTCTCCCCAGGCCTGGCGTGCGGCAGCGCCCTCTTCCGCCACGAGATTGGCTTCGTCCTGGGCCAGATGCAGCAGGAGGCCTGCGTGCCCCAGCTGACGGCAGCACTGGAGAGCATGGCGGAGAACCCCATGGTGCGGCACGAGTGTGCGGAGGCGCTGGGCTCCATCGCCAAGGCGTCCTGCCTGGAGACGCTGCGGGCGTTCGCCCAGGATGGGGAGCGGGTGGTGAGGGAGAGCTGCGAGGTGGCCCTGGACATGTACGACTACGCCAACGGCCCTGAATTCCAGTATGCCGACGGGCTGAGCAAGCTGCAGGCCTCGGGCTGAGCCGGGAGTCTGCCTCGGCCTCTGCGGGGAGCTGGGTCGCTGCCGGAGGCAGCCCCAGGGTAGGGGAGCCAGGGCCTGATTCACCCCTGCCCTGCACGACTGCTTGCACCAGGGCAGAGTGGGTGGGAAGCCAGATCCGCATAGTCCTGTGTGCTCTGTGTCCTGGGGAGGTAGCAGCATGGGCCGGCAGCAAGCCTCTAGCGCAGCTTGTTTCTTTGAGTCCCTGGGATGGGTCAGGATCTGTGCTGGGGTCCCAGGGCAGAGGTTTCAAAGAGCAGCTCTCTGGCCTGCCCGGGATCCAGGGTCTGGGTGTGTCGGGTGGGGCCAGAAGGGAGAGCAGGGCTCGTCTCTCAAGTCACGGGGGGTGGGTGGGTACAAGGGACTGTCACTTAGCTGCACAGACTGGGCCTGGGGCGGGACTCTCAGCCAGGGCTGGTTCTGCAGAGACTCCCTTCTCCATGGCTGGGCCTGTGCTCCAGCTCCATTGCTGCTGGGGGCCTCGTGTGCTGGGCTGTTGGCAGGCGTTTCAGGAGGCGACGCGCTGCTCGCCGCAGCTGCAGCCTTGCCAGACGCCAGCCAGAGCCTCTGCCCGCCCGGCCCCAGCACCGCTGGCTGAGTGTCCGCCCCCGGGCGCGGCTCAGACAGAGCCGGAGAGCACCTGGGTTTTCAACCTGCCCCCGGGCCTTTGCAGGCCCAGCTTTGTACTCACAGTGACGTGTGCTGTGCGGGGGGTGGCTGCCGTGCGGTGAGGCTGGGTGCCTGCTCTGGAAATCTGGCCTCCCATTTCCCTCCTGCCTGGGCAATGGCGGCAGAGAGGGAAGCTGCATTGCCCCAGAGCTCCCCTCCAGTGCCAGCCAGGGAGCAGACCTGCCAGGGCAACACAAACCCTGGCCACGGCTGCTTTCTCTGAGCCCTGGCCTGTGGCCAGAGGAGTCGGGGGCCTGTGGAGGCACTGCTATGGGGTCTCCCCCGAGCGGGTCGCAGCCAGCCTATAGCGCTGTGGGCATGTAGGAGGGTGGGGATGTAGGGGCTGGAGGTGGGAGCTTTGCAGCAATGCGCCAGCGAGTTCCCAAGGTGATCCCGTGGGGAGCCCTCTAGAACTGCCGTCCCTCGGCGTGTGCAGAGTGCAATGCCGAAGGCAGAGCTGGTCTAGTCTCTGCGGGGATGGGGCCGTCTTGCAGCAGATGGAGCCTGTGGGGGCCTGTTGGATACAGCCATTCACTTGTACTGGGGCTTGGAAGGGCTTGCGGGGAATAAATGGAATGGGGGGAAGTCTGGCATTGGCCTGCCTCCTTTCAGCACTGGACCAAGGGTGCCTCTCTTCCTCCGCTGGGCCTTTGCCCCCCTGCCAGCAGCCGTGCAGCCGGGCTTTCCGCTGTCTCACCTTCTGGGCCTTAGTCTCCTGCCACCAGCCCTGCGGCCAGTGTTCCTGCTGTCTCACCCACTGGGCCTTTGCCCCCTGCAACCAGCCGTGCTGCCAGGGTTCAGATTGTCTCACCCACTGGGCCTTAGCCCCTGGCCAGGAGCCATGCGGCCAAGGTTCACTAAGCTGTTCCACCCCTGGGCACAAAGGGCCATGTGGCTCTTGGAAGGAAGGTGTGAACGCTGCCCTGGCACAGAAGGGCTCACCCTGAGGGCGGGAGCCGTGCCAGTCAGCACCAAGCTGGTATAACGATAGCACCTAGCAGCCCCAGCTGAGATCCAGGCTCTGCTGTGCTGGGCGCTGATCAGCGTCAGCGAGGGTACCTGCCTTGATTTACCAAGGGGGCAAAGGGATGTTACTGCCGTGGGAGTTGGAGGGAGGGACACAAGGAGGGAGAGTGTTGGAGCAAACCGCTGGTCAGCACAGGGCAGAGAACTGCTGGAATGAAGTGGCTGGGCACTGGCTGCCAAGGTGTAAGTGGGGTGGGTGCTGGGGAAGCCCCTGGGCCCTAACCCCCCTGGGCCCTGCACTTGAACACCATAGCTTGGACTCATGCAGCCGAGCCTGGGTCCCCGCTGCCTGGTGCCTTGTGACGTCACTGGCCCCAGGGCACAGCTGGGTGGGTCACTGCCCATTGGCATGGTGCAGTTTTCACGCTGTCATCCCAGCCTGCAGGCAGCGGGGAATGGGGCTGGGCGTGGTTTGGCCATGAGTTTGCTCCAGTGGGGTGGGTTGGACACATTGCCTGGGCCCTTCGACTGCCTGTCTCTGGCGTCTGAGCTCCCCTGCCAAACACCAGCACTCACGGATTCCCAGGGCCCAGCCGCTCTGACCCGGGCGACACAGGCCAGAGACCTGCCCCCGAATCCCTCCTAGCGCAGAGCTCGTAGAAAAACAGCCCGTCCTGATTTAAAATGGTTGGTGACAGAATGCAGCCTGCCCCTTGGGAAATCGTCCCCATGGTTAATTACATGCACCTTTAACGTCCACCTATCTTTCTAGTGTCTGTGTCTGGCTTCGGCTTCCAGGCACAGGGCTGTGTGAGCCCCTCTCTGCTAGACGGAAGAGCCCAGCATTAAATACCTGTTCCGCGCGTAGATACTTGGAGTGGCAGCAAGACCCCCTTTAACCCTCCCTGGATTAAGCTAAATGGGTTGTGCTCTGAGTCTCTTGGTACGTGGCAGGTTTTCTAACCATCATCCTCATGGCTCTTCTCTGACCCTCTCCAATGATCAGCGCCCCTGGACTGGGGGCACCAGGCCAGGACAGCAGCTCCCCAGGGCTCTCTGCTTTCAGGGCCGAGGGGCACTGGGCTGTGATGCCAGGTCACTCGTGGATGCTTGGAGCGATCCCCGGCGTGAGCCTGGTGGTTTGTGTGGCAGCAGGGCCTGGTGGCTGGGGTGGCTTTGGCCTTTCCCCTCCTTCTTTCCCGGCTGCTCCCAGGCCAGCAGCTGTGTCCGGTTTGTTCACAGATGCTTTTTCCTCAGCAAAAGCCCTTTGTGAGTCACTCTCCCTCAATCCTCTTATTTCCTAAACCCTCTAATGCGGCTGCTGCACTTTGCTCGGGTGGGAGTGGGGCAAAGACCCGCAGCCTGCCCAGCTCCTGGGAGGGGAAGCGTGTGTCCTGCCAGGGGCCAATGCACTGGGTGGGCGGGGGGGCTGGAAGAGCCATGCCAATGGCATCGGATGGGCAAGAAACTGGCAAAGGAAAGTGCTGTGGCCAGGGGGGTTGCTGGGTATTGAGGGGGGCATGTATTGGGGCTGTGCTGGGTATGGGCTGGGTGGAGCCGGTGTCTGGTAGGGCCGGGGATCCTGGGGTGGTCGGGAGCCGGCTGAAGGG
Organism: Lepidochelys kempii; assembly: GCF_965140285.1. NCBI lineage: Eukaryota > Metazoa > Chordata > Testudines > Cheloniidae > Lepidochelys > Lepidochelys kempii. Next base: position 6,821,558 of record NC_136404.1, read on the forward strand.
GACAGTTCTCCGTAGTGTTGTTCCGCAGGGGGATGGGGCCGAAGCCCTTCAACTGTTTCTGCGACCCAGACTGTGCAGCTGAGCATTCTGGCTTCGGGGGGCGAGGGGAGATTCTGACCCTCTCTCGCCCTGGGGGCTGGGTCCCTGCCTGGCTGGGGAAGGCCTGGGGACTTGAACCTGGGTCACCCACATCTGGGAAACCAAGAAGTCTCCACGGATGGTTTGGGCTTCGACACAGAGCACATGCTGGCAACGTCACTTCGCTGGCAATGTTCGGCGCAGCCCTTGAGCTGGGTCAGTAGCTGACCTGCCAGCGGGGGCCGCCGTGCCCCCCGGGGAGCATTAGTGCCAGAGGCTGATACGACTCTCGGATGGTTTAGCTGTTAGAGCTCTCGGTATCAACTGCCCTGGGAACAGCCCCAGGCCCTTTGACTGAGTTGCTCTCGTTGGGGGGGGGGGCACAGTTGGGTCCCTGTCAACAGCAGGACACCAGCTGGATCCAGGGCCCCAAACCCAAGGAGTCAGATTCACTGGTATCATTTGCTTGGCAGGTGGGCTGGCCCCGGAGCTGCCTCCCCAACCCTCTCAAAGGAGCCCCCTGTGCCCCCCCAGCCCAATGCCAGGAACAGACGTTCCCTGTGCAGGGACGTCCCTTGCTGGTCTCACACCATCTGTCCAGGAGATTCCAGCCTGGGAGGGATTAGCTCCGCCTGGAGGGAGCCGTCCCTCCCCAGAGCTGTGGGCACTTGGCTTTGACCCGCTAGCCCAGGGCCAGTCTGCCGAACCCAGCCGCTAAGCGCTCATCACCGGCTGTGTGAGATCCCATAGGGCAGCAGCAGGGGCCGACGTGCCTGGCACTTGGGAGCCCTGCGGCATCTCGGCCACTCCTGGGGGTAAGATTTCCAGAGGTTCTGAGCCTGGCACAGCCAGATGCAGACGAAGGGGTTGGGGACGTGGCTCAATCCTGCCCAGCTGCTCTCAGTGCATCCAACGCAAAGCCTGGCCAGAGGCCCCGGGTCCAGCCTCCTCCTCCTCCTCCCCCGGCCGGGTGCTGGGAGCCACTGTGGGGAGCTCATCCCCTTATCCTAGGAGTGGCCTGGGGGCTGGGGGCTGGTGGGACACGCGTGGCACCTAGGAGGCAAGGGTCGGTGCAATCCTGACAGCGCCCCCAACTGCCTCCCTCTTATGGCCACACTGAACTTAGCCCAGGCCGTCCAGTCCCCCCAGACCCCACTGGGGGTAGAGAAAGGCCTGAGGGGCCCCTGGGCTCCCCCTGCCCGGGCACAACTTGCAGATCCCATCTGAGAGGGGAGTTCGTGCCTCCCAGCTTTCTTCTTCCTCCATGCGTGGGGCTTGCTGAGCAGAAGTTGGGGTGCTGGGGACAGATGGGACCCCCTCCTTCCACAATACTGGGGCCTCCGAATCTGAGTCACCACTGACCTAGCAGGGGTCGCGCCTGCTGCATTCCAGCTGCACCCTGGGGCTCTTCGGCTGCCTGCCCCGTCGCAAGAGCTGTGAGTCCCGCCAGGCCCAGTGACAGGGCCGGGGAGTCTGCTACAGGCTGTTCACGGACGCTCGTCTCCACCTGGCAAGATCTCACGGGCGGCAATGCCTGGGAACCAAGTGTGAAGCCGCTGCCTGGCATTGCCTCTGGAACTGGGCCCAGGGGCCAGCCAGCAGGAGCTGGGGTGGCAGCATCGGGCAGTGCGGGACGTCGAGGAGGGCTGCATAGACTCAGAGGGCAGGCGGGGGCTGGCATGACCTTTTCAGGCAGCAGCGGGAGCCTGGCTCCTGGCAGGGGCGCGGCTGATGGCACGCTGGAGATGCGGCACTTGCTGCGGGACACCCCAGAGCGGGAGGAGGCCCTGTACACAGACTACAAGCCCCCAGCCCTGGACGCCGTCCGCCTGTCCTGCTACGTTCTGTACCTGCTGATGGCAGCACTGGTTGTGGGGCTCGTCGCCTATGCCATCGTGGGCCACTTGATCAAGGACCTGGTGCACGACTTCGCTGGTGAGTGTCCCCGGGACGTGCTGGGCAGAGCCCATGGGGCGGGTGGGTGTGAGCAGTCAGTGGACAGGGATGTGGGCCTGGGGCATGGATCGGGTGGCTCAGAGATGGGGAATGAGACATGGATGTCCCAGCTTGAGATCAGCTGCTCCAGGTACCCTGCATCAGCGCTGGCGGAATGCTGCTCTCATCTCGTGGCTGCCAGGCAGCCTCCACCCAGGGAATTGGGGACCTTGGAGGACGAGGTTGGCATTCACTGATCCCTTTGCTTGTAGCCTCAGTGCCAATGCCAGGCTAGTCGTGGGTGAGGCGTGGGTGCCAGGAGTAGCCGATCTCAACCCACCATGGTTGGCTCCCAGTCCGTCTCCCCTTGGCTGACGCCCCAGCTCTGAACGTACAGCACCCAGCGCCAATGCGGTGCAGCCCCCTCTGGGGTGGGACAGAGCAGCTGTTAGTGTTGCAGCGCAATGAGGAGTGACAGTGTGTGGTGGGGCACAGCGAGGCTGCCCGGGCTGGCTGAAGAAAGGCGGGGTCCGTCTGGGCTGTTGGGGGAATTTGGGCAGGACACTGCGGTCACCAGACCCGCTGCTAGGAAAAGCCCCAGGGATCCTTCATGAGAACAAGTGTCAGTGACCCCTCAGCCTCCGCTGCCCGGGACCCAGGGCAGGGCACCTACTGATCTGCACCTACTGATCTGCCAAGGCTATTGCCTGCCTGTGTCTGCAGCACTCGGCCGGGCGGCCCTGCCCGCCTGCCCTGGGCCCAGCCACCCGCCTGCCCTGGGCCCAGCCACCTAGCGCCCGGGCTATTTCCAGGTCGGGCCCTTAGGCTGCCCCGGGCGTTATTTCAGGGCGGGCGAGGGCGATACCCCTTCTCATCTCTATGTCTCTGTGTTTAGACTGGGCCTTTGGGCCGAAGCCAGAGGAGCAGCTGGAGGCCGGCGGGGGGGCCGCTGTGGGGAAGGCGATGGGGGTGCAGGAGAGGCGAGAGGAGGAGATCGCCATGGCGGGGCAGGGCTGCCAAGCTCCCTGCACCCTGCCCGGGATGGAAGCCCCCCTGGCACCACCCCCCATCGCCGGAAGAAGTTCTTCTAAGGCGCAGCTTGGCGCAGGCACGGGGGGCAGCTCAGCCAGTGGGACCGGCAGAGCAGGCATCGGGGCTGGCCAAGTGGGTGATGGGGACAGTGGGGGCAGAAGGGCCAGCGGAGTGGGTGCTGTGGGCAGTGGGTCTGCTGGAGTGGGTGCTGGGGCTGGCAGAGCAGACACTGCAGGTAGGGCCCATGGTACATGCCCCCTTAGCCAGAGAGGGGTGTGAGCTGGAAAAGGCAGATCCAGCTCCAGACTCCAATCCCCCCACCCTGGGCTGGTGCTCTCTGGGGTCTGGCGTGGGCCCCCTAGAAGGGAAGGGCCGTGTGCCCCGCGAGGACCCTGCCCCCTTCCAGAGCTGAGACCTGGCTCCCAGATCTGGCCCCTCTCTCCTTCCACACGCCCCCTCGGGGCCCCTGCCCACCCGTTGTCTCCCTTGTGCTGACAGTCCTCACACGGCCCCTCTGGGTCTGCTCGCTCTGTGCTGATCTCAGTAATGTTGCCAGGGCAGCGAGGCCTAGTGGGCAGTGCCAGTCCCCTAGGACTTTCACTGTCCCCATGAAGGCAGGGTTTTGCCTACAGATGGCACTGGGAGCTAAGGCACCCAAGTCTGATCCTGGCTGGGCCGTTGACTCGTCCTGCACCCTGGGGGACAGTGGGATGAAGGGGAGCTGAGGGGACGCGTGACTGGGGGTATTGGGGTCTCTAAAGCACTTAGCATCCATCTAGCCTCCTCAGAGGGGTAGAGGGGCTTCCACTGTCCACTAGGGGGCAGCGGCTCCATGGGGCTGGCAGGGCAACTTGCCCCTTCAGCTCCAGCTGCCAGCATGGGCCTGTGGGGCTGGGCAGATGCAGACTCCCTGGCAGAGGGGCCTGGTCAGGCCAGGGCCCAGCCTGTCAGGGCCCAAAGCCAGGATCAAGACTGGCAGGCAGAGAAGGAGCCACTCGACCCGTGCTTCACTGCGCCCACTGCTTGTACTGGGCTGTCAGTGCCACGGCAGAAGGGTTCACTGCTTTCGACAAGTGGCTCCCGTCTCAGGCTGGACAACTTGTGACACCAAATCCATACGGGTGAGCTCTCTCTCAAAAGCTGGCGCCCTAGTGCTGGTCATACTCCCAGCGTGGGAATAACGTAACCACACTGGAATTTACGCCCATATGGGTTAAGGTTAAAAGCAGCGCCCGGCAGTGATACAGGATACAGTGATGCAGAAGCAGCCACCCTCCCCAGTTAGCCAGTGCTGTAATGCATGGCTCAATTCTCCCCCATTGTGCCATCCCAGAACAGTCACTGGAAACCCATCCCAAACAGCCACAAACAATCAGAACTGCTGGGGGTAAACTGGGACCAGTGTAACAGCCAGGGGGTCGCCCTGCCTGGGACCAGGAGGACACAGTGTGGGGAGAGGCTGAGGAGATGGCGTGTTCGGCAGAAGGTTCGTGGACGGTTGATTCCTGTGACACCGGCTCTGCAGTGGCAGGAGCTTGCGGCGGGCATCCACTGTGTTAGGTAGGACAGGGAGCAGGTCACAAGTGCAGGCCCTGCTTTGTGTGTTATCCATTTGTGTCCAACATGCTCTCTGGCTTCTAGGGGTCCCTCTGCTCTTTCCTAGATACACCTCCTTTGGTTTCATGACAAGGAGCAGGGGGGTTACAGGGACCTAGAAAACTGGGCAAACTGCTCCCTTTGTAGGCAGAGGGTCTGGACACCCATGAGTAGCCAGTGTCAGGGGGATCACAGGGGAATGCTCCAGAAGGCCTTGTGGATGCATTTGCAAGGAAAGGAGAGGGCAAGTGGCCGAAAGGCTGGTAGTGTTAGCTCCCACCCGCTTACTCCAGGCAAGACTCCTTCCTGCTGGGGCTAGCAAGGTGTCTCCCAAGCCCAGGCACCCCTGAGAACTGTGAGACACTCGCCATAGCTCTTGGGAGGGCAGGCCAGGGCTAGTTAGCCAGTGGACTCAGGGCTGCCTGGCCAGAGTCAGCTGCTCTCTGGGGTGGGCTCCCCCTGCAATCAGAGCAGCCCAGCGAATGCTGTGCATTTCCCACCAAAAGGGAAAAGAAACAAATACAAATGGGGGGTTTGGAAATCTTCGTAGATTTTCCCAATGTTTAGACCAAACGAAAGCCAAACGTTCCCAGCCCCCAGCCCCCTTCCCCACAGTCCCCGCCTTTCTCTCCCTTCCGTTAGTTTTATGGTTTTCATTTTAAAAAATCAGCAAATGTAAGTGACATGTTACCCAATTCTCAGTGATCGCGTTGGGTTCGGGGGAACAAAATCCGCCCTTGGGGGAGAACATTTTGGTCAATAAAGCTCTGCACAAAGACCCTTGGACCCCTAGGACTCCATCTGGGGCACTTAAGGGTGGTGGTGGGGGGGGGGTTGGGACTCCATTGACCGCCCTGGGGTTAGCCAGGCCAGCCTGAGCAGGGCAACCCTTCCACTCCCCTGCCCACCCCACGGCCGGAGCGCTGTGTATGGGGGTTATGCTGCCCAGTTCTGCCCTGGCTGCCTGGATGACGATGTAGACAGCTGGGCAAGGAGGCCAGGTTTGCGAGAGAGCTGAGCACAGTTGGAGCCAGATGCAGGTTTGGGTTCGGTTCTCAGACAGGGCTGTGGGAGTCCGCCCTGAATCGGCCCCTGTCACGGAGTCCCAGGGCGATGCTCAGGAACTGCTCCCTATGAAGCCAGGCAGGACTCTGGTGAAGTCTCCTCTCTGAGAGCAGCCTGTCTCCAGGGCAAGAAGCTGACACGGCTTATCATAGAATCATAGAATATCAGGGTTGGAAGGGACCTCAGGAGGACATCTAGTACAACCCCCTGCTCAAAGCAGGACCAATCTCCAACTAAATCATCCCAGCCAGGGCTTTGTCAAGCCTGACCTTAAAAATATCTAAGGAAGGAGATTCCACCACCTCCCTAGGTAACGCATTCCAGTGCTTCACCACCCTCCTAGTGAAAAAGTTTTTCCTAATATCCAACCTAAACCTCCCCCACTGCAACTTGAGACCATTACTCCTTGTTCTGTCATCAGCTACCACTGAGAACAGTCTAGATCCATCCTCTTTGGAACCCCCTTTCAGGTAGTTGAAAGCAGCTATCAAATCCCCCCTCATTCTTCTCTTCTGCAGACTAAACAATCCCAGTTCCCTCAGCCTCTCCTCATAAGTCATGTGTTCCAGTCCCCCAATCATTTTTGTTGCCCTTCGCTGGACTCTTTCCAATTTTTCCACATCCTTCTTGTAGTGTGGGGCCCAAAACTGGACATAGTACTCCAGATGAGGCCTCACCAATGTCGAATAGAGGGGAATGATCACGTCCCTCGATGGGCTGGCAATGCCCCTACATATACATCCCAAAATGCCATTGGCCTTCTTGGCAACAAGGGCACACTGTTGACTCATATTCAGCTTCTCATCCACTGTAACCCCTAGGTCCTTTTCTGTAGAACTGTTGCCCAGCCACTCAGTCCCTAGTCTGTAGCGGTGCATGGGATTCTTCCATCCTAAGTGCAGGACTCTGCACTTGTCCTTATTGAACCTCATCAGAATTCTTTTGGCCCAATCTTCTCATTTGTCTAGGGCCCTCTGTATCCTATACCTACCCACCAGCATATCTACCTCTCCTCCCAGTTTAGTGTCATCTGCAAACTTGCTGAGGGTGCAATCCACACCATCCTCCAGATCATTTATGAAGATATTGAACAAAACCGGCCCCAGGACCGACCCTTGGGGCACTCCACTTGATACTGGCTGCCAACTAGACATGGAGCCATTGATCACTACCCATTGAGCCCGACAATCTAGCCAACTTTCTATCCACCTTATAATCCATTCATCCAGCCCATACTTCTTTAACTTGCTGGCAAGAATACTGTGGGAGACCGTGACAAAAGCTTTGCTAAAGTCAAGGAACCACATGTCCACTGCTTTCCCCTCATCCACAGAGCCAGTTATCTCATCATAGAAGGCAATTAGATTAGTCAGGCATGACTTGCCCTTGGTGAATCCATGCTGACTGTTCCTGATCACTTTCCTCTTCTCTAAGTGCTTCAGAATTGATTCCTTGAGGACCTGCTTCATGATTTTTCCAGGGACTGAGGTGAGGCTGACTGGCCTGTAGTTCCCAGGATCCTCTTTCTTCCCTTTTTTAAAGATGGGCACTACATTAGCCTTTTTCCAGTCGTCCAGGACTTCCCCCGATCGCCATGAGTTTTCAAAGATAATGGCCAATGGCTCTGCAATCACATCCGCCAACTCCTTTAGCACTCTCGGATGCAGCGCATCCAGCCCCATGGACTTGTGCTCATCCAGCTTTTCTAAATAGTCCCGAACCACTTCTTTCTCCACAGAGGACTGGTCACCTCCTCCCCATGCTGTGCTGCCCAGTGCAGTAGTCTGGGAGCTGACCTTGTTCGTGAAGACAGAGGCAAAAAAAGCATTGAGAACATTCGCTTTTTCCACATCCTCTGTCACTAGGTTGCCTCCCTCATTCAGTAAGGGGCCCACACTTTCCTTGGCTTTCTTCTTGTTGCCAACATACCTGAAGAAACCCTTCTTGTTACTCTTAACATCTCTTGCTAGCTGCAACTCCAGGTTTGATTTGGCCTTCCTGATCTCACTCCTGCATGCCCGAGCAATATTTTTATACTCTTCCCTGGTCCTTTGTCCAATCTTCCACTTCCGTTAAGCTTCTTTTTTGTGTTCAAGATCAGCAAGGATTTCACTGTGAAGCCAAGCTGGTCGCCTGCCATATTTACTATTCTTTCTACACATCGGGATGGTTTGTCCCTGTAACCTCAATAAGGATTCTTTAAAATACAGCCAGCTCTCCTGGACTCCTTTCCCCCTCATGTTATTCTCCCAGGGGATCCTGCCCATCAGTTCCCTGAGGGAGTCAAAGTCTGCTTTTCTGAAGTCCAGGGTCCGTATTCTGCTGCTCTCCTTTCTTCCCTGTGTCAGGATCCTGAACTCGACCATCTCATGGTCACTGCCTCCCAGGTTCCCATCCACTTTAACTTCCCCTACTAATTCTTCCCGGTTTGTGAGCAGCAGGTCAAGAAGAGCTCTGCCCCTAGTTGGTTCCTCCAGCACTTGCACCAGGAAATTGTCTCCTACCCTTTCCAAAAACTTGGACTGTCTGTGCACCGCTGTATTGCTCTCCCAGCGGATATCAGGGTGATTGAAGTCTCCCATGAGAACCAGGGCCTGCGATCTAGTAACTTCTGCGAGTTGCTGGAAGAAAGCCTCGTCCACCTCATCCACCTGGTCCGGTGGTCTATAGCAGACTCCCACCACGACATCACCCTTGTTGCTTACACTTCTAAACTTAATCCAGAGACTCTCAGGTTTTTCTGCAGTTTCATACCAGGGCTCTGAGCAGTCATACTCCTCCCTTACATACAGTGCAACTCCCTCTTTTCCATCCCCTTTTCTGCCCTGCCTGTCCTTCCTGAACAGCTTATATCCATCCATGACAGTACTCCAGTCATGTGAGTTATCCCACCAAGTCTCTGTTATTCCAATCACATCATAATTCCGTGACTGGGTCTGACCTCGGAGCATTCAGCATCCTCTGCCCCTCCGTGCGCTTCCCTCAGCGAGTCCGCGCAGGCGGGGTCCTGGGGAAGCCAGAGGGTCCTGCCCCGCAACTTCGCAGTCAGACGTGACTCTCAGCCAGCCAGTAAAACAAAAGGTTTATTAGAAGACAGGAACATGGTCTAAAACAGACCTTGTAGGTGCAGAGAACAGGACCCCTCAGCTGGGTCCATTTTCGGGGGCAGTGAGCCAGACAACCACGTCTGCACTTCACTCCATGTCCCCAGCCAGCCCCACACCAAAACTCTCTCCAGCCCCTCCTCCTCTGGCCTTTGTCCCTTTCTGGGCCAGGAGGTCACCTGATTCCTTTGTTCTCCAACCCTTTCACTCTCAGCTTGCAGGGGGGGAAGGGCCCAGGCCATCAGTTGCCAGGAAACAGGGTGTCGGCCATTCTCTGTGTCCAGACCCCTGCCCACACCTGCCCTCTAGGGCTCTGCAACGATCATACACCCTTACCCCACCCCCTAGATACTTAAGAACTGCACAGGGGAAACCGAGGCACCCCCACACTATTCAGAGGAAACATTAAGAACAGTCCCTCTTCATCACATCTCTCCCCCCTTCGAGACCGAACTGAGTGGGATCACTTTAGCGGGTGACCTGGGGAAGTTCGACCCCACCAACGTTTCCATGGATGCCCCAGCATCTCTCCCATTCCTTAGCATTGGCTTGCATCAGCTCCGCACCCAGCCCTGTGTCTGAGGCGTTGGTGAACACTATAAAGACCTGAGCAAAGTCTGGGTTTATCAGATTTACCGGGACCTGGATTAGAGCCTCCTTCAAAGCACAGAGAGCCCTCTGGCACTGCTCGGTCCACACCAGCTCGTCTGGCTTCCCCTTCGTACACAGCTCAGTGATGGGGCAGCTGGGGAGCTCACGTGGGGTACAAACCTCCAATAGTACCCCGCCTTCCCAATAAAGGCCTGGACCTGTTTCTTGGTCTGGGGAACAGGTCACTCTCTGATTATCTCCACCTTACACTTTTCAGCTTTTACCATCAGTCCTGCCTCCTTGAGGCAGCCCAGCACCCTCTTCACCTGGGACACAGACTGTTAGCATGGACTTACAGAACTAGCATGGAGACATTCCTTTCTCAACAACCTTGTCCCCCCAACAAGCTGGCCAAACACAGCCACTTGGTTACAGGACTGTGTAACTTTCTTAACAGCTTTCACTCCATATGAGACTTTCTCAAAGCTCTCCACACTGGATCTTTCAACAGGAAGGTCAGTGGCTTCATTCACAACCGAAAATTTCTGGCTGTTAGGAACTGAAACTTTCTTGATTAAATCACTTTCACACCCTTCAGTTGTAGTAAACTGCTTGCAAAGACTCCATGAGGATTCCTTTCCCTAGGACTTTTCAAATGTGCAACAAATCACCCTTCACAGAAATTCTGCCCTTACCCTCTTCACCTAGGGCTTGCTCTAGAGGAACACTTACCTGAGCAACAACAGACTCTTTCTTTACATCCAGAATTACCTCTGGCCCATCCGGTGGATTCCTATACAATCCCCTTTCAGGCAAACTTACAGACTTCCTAGATAAAAGGTTAGAAGCATTCTCCTTCCCTTTGCCACACACAAGTTCAGGAATCTTTTCCTTCTTGCTACAGGTTTCCACACCCTCAGTAGGTAACAGAAGCAAATCATCTTCATGCTCTCCTTGTGCCCTGGCTAGGATCTCACCCTGATTAGACAGAGTTGCTACACCCTTTCCCAGCCACACACTAGCAACAGGCAAAATACAAGCACCAGAATTGTCTGGTCTCTGGGATTTTACATAGATACTAACTGGATGCGACCTAGTTACAGGGCCATTCTCCCAAGCAGACACAAACTTAGGACCCTTCCCTTCCTGGGCTTTAGTTGAATCCAGAACCAACTCTGAGACAACTGCACTATTCTCAACCATCACAGGCTGAAAGGCCCCTTCTGTCTGCTCCACAGACAAAGAAGAGCCAGACACACTTTCTCCTTTCCCAGACACACAGCTTGGGATCTCATTTCCCTGGTCCCAGCACACAAGGCTGGTCACAGACAACTGCTTGGAGACCGGAGTAGCTCCCTCCATAGGCAAGTCAATACCCCTGACAGACACAGTCACATTCCCTTCACTGTCACAATTCTCCACCCAGCTAACAGGTAAGGTCCAGGGACACTCATCTTCCACTCTCCTCGCCTTCCCACACTGCTGACTAGACAAAGCCATCAGCTCACAAGGCTGCCTAGGCTCATCCAGACTTTCCTTACCAGGCACCTTGTGTGATGATGTGACCCAGCAGGGAGGGGGGAGTGTTGACCTGGGAATGTGCCCTGGGGATGGGAGACCTGAGAGCCTGTCACCTGAGCCAGGAGGGGGAGGGGGAGGTAACACTCTGCCCAGGAATGTGGACAGAGGCTGCAGGAGAGAGCTGCTGGGTGGATTTAGTTTCAGTTTGGGGCTGGGTGGAGGAACACAGGGAACCCCAGGGCTGGGGTCTAAGCTCCCTGCTCCCCCAGAAGGACTTGACTGAGGGGTCCTGGGTGTACCCACAAGCTCTGTTTTGGTTTGTGTTCCTGTTGTCCAATAAACCTTCTGTTTTACTGGCTAGCTGAGAGTCTCAGTGGATCCCAGGAAGAGGGGTGCAGGGCCTGGACTCCCCCACACTCCGTGACAACTGGTGGCAGAGTTGGGATGTACTGCACCCCGTGAACGGCGCTTCCTGCAGTAAGTGACTGGGGAACAGTAAAACGAAGGGGGATTGATGGGGACCAGGCGTGCTGAAGATTCAGAGAGAGATGGTTGCAGGGGGTGGTTAACCCCTGGGAGTGTGTGACCAGAGAGAAGGACTTTTGCAGTAACAGGGTCCCCCGGGGGATTGCAGCGAGCGGTCCCAGGGGCGGAGGAGTCTGCAGCTTGACCCTGGCAAAGAGGTGGTGACCTCAAGAAGGACTGGCACATGAGGGGTTTTTCCTGGAAACCGTGGGAAGCTGCCCAGCCTGCGAGTGGCGAGCAGGGAGATGTACGCTAAACGCCTTAAGAGCGACCTGGTGGAGCTGTGCAGGCAGAGGGGGCTGCGCATCATTGGGAGGTCCACCAAGGAACAGCTGATTGCCCAGCTGGAGGAGAGGGATCGCTTGGATGACCCGATCCCTGTCCCTGAGGGAAGCCGCCCCGCCGACGGACGCAGCTTGGGCCCTGGGGCCTGACCGGGCTGGGAGGGGTCAGACTGCTGCCGAGGACATCCGAGACCCTTCCTACCTAGGTCTGGGGGAGGGGTTGGGGGAAGCCCGGCGAATACCAAGGGCACCCTGACCCCAGCAGCCAGCAGGGATCCTCCCGGCGGAGCTCCCCATCCCTGGAGCAGATGCGGCTGGAATGGGAGAGGGAGATGAAAATGAGGGAGCTGGAGGATCATGAAAAACAACGTCAACATGAGGAGAAACGTCAACATGAGCAGGAGGAGAAGGAGAAACAACGTCAACATGAGCAGGAGGAGAAGAAGAGGGAGCGTCAGGAGAAGGAGAAACAAAGACAGCATGAACTGGAGCTGGCCAGGCTGAGGAGCAGTGGGGCCCCGGCTGTGGTGGGTGACGGGGGACCCAAGACTGCAAGGAGCTTTGATAAGTGCTTCCTGGCCCAGCGGAAGGAGGGGGAGGACATAGATAGCTTCCTGACGGCCTTTGAGAATGCCTGCGAGATGCACAGGGTTGACCCTGCAGACAGGCTCCAGTTCCTCACCCCCTTACTGGACCCCAAGGCCGTGGAGGTGTACAGCCGGATGACAGGGGCTGGAGGCAGGGGACTATGAACTGTTCAAACAGGCCCTGCTCCGTGAGTTTGGGCTGACCCCCGAGATGTACCTGAGAAGGTTCCGGAGTCAGCGTAAAACGCCTGAGGTCACCTACCTACAACTGGTCAACCGGATGCAGGGGTATGCCCGCAAGTGGACAGCTGGGGCCCGAGCTAAAGAGGACCTGCTTGACCTAATCGTACCGGAGCAACTGTATGAACAGTGCCCTTCCGACCTGAGGCTGTGGCTGGTGGACAAAAAGCTCGAGAACCCCCAGCACGCAGGGCAGCTGGCCGACGAGTTTGTGAACAGTCGGTCGGGGGTAGCCGGGAGGAGTCCCAAAAGAACAGGCCCCCCCCGATGCAGAGAGAGATTCACCATGGGACCTCCCAGCGGGGAAATAGGGAGAACCCCCTCCCAAGGGGAACGCCTGGCGTCGGGCCCCTCCGACCTGCTCAAGGGACCAACGTGACCTGAGCTGCTATCACTGTGGCCAGAGAGGCCACGTACGGTCCCAGTGCCCCGGGCTCAGAGACAAACTGAGCAGACCCAACCTACCTAGGGTTAACTGGGTAGGGACTCAGCTGGACGAGGGGCAGACGACCCAGGAAAGGGGGGCTACCAGTTTACCACCTGCGCAGGAGGGAAGAGTACCCCAGGCCAGCTCCGCCAGAGGGCTGGAGGCTCTGGACTCAGGGTGCTCGGTTTACAGGGTGGGCACGGGGCTGTCCCTCTGGAGAGAGTGCCTTGTTCCCCTGGAGATGGATGGGAGGAAGGTCAATGGATACTGGGATACGGGCGCGGAGGTGACGCTGGCCCGGCCCGAGGTGGTGGCCCCAGATCGGGTGGTGCCCAACACCTACCTGAGCCTGATGGGGGTGGGTGGGACCCCATTTAAGGTGCCCGTGGCAAGGATACACCTGAAATGGGGGGCCAAGGAGGGCCCCAAGGATGTGGGGGTACACCACCATTTGCCCACTGAAGTTTTGATGGGGGAGACCTAGAGGACTGGCCAAGCAAGCCCCAGACCACCCTGGTTGTGACCCGTAGCCAGAGCCGGCGAGGGGCACTGCACCCTGACTTTGGGGAGGGTACCACACCGGAGGCGCAGGACCCTACCCTGATGGGGAGGGAGCGCCGAGGGGCACGGCTCAGAGAGTCGGAGGCCTCAGACCTGGTCACTGAGGGGGAACCAGGCCCCGTCCCTTCCCCAGCCGCTGAGTTCCAGGCCGAGTTGAGGAAAGACCCCTCCTTGCGGAAGCTCAGGGACCTGGCCGACCTTGGTGTGGTACGGACCATGAGGAGAGGCTGCCAGGAGAGGTTCCTGTGGGAGAAGGGGTTCCTGTACCGAGAATGGGCTCCCACAAGGGAAGTAGAGTCCTGTGGGATCAGGAGGCAGCTGGTGGTCCCCCAGAAGTATCGCCGCAGGCTCCTGTACCTGGCCCATGACATCCCCCTCGCAGGGCACCAGGGAATCCGGCGCACCCGGCAGAGGTTGCTACAGAACTTTTACTGGCCCGGGGTCTTTACCACGGTCCGGCAGTATTGCCGATCCTGTGACCCCTGTCAGAGGGTGGGGACGGCCCGGGACAAGGGGAAAGCGGCTTTGAGACCTTTGCCCATCATAGAGGAGCCTTTCCAGAAGGTGGCCATGGACATCGTGGGGCCTCTCAGCAAGACGACCCGGTCGGGGAAGAAATACGTTCTGGTGGTGGTAGATTTTGCCACCCGCTACCCCGAGGCAGTGCCCTTAGCTTCCATTGAAGCCGACACCGTGGCCGAGGCGCTCCTGACCATTTTCAGCCGGGTGGGGTTCCCCAAGGAAGTCTTGACAGACCAAGGATCCAACTTCATGTCGGCCCTGCTCCGGTGCTTGTGGGAGAAATGTGGGGTCCGGCACGACTGGGCCTCAGCGTATCACCCCCAGTCCAATGGGCTGGTGGAGAGGTTTAACGGGACGCTAAAGATGATGCTGAAAACCTTTATGAACCAGCAACCGCAGGACTGGGACAAGTACTTACCTCACCTGCTGTTCGCGTACAGGGAGGTGCCCCAGGAGTCTACCGGATTTTCGCCTTTCGAACTGTTATATGGCAGGAGGGTGAGGGGCCCCCTGGACCTGATGAGAGACGAGTGGGAGGAGAAGGCCACTCCCGATGGAGAGTCAGAGGTGGAGTATGTCCTGATCTTCCGAGAGAGACTGGCTGAACTCATGGGCCTGGCCAGGGAGAATCTGGCCAGAGCCCAGAGGAAGCAGAAGGTCTGGTATGACCGCACGGCGCGGGCCCGTGCCTACGCCACCGGGGATCAGGTGATGGGTCTCATCCCAGTGAGAAAGAACAAACTACAGGCCGCCTGGGAGGGCCCTTTCAAGGTCGTCAAGCAGCTCAATGAGGTAAACTATGTGGTGGAGCTGTCAAACCGGGCGCACCACCGCCGGGTGTACCATGTGAATATGATGAAGCCATATTATGCCAGGGGGAATGTGGTGTTGGCCGTGTGTGGACAGTGGGAGGAGCAGGGAGATGACCCTTTAGTAGATCTATTCCCTGGGACCAGAGCTGGTTCCCCCCTGGAAACAATTCCCCTCTCGAATCAGCTAACCCCTGCCCAGCAAACTGAGGTCAGGGGGTTGCTGCATCCGTACCGACAGCTGTTTTCCAACCAGCCTGGACGCACTAATCTGACTGTCCACCGGGTGCAGACAGGGTCGCACCCGCCGATAAGATGCTCCCCCTTCCGAGTCACAGGGAAAACTGCTCAGGACCTGGAAAGAGAGGTCCGGCACATGCTGGCTTTGGGGGTGATCCAGCCCTTGGGCCTCGCCGGTGGTGCTGGTCCCCAAAAAGGATGGGTGGGTCCGATTCTGTGTGGACTATCGGCAGCTCAATGCCATCACTGTATCTGATGCCTACCCCATGCCTAGGCCTGATGAGCTCCTAGACAAGCTGGGAGGAGCTCGGTACCTTACCACCATGGACCTTACAAAGGGCTACTGGCAAGTGCCGCTGGATGCTGATGCCCGGCTGAAATCGACCTTTATCACCCCTTTGAGGCTCTATGAGTTCCTGACCCTGCCTTTCAGCCTCAAGGGAGCGCCGGCCACCTTCCAGCGCCTGGTGGACCAGCTCCTGAGGGGGATGGAGAGTTTTGCCGTGGCGTATATTGACGACATCTGTGTCTTTAGCCAGACCTGGGAGGACCACGTGTCCCAGGTTAGACAAGTGCTGGACCGACTCCAGGGGGCTGGGCTGACTGTAAAAGCGAAGAAGTGCAAGGTGGGGATGGCTGAAGTATCTTACCTGGGCCATCGGGTGGGGAGCGGCCGCCTAAAGCCGGAACCAGCCAAGGTGGAGGTGATCAGAGACTGGCCCGCTCCCCACACCAAAAAGCAGGTCCAAGCCTTTATTGGGATGGCAGGATACTACCGAAGATTTGTGCCCCGCTTTAGCGCCATAGCTGCCCCCATCACTGAGCTATGCAAGAAGGGGAAACCAGACAAGGTGGTCTGGACTGAGCAGTGCCAGGAGGCTTTCCGGGCGCTGAAGGAGGCTCTGGTCAGTGGCCCAGTTCTGGCAAACCCAGACTTTGATAAATTCTTTGTGGTGTTCACTGACTCCTCAGACACAGGACTGGGGGTGGTGTTAATGCAGGAGGATGAAAAGTGGGAGAGACACCCCATCGTGTACCTGAGCAAGAAGTTGCTACCCCGGGAGCAACACTATGCGGCCATCGAGAAGGAGTGCCCGGCCATGGTGTGGGCCCTCAAGAAACTAGAGCCCTATCTCTTTGGGCGACACTTCACCGTGTACACCGACCACTCTCCCCTGACCTGGCTGCACCAGATGAAAGGAGCCAATGCCAAACTCCTGAGATGGAGCCTGCTCCTGCAGGATTACGACATGGACGTGGTCCACGTGAAGGGAAGTGCCAACCTGATAGCGGACGCGCTGTCCCGGAGAGGGGGCCCCGAACTTCCCCACGTCACTGGTTACAGTGACCCCGCTCAGTTCAGTCTTGAAGGGGGGAGAGATATGACGATGTGACTCAGCAGAGAGGGGGAAGTGTTGACCTGGGAATGTGCCCTGGGGATGGGAGACCTGAGAGCCTGTCACCTGAGCCAGGAAGGGGAGTGGGAGGTGACACCTCTGCCCAGGAATGTGAAGACAGGCTGCAGGAGAGAGCTGCTAGGAGGGTTTAGTTTCAGTTTGGGGCTGGGTGGAGGAAACAGGGAACCCCAGGGCTGGGGTCTAAGCTCCCTGCTCCCCCAGAAGGACTTGACTGAGGGGTCCTGGGTGTACCCACAACCTCTGTTTTGGACTGTGTTCCTGTTGTCCAATAAACCTTCTGTTTTACTGGCTGGCTGAGAGTCTCAGTGAATCCTGGGAAGAGGGGTGCAGGGTCTGGACTCCCCCACACTCCGTGACACCTTGCCACTCCCAACAGATAACCTGCTGCTCTTCTCACTACCCTGAGCTACTTCCAGGAAATCGCAGTTACCCTTCTCAGGTTCCCTTTTACAAGCTGTGCTCTCAAAGCTCTATTGTCCTTCCCTCACCAACCTCTGCTTCCACAAGGGACTAGATGTTCAATTCACTGAGAGACTACAAGTCCTATCCAAAGTGTCTAGAGATGAGAGTAGACCTGCCATCCCCTGCATTCTTGAGAGATTAACTACCCAGCTGTTCTGCTCTGCAGACTCAGCTCCCCAGTCTTCCCTCTCGCTGGCTGGGCCTGGGGTCACAGCCCCGCTGAGCCCTGTCCCTGGTAGCTCCATCCTTGCCGTGGACTCACTTCCCAGCAGCGCCTCTGGACCAGGTTGGTAGCCGACTTGCCCTGCCTGTGGGTCCCCCCACTCAGCTGGGGTCTCAGCTCCCACTGTGCTCAGCGCTGCCCTTGCTACCCAGTGCGAGCAGGCAGCGAGCTCGCTGCTTTCCTCACTGCATCAGAGCCAGTGTGAGCCCCCTCTCAGCTGTGCAAGGGGGCGAGGAGCATCTCTCTGTCCCACTCAGCCCCAGGGGTCTGGTTACAGGCAGGCAGGTAGCCTGAGCCAGGCTGCTCCTCCCCCTGCCAGCCAGGTCATTTGCATTTTCACTGACAATTTCCATCTTAGTCAATTGGTTCCCTGGATTCAAATTCAAATCCTCGGCTGTTGCAGGAGCAGGGCCTGGATCCGGTCCCAAAGAGACACAGTCACCCCACAACAACACCTCAGAGCTGATATGCTGGAGAACCCCAACAACCAGCCAGCCCCACCCCTCCTGTGTCTGCACAGGGATCTGGGCCATAGGCAGGGCGAGGGGCTTCATCCCTAGGACCCTCACCCAGGTCACACAGCCCTTCAGCATCTGGTGAGCCTGCACCACCCAGCGCCTGACAACAGTTTTTCTGACCCAGGATCTCGCCACCCCAGGAATGTCTCCCCATTGACCATCACCTTCCGTTCCCACTGCGGGTCCAATGGGTCTGAGCCCAAGAGACTCCACACAGACATATAGGCCAGGGCCAGGAGTGGGAGCCTGTCCACCTGCCCACCCATCTGGCTGACGGAGTCTACGGCCTTGGGACCCAGCAAGGGAACTAGATACCGGGGCTTTTCTGCAGGGTCCCCCTGGTTCAAATCGCCAGCCTGCTCAAAGGCAGCGAGGTGGGCATCCACATCCCTCCGCCCCTTCTTAACCAGGGGCAGCAATTTAGTCTTGAGGTTCCCTGCAGAACTGGCCCCCCGGGGTCTATCCCCACTCACCCCTGGGAGGTCCCCTTTGCCTCTCCGTTCCCCACCGCCAGTTCATGCTGCTGCTTCTGCAGCTCTTTCTCAGGCTCTCGCGTCTCTCACAGTCCTCTTGCTCTCTCGGACTCAGCTCCAATCCGTCTGTCTCCGATCCCCTGATGGGGAACCCGATCGTGAAGACCCCCGTCTGGTCGGGGACAGGAGTCTTGGGGATGCCTGGCTACTACTCCAGCTGCTCCCAGATCCTGCTATAGCCCCATTTGGGTCAGGAATCTCCTGGTCATCCTCCTCCAGCTGCATGATTAACTGTGCTTTGGTGAACTTTCCAATGCTCAACCCTTCCTTTCTGCACAGGGTTACAATGTCCTTCTTAAGGAGATGGTGACAGGCCATCACTCCGCTCTTCCCAAGTTGTCATGGACTCACAGGCCTGTGTGCTCTCAGCTCCCCACGGTTTCCAGGGAGAACGCCTAGTGTGCCAGCCCTTCTCGAGGTCACCACCTCTTTGCCAGCATCGAGCTGCAGACTCCTCCGGCCCGGGACCATTCGCTGCAATCCCCAGGGGAACGCTGTTACTGCGAAAGTCCTTCTCTCTCCCAGGGACAAGCTGCAGGCTCCTTTGCCCCCGAGACTGCTCACCGCAGTTCCCAGGGGGACCCCATTACTGCACAGTCCTTCTCGCTGGTCACACATTCCCAGGGGTTAACCACCCCCTGAAAGCGCTCCTCTCTGAGCCTTCAGCACGCCTGGTCCTTGTCAATCCCCCTTTGTTTTACTGCTCCCCAGTCAGTTACTGCAGGAAGTGCCATCCACGGGGTGCAGTACATCCCACCGCTGACACCAGTTGTCATGGAGTCCCTGGGCGATGCTCTGGAACTGCTCCCTACGAAGCCAGGCAGGACTCTGGTGAAGTCTCCTCTCTGAGAGCAGCCTGTCTCCAGGGCAAGAAGCTCACATGGCTTCCACCTTCCTGGGTCTGACCTCGGAGCATTCAGCATCCTCTGCCCCTCCGTGCGCTTCCCACAGCGAGTCCACCCAGGCGGGGTCCTGGGGAAGCCAGAGGGTCCTGCCCCCCAACTTCTCAGCCAGCCAGTAAAACAGAGGTTTATTAGATGACAGGAACATGGTCTAAAACAGAGCTTGTAGGTGTAGAGAACAGGACCCCTCAGCTGGGTCCATTTTGGGGGGCAGTGAGCCAGACAACCATGTCTGCACTTCACTCCATGTCCCAGCCAGCCCCAAACTGAAACTCTCTCCAGCCCCCCCTCCTCTGGGCTTTGTCCCTCTCTGGGCCAGGAGGTCACCTGATTCCTTTGTTCTCCAACCCTTTAGCTCTCAACTTGCAGCGGGGAAGGGCCCAGGCCATCAGTGGCCAGGAAAGAGGGTGTCGGCCATTCTCTGTGTCCAGACCCCTGCACACACCTGCCCTCTAGGGCTCTGCAACGATCATACACCCTTATCCCACCCCCTAGATACTAAAGAACTGAAGAGGGGAAACTGAAAAGGAGGACTTGTGGCACCTTAGAGACTAACCAATTTATTTGAGCATAAGCTTTCGTGAGCTACAGCTCACTTCATCGGATGAAACTGAGGCACCCCCACAATATTAGAGGAAACATTAAGAACAGTCCCGCTTCGTCACAGGGCCTCAGAGAAGGGGCAGAGCAGGGGTGTTCGGTTTTGGGTTTTGTGTGATTAGGAAGTTGGCAACCTTACTGTCTGTACCAGCCTGTTGCAGGGGAAAGACCCTTCCAGGAATAACCAAAGGGGAGATACTCCACGAGGGCTCCAGGTTGGGCTTTGCCGCAGAAGCAGGAGCCAGGTGCATGGGGCTTGCTCTGGGGGAGGGGGTGTCGCTTGGCCGGAAGATACTGCTTCCCGGCCAGCCAGTGGCCAAATGCCCATTGGCCTCAGTGGGACCAGGAGTTTGCCCTTTGCTCCTGGTGATGTGGGATGCAAGTTCCAGCACTTCCCCCTGCCCCCCTGTGATGAGATGCCCTGGCCCCAGTGCCAGCATGGGCCAGAGGCCAACTCCTCCCAAAGGGGCGGGGTGCTCGGAAGACGCCCAGCGTTTATTTCTGACTGTACTTTGGCACCGTTGGCATGGCTACCTCGGGGCACTTGGCGGCCACATCAAAGTCCAAACTGCAGCAGGCTGGCTGGCTGTCTGCCCCCATGCCACCCCCCTCCCCAAGGGGCACAGCTTCCTGCCACAGGGATGGGTCTGAGCTCCCCAGGACCGGCTGCCACCTCCCATTGCCCTCGGCCCACAGTTGAAGACTCAGCCCCCAAACCAAGGGGCCCACGGGCTGGGAGAACATATGGGGAGAGGGGGGACAGACAAAGGGGGCAGCACGTGCCATCCCTTGGCTGCAGACTTGGTGCCCCAAAGGGGGCATCACCGTGGGTCTGGGTGCGAAGGGGGAAACCCTCCATAGCTGGGGTGTGTGTGTGTCTATGGCTTTGTTTTGATTGGACTTCCTCTGCTGATTGGCTGTTTGCTCAGCTTCACCCCACTCCTGCTCCTCTGTCCCTCTCCTCCCCTGCCCCCCGAGCTGATCCCCTCTGCGGCACTTCCCCACCCCTGGATCATGCTGCTGCTGGGTTCGACCGTTGCCCCCGACGGGTCTGTTTGCTCTGTTCCCAGGGGGCCACACCACGATCAGCGTGACGAACGCTGAGTGGGGTTTGCATGCACAAGTGAGGGGTGCTAACCGGGCATCGCTAAGGGAAGTTGGCATTCAGTCTCTGGCCAGCGTGAGTCACCCCAGGGCACCCAGATAACACCATTAATGTTTAGCACAATCGATGCGTCACATGAACCCAGGGTGGTGAAAGGCCCCCGCTCCCTGGAGAGCTGAGCTGTCCCCCCCAGCAGTCACCTCTTTGCGGCTCCCCTGGTGGGAGGAGGGGTACAGCACCTGAGGGTGGCTGCTACCTCGCCAGCCCCCTGGGTATTGAACCGGGGACCTTGGGGGCGAAGAGCATGAGCGGCTGCAGCTTGAGCTACAGAGCCAGGGCCTGTCCCTGCCACCTGCCCCTGGGGCTCAGGAGCAGAGCTGGCCGCTTGGCTCCCCCTGACCAGCGGGGTGCACAGGGCTGGGAGGAGGGGACTGTGTGAGCAGCTAGAGGGAGCGGCTTTGCCTCCCCGGGGGGTCTGCCCTCGTTCTGGCCGAGCCATGGACAGCCCCCATTCGCCCCTCAGGGCAGCTCAGATGGGGGCCTCCAGTATCCTGGACCGTGCCCGCCCTGGCTAGGACAAACGCTGCCCAGTTGGTTGGCCTGCGGAGTGTTTTCCGGCCGGAACTGACCGTGTCACATGCATGGCACATTTCGGGTTGGCTGAGCTGGCGTTAGGCAGCAAATAAACGATTTGCCTGAAGAATTTCAGCCAGCTCTCTGTGCAGGGCCTGGCCTGGAACCTGGGATTTTCTCTGCTTCCTCCTCTGTCTCGGCTGCCTGCAAAGGGTTAAAGGAATCTGGTTGCCATGGTACCTTTAAAACACAAGTTGGCATTTGCCCTCTTGAGCACAATAAACCCACTGGCTGGCGTCCCTGAGCCATCAGACGGGCTGTTCCCCACACTGGCTGTGGGCTCTGTCTGCTGGGACAGCCGCTAGCCTCACGCAATCCCCGTGCCGCCCCTGGGTTGGGACAGCACCTGGTGCCCGGGAACAGGCAGCCACCGCGTGAGCCGGGCATCATGTCTCCTCTGCGCGCTGTTCTCTTCTCCCTGTTCTTCATCGCCTCCTCGCAGGCCCAGGACGGTAGGGACGCCCCTGCCCAGCTGAGACCGAGGTGGGGGGTGGGAGATCATGGGGTGGGCAGCCTGGCAGGAGGGGAGCAGGAAATGGGTCTGAACCGGGCCCGTCCCTGCCTCTCTGGGCCCCAGGCACGGGCTCCCTGGCCTCATCTCTGTGCTGGGGGGTGGGGGGCTTTGGGAAGTCTGCAGGGCTGGGACTGCTGGAGCAAGCAGGGCTGTGGGGTGCTGGAGACACCCTGGGAGGGTCAGTCCCCGCAGATCACTACTGCGGCCCATGAGTAGAGCTGGAGGCTGAAGCCCCTGAGGCAATCACTGAAGCAATCCAGGGACCCCCCTTGGGCACCAGCTTCCCCCGATCCAGCTGCAGCTCCCTCTCCGGGCCCTTTCCAGAACGAGTCTTTCCCTTTGGCTTGGCAGGCACAGTGCAGGGCACCACTGCGGGCTCCAGGATGCTGCAGCCCTGGCTGGTGGGGCTGACGGCCGTCGTGGTCTTCCTCTTCATCGTTGCCATGCTGATGATCATCAACAGAGTCTGGTGCTACAAGAAGCGCAGGTGGGCTCCCTGTCTGACGGGGCATAGGCCACAAGACCCTCCCCTCGGCCCAATCCTGCGTGGTGCAGAGCGCCTGCCGCTCTCCTGGGCCCTCTGGCCCCCTCACCTGCTCTCCACTGTCACTGACTGGGGTGGTCTGAGACCACAAAGAGCTGTGACCGGCAGGCAGTGCTGGTTAGACTAGTGTAGATTGCGGGGGCAGGGGCTGGGAGTCAGGACTCCTGGGTTCTCCTGCCAGCTCTGGGAGGGGAGTGGGATCTAGTGGTTGGAGCAGGGTGGGCAGGCAGTCAGGGCTCCTCGATTCCATTCCTAGCTGTGCTAGTGACAGGCCTGGGGCAAATGACTTTACTTGCCGTGGGCAGGTGCCTGTCCCGCTCTGTGCCTCCGTTTCCCCATCTATATGAAGAGTGTAACAGAGCTTCTTGCCCCCCAGGAGGCTGGGAGAATGGGTGCTGTAGGCAATGTCCACACAGCACCGGGACGCTCTATGCGATCGCTAATCATATTTGTAAAACATTTTTGAGATCCTTGAACAAAATGTGTTGTCACAGGGCACAATGCATCAGCTCCCTGTCATCTTGGGAGTGGAGCCCGCTGCCTGGTGAAGGTCACCCTCCCCTCTGGTGTCTCCAGGGCTGGAATCAGCAGTTTGGTGCTTATCTGTGGCTTGTTCCACATATCAGGACACACCTGGGCTCTGCATTCTGCTCATACTGCTGCCTCAGGGAGCACGGGGCACAGAGTGTGTACAAAGTACCAAGTCCCTGCTGCGCCAGGCTATTGCAGGCAAAATGGGCAGTGCCACCTGTAGTGAAGGTGGCCTAATGTTTTCCATTATCAGCCCCTGTTTTCAGCTGCTCATAACGTTGACAAATTTTACCAGTTTGGGCTGAAATTTTCCAGCTGGGTCTCAGTGTCGGGCTTGATACAGTCCAGCCTTTCTGAGAACAAGGTTGGGGAAATTAGGTGGTTTTGCCAGGGTCCTTCCTGCCCGTTCCTTTGAAGAACTCCAGCGCCTCCATGCTCTGGCACAGGAACATAAACACCTGGCAGGGGTACGATCCTTGGTTCAGCGAGGTGCCTTTTGCTGTGCCCATGAAAACTCATCCGGCTTTGGCCAAGTTTTTGCCATTTGCACATGCTCAGGAGAGCTTGCAGGAAGCTCGCTGCTGAAGTCTCTAACCATTCCAGCTGCACTGAACGTGCTCCAGGCTCACAGAGCCTGAGCTCTGGACAAGCGGCAGCAGGAAGGCGGGCTGGGAGGGAGCCAGCAGGACACGGTGGATTCTAGTCCTGTCTCTCCCCCAGCCTCAGTTAATAATTCTGTGCACGTCACAGCACCTGTCAGAGGCAGGCAAGTACCAGGCCCCGTCCTGTTTTGCGGAGGGGGAACATCAGGCAGAGCCGTCTCTAGTCGAGTGTCACCCACACAGCGACTGGCCTTTCCGAGCAACCAGCCTGAATAGAAGTGCTTGGCTGTGGTGTCTGCACACACTAGACCAGGGGTCTCAACCTTTGTGGGATCACGACCCCTCTGTAAATGGCTATGACTTGTTGTGACCCAGTAAATAGGCCGGGGATGGAGGCCCCGGGTGGTTTCAGTTGGATCTTGCCCCGCCCCAGCACTCACCCCACAGTGCTGTGCTGTGGGGCTGCCCGGGCTTGGCTCTCAGCTCTGGGGGTTGCAAGATTTGGCCCCGTGCCCCTGACTGGTGTGAATGGAGCTGTGCCCCGGCTCACGGGATGGCAGTTCCACTCACTCAGATTTGGCCTGCCCGGGCTCCTGGCGTCATGACAGCTGGGCCAAACCTGAGTGACCCTGGAACCCCGGAGTTGCAGTGCCTGGAGCAGGGGGTGAGCCCAGCCAGCCCCGTGGGACCGGAGCCACAGGAGCTGCCAGGCCACCCTCTGAAACATTCTGGCGACCCAATTTCGGGTCCCGATCCATGGGCTGAGAACCCCTGATCTAGATGATATTCCTTTGGAGAGCCAGGAGCAGCACCCACCATTCCAGCTTCCCTTCATTCTTCTTCTGGCTTGCAAATAGTTGTGTGAGCCACTAGCAGGTGCCCTCACATGACTGGTCCAGATGGAGGATAACAACTTACTACCTCAGCTAGCTTCCCTACTCCTTAAGTTTAAGTAGCAGAGGATCTGTGCTGTGGATCTAAAGGTCCTGGGTGGCAGCCCTGTTTGTGGCTCTCTGGGGGACGGTTGTTATGATCATGCATGATGAAGTTTCCGCTTTTATTTAACTTCATCCCCCTGGAGCATTCACACCGGGGGTACAGCTGGTCAGAAATGAGAATTTCAGGTAGCAGAAAATGGCAAAGTGCCGGATTTGTTCTCATTCCATGTCAGAATGAGAACGAAACCTTTCCAAATTTGTCACCCCAAACCACCCAAGAGAGTGGCCCCACCCAGAAAACCCACTGCTGCGGGCACTTCCCTGGGATGTGGGAATCCCAGCTGTAGGTCCCTGTTCTGCCTAATTTGGAGCAGGGACTTGACCCTGGCTCTCCTCCATCACAGATAAGCACCCCCGCCCCACTAAGCTAGCCTTCACATTGGGGTGAGGGCTGCTCCCTAGCCAGAAATTCCAGCCTGGACCCAAGACACTTTCCGTGAAAGTTTGTCAAAACGGAAACGTTTCTGTGAAACATTTTGGTTTTGATGAGTTGGCCGTTTCTAACACCCCCCCAGCCCGCCCTCACCACCATTTTGTTGAAAAATACCAAGCCAGCTCTAATGACAATACAGCCTTTCCCAACCGGATGACGCGCTGTTTGCCCTCCAGGACCCCCTGCCTCATTCAGCGTCCCGGACGGACAGTGAAGGAGGCAGAGGCCTGAAAGAGGAGAATGGCTCTTTTCGTGTGTGTAAGACACTGGACAGAGACCCCCGAGAGCTGGCTCCTGTGTGCCGTTAGCAAGGGGGCTGAATTAAGGTGGCCTGGCCTGGCCGATTGTTGCGCTGGCATGTCTTAATTCAAGCACAGCTGAGGGGAAAACAGAAATACCTTCATGGGAAAATGTTTGTATTTTTCAGCTGGCTTGGATGGCTCTCGTCAATTTCACTCATGAAACTGACCCCTCCCCTGGGCTGGAGAGGCAGCAACTGGGGGCACTCCCCCCTGGCCGACCCACAGCTGTGGGAGCTGGCGAGGCAGAGAGCTCTGAGGGGACGGCTGAGCACCTGGGCTCTCTGCCCTTGGGGGCTTCTGGCAGTTTCTCTGGCAGAGAGTGAAAGCGGACAAGAGCCACTGGTGGGCAGCCAGGCACGGAAACATCCATTTTCCCGCTGGGAAATCAAGAAAGTTCAGCAAAACGGACAGTTGCTTGTGGACCCTGGCTCAGAGAAAAAGGGTTCCACCAACTGCATTTCTGAGCGCCCGACTGGGCATGGGGGTGGGCGCGCGCTTTCTCCAGAGCTGGGCGGGGGCCCCGTGGTACCAAGGCTCGCTGAAGTCAGGGGGGAAGCCTCCTGTTGGCGCTGGCTGGGGCTCCTCAGGCCCCTCTGACCCCCTGTCCCCCTTGCTCTTTTCTCAGGAATGAGGAGGAGCCGCTGGAAGAACCTGCCCGATCCAGGTAGAGCGTCCGCCTCTCTGGCTGCAGCCCCGGCGCAGCGACATTTTGGGGGTTCTGTGGGGTTTATGCCCCCCCATTTTCACTGGCTACAATGACTCGGGTGGCAGGGCAGGGCTGAGCAGCGCCCGCTTTCCTGGTGCTCACTTCAGCCAGTGCGGGGAGGAGGCAGCGCGGGCTGGTGGCCAAGTGAGCAGCATGGGTGGCCGATGTTCCTGGCTCTGCCGCATGGCCTGGGGCAAGTCCCTGGCCTTCCCTGTGCGTGGATCGGATTGGCCTCCTGCGCTTGGAGATGGAGGGGAAGGCAGGGCAGGACCCGTCGTGGTTGGACTTGGTATCAGTGTAAGAGCTCCTGGTGCCTGCCTCATGTGGTAATTCCCAGCCCTGACAGCGAACCCTGACCTCACCGCTCTGGGGAGGTGCAGCTGGGCCTGGGGGGAAGGGTGGCCTAGTGGTCAGGTGCCGGCCTGGCAATCAGATTATAATTCCCGGCTCTGCTACACCCTCCCTTGGGCCAGACCTCTCTGGGCCTCAGGCCCCATCTGTACAAGGGGGTAACGACCCTGCCCTGCCCCACAGGGGCTGTGAGGGCGAATATGTTGGCGACTGTGGGGTGCCTCAGGCCGATGGGATGGGGCCAGATAAGGGCTCTGGCTGGATCCCTCCCAATTGGGGACCCCCATGAATACCCTGCCCTGCCATATGTTGTGCCTATTGGCCCTATGAAATGGGCTCTACCCGTGGCTTGGACACACATCTCCCGGCAACAGGAGCGTCTGTAACATCTAGAGGTCCCAAGTGAGCTCAGATGCCCTGTATGCCAGGGACACCCACGCAGAGCCAGCCCTGCCCAGGGCACTCACAGGCATGACAAAGGCGATGAAGGCAGGGAAGGGAATTGGCAGCAGAGCTGGGAGTAGAGGCCAAGCAGCCAGCAGGGCCCCAGCCACTAAGCAAGCTTGGCTCCCGACAGCAACGCCTGTGTGTGTGTTTGTGTGCATACTCGTGTGATTGTGCTCAGGTGTATGCCTGCGTGTGCTCGTGTGTGTGGGTACCTGCAGGTGCTCGTGGGTGCGCAGTGGGCTGGGTAGATATAAAAGGTGAGGGCCGCTCACAGTGCCTGTCTCAGCTCCTCAGTGGGAACCGTGACAAGCAGGTGCCTTCTCTGAGGGGAGATCTCCACACAGCTGGATTTTGCAGCTGATGGGAACTGGGATTGCTCAGCTGTGTGTCATGCACCCTATACTGCTAATGGCTAGTGAGGATCCCCCTGCTGCTCGGGGTGGAGCTTTATGGAGCAGGAGGCTCTGGGTTCCATCCCCGCTGTGGCCAGCAGTGCAGTGGCAAATGGGAGGCACTAGGTAGCCACTGGCTTGCTGGGATGGGAACAGGCAGATGGAGCTCATTGGACAGCGACCAGCTGGCTCCCTGGCTCTGCGGCGGTCACCCCCTCCCATGATTGACGATTCCCTTCCCGGAGGCACCTCAATGCCCCACTGTTCAGGGCGCCCGCCGCATAGCCAGTGACTGGCCCGGCTCTGCCAAGCGCCGTGTCCATGGGGGATTCTAACGAACGTGTTAAAGCCCCAGTGTGGGCAAGGCAAGCTGTGCTTTGAACACGTGGGAGCGGGGCCCGGGGAGCCAGCGAGCGGCCATTACCCCGAGGGATCCGAACACAGTTTCAGCATCACCCATCGTCCCAGGGACCTGCCCATTCACCCCCCCTCCCAAGCCCTGCCCTGGGACCCCATATTTCCTCGCTGTCTCTCCTGTTCAGCAGGACGGTCTCAAACCCCTACGACAACCTGGTGCTGGAGGAGGACAACGAGGAGGAGCTGAAGGGGATGAAGGAGAATAAAACGACCTCCCTGTGAGGAGCCAGCGAGCCTGGTGGGATGGGAGACCACAGTACCCTGCTGGGCTGCCCGGCACACAAATCAACTCGCTGCTTCCCCGCATCTCTGCCCAGCTCCGCCCGGCCCCTCCCTGTCCCAGCACGGGCGAGCAGCCGGCCTGACCCACCCAGCAGCCTCCCCTGGGCCATGCAGGCTGCCCATGCGGCTGCTCTCTCCTGCGTGCTGCCATGCAGGGCCCAGGGGTGCAGCGGGCACAGACCCCACATCACAACCATGTGCAGGACAGGCCCCCTCTCCCCTTCCCTGGTCGTTCAGCCGCGGGGGTGCGCGGTGCCTTTGTGGAGCAGGGAGCCAGAGCCAGTCCCTGGAGGGGATTCTCCCCCAAAGCCCCCTACCAGGCCCCACCTGTTCACAGGCTGCAGAGTTCCCCCGTCCCTCCCGATGCTGCAGAACTGGGCTCCAGAATCTGTACTTGCATTTACACGAATAACAACGGTAATAAAGGGTTTTGGCCTGTGTGGTTATGAAGAAAAGCCTAAGAGCAGGATGTAGTGAGTTAAGTGTAACTGACACAGAGACGTCCGCCTGAGTGTGCCAAGAGCCTGAGCCCATTGCTCCATAGGCCGCACTTCGGGCGAGCAGATAGCAAGTGTGGGAAATTGGGACCTTTTTTTCTCATGGGGGAGGGTACAGTTGCGTATATAAGACAAAGCCCTTAGTGGCGGGACGTCTGGTCACCCTAGATGCACTGGCCCGTGCAGCTCAAGGGGCTTGTGTCAAAGCTGATCATGGGAACACAGCATAAAATAAAGTGAATTTCTAAGCTGAATGAAGAGCTGGGGGCTGGAGTGTTGGTCAGAGCCAGGAAATACCCTCCCCACAGGCTCTTCCACCTGCTGGGCCCCATGCTACACACTGCAGGGTGCATGGTCCTGCCCATTCAACCAGCCAGTCAAGCCCGGACAGCGTCCTAACAGCTCAGCCATCAGAAAGTGACTCCCACTCATGAGTGGGTCAGCTCGGTCCTGCCTGCTTGAGGAAGGGGGGTCCTCAGGAGGGGCTGGGTCCATGCATGTGGCCCATGCAGACCTTGCACGCAGTGTTTTCCCCAGGAATTAAAATTGGGGTGTGGTATTCAAATTTACAGGGAGGGTGGTCAGGGCCGATGAGGGGTGAGACCGTGAGGGTGAAGGGGGGCTGTAAGGCACCATAGTGAAAATGGAAAAATGTTTCATGACCATTTTATTAGATTTTAAAATCATCACACAAATTAAAGTCGGCTACTCAAGCCTTCTATGAAGCACGACATCTACAGCCTTCTTGGTTTCTTGTTATAATTTTGCACAACTCTGTTAATGAACTTCTTGAATGCCATGCGGTCATCTCTGGTGGCTCCTCGCGTGTCCGGTACTTCCACGCCTTCAGCTGATACGCTCATGAGTTCATTCACGGGATCAGGCAGGAGGCCACTTCTTTCAGAACACAAAATTCTATTCAACAAGGAAAAAATATGCTCAGCTGTAGCAGTTGTGACTGGGAGCAGCGGGAGAGGAATTCCTGCTTATTTCAGCCCAGGAAACAGAGCACGAAGATGGGGTCGAGCCACCAGTGATGATAAAAAAGAAGCTGAAGTCAAATCTCTTCCTCCAGCTTGGGGTGCTGCAGAGACCACAGGGGCTGGGCAGCAGCCGCTGTGACTCCTGGTCAGGGTCTGCCCGGGTGCCAGGATCCGAGCTGGAGGCTGCAGGGGCTGGACTTTGCCCGCTGCGGCGCTGGGCAGCCTGCTGGGGACATTGGCAGAGACTCTGTGAGCGGAGAAGCTGCATCTCAGGAGTATGGACCCCCTGCCAGACAGAGCCCCTTCCTGCCCCGGCCCCAGGGCAATCGGCCCCATCCACGTGCCGTGCCAGACAGAGCCCCTTCCTGCCCCGGCCCCAGGGCAATCGGCCCCATCCACGCGCCCTGCCAGACGGAGCCCCTTCCTGCCCCGGCCCCAGGGCAATCGGCCCCATCCACGCGCCCTGCCAGACGGAGCCCCTTCCTGCCCCGGCCCCAGGGCAATCGGCCCCATCCACGCGCCGTGCCAGACAGAGCCCCTTCCTGCCCCGGCCCCAGGGCAATCGGCCCCATCCACGCGCCCTGCCAGACGGAGCCCCTTCCTGCCCCGGCCCCAGGGCAATCGGCCCCATCCATGCGCTGTGCCAGACAGAGCCCCTTCCTGCCCCGGCCCCAGGGCAATCGGCCCCATCCACGCGCCCTGCCAGACGGAGCCCCTTCCTGCCCTGGCCGCAGGGCAATCGGCCCCATCCGCGCGCTGTGCCAGACGGAGCCCCTTCCTGCCCTGGCCCCAGGGCAATCGGCCCCATCCACGCACCCTGCCAGACGGAGCCCCTTCCTGCCCCGGCCCCAGGGCAATCGGCCCCATCCACGCGCCCTGCCAGACGGAGCCCCTTCCTGCCCCGGCCCTTCAGGATCCGGGTCGGGATTGCAGGCACCAGCCATGCTAGGAAGAGCTGGTTGCACTCTGCCCACACTTCTGCCTCAGGGACACTTGGGCTTTCCCGGGCAATGTTCCTCGGCCCTGTTGCTGGGACAGCTGAGGGAGGCTGCGTGGGCCCTCGCAACCTCCCCCCATTTCGGTGCTATCTCCGCCCATGAGCCTGCCCCTTTAAACCCAGGGGCAGAACCTTCCCCTGGCTCCCTGATCGCCCAGCCCCAGGCGCACCGAGCGCCTCGACAGCGGGCGTGGGGGACCTACCCCAGCTGCTGCATGCGACCTCTGCCCTGGGTGTGTTTTCGCAGCTAGCGGGGGCGAGGGCCCCTCCTCTGCTGCTCTGCATGCTGGGGGCAGTTGGCTTCAGGAGCCATTTTCCTGCCCCCCCCCGCCATTGTACCCATCACATATAGCCAGCGTTACACCTGTCCCATCCACCCAGTGCTATATTCATCACATATGCACAGGGCATATACCCATCCCATATACCCAGCATTAGACCCATTGCATGTATGTACTGCCTGTACCAGCATTGTGTCCCTCACATAGACCTGTCACATACGCCCAACATTTCTGCGCCAGACCCCCAACAGGAGCAGCATCAGTGGTTTTTGGTCATCTGCCACTCTGCCAGTCCCTGCAGCTTTCACAGCCAGTTCACGTTGCTGCTTGAACCTTTACCACATCTCCCTTGATTGTGAGGAGGGACGGGCCTCACCGCGGGCGTTTTAGAATCATGGAATCATAGAATCTCAGGGTTGGAAGGGACCTCAGGAGGTATCTAGTCCAACCCCCTGCTCAAAGCAGGACCTACCCCAACTAAATCATCCCAGCCAGGGCTTTGTCAAGCCTGACCTTAAAAACTTCAAAGGAAGGAGATTCCACCACCTCCCGTCATGTACGGTATCGATAGACAAATTATGAACGGCGACGTCTGACAGTTTATGTGCTTCTTTCAGCTTTAGATGTGAAGTTATGACTCTTGGCCACAGCTTCGTACCGCACACGTGTGTTGTGTTCCCAGCTGATGCCCCCAGCTGGAGCTCCATCAGGGCTAGCCGGCTCTGTGTTGGGGGCCCAGTGGGCCACGCCACTCTCCCAGCGGGCCATTGAAGAGACTCCTCCTGCCCAGTCGGGCCTGTCCTGTGGATGCTTCAGTCAGCAAGGAGCCAAGGGCCACCCCCTGTGATTCAGCAAACCGCGCAGGACATGTGACCTAAGGATCCATCTTTTCCCACTAAATTTCCATGCTCATGTGACCCTGGACTCCATGTTGGGCCAGTCAGTTTCCATGCACCTGGGTTGGGCCAGACATTGCAAGCGGTGACTGAGGACCTGCCAATCTTATGGAAGTTACCAGATAGACCTTACAAGCCAGGCATCTTGTCCATTGCTGCACAACCCTGCTGTAAGGACTTTGCAAGCGGTTGTCTGCGTGTGAGCTATTAACCATTTATAACGCGTTTCGTCTTAATAAAGCTTCCGTTAGTTCAGTAAGGCTTGGCTGACAGTGTGATATTTGGGTAGGATCTGAGATACATGTTGACCCAGGGGTAAGTCTCTGATCATTTGCAATTAGTAGCACCTCACATATGGTTAGGGCCCTACCAAACTCATGGCTGCGAAAAACTTGTCCCAGACCATGAAATCTGGCTATTGTGTGTGTGTGTGTGTGGGGGGGGCACGGTATTGACACCCGTACGTCTGCACAGCTGCCGGTGGCTGCTCTGCCTTCAGAGCTGGGTGTCCGGCCAGCAGCTGCCGCTCTCCAGCCGCCCAGCTGTGAAGGGAGCGCAGAAGTAAAGGTGACACTATCATGACACCGCCCCCCCGCACAATAGCCTTGAGACCCCCTTTGGGGTTGGGACCCCCCAATTTGCGACATGCTGACGCACGGGCTTTACGTGTTTATATTTTTAATGCATATTCATGATTTGTGACAACATCCTGACATTTCAGATTTAAATATCAGACACTGTGAAATTCAAGATTTTTAAAATGTTGCGGCTGTGAAACTTACCAGAATGGCCCATGGATTAGGCAGGGCCCATCACATGGTGAACTGGGTTTTCAGTGATCTCTCACTGTCATAAATATAAAGGGAAAGGTAAACACCTTTAAATCCCTCCTGGCCAGAGGAAAAACCCTTTCACCTGTAAAGGGTTAAGAAGCTAGGATAACCTCGCTGGCACCTGACCACAATGACCAATGAGGGGACGAGATACTTTCTGTGACAAAGTGGGACTGTTCTTAATGTTTCTTCCGAATATTGTGGGGGTGCCTCAGTTTCCCCTCTGCAGTTCTTAAGTATCTAGGGGGTGGGGATAAGGGTGTATGATCATTGCAGAGCCCTAGAGGGCAGGTGTGTGCAGGAGTCTGGACACAGAGGATGGCCGACACCCTGTTTCCTGGCAACTGATGGCCTGGGCCCTTCCCCCCTGCAAGGTGAGAGCTAAAGGGTTGGAGAACAAAGGAATCAGGTGACCACCTGGCCAGGGAAAGGAACAAAGCCCAGAGGAGGAGGGGCTGGAGGGAGTTTCAGTTTGGGGCTGGCTGGGACATGGAATGAAGGGAAGACGTGGTTGTCTGGCTCACTGCCCCCCAAAATGGACCCAGCTGAGGGGTCCCGTTCTCTGCACCTACAAGCTCTGTTTTAGACCATGTTCCTGTTGTCTAATAAAACTCTGTTTTACTGGCTGGCTGAGAGTCACGTCTGACTGCGAAGTTGGGGGGCAGGACCTTCTGGCTTCCCCAGGAGCCCCGCCTGAGCGGACTTGCTGTGGGAAGCGCACGGAGGGGCAGAGGATGCTGAATGCTCCGAGGTCAGGCCCAGGAAGGTGGAAGCTGTGTGAGCTGTGTGTCCTGAAGACAGGCTGCTCACAGGAAGGCGACTGCCCCAGAGTCCTGACTGGCTTCATGGGGGGCAGTTCCAGAGCATCGCCCAGGGACTCTGTGACACTTTCAAAGATGGAGGGGGGGAGAAACAAAGGTTCTCTCGGTCTGTGTGTTGCTTTTGCCGGGACCAGAGCAGGAATGCGGGTCAGAACCGCTGTAAAGGGCTTATAAGCAATCTAGTTAGATATGCGTTAGATTCTGTTTTGTTTAAATGGCTGATAAAATAAGCTGTGTTGAATGGAATGTATATTCCTGTTTTTGTGTCTTTTGTGTCTTCAAAAAGTTAAGGTTTTGCCTAGAGGGATTCTCTGTTTTGAATCTGATTACCCTGTAAGGTATTTACCATCCTGATTTTACAGAGGTGATTCTTTTACCTTTTCTTCAATTAAAATTCTGCTTTTAAGAACTTGATTGCTTTTTCATTGTTCTTAAGATCCAAGGGTTTGGGTCTGTGTTCACCTATGCAAATTGGTGAGGATTTTTATCAAGCCTTCCCCAGGAAAGGGGGTGTAGGGTTTGGGAGGATTTTTGGGGGAAAGACGTTTCCAAGCGGGCTCTTTCCCTGCTATATATTTGTTAGACGCTTGGTGGTGGCAGCAATAAAGTCCAGGGGCAAAAGGTAAAATATTTTGTACCTTGGGGAAGTTTTAACCTAAGCTGGTAAAAATAAGCTTAGGGGGTTTTCATGCAGATCCCCACATCTGTACCCTAGAGTTCAGAGTGGGGAAGGAACCTTGACACTCACTTTATTAGACATGGTTGGATGGGAGCCAAGGGCTGGAAGGCCCGAGGAGGATGGTGTTTGGCTGCTGGTTAACCAGTGTGGTGCTATAGAAGCTCTTCTGTTACTGGCTTGGTGAAGCTAATTACAGCAGCGAGCACCAGCTGCCCTAGTGCTTTCCGTCTGCCCTGAGTGTGGCGTTCTCAGCCTGGCCCAGACCAGGCACCCGGGCACAATGATTAATAATAGCACTGAGCCGGTCTCACCTACATTCGCCAGGGGTGTTTCTCGCGGCTTTTTGCAGAGCTCAGCAACTCCCGAGCTTGTTGCGCAGGGATAAAGAAACATGGGAGGGCCACACACACACGCGCACACACACACAGAGACACGTATGTTTTGGGTGGCTGGAAGCCAAGAGCCTCCCATGAGCCCAGGACTCCAGGAGCTGGAGCTTTGAGCCGAAGGCTGAGTACCACAGTCCTGGAGATCAACTTGTGATAAACTCTGTGTGAGTGGGGGCAGGAATAGCGGGGGGGGGGGCAGCAATGGGAGGGGAATGATTGGTCAGGACTAAACATCACTAAGATTGCTGTTGTGGTGGTGACCCAAGGTTTATCAGCAGGGGAAGCTGCAGGGCAGGTGCTGTGTGTGTGTGTGCGTGCGCGCGTGTGTGTGTGTGTGTGTGTGTGTTGCGGGGGGCGCTGCAGGGCAGGTGCTGTGTGTGTGTGCGTGCGTGTGTGTGTGTGTGTTGCGGGGGGCGCTGCAGGGCAGGCGCTGTGTGTGTGCGTGTGTGCGTGTGTGTGTGTGTGTTGCGGGGGGGCGCTGCAGGGCAGGCGCTGTGTGTGTGTGCGTGTGTGTGTGTGTGTTGCGGGGGGCGCTGCAGGGCAGGCGCTGTGTGTGTGTGTGTGTGTGTGTGTTGCGGGGGGCGCTGCAGGGCAGGCGCTGTGTGTGTGTGCGTGTGTGTGTGTTGCGGGGGGCGCTGCAGGGCAGGCGCTGTGTGTGTGCGTGTGTGCGTGTGTGTGTGTGTGTTGCGGGGGGGCGCTGCAGGGCAGGCGCTGTGTGTGTGTGCGTGTGTGTGTGTGTGTTGCGGGGGGCGCTGCAGGGCAGGCGCTGTGTGTGTGCGTGTGTGCGTGTGTGTGTGTTGCGGGGGGCGCGCTGCAGGGCAGGCGCTGTGTGTGTGTGCGTGTGTGTGTGTTGCGGGGGGCGCTGCAGGGCAGGCGCTGTGTGTGTGTGCGTGTGTGTGTGTTGCGGGGGGCGCTGCAGGGCAGGCGCTGTGTGTGTGTGTGTGTGTGTGTGTTGCGGGGGGCGCTGCAGGGCAGGCGCTGTGTGTGTGCATGTGTGTGTGTGTGTGTGTGTGTTGCGGGGGGGCGCTGCAGGGCAGGTGCTCTGTGTGTGCGTGTGTGCGTGTGTGTGTGTTGCGGGGAGGGGGGGCGCTGCAGGGCAGGCGCTCTGTGTGTGTGTGCGTGTGTGTGTGTGTGTGTGTGTGTTGCGGGGGGCGCGCTGCAGGGCAGGCGCTGTGTGTGTGTGCGTGTGTGTGTGTGTGTTGCGGGGGGCGCTGCAGGGCAGGCGCTGTGTGTGTGCGTGTGTGTGTGTGTGTTGCGGGGGGGCGCTGCAGGGCAGGCGCTGTGTGTGTGTGTGTGTGTGTGTGTGTGTGTGTGTTGCGGGGGGCGCTGCAGGGCAGGTGCTGTGTGTGTGTGCGTGTGTGTGTGTGTGTGTGTGTGTTGCGGGGGGCGCTGCAGGGCAGGCGCTGTGTGTGTGTGCGTGTGTGTGTGTGTTGCGGGGAGGGGGGGCGCTGCAGGGCAGGCGCTCTGTGTGTGTGTGCGTGTGTGTGTGTGTGTGTGTGTGTTGCGGGGGGCGCGCTGCAGGGCAGGCGCTGTGTGT